>NC_077243.1:18484375-20907500 GCF_947179165.1 Solanum dulcamara | reverse complement strand
CTTCTCCTTCTCCTTCTCCTTCTCCAACTAAGGGTGCCTTAAAGAGTTTCAAGGATTCAAGCCTCCCATTGAAGGCCTAACATCAAGGTCTCCTCAAAGTCTTCACAAGGTATGTAAGGATAACCTAAAATATGGATTGAGTTCTTCCATATGCCCATAGATGTGTTTGATGAAGAGTGTGAAAGATTTGAACCTTCTAGGAAGGTTTTCTTGAAATTTTACACCCTAGAATATTTCTAAAATGTGTTAATGATGTTTTTGCGTTGACTTTGTTGAGAGTATGGATTCATGTATTCATTCACATGAACCCAAGATGAGATTTCTTTTGGTCATAATTTATCTTGAAGATGAGATTGATGATTTTTATGTATAATAAAAATAATATTATATTTTTATAGTGAAATGAGGTATTCTTTTACTTGAGTTTGATGAAATTGATTTTTTGTGAGTTATATGAGAATTGGGATAGTTATGAATGTGAATGGCATAAAAAGAATTAAAACATTGGTAGAGATAGAATGTCACTTTTGTTTCTATAAATGGAATGTAGAATTAAATAAGGATTTTGGAGTAGATATTTGATGATGATGTGATGATGATATTTGACGATGATGTGATGATAATATTTGGCGATGATGTGATGATGATGTTTGATGATGGTGTGAATGATGATATTTGACGATGATGTAAATGAAGAGGTTATGTTGATGAGGATGTTGTGTGATGAAGTGGATTGGAGTCTAATGTGATTATGTGATATGTGATTTTTATAATTTGAGTTGATTGGAGTCTTATGAACATTTTGAAAATAAATGATCTCTTGAGAAGGAGTTTTAAATAAATGATTGTGAGCATTTTTGCATAAACTATTTATACGCTATTTTGAGTTTTAAAGAATGATTATTTTCATCTATGATTTAAAGAGAGTTTAAGTATGAGTTGAGTTTGAGGAGCCTCTAAATTATCGTTTTTGAACATGAATATTTTGAGTATAAATGAGTTGAGTTTTTTTACATTAAAATATCTATTTTTAGTTTGAGTTGAGGAGTTGGAATTATATTTTAAATGCATATAATATTTTCTACATCCATTGAGTTGAGATTGCATAAATTTTAAAGAGAAGAGTTTGATGATTTGAGATGAGTCGATTTGAAAGAGGGTCCAATGAGACCAGACTGATTGAGTTTTGAAAATAGTCTAATGAGACTAAATGAGTTGATTTGAAATTAAGTCCTAAGAGACTAAATGAGTATTTTAAATATTTTACTCACTTAATATCTATGTGCGTATTGAGTCTTGGGAGGAGTATTGAGCACCGAATTGGGTAAGAGTATAGTCCATACTCGAATCCCATAAACTACGCCACCAACGTAGGAAGGGATTGTACCGTGTTGGATGTTTCCCTATTTCATTATCCTGAAATGACAGGACTTGATTGATTGACGGATCCATCATTGGTTGAGTCGTTCATACCCTAGCAAGTATGAATGGATGGAGCAACGACGTGACTCATTGTGCATCACCTATATATATGTGGTGGGATTGTTGTCGGTTAGAGAAACTCCCAAATTGAGTGGATTGCGCATGATATGATTGGTTTGATTGAGATTTTTTGATGATTGAGTTGGATGGTATAACATTACTAAGTTCTAATTTGTATATTTATTGAGTTAAGTCCTTTGACTTGATTATTGAGCTGATTGTTGAGTTGATTGTATATGATCGGATTGGGTTAGATGCATTATGACTGGATGATATGTGATTGACTTAGAGTTGATGGCATGTGATGGATTGGATTTAATCATATATGATTGGATTAGATCGGATTGTATATGATTAGATTGAGCCGATTGTATATGATTGGATTGGATCGTATGATATATGATTGGATTGGATTGAATGATTTAATTGAAGTGTATCGTACATGATTAGATTGGATTTGATGGTTTATGATTGGTCTCTGTCTAAATTGTGTTCTTACTTTAGACTTATGATACTTTGATTGAGTCTCTCTTATCTTTCCGATTTGAGATATTTGAACCGATGTTATCCTTCCTTGAGGTATATTTCATTCTGTCATATTACATACTCGTACATTCCATGTACTGACGTCCATTTGGATCTGCATCATTTCATAATGCAAAGACAGGTTTAAGAGATCGTCAATAGGAGCATCATTGGGGATCTATTCACACTCAGCGTATTGGTGAGTCCTCCCCTACATCCGGAGGACACTGCTTATATCATTCTTGCATCGAGTTAGCCCTTTTCATTTTGACTTGAGGTAGCCATAAACCTGTCATTGGCACCAATTAGATAGTAGTGATAGAGGCGTCATAGACTAGATAGTGATGGATCGATTGAGTATTTTATTTCCTTGAAATTATTCTTGTCAACTATTTTAATGACAAAGAATGAAGTTTGATTTGTTGGCCCATGGCCTTTCTTTCTTGAGTTAGATTGTTGATTTGGGAATTTTCCACCAAATATTCTCTTTATTTTAAGTCTTTCGCTGATTTAATGGATGAACGGATGTATGATCAGGCTATGTGGTTCGCTTGGGAGCCAGAAATGGTTTCTAAGTGCCGGTTACGTCTAGGGTACCCTCCCGGGGCGTGACAAGTTATTTTAATTAAAACTTTAGGTAAAAGACCTCAGAATGCAATTCTAATTGTTTTGTTAGCTCCAAAACGTCGAGTTTGATCTTGAAGGACCTTGGTTTTGGTTTTCGAGACTTTTGACCTCATTTTGAGCTACCTCATGGATTTTGGCTTTAAATGAAGTTTGGGTGTAGAACCCACTTTTTATAGAGACAGCTTCTATTGGAAGTTTCGACATCTTTATTGAGTCCGGATTGTTAAATTTTATGGATTAGCATAATTCGTTTGCATGTATGGGGTTCTGGACAAATCTCGAGCCCTTGTCGGGGCATTTCGCTTATTCCAAGTTGGGTTGGTGAAGCCTTTGCTAGTGCACTGTGCTATGTGCTTCGCATTCGTGTGCCTTGAGATGCATTTTCAAAGGCCAAGGAATTATGGATGCTTATCAGACGGATTATTTGACCTAACAGTTTGGCCTATTGGATATCAATTTTTAAATTTACTAATCCGCTAATCATCCTATAAGATACTGGTTGGTTTGGTAATAGATTAGTAATTATCGGATGGTTATCGGGCGATGTATCGGTTAACCTCTAATCTCTATGATACCTTTTTTTGATGAGCGCACCTTACAAAAAAGATGACTTTTTTCACTCTTTTAAAAGCCGTGAGCCAGGGCTTCTTTACGCCTTTACCTCTTTTAAACTTTAATGTTTTTTTGAGTTTGGTGACTTGCTCTTTACTCTTTAAGGAAAAATATATAATTATAGAAAAGTAAATAAGTTTTTCTAGTTTTATGGATTTAGCCTTTAGGAGTTAGGATTAACAAAGGAAAAATATATAATTACACTTATATATTATGATAAAATATTAAATAAGGCTAATATACCTAAAATAAAAGTGTAAGTATGGTAATTCTTAATGGGTTAACGGTTTAACCGATAAGAAAATTGAATAATCCTCCCCCACACCAATAAGCCATTAATTATGAAATTTTAATCCGTTCTCCAACCGTTTATTCGATAACCCAATACCAATAATCCAATAAGCCAATTTTGCGGTTGGCTTATTAGTTATGATTCGATTTTGAACACCCTTACAAGGAATGAAGTTCATTTACGCATCTTGGTAAGTGTATGTAGAATTGAGGTCGCCACTAGGTATCTTAGTTAATAATAAAAATAAAAACTCAAGTGTACCATAGACAAACGATTTATCCGAGATTGATTTAAGTCAAGTACTAGCTGATAAAAGCAATCGTGTAAGAACTACGGGACTCAAGACTGACTCATACCTTCTTCGGATCGACAATATTTCTTACTCGATCTTTTATTTTCGCAGACCAATAAAAAGAGTCATTTCACTTCAATTGGAAAAACCCGATGAAAAAAAGGCGTTTGACAACAATTCAATGTAATGTCTTATGCGAAAATCTTAAAGGTAAGAGTTTTAATTTATCCATCAAATTTTTTATTTGTGGGGCGGGGGGGCTTCTCATGCTCTCCCCTGAAGTTTAAAGTTAAATGTAAAGTTCTACACAAGAATCTTAAAGGTAGGATTTCTGATTCTAGCTTTTCTCAAACTTTGTTCCAATATCGAAAAAGTTGTTCTTTGCAACTCATTTACTCATCGAATTGTTTATTCAGAAAATTCCTCAAAATCTTCTTAAATCCTCTGTGATAGGGTTTAAGGAGATTTTGTGGAATTTTCTGAATAAACAATTTGATGAGTACATGAGTTGCAAAGAACAATTTTTTTGATGTTGGAAGAAAGTTTGAGAAAATTTAGGATTAGAAATCCTACCGTTAATATTCTTGCGTAGAATCTTATATTTAATTTCAAACTCCAAGGGAAAGAGGGAGACGACCCCCCCACCCCACCCCTTGAGACTATCACCATGTAATTCCATACTCACTAATAAACCATTGTTCCTATGCCGTGTCTCCGTTTATCTTGCCCTTAATTCATGCTAGGATTTTCAAATCTACAAAAGAAGACATCTAATGTATTACCTAAAATGAGTCACTATTTTCATGGTGTTAAATAGAATAGAATTTTATTGGGAAAACCTCATAGGTGATTAAGAAGATCTACATGAATAACCGATGAACTAGGTATGTTGATTAAAAATGAAACTTATCCATTAAGAAATAAAATATTAGATAATATATAATAATTATATAAGAGTATATGTATGTTTAAGAAACTAAGTTTTGAATTTGTATGTTTGCGCGTCAAGGCGGTCGAAGAAGGCCACAGGTGGAAGCAACCAATGCCTTGATCATTCAATTGACTCGATGCACGTGCATTCCATGTTTTTTAGTATAAATTCTAAATAATAGCTTAAAATTATTGAAACGTTTTCTTTCAACTAGAGATAAATTAGTTACATAAAAATATATGTGACACAATCCAAAAATCGAGGTAATGATTGCACACATCCCAAACTCAATTCCAATGTGTAAGCCTAAAAAGTAAAACTTGTATAAGACTCCCAACGGTAAGTCGGGCGACAATTAAATGAAATAAAAAGGATGAACAAGAAATTATCCCAAAACTAGGTGTCATAAGTATAAGAGCATCTAATACAGTATTTGAATCCGAAAATACACATAAGTCTCTTGGAAAGAACTAAAGACTGAAAAATAAGGATAGACTAGTGCAATCCAAAACCTCGATATCTCATCATCTGGAGCTACAAGATTGTAGGAGAATCAGCTGTCGTGTGGAACACCCCAACTAGAATCTGCAAAACAAATGGACACAAAAGTAGGGGTGAGTACAATCTACATGTACTAAGTAGGTTAAGCCGACCGAGTACAAGGAATTAATCAAACATATAAAATAAACTAAGGAATGCTTCCACCTGCATAAGGAGATGACCCTTCGCGAATGCGGGCTTGACCACCACAATCGCGAAGAAGAACCAGACCTGTACAAGAACTAGCAACTTCCCCAAACTCAAAGTCTTCGATCAGACCCATTGAAACCAACGAAATTATCAAAAATCCAATCCAAGTCTCTGAACTCAAATTATTGACCAAAGTCAAACATAACTCATTTAAAACTAAACTTTCCAACTTAGGACCCAAAATCCACGTATCTGTTACATTCTGCACTTTTGCGCATTTGGAAAAAAAAAGGAAAAAGAGAAAAAAAATTGACTTGCAAGGAATGAGGTTGTGATTTATTTTAGTTATTTTATTTAGTAACGGTGTAATGTTCATGGAAAACTTTATGTGGAAATACGGAGGAAGGCCGAGGGTAAAATTAAGAATTTTGGAAATTAGTTGGTGAACTACAAAAATAAGACTTATAGTTTTGGGCTCAAACAAAATAATAACAATAAAAGAAATTGAGGCCCAAAGCAAGGAATGACCCAAGTCCATGGAAAATTTAGTTTATGTAACAATTAATTAAGTAGGCCCATCATCTATCTATCATATATTCACTAGAAACTTCAAGAAACAAAACAAAGTCATCAAACTAGAGAGAGAGTGAGCCTTGGCCGAAGCTAGGAGGAAAAATAAAATAAAATTGCCTAGTTCTTCAACTTTGATCCAAAAATCTTGTCCTTCTCGAATTCTTGCTAAGTTCAAGGTCCTCTTCAACGTGGTATAATTAGTTAAGCGAGAAAACTACGTTTGTGGCGAATGAAAATTTGAAAAAAAGGTAAGAATTCTATCTTTTATGTTATGGAAGAAGTGTATGTGTTATAAGTGTTAGAATTGAAGGAAAATCATGAAATTGGGATGTATGTGTGTGTGACCGTATGGGTGTGCAAGTGTGTGTGGCTGTGTGGTGTGATTGTGAGGGGAAGAGGAATTGAATTTTATTTAGCTTGTTAGTTCCATCGTTATGGCGGTTATGGTGTAATTAAAAGTTTAATGATTCGAGACGGCCTTGAAATTGGTTATAAGTTATTATAGTGAATTATGTGATTTTAGTATAGTTTGTATGTAATAATGGAAGTAGAATTCTAATATGGGAATTATTGTTATTCTTAATGAATTTGGAAGAAGGCAAGGCGATTTGGTAGTTTCGTTGCGTTCGTAGAAGTTTTGGGTGGATTATGGTTTTGGTGGAATTTTTGTATATTGTATGGAATAATGTTAATTTCTTTTAAATTATGTCTAAGTGGACTTAAGTTAGTGAATGAATATGAAATGTTGATATTAGTGGGAAGGTGTGAAGTTGGAGTAGAAATTGTTGCCTTATGTAACAAAAAGAAAGAAGAGAAAGAAGAAAGAAGAAGAAGAAGAAGAAAGACTATTAGTATAAATTGTATTTTGTAGTAATTGTTGATGTTGTTGGTATGCTTGTGGGTGTTGTTGTTGATATTCCGGCCGAGTTAAATGCTCGGGGATGTTGAATTTATAGGGGAGGTGCTGCCCAAATTTTTGTAGAAAAGTAAGAATTAAAAAAAATTGAACTCTTAAAGGTTCATAACTTACATTTGGTAATTGTGATCATTTATAGATTTTGGAGAAAACGGGAGTTGAGTTGGAGTGAGCATAAGAAGCGGATAAGGTATGTAAAGCTCTTACTTTTCTTCTTTTGGCATATTCTAAGTGTGGTAGGTTGTAATTTGAGTCTCGAGAAAAATTCTGCTCATGGGAATCCGAGCTTAAATTTCCTATATATCCATTTAGTGAAATTGAATTAAAAACTCATGTATGTTGGAAAGAAACGTGCAAATATCCATAACTTCTACTTATAAGACCGGGTCATCCTACAACCTTGATAGATGACTCCATAAAGTTAAATGTTTAAAATTCACGTACGCCACCTCGGCTTGGCCGAAGGTGGGCCCACTAACTCCGAAACTCGCCTAGTTTGTCATATTTAATTTATTCTGGTATAACATAAAGGGATAACTTTTACCTATGATTTTTTCTACTAAAGAATAATGTCCTAATCGTCCCCTTTTATTCTAATACCCATTTGGGACTGCAAATATAATTTCAGAAATGCTTGATATATATGTGCTGCATTAGTTTCTCACTACTCCGCTCGTGCATACTACTATGACATCGTTCGCTGGAATCCGAGTCAATTTTATAATCGTGCACCCTATAATGTATTCGGCAGTATGATGTGTCACGGGTCTTGAGACCTCGCCATAGGGTCGGGTATCGTTTATGGTGTTATGATATGATATGGCATATGAGATATTCTAATGATATGACATATTGTGATGATATGATATGTTCGGTGTTTGTACGGAGACTTGAAACCTTCTGGAGTATGATGTGTTATGGTACCAGCATCGGGGTGGTGACCACGTTCCTGAGCCTTAAGCATGTTTTTTTTGTTTGCATTTTGTATATATATTTCAATACAGGTTTTGGATGTCCTGGTTTGGTAAGTGCTCCTTGTACTTTTCCTCTTAGTTACGGTTTGAATTCTATATACTTCTATTTTACATACTCAGTACACATATCGTACTGACCCCCCTTTCTTTGGGGGCTGTGTTTTATGCCCACCGGTACAGACGTTCGGGATCCATCAGTGTAGGCTACATACCTTCTGCTACCACAGAGTGCTCCTTTGACTTAGAGCCCGCATTTTGGTATATGTCTTTCCGAAGTACATACTCTTGTATATTTTTGGCCATTTAGGTACGGCGGGGCCCTGTCCCATCATATGATTCCATTATGTTTTAATAGAGGCTTGTAGACATCGATGTGGGTCATAGGTCGTTGTCACGCCCCGAGAGGGTACCCTAGACGTGACCGGCACTCAAAAGCCATTTTTGGCCTTCAAGCGAATCACCTGATTCAGTCACACTATCATTCAATCATATTCACTCAATGGAGAATTCAATCATAAACACACGATTCATATTATGGGGGCCGAAGGCCAAACACTATCAACTCAACAAAAAACAATTATAATAAGACTCCTCAAAATAACAGTCCAATCTTCCCACACTCTGGTCTATGAAGCCTCTATCAAAGTCTAGGAGGTGCCAATGACAAGCATATGGCTACCAATAATTAAAATAAAGGAAACAACACCAAAACTACACAAGAAGGTCAACATCCTCCGGAAACTAGGAGGACTCACCAAGTAGCGGGAAGTGTGTAGATCTTCAACAGTGCGCCGGTTGATGATCTCTGGTACCTGTCTTTGCATCATGAAATAATGTAGGCCAAATGACGTCAGTACATGGAATGTACGAGTATGTAAAATGGCTGAATAAAGCAACATCAAGGAAGAATTAAATCAACTCAAAATCTCAACTCAAGAGAAATAACAACTCAATCAAGTGTCCTAAGTCTAAACAAGAATATAGTTTAGACAGGACCAATCGCATACCATTCAACTCAATCCAACTTAGAGTACTATCAAGACCTATATGGGAGTTTCTCTTATCCGACAACCATCACTTATGAGCCAGAGAAAGTACAACAAACCGACGTTGTTGTCGCGTCCGTTCATACTTTGCCAGGGTATGAACGAATCAACCAATCATGGATCCAATCCAACCAAGTCCTATAATGTCAGGACAATAATTTTAGGGAAGCATCCGACTTTAACAGCTCAAGCCCCTCCTACGTTTGGCGACGTAGTTATTGGGTTCGAGCATGGACTATACTCTTGCCCAATTCGGTGCTCGATACTCCTCCCAAGACTCAATGCTCATAAAACTCCATCCAATCAACTCAATCAAATCATATCGACAAGTCTCATTACAACCTTATCAACTCATCAACTCTATCGCAATCCAACCTCTCCCAATCATACAATCCAATCAATCTCAATTATATTTTTCAAGAGTAGATTAAATATGCATTTATAACAACATACAAATCTATCAAATCGTTCCTCCATTCATTTAACAAATCTTTTGGGACTCACCACAACTCCAAGGTTTTAATTCAACTAATTCAAAATAAACAACACATTTAAGGAAATTAGCATTTTTGTCATAATCCACATAATCAAGAAAATCAATAAAGCATGTTTAATGACCCATCTCCATCGACTCACGCTAACAAGGAATTTCTTAGCTCAACAATATCAACACAACAAGAATCAAATTAATAGATGACAAGACTCATTTGGACATAAGCCTATCAAGAAACTCCATTCTTATGAACATTTAATCCTCAAAGAAAGTGTAGGGCATATGGGTGGACTCAACCCATGTTTTGAGTAGCCTTACATACCTTAGTAAAGATTTGAAGAAAACTTGATGTTGGGTCTTCAATGGGAAGCTTGAATCTTGAAGTTCTTGGAACAATTCCTTGTTGGAAATGGAGAAGGAGAAGAAGAAGAAGAAGAAGAAGAAGAAGAGAGAGGGACTTCTAGGGCTTTTAGAGAGAAAGAAGGGCTAAAAATATGTTCCCAAAATGTTCAAGGATGATACATATATAATTTGGGATGAAATCCTAAATTGCCCTTTCTCCAAAATTCTGAAAAATAGGCTAAAAATGCTCTTGGCATGATAATGGCGCACCGCGCCATTGCAACGCAAGGTCGATTAGGCTTAAAACCTACACACCTGTTAGTGGCGCGCCGCGCCAAGGACCAAACTACTGAGGCATGTTCTTGGCGCGATTGTGGTGCGTCGCGCCCTTACAGCGCCAAGGCCATATTTTCTGGGTTCTGGGAAAATAGGCTTAAAAACCCTACACACCTCGTAGTGGCGCACCGCACCAGGGACCAAACTACTGAGGCATGTTCCTGGCGCGATAGTGGCGCATCGCGCCACTATGGCGTCAAGCCCAGATTCCCAGCAGTTGCAATCCATGCCTAACATTCTTGTCGAGCTAGTTCGTCTTAGGATTGTCATATCTTTTGACTCCGAACTCCAAAAATTACATTCTTAGTGGTATTGGAAAGAAGACTCGACGACCTTTAATTTAATAGGTCGTGGGCTACCTATATTGTCATCTTTCAAAAGATAGGGTCGTTAGAAGTCGACCTCTTAAATGAACTCATCCAAAAACTTAGCCACGACGAACCTTTTGGACTTAGCTTGGTCCTAGGGGTCCTTTGTGGCCCCACATCACCTCCAACACTCTTCAATTACTCAGGGACTCATTTTAACTCAAGCATATACTTCACAATACTCGAGTTCGACCCTACTCGTGAACAAGAAAGGTCCAAATCTTAGGGAAAATTTTTGAGGGGTGTTACATTATCTCCCCTTGGGATCATTCATCCTCGAATAACGAGTAAACCAAGAATTGACTCGGGGTACAAATCACGATCAGAATTCAATCATTCAACCAATCAAATTCTCAAACAAATTACCAAACAAACTCATAATGCACAAAACAAATTCAAGTCAAGGAAATGGACATTACCTTCAACATTATCGTCGATAGGCATGAATAGATTGGGATATTTAGATTTTATATCTTCCTCCGCTTCCCACGTGGCTTCCTCAACAAACTGATTTCTCCACAAGACTTTGACTGAGGCGATCTCTTTGTTCCTCAATTTGCGAATTTAGTGATCAAGAATTTGGACCGGAACCTCTTCATAGGATAAGCTATCCTTAACTCCAACACTATCAGTGGGGACTACCAACGAGGGATCGCCTTAGCACTTCTTCAACACCGAGACGTGAAATACCGGATAAATAGAGGTGAGCTCCGGGGGTAACTTCAACTTATAGGCGATACTCCCAATCCACCTCGCAATCTGGTAAGGACCAATGTATCAAGGACTAAGCTTCCCCTTCCTTCTAAACCTCATGACACCCTTCATGGGTGACACTTTTAAATACACCCAATCATCTACCTCAAACTCTAAGTCTCTCCTCCTTATATTGGTGTAAGATTTTTGGCGGCTTTGGGCTGTCTTTAGCCTATATTGAATAACTCTCACCTTCTCCATGGCTTGGTGAACAAAATCGGTCCCAATCAACTCAACTTCACCAACTTCAAACCATCCAATTGGCGATCTACACCTCCTCCCATACAAAGCTTCATAAGGAGCCATTTGAATGCTTGCATGATAGCTATTGTTATATACAAACTCTATGAGAGGTAAGTGGTCATCCCAATTTCCTTTGAAGTCAAGTACGTATGCCCTCAACATATCCTCCAATGTCTGGTTGGTGCGCTCCGCTTGGCCATCCGTTTGAGGATGAAAGGTCGTACTAAGGTTCACTTTGAACCCAGTCCCTTCTGAAAAGATCTCCAGAATTGGGAGGTGAATTGAGCTCCTCTATCTGAAATAATAGACAAGGGAACCCCATGCAACCTGACAATCTCCTGGATGTACAATTTTGCATAATCCTCTGCAGTGTCAGTAGTCTTAACTGCCAAAAAGTGAGCTGATTTCGTCATTCTATCCACAATCACCCAAATCGAATCATGTTATTTCGGGACTTCGGTAAATCCATAATAAAGTCCATGTTGATCATCTCCCACTTCCATTCTGGAATGTCTATATTTTGAGCCAAGCCACATGGCCTTTGATGCTCAACTTTCACCCGTTGGCAATTCGTACACTTGGAAATAAATTCTATAATATCTCTCTTCATCCCACTCCACTAATAGATTTCCCTCAAATCATGATACATTTTTGTAGAGCCAGGATGAATTGATTATCTGGAACTGTGCGCCTCAGTCATAATCCTTCCTCGAATATCATTGACATCTGGCACACACAATCTATTTTGGTACCTCAACATACCATTTCCCCCTTTAGTAAAAACCATCACTTCTTGTTTGTGAACAACTTCCTTCAATTGGAGAAGGAAGGGATCCTGGTCTTGTTTCTCCTTTACCTCTGCCACAAATGAGGACGCAGACCCATCCTGAACATTAACGCCACCTTCATTATTCTCTTCAAGACGAACTCCCAATCGGGCTAATCTATGTACCTCCTTCACCAATTCTCTCATTCCCTCCTCCACATGGGCAGTGCTACCCATAGACAACCTGCTAAGAGCATCAGCAACAATATTAGCTTTACCTGGATGGTAGAGCATGATCATATCGTAGTCTTTGAGTAGTTCGAGCCATTTCCTTTGCCTCAGGTTGAGTTCCTTCTGCCTAAAGACGTATTGTAAGCTCTTATGATCGGTGAACACATCAACATGTACTCCATACAAGTAGTGGCGCCAAAATTTAAGGGCAAATACCACAGCTGCCAGTTCAACGTCATGAGTTGGGTAATTCCTCTCATGAACCTTAAGCTGCCTTGAAGCATAAGCTATCACCTTCTCCTTCTGCATCAACACACAACCCAACCCAACTCTAGATGCATCACAATAGATTAAAAAACCTTCTGTTCCATCGAGCAAGGTTAGAACAGAAGCAGTGGTTAGCTTGGTCTTTAATTTCTGGAAACTCTCCTCACAAGTATCAGACCATTGGAACTTAGCCTTCTTTAGGGTCAGCTTGGTCAATGGTGCTGATATGGATGATAATCCCTCTACAAACCTTCGGTAGTATCCGGCCAAACCCAAGAAGCTCCTTATCTCTGTCGGGGATGTGGGTCTGGGACAATTCTTCACAGCTTCAATCTTCTGAGCGTCAATCTGAATACCATCTCCAGATATAATGTGGCCTAGAAAGGCTACTAATGCAAGCCAAAATTCACATTTGGAGAATTTTGCATACAATACCTGGTCTCTCAAAGTTTGTAAGACGACTCTAAGATGATGGGCGTGCTCCTCCTCGTTCTTGGAGTAGACCAGAATATCATCTATGAATACAATCACAAACATATCAAGATAAGGTTTAAATACTCGGTTTATGAGATCCATAAAAGATGTGGGGGCATTTGTCTACCCAAAGGACATGACCAAAAATTCAAAGTGGCCATAACGGGTCCGAAACGCTGTCTTTGGAATATCACAGTCCCTCACCTTCAACTGATGGTAGCTAGAGCTTAGGTCTATTTTTGAGAAACAAGTGGCATCCTGAAGTTGATCAAATAAGTCGTCTATTCTGGGAAGAGGGTATTTGTTCTTTATGGTGACCTTGTTTAGCTGTCTTTAATCAATGCATATTCTAAGGGACCCATCTTTTTTTCGCACAAATAGGACCGGAGCACCCCATGGTGAGACACTCGGCCTAATGAATCCCTTATCTAACAAGTCTTTCAACTATTCTTTCAACTCTTTCAACTAAGCCGGAGCCATTCTATATGGAGGGATTGAGATAGGCTGGGTATCAGGAAGAACATCAATCCTAAAGTCGATCTCCCTATCAGGAGGGACTCTAGGCAGATCTTCAGGAAAGACGTCAGGAAACTCGTTGACAATTGGGACTGACTCAAAGGATGGTGACTCAACATTGCCATCTTTCACTCGGACAATGTGATAGATACACCCTTTTGAGATTAGCTTCCTGGCCCTAAGGTAGGAAATAAACTTACCCTTAGGCACAACAAGACTACCCTTCCACTCTATAACAGCCTCATTCGGGAATTTGAACGTGACAATCTGAGTCCTACAATCAATAGAGGCATAACAGACATAAAGCCAATCCATGCCAGGGATCACATCGAAATCAACCATGTCCAACTCAACCAAGTCAGCCAAGGTATCCCCGTGATAAATTGACAGAGTGTAATCTCTATAGACTCTCTCAGCTAAGACAGAATCACCGATAGGAGTAGCTACACTGAAAGGCTCAAGAAGACATTCAGGAATTTTATTGAAATTACTAGCCACATAAGGGGTCACAAAAGATAGTGTGGCACCCGGATTCATCAAAACATAACAGTCAAGAGAAAGGACTCGAATCATACCCGTCACAATGTTTGGAGAGTTCTCCTGATCTTGATGACTACCCATGGCATATTGTCGGTTTGTACCTCTGCTCGTACTTGAAGCAGCGCCCCTCTGATTACCTCTAGCTGGTGGTGCGGTGGTAGAATAGTGGGCTCTATTCCCCCATAATGGACAGTCCTTCTGAAAGTGGTCTATTTGGCCGCATTTATAATAGCCAACCATTCCCGCTCTGCACTCTCCCAAGTTGAGCTTACCACACTTGACGCATGGTGGCTTCCTTTGCGAACCTTGACCCATGCTAGCTTGGGATTAAGAACCCTGGGGTTTGAAATTCTAGCGACTCTGCCCCTGCCAATCATACCTGTTCTGCAGCATAGGTGCACTGGCGGTAGATGAGGAATAGTTGGAAGGCCTCTTCTAGAAGAAGGACATGTTGCCCTTGTTTTGCTTCTGTTCATTCTCCTACCCAGCTGACCTTGCCCTCTTGCTCGGATGCTCCTCTCTGTCTTTTCTCTTCTCATCCTCCACCTATTGAGCGTACACCATTAATCTTGAAATATCCATATCGGAGATTAATAATGCCGCTTTGCACTCTTTCTTCACATGCCTTCCCAAACTGGAGACAAATTTCCTCATCTTCGACCTCACATCTGGGATCATTTCTGGAGCATACCTGGACAGCTGGATGAACTTCAGGCTGTACTCCTTAACAGTCATGCCTTCTTGTTTCAGATTTACAAACTCCTCCACTTTTGCTTCCCTCAATTCTCGGGGAAAGAAATGGTCAAGAAAGGCTCATTCGAATTCATCCCACATAGCAGGTTCAGCATCCTCACCTCTACCTTGTTCCCATTGGTTATACCAAATGTTTGCCACATCCTTGAGTTGATAAGACACCAACTCAACCCCCTCAATTTTAGTAGTATGCATAACTTTCAGAATTTCCCACATCTCATCAATAAAATTTTGGGGATCTTCATCAACCTTAGAACTCGTGAATACCGACGGATTCATTCTCAGAAAGTCTCTAATTCTAGTGTCAGCAGATGGCTCTTAGGAACTAGAGCTAAGAGTCGGCAAACTCTGTTTACCATTCCGGGCAGCCACTAATTGAGTGAGCATAGCAATTGCCCCTCGAAATTCTGCCTCTGAAGTGGGTGCAGGTGGAGTAGCAGGCACTTGGGGTGCCTCCGCATATCTTGTGGGTAGGCCTCTAGCCCTCGATGGGCGTACCTCTGACTGGGGCATCTCTGGGTTATCAACATCCTCTGGCTAGCCGTACGTTTAGGAGGTATTATATGTAACGTATAAACACACGAATTAGAAAGGAGTTTTATAGACTTTAACTTTATCGCACGAATTCAGAGTATGAAAGAAGTGAAACAATTCCTAATGCCTTATAGCCTCCTGATTATAAGTGTGGTGTACAACACACCCATAAGCAAGACTCTACTAGACACGGCTTCATAGAATCCCTAGGACTCTTGAACTCTGAGCTCTGATACCATGTTTGTCACGCCCCAGGAGGGTACCCTAGACGTGACCGGCACTCGAAAGCCATTTCTTGCCTTCAAACGAACCACCTGATTCAGTCACACTATCATTCAATCACATTCACTCAATGGAGGATTCAATCATAAACATACTATTCATATTATGGGGGCCGAAGGCCAAACACTATCAACTCAACAAAAAACAATTATAATAAGACTCCTCAAAATAATAGTCCAATCTTCCCACATTCTGGTCTATGAAGCCTCTATCAAAGTCTAGGAGGTTCCAATGACAAGCCCATAGCTACCAACAATCAAAATAAAGGAAACAACACCAAAACTACACAGGAAGCTCAACATCCTCCGGAAACTAGGAGGACTCATCAAGTAGCGGGAAGTGTGTAGATCTTCAATGGTGCGCCGGTTGATGATCTCTGGTACCTGTCTCTGCATCATGAAATGATGCAGGCCAAATGGCGTCAGTACATGGAATGTACGAGTATGTAAAATGGCCGAACGAAGCAACATCAAGGAAGAATCAAATCAACTCAGAATCTCAACTCAAGAGAAATAACAACTCAATCAAGTGTCCTAAGTCTAAACAAGAATATGGTTTAGACAGGACCAATCACATACCATTCAACTCAATCCGACTTAGTGTACTATCAAGACCTATATGAGAGTTTCTCTTATCCGACAACCATCACTTATGAGCCAGTAAAAGTACAACAAACCAACGTTGTTGCCGCGTTCGTTCATACTTTGCCAGGGTATGAACGAATCAACCAATCATGGATCCAATCCAACCATGTCCTATAATTCAGGACAATAATTTTGGGGAAGCATCCGACTTTAACGGTTCAATTCCCTCCTACGTTTGGCGACGTAGTTATTGGGTTCGAGCATGGACTATACTCTTGCCCAATTCGGTGCTCGATACTCCTCCCAAGACTCAATGCTCATAAAACTCCATCCAATCAACTCAATTAAATCATAGCGACAAGTCTCATTACAACTTTGTCAACTCATCAACTCTATCACAATCCAACCTCTCCCAATCATACAATCCAATCAATCTCAATCATATTTTTCAAGAGTAGATTAAATATGCATTTATAACAACATACAAATCTATCTAATCGTTCCTCCATTCATTTAACAAATCTTTTGGGACTCACCACAACTCCAAGGTTTTAATTCAACCAATTCAAAATAAACAACACATTTAAGGAAATTAGCATTTTTGTCATAATCCACATAATCAAGAAAATCAATAAAGCATGTTTAATGACCCATCTCCATCGACTCATGCTAACAAGAAGATTTTAGGATTTTTTAGCTCAAAAATATCAACACAACAAGAATCAAATTAATAGATGAAAAGACTCATTTGGACATAAGCCTATCAAGAAACTCCATTCTTATGAACATTTAATCCTCAAAGAAAGTGTAGGGAACATGGGTGGACTCAACCCATGTTTTGATTAGCCTTACATACCTTAGTAAAGATTTGAAGAAAACTTGATGTTGGGTCTTCAATGGGAAGCTTGAATCTTGAAGCTCTTGGAACAATTCCTTGTTGGAAATGGAGAAGGAGAAGAAGAAGAAGAAGAGAGAGGGACATCTAGGGCTTTTAGAGAGAGAGAGAGGCTGAAAATATGTTCAAATAATGTTCAAGGATGATACATATATAATTTGGGATGAATTCCTAAATTGCCCTTTCTCCAAAATTCTGAAAAATAGGCTAAAAATGCTCTTGGCGCCATAGTGGCGCATCGCGTCATTGCAGCGCCAGGTCGATTAGGCCTAAAACCTGCACACCTGTTAGTGGCGCGCCACGCCAAGGACCAAACTACTGAGGCATGTTCTAGGCGCGTTAATGGCGCATCGCGCCCCTACAGCGCCAAGGCCATATTTTCTAGGTTTTGGGAAAATAGGCTTAAAAATCCTGCACACCTCGTAGTGGCGCGCCGCGCCAGGGACCAAACTACTAAGGCATGTTCCTGGAGCGATAGTGGTGCGTCGCGCCACTGCGGTGCCAAGCCCAGATTCCCAGCAGTTGCAACCCAGGCCTAACATTCCTGTCGAGCTAGTTCGTCTTAGGATTGCCATATCTTTTGACTCCGAACTCTAAAAATTACATTCTTGGTGGCGTTGGAAAGAAGACTCGATGACCTTTAATTTAATCGGTCTTGGGCCACTCAGATTGTCGTCTTTCAAAAGACAGGGTCATTAGAAGTCGACCCCTTAAACAAACTCATCCAACAACTTAGCCACGACAAACCTTTTGGACTTAGCTTGGTCCTAGGGGTCCTTTGTGACCCCACATCACCTCCAACACTATTTAATTACTCAGGGACTCATCTTAACTAAAGCATATACTTCATAATACTCGAGTTCGACCCTACTCGTGAACAAGAATGGTCCGAATCTTAGGGAAAATTTTTTAGGGGTGTTACAGTCGTGTATGCGTGTTTGGTTATGACTTGTTCCCTAATACAATCCCTTCTTTTGTAATGGACAATACGGACCATATGTTCGTATATATGCACATATCCGGCGATGCGTATTCCGCCACCCCTTTTGGTTTGATATGATATTTTTCGCATGCGCGACTATCTAAAATAATGACTGCCTATCATTCTGATTGAAAAATAAATATTAAATTTGAATTATTTGGTAATATGATGATTTGATATGTACATTCGTTTTGGTGTCCATATAGGACACCAATCGCGGCCCACGGGGCTGGGTCGTGATAAAAGTGGTTTTAGAGCGGTTTGTCCTCAGAATGTCTACAGGTCGTGTCTCGTAGAGTCTTGTTTATTGGTGTGTTATGCACCACATGTATAAACAGGAGGCTACAAGACATTTAGGGTGTTACCTTTCTTTAAATCTTAGATCTTGCAATAGAGTTGTGCTATTAGGATGACTCTTTTTTGATGAGCTATTGCATTTTTCAGTGATGCCTCGAAAGAAGGCGACGGTGGTCCAGAAGGGTAAAGCAATGGAAGAGTATGCCCGATGTTATGCCCCAATCAGAGGGTTTTGCTACACCACCACCGAAGGAGCCTGGAGCAGCTCCCCCATTAGCTCCAGAGTCTCCAGCGCCCGAGCCTCCAGCTCCTCAGCCTGGGGTGGAGGATAGGGTATTGAGGGAGGCTGTGTAGCTGCTGATGACGATAGTAGTGGGACAGGCTCGCGGACGTGGGCAGAGAGGTGATGATAATGACAAGCATGATAGCTTGAGGGTCCGTGATTTCTTGACATGTAATCCCCCAGAGTTTTTCGGGTCTAAGCCCGAGGAGGACCCCCAGGATTTTATTCGATAGATGCAGCGCTCATTGAGACTGGTCAGGGCTTTTGAAGCTGAGTCTGTTGAGTTAGCTTCAATAGGTTACGGCATGTTGCGATTAATTAGTACGAGTCTTGGGAGTTGTCCCGGGGTGAGCGTGCTCCCCAGTTGTATGGGATGAGTTTATAGCTGCCTTCCTCAGCCACTTCTTGTCCCTTGAGCTGTGGCAGGCGAGGGTTGATAGATTTTTACAGCTGAAGCAGTGAGGTAGGAGTGTCCGAGAGTACAGCTTGGAGTTTGATTCTCTGGCCCGATATGCACCTACTATTGTAGCTGATATGAAGGACTGGATGCATCGGTACGTGGTAGGGTTGGATCGTTATTTGGTTGACAGCTGTATGGCGATGACATCTCAGGTCGGCATGGACATTAGCCGACTAACATCATTTACATCTTTATAAATAAGTCATCAAGTCTCCATTTCATTACCCCTTATCACATTTAGGATGAATCGGTGAGCAAGTATGTCCAAGTCAATTCCAATAATCAACAATGAGCAAATGACAATTTCATCAAATTTATAATCACATTTTGGCTATTATAGCATTTCATCAAGTTCATGTCAAGTTCAAGTTAAGGAGTACACATTTCTGATCAGCATCATAGCACACATAGTCCTTTTATTAACTCGATCTTTCATTAAGCACAATTCACATGATTATCATCCCAAACCTTATTTCCATTACACGCCAACATATAGATGAAAGCAAGTTCAAGTAATCTAATAGATTTACGGGGTTTTAGAAGTTCACATTCCTTAATCAATATCTGATCAATGAAGTATTTGATCCTTTCCCTTTTGAATAGCCTCCAACTCACCACAATCTAGCAAAATTATGATTCACAATCAAAAACCGAGTCTAACGACACGAAAAACACAAAATTTAGGAAAAGGGTCAAAACGGCTCAAAAATCTGAATCCAGGTTCTAGAATTAAATTTGGAAATTTTATACGAAAATATTCTTTTAAGTATTTAGAACTCATTGGCGAAAAACATTTCAAAAACGGAGTTGAAACCAACTCAAAATTATTATTTTATCAAAATCCAAGTTCTTCAACAAAACCCCAATTTCTTTAGTTCCAAAATCATAAATTCGAAGTCAAAATCCGTAAATAATCAATGAGTAATGAAGGTTTTAGCTCAAAATAACTTACCCAAAGGTTTTCATGCAAAATTCTCTTGAATGCACCCTTTCCTAAGCTCCCAAAGCCCATTAATGGAGAAAAATAGGCTAATTCCCAACTTTTGCAAAGAACATTGTTCAAGTAAGATTTACCCTTCACCTTCACAATGCCCAGTGCATCAGGCAACAGAACCAACAAACACACATAGTCACAAAGTCACAGAATAGACCCTCGGGATTCATTCAGAATCCCATGCACACAAACCTTATATGCTACCATACTAATTTTGATGTTTTGGACTCAATGGAACCGTCAAAATTTGAATTTGAGGTCTCTTTGACCCGAATTCCGATAAGTGACAAGAAATTAACTTTAGGATAAAAAGACAAAAACGCCCTCAGAGCTTTCAAAAAATACACAGGAACACTCCCTATGCCTATAATCATCCCCGTAATCCAACAGAATTGTTGAAATTCAATTTCAAGCATCCGAACTCCGAATGTTGATCAAAGCCAACTCTAAACTCAAAAACTCAATAATTTCAAACTTAGGACCTCAAATCCTCGATATTACTCCGAATTTGATTCTGTCAACTCCCCTGTTCCAAATTCCACATTTTGAAACTTATGATATCAACAGAATTCTATTTTGAGACTCGTAACTCCAAATGAAACTACCACTATTTGACAACTTAAGCCTTCAAAACTCAAATCTTTGAAAAAAACCCTTGACTTTTCAAAGAATTTAACAAAATCAACTTCGAATATTGATCAAACATGACTTGGAACAACTACTGGGAGGGGTAAAATGATCATTTTACAAAAATGATCAAAAATGGCCTTCAGGCTCATTACATTTTTATATCGACATTTCTATGCAAGGTCGTATTTGCTTTCTTGTGGCTTTTCAATTTCTTGAGTGCGAGTTTCTCTTAAATAGGCGCTTTTTGTGACTATGAGCCCGTTTGGATTGGCTTTAAGTTGGTCAAAATCAACTTAAAGCCCCTTTTCAGCTTTTGGACGTGTTTGCCTAATGCTAACTTTAAGCCAGAAAGTTCTTAAAGTCAGTCAAAAATGAAAAGTTAGGATTCCTAACCTTTTTTTTTCTAAATGCTTAAAGTCATTTTCTTTGACCATGGAAATTACTTTTATATCCCTTATATTTTACTTATATTTCCAAACTACATTTTTTATTCTTTTAACCCTAAAATTCACATAATTTTCCCCATTTAAGCACTTTTATCCAAACACTTAACTGCTTATTTATAAAAATAACTTTCAGCACTTTAAAATTCTAAAAACACTTCATATATAAAAGTTACTTTTTTTAAGCCCATCCAAACGGGCTCTATGAAGTGTGTCGGTGACTTGACTCTTTTACAACACATCCTTCTTCATATTCCTCTTTCTATTCCATCTATATTTCTGTTTCAAGTTCTTATTTTCTTCCATGTGGCTTTTCAATTTTTTGAGTGCCAGTCTCACTTAATTAGAAGCTTTCTGTGTCTAATAAAGTGTATCACTTGACTCTTTTACAGCATGTCTTTGGTCATATTCCTCACTTTCCTCTTCTTTTTCTATATCCACATTTCTATGCAGGGCCGTTTTTGCTTTCATGTGGCTTTTCGATTTTTTGAGTGCCAATCTCACTTCTTTAGGCGCTTTTTGTGACTATGAAGAGTGCCACTTGGCTCTTTTGCAGCATATCCTTCTTCATATTCCTCTTTCTTTTTTCCATTTGCATGTCTGTTTCAGGTTCTTCTTTGCTTTCATGTGGCTTTTTGAAATTCTGAGTGTCCGTCTCACTAAATTAGGCACTTTTTGTGACTACGAAGTGTGTCACTTGACTCTTTTACAACATATCCTTGGTCATATTCCTCATTTTTCTCTTCTTTAGTCTATGTCGACATTTCTATGTAGGGTAGTTTTTCTTTCATGTGGCTTTTCGATTTCCTAATGCCAGTCTCACTTAATTAGGCTAATATTTCAGATCCCAAGTCTTTGAGAAGTTGGAAAACAAAATTGATTTAGCAAAAGTACAACAACAGCATACCTAGTAAAATCCCATGAGTAGGGTCTGGGGAGGGTAGATTGTATGCTGACCTTACCACCACTTCATGAAGGTAGAAAGACTATTTTCGAAAGACCCTCGGCTCAAAGTACCCGTCCCATGAAAGAGAGAACAACAACAATATATATATATACACACACCATATCGGCTAAAATAAGAAGCGCTGCAATTTTTACAAGACAAGAACAAAATCAATAGAAAAAAATAATAGTCAGAGGGCACTAACAACACAACTAAGCTGGCACGCCTAGAACTAAGACCAACCCTAAACCCTCAAAGGGCAATACAACATTCTACCCCTGCTAGCCTTCTACCCTTACTAGCCTTCTACCCTAATACACGACCTCCACTCCTTTCTATCTAAGGTCATGTCCTCGGTGATACGAAGTTTCACCATATCATGTCTAATCACCTCTCCCAAATATTTTTTCGATCTACCCCTACCCCTCCGCATAGCCCCCAAATTCAACTGCTCGTACCTCCTAATTGGGGCGTCGACACATCTCCTTTGTACATGCTCAAACCATCTCAATCTCGCTTCTCTCATCTTTTCTGCCACACAGGTCACTCTCATCTTCTCCCAAATAACCTCATTCTTAATCTTATCCCTCCTAGTATGTCCACACATCCATCTCAACATACTCATCTCCGTAACATACATTTTCTGAATATGAGAGTTCTTGACTGGCCAGCACTCCGCACCATATAATAATGACGGCCTAACCACCATTTTGTAAAACTTACCTTTAAGTTTAGGTCGTACCTTCTTATCACACAGGACTCCAGAGGCAAGCCTCCATTTCATCCATGCTGCCACAATGCGATGCGTGACATCATCGTCGATGTCCCCACTACTCTGGATGACGGATCCAAGATATTTAAAGTTTTCTCTCCAACACTTTTGATTTAGCAAAAGTGTTGGACAAAAATAAAAGTTCAATGGGGCCTTTTGGTCTCTCTTATATTACTCAAAGTGTTGTCATTTGTTCCAGTTCGCATATCACACTAACCCGAACTAGTTAACTATCTATGTGGTAGTTTAAAATCTTTTTGCACCTTTCAACACATATGGTACGGTATTAATTTAGCGAATTTCCATGCAACAATTTGTGCAAAAATAGTCTTTACGACTTAAGACATTCAAGTTTAAGCTAGACAATTGGTGTCCAATCTGGATGTTTCATAAGAATACATTCATATGATACCATCTTAGTTTTTTTTTCCACTAGCAACTCTGTCATGCTGAATATACTTCTGCCCTATATGCTGAATATATTTCGAAAAATACATCATGAATAGAGTCATTAATGACAAGAAATATTCCCCCTCGAGCTATCAAACAAATCCATCATTTAGTTGGGGCTCTCCCTAGAATCAAACACAAAACGGTTTAAGGTAAAACATAATAAGCAAAGTTGGTGATTCTAGAATCCGAGTAGACAACCCATTGTTGTTGTACGCGCAGATTACTTGCTCATGATTTTATTCAAATTGACTTGTTTTCTACATATCTTCATAACAAATGACAATTACACCTGAACATGTGATGATAACGTTAAGATTAATGGAAACACGAATAAAGTAAACAGAGAATTCAAGTAGAAGAGACTGAGGTGATGTGGAAAATAATTGGTTTCTACATCTATCTTTCCGCAAAAGTAAGGAGAACTTAAAACCAATATGGACTTTTAAGACAAGCTGCATAACAGTACCTTCTGCATCAGTACCATATAATTAAGAGCGGGCCTTTGAGTTAGTATATTAAGCAGAGACAGAGACAGTAATAGGGCATCTCTCCTTTGGCGTGTCAGCTGAAATATATAACTGTGCATGCCAATAGAGAGTAGCCCTATTACTATTTCCCTTATTATCATTCACTAACACTTTTTTTCTCTTTTTTGAGTTTCTGGTTCTTCACTATAGAGTCCCTCCTAGCTTTTATAGTGCATTCCTTCTCCGTTTATTATTCTCTTTGTCCCACTTTATGTAACACTCTTTCTTTTTTAGTTTATCCTGAAAAGAATATTATCAAATTTCTATATTTGGGACAATATAACTTTAAAATTCTCCTTTTACCCTTAAATAATGAAATTATTTATAGCCACCACAAATGTTTAATAATGCAACATCATATATATTGTTCTTCTTGTTCTCTTTTTTCCTCTTAAATAAAACTTGAGAATGTCATATAAATGTGTGGCATATGTATATGGGGCCAAAGATCATTTTGAGTAAGAGACATGATGTATTTGCACAAACCTCGACTATATTATTGAGTATTTGCTACCTTCCATCAATATCTGTATTGGAGAAATTTTATATTATCAGTTTGTTTTCTTATATAACCTTCCATCAATGTTTTTATGCACTAATGTGGACTGTGGGCAATTTTTCCGGAATATCATATGTACTAATTAGGTTTAAGATATTTGAAACTGATAAGCATAAGACAGTGAATATTGTTATCAATCGGGGAATAAATGACGACATTTTGGGTAATTAACTCAACAAATCCATTGCTTTTAAAGGAGTTGGAATATTAAAAATTCAAAAGCATAAGCAAGAATGACATGCATTTTGGAAATGGAAAAGCTACATGAAAAGTAAAAAAGGAGAGATTTAAATTGAAGGAAAAAAGAAGAAGATGAGGAAAATAAGGAATATGATGAAGGAAATGCTGTTTGAAGGTCCTTGACTCCTAATCTCTCAAGAATCAAATGACACACTTCAAAAAGGCATAAAATCAAACAACATCTCCACCTTTCAGCAACATTTTTCTGCACCTTATGAAATTATTATTTTGAAAAGAGTTCTCACCAAGTGGAATTTGTAAGGGATCAGTAAAGTCGCCCCCCATTTCTATCCATTGAAAAAGCAACCCCTAAAGCAAGAATATACCACAGGCCACTAAATGATAGGATATGCCGATTCTCCAGGGGTTTATTCCGTCTCTTAAACTATGAAGGAATGTTCTATAAAAACATGGAAGGTCTCATTTGTGATGAAGAAGAAAAATGAGAAAGAAGTTTGTTAGTGAATGATAGTGATATATATTCTTGAATTTATAAGGGAAATATTGATAGGGCTACACTCTATTGGCATGCAAGTCTTTTCGTGTCTCCACACAGCAGCTTGATCAAATATTTGAGTTGACATGTCAAAGGAGAGTTGCCCTATTACTGTCTCTACTTAATATAATTAATTACATGCACGTCGGCACTTGATACTGATAAGTGAAATGTATAAGGTACTGTTATACTACTTGTCTTAAATTAAGATCAACATTAATTAATTACCATCTCAGCTCAGTCTCTTCTATTTGAATGCTCTGTTGGTAAAAACTTACCCACACCCGGTGTATACACCCAATTAATGTAATTTTCATGGCTAGGTGATTTAATGATGTAAACACATGTTAATTAATAAAGGTTAAGTAAAATGAACTCTAAATTCAAATACATGACATGCATATATTGAATTGATTTATACACCAGGTGTGGGTAAGTTTTACTCTTCTTTGTTTTGTTTAAGTGTGTTCCCATAAATCATACCAACCTTTAACTAAACTCCATGTTTAGGTGTAATTTTCAAGGCCAACAGTTGTTCTTCCAATACCAAAATTGGCAAAGCCTATCATTTGGAAAGAAGGTTGTGTTCAAATGCCTATCATACACAAATTGACGCTATGAAGCTATATATGGCAATACCCAAATCTAAGGCTAAGACAATGTATTCTATATATACAATGAATCTAACTCATCAGATCCTCATCTTCTCTTTCCCTATAATTTACTCCCCCTATTTCAATTTATTTTTTTGTATAATCGAATGGAAGATCTTGTCATATTCTAGTAAGTGATGAATAAATACAATACATTAGGTTCTAACTAAGGAGAGATTTAGTGGGATTACTATAAATTTTCTACCTAAATATAGCTATGTACATTACCAAGATGTAAGTCTATATACATTCTGTAACACTCCCCTCAAGTTGGAGCATGTATATCGATCATGCCCAGCTATTTACAAAGATAATCAACTCAAGTTTCATTCAATATCATTGTGAGAAAATCAACTACTTGCTCTCATTGTTGAGAATGAAGAAGGTTGACAGCTGGATCAAATGACATGGTAGTTGCACATGGTCGAGTGACTAAGCACAATTCTGTTAGCTTACTAATTTTGGTTAGGAGAGTTAGTTAGTAGTTAGAAATAGCTTAATGAGATTAGTTATAAGATACTTGTATATATAGATGTCCAGATTCATTGAATGAAGATAACAGAAAATTTTCCAATTTAGAGCTCTCTCCTAAAATCAATTCTCTCTATTTTGAGTTCTAGCTCAGCTGCAGATTTCCACCATTAATGAAAGTGATGCATGCACATGAATTCTAATATGGTATCATAGCGACGAGAAAGTATATGAAAAGATCTTAAGTATGGAATCGAGAAAGTCGACTGATAGGCATCATCCTTCTTCGTGCTTTAACAAATTGCACGTTAGGTTGCAAAAATGGCGATTGAAGAAAACACTGTTTATGGAAGAAATTCGAACATATTACCGGTCATAGATCATCATCATCCTTTGTATGTGCAGGATTATGACACTCCAGGTAACAATTTGATCTCCTTTACTTTGACTGGTCCTGATAATTATGCGATCTGGAGTAGATTGTTGAGAATTGGTTTAGAGCCTGTTTGGATGGGCTTTAAGTTGGTCAAAACCAACTTAAAGCCCCTTTTTAGCTTTTGGACGTGTTTGCCTAATGCTAACTTTAAGCCATAAAGTTCTTAAAGTCAGTCAAAAATGAAAAGTTAGGATTTCTAACTTTTTTTCTAAGTGCTTAAAGTCATTTTATTTGACCATGAAAATTACTTTTATATTCCTTATATTTTAACTAAATTCCCAAATTACCCTTTTTATTCTTTTAATCCTAAAATTCACATCATTTTCCTCATTTAAGCACTTTTATTCAAACACTCAACTGCTTATTTATAAAAATAACTTTCAGCACTTCAAAGTTCTAAAAGCACTTCATACATAAAAGTTACTTTTTTTAAGCTCATCCAAACGGGCTCTTAGTAGGCAAAAGTAAGCTAGGATTTTGTTGATGGAAGACATACTAAGGACAAATTTTATGTTTCACTACATGAACTTTCGGAAAAATGTAATGCAATCATTTTATCATGGATAATGAATGTTGTGAGCAAGGAGCTACTGAGTGGAATCATGTATGCATCTAGTGAACACAAAGTTTGGACAGACATAAAGGTAAGACTAGATAAGGTTGACGGATCTAGGGTGTTTCATTTGCATAAAAACATTATCACTTAACTCAGGGTACTTCTTCTATATCGAGTTATTTTTCAAAGCTGAAAGAACTCTGGGAAGAATTTGATGCTCTTATACCATGCCCTAGGTGTGAATGTGCAGAATCTAAGAAATATGTTGAGTATTTTGAGTACCAACGTCTGTTACAATTTCTGATGGGGCTCAATGAGTCATATAGTCCACGTCGAAGTTAAATTATGATGATGACTTCAACTCCAAGTTTGAACAAAGCTTATTCTATAATAATATCTGAAGAAGATCGAATATCTCTAGGAAAATTAGTGCATGTAGGAGATTCAGTTAATGCAACAACTTTGTTTAGCAATAGAGTAGCTAGAAATAATCGCAATCCTGGTAACAATTTTCGTGATTCAGAAATAAATTTTAAGCCAAGGAGGAACAATGATATATATTGTGAGCATTGTAACATTAAAGGATATACAAAGGCTCAATGCCGGAAGGTGCATGGGTACTCTGATTCGAAAGGAAAGAGAAGAATAAATGGCCACAATGGATGTGGTTACTCAGCTGGAAGATACAATCCTGCTGCTAATGTGGTAGCACATGATGACCAACAAACACAGAAAGAGTCATCCTCTTCAGTGCAGGTTCATGAACATGCTGCTGCAAATCGAAATGCAAGGATCTTGTTTACTCAAGAACAATATGAACAACTATAGAAGTTGATCAATAAGGATAATGCGATGGATGAGAAACATGTGACAGGTATACTCTACTCTTTTGTATCTAAACATAACATTGATTATGTTAAGTGGAGAGTAGATTCAGGTGCCACACATTACATGATATACAATAAGGAGTTACTTAGTAAAGTAAAAAATATAAGTGCCAGGAATGAAAGACAAGTGCAACTTCCTGATGGCAACACCATTGAGATTGCTTGTATAGGTTTAAGTGATCTAAAGAATGGAGCTAAGATTACTGATGTCCTGTGCATACCAAAGTTCCAATATAACCTGCTATCAGTTTCAAAACTGACCAAGGACTTAAGGTGTTTTATCACTTTTCTTAAAAATGAGTTTTCTAGAGGTAAATTCTTTTTTTTGGTCGTAGTATACGGCATTACCGGTCTTAGTCTTAGGATTTCAATCCTGACTTGTGCACTATGCAGGAACTTCATAGTGGGAAGGTGAGGGGGATTGATAAGATAGTTGATGGATTGTATAGGATGCAGTTGCAGCTGAGGGACTACCAATAAGTCATAGCAGAAGTTGTACAGTCAATTTACCATAGTGAGGCTGAAGACCTGATCACTTGGCACAAAAGACTAGGACATGCTCCTATCAAAGTGTTGAATAAAATTCCTAATATGAAGTTCAGTACAAGTAGCAGCACAATAAAAGATTGCACCATCTGTCCACTAGCTAGACAAGGGAAATTACCCTTTCCTAATAGCAATAATAGACTTACTATACCTTTAGAAATGATACATGTTGATGTATGGGGACCCTATAGGGTGTGTAATCATGATGGCAATAATTTTTTTCTTACTCTAGTAGATGACTACAGTAGAATGACATGTATTTTTTTGCTGAAGTTGAAAGTGATGTAATTGTCATCTTGAAACATTTCTTTACTCTAATGAAGGCTTAATTTTATGCGAATATTAAGGTGTTTAGGAGTGATAATGGTACTGAGTTTTCCAATGCTGAATGTAATGTTTTATTCCAATCACATGGGGTAATTCATCAAAGCTTTTATGTATATTCTCCTCAACAGAATGATTTGGTAGAAATAAAGCACAAACACATTTTAGAGGTAGCCAGGACCATCAGACTCCAGGCCCATTTACCTCTTAAATTTTGGGGTGAATGTGTCCACAATGCAGTATATGTTATTAATAGGCTTCCACTGTCTGTCCTAAATGGGAAATCATCTTTTGAGTTTTTCTATGGAAGGATTCCCTCTTTTTTACATATGAGGACTATTGGATGTCTATGCTTTGTTAATGTGGTACCGAGTGGAGACAAGTTTGGTCCTAAGGTAATAGGAGCAGTCCTCATGGGATACTCTGCAACCCAAAAGGGATACAAATTGTACAACTTATTAACTAACACTTTCTTTGTTAGCAGGGATGTCATTTTTCAAGAAACTATATTTCCTTTCCAGTTACTAAAATCTGGTCAACTACAATTATTCCCAATTGGAGTCCTACACATTGATTCAGAGCCTACTCCTTCACCTCCTATTGTTAACACCACTGCAGATCAACCTCCTACTCATGCAACACCTTCTCCATTAGAAGCTATTGTTGAATCAGTTCCTGCTCCAATACAGCCTCTTCACATAGATCCTCCAGTTGATGGGAATGTTAGAAGATCATCTAGGCAAAATTTCAAACCATAATGGATACAAGAGTATATCTGCTCCCCCCACCAATGCTTCTAATATTTGTCTATATCCTATGTCTAACTACATCTCCCATACTGGCATGTCTGCTCCATATCAGTCTTTCTTAATATCTATGACTTATTTACAAGAACCTCAAAATTATGCTGAAGCTTCTTTGGATCCACAATGGATCCTATCCATGAACCAAGAACTTCAGGTATTACAATCCAATCAAACTTGGTCCTTAGTGGATCTACCACCAAGCAAGATTCTCATTGGATGTAAGTGGGTATATAAGATCAAGTACAAGGCTAGTGGTGAGGTTTAAAGATACAAAGCTAGGTTAATGGCTAAAGGTTACAATCAGAAAGAGGGATTGGACTATCAAGAAACATTTTCTCTTGTAGTAAAGATGGTTACTGTAAGAGTTGTCCTTGCTTTTGCTGCTGCTCATAATTGGGCACTTCATTAAATGGATGTTTATAATGCATTATTGCAAGTGGACTTACTAGAAGAGGTCTATATAGATTCCTCAAGGATTTCCCAGTCAAGGGGAGAAGGTATGTAGACTGCACAAATACCTATATGGTTTGAAACAGGCCTCAAGACAATGGAATTTGAAACTCACTGAAGCCTTGATTAGTTCTGGATTTACTCAAAGTCACCTTGACTATTTATTATTCACAAGGATGTTGGAAGAAAGGTGATGATAATTCTAGTCTTTGTAGATGACATCCTGATTACAGGAAATGATCAACAATTGATTGTGGAGGCAAAAAAGGCTTTACAGCTCAATTTCAAAATCAAGGATTTAGGTGAAATGAAGTATTTCCTTGGGATTAAGATAGCAAGATCAAAACATGGGATACTAATGAATCAAAGGAACTTTCCATTAAAGTTAACTACTAAGTTGGAACTTGCAGGTGCAAGACCAGTGACAACACCAATGGAGTTCAATCAAAAGCTGACCACAGCTGAGTTAAATGAACATATAGGGTTGAAAGATGATGACAAGCTCGAAGATGCAGGACCATATAGAAGATTGGCTTGAAAGCTCTTGTATTTGACCATGACCAGGCCAGGCATAACATATGCCATTCATACACTGAGTCATTTTATGCATTGTCCAAAGAAGTCACACATGGAAGCAGCCTTGGGAGTTGTAAAATACATCAACAATGCCCCAGGCCTAGAGGTTTTTATGAGTGCAAAACAGTCAAATGAAATCATAGGTTTGTGTGATGCTGATTGGGCAGCTTGTCCCATGTCCAGGAGATTAGTCACAGATTATATAATGAAGCTTGGAGACTCATTGATATCATGGAAATCCAAGAAGCAAACAACTATGTCAAGGAGATCAACTGAAGGAGAGTATAGAAGTATGGCATCAGGAGTATCAGAGATATTGTGGTTAGTTGATTTGTGTAAAGAATTGAATGTGAAGGTACAATTACCAGTTATTTTACACAATGACAACAAATCAGCCATACAAATTGCTGCAAATCCCATATTCCATGAGAGAACTAAGCACATAAAGATTGCTTTGCATTTCATTAGGGACAAGATACATGATGGAATCATCAAGACTAAATATGTGACATTAAATGATCAGGTGGCAGACCTGTTCACTAAAGCTTTAGGCAAAGGGAAGCATGACTATCTTGTAGGCAAGCTAGGGATGCCTAACTTGCTTGCACCCACTAGCTTGAGGGGGAGTGTTGAGAATGAAGAAGGTTGACAGCTGGATCAAGTGACATGGCAGTTGCACATGTTCCAGTGACTAAGCATAATTCTGTTAGCTAACTAATTATGGTTAAGAGAGTTAGTTAGTAGTTCAAATTAGCAACTCCACTCTGCTCTCTTTATCAGCGTCACCTTCTTTTTCGTTATTTTTTCTTGATTATAACTTTCTAAAAATAACATAATCTGTTCGTATTCCTTCATTTAAGCATACCCATTTTCTCAAATCTTTTCTTGTGGAGTTTACGGTTCTGTAGGGATTTTTTCTTTCTTTTTTGGTTTTGAATCAACTGGGAGGACGACATCGACATTTTTTGACTCCTTGACGTCGTCGGTAGATTTAGCTTGGCAACATTTGGATTCATTCTTCTTATTATTATTGTTATTTAAAAGTATTTTCTATTTATATCTTTGTGAACATTTATTTATCAAATAAGTGGGAGTTGAATAAAGTATTAATAATAATTAACTATATCGACTACCAATTTTCATCGGAATATTGAAACTCCTACTAGTGTATTTGTTATTCCTTTGTTAGCATTGAGGTAACATCTCAAAACTTCAAGAGCAGCAACAACAAAGGCCAAGGAAGCAAGATAAGTAATTGCCTTGAAGGTGTTCGACGAAATTCCTCAATGAAATATTGCTTCATTAAATGCTATTATTTTTGGGTTTTTGGCCCAAAGATTTGTTCAACCCAAGATCTGCTACCCACACAACCCAAAGGTCATTGTGAACAGCATCTTGGCAAGCCAACGTGGACAGTAACTCTGACGTGAACAGTAACTCTGAAGTGAACACTATTCCGACGTGAACAGTATTTTCCGGCGGCAACCAGGTTTATTTCAACTGGAATTGGTACCTCCAGTTTCCATACTTTTCCTTATATATATATTCTTTGCTCATACAATTGTAGTTATATTTTGCTGACTTTAAACCTTTGAATAATTTATTTAAATAATTTATTAGTTTATATGCATTTTTATGGCTTTGAATAGTGATGGTAGACTAGGGTCATATTCTCGCTCAAGGATGGGGACATGAAAGGGGATGGGGATGAGGGTAAGGAGGGGTAAGTGAGTTAAATGAGAGTCTAGACTGAGAGTAGGTTCTTGGAACATTAGGACATTGACGGGAAAATCCATAGAGCTAGTTAAGATTCTAAAGATAAGGAAGATTAATATAGCTTGTGTACAAAAGACCAAATGGCTAGGTTCTAAAGCTAAGGAGGTAGATGGGTATAAGATTTGGTTCTCTGGTAGATCGAAGTATAGGAATGGGGTAGGTATTTTAGTAGACAGTAATTTAAGGGACCAGGTGGTGAAGGTTAGGGGAGTCACTGATAGGATGATGTCGACTAAGATGGTTGTTGAAGGGATCACATTGAACATTATTAGTGCTTATGCGCTGCAAGCGGGCTTAGGCGAGGAGGATAAGAGGCGCTTTTGGGAGGATTTGGATGAGTTAGTGGCAGGCATACTACCTACTAAGAAGCTTTTTGTGGGAGGGGATTTCAATGGGCACATCGGGTCTATTTCAGAAGCGTATCATGATGTGCATGAAGGCTTTGGCTTCAGGGACAAAAATGGAGGAGGAGTTTCACTTTTGGATTTCGCAAGAGCTTTTGGGTTGGTGATAGCCAATTCGAGTTTTCCAAAGAAGGAGGACCACTTGGTAACCTTTCGGAGTACGGTGACTAAGACTTAGATAGATTTTTTATTCCTTAGAAAGGATGATAAAGGTCTGTGCAAAGACTGTAAGGTCATCCCAATCGACAACCTTATGACCCGACATAAGCTCTTGGCGATGGATTTAGGGATCAAGATAATGAGGAAGAATATGGTCTGGGATGACCGACCTAGGATCAGATGAGAGAGTTTGACCACGGCTATCTCTTTAGAGATGGGAGAGAAATTGAAGGATATGGGGGCCTGGGATAGTAGTAGGGATGCAAACATTATGTGGGATAGGACGGCTAGTTGTATTAGGGTTGTAGCAAGGGAAGTGTTAGGAATCTCGACAGGTATCCATGGCCGGCATTGAGGGGACTGGTGGTGGAATAAAGAAGGCAAGGGAAGGTGGAAATAAAGAAGATAGTATATGTGATGCTGATAGAAAGAGAGGATGAGGTGGAGAAGTGGACGAACATGAAACTTTATAAGATAGCAAGGAAAGAAGAGAAGTCGGCAGTTTTGATGGCAAAAATGGCAACTTTTGAACACCTTTATGCTGAACTAGAAGAGAAAGGCGGGGATAGGAAATTGTTCAACCTAGACAGGGTACGAGAGAGAAGGGCACACAATGTGGAGCAAGTGAAGTGCTTTAAGTACGAACATGGAAAAGTATTGGTAGAGGAGACCCTCATTAAACAGAAATGACAGTCGTACTTCCATAAACTCTTGAATGAAGAAGGGGACAAAGAGATTGTGTTGGGAGATTTGGAACATACGGGGAGGCTTTACGATTTTGGGTATTGCAAGAGTATTTCGGTCGAAGAGGTTAAGAGTGTTGTGCGTAGGATGCATTGGGGAAGAGCGGCCGGACCTGACGAGATTCCTGATGAATTTTGGAAGAGCGCGAGCTCGGTTGGTTTGGAGTGGCTGACTAGGTTATTTAATGTCATCTTTAAGACAACAACGATGCCCAAAGAATAGAGGGCGAGCGTAATGATCCCTCTATACAAAAATAAGGGGGATATCCATAGCTGCAACAACTATAGAGGTATCAAGCTTCTAAGTCATACTATGAAAATGTGGGAAAGAGTGGTGGAGATGAGGGTTAGGAGAGGCATGTCTATTTCAGAGAACCAGTTTGGATTTATGCTAGGACGTTCAACTATAGAAGCCATCCATCTTATGAGAAGACTGATGGAGTAGTATAGGGAGAGAAAGAAGGACTTGCATATGGTATTCATCGATCTAGAAAAGGCTTACGATAACGTTCCATGAGAGATACTATGGAGATGTTTGGAGGCTAATGGTGTACCTATGGCATACATTAGGGTGACAAAGGACATGTATGAGGGTGCTAAAACCAGGGTAAGGACAGTAGGAGGGGACTCAGAGCACTTCCCAGTTGTGATGGGGTTGCATCAAGGACCAGCTCTTAGTCCATTTTTATTTTCCTTGGTGATGAATAGATTGACACGACAAATTCAAGGTGAGGTGCCATGGAGTATGCTTTTTGTGGATGACATAGTCTTGATCGATGAGACTCGTAGTGGAGTTAATGCTAAGCTGTAGGATTGGAGACATACCTTGGAGTCTAAAGGGTTTAAGATGAGTAGGACCAAGACAGAGTACTTAGAGTGCAAGTTCAGTGAGACACCTTAGGAGGTTGGCGCAGAAGTTAGGCTTGGTGACCAGGCCATCCAAAAGAAAAGTAGTTTCAAGTAGTTTCAACGAGTTTCCGGATATCTTTCCTGAAGATCTGCCTAGAGTCCCTCCTGATAGGGAGATCGACTTCGGGATTGATGTTCTTCCTGATACCCAACCTATCTCAATTCCTCCATATAGAATGGCTCCGGCTGAGTTGAAGGAGTTGAAGGAGCAGCTGAAAGACTTGTTAGATAAGGGATTCATTAGGCCGAGTGTCTCACCATAGGGTGCTCCAGTCCTATTTGTGCGGAAGAAGGATGGGTCCCTTAGAATGTGTATCGACTACAGGCAGTTGAATAAGGTCACCGTAAAGAACAAATACCCTCTCCCCAGAATAGATGACTTATTCGATCAACTTCAAGGTGCCACTTGTTTCTCAAAGATAGACTTGAGATCCGGCTATCACCAGTTGAAGGTGAGAGAATGTGATATTCCGAAGACTGCTTTCCGGACTCGTTATGGCCACTTTGAATTTTTGGTCATGTCCTTTGGGTTGACTAATGCCCCCGCTGCTTTTATGGATCTCATGAACCGAGTATTCAAACCGTATCTTGATATGTTTGTGATTGTATTCATAGATGATATACTGGTTTACTCCAAGAACGAAGAGGAGCACGCCTATCATCTTAGAGTCGTTTTACAAACTTTGAGGGACCAGGTATTGTATGCAAAGTTCTCTAAATGTGAATTTTGGCTTGCGTCAGTGGCCTTCTTAGGCCACATTGTATCTGGAAATAGTATTCAGGTTGATGCTCAAAAAATTAAAGCTGTGAAGAATTGGCCTAGACCCACATCCCCAACAGAGATAAGGAGCTTCCTGGGTTTGGTCGGGTACTATCGAAGGTTTGTAGAGGGATTCTCATCCATATCATCACCATTGACTAGGCTGACCCAAAAGAAGGCTAAGTTCCAATGGTCTGATGTTTGTGAGGAGAGTTTCCAGAAATTGAAGACCAAGCTAACCACTGCTCCTGTTCTAACTTTGCCCGATGGAACAGAGGGTTTTGTGATTTATTGTGATGCCTCCAGAATTGGTTTGGGTTGTGTGTTGATGCAAAGGGGGAAGGTGATAGCCTATGCTTCAAGACAACTTAAGCTTCATGAGAGGAATTACCCAACTCATGACCTTGAGCTGGCAGCTGTGGTGTTTGCACTTAAAATCTGGCGCCACTACCTGTATGGAGTGCATATCGATGTATTCACCGATCATAAGAGCTTGCAATACGTCTTTAGGCAGAAAGAACTCAACCTGAGGCAAAAGAGATGGCTTGAGCTACTCAAGGACTATGATATAAGCATCTTCTACCATCCAGGTAAAGCTAATGTTGTTGCTGATGCTCTTAGCAAGTTGTCCATGGGTAGCACTAGCCACGTGGAGGAAGGAAGGAGGGAATTGGCAAAGGAGGTACATAGATTAGCCCGATTGGGAGTTCATCTGGAAGAGAATAATGAAGGCGGAGTTACAGTTCAGGACGGGTCTACATCCTCACTTGTGGCAGAGGTGAAGGAAAAGCAAGACCAAGATCCCGTCCTTCTCCAATTGAAGGGAGTAGTACACAAACAAGAGGTAATGGTTTTTACCCAAGGGGGAGATGGTGTGTTGCGGTACCAAAATAGATTGTGTGTGCCGGATGTTGACGATGTTCGAGAGAGGATTATGGCCGAAGCGCATAGTTCTAGATACTCCATTCATCCGGGTTCCACCAAAATGTACCATGACTTGAGGGAGATCTATTGGTGGAGTGGGATGAAGAGAGACATTGCGGAATTCGTTTCCAAATGCCTGAATTATCAACAAGTGAAGGTTGAGCATCAAAGACCATGTGGTCTAGCCCAAAACATAGAAATTCTAGAATAGAAGTGGGAGATGATCAACATGGACTTTATTACAGGCTTGCCGAAGTCTCGAAAGCAACATGATTCCATTTGGGTGATTGTGGATAGAATGACGAAATCAGCTCACTTCTTGGCGGTTAAGACTACCGACACCGCAGAAGATTATGCAAAGTTATATATACAGGAGATCGTCAGATTGCATGGGGTCCCTCTGTCTATCATCTCGGATAGAGGAGCTCAATTCACTTCCCAATTTTGGAAATCCTTTCAGAAGGGATTTGGTTCGAGGGTGAACTTAAGTACAACATTCCATCCCCAGATAGATGGCCAAGCAGAGCGTACCATTCAGACATTGGAAGATATGTTGAGGGCGTGTGTGCTTGACTTCAAGGGGAATTGGGATGATTACTTGCCTCTCATAGAGTTTGCATATAACAATAGCTATCATGCGAGCATTCAAATGGCTCCTTATGAAGCCTTGTATGGGAGAAGGTGTAGATCGCCCATTGGGTGGTTTGAAGTTGGTGAAGCCGAGTTGATTGGGCTGGACCTCGTTCATCAAGGCATGGAGAAGGTACGAGTTATCCGAGAGAGGCTAAAGACAGCCCAAAGTCGCTAAAAATCTTACACCGATGTGAGGAGGAGAGACTTAGAGTTTGAGGTGGATGATTGGGTGTATTTGAAAGTGTCACCCATGAAGGGTGTCATGAGGTTCGGGAAGAAAGGGAAACTTAGTCCTCGATATATTGGCCCGTACCAAATTTTGAGGCGGATCAGGAGTGTTGCTTATGAGTTGGACCTACCCTCAGAGCTAGCTTCTATTTATCCGGTATTCCACGTTTCAATATTAAAAAAGTGCTTGGGCGATCCCTCGTTGGTAGTCCCCATTGAAAGCGTTGGAATTAAGGATAGCTTATCCTATGAGGAGGTCCCAATCCAAATTCTTGATCGCCAAATCCGCAAATTGAGGAACAAAGAAGTCGCCTCAGTCAAAGTCTTGTGGAGGAATCAATTTGTTGAGGAAGCCACGTAGGAAGCGGAGGAAGCCATAAAATCTAAGTATCCACATCTATTTGTGCCTACCGAGGAGAACATTGAAGGTAATAACTATATCCTTAACTCAAATTCATTTGTGCCTTTTTGAGTTTGATTGATTGAATAATTGAGTTTTAAATTGTGATTGGTACCCCGAGTCCATTCTTGGTTGCTCGTCATTCGAGGACGAATGATCCCAAGGGGGAGATAATGTAACGCCCCTCAAAATATTTTCCTAAGATTCGGGTCTTCCTTGTATAAGTGTGGGGCCCATCATATTTATTTCGAAGTATGCGCTTGAGTTGAGATGAGTCCCTGATAAATTTAAGAGTGTTGGAGGCGATGTGGGGTCATTGAGGACCTCTAGAACCGAGCTAAGTCAAAAGGATCCGTCGTGGCTAAGTTTGGGACGAGTTCACGTAAGGGTCGACTTTCAATGACCCTATCGCTTGAAAGACGTCAATCTGGGTGGCCCACGACCTATCAAATTAAAGGTCATCGAGTCTTCTTTCCAACGCCTCCAAGAACGTAGATTTTGGAGTTCGGAGTCAAAAGATATGACGATCCTAAGATGAACTAGCACAGCAGGGATCCTAATCTTTGGCCTGGGTTACAACTGCTGGGGAAATGGCCTTGGCGCTGTAAGGGCGCGACGCGCCACTATCGCGCCAGAAACATGCCTCAGTAGTTTGGTCCTTAGCGCGACGCGCCACTAAAGGTGTGCAGGGTTTTTCAGGCCAAATTCCCAGAATTTAGAATAATAGGCTTGGCGCTGTAAGGGCGCGACGCGCCACTATCGCGCCAGAAACATGCCTCAGTAGTTTGGTCCCTGGCGCGACGTGCCACTAAAAGTTGTGCAGGTTTTAGGCGTAATTGGCCTTGGCGCTGTAAGGGCGCGACGCGCCACTATCGCGCCAAGGACGTTTTTGCCTGATTTTCAGAATTTGGAGGAAGGGCAATTTGGGAAATTTTCCAAATTATATATACACAAGCCTTGTGTATTTTGGGGGCATTTATTCAGCCCCCACTCTCTCTCTAAAGAAAAGCCCTAGCTCCTCTCCCTTCTCTCTTCTCTTCTTCTCCATTTCCAACCAAAAAGGAGTCCAAGAGCTTCAAGACCTCGAGCTCCCATTGAAGACCCAACATCAAGGTTTCTTCAAAGTCTTCACTAAGGTATGTAAGGCTATCCAAAACATGGGTTGAGTCCACCCATGTGCCCTATTCTTGTTTTAAGGTTAGATATTCATGAAAATGGAGTTTCTTGGTATGGTACATGTTTGAATGAGTTTTGTCTCCATTTTATTTAATTATTTATGTGCCAATGTTGTTGAGCTAAGAGGTTCCTAAAATGAGCCCTTATGTGAGTATGAGATGATGAATGAATGAGTTGCTAAATAGGTTTTATTGATCTTCTAATTATGTAGATTTGATAAAGTATATTATTTTCTTTAAAATGTTGCCTATTATAAAAATGTCGATTTGAAGTCTTGAAGATGTGGTGAGTCATGAGGATTTTCTCAAATGGATGGAGGTAATGATTGATTATATCTAGATGATGTTATACATGTGCATTTAAATTTTCTTTTGAAGATATGATTGAGATTGAGCAAATAGTATGCTTGGAAGAGATTTGATTGTGATAGAGTTGATGAGTTGACAAGGTTGTAATGAGACTTGTTGATATGAGTTGATTGAGTTGATTGGATGGAGTTTTATGAGCATTGAGTCTTGGGAGGAGTATCGAGCACCGAATTAGGCAAGAGTATAGTCCATACTCAAACCCAATACCTGTGTTGCCAAACGTAGGGGGGATTGAACCGTTAAAGTCGGATGCTTCCCCGAGAGCTTTTGTCCTGACATTATAGGACCTGGTTGGATTGGATCCATGAGTGTTCATCGTTCATGCCCTGGCAAGGTATGAACGGGCGTGGCAACGACGTCGTTTCGTTGTACCTTCACTGGCTCATAAGTATTGGTTGTCGGTTAAGAGAAACTCCCAAATAAGTTTTGATAGCACTCTAAGTCAGATTGAGTTGAATTGTATATGATTGGTCCAGTCTAAATCATATCCTTGTTTAGACTTAGGACATTTGATTGAGTTGTCATCCCTTTTGAGTTGAGTTCCCGAATTGATTGATTCTTCATTGATGTTCGTTGTATTCGGCCATTTTACATACTCGTACATTCCATGTACTGACGCCATTTGGCCTGCATCGTTTTATGATGCAGAGACAGGTACTAGAGATCATCAACCGGCGCTCCGTTGAAGATCCACTTACACTCCCAGCCAGTCGGTGAGTCCTCCTAGTTCCCGGAGGATATTGGGCCTTCTTGTACAGTTTTTGATTATCTTTTCCTTATTTAGATTGTCGGTAGCCATGGGCTTGTCATTGGCACCTTTTAGACTTGAATAGAGGCTTCATAGAATGGAGTGTGGGAGGTCGAGCGGTCACTTTGAGGAGTCCTATTTTGATTATCTTCTTTGATTGTAAATGTTTGGCCTTCGGCCCTTATGTTATGAGAAGGATTTCTTTAATTGAGTTTCCGCTAAGAGAATATGCTTGAATGAATGAGTGACTGTATCAAGTGGTTCGCTCGGAGGTCAGAAATGGCCTTCGAGTGCCGGTTACGTCTAGGGTACCCTCCCGACGCGTGACATAGGGGTAGGCCAAAGAAACATTGGGGAGAGGTGATTAGACAGGACATGGCGCAGTTACAGCTTACCGAGGACATGACCTTAGATAGGAGAGTGTGGAGGACCCATATTAGGGTAGAAGGCTAGTACATAGTCTCGTTATTCCTCCGTATTAGTAGGCTTATTAGCGCACTATAATTTCTTATGCTCTGACTTTTGTTATTATCTTTCTATTATTTTCTGTACTTTGATTACTCTATTTTATCTATGTCACTTTCCTTATTTGCATTATTCGTTATTTTCTTTTCCATATTGCTTTGAACTTCTTAGCCTTATCTGACCTCTTTTTATGTTTCTTTTGAGCCGAGAGTCTCTCGAAAATAGCTGTCCTACCTTGGTAGGAATAAGGTCTGCGTACACTTTACCCTCCCCAAACCCCACGTTGTGGGATTTCACTGGGTTGTTGTTGTTGTATAGTTAGAAATAACTTAATGAGATTAGTTAGAAGATACTTTTATATATAGATGTCCAGATTCATTGAATGAAGATAACGGAAAATTTCCCAATTCAGAGCTTTCTCCTAAAATCAATTCTCTCTATTTTGAATTCTAGCTCAGTTGCAGATTTCCTCCATTAATGGAAGTGATGCATGCACATGAATTCTAATACTCATGTCTTCACTTAGCCAGTGGAAATCAAGTTTTCCAAGATCTTCTCACGAATAGGGAAATCGAAAAGATTTGGAATCTTAAACATTTAAGCAAGTGTGGAATTATAGAAATTTTAACAAAGATATATTATTGAAAAACGAAGAACAAAAAAATAAGGAATATGATAAAAGGATATGATGTTTGAAGGTCCTTGACGTCAAGTCTCACGAGTCATATGACACACTCTTCAAAGGAATATATACCAGTATTATGCCTAATCATATATCTCTTGATGAGAAAAGAATATATTACAAAAACTATATTCCTATTGACCAAGACTGAGATGAACATTCGAGCAGAGTTATACCTGGTATTTTTAGCTTTTCAAAGGGACCACTTGCTCCATTCAGGCGCAAGAGTCACCATCATCAGCTACTCTAATTTAATTAGATATGGTATTTTATTCAAGTACAACATCGACCTTGTATGATGGAGTTTTTTTCTGTTTTAAATAGATAAATTGGTACAATCTTGATGGTTTGTACTACAACATTGATAGTTGTAGTGGAACTAAGTATATCCGCCATAAATTAAACAAGTATTTACCACTCTCGAGTCTAGGATGCAAAAACATAAGTTAAAAATAATATTTTGTTGTTGGTTATTTTTAAAAGAAAAATAAAAAAAATTGAACCCAATAATAACATGTTGGCAAATGGTAAATTTTATCCCAATTTTTATCAAATGCATATTCCATTGAGAAGGAGAATATTCCACTCTTCCCTCCCAATTTTTTTAATCTTATTCAAAATCCATACGAACATTTTGGGAAGATTGGACTCATAAAAATAGACCACGCTTCAGTTTAAACCTAATATATAAACAAAAAAGAAGACTCAATCTAGGGACCTAGAGGAAGAGCAGCGGCAGCATTAGCTAAAAAAAAGGGAGCTGCAACCTTTTCTTCTCAATGAAGCCATTCTTATCCTTTCACAATCTTTCACCATGTAAAAGATTTAATCATCAAACCATTTCGTTGCTAGTTTTGGCTATTGTCTTTCCACCATCGCACCACTGTCATCCTCCGTGAACTACGATTAAAATGTCGCTTCAGCAGGTGTCGTGGTTGCCGTCAGGGTCTTTTTTGCATATAGCAGTTCCGTCCAGACTTGTAAATTCAAAGTTCTTCTATATAAGGTCCATTCCAAACTCTTTGTATTGTTTTGTACTCTTTTATAGTTCATTGGACTAAGTGTTTAATTGCTCTTGAAAAAATTGAAATTGGTTGACAAAAATTGAATCTTATCAAAGTTGGGGAAATCAATAGCTAATAGTGAAGGTTAATTAATAACTAAGAGGTGATTGATGGGGTTAGTAATATTGGGTTCAGTTAATGGATTCTTCTTTAGTCTCAAATGTTAAAAAAGAGGGAATTAATAAAATGCTGAGGTCACAACTTTGCATCTTAGATCGATAAAGACAATTAATAAAATGGTGAGGTCGCATTTATGCGTCTTGACCCAAGCCCTCTTAGAAAATATAAATCTTCCGTTCAACAAATGAGTAGGCTCAAATTTAGGGTGTGATACACAAGGTGAGGTCTCATTTACGCATCTTAATTGGTGTATGTCGAAGCGAAGGTTGCAACTCTGTGTCTTAGTTAAGACTAATAAAATTAAACAATTTAAGCGAACCATAGGCATAATTAGTGATTAAAATTTATCCAAGAGTAGATCGGCTAAAAACTTTCAAGTAAGGTAGATAGAGAAAGAGAGAAAATATAAGTCGGTCTAAGTTGATAAAATTGACTGTGTTAGAAACACGGAACTCAAGGGAGCTTCATACCTTCTTCTGGGGAAACAAAATTTCCTATCTAAACTTTTATTTTTGCAAACCAATAAAGAAAGTCATTTTCTTTTCATTAGAGATTCAAAAAGGTGACATGAGACCCTATAACCCAATTCCAAGTGACAACTTTAATTTGAATAAATAAATAATATTTTCTCAATAATGTCACTTCAATTGGAAAAATCCGAAGAAAAGAGGTGTGAGACTCCTCATGTCCCAGCAGCATCTTATGGGAGCATGACAGTCATTACAGAGATTTAGACATATGATGAAAATCCACCATGATGATCCTTTTCTTGGCTTCCCTTTGCTTTGCTAACCTTTCCTCAAATTTCTTCTGGTTTGATTCAAACATCATTTCCATGTGTCTGATGCTTTGTATTTCCTTTTGCATTACAGAGCTTGGTGTTTTTTTTTTGGTATTGATTTTGTAATTGAACTCAGTTTCTGTGGTGACAATCATAAAGAAGTTCAAAAAAGAGTGCACTGATGGTTTCAGAAAGAGCATGATGAATATGATTACCCAGTGTTGTGAAAAAGCGCTGAAGCGCTCGCTTTAAGCGTGAAGCGAAGCAAGGCGAGGCACTAGCGCTTCAACATCGTAAAGCGAAGCAATTTCGGAAAAGCGAGCGCTTCATGGGAGAAGCGAGAAGCACGCTTCATCTAGAAGCGAGAAGCACGCTTCATCTAGAAGCGAGAAAAAAGTGAGTTTTTTTTGGAAAAAAGCGGCGCGAGGTTTTTTTTTAAAAAAAAACCATATAACTTACATTAATTGTTCCAAGCTGCTCTTTCGGTGTGACTTCTTCTTCAATTCGACAGTCCAACTTCGACATTTCAACGTCAACCAGGTTAGTTTTTCTTCTTCTCTTCTTCTCTTCTTCTGTTCTTCTGTTCTTCTCTTCATCTCTTCTTCTCTTTCTATTTCTATTTTTATTTTCATTCAGCATTACTGCGGTCTGCTCTCAACTGCTGCGATCTTCTTCTCTTCTTTTCTTCTTCTCTTCTTCTCTTTTTCTTTTTCTATTTCTATTTCTGCGCAATTGCTATCTGCAAGAATTATTTTTTTCAACTTTTATTCAGCAGTTTGGCCTTTTTTTTAAGATAAAGCATATGCTCTGTTTTTTTTCCAAAGTGGCTGCTTTATTATTTTTTTTTTAAATTTTACTACAGCTGCTCTTTTAATTTTGCTGCAACTGCTCTGTTATTGTTTTGATAATTTGACTTGTGTGACTGAATTATTATTCTATTTTTTCTTTGTAGTAAGTTGTATTTTCTTAATGACACAAAAAAGGGATCCAGCTTGGGCATATGGAATTTCCATGGGAAGTAACACAAAAATCAAATGTATTTTTTGTGATATAACATATAATGGCGGAATATTTCGTCACAAGAAGCATCTTATTGGTGATTATAAAGATGTTAAAGTGTGTCCAAAGGTCCCGAATAGTGTGAAGGAAGAAATAAAAGAGTATTTTATCAAAAAAATGAATTTAAAACTCAAATAAATCCTGAAGCATCCATGGTGAATCTTGTTGATGATGATGAAATGGATGATGAAGTTGAAGTGAATATGCCAATGGGGCCTCCCTCAAAAACAAAAAAGAAACCTTCAACTAGTGAAAGTGGGTCATCCACCGCTAGCAATGTCAAAGGTCCTCTTAATCTCTATTTCTCGCAAAAACCAAATGAAAATAGAAAAGGTGGACCTATTGATCTAGAGGCTTGTAGCAAGATTTTATGGGATCGTGTTGTATCTACTTTTGCTAGGTGGATGTATGATGCAGGATTGCCTTTCAATTGTGTTAACTACACCAAAAGTTTTGGTGAATTCATTGAGGCAGTAGGCCAATATGGCCTTGGAATAAAGCCCCCCACCTATCATGAGGTAAGAGTTCCTTGTTTGAAAAAAAAGGTGGAAAAGACAAACAAAATTGTAGAAGATCATAAGGTTCAATGGAAAACGTATGGTTCTTCCATTATGATGGATAAATGAACAGCAAGGAATGGGAAAATGATCATCAATATTTTGGTGAATTCTCCAAAAGGGAGTGTGTTCCTTGAATCTCATGATGCTAGTGACTCTTCTACTGACTCTAATAAGATGTTTAACTTATTTGAGAAGACTATCTTGAAAATAGGCAAGGAAAATGTGGTACAAGTTGTGACTGATAATGCAAGTGAGAACAAAAAAGCGAGTGACATGTTGAAGGGAGTGTTCCCGCATATTTTCTGGACTCCTTGTGCTGCTCACTATATCAACTTGATGTTTGGTGACATTTTCAAAGAGGCCCCGTATTCTACAGGTGAACATGAGTCTTTATATTTAATATTCTTTTTTAATCTTCATGTTAGTTTTCTTACTTATTAACTATTAATTTATTTTGAATAGTTTTTGGTAAGGCTGTTAAGATACATTCTTATATCAGTCAAAGGGAACTGTTGTTGAATATGATGAGGAGATACACAAAGCAAAGAAACTTGGTAAAACTTGCTAAAACAAGATTTGCAACAGCTTTTTTGACATTGCATAGTTTTTATATGCAAAAGAAAAATCTAAGAACCTTGTTTATGTCCATTGAATGGAATGAAAATGTCTATGCAAAGGAAACTCAGGAAATAAGTTGTGAGACACATCATTAGTCCATATTTTTGGAATGACACTGTTCAAGCACTTAAAGTTGGTGGTCCTTTAGTTAATGTACATTGTATGGTGGATGGGGAGAAAAAACCACCAATGGGCTACATTTATGAAGCCATGGATAGGGCAAAAGAAAGTATTGAAAAGACATTCAATTATGATGAAAGGAAATATATGAATGTTTTCAAAATCATTGATGCAAGGTGGACGGATTAACTTCATCAACCTTTACATGTAGCAGGACATATTTTGAACCCGGGGCTCTATTATAAAAATAATGAGATGAGGACTTTAACTGAAGAAGTGTGGTTGGGATATCATGCATGTGTTGAGAGGATGATCCTAGATAAAACTTTGCAAGACAAAATAGGGGATGAGCTTGGTGTGTACATGAAAGCTGATGGACTACTTGGAATTGAGTCAGCCATTAGAGCTAGAACCTTAAGGTCACCAGGTGAGCATTTCAACATTTAACTGTTTGAGCTTTAACTTTTAAGTTATTACATATTAACTTTTAAAATAATTCTTCTACAGTTGAATGGTGGATGCAATATGGTCATAATGTCCCAAACTTGCAACAATTTGCTATTAGAGTGCAAAGTTTAACTTATAGCTCATCCGGTTGCGAGAGAAATTGGAGCGTGTATGAACATGTGAGAACCTATATTACGTTATTACTAAATTAAATGATATCTTAATTATCCAAAGTCCTCCCATTAATTACTTTCTACGAATTCTATGTAGATTCATACTAAAAAGAGAAATAGGCTTGAGTTAAAATGCCTGAATGAACTAGTGTTCATCAAATATAATAGAACATTGGTGTATCGCTACAATGCTCGCAATACCATTGATCCAATTTTGTTGGATAATATTGATGATGCAAATGAATGGTTAACTGGAGTACCCCAAAATCATAAAGATGAAGAAGTATATGAAGGAGAAGGTCTCACTTATGGTGATGTTGCTACGGCTAGTGGTGTGGAGGAGAATATTTATGGTTTTATGGGGAGTACTTTAAGGGGCAAGGAAAAAAGAGTAGCTACAGGTTCAAGTTCATGTTCAAATAGAAGTAGAACTCTTGTTAATGAGTCCTCCGATGAGGAAGAAGATGAGGACCAAACCCTTGTTGATGGCACTTCAAGAGTTTGAGGATCTTGTTGAAGAATAGGATTTTGCTCTCTTTGTGATTTGGTTATGCATTTGCTTTATATGTTGTTACTTATGAGGATTATTGACTATCTAGTTACTTTTTAATCTAAGTCTTTTGAGTGCTTGATTATTTATCTATGCATATTTTATATTTTATATTTTTATACTAAATAGCTCTTTATCTGAAAAAAGCATGCGCTTCGCTTCACGCTTCTCGCTTCTGTGAAGCGAGCCCCCGTCGCTTTTTTCCGCTTCTCGCTTCTCAAAACACTGTGATTACAAAAAGTGATTCTATTCAAAAATAACTTCTTTCTGATTGTTCACCATAAAAATCGAGTTGGATTACAAATCAATGCAAAAAAATACATGAATCTCTACAATGCAAAATGAAACACAAAACATCAGATACATGAAGTTTGAATCAACCAATAGGAAATTTGAGGAAAGGTTGACAGAACAAAGGACATCCAAGAAAAGGATCTCATAATGATGGACTTTCATCATATGCCTAAGCCCGTTAATGACTCTCGTGCTCCCACAAGATGTTGTCGAATACAAGGTGGTTTTGATATTCTCATTACTCAATGTGTTAACATTTTCTAAGTATACGCTCTTTGTATATATGAATGATATTTTACTCTTAAATCGTAAAGTTAAAAATAGCTCCAAGGATCAATCAAGTATTTTGTATTCATTCCTTCATCATATTATACATGTAGATTTTGTGGCTTTGATGTGGTTCCTTTTGGCTTCAAAAGGGTCTTTTTCCCTGTTTCATATGTATCAGTGCTTTACTTGCCTTTTAAACTTCTGTACTTTTTTATTTGGAACTCAGGATTGCTTTATCCTCTTAATTTGTTCTTCCTTTCCTTTTTTTTCCTAGCAAAGTTGTATATATTCTAAGATTAGAAAGGAAAATTTGGTTTTTTGCCTAACTATCTTCTTACCTATGTAAGAATTGACAATAATCAATCTTTTTATTCCTTTTTTGGCAACTAACTTGTGTATTAATCAACAAGAGTCAACATTATAAAACTGTAACTAGCCATACCCAACTAGCTATCTCAAGAGAGAAAAAATAATTGTTTTATTCTGGCTATTAATAAATTCATGTAGTTGTAGTTTTATAGATGAGGTTGATTGTTGTCAAGATTTAGTGCATGTGTCACTTTGTATATTTCTTATTAGTATTTACTACTTAAATAAGTAAAATAATCTCCACGGGTAGATTGATTCCCAGTTAGGGAAATATTACAGGCTCAAGGAGATGTTTAACAGGCATAACCATTTTGAAAGTTTAGATTGAATTTTCTATTTCTAGTTGCATCTAGTAGTATTCTAAAAGGACAAAGGAGTTTTCATGAATGTCTATCATATTATGTCTAGGCAGTAGAGTTATGAGGCAAGTTGACTGTTCATTTTTGTAGGCTTAGACGATAATCAATCATCTTAATCTCGACACAAGTAATCATATAACAATTTATATTAATCATTCACAAAAATTATTGTAATTGTTTCAAAATAACAATATATGTAATTAATTCTAAATTGTGTACTACATGATGCGACATACAAGTGCAATGCATGTGTCGACAAACTATTTCATAAAAATTATCAACTTTTTTTTTATATAGAGGAGTATTATGTAATAAAATTTGATAGCAAAATAATTTATGACTGTCATTTTGCATGAGAGGATTTTGGTAAACAGAATTCAGGTCTAGACATTTGTTTAAGGCCCTATTATTTAATGTGTCGATGAATGAAAAGGGACAAATTGATTATCTCAGATTAGTGAAATAAATGATCCAAGTATTAAGCCCTAACGAGGGCACAAATAATGTATCGTCTTAGCTAAGATTGCAATTTTTTATTCTTAGATAAGAACAATTAATGAAATGGTGTTGGCTTATATGAGTCCACCACGAGTCAAGAGACCAGGTCTCTTGACACAACCAGTTAAAAGAATATAGAAGTTAGATGCTAAAGGTAAAAGACACAAAGTATTTACGTGGAAATCTCCTTGCTCAAGGAAGAAAAAACCACGACTTGTCTCACATGATTTCTCAATGCTCCACTAACTTCAAGCAACTCGTAATTATAGACTCGATTAATCACAAAGGATTAAACTATTTATCCTACCAACCTTGTAACACCTTTATTACAAGACTAATGTAGTAACTCTCTGCACCCACACATTAGCTATCTCTAGTTGACACTCCTAGGAAACTCTACCCAAGAGAACACCAAGTAAATGATGAAAGGAATCTTGACTAAACTATAGATGATTCGACTAACTAACTCTAGTCAATACGACTCAAACTAAAGACTTAGACAAGCAAGCGATCTACTATCCTGTAACTTAGGAGTAGATTTACAATATAAGAACACAAGACACAAAATTCAAACTATAATTAAAGATGCTGCAACACTCGATAAGGTCCCTTGTTGAGTATGAACAATGTTCTTCTTTGAAATGACTTTTGCTTTGTTAGATAAACTTGTTTACAAAATTAGGTTTTGATCTTGTTAGTTGTTCTTTTTATAAGAGAGATCAAAACCTAGGACTCATGTATTGGTCGGGGTTGGTCTGTCTCTGCAGTGCCTTTGTTGCAGTTCCCACCAACCCCTACAGAAAGTACAATTTGATAGGTGTACCCAATTCACTATTGGCAGTTATGTATCTTAGTTAAGATTAATAAAATTGAACAATATAAATGAACCATATGCATATTAACAATTATAATTTATCCATGTGTTGATCAGCTAAAAGCTTTCAAGGGAGATAGAGAAAGAGAGAGCGGATTCAAGTTAGGGATAAGTTGATAGCAACCATGTTAGAACCAAGGGAGCCTCATACCTTCCCCAGGTCGACAAAATTTCTTACCTAGTCTTTTGTTTTCGCAAACCAATTAAAAAATGAGTTATCTCCTTTTTATTGGAGATTCAAAAAGGTGACTTGAAACATCATAACTCAGTTTTTAAGTGGCTACTCAAAATAAATAAAATAATTTCTTCTCAATAACGTCACTTCAATTGAAAAACCCCGCAAAAAGGGATGTGACACTCGTATCCCTACAACATCTTGTGGGAGCATGAGAGTCATTACCAGGTTTCGGCATATGATGAAAATCCACCATTGTGATCCTTTTCTTGGCTTCCCTTTGCTCTGCTAACCTTTCCTCAAATTTCCTCTTGCTTGATTCAAACTTCATCTTCACTTCTCTGATGCTTTGTATTTCTTTTTTACACTAGTCTTTTAAGTGAACTTTGTTTTTGTGGTGCACCACAATCAGAAATAAGTTGTTTTAATGAAGAGCACACTTTGTGGTCACATTCATCTTCATCATACTCTTCCTTAAACAATTGGTTCATTCTTTTTTTGTTGATCTCGTATTAAGACTCTTATAACATTCCTCAAAATGCTCACAAGTGCCTTAAAAATGCCTTGGGAGTAGGCCGCTCACGTAATGCATTATCGTTAATTTATTTTGGAAAATATGACTCCAAAATATCGATCGGGGGGTCAAAACCTGCGGGAAAATGGTCTCAGTGGATTTTTAGGACCCGTATATCGAAAGATAGATTTTTCAAGAAACTGTGCAAAACAGTGAGGTGCGCGGCATCTCCGCATCGCAAACGTGCTCCCGTTCAGTGAATTTTTTTCCCAAATCAAAATCTTGCCAAAATCTCATTCGCTCAAAATTAGCCTATCAGGGAACATCTACGCGTCACGGACCTGGGCGATGTTTTTGTCCGTGTTCAGTTTTTAAGTAAGGGCACTTTAGACTTTTTCCTAATTGTTAGTTAATCAACCTGGATGTTTTTAGGGCCTTCTACAATTCACCTACTCAAATATTTCTCTCTCTACAAAAGACTCTCAAGGACTTCATTGAAGACTTCAAAGAAACTCACTCAAGCTCTCCATAAACACTCTCAAATTCTTCCAAATTTGTGGATCTTCTCACTTAAGGTATGTGGGTATTGATTAATGGATTCTTTCATCCATGAAGCCCAATCAATTTCTAAAGTTTTCTATCAAATTAAAGTATGGTATTTTGTGGGTTTTATGGTCTCTATGCCAATTGCATGAATTATGATTCAAATTATGATTATGAGTCTATTTTGATATAAATTGATGGTTATTGCATTGAATTGAAGAGTTTTTCCATGAATTCTCCTATATTGATCTCTAGGGTTCATAATGTGAATTATGGTATTTTTAATTATACTTTCAAATGATATTATCTTTATAAATTATGTATAGGCTGATAAAAAGTATAAGATCATGCATGTTTTAAAGTCAATTTCATGATTTTCAAGTCAATTTATTATGCATTTGAGTTTTACTCTAAATTCAAGTATGAATTGTGATCAAGAATCACAAGTACGTTCAAGGTATGAATTTCATGCAAGTTATGAAATAAGGCGACTTAGGGCATTATGTGGTGACCTAGGACCTAACTATATGAATTATACAAATATGATTGTAACAATTCTCACATTACAAATATGTTACGAAAATGAGCTACTCTATGATTTCAAACCTATGATCATGACTATGATATATGTCATTATTGTGACACCCCGAAATTTTTTTCGCAAAGACTCGAATATTTCTTCAAGTGTGGGTAGACTCGGACCGGAGGACTTGTAATTCTACACATGAGTTAGGATTAATTTCTAAGTAGTTGAAGTGTGTTAGATGTGTTTAGGGGTCATAAGGGATCTCTAACACCAAGTCGAGTCCAAAGAACTCCAATCGAATAAGTTTTCGGACGAGTTAGTATAAGGGTCAACTTCAAATGACCATATCTCCTAGGATATAAAGAACTGGGTGGTGCACAACCTACCAACTTAAAGGTCGTCGAGTCTTCTTTCCAACACCACCAAGAATGTAATTTTTGGAGTTCGGAGTTGAAAGATATGACAATCATAAGATGAACTAGCACAGCAGAGTTTTCAGGCCTAGGTTGTAATTGCTGGAAAACTGGGCTTGGCACCGCAGTGGCGCGATGCGCCACTATCGCGCCAGAAACATGCCTCAGTTGTTTGGGCTCTGGCGCGGCGCGCCACTAAAAGGTGTGCAGGGTTTTTTCAAGCCAAATTTCTAGGACCCAGGAACTATGGCCTTGGCGCTGTAAGGGCGCGACGCGCCACCATCACGCCAGAAACATGCCTCAGTAGTTTAGTCTCTGGCGCAGCACGCCACTACGAGGTGTGCAGGTTTTTAGGCAAAATCAGCCTGGCGCTGCAATGGCGCAACGCGGCACTATCGCGCCAGGAGCATTTTAGCCTATTTTCAGAACTTTTAAGGAGAGGCAATTTGGGAACTTACCCAAATTATATATTTATTACCGTTGGTCTTTTGGGAACACATTTTACAGCCTTACTCTCTCTCTCTCTAAAAGCCCTAGGAGCTTCTCTCTCTCCTCTTCTTCTTCTTCTTCTCCATTTCCAACAAAAAGAGTTCCAAGAGCTTCAAGATTCGAGTTCTCCATTGAAGACCCAACATCAAGGTCTCTTCAAAATCTTCAAACAAGGTATGTAAGGCTAATCTAAAATATGGATTGAGTTCTTCCATATGCCCATAGATGTGTTGGATAGGAGTTATGAAAGAGTTGAACCTTCTAAGAAGGTTTTCTTGAAAGTTTTCCTAAACTATAGAATATTTTTAGATATTATTGATTGATTGATGGTTTTAATGACTTGATTTACTAAATAGTTATCTTTTATATTATTGACTACAAATGAATCTTTGTATATAGATTTATAGGTATTGACGATATTCTTGAGTTGAGTTTTATTGAGAGTATAGGTTCATGTTTTATTCACATGAACCTAAGATGAGATTTCTTGTCATAAATGTCTTGAGGTTGAGATGGATAGTTGTGTGTGTATAGGTATTGATTGGAATGAAAAGAATGAATTGGTTAGTTAAGAATGTCCCTTTTCTTCTATAAAATGAACATATGACAAAAATAAGGATTTTGGAGTAGATGTTTGATGATTGATGTGATGATGATACTTAACAATGATGTGATGATAATGTTTGATAATGATGTAAATGATAATATATGATGATGATGTTTTGATGATGTTTTGATGACGATGTGAGTAGTGACGTGAATGGTGCTTATTTAAAATGTGTAGAATGATTGATGAAGAGGTATATTGATGAGGATGTTATGTGATGAAGTGGATTGGAGTCTAATGTGATTATGTGATATGTGATTTATCTAATTTGATGTGGTTGGAGTCTTATGAGCATTTTGAAAATAAATGATTTTGGAACCATTTTTGCATAAACTATTTATACACTATTTTGAGTTTAAAGAGTAATTATTTTCATCTATGATTTGAAAAGAGTTTAAGCATGAGTTGAGTTTGAGAAGTCTTTTAATCATTTTTGAACACGTGTATTTTGAGTATAAGTGAGTTGAGTATTTTTACTTTAAAATGTTGATTTTTGAGATTGTATAGGTTTTAAAGAGAAGAGTTTGATTATTTGAGATAAGTCGATTTCAAAGAAGGTCTAATGAGGCCAGATTTGATTGAGTTTTGAAAAGAGTCCAATAAAACTAAATGAGTTGATTTGAAAGAGTCCGATCAGACTAAATGAGCATTTTGAATATTTTACTCACTTGATAGATATGACCATATTGAGTCTTGGAAGGAATATCGAGCACCGAATTGGGTAAGAGTATAGTCCATACTCGAACCAATAAACTACGTCGCCAAACGTAGGAGGGGATTGAACCGTGAAAGTCGGATGATTCCCCAAAATATTTATCCTGACATTATAGGACTTGGTTAGATTGGATCCATGATTGGTTGATTCGTTCATACCCTGGCAAGGTATGAACGGATGTGGCAACAACGTCGGTTTGTTGTACTATCACTCGCTCATATGGTGATGGTTGTCGGTTAGAGAAACTCCCAATTGAATGGATTGTGCTTGATCTAATTGGTTTGATTGTGATTGCAGATGATTGAGTTGAATTGCAAAATATTGCATAATTTAATTTGCATATTTATTGAGTTGAGTTCTTTGAGTTGATTGTTGAGTTGATTTTATATGATCGGATTAGGTGATGTGGGATGGATTGTATTATATGATATGTGATTGGATAAGTGTACGGTGGAAGGGTATATGATTAGATTGGATTGGATCGTATATGACCGGATTGAACCGATTGTATACGATTGGATTGAATCGGATGATATACGATTTGATTGAACTATATTGTGTATGATTGGATTGGATTGTATGATGTGTGATTGGTCTTTGTCTAAAAATGTATTCTAACTTTAGACTTATGACGCCTTATTTGAGTCTCTCCTACCTTTCTGATTTGAGATAGTTGATCCGATGTTACTCTTCTTGAGGTATGTTTCATTCTGCCATATTACATACTCGTACATTCCACGTACTAACATCCATTTGGACCTATATTGTTTTATGATGCAGAGACAGGTTTAAGAGATCGTCAATAGGAGCACCATTGAGGATCTATGCACACTCAGCGTATTGATGAGGCCTTCCCTACATTCGGAGGACACCGCTTATGTTATTCTTGCATCGAGTTAGCCCTTTCCATTTTTATTTGAGGTAGCCATGAACATGTCATTGGCACCAATTAGATAGTAGTGATAGAGACTTCATAGACTAGATAGTGATGGGTCGATTGAGTACTTCTATCTTTGAGTTATTCTTGTCAAACTATTTTTAATGACAAATATTTTAGTTGATATGTTGGCCCATAGCTTTTATTCTTCGAGTTGGATGGGTGATTTGAGTTTCCCACTAAATTATTCTTTATTTTTAAACTTTCCGCTGAATGAATGAATGAACGGATGTGTGATCAGGCTATGTGGTTCGCTTGGGAGCCAGAAATGGTTTTTGAGTGCCGGTTACGTCTAGGGTACCCTCCCGGGGCGTGACAAACATGGTATCAGAGCACAGAGTTCAAGTGTCCTAGAGAGTCTATAAAGCTGTGTCTAGTAGAGTCTTGCTTATGGGTGTGTTATGCACCACACTTATAAGCAGGAGGCTATAGGACATTAGGAATTGTTTCCCCTCTTTCATATTCTGAATTCGTGCGATGGAGTTTAACTCTATGAATGTTCCCTTCTAATTCGTGCATTGCTCAAATCCATTTAACTACCCCTCATACTCAAGGTAGTTGAAATGGTAGATATGAGATTCTTGTTGATGAGTTAAGATAAAGTCTTGAGGAAGGGAAGAGATGGCACAAGGCTTGAGAGGAGCCGATTACTGTGCTTAACTCTATTGATCTAGAAAGATGTATTCTCATTAATATGGATCATGCATTGAGTCAGAGCGAGATGTATCCGAGAAATCTCATCTCTACATCTTGATTCTAATGTCATCTTTGAGGAGAAAGCTGCATGTCTGAGTGATAAGTATCACCATCCGATGGAATGTGATCTGAGGCAGGGAGAGCTATGGTTGAGATGATGGTTTTAGAGTTAGAAAGAGGGAGTTAGAGGAGTAGAACTCAAATAGTGAGAATGGTGGTTGATTGAGACCTGTAGCTAGGGTGGAGTATTTATAAGGTGAGTAATGAGGTGTAGTGAGTGATTATGATAGTGCTAGTTTAAGGTTTGATTTAGTAGGCTTGACATGACATATGCAAGAGATTAAGATATTAACTCATGAGGAGTACGTGTCATGGAAAGAGGGTTATGTGACCCTCAGATGTAAATAATGAATTGAGTCTAAGTCATATGGTAAGAAGAGGCTTAAGAGGTGTATATGAAACAGTATAGATTTGAATGAGGTTCTAAATTTGTGAGTCGCTTTGAGTGACTAGTTAGTGTCCTTTAGTTGATGCATTTAAGCTAAGGGGGAGATGATAGGGTAATGAACTAAAATAAGTCTTGAGTTTTCGATAGTGATGAGTTGACCAAGATGATAATAGATGGAGTTGAGTGAGAGTAAATGGGGAAGAGTGAGTGTTTCTTGATCATGATGGTTGTGTTGTACTTGTCTAGTTAAGGATGGATGTGTGGAAGAAGAGCGAGGTGAGACCTTGTGAGGCGCGATAGATATGTAAGAGTATGTTAGTATGTCTCTGGGTGAGAGCTCATACAATAATGGAGGTAGAAGTATTAAGGTAAGCCTGGGAATTCTTAGATGTGAGTGAGGTAGTTAGAGTGATAAGCTTGAGTATATGGTTGTCACTGTGAGAGTGATGGTAGTATACTAATGATTGCATCTGGGGGAAAGATTGTAGGTACATGATGGGTGTTATGAGGCTTGGGAAGGAGAGGAAGTTCGGACACCAATATATTGACCTCATGAAATGGTGAAGAGGATTAGAAATGTCGCTCATGAATTGGAATTCGACAGTTGAATATGTAGATGTTTGAATGATTCGGTTGATGGAGTTTTGATGTTCTATTCGTGCCAAATGATGCGAATGATGAAGGTGATGTCCCTATTCCTGAGTTGAAATGATTTGTCTATTCTTGAGTTTGAATAGCCAATTGTCTAAATTGCTCGATTGGTTGATTCGATTGAGTTTTAATTTTTATTCGTGCCTCGAGTCCACCATTGGTTTACTTATCATTCGAGGACGAATGATCCCAAGGGGGAGATAATGTGACACCCCGAAATTTTTTTTGCAAAGACTCGAACATTTCTTCACATGTGGGTAGACTCGGACCGGAGGACTTGTAATTCTACACATGAGTTAGGATTAATTCCTAAGTATTTGAAGTGTGTTAGATGTGTTTAGGGTTCATAAGGGATCTCTAACACCAAGTCGAGTCCAAAGAACTCCAATTGATTAAGTTTTCGAATGAGTTAGTATAAGAGTCAACTTCAAACGACCATATCTCCTAGGATATAAAGAACTGGGTGGCCCACGACCTACCAACTTAAAGGTCGTCGAGTCTTCTTTCCAACACCACCAAGAATGTAATTTTTAGAGTTTGGAGTCGAAAGATATAACGATCATAAGATGAACTAGCACAGCAGAGTTTTTAGGCCTAGGTTGCAATTGCTAGAAAACTAGGCTTGGCGCCGCAGTGGCGCGATGTGCCACTATCGCGCCAGAAACATGCCTCAGTAGTTTGGGCTCTGGCACGGCGCGCCACTAAAAGGTGTGCAGGGTTTTTTCAAGCCAAATTTCCAGGACCCAGAAACCTTGGCCTTGGCGCTGTAAGGGCGTGATGCGCCACCATCGCGCCAGAAACATGCCTCAGTAGTTTGGTCTCTGGCGCGGCGCGCCACTATCGCGCAAGGAGCATTTTAGCCTATTTTCAAAACTTTTGAGGAGGGGCAATTTAGGAACTTACCCAAATTATATATGTATTACCCTTGGTCTTTTGGGAATGCATTTTACAGCCTCACTCTCTCTCTCTAAAAGCCTTAGGAGCTTTTCTCTCTCTCTCTTCTTCTTTTTCTTCTTCTCCATTTCCAACAAGAAGAGTTCCAAGAGCTTCAAGATTCGAGTTCTCCATTGAAGACCCAACATCAAGGTTTCTTCAAAGTCTTCAAACAAGGTATGTAAGGCTAACCTAAAATATGGATTGAGTTCTTCCATATGCCCATAGATGTGTTGGATAGGAGTTGTGAAAGAGTTGAACCTTCTAAGAAGGTTTTCTTGAAAGTTTTCCTAAACTATAGAATGTTTTTAGATATTATTGATTGATTGATGGTTTTAATGACTTGAGTTACTAAATAGTTATCTTTCATATTATTGACTACAAATGAATCTTTGTATATAGATTTATAGGTATTGACGATATTCTTGAGTTGAGTTTTATTGAGAGTATGGGTTCATGTTTTATTCACATGAACCCAATATGAGATTTCTTATCATAAATGTCTTGAGGTTGAGATGGATAGTTGTGTGTATATAGGTATTGATTGTATTGAAAAGAATGAATTGGTTAGTTAAGAATGTCCCTTTGCTTCTTTAAAATAAACATAAGACAAAAATAAGGATTTTGGAGTAGATGTTTGATGATTGATGTGATGATGATACTTGACAATGATGTGATAATAATGTTTGATGATGATGTAAATGATAATATATGATGATGATGTGATGATGATGTTTTGATGACGATGTGAGTGATGACGTGAATGGTGCTTATTTAAAATATGTAGAATGATTGATGAAGAGGTATATTGATGAGGATGTTATGTGATGAAATGGATTGGAGTCTAATGTGATTATGTGAATATGTGATTTACCTAATTTGATGTGGTTGGAGTCTTATGAGCATTTTGAAAATAAATGATTTTGGAACCATTTTTGCATAAACTATTTATACATTATTTTGAGTTTAAAGAGCAATTATTTTCATCTATGATTTGAAAAGAGTTTAAGCATGAGTTGAGTTTGAGAAGTCTTTTAATTATTTTTGAACACGAGTATTTTTAGTATAAGTGAGTTGAGTATTTTTACTTTAAAATGTCGATTTTTGAGATTGTATAGGTTTTAAAGAGAAGAGTTTGATGATTTGAGATGAGTCGATTTGAAAGAAGGTCTAATGAGGCCGGATTTGATTGAGTTTTGAAAAGAGTCCAATGAGACTAAATGAGTTGATTTGAAAGATTCCGATGAGACTAAATGAGCATTTTGAGTATTTTACTCACTTGATATATATGAGCATATTGAATCTTGGGAGGAGTATCGAGCACCGAATTGGGTAAGAGTATAGTCCATACTCGAACCAATAAACTACGTGCCAAACGTAGGAGGGGATTGAACCATTAAAGTTGGATGCTTCCCTAAAATATTTGTCCTGACATTATAAGACTTGGTTGGATTGGATCCATGATTGGTTGATTCATTCATACCCTGGCAAGGTATGAACGGACGTGGTAACAACGTCGGCTTGTTGTACTATCACTCGCTCATATGGTGATGTTTGTCGGTTAGAAAAACTCCCAATTGACTGGATTGTTCTTGATCTGATTGGTTTGATTGTGATTGCAGATGATTGAATTGAATTGCAAAACATTGCATAATTTAATTTGCATATTTATTGAGTTGAGTCCTTTGAGTTGAATGTTGAGTTGATTTTATATGATCGGATTAGGTGATGTGGGATGGATTGTATTATATGATATGTGATTGGATAAGTGTATGGTGGAAGGGTATATGATTGGATTGGATTGGATAGTTTATGACCGGATTGAACCGATTGTATATGATTGGATTGAATCGGATGATATACGATTTGATTGAACTGTATTGTGTATGATTGGATTGGATTGTATGATGTGTGATTGGTCTTTGTCTAAAAATGTATTCTTACTTTAGACTTATGACACCTTATGTGAGTCTCTCCTACCTTTCTGATTTGAGATAGTTGATCTGATGTTACTCTTCCTTGAGGTATGTTTAATTCTGCCATATTACATACTCGTACATTCCACGTACTGACGTCCATTTGGACCTACATTGTTTCATGATGCAGAGACAGGTTTAAGAGATCGTCAATAGGAGCACCATTGAGGATCTATGCACACTCAGCGTATTGGTGAGGCCTTCCCTACATTCGGAGGACACCACTTATGTTATTCTTGCGTCGAGTTAGCCCTTTCCATTTTTATTTGAGGTAGCCATGAACATGTCATTGGCACCAATTAGATAGTAGTGATAGAGGCTTCATAGACTAGATAGTGATGGGTTGATTGAGTACTTCTATCTTTGAGTTATTCTTGTCAAACTATTTTTAATGACAAATATTTTAGTTGATATGTTGGCCCATAGCCTTTATTCTTCGAGTTGGATAGGTGATTTGAGTTGCCCGCTAAATTATTCTTTATTTTTAAACTTTCTGCTGAATGAATGAATGAACGGATGTATGATCAGGATATGTGGTTCGCTTGGGAGCCAGAAATGGTTTTTGAGTGCCGGTTACGTCTAGGGTACCCTCGTGGGGCGTGACAAACATGTTATCATAGCACAGATTTCAAGTGTCCTAGGGAGTCTATGAAGCCGTGTCTAGTAGAGTCTTGCTTATGGGTGTGTTGTGCACCACACTTATAAGCAGGAGGCTATAGGACATTAGGAATTATTTCCCCTCTTTCATACTCTGAATTCGTGCGATGAAGTTTAACTCTATGAATATTCCCTTCTAATTCGTGCGTTGCTCAAATCCATTTGACTACCCCTCATACTCAAGGTAGTTGAAATGGTAGATATGAGATTCTTGTTGATGAGTTAAGATAAAGTCTTGAGGAAGGGAAGAGACGGAACAAGGCTTGAGAAGAGCTGATTACTGTGCTTAACTCTATTCATCTAGAAAGATGTACTCTCATTAATATGGATCATGCATTGAGTCAGAGCGAGATATATCTGAGAAATCTCATCTCTACATCTTGATTCGAATGTCACCTTTGAGGAGAAAGCTACGTGTCTGAGTGATAAGTATCACCATCTGATGGAATGTGATCCGAGGCAGGGAGAGCTATGGTTGAGATAATGGTTTTAGATTTAGAAAGAGGGAGTTAGAGGAGTAGAACTCAAATAGTGAGAATGGTAGTTGATTGAGACCTGTAGCTAGGGTGGAGTATTTACAAGGTGAGTAACGAGGTGTAGTGAGTGATTATGATAGTGCTAGTTTAAGGTTTGATTCAGTAGGCTTGACATGACATATGCAAGAGATTAGGATATTAACTCATGAGGAGTACGTATCATGGAATGAGGGTTATGTGAACCTCAGATGTAAATAATGAATTGAGTCTAAGTCATATGGTAAGAAGAGGCTTAAGAGGTGTATATGAAACAGTATAGATTTGAATGAGGTTCTAAATTTGTGAGTCGCTTTGAGTGACTAGTTAGTGTCCTTTAGTTGATGCCTTTAAGCTAAGGGGGAGATGATAGGGTAATGAACCAAAATAAGTCTTGAGTTTTCGATAGTGATGAGTTAACCAAAATGATAGTAGATGGAGTTGAGTGAGAGTAAATGGGGAAGAGTGAGTGTTTCTTGATCGTGATGGTTGTGTTGTACTTGTCTAGTTAAGGATGGATGTGTGGAAGAAGAGCGAGGTGAGACCTTGTGAGGCGCGATAGATAGGTAAGAGTATATTAGTATGTCTCTGGGTGAGAGCTCATACAATAATGGAGGTAGAAGTATTAAGGTAAGCCTGGGAATTCTTAGATGTAAGTGAGGTAGTTAGAGTGATAAGCTTGAGTATATAGTTGTCACTGTGAGAGTGATGGTAGTAGACTAATGATTGCATCTGGGGGAAAGATTGGAGGTACATGATGGGTGTTATGAGGCTTGGGAAGGAGAGGAAGTTCGGACACTGATATATTGACCTCATGAAATGGTGAAGAGGATTAGAAATGTCGCTCGTGAATTGGAATTCGACAGTTGAATATGTAGATGTTTGAATGATTCGGTTGATGGAGTTTCGATGTTCTATTCGTGCCAAATAAAGAGAATGATGAAGGTGATGTCCCTATTCCTGAGTTGAAATGATTTGTCTATTCTTGAGTTTGAATAGCCAATTGTCTAAATTGCTCGATTGGTTGATTCAATTGAGTTTCAATTTTTATTCGTGCCTCGAGTCCACCTTTGGTTTACTCATCATTCGAGGATGAATGATCCCAAGGGGGAGATAATGTGACACCCCGGAAATTTTTTCGCAAAAACTCGAAAATTTCTTCACGTGTGGGTAGACTCGGACCGAAGGACTTGTAATTCTACACATGAGTTAGGATTAATTCCTAAGTATTTGAAGTGTGTTAGATGTGTTTAGGGGTCATAAGGGATCTCTAACACCAAGTCGAGTCCAAAGAACTTCAATCGATTAAATTTTCGGATGAGTTAGTATAAGGGTCAACTTCAAATGACCATATCTCCTAGGATATAAAGAAATAGGTGGACCACGACCTACCAACTTAAAGGTCGTCGAGTCTTCTTTCCAACACCACTAAGAATGTAATTTTTGGAGTTCGGAATCGAAAGATATGACAATTATAAGATGAACTAGCACAGCAGAGTTTTCAGGCCTGGGTTGCAATTGCTGGAAAACTGGGCTTGGCGGCGTAGTGGAGCGACGTGCCAATATCGCACCAGAAACATGCCTCAGTAGTTTGGTCTCTGGCGCGGAGCGCCACTAAAAGGTGTGCAGGGTTTTTTCAAGCCAAATTTCCAGGACCCAGGAACAATGTCCTTGGCGCTGTAAGGGCGCGACGCGCCACCATCATGCTAGAAACTTACCTCAATAGTTTGGTCTCTGGCGCAGCGCGCCACTACAAGGTGTGTAGGTTTTTAGGCAAAATCAGTCTGGCGCTATAATGGCGCGACGCGCCACTATCGCGCCAGGAGCATTTTAGCCTATTTTCAGAATTTTTGAGGAGGGGCAATTTGGGAACTTACCCAAATTATATATGTATTACCCTTGGTCTTTTGGGAACACATTTTATAGCCTCACTCTCTCTCTTTAAAAGCCCTAGGAGCTTTTCTCTCTCTCTCTTCTTCTTCTTATTCTTCTCCATTTCCAACAAGAAGAGTTCCAAGAGCTTCAAGATTCGAGTTCTCCATTGAAGACCCAATATCAAGGTCTCTTCAAAGTCTTCAAACAAGGTATGTAAGGCTAACCTAAAATATGGATTGAGTTCTTCCATATGCCCATAGATGTGTTGGATAGGAATTATGAAAGAGTTGAACCTTCTAAGAAGGTTTTCTTGAAAGTGTTCCTAAACTATAGAATGTTTTTAGATATTATTGATTGATTGATGGTTTTAATGACTTGAGTTACTAAATAGTTATCTTTCATATTATTGACTACAAATGAATCTTTGTATATAGATTTATAGGTATTGACGATATTCTTGAGTTGAGTTTTATTGAGAGTATGGGTTCATGTTTTATTCACATGAACCCAATATGAGATTTCTTATCATAAATGTCTTGAGGTTGAGATGGATAGTTGTGTGTATATAGGTATTGATTGTATTGAAAAGAATGAATTGGTTAGTTAAGAATGTCCCTTTGCTTCTATAAAATGAACATAGGACAAAAATAAGGATTTTGGAGTAGATGTTTGATGATTGATGTGATGATGATACTTGACAATGATGTGATAATAATGTTTGATGATGATGTAAATGATAATATATGATGATGATGTGATGATGATGTTTTGATGACGATGTGAGTGATGACGTGAATGGTGCTTATTTACAATGTGTAGAATGATTGATGAAGAGGTATATTGATGAGGATGTTATGTGATGAAATGGATTGGAGTCTAATGTGATTATGTGATATGTGATTTACCTAATTTGATGTGGTTGGAGTCTTATGAGCATTTTGAAAATAAATGATTTTGGAACCATTTTTGCATAAACTATTTATACATTATTTTGAGTTTAAAGAGCAATTATTTTCATCTATGATTTGAAAAGAGTTTAAGCATGAGTTGAGTTTGAGAAGTCTTTTAATTATTTTTGAACACGAGTATTTTTAGTATAAGTGAGTTGAGTATTTTTACTTTAAAATGTCGATTTTTGAGATTGTATAGGTTTTAAAGAGAAGAGTTTGATGATTTGAGATGAGTCGATTTGAAAGAAGGTCCAATGAGGCCAGATTTGATTGAGTTTTGAAAAGAGTCCAATGAGACTAAATGAGTTGATTTGAAAGAATCCAATGAGACTAAATGAGCATTTTGAGTATTTTACTCACTTGATAGATATGAGCATATTGAATCTTGGGAGGAGTATCGAGCATCGAATTGGGTAAGAGTATAGTCCATACTCGAACCAATAAACTACGTGCCAAACGTAGGAGGGGATTGAACCGTTAAAGTTGGATGCTTCTCCAAAATATTTGTCCTGACATTATAAGACTTGGTTGGATTAGATCCATGATTGGTTGATTCGTTCATACCCTGGCAAGGTATGAACGGACGTGGCAACAATGTCGGCTTGTTGTACTATCACTCGCTTGTTGTACTATCACTCGCTCATATGGTGATGGTTGGATTAGATCCATGATTGGTTGATTCGTTCATACCCTGGCAAGGTATGAACGGACGTGGCAACAATGTCGGCTTGTTGTACTATCACTCGCTCATATGGTGATGGTTTTCGGTTAGAGAAACTCCCAATTGAATGGATTGTGCTTGATCTGATTGGTTTGATTGTGATTGCAGATGATTGAGTTGAATTGCAAAACATTGCATAATTTAATTTGCATATTTATTGAGTTGAGTCCTTTGAGTTGATTGTTGAGTTGATTTTATATGATCAGATTAGGTGATGTGGGATGGATTGTATTATATGATATGTGATTGGATAAGTGTATGGTGGAAGGGTATATGATTGGATTGGATTGGATCATATATGACCGGATTGAACCGATTGTATACGATTGGATTGAATCGGATGATATATGATTTGACTGAACTGTATTGTGTATGATTGGATTTGATTGTATGATGTGTGAGTGGTTTTTGTCTAAAAATGTATTCTTACTTTAGACTTATGACGCCTTATGTGAGTCTCTCCTACCTTTCTGTTTTGAGATAGTTGATCTGATGTTACTCTTCCTTGAGGTATGTTTAATTCTGCCATATTACATACTCGTACATTCCACATACTGACATCCATTTGGACCTACATTGTTTCATGATGCAGAGACAAGTTTAAGAGATCGTCAATAGGAGCACCATTGAGGATCTATGCACACTCAGCGTATTGATGAGGCCTTCCCTACATTCGGAGGACACCGCTTATGTTATTCTTGCATCGAGTTAGCCCTTTCCATTTTTATTTGAGGTAGTCATGAATATGTCATTGGCACCAATTAGATAGTAGTGATAGAGACTTCATAGACTAGATAGTGATGGGTCGATTGAGTACTTCTATCTTTGAGTTATTCTTGTCAAACTATTTTTAATGACAAATATTATAATTGATTTGTTGGCCCATGACCTTTATTCTTCGAGTTGGATTGGTGATTTGAGTTGCCCGCTAAATTATTCTTTATTTTTAAACTTTCCGCTGAATGAATGAATGAACGGATGTGTGATCAGGCTATGTGGTTCGCTTGGGATCCAGAAATAGTTTCTGAGTGCTGGTTACGTCCAGGGTACCCTCCCGGGGCGTGACAATTATGATTTCTATACTATATATGTATTCCGTGTGATTTGACTTAGCACCGAGTGGACTTGAGGTGGGGTCCCTACAAAAATCTCTAGTAGCAATCTCATGTCTCTTAAACTACATGCCACCATAGGTTGCCTTTATGGCCTAGCAATTGTATCAACATATAGCATATGTATGACTCGCCTAGCGGGGTAGAGTCTACCTTGGCAAGTACATTCCCCTTTTTCTTCATTGTATGGGGAGACAACATGATTGCATATTATAGCTCTCATGGTCTTATTGTCGGGTATAGTTCCTATCCACATATGTACGATCTCATATGTATTGTCATGTTCTCAATTATGTTTTTCAAATGCTTTGGTCATTATGATTTTCTCATGACCTTGTCTTATCTTATCATGTGTTTTACTTGACCATTGCATCCTATGATTTACGTTGCATGTCATGCCCTTATACTTAGTACATTCCAATGTACTAATGCATACGTTTTGCCTACATTGTCTCATAATGTAGGGGTTGAGGTTGAAGATCATATTAATCCACATGGCTAGTTAAGCTTTCCTATCCGGCAGTGGTTGTGGTGAGTACTCATTTATCGGGGACTAGTCATTGAGTTGGTTATTTTTTTGAAAGACTTTTCTTATGTTTCATATTAAGGGTGATATATGGATATGTCTTAGCCCCTGCCCCATGTTCATTAGTAGAGGCATCTAGTTGGACAATGTTTCAAGTCTATGTTGTCATGTGACATTCTTCATTTACTATTCATGGTTTAGACTCTCTTATGATGTTTCCACTTTTACTTTACCTTATTATGCTTATGATATGTACGAGAGGCTTGGTTGGAGCTTTTTGGGGTTTCGATCATCGTGTTACGACTAGGCCCTAGTTCGGGTCGTGACAACTCTTACGTGGTGTAGGGATTGATTTGTTGTTCTCCTTCTTTTCTGTGTCATTTTCAGGTTTTTGTGTTGAATCCTTCACCCAATCTCTATATTCTTAAAAGTACACGTGTGACTCTGTTGCAAGCTGCTTCTCGAAAGAAAAATTAGAGAGGAGTTGTTTTACACGAGTTGGAGAAATTTCTATATGTTCGGTGGACATGTTCATCGACATCCTCTTTCTTAATGTTCGTTGTTTATCAACAACATCCAATTATTAAACCAACTCGGTCTCAAATGTTTTCTTTAACTTCGTAGTGACACTTTTTGTTGTACCTATAATTGCATTGCCATTGTTATGTTTCTTCAGAAGAGCAACTTGTACAGTTTTCTTGATGGAAAATTTAATCTTCATCAAGGGTTTCTAGTTTGTAGGTGAGCAAGTATTGTTATTGCTCCTTTCAATGCCACTCTGTTTTTCTTCCTCGGATTCTCCTGTCTTGATCACTTCATCTTCATCATCATAAAGAATACTATTGTCGTCTTCTTGTTCTTCACCATCAAGAATCAAGTCATCATCGTCTCCTGGTTGCATTATCATGTTGTATATCCTATTTTTGTGCTTCTCAAACTCAATAGGATGTTCTAATGCATGAACAATGGTAAAAGCTTCGATTAACTCAAATATATCAATAAACATCTTCTCTATGGAGAAAGAATAATAAGAAGGAGAAAATGTAGCCAGGGTCCTTAAGTTTATCACATCCCTCTCTTATATGCAGCTTAATTCCAAAACTTTTAGAAACGTGTTCGATTGTAAGAAGAACGGAAATCAAAAGAATGTTAATGAAATCTTTCTCCATAGGGAAAAAGCCTATTGAAATATTTGAGTTGTTCGAGGCTTCTATCATTGGTTGTGCATTAAAGAATCCTGTTGAGTTTGAGAAGTGCAAAAAAAGGATATTCTGCATAATAATGCAACCTGAAGACAATGATGACCTGATTCTTGATGATGAAGAAGAAGAAGATTACGGCAATAGTACTCTTTATGATGATGAAGATGGCATGTTGGTGATGAAGATAAAGTGATCGAGAAAGAAGAGCCTGAGAAAGCAAAATAGAGTGGTGTAGAAAATAGCAACATTACCTGCGCCTACAAATAAAAAATCATTGATGAAGAAGATTAAATTATACATGAGGAAAATTGTACAAGTTGTTCCTCTAAAGAAACACAATAATTGCAATTACAGGGACAATAGAAAGTGTCACAATGGAGTTGAAAAAAACATCCGAGATTGACTTGGTTCAACAATTGGATACTACTAATAAACAAGGAACACCAAGAAAGAGAATGTCCACCAAACATGTAGAAGTTTCTCCTCCGCATGTAAAATAACTTTTTTTTGATTTTTCTTTTAGAAGAAACTTGCAAAAAGTCACAAAGGTAATTTCAAGAATGTGGAGTCTTTTTTTTATGGGAACCACAAAAGGAGGGGGCGACTAGACCTTACCCCTGATATACATACATAAATTACAAGCAATCAAGGCAAAAAGAGAATGTCGAACAGAATTTGTTTCATATTCCCTGAAACTACTAAGAACTATACATCTAGTTAACAAAAAATTGGCTTTGTCATATCGTAGTCTGACACTGGTTACTTGTGTTTTGTCCAAGAGATAAAGTCCACAAGCCTCATCTGGTAGTTGGTTGATATCCTGAGCAAGAAGAGGAGGATCTAAAGTAGTCGCTAATTTAGCTAAGTAGTCAGCATCCATATGAGCTTCCCTATAGCAGTTAGTGAAGCTCACATCCTTACCCTCTGTCAGAGCAATAGTATCCTCAATAACAAGACTGAGAGTAAGATTTTTGGGTTTTTGTTCCTTAACAAACCAGTCAATACTTTAGAGTCAAGTTATATAGCGCAATGCCTTCGATTAGTGTCCTTAATCCACTGTCCAGCATACCTTGCTTCCATAGATTTAGCCACATTGTGGTTATCGCATTGAATTGGAAGGGCAAATACCATATTTCCATCCCCATCTCTCACAACTCCACCAATGCCTTCTTTGCCATTTTGTTCAATGAAGCTTCCATCTGTTGATCTTAATCATCCCATGAAGAGGCATATTCCAAGTGACTAACCTTCTGACAATTTTTGGTCTTAGTCTCTGTAACACTCCCCAAAATGTTTCCCTAAGATTAGGACCTTTCTTGTATACGTGTAGGGTCGAACTTATTTATTATGAAGTATATGCTTGAGTTAAGATGAGTCCCTGAGTAATTGAAGAGTGTTGGAGGTGATGTCGGGTCACAAAGAACCCCTAGGACCAAGCTAAGTCCAAAAGGTTCGTCATGGCTAAGTTTTAGGATGAGTTTGTATAAGGGGTCAACTTCTAACGATCCTATCTTTCGAAAGACGACAATCTGGATGGCCTACGACCTATTAAATTAAAGGTCGTCGAGTATTCTTTCCAAGGCCACCAAGAACGTAACTTTTGGAGTTCGTAGTCAAAAGATATGATGATCCTAAGACGAACTAGCTTGACAAGAATTTTAGGCCTGGGCTACAACTACTGGGAATCTGGACTTGGTGCCGCAGTGGCGCGATGCGCCACTATCGCGCCAAGAACATGCCTCAGTAGTTTGGTCCTTTGCGCGGTGCGCCACTACGAGATGTGCAGAGTTTTCAAGCTTATTTTCAAGAACCCAGAAAATATGGCCTTGGCGCTATTAGGGCGCGACGCGCCACTATCACGCCAAGAACATACCTCAGTAGTTTAGTCCTTGGCGTAGCGCGCCACTAACAGATGTGCAGGTTTTAGGCCTAATCGACCTGGCGCTGCAATGGTGCGACGCGCCACTATCGCGTTAGGAGTGTTTTCAGCCTATTTTTCAGAATTTTGGAGAAAGGGCAATTTGGGAATTGTCCCAAATTATATATACTCGAGCCTTGGGTGTTTGGGGACCATTTTCAGCCTCTCCCTCTCTCTCTAAAAAAGCCATAGAAATCCCCCTCTCTTCTTCTTCTTCTTCTTCTTCTCCATTTCCAACAAGAATTGTTCCAAGAGCTTCAAGACTCCAAGTTTCCATTGAAGACCCAACAACAAGGTTTCTTCAAGAATCTATTCTAAGGTATGTAAGGCTACTCAAAGCATGGGTTGAGTCCACCCATGTGCCCTACTCTTCTTTGAGGTTAGATGTCCATGAGAATGGAGTTTCTTGATATGGTTTATGTTTGAATGAGTCTTATCTCTTATTAATTTGATTCTTATTATGTTGATGTTGTTGAGCTAAGAATTTCTAAAACCTTCATGTTAGCATGAGTTGATGGAGATGGTTTGTTAATATGCTTTGTTGATTTCCTTAACCATGTGATTATGTTGAATATGTCAATTTCCTTAAATGTATTATTCCTCTTGAATTGTTGGTTTAAAACCTTAGAGTTGTGATGAGTCCTAAGTATGCGATAAATGAAGAGAGGAATGGTTTGTCATATTTGTGGGATGTTATAAATGCATATCTAGGAGAAGTATCGAGCACCGAAGTGGGTGAGAGTATAGTCCATACTTGAACCCCAAAAACTATGCCGCCAATGTAGGTAGGGATGGAACCATTAAAGTCGGATGCTTCCCGTAGGATCAAACCGTTAAAGTCAGATGTTTCCTATTTTATTGTCCTGAAATGATATGACTTGACTAATCGATGGAATCCATGATTAGGGAGGCATTCATGCCCTGACAAGGTAAGGACGGACGTGGCAACAACGTCTGATGGTTGTACTATCACTGGCTCATAAGTGATAGTTGTCGGATAAGAGAAACTCCCATTTAGGTGTTGATAATGATCCGAGTCAGTTGAGTTGAGTAGCATGTGAATTGGTCCCATCTAAACCATTTCTTGTTAGACTTAGGACACTTGAGTGAGTTATCACTTCTTTCTGAGTTGAGATTTCCGAGTTAGTTGACCCTTATCTGATATTGTTTTATTCGGCTATTTTACATACTCGTACATTCTACGTACTAACGCCATTTGTCCTGCATCATTTCATGATGCAGAGACAGGTACCAGAGATCATCAACCGGTGCACCGTTGAAGATCTTCACACTTTTAGCTACTTGGTGAGTCCTCCTAGTTTCCAAAGGATGTTGAGCTCCCTGTATAGTTTTGTGTTGTTTCCTTTATTTTGATTGTTGGTAGCCATGGGCTTGTCACTGGCACCTCCTCGACTTTGATAGAGGCTTCATAGACTAGAGTGTGGGGAGGTTGGACTGTTATTTTGAGGAGTCTTATTATATTTGCTTTGTTGAGTTGATAGTGTTTGGTCTTCGCCACCCATAATGTGAATAGTGTGTTTATGATTGAATCCTCCATTGAGTGAATGTGATTGAATGATAGTGTGACTGAATCAGGTGGTTCGCTTGAAGGCCAGAAATGGTTTTCGAGTGTCGGTCACATCTAGGATACCCTTCCAGGGAGTGACAAACATGGTATCAGAGCCCAGAGTTCAAGAGTCCTAGGGAGTTTATGAAGTCGTGTCTAGTACAGTCTTACTTATGGGTGTGTTGTGCACCACACTTATAATCAGGAGGCTATGAGACATTAAGAATTGTTTTACTTCTTTCATACTTTGAATTCGTGCGATAGAGTTAAACTTTATAAAACTCCTTTCTAATTTGTGCGTTTATACGTTATAGATAATGCCTCCTAAACGTACGGCTAGCCAGAGAAATGTTGATAATGTAGAGATGCCCCAGTCAGAGGTATGCCCATCAAGGGCTAGAGGCCGACCTGCGAGATATGCGGAGGCGCCCCAAGTGTCTGCTACTCCACCTGCATCCACTTTAGAGGCAGAATTTTGAGGGGCGATTGCTATGCTCACTCAATTAGTGGCTGCCCGAAATGGTAACCAGAGTTCGCCGACTCTTAGCTCTAGTTCCCAAGAGTCGTTTGCTGCTACTAGAATTAGAGACTTTCTGAGAATGAATCTGCCGGCATTCACAGGTTCTAAGGTTGATAAAGATCTCCAAAATTTTATTGATGAGATGTGGAAAATTCTGAAAGCTATGCATGCTACAGAAACTGAGGGGGTTGAGTTAGTGTCTTATCAACAAAAGGATGTGGCAAACATTTGGTATAACCAATGAAAACAAGGTAGAGGTGAGGATGTTGAACCTACTATGTGGGATGAATTTGAGGGAGCCTTTCTTGATCACTTCTTTCCCCGAGAATTGAGGGAAGCGAAAGTGGAGGAGTTTATGAATCTGAAAGAAGAAGGTATGACTATTAAGGAGTATGGCCTGAAGTTCATCCAGCTGTCCAAGTATGCTCTAGATATGATCCCAGATATGAGGTCGAAAATGAGGAAGTTCATCTCCGGATTGGGAAGACATATGAAGAAGGAGTGCAAGGCAGCATTGTTGATCTCTGACATGGATATTTCTAGATTGATGGTGTATGCTCAACAGGTGGAGGAAGAGAAGAGGAAGGACAAAGAGGATCATATGAGCAAGAAGGCAAGGTCAGCTGGGTATGAGAATGAATAGAAGCAGAACAAGGGCAATAGGTCCTTCTTCCAGAAGAGGCCTTTCAACTATGCCTCATCCACAACAAGTGCACCTATGCAGCAAAACATGTATGATCGGCAAGGACAGAGTCACCAGAGTTTCAGACCCTAGGGTTCTCAATCCCAGACTAGTGTGAGTCAAGGTTCGAGAGGGAAGCCACCATGCGGCAAGTGCGGTAGGCTCAACTTGGGGGAGTGTAGAGCGAGAAGGGTTGGTTGTTACAAATGCGGCCAAATGGATTATTTTCAGAGGGAGTGTCTAACAGGGGGAAATAAAGCCCAGTATTCTACCACTGCACCACTGGCTAAGGGTGATCAGAGGGGAACTACTTCAGGCACGAGTGGAGGTACAAACCGTCTATATGCCATGGGTAGTCGCCAAGATCAAGAGAACTCTCCAAACGTCGTGACGGGTATGATACGAGTCTCTTCTCTTGACTGTTATGTTTTGATGGATTCGGGTGCCACACTATCTTTTGTAAGTTCGATAAAATCCCTGAATGTCTCCTTGATCCTTTCAGTGTAGCTACTCCTGTCGGTGATTCTGCCTTAGCTGAGAGAGTCTATAGAGATTGCACTGTGTCAATTCATCACAGGGATACCTTGGCCGACTTAGTTGAGTTGGACATGGTTGATTTTGATGTGATCCTTGGCATGGACTGGCTTTATGTATGTTATGCCTCTATTGATTGTAGGACTCGGATTTTTAAGTTTAAATTCCCAAACGAGGCTGTCATAGAGTGGAAGGAGAGTCCTGTTATGCCTAAGGGTAAGTTTATTTCCTACCTTAGGGCCAGGAAGCTAATCTCAAAAGGGTGTATTTATCACCTTATCCGAGTGAAAGATGACAATATTGAGTCTCCATCCCTTGAGTCGGTTCCGATTGTCAATGAGTTTCCTGATGTTTTTCCTGAAGATCTGCCTTGAGTCCCTCCTGATAGGGAGATCGACTTTGGGATTGATGTCCTTCCTGATACCCAGCCTATCTTAATCCCTCCATATAGAATGGCTCTGGCCGAGTTGAAAGAGTTGAAAGAACAGTTGAAAGACTTGTTAGATAAGGGATTCATTAGGCCAAGTGTCTCATCATGGGGTGTTCTGGTCCTGTTTATACGAAAGAAAGATGGGTCCCTTAGAATGTGTATTGACTATAGGCAGCTGAACAAGGTCACCATAAAGAAAAAATACCCTCTCCCTAGAATAGACGACTTATTTGATCAACTTTAGGGTGCCACTTGTTTCTCAAATATAGACCTAAGATCGGGCTACCATCAGTTGAAGGTGAGGGAGTGCGATATCCCAAAGACAGCTTTTCGAACCCGCTATGGCCACTTTGAGTTCTTGGTGATGTCCTTCGGGTTGACTAATGCCCCCATAACTTTTATGGATCTCATAAATTGAGTATTTAAATCGTACCTTGATATGTTTGTGATTATGTTCATAGATGATATCTTGGTTTACTCCAAGAATAAGGAGGAGCACGCCTATCATCTTAGAGTCGTCTTGCAAACTCTGAAGGACCAGGTATTGTATGAAAAGTTCTCCAAATGTGAATTTTGGCTTGCATTAGTGGCTTTTCTAGGCTACATTGTATCTGGAGATGGTATTCAGGTTGATGCTTAAAAGATTGAGGCAGTGAAAAATTGGCCCAGACCCATATCCCCGATAGAGATAAGAAGCTTCTTGGGTCTGGCTAGCTATTATCGAAGGTTTGTAGAGGGATTCTCATCCATATCATCACCATTGACCAAACTAACCCAAAAGAAGGCTAAGTTCCAATAGTCCAATGCTTGCGAGGAGAGTTTCCAGAAATTGAAGACCAAACTAACCACTGCTCTTATTCTAACCTTGCCCGATGGAACAGAAGGTTTTGTGATCTATTGTGATGCATCTAGAGTCGGGTTGGGCTGTGTGCTGATGCAAAAAGAGAAGGTGATAGCCTATGCTTCAAGACAGCTTAAGGTTTATGAGAGGAATTACCAACTCATGACCTTGAGCTGGCAGCTGTGATTTTTGCCCTTAAAATTTGGCGCCACTACTTGTATGGAGTGCATTTTGATGTGTTCACCGATCACAAGAGCTTACAATACGTCTTTAGCCAGAAGGAACTCAACCTGAGGCAAAGAGATGGGTCGAACGACTCAAAGACTATGATATGAGCATCCTCTACCATCCAGGCAAAGCTAATGTTGTTGCTGATGCTCTTAGCAGGATGTCTATTGGTAGCACTGCCCATATGGAGGAGGGAAGGAGAGAATTGGAAAGGGAGGTACATAGATTAGCCCGATTGGGAGTTCGTCTTGAAGAGAACAATGAAGGTGGAGTTAATGTTCAGGATGGGTCTGCATCCTCACTTTTGACAGAGGTAAATGAGAAGCAAGACCAAGATCCTGTCCTTCTCCGATTGAAGGAAGTTGCTCACAAGCAAGAGGCGATGGTTTTTACCAAAGGGGGGATGGTGTGTTAAGGTACCAAAATAGGTTGTGTGTACCTGATGTCGGTGATATTCGAGAGAGAATTATGGCTGAAGCACATAGTTCTAGATACTCTATTCATCCTGGCTCTACAAAAATGTATTATGACTTAAGGGAAATCTATTGGTAGAGTGGGATGAAGAGAGATATTGTAGAATTCGTTTCCAAGTGTCCGAATTTCCAATAGGTGAAAGTTGAGCATCAAAGACCCTGTGGTTTGGCTCAAAATATAGAAATCCCGGAATGGAAGTGGGAGATGATTAATATGGACTTTATCACAGGTTTGTCGAGGTCCCAAAAGCAGCATGATTGTATTTGGGTGATTGTGGATAGAATGTAGAAATCAGCTCACTTCTTGGCAGTTAAGACTACTGACACCGCAGAAGATTATGCAAAGTTATACATTCAAGAGATTGTCAGATTGCATGGGGTTACCTTATCTATCATCTCAGACAGAGGAGCTCAATTAACTTCCCAATTTTGGAAATCCTTTCAGAAGGGATTAGGTTCGAAGGTGAACTTGAGTACGGCCTTTCATCCCCAGACAGATGGCCAAGCAGAGCGCACCATACAGACAGTGGAAGATATGTTGAGGGCATGTATGCTTGACTTCAAAGGAAATTGGGACGATCACTTACCTCTCATAGAGTTTGCATATAATAATAGCTATCATGCAAGCATTCAAATGGCTCCTTATGAAGCTTTGTATGGGAGGAGGTGTAAATCGCCAATTGGATGGTTTGAAGTTGGTGAAGTTGAGTTGATTGGGCCCGATTTTGTTCACCAAGCCATGGAAAAGGTTTGAGTCATTTAAGACAGGCTAAAGATAGCCCAAAGCCGCCAAAAATCTTACACCGACGTGAGGAGGAGAGACTTAGAGTTTGAGGTGGGTGATTGGGTATACTTGAAAGTATCACCCATGAAGGGCATCATGAGGTTTGGAAGGAAGAGGAAGCTCAGTCCTCGATATATTGGTTCTTACCAGATTTCGAGGCGGATTGGGAGTATTGCCTATGAGTTGGAATTACCCTCAGAGCTAGCCTCTATTCATCAAGTATTCCACATTTCGATGTTGAAAAAGTGCTTAGGTGATCCCTCGTTGGTAGTCCCCATTGATAGTGTTGGATTTAAGGATAGCTTATCCTATGAAGAGGTCCCGGTCCAACATTTTGATCGCCAAATTCACAAATTGAGGAACAAAGAGATCGCCTCAGTTAAAGTCCTGTGGAAAAATCAATTTTTTGAGGAAGCCACATAGGAAGCTGAGGAAGACATGAAATCTAAATATCCACATCTATTCGTGCCTACCGACGAGAATGTTGAAGGTAATGTCCATTTTCTTGACTTGAATTTATTTGCGCATTATGAGCTTGATTGGTAATTTGTTTGAGAATTTGATTGGTTAAATGACTAAATTCTAATTGTGATTTGTACCTCGATTTCCATTCTTGTTTTACTCGCCATTCAAGGATAAAGGATCCCAAGGGGGAGATATTGTAACACCCCCCAAACTTTTTCCATAAGATTCGTACCTTTCTTGTATACGTATAGGGTCGAACTCATTTATTGTGAAGTATATGCTTGAGTTAAGATGAGTCCCTAAGTAATTGAAGAGTGTTGGAGGTAATGTGGGGTCACAAAGAACCCCTAGGACCAAGCTAAGTCCAAAAGGTTCGTCGTGGCTAAGTTTTAGGATGAGTTCGTATAAGGGGTCGACTTCTAACGACCTTATCTTTTGAAAGACGACAATTTGGATGGCCCACGACCTATTAAATTAAAGGTCATTGAGTCTTCTTTCCAAGGCCACCAAGAATGTAATTTTTGGAGTTCGGAGTTAAAAAATATGACGATCTTAAGATGAACTAGCTTGACAGGAATTTTAGGCCTGGGCTGCAACTGCTGGGAATCTGGGCTTGGCGCCGCAGTGGAATAATGCGCCACTATCGCGCCAAGAACATGCCTCAGTAGTTTGGTCCTTTATGTGGCGCACCACTACGAGATGTGCAGGGTTTTCAAGCCTATTTTCCAGAACCCAGAAAATATGGCCTTGGCGCTGTAAGGGCATGACACGCCACTATCGCGCCAAGAACATGTATCAGTAGTTTGGTCCTTGGCGCGGCGCGCCACTAACAAATGTGCAGGTTTTAGGCCTAATCGACGTGGCACTGCAATGGTGCAATGCGCCACTATTGCGCCAGGAGCGTTTTTAGCCAATTTTTCAGAATTTTGGAGAAAGGGCAATTTAGGAATTGTCCCAAATTATATATACTCGAGCCTTGGGTGTTTTGGGACCATTTTCAGCCTCTCCCTCTCTCTCTAAAAAATCCCTATAAATCCCTCTCTCTTCTTCTTCTTCTTCTTCTCCATTTCCAACAAGAATTGTTCCAAGAGCTTCAAGATTCCAAGTTTCCGTTGAAGACCCAACAACAAGGTTTCTTTAAGAATCTATTCTAAGGTATGTAAGGCTACTCAAAGCATGGGTTGAGTCCACCCATGTACCCTACTCTTCTTTGAGGTTAGATGTCCATGAGAATGGAGTTTCTTGATATGGTTTATGTTTGAATGAGTCTTATCTCCTATTAATTTGATTCTTATTATGTTGATTTTGTTGAGCTAAGAATTTCTAAAACCTTCATGTTAGCATGAGTTGATGGAGATGGTTTGTTAATATGCTTTGTTGATTTCCTTAACCATGTGATTATGTTGAATATGTCAATTTCCTTAAATGTATTATTCCTCTTGAATTGTTGGTTTAAAACCTTAGAGTTGTGATGAGTCCTAAGTATGCGATAAATGAAGAGAGGAATGGTTTGTCATGTTTGTCGGATGTTATAAATGCATATCTAATTTAGGCTTTATTGAGTTGATTGGAGGATAGAATTGATGACTGGACAAGGTCCTAAATGAGACTTGCCATTATGACTTAATTGAGTTGAAATGAGAATAGAGTTGATGAGTTGGCAAAAAAATTCTAAATGAAACTAGCCATGAGGGCTTGTTTGAGATGATTGGAGGGAGTCTTATGAGCATGGAGTCATGTGAGAAGTATCGAGCACTGAAGCGGGTGAGAGTATAGTCCATACTCGAACCCAAGAAACTACGCCACCAATGTAGGTAGGGATGGAACCATTAAAGTCGGATGCTTCCCGTGGGATCGAACTGTTAAATTCGGATGTTTCCCATTTTATTATCCTAAAATGATAGGACTTGACTAATCGATGGAATCCATGATTAGGGAGGCGTTCATGCCCTGGCAAGGTATGGACGAACGTGGCAACAACGTCTGATTGTTGAACTATCACTAGCTCATAAGTGATGTTATCGGATAAGAGAAACTCCCATTTAGGTCTTGATAGTGCTCCGAGTCAGTTGAGTTGAGTGGCATGTGAATTGGTCCCGTCTAAACCATTTCCTGTTAGACTTAGGATACTTGAGTGAGTTGTCACTTCTTTATGAGTTGAGATTTCCGAGTTAGTTGACCCTTTTCTGATGTTGTTTTATTCAGCCATTTTACATACTCGTACATTCCACGTACTGACGCCATTTGGCCTGCATCATTTCATGATGCGGAGATAGGTACCAGAGATCATCAACCGGCGCACCGTTGAAGATCTTCACACTTCCAGCTACTTGGTGAGTCCTCCTAGTTTCTGGAGGATGTTGAGATCCTTGTATAGTTTTGTGTTATTTCCTTTATTTTGATTGTTGCTAGCCATGGTGTCACTGTCACGCCCCGGGAGGGTACCCTAGACGTAACTGGCACTCGAAGGCCATTTCTGACCTCCGAGCGAACCACCTGGTCTAGTCACATATTCATTCAATCACATTCTCTTAGCGGAAATTCAATTATTGAAATACTATTCAAATATGAGGGCCGAAGGCCAAGCATTCATCAACCCAACAACAAAAATAATAAGACTCCTCGAATTAACCATTCAACCTCCCCACTCTCCAGTCTATGAAGCCTCTATCCAAATCTAAAAGGTGCCAATGACAAGCCCATGGCTACCAACAATCAAAATAAAAGAAATGACAACAGAAACTGTACAAGAAGGCTCAATATCCTCCGGGAACTAGGAGAACTCACCAATTAGCTAGAAGTGTATGCGAATCTTCAACAGGGGGCCGATTGATGATCTCTAGTACCTGTCTCTACATCATGAAACGATGCAGGCCAAACGGCGTCAGTACATGGAATCTACGAGTATGTAAAATGGTCGAATACAACGAACATCAAGGAAGAATTTATCAACTCGGGAGCTCAACTCAAGAGGAATAACAACTCAATCAAGTGTCCTATGCCTAAACAAGAATATGATTTAGACGGGACCAATCACATACAATTCAACTCAATCTGACTCAGAGTACTATCAAGACCTATTTGGGAGTTTCTCTTAACCGACAACCATCACTTATGAGCCAGTGAAAGTACAACAAAATGACGTTGTTGACGCGTCCGTTCATACTTTGCCAAGGTATGAACGAATCAACAAATTATAGATCCAATCCAACCAGGTCCTATAATGTCAGGACAAATCTCTCGGGGAAGCATCCGACTTTAACGGTTCCATCCCCCCTACGTTTGGCGACGCAGTTATTGGGTTCGAGTATGGACTATACTCTTTCCCAATTCGGTGCTCGATACTTCTCCCAAGACTCAATGCTCATAAAACTCCATCCAATCAATTCAATCAAATCACATCGACAAGTTTCATTACAACCTTGTCAACTCATCAACTCTATCACAATCAAATCTCTTCTAATCATACTATCCGATCAATCTGAATCATATCTTCAAAAGAAATTTAAATACACATATATAGCAACATCTAGGTATAATCAATCATTTTCTCCATCCATATGAGAAATCTTTGAGACTCGTCACAATTTCAAGACTTTAAATTGACATTTCATATTGAGCAACATTCTCAAGAAAATAACATCCTTTATCATAATTTACATAGTAAGAAGATAAATAGAACATATTTCACAACTCATTCCTTCATCACTCATACTCAACTAAGGGCTCGTTTTTGGAACCTCTTAGCTCAACAACATTGACACATATAGAATCAAATAGATAGGGGACCAAGTTCATACAAACACAAACAATACCAAGAAACTCTATTTTCATGAACATCCAACCTCAAAGCAAGAGTAGGGCACATGGGTGAACTCAACCCATGTTTTAGATAGCCTTACATACCTTAGTGAAGACTTGAAGAAACCCTTGTGGTTGGGTCTTCAATGGAAACTCAAACCTTGAAGCTCTTGGAACTCTTCTTGTTGGAGAAGGATTGGGAGAGGAAGAAGAAGAGAGAGAGAGAGAAGAGGTTTCTAGGGCTTTTAGAGAGAGTGGGGAGGGCTGAAGAAATGATCCCAAAATAGTCTAGGGTGATACATATATAATTTGGGGCAATTCCCAAATTGCCCCTTCTCAAAAGTTCTGAAAAATAGGCAAAAATGCACCTAGCGCGATAGTGGCGCATCGCGCCATTGCAGCACCAGGCTAAAACATGCCTAAAACCTGCACACCTCGTAGTGGCGCGCCACGCCAGAGACCAAACTACTGAGGCATGTTTCTGGCGCGATAGTGGCGCATCGCGCCCTTACAGCGCCAAGGCCAAATTTTTAGGGTTCTGGAAATTTGGCCTGAAAAACCCTGCACAACTTTTAGTGGTGCGTCCCGCCAAGGACCAAACCAATGAGGCATTTTTCTGGCGCGATAGTGGCGCGTCGCGCCCTTACAGCGCCAAAGCCATTTCCCCAGCAGTTGCAACCCAGGCCAAAAATGAAATTCTTGCCATGCTAGTTCATCTTAGGTTCATCATATCTTTCGACTCCGAACTCCAAAATTTACGTTCTTGGTGGCGTTGGAAAGAAGACTCAACGACCTTTAATTTGATAGGTCGTGGGCCACCTAGATTGACTTCCTTCAAAAGATAGGGTCATCAAAAGTCGACCCTTATACGAACTCATCCTAAACTTAGCCACGACAGATCTTTTGGACTTAGCTCGGCCCTAGGGGTCCTTGGTGACCCCACATCACCTCTAACACTGCTCAGTCCCTCAGAGACTCATCTTAACTCATGAATATACTTTAAGATATTCGGGTTCGACCCCTCCCGAACACAAGAAGGGTCCGAATCTTTGGAAAAATTTTAAGGGGTGTTACATTATCTCCCCCTTGGGATCATTTGTCCTCGAATGACGAGAAATCAAGAATAGACTCGGGTGTAAATCACAATCAACATTCAGTCATTCAATCAACCAAATTTTCCAAACAAATATCAATCAAAACTCAAAATGCACTAATGAATTCAAGTCAAGGAAACGCCATTACCTTCAACATTCTCCTCGGTAGGCATGAATAGGTGTGGATATTTAGATCTCATGGCCCCCTTTGCTTCCCATGTGGCTTCCTCAGCAAATTGATTCCTCCACAGGACCTTGATTGAGGCGACCTCTTTGTTCCTCAATTTGCGAATTTGGCAATCAAGAATTTGGACCGGAACTTCTTCATCAGATAAGCTATCCTTAATTCCAACGCTATCAATAGGGACTACCAACGAGGGATCGCCCAAGTACTTTTTCAACATTGAAACGTGGAACACCGGATGAATAGAAGCTAACTCCGAGGGTAACTCCAACTCATAAGCAACATTCCCAATCCATCTCAAAATATGGTAAGGACCAATATATCGAGGACTGAGCTTTCCTTTCCTTCCAAACCTCATGACACCCTTCATGGGTGATACTTTCAAGTACACATAATCTCCCACCTCAAACTCCAAGTCTCTCCTCCTCACATCGGTGTAAGATTTTTGGTGGCTTTGGGCTGTCTTTAGCCTATCTTGGATAACTCTCACCTTCTCCGTGGCTTGGTGAACAAGGTCGGGCCCAATCAACTCGGCTTCACCAACTTCAAACCACCCAATGGGAGATCTACACCTCCTCCTATACAAAGCTTCATAAGGAGCCATTTGAATGCTTGCATGATAACTATTATTATATGCAAACTCTATGAGAGGTAAGTGGTCATCCCAACTTTCCTTGAAGTCAAGTACACAGGCCCTCAACATATCTTCCAATGTTTGGATGGTGCGCTCTGCCTGGCCATCTGTTTGAGGATGGAAGGTTGTGCTCAAGTTCACCTTCTAACCTAACCCCTTCTGAAAAGACCTCCAAAAGTGGGAAGTGAATTGAGCGCCTCTGTCTGAGATAATAGACAAGGGAACCCCATGCAATCTGACGATCTCCTGGATGTATAATTTCGCATAATCTTCTGCAGTGTCAGTAGTTTTAACCGCCAAGAAGTGAGCTGACTTCGTTATTCTATCCACAATCACCCAAATGGAATCGTGTTGCCTTCGAGACCTCGGTAGACCTGTAATAAAGTCTATGTTGATCATTTCCCACTTCCATTCCGGAATCTCTATATTTTGAGCTAAACCACATGGCCTTTGATGCTCAACCTTCATCTGTTGGCAATTCAGGCACTTGGAAACAAATTCCGCAATAACCCTCTTCATCCCACTCTACCAATAGATTTCCCTCAAATCGTGATACATTTTCGTGGAGCCTAGATGAATGGAGTATCTGGCGCACCGTTGAAGATCTTCACACTTCCAGCTACTTGGTGAGTCCTCCTAGTTTCTGGAGGATGTTGAGCTCTTTGTATAGTTTTGTGTTGTTTCCTTTATTTTGATTGTTGCTAGCCATGGTGTCACTGTCACGCCCCGGGAGGGTACCCTAGACGTAACTGGCACTCGAAGGCCATTTCTGACCTCCGAGCGAACCACCTGGTCTAGTCACACATTCATTCAATCACATTCTCTTAGCGGAAATTCAATTATCGAAATACTATTCAAATATGAGGGCCGAAGGCCAAGCATTCATCAACCCAACAACAAAAATAATAAGACTCCTCGAATTAACCGTTCAACCTCCCCACTTTCCAGTCTATGAAGCCTCTATCCAAGTCTAAAAGGTGCCAATGACAAGCCCATGGCTACCAACAATCAAAATAAAAGAAATGACAACAGAAACTGTACAAGAAGGCTCAATATCCTCCAGGAACTAGGAGGACTCACCAACTAGCTGAAAGTGTATGCGGATCTTCAACGGGGCGCCGGTTGATGATCTCTAGTACCTGTCTCTGCATCATTAAAACGATGTAGGCCAAATGGCGTCAGTACATGGAATGTACGAGTAAGTAAAATGGCCAAATACAACGAATATCAAGGAAGAATTTATCAACTCGGGAGCTCAACTCAAGAGGAATAACAACTCAATCAAGTGTCCTAAGCCTAAACAAGAATATGATTTAGACGGGACCAATCACATACAATTCAACTCAATCTGACTCAGAGTACTATCAAGACCTATTTGGGAGTTTCTCTTAACCGACAACCATCACTTATGAGCCAGTGAAAGTACAACAAACCGACGTTGTTGCCGCGTCCGTTCATACTTTGCCAAGGTATGAACGAATCAATAAATCATGGATCCAATCCAACCAGGACCCATAATGTCAGGACAAATCTCTCGGGGAAGCATCCGACTTTAACGGTTCCATCCCCCCTACGTTTGGTGACGCAGTTATTGGGTTCGAGTATAGACTATACTTTTTCCCAATTCGGTGCTTGATACTTCTCCCAAGAGTCAATGCTCATAAAACTCCGTCCAATCAATTCAATCAAATCACATCGACAAGTTTCATTACAACCTTGTCAACTCATCAACTCTATCACAATCAAATCTCTTCTAATCATACTATCCGATCAATCTGAATCATATCTTCAAAAGAAATTTGAATGCACATATATAGCAATATCTAGGTATAATCAACCATTTCCTCCATCCATATGAGAAATCTTTGAGACTCATCACAATTTCAAGACTTTAAATTGACATTTCATATTAAGCAACATTCTCAAGAAAATAACATCCTTTATCATAATCTACATAGTAAGAAAATAAATAGAACATATTTCACAACTCATTCCTTCATCACTCATACTCAACTAAGGGCTCGTTTTTGGAACCTCTTAGCTCAACAACATTGACACATATAGAATCAAATAGATAGGGGACCAAGTTCATACAAACACAAACAATACCAAGAAACTCTATTTTCATGAACATCCAACCTCAAAGCAAGAGTAGGTCACATGGGTGAACTCAACCCATGTTTTAGATAGCCTTACATACCTTAGTGAAGACTTGAAGAAACCCTTATGGTTGGGTCTTCAATGGAAACTCAAACCTTGAAGCTCTTGGAACTCTTCTTGTTGGAGAAGGATTTGGAGAGGAAGAAGAAGAGAGAGAGAGAGAAGAGGTTTCTAGGGCTTTTAGAGAGAGTGGGGGGGCTGAAGAAATGATCCCAAAATAGTCTAGGGTGATACATATATAATTTGGGGCAATTCCCAAATTGCCCCTTCTCAAAAGTTCTGAAAAATAGGCAAAAATGCACCTGGCGCGATAGTGGCGTATCGCGCCATTGCAGCGCCAGGCTGAAACACACCTAAAACCTGCACACCTCGTAGTGGCGCGCTGCGCCAGAGACCAAACTACTGAGGCATGTTTCTAGCGCGATAGTGGCGCGTCGCGCCCTTACAGCGCCAAGGCCAAATTTTTAGGATTCTGGAAATTTGGCCTGAAAAACCCTGCACAACTTTTAGTGGCGCGTCGCGCCAAGGACCAAACTACTGAGGCATGTTTCTGGCGCGATAGTGGCGCATCGCGCCCTTACAGCGCCAAGGCCATTTCCCTAGCAGTTGCAACCCAAGCCAAAAATGAAATTCTAGCCATGCTAGTTCATCTTAGGATCATCATATCTTTCGACTCTGAACTCCAAAATTTACGTTCTTGGTGGCGTTGGAAAGAAGACTCGACGACCTTTAGTTTGATAGGTCGTGGTCCACCCAGATTGACGTCCTTCAAAAGATAGGGTCATTAAAAGTCAACCCTTATATGAACTCATCCTAAACTTAGCCACGACAGATCTTTTGGACTTAGCTCGGCCCTAGGGGTCCTTGGTGACCCCACATCACCTCTAACACTGCTCAGTCCCTCAGAGACTCATCTTAACTCACTAATATACTTCAAGATACTCGGGTTCGACCTTTTCCGAACACAAAAAGGGTCCGAATCTTTGGAAAAATTTTGAGGGGTGTTACAGTCACGCCCCGGGAGGGTACCCTAGAGGTGATTGACACTCGAAAGCCATTTCTGACCTTCAAGTGAACCACCAGATTCAGTCACACTATCATCCAATCACATTAACTCAAGGGAGGGTTCAATCATAACATACTATTCACAATATAGGGGCCGAAGGCCAAACATTATCAACTCAACAAAATAAGTATAATAAGACTCCTCAAAATAACAGTCCAACCTCCCCACACTCTAGTCTATGAAGCTTCTATCAAAGTCTAGGAGGTGCCAATGACAAGCCCATGGCTACCACTGATCAAATTAAAGGAAACGACGACAAAACTATACAAGAAAGCTCAACATCCTCTGGAAACTAGGAGGACTCACCAACTGGCTGGGAGTGTATGTAGATCTTCAATGGAGCGCCGGTTGATGATCTCTAGTACCTATCGCTACATCATGAAATGATGCAGGCTAAATTGCGTCAGTACATAGAATGTATGAGTATATAAAATGGCCAAATGAAACAACATCAGAAGGAACCAAATTGTGACACCCCGGAAAATTTTTCGCGAAGAATCAAACATTTCTTCACATGTGGGTAGACTTGGGCCGGAGGACTTATAATTCTACATGTGAGTTAGGATTAATTCCTAAGTATTTGAAGTGTGTTAGATGTGTTTAGGGGTCATAAGGGATCTCTAACACCAAGTCGAGTCCAAAGAACTCCAATCGATTAAGTTTTCGGACGGGTTAGTATAAGGGTCAACTTTAAACGACCATATCTCCTAGGATATAGAGAACTGGGTGGCCCACGACCTACCAAATTAAAGGTCTTTGAGTCGTCTTTCCAACTCCACCAAGATTGCAATTTTTGGAGTTCGGAGTCAAACGTTATGGCCATTTTACTACGAACTAGCACTGCAGGAATATTCAGGCCTGGGCGAAATATAGGCTTGGCGCCCCAGTAGCGCGACGCGCCACTATAGCGCCAGAAAACAGCCTCAGTAGTTTGATCCTTGGCGCGACGCGCCACTATTAGATGTGCAGGGTTTTAGGCCTATTTTGGCTTGGCGCTGCAGTGGCGCGACGCGCCACTATAGCGCCAGCAAGACTTTTGCCTAAATTTTCAGATTTTTGGAAGAGGGGCAACTTGGACTTTTTCCAAATTATATATACACCATCCTTGAGCATTTTGGACCATTATTTTCAGCTCCTCTCTCTCTCTAAAGAGCCCTAAATATTTTCCCTTTCTTCTTCTTCTTCTTCTCCAAATCCATCTCCAACAAAGGGTGCCTTCAAGAGTTTCAAGGATTCAAGCCTTCCATTGAAGACCTAACATCAATTTCCTTCAAAGTCTTCAAACAAGGTATGTAAGGCTAACCAAAAATATGGATTTAGTTCTTCCATATGCCCATATATGTGTTGAATAGGAGTTGTGAAAGAGTTGAACCTTCTAAGAAGGTTTTCTTGAAAGTTTTTCCTAAAATATGGAAGGTTTTAGATATAAATGGTTGATTGATGATTTTAATGACTTGAGTTACTAAATAGTTATTTTTCATATTATTACCTACAAATGTATCTTTGTATATAGATTTATAGGTATTGACGATATTCTTAAGTTGAGTTTTATGGGTCCATGTTTCATTCACATGAACTCAAGATGAGATTTCTTGTCATAAATGCCTTGAGGTTGAGATGGATAGTTGTGTGTATACATATGTATTGATTGGAATGAAAAGAATGAATTGATTAGTTAAGAATGTCCCTTTGCTTCTATAAAATGAACATAGGACAAAAATAAGGATTTTTGGGAGTAGATGTTTGATGATTGATGTGATGATGATACTTGACAAAGATATGATGATGATGTGATCATGATGTTATGTGATGAAGTGGATTGGAGTCTAATGTGATTTGGTGGTGTGTGATGTGCATAATTTGAGTTGATTGGAGTCTTAGGAATATTTTGAAAATAAATGATCTTTTGAGGAGCCTTAAATAAATTATTTATGAACCTTTTTGCATAAACTATTTATACACTACTTTGAGTCTAAAGAACTATTAGTTTCATCTCTGATTTAGAAAAGAGTTTAAGTATGAGTTGAGTATGAGGAGTCTTTAAATGAGTTGAGTATCTTTACATTAAAGTATTTATTTTGAGTTTGAGTTGAGGAGTTGAAATTATATTTTAATGTGCATAATATTTTCTCCATTCATTGAGTTGAGATTGTATAATTTTTTTTAAAGAGAAGAGTTTGATGATTTGAGATGAGTCGATTTAAAAGAAGGTCCAACGAGACTAGTCATTATGAGTTAATTGAGTTGAAATGAGAACAGAGTTGATGAGGTGGCAATGTTCCACATGAAACTAGCCGTGAGGGCTTGTTTGAGATGATTGGAGGAGTTTTATGAGCATGGAGTCATGGGAGGAGTATCGAGCACCGAATTGGGCAAGAGTATAGTCCATACTCGAACCCAATACCTGTGTTGCCAAACGTAGGGGGGATTGAACCGTTAAAATCGGATGCTTCCCCGAGAGCTTTTGTCCTGACATTATAGGACCTGGTTGGATTGGATCCATGAGTGTTCATCGTTCATGCCCTGGCAAGGTATGAACGGGCGTGGCAACGACGTCGTTTCGTTGTACCTTCACTGGCTCATAAGTGTTGGTTGTCGGTTAAGAGAAACTCCCATTTAGGTCTTGATAGTGCTCTGAGTCAGTTGAGTTGAGTGAGTTGCTATATGCTTATGAGTTAGTCCTGTCTAAACGATTTCTTATTAGACTTAGGACACTTGAGTGAGTTGTTATATATATTTATTGAGTTGAGTCCTTTGAGTTGAATTGTAAAACGTTGCATAATTTAATTTGCATATTTATTGAGTTGAGTCCTTTGAGCTGATGGTTGAGTTGAATGTCTAGTAGATTGTATGCGGTCGGATTGGAGTAGATGGATTGTGATTGGATTGAATAGAATAGTGTGTGACTAGACTGGATTTGATTATTGAGTTGATTGTTGAGTTGAGTGTATATAATCGGATTGTACATGATTGAAAGGGAGCGAATTGTAAATGATTTGATTGTACTGTATTGTGTATGATTGGATTGGACCGTATGGTATATGATTGGTCTTTTTCAAAATAATAATAATAATAATAATAATGTATTACTACTTTAGACTTATGATGCCTTGTTGAGTCTCCCTTATCTTTCTGATTTGAGATATGTGGACCGATGTTATTCTTCCTTGAGGTATGTTCCATTCTGCCATATTACATACCAGTACATTCCACGTACTGACGTCCATTTGGACCTGCATCATTTCATGATGCAGAGACAGGTTTAAGAGATCGTCAATAGGAGCATCATTGGGGATCTATTCGCACTCAGCGTATTGGTGAGTCCTCCCCTACATTCGGAGGACACTGTCTGTGTATTCTTGCATAGAGTTAGCCTTTTTCATTTTGATTTGAGGTAGCCATGAACATGTCATTGGCACCAATTAGATAGTAGTGATAGAGGCTTCATAGACTAGATAGTGATGAGTCGATTTAGTTATTCTTGTCAAACAATTTTTAAATGACAAATATTTTAGTTGATCTGTCGGCCCATGGCCTTTATTCTTTGAATTGAATGGATGATTTGAGTTGCCCACTAAATTATTCTTTACTTTTAAACTTTCCGCTGAATGAATGAATGAACGGATGTGTGATCAGGCTATGTGGTTCGTTTGGGAGCCAAAAATGGTTTCTGAGTGCCGGTTACGTCTAGGGTACCCTCCCGGGGCGTGACACAAATCAACTCGGAATCTCAACTCAAGAGAAATAACAACTCAATCAAGTGTCCCAAGTCTAAACAAGAATATGGTTTAGACAGGACCAACCACATACCATTCAACTCAATGCGACTTAGAGTACTATTAAGACCTATATGGGAGTTTCTCTTATCTGACAACCATCACTTATGAGCCAGTGAAAGTACAACAAACCGACGTTGTTGTCGCGTCCGTTCATACTTTGCTAGGGTATGAACAAATCAACCAATCATAGATCCAATCCAACCAAGTCCTATAATGTCAGGACAATAAATTTGGGGAAGTATTCGACTTTAACGGTTCAATCCCCTCATACGTTTGGCGACGTAGTTATTGGATTCGAGCATGGACTATACTCTTGCCCAATTCGGTGCTCGATACTCCTCCCAAGACTCAATGCTCATAAAACTCCATCCAATCAACTCAATCAAAACATATCGACAAGTCTCATTACAACCTTCTCAACTCATCAACTCTATCACAATCAAACCACTCCCAATCATACAATCTGATCAATCTCAATCATATTTTTCAAAGTAAATTTAAATGCACATTTATAGCAACATGCAAACATAACCAAACATTTCCTCTATCCATTTAATCAATATTTGATACTCAACACCATTTCAAGGCTTTAAATCAACAATTTAAGATAAGCAACGTTATTAGGAAAATAACATTTCTTTATCAAAATCAACATAGTTTGGAAATTAAAACTATATGCTCGACACCTCATCTGAATCATATCATAACAACATGTAGCATATCACTTTCTTGACTCCACAACATCATCATAAAGGAAATTAGGATAATAGATGAAAAGGGACCTATTTGGACATACCTCTACCAATAAACTTCATTCTTATGGACAATAAATCAAAAGAAGATGTAGGGCACATGGGTGGACTCAACCCATGTTTTAGTTAGCCTTACATACCTTAGTGAAGACTTGGAAAAAACCTTGATGTCGGGTCTTCAATGGAAAACTCGAATCTTGGAGCTCTTGGAGGCAATTCCTTGTTAAAAATGGAAAAGAAGAAGAAGAGAGAGAGAGAGAGACTCCTAGGGCTTTTAGAGAGAGAGAGAGGGGGGGCTAAAAATATATTCCCAAATTGGTCAAGGATGATACATATATAATTTGGGATAAATTCCCAAATTGCCCCTTCTCAAAAGTTCTGAAAAATAGGCTAAAATGCTCCTGGCGTGATAGTGGCGCGTCGCGCCACTGCAGCGCCAAGTCGATTAGGCATAAAAACCCTGCAACCCAATAGTGGCGTGTCACGCCTGGGACCAAACTAATGAGGCTGTTTTATGGCGCGATAGTGGCACATCGCGCCCTTACAGCGCCTAGCCAATTTTCTGGGTTCTGGGAAAATTGGCCTGAAAAATCCTGCACACCTCGTAGTGGCGCACCACGCCAGGGACCAAACTACTGAGGCTGTTTTATGGCGCGATAGTGGCGCATCTCACCACTGCGGCACCAAGCCTAGATTCCCAGCAGTTGCGACCCAGGCCTAAAATTCCTGCCGTACTAGTTCTTCTTAGGATCATCATATCCTTTGACTCCAAACTCCAAAATTTACATTCTTGGTGGAGTTGGAAAGAAGACTCGACGAGCTTTAATTTAATAGGTAGTGGGCCACCCAGATCGTCATATTTCAAATGATATGGCCATTAGAAGTCGACCCTTATACAAACTCCCTCAACAACTTACCCAAGACGAATCCTTTTGGACTTAGCTTGGCTCTAAAGATCCCTTATGACCCCACATCGCCTCTAACACTCTTTAATTACTTAGGAACTCATCTTAACTCGTGCACATACTTCAAAATAATTGAGTTCGACCCTATACATATACAAGAAAGGTCCGAATCTTAGGAAAACATTTTGAGGGGAGTTACACATGGGCTTGTCACTGGCACCTCCTCGACTTTGATAGAGGTTTCATAGACTAGAGTGTGGGGAGGTTGGACTGTTATTTTGAGGAGTCTTATTATATTTGCTTTGTTGAGTTGATAGTGTTTGGCCTTCGGCCCCCATAATGTGAATAGTGTGTTTATGATTGAATCCTCCATTGAGTGAATGTGATTGAATGATAGTGTGACTGAATCAGGTGGTTCGCTTGTAGGCCAGAAATGGCTTTTGAGTGCCGGTCAAGTCTAGGGTACCCTCCCGGGGCGTGACAGTCTCTCTACCACTTCACATAGTTTGGTCCACTGATAGTCCATCTTGAGATTAGGAAAGACTTTGTCCATGGCTAATTTGAGATCCCAAAGAATTTGATGTTTCATTCTTCTAGTGTAGAACTTGATCTGATTACCATATCTGCAAGCACATCTGACCTTCCACATTTCCCAACAAATGATGATTGTTAGTATCTTAATAATCATTTTATGAATAATATTCTTAGCGGGAGTATCCCACTAGCTTACAAAAAAAGTTCTTGCTGGCTTCCTTCGATAACTAATACCCAATTGCTGCCCAAGGAATTTGCAAAGTGTTTGTGCTACCTCACTTTCAAAAAGCAAGTGTTGGATTGTTTATGTTAAAACAACTGCTCATCATTGACAATCAATTGGTATATTATCAACGTACCTGCAAACAGAGCAATCCGGTAGATTCAACATAGAAAACTTGATAGTGACACAGAAAAGGAGCACAACAGATCAATCCTTACACAATACCGGAGTCTTAATATGGTATCAACAACAGAAGAGTGCACCAGTGGTTTAAGGAAGAGTATGATGAATGTTTCCACCAAGTATATCATCAAAAACAACTTCTTTCTGATTGTTTACCATATAAATACAATTCTATTAAAAGACCAATGCAAAACACAATACAAAGTTCTGCAATGCAAAAAGAAATTAAACACAAAGCATCAGAGACATGAAGATGAACCTTGGACCAAGAAAGAGGAAATTTGAGGAAAGGTTAGCAAAGCAAAGGAATCCAAGAGAAGGATCATAATGGCGGACTTTTATCATATGCCTAAACTTACTAATGACTCTTGTGTTCCCACAAGACGTCGTTGGAGTACGATAAGATTTTGATATTCTCTTGATTCAATCTGTTACAAATTTCATTTTATAGTTTAGTATACACCCTTTGTATATATGTATAATCTTTTACTCTGAAATAGAAAAGTTAAAAATAGCTTCAAGGATCAATTAAGTATTTTGTATTCATTCCTTTCTCATATTATATATGTTGGTTTTGTGGCTTTGATGTGGTTCCTCTGGGCTATCAAAAGGTCTTTTTTCCCTCTTTCACCTGTATCAGTGCTTTTCTTGCCTTTTAAAGTTCCATCCTTTTTTCCTTGGAGCTCAAAGTTGCTTTATCCTCTTAATTTGCTCTTTCTTTCATGTTTTTCCTAGCAAAGTTGTATATATGCTAGGATTAAAATGGAAAAAATATGGTTTTCGGCCTAACTAACTTCTCACCTATGTAAGATTTGACAAGAATCGATCTTTTTATTCCTTTTGTGGTGACTGACTTCAATATTAAGAAACAAGAGTCAGCATTATAGAATCATAAACCATACCCAACTAGCTATTTCAAGAGAGAGAGAAACGTTTTTTTCATTCTTGCTGTTAATAAATTCATGTAGTTGCAATTTATAATACACTAAATCAAACAATGAATAAGAAATAATCTTTGCATAATTAATGCAAGCATAATCAATACAAGTATTACAAATGCATGCATTACTAATACATTTTACTTAGCATTATTCTTATATACCCTACCAAACGACCCCTCTAAGAGTAAAATGACACAAATAATGATACACTTGAGTAATTTGAAAGAAGGTTTATTATGCCTATTTAATTGTCAACAAACAAAGGAAACAGTACTCTTCATTTCCTGGCCTCTAAAAGAGTTGGAATCGAAAAGAAAGTTGTAAGATAGAAATATAATTGAAAAAGAAGAACACAAAAGTAAGGAATATGATGAAAGGATGAGCTATTTAAAGGTCTTTGAGTCAAATGATACACACTTCAAAGGCATAAAATCATGCAGCATCTCCTTTCAACAACCTTTTTCTGATGAAAAATTTGTAAAGGATTTGCTTATAGGAAATGAAATAGTAAAGGACAAGAAATTTAGGCCCATTTTTTGACGTACCCTAGAAAAAGCAATCCCCTAATGCAAGAAGATATCCACAAGCTGTGACTTAAAAATGGGAGGATATGCCGATTCTACAAGGGTTATACCGTCTCTTAAACTGAGAAGGAATGCTCTATAAAATCTTGGAAGGACTCTTTTATGTGACCAGAAGCACAAACTGAGAAAAAAGAGTTGGAGAATGATAATAAGGAAAATAGTGATAGAGCTACTCTCTATTGGCATTCAATTATATATGTATAGTGACTGTTGGTGATTTCATCATTTTAATATTATTATTATTATTTTATTAGGATGACTCATCATAAGTGTACCTTATTAATGGTGCATAATTCTTCATTTGCTGCATTGGCTCTAATACGTGAGTATTATCATTTTATGCCTCGTTACTCACATGAGTTAATGGTAGAAAGTGGCTATAATTTCCCTTAAACCATTGTAACATTCATTTATCGAATTTACTATCCCATATTCTTTCTATTCATTGCAAGGAATACTTTCTCACTTATTAATAGTGATGGTCTTACTTTGTGTTGTGTATAAGAAAATATAGAGTGAAGAAAGATGAGAAGTATTATATTGTGTTTATATTGAGGTTAGTGTAGTGAAAGAAAGTTCAAACAAAGAAAATATTCTAAGTATTCAACTAATTCACTATACAAAAGAGAGTAATTATATGTTGAAGGAAGGAGTTCTGTTGGTGGAGCTTTGGACTTTTCGACTAATCTGGAGTTGTTTGAGTCATATCATTTTTTTCAAAATCAATCACAAAGCATTATTTAATTAATTGTCCGCAGTGAGTCATTGTGTTCTCATGCTATTCCAAATATTCAAATCAAATACCAATTGATTTGAATATGATTGTGAGATGTATTCAATTGTACATTTTGATTTAAAGAGCAGGTATAGTGTTATGAATGATATTACATTCTAATTTTTGTATTTGATCCTCAAATTATTTTATTTAACCGAAATTCTGTACATAGTTTGATGAATTAGAATTCAACTAGTAGAATAATTGTAAATCCCAGACAAGTTGCTTTGATGGTTCAAAAGATTTTCAAATATAGGAAATTAACACTTTGAAAATTCAGGTTACAGGATGGGCGAGGTCCGGCAGATTGCACAATTTTCTATCAGGAAATTGTATAAAAAGTTACAACATAATCATCCAAAGGTGCTTGAAAAATTTCCGGACTTTCAAATGTGCAGAATTATTCTGGTGTTTGAATTTGTTAAGTTTATAATATTTGAGTGACATAAGTTTCTGAAGTACCATGACTAAATAATATTAAAAAATTATTTTGGTAGATACCAAAGAGTGAATTAGGTAACATGAGTGAAATTTTACTCAAAGAGTCCAATTTAAGGCAATGAAGCCTCATCCATTTGTTTCTTGCAAATATTGGAAGAAGCCTGGACAAAAAACTACAATCAGGGCTGTCTTTAGCCCACAACACTACAACCACGGCTAACTCTAGCCCACAACTCAAATCGACAAGATATAAGAGAGAATAAAATACATACACAAGCACGATGACCCAACTTTTGCTAACATAATCATTGGCCAGACGGGCAGCATATATGTACCGAGGAGTAGGTTTATATCTACTGGTCTGCAATGTTCGTTATGCCAAAACAGGTGCTCAAACATTGAACAGGGAAACTTAACACTAACAGACCTCCCTTGATTGCATGTGATGTGGTGTGTCGACCAAAAAGAGAGGTGGAATTAGGACTGACTGAGTTTATATAATGGAACGAGGCAGCTGTGGGGAAATATATATGAAACATAACTCAAAAAGTAGATAACCTCTAGGTCAAATGGGTAAATCATATCTACCTAAAAGACAGAGTGGTGGCATTATGATAACCCAAGCAATAGCTGTTGGTACTGGAAGAAAATTTGTCACACCAGAGACAAATTTGCGCCTGGATATATTCAAAATGGATGGCTTACACATACCGGGAAATATACTATAGGAAGTGGCTATAAATGGAAGCGCTGGGATCAAGAGAACTGGCCATGGAGCCAAGACGAGAAATGTCTCATATGTGGAATTGAGAGAGAAACAGTGGGTCACTTATTCTTTGAATGCCTATATTCAAAGGCATGTCTGCGTGAAATCCTCCAATGGTTTGCGAATGGAATTCAGAGATGGGACCTGAAGGGTATATGGATAAGACTCGATAGAAGTACTAAAGGGAGAGGATGCAGGGATCTTGTGCTGGGGGATATAGCTTCACTAATCTACAGGATGTGGAAGGCTCATAATACTGCTCTATGGGAGCTAAAACTGTTGGGTTTTAAAGGTGTGAATGAGAAATGAAAGGTTGTGACCTTTTCGAAAGGTTGTGACTTTTCCAAAGGGTTGTGACCGTTCTGAAAGGTTGTGACTTTTCCCAAAAAAAGAATTGTGACTTTTTTGAAAAATTGCCACTTTTCTGAAGGGTTGTGACTTTTCTGATAAGCCACAATAAGCACTTGTTCACACTACCCTTTGTTTGTCTATAAATAGAGGATTTTCCTCTCATTTTTAAACATTGAATTTCTCCCTCTTCTGCATATATTTTCTTACAAATAAAGTTGAGTCTTTGTGTGATTTTGTTGCTGGCTTTTGAGTTCGCTGAAATTATTGAAGTTTGAGGTACCGCTACTTCTTTAATAGTTTATCCATTTTATCTTGGGAAGAAATAATCCATAACCTCGGATACAGTGAGGGGATTAAATTCCTTAAGGCACACAGTGAATTCTGTGGACTCGGATACTATTTTTTTATTTTCATCTGTATAGTATCTGGTTTACTAACCTTAATACAGGAGGAATAACAAAAATTGCATTGATCACAAGTGATAACAGACCAAATGAACAGGAATGCTGGATGCGCAAAAACACTTTTCTGAATAGAAAGTAGAATCAAAGTAATAGAGAATGGATAATGGATATACTTAGATAGAATAACTAGCTAATGCATATGATGAGTGCTTGATGTATAGGGCATAGTAGATTAAATAGATTCAGTTTTTCCTCTTGGCTACAATGCAAGTATTGGTGTGGAGATTGATAAAATGTTTTTCTTCAAAAAAAAAAGGAGGAGTAGGTTTACAATGTTAGAGCAAAATATAAAGACTCAACAACCTAGAACTTATGATGAAATTAATTGTAGGTGTTAGCGGAAACGTGAAAATATAAAGAACAAGGAAGAACAACAATATGTAACGTGGTTCGGATTAGAATGACCCTACGTCCACCAGAAAACAATTGTCTTTATATTAACAAAGAAAGGGGAGAGATCTCAAATACATCTAAGAGAATTGCTCTATTAATTCTATACTCTTCTAATGTATTTTGAAAATGGCTTAGAATATGAGAAGACAAGAGAGAGATATGATGAGAGGTGTTTTTCAAATGAATCAAGAGCTATCTATTTATAGAAATAAATTTTTGCTCTTGGTGTCATCCATGACATCACATTGTGTTAAGAAGTCAAAAGTTTACCAAACTTTCACCTAACTTTCACCTACTAGGTTGCTACATTAATTTATCTAAAATCTTGTCAATTTTAGCACATCTCCACCTTGGCAAGATTCTTCATTTTCAACTTTCTCTTAACAACTTTTGATTTTTTCTTCAATCTCAACTCTTTTAATCTTTACCATGGTTTGCATTCCGAGCATGTATATGAACAACTCCGGCCAAAACTTCTAAGCTTATTGGACAATCCCGTTGTAAAAAATAAGAAGAATCAAACCTTTGTTGAACACACTAGCTCCACCTAGAAGTTGTTCTGCTAGAGTTGTATTAGTTGATGCATATTCCTGCCAAGTCCTTGCAGTGTGCAAACTTGGCAAGAAGGACTATCTTGGTTAACATATCTGCAGTGTTATCGTCTATGATAACCTTGTCGACCTTGATAGCTCCCTTTTCAACGACATCTCGAATGAAATGGAATCTGACATTAATATGTTTGGTGTGCTCATGAAATCTTTGATTTTTAATCAAATAAATAGCACTTTGACTATCACATCTTAGAGTTGATTCCAACTGAACCAAACTTAATTCTGCCACCAAATCTTTCAACCAGATAGGTTCTTTTATTGCCTCTATTATTGCCATATATTCTACCTCTGTTGTAGACAAAGCGACAATCGACTGTAAAGTCGATTTCCAACTAACGGCATCGCCAACAAGAGTAAAGATGTATCTAGTTATGGACCTTCTTTAATCAAGATCCTCTGCATAGTTAGAATCCACATAACAGAAAACTGAAATACCTTCACTTTTCTGAAAGGTTAGGCCAACATCAGAAGCTCCTTTGAGATATCTCGATATCCACTTGACAGCTTCTCAATGCCTTTTTCCTAGATTGGCCATGTACCTACTTACTACACTTACAGATTGAGCAATATCTGAAAGTGTGCACACCATAGAATACATAATGCTACCAACTACGCTAGCATAAGAAACTTTTAACATATGATCAACCTCATCCTTAGACTGAGGCTTTTATAACTCTAAAAGCTTAAAATGAGAAGCTAATGGTACTTATAGGCTTTCTCATCTGCATATTGAATCTCTTAAGAACCTTTTTGATGTACCTCTTTTGAGAAAGATGTTCAACACCATCTTCTCTTGAAATCTCCATTCCAAAATTTTTCTTTACGACTCCCAAATCCTTCATGTCAAATTCCTTGCTTAACAGTTTCTTCAAAATATTTATCTGTGTGATGTTGTTAGCAGCAATAAGCATATCATCAACATACAACAATAGATAAATCATAGAGTTACCCAACATCTTCTTATGATACATACAACTATCAAATACACTCATCGAGAATCCATGTATAGTCATGAATGCATCAAACCTCTTGTACCACTGTCTAGGAGATTGCTTCAAACCATACAAAGACTTCTTCAATAGGCATACATGATCTTCTTTTCTCTTAGCTAGGAAACCTTCAGGTTGATCCATATAGATTGTGTCTTCTAGATCACCATGTAAGAAAGCAGTTTTGACATCAAGCTATTGAAGTTCCAAACTAAATTGTGCAACCAATGCTAGTAGCACACAAATTGAGCTATGTTTCACGACGGGAGAGAAGATCTCATTATATCAATTCCCTCCTTCTGAATGAAACCCTTTGCAACCAATCTCGCCTTGAACCTAGCATCTTTCATTTCTAGAATACCTTCTTTCTTTCTGTAGATCCATTTGTATCCAATTGTTCTCTTCCCCTTTGGCCTTTTAACTAAGACCTATGTCTCTTTTTTGTGAAGAGACTCCATGTCTTCCATCATGTCTAACCGCTATTGTGCAGCATCTTTGAAAGAAGTTGCTTTAACATACGAGGAGGGCTCGAGGTCTTTAATCTCTTCATTTGCAGCTATGAACGCATAAGCAGTCATATTTGCTTGGATGTTCTGGTTTTCGTATCCGCTTTTTTCCCTTCCCTTGGCAATTTGTATAGTTCATTATCAGTAAGTTCTTCAAGATCTGCATCTTTTGACTCATCAACTTGAGTCTCTTGATCCTTTTCCTTAGTAAGCTCAACTGGTAGCTCTACCTACTAGTTGTTGTTTTTTCTCGATAACTCTACAAAAAAATTATGAGGATCAAGTATAGAGGATTCATCAAAGGTAACATCTCTACTAATTAAAAATTTGAGTAAAGACAAACACCAAAGTTTATACCCTTTTAATCTATCTACAACCTTATGAATATGGCCTTTTTAGCCTTTGGTTCAAGCTTTTCTTCATTAACATGATAATAAGTTACACACCCAAATATTCGTAGGTATAAATAATTAGAGGGTTCACCTGACCTGTAACACCCCCAAAAATTTTTACTAAGATTCAGACCATTCTTCGTGTATGTATAGGATCATACTAGCTGATTGTACAGTGCATGCATGAGTTAGGATTGATTCCTAAGAAATTGGAGAGTTTTGGATGTGATTTAGGGTCATAAGGGATCCCTAAAACCAAGCCAAGTCCAAAGAACTCGTCTTGGCAAAGTTTCCGAATAACTTTTTATAAGGATCGACTTCTAATGACCTTATCGTTTTGAATATAACGAACTGAGTGGCCCATGACCTATTAAATTAAAGTTCTTTGAGTCTTCTTTCCAACGCCACCAAGATTATACTTTTTGGAGTTCGGAGTCAAAAGTTACGACTACCTTACGATGGACTAGTGTTGTAGGAATTTTAGGCCTGGACCATAACTGAGGAAAACCTAGGCTTGGCGTCGCAGTGGCGCGATGCGCCACTATAGCGCCAGGAACAAGCCTCACAAGTTTGGTACTTGGCGCGGCGCGCCACTATTAGATGTGCAGGGTTTTTAAGCCCATTTTCCAGAACCCAAAAAATTCAGGTTTGGCGCTGCAAGGGCGCGATGCGCCACTATAGCTCCAAAAATAAGCCTCACTAGTTTGGTCCTTGGCGTGACGCACCACTATTAGGTTGCAGGTTTTTAAGCCTATATTTGACTTGGCGCTGCAGTGGCGCGGCGCGCTAGAAGCATTTTAGCCCATTTTTCCAGATTTTTTAAGGAAAGGAAAATTGGCCTTTTTCCTAATTATATATACTCTAGCCTTGAACGATTTGGACCATTATTTTTAGCCTTGTGCCTCTCTCTAAAATCCCTAGACATCCTCTCTTCTCTCTCAATCCATCTCTAACAAGAAATTTCCTTCAAGAATTTCTAAGATTCAAGCTTTCCATTGAAGACCCAACATCAAGGTTCCTTTAAAGTCTTCACCAAGGTATATAAGGCTACTCAAAGCATAGGTTGAGTCCACCCATGTGCCCTACATCTTCTTTGAGATTAAATGTTCATAAGAATAGAGTTTCTTGATAGGCTTATGTCTAATGAGTCTTTTTCATCTATTAACTTAATTTTTGTTATGTTGATGTTGTTGAGTCAAGAAATTGCTAAATTCTTCATGTTAGTATGAGTTCATTGATATGAGTTGTTAAACATACTTTGTTGATTTTCTTAAATATGTTGATTATTTTAAATATGTTAACTTTCTTAAATATGTTGATTTCCTTAAATGGTTGATTTAGAACCTTGGAGTCTTGATGAGTCCCGGAAAGATTTTCTATATGAATAGAGGAATGATTGGATAGAATTGTATGATGTTATAAATGCATATTTAAACTATTCTTGAAAGATACGATTGAGATTGATCGGATAGTATGATTGGAAGAGGTTTGATTGTGATAGAATGGAGGATTTGATAAGGTTCCAAATGAGACTTGTCGATATGATTAGATTGAGTTGATTGGATGGAGTTTTATGAGCATTAGGTCTTGGGAGGAGTATCGAGCACCGAATTGGGTAAGAGTAAGTAATAACTCGAATCCACTAACTACGTTGTCAAACATAGGAGGGGATTGAACCATTAAAGTCGGATGCTTCCCAAATTATTATCCTGACATGATAGGACTTGGTTGGATATGGATCCATGATTGGTTGATTTGTTCATACCCTGGCAAGGTATGAATAGATGTGGCAACAACGTCTGCTTGTTGTACTATCACTGGCTCATAAGTGATGGTTGTCGGATAAGAGAAACTCCCATATAGGTCTTGATAGTACTCTGAGTCAGATTGGGTTGAATTGTATGTGATTGGTCCCGTCTAAACCATATTCTTGTTTAGACTTAGGACACTTGATCGAGTTGTTCTTTCTCTTGAGTTGAGATTTCGAGTTGATTTGATTCTTCATTGATGTTTGTTTCATTCGGCCATTTTACATAATCGTACATTCCATGTACTGATGTCATTGGGCCTGCATCATTTTATGATGCAGAGACAAGTACTAGAAATCATCAACCGACGCACCATTGAAGATCTTCTCACTTCCAGCTAGTTGGTGAGTCCTCCTAGTTTCCGGAGGATATCAAGATTATCTTTATAGCTTTGTTTTGTTCCTTTATTTTGATTGTTGGTAGCCATGGACTTGTCATTGTCACCTCCTGGATTGTTGATAGAGGCTTCATAGACTAGAGTATAGAAGTGTTGAATTGTTCGTTTTGACTAGTTTTATTCTAGTTAGTTATTGATTGGGTATTTGTTTGGCCTTTGTACCTAAGTTATGAATAGTATCCTTATGATTGAGTCTTCCGCTGATAGAATGTGAATGAATAAAGGTGTGACTGGACCAGGTGGTTCGCTTGAAGGCTAGAAATGACTTTCGAGTGCCGGCCACATCTAGGGTACCCTCCCAAGGCGTGACAAACATGGTATCAGAGCACAGATTTTAAGAGTCCTAGGGAGTCTATGAATCCGTGTCTAGTAGAGTCTTTCTTATGGGTGTGTTGTGCACCACACTTATAATCATGAGGTTATAAGACATTAATAATTATGTCACTTCTTTTATACTCTGAATTCGTGTGATAGAGTTAAACTCTGTAAGACTTCCTTTCTAATTCGTGTGTTTATACGTTGCAGACAATGCCTCCTAAACGTACTGCTAGACAAAGAAATGTCGATAACACAGAGATTCCACAGTCAAAAATATGCCCATCGAGGAATAGGGGACAACCTGCAAGGTATGCTGAGGCACCTCAAGTGTCTACTACTCCGCCTGCACCAACTTCGAAGGTAGATTTTCGAGGAGAGGTTGCCATACTCACTCAATTAGTGGCTGCCCGCAATAATAACCAGAGTTCGCCAACTCTTAGCTCTAGTTATCAAGAGCCGTCTGTTGCCACGAGGATTAGAGACTTCCTGAGAATGAATCCGCTGGTATTCACAGGTTCTAAAGTTAATGAAGACCCCCAGAATTTCATTGATGAGATATGGAAGATCCTAAAAGCTATGTATGCTATGGAGATCGAGGGTGTTGAGTTGTTGTCTTATCAGCTCAAGGATGTGGCAAACATCTAGTATAACCAATGGGAACAAAGTAGAGGTGAAGATGTTGAGCCTGCTATTTGGGATGAATTTGAGGGAGCCTTTCTTGATCACTTCTTTCCCAGGGAATTGAGGGAAGCGAAAGTGGAAGAGTTTGTGAATTTGAAACAAGAGGGTATGACCGTTAAAGAGTACAGTCTAAAGTTCATCCAACTATCCAGATATGCTCCAGGGATGATCCCAGATATGAGGTCGAAGATGAGAAAATTTATCTCTGGATTGGGAAGACATGTAAAAAAGGAGTGTAAAGCGGCATTATTGATCTCCGACATGGATATTTCAAGATTAATGGTGTATGCTTAACAGGTGGAGGATGAGAAGAGGAAAGAAAGGGAAGAGCATCTAAGCAAGAAGGCAAAATCAGCTGGACAGGAGAATGAACAGAGGCAGAACAAGGGCAACAGGTCATTCTTCCAGAAAAAGCCTTCCAACTATGCCTCGTCCACCGCAAGTGCACCTATGCCGTATAACAGGTATGATCGGCAGGGATAGAGTCACCAGAATTTCAGATCCTAGGGTTCTCAATCCCAGGCTAGCATGGGTTAAGTTTTAAGGGGAAAACCATCATGCGGCAAGTGCGGTAAGCTCCACTTTAGAGAGTATAGAGAGGGAAATAAGGGTTGTTATAAATGTGGCCAGGTGGGCCATTTTTAGAAGGAGTGTCCAGCATAGGGCAACCGAGCCTAGTATTCTACCACCGCACCACCAGCTAGAGGTAATCATAGGGGCACTACTCCAGGTATGAGCGGGGGTACAAACCGTCTATATGCCATGGGTAATCGCCAAGATTAGGAGGACTCTCCAAACGTCGTGATGGGTATGATTTGAGTCTCTTCTCTTGACTATTATATTTTGATAGATTCGGGTGCCACACTATCTTTTGTGACTCCTTACGTGGCTAGTAAATTCCATAAAATTCCTGAATGTCTTCTTGAGCCTTTCAGTGTAACTACTCTTGTCGGTGATTCTGTCTTAGCTGAGAGAGTCTATAGAGATTGCACTATGTCAATCCATCACAGGGATACCTTGGCTGACTTAGTTGAGTTAGACATGGTTGATTTTGATGTGATCCTTGGCATGGACTGGCTTTATGTTTGTTATGCCTCTATTGATTGTAGGACTCAGATTGTCAAGTTCAAATTCCCGAATGAGGCTGTCATAGATTAAAAGGTTAGTCCTGTCATGCCTAAGGGTAAGTTTATTTCCTACTTTAGGGCCAGAAAACTAATCTCGAAAGGGTGTATTTATCACATCGTTCGAGTGAAAGATGACAATATTGAGTCTCCATCCCTTGAGTCAGTTCCGATTGTCAATCAGTTTCCTGAAGTCTTTCGTGAAGATCTGCCTGAAGTCCCTCATGATAGGGAGATCGAATTTGGGATTGATGTCCTTCCTGATACCCAGCCTATCTCTATCCCTCCATATAGAATGACTCCGGCTGAGTTGAAAGAGTTGAAAGAACAGTTAAAGGACTTGTTAGATAAGGGATTCATTAGGCTGAGTGTCTCACCATGGGGTGCTCCCATTCTATTCGTGCGAAAGAAAGATGGGTCCCTTAGAATGTGTATTGATTACAGGCAACTAAACAAGATCACCATAAAGAACAAATACCCTCTCCCCGGAATAGATGACTTATTTGATCAACTTTAAGGTGCCACTTTTTTCTCAAAGATAGACCTAAGATCGGGCTATCATCAGTTGAAGGTGAGGGAGTGTGACATCCCAAAGATAGCTTTTTGGACCCGTTATGGCCATTTTGAGTTCTTGGTTATGTCCTTTGGGTTGACTAATTCCCCTGCAGCTTTTATGGATCTCATGAATTGAGTATTTAAGTATTATCTTGATATGTTTGTGATTGTATTCATTGATGATATTTTGGTTTACTCCAAGAATGAGGAGGAGCACGCATATCATCTTAGAGTCATCTTGCAAACTTTAAAAGACCAGGTGTTGTATGCAAAGTTCTCCAAATATAAATTTTGGCTTGCATTAAGGGCTTTTCTTGGCCACATTATATCTGGAGATGGTATTCGGGTTGATGCTCAGAAGATTGAGGCAGTTAAAAATTGGCCCAGACCCACATCCCCAACAGATATAAGAAGCTTCTTGGGTTTGGCTGGCTATTATCGAAGGTTTGTAAAGGGATTCTCATCCATATCATCACCATTGACCAAGCTAACCCAAAAGAAGGCTAAGTTCCAATGGTCCGATGCTTGCGAGGAGAGTTTCCAAAAATTGAAGACCAAACTGACCACTGCTCCTGTTCTAACTTTGCCCGAGGGAACAGAGGATTTTGTAATCTATTGTGATGCGTCTAGAGTTAGTTTGGGCTGTGTGATGATGCAGAGGGGAAAAATGATAGCCTATGCTTCAAGACAACTTAAGATTCATGAGAGAAATTACCCAACTCATGAACTTGAGCTGGCAGTTGTGGTATTTGCTCTTAAAATTTGGCGACACTACTTGTATAGAGTGTATGTTGATGTGTTTACTGATCATAAGAGTTTACAATACGTCTTCACCCAGAGAGAACTCAACCTAAGGCTAAGAAGATGGCTCGAGTTTCTCAAGGACTATGATATGAGCATCCTCTACCATTCAGGTAAAGCTAATATTGTTGCTGATGCTCTTAAAAGATTTTCTATGGGTAGCACTGCCCATATAAAAGAGCGAAGGAAAGATTTGGCTAAAGAAGTGCATAGATTAGCTCGATTGGGAGTTCGTCTTGAAGAGAATAATGAAGGTGGAGTTAATCTTCGGGATGGGTCTGCATCCTCACTCGTGGCAGAGATAAAAGAGAAGCAAGACCAAGATCCCGTCCTTCTCCAATTAAAGGAAGTTGTTCACAAACAAAAGGTGATGGTTTTTACCAAAGGGGGAGATGGTGTATTGAGGTACCAAAATAGATTGTGTGTCGCAGATGTTGATGATGTTCGAGGAAAGATTATGGCCGAAGTGCATAGTTCCAGATACTCTATTCATCCTGGCTCTACCAAGATGTATCATGACTTAAGGGAAGTTTATTGGTGGAGTGGAATGAAGAGAGATATCGTGGAATTTGTTTCCAAGTGCTCGAATTGCTAACAGGTTAAAGTTGAGCATCAAAGGCCATGCGGGTTAGCTCAAAATATAGAAATTCTGGAATGGAAGTGGGAGATGATCAATATGGACTTTATTACAGGTTTGCCTAGGTCTCGAAAACAACACGATTTGATTTGGGTGATTGTGGATAGGATGACGAAATTAGCTCACTTCTTGGTAGTTAAGACTACTGACACCGCAAAGGATTATGCAAAATTATACATCCAGGAGATCATTAGATTGCATGGGGTCCCCTTGTCTATCATCTCATACAGAGAAGCTCAATTCACTTCCCAATTTTAGAGATCCTTTCAGAAAGGACTGGGTTCAAAGGTGAATCTTAGTACGGCCTTTCATCCCCAGATAGATGGACAAGTGGAGCGCACCATCCAGACATTGGAGGATATGTTGAGGGCATGTGTACTTGACTTCAAAGGAAATTGGGATGATCACTTACCTCTCATAGAGTTTGCATATAATAATAGTTATCATACAAGTATACAAATGGCTCCCTATGAAGCTTTGTATGGGAGGAGGTGTAGATCATCAATTGGGCAGTTTAAGGTTGGTGAAGTTGAGTTAATTGGGCCTAATTTTGTTCACCAAGCTATGGACAAGGTGAGAGTTATTCAAGATAGGCTAAAGACAGCCCAAAGCCGTAAAAAGTCTTACACCGATGTGAGGAGGAGAGACTTAGAGTTTGAGGTGGATGATTGGGTGTACTTGAAAGTGTCACCCATAAAGGGCGTCATGAGGTTTGGAAGGAAGGGAAAGCTTAATCCTCGATACATTGGTCCTTACCTGGTTGTGAGGAGGATTGGGAGTGTCGCTTATGAATTGGAGTTACCCTCAGAGCTAGCCGTTATTCATCCGGTATTTCACGTTTTGATGTTGAAGAAGTGCTTAGGCGATCCCTCATTGGTAGTTCTCATTAATAGTATTGGAGTTAAAGATAGCTTGTCATATGAAGAGGTTCTGGTCTAAATCCTTGATCGCCAGGTTCGCAAATTGAGAAATAAGGAGATTGCCTCCGTCAAAGTCTTGTGGAGAAATCAATTTGTTGAGGAAGCCACATGGGAAGCGGAGGAAGATATGAAAGCTAAATATCCATATCTATTTGTGCCGATCGATGAGAATGTTGAAGGTAATGTCCATTTTCTTGATCTGATTCGTATGTGTATTTTTGAGTTCGGATAGTATATTATTTTAAGAATTTGATTGGTTGAATGACTGAATTCTGATTGTGATTTGTACCTCGAGTCCATCCTTGGTTTACTCATCATTCGAGGATGAATGATCCCAAGGGGGAGATAATGTAACACCCTCAAAAAATTTCACTAAGATTCGGACCATTCTTCGTGTACGTATAGTATCATACTAGATGATTGTACATTGCATGCATGAGTTAGGATCGATTCCTAAGAAATTGGAGAGTGTTGTATGTGATTTAGGGTCATAAGGGATCCCTAAAACCAAGCCAAGTCCAAAGAACTCGTCTTGGCTAAGTTTCCGAATGCGTTTGTATAAGGGTCGACTTCTAATGACCTTATCTTTTTGAATATAACGAAATGGGTGACCCATGACCTATTAAATTAAAGGTCTTTGAGTCTTCTTTCCAACGCCACCAAGATTGCATTTTTTGGAGTTCAGATTCAAAAGTTATGACTACCTACTAACGGACTAGTGCTGCAGGAATTTCAGGACTGGACCATAATTGAGAAAAACCTGGGCTTGGCACCGCAGTGGCGTGACGCGCCACTATAGAGCCAGTAACAAGCCTCAGTAGTTTGGTCCTTGGCGCGGCGCGCCACTATTAGATGTGCAGGGTTTATAAGCCCATTTTTCAAAACCCAGAAAATTCAGGCTTGGCACTGCAAGGGCGCGACGCGCCACTATAGCGCCAGAAACAAGCCTCAGTAGTTTGGTCCTTGGCGCGATGCGCCACTATTAGGTTGCAGGTTTGTAAGCCTATATTTGACTTGGCGTTGTAGTGGCGCGGCGTGCCACTATAGTGCCAGGAGGATTTTAGCCCATTTTTCCAGATTTTTTGAGGAAGGGTAAATTGGACTTTTTCCTAATTATATATTCTTTAGCCTTGAATGATTTGGACCATAATTTTCAGCCTTGTGCCTCTCTCTAAAATCCGTAGACATCCTCTTTTCTCTCTCAATCCATCTCCAACAAGAAATTGCCTTCAAGAATTTCTAAGATTCAAGCTTTTCATTGAAGACCCAACATCAAGGTTCCTTCAAAGTCTTCACCAAGGTATGTAAGGCTACTCAAAGCATGGGTTGAGTCCACCCATGTGCCCTACATTTTATTTGGGATTAAACGTTCATAAGAATGGAGTTTCTTGATAGGCTTATGTCCAAATGAGTCCTTTTCATCTATTAACTTAATTTTTGTTATGTTGATGTTGTTGAGTCAAGAAATTGCTAAATTCTTCATGTTAGTATGAGTTCATTGATATGAGTTGTTAAACATACTTTGTTGATTTTCTTAAATATGTTGATTATTTTAAATATGTTAACTTTCTTAAATATGTTGATTTCCTTAAATGGTTGATTTAGAACCTTGGAGTCTTGATGAGTCCCGGAAAGATTTTCTATATGAATAGAGGAATGATTGGATAGAATTGTATGATGTTATAAATGCATATTTAAACTACTCTTGAAAGATACGATTGAGATTGATCGGATAGTATGATTGGAAGAGGTTTGATTGTGATAGAATGGAGGATTTGATAAGGTTCCAAATGAGACTTGTCGATATGATTAGATTGAGTTGATTGGATGGAGTTTTATGAGCATTGAGTCTTGAGAGGATTATCGAGCACCGAATTGGGTAAGAGTAAGTAATAACTCGAATCCACTAACTACGTCGTCAAACATAGGAGGGGATTGAACCATTAAAGTCGGATGCTTCCCAAATTATTATCCTGGCATAATAGGACTTGGTTGGATATGGATCCATGATTGGTTGATTCGTTCATACCCTGGCAAGGTATGAACGAACGTGGCAACAACGTCGGCTTGTTGTACTATCACTGGCTCATAAGTGATGGTTGTCGGATAAGAGAAACTCCCATATAGGTCTTGATAGTACTCTGAGTCGGATTGGGTTGAATTGTATGTGATTGTTCCCATCTAAACCATATTCTTGTTTAGACTTAGGACACTTGATCAAGTTGTTCTTTCTCTTGAGTTGAGATTTCGAGTTGATTTGATTCTTCCTTGATGTTTGTTTCATTCGGCCATTTTACATAATCGTACATTCCATGTACTGACGTCATTGGGCATGCATCATTTTATGATGCAGAGACAGGTACTAGAGATCATCAACCGATGCACCATTGAAGATCTTCTCACTTCCAGCTAGTTGGTGAGTCCTCCTAGTTTCCGGAGGATATCGAGATTATCTTTATAGCTTTGTTTTGTTCCTTTATTTTGACTGTTGGTAGCCATGGACTTGTCATTGGCACCTCCTGGATTGTTGATAGAGGCTTCATAGACTAGAGTATAGAAGTGTTGAATTGTTCATTTTGACTAGTTTTATTCTAGTTAGTTATTGATTGGGTATTTGTTTGGCCTTTAGCCTTAAGTTATGAATAGTATCCTTATGATTGAGTCTTCCGCTGATAGAATGTGAATGAATAAAAGTGTGACTGGACCAGGTGGTTCGCTTGAAGGCCAAAAATGGCTTTCGAGTGCCGGCCACGTCTAGGATACCCTCCTGGGGCGTGACATGACCATACCTTATTCAGAGTCTTAAAGTCAATCGTTGATGCTGAAGATCGATTGACAATATGAGAAATAGTGGGAATTGCTTCAGCCCAAAACACTTTGGACATTTTGGCTTGTAAGAGCATACAATGATCCTTCTCAAGAAGAGTTCTGTTCATCCTTTCGGCAACTCCATTCTGCTGTGGTGTATGCCTGACCGCCTTATGTCTTGCGATCCCATGAACCTTGCAGAAATTATTGAACTCTTCATTGCAAAACTCCAAGCCATTATTTGTGCAGAGATACTTGATTTTTCTTTCCATTTGATTCTCAACCAAAATCTTCCATTCTTTAAATTCTTCAAAAGCATCACTTTTTGCCTTCAAGAAACATACCCAAAACTTTCATGAAAAAATCAACAATGAATGTGAGAAGATACCTCTTTTATTCCTTTGATGGAATCTGAGAGGGATCCCATAAATATAAATGGATGTAGTCTAGCACTCCTCCCATCTTATGCTTCCCAGTGCTGAAATTGACCTTCTTCTGCTTCCCTAGGACGCAATGCTCACAAAATTCAAGTGTGCTGATCTTCTCACTGTTCGAAAGGTTGCATTTGCTCAACATCTCCAGTCCTCGTGCACTCAAATAACTATTGCACTGTAGATGAATTAACAGAGCCAACAATGGTGCTTCCCGTTAGTGTGTAGAGGTCATCCTCCAACTTGGCCTTCAACATGACTAAAGAACCTTTAGCCACCTTCATCGTACCTCATTCAAAGTGTCCCTTCTTGTGACAGCCCCAACACTCCACATTCTTCTTGTTCACATGACAATTTGATTTGTGCTTTGATTTTCTCTTTCCTTGTTGGCTAGTATGACCTCTCACAAAGAGCCCATTAGCTTTATCATCTTTGTCTCCTTCAAAATGCCTCCGCACATCACAAGAGTTAAGTGTTTTCCGCACTTGCTGAAGATTGATAGGCGCCTTGCTATACATCATTGAATTCTCAATATCACGATATTTTGAAGTCAATGAAAATAGCAAAGCATATGCAAGAATCTCCTCATCCTTCTTAATTCCGGCAATCTGTAAGTCCATCACAAGTTTATTGAATGCATCTAGATGGTTTTGCAACAAAGTACCTTACTCTATCTTAAATGTGTGAAGATGTCATTGTAACAACATCCTAGTTGTAACCGACCAGTCCTGGTAAAGCCCTTACTGTCTATCCCACAACTGTTTGGTCGTCTCCTCGGTACTTGTACTCACTTCACAGAGTAAGTTAGGTGCAAGGGACAGTTAGTTTGCACTCAATGCATCTCCTTCAATCTTCTCCTTTTCGGCAACCAATGTGGAATCAGGGTACTCTCCGTCAATAGCATGGATTGAACCTTCCCTCCGCAGTAACGCCATCATCTGAGTTTTCCAGATAATAAAGTTGTTGCGCCCACTAAATCTATCAATTTCAAACATCATGAAACTCATTTTTTTACTTGTTCTTCCTCTTCTACTATAAAGTATTTGGAAATACAAGAAACCAAAATAATTCTTTTCTGATATGAAAGTTCAGACTATGCTGCAACCACAGAGCATACTCAGACAGAACCTTGGCTCTGATACCAATTGTTAGTAAAAACGTGATAATATAAAGAATGAGGAAGAACAACAATATTTAACGTAGTTCGGATCATAATAATCTTACGTCCACCGAAGAACAATTGTCTTTATATTAACAAAGAAAGGGGAGAGATCCCAAATAAATCTAATAGTATTGCTCTATCAATTCTCTACTCTTCTAATGTATTTTGCAAATGACTTAGAATATGAGAAGACAAGAGAGAGATATGTTGAGAGGTGTATTTCAAATGAATCAAGCGCTACTTATTTATAGAAGTAAATTCTTGGTCTTGATGTCATCCATGACATCACATTGTGTTAAGATGTCAAACGTTTACCAAACTTTCACCCAACTTTCACCTCCTAGGTTTCTACATTAATTTATCTAAAATCTTGTCAATTTTAACAGTAAGGAATAGGTTCTTCGGTTGTTGGAACTTTGTTTTGTTTGAGCGCCTTGGTGGCTTTGCAGAGAGAATATGAATATTTTGATTTCGCAAAACTTGAGTTTTCATCTCTTGGTATGTTGAATACATATGGAGGATGAGAGAAGTGAAAACTTTCACCATTTGACGAGAGAGGAGGACTGCAACAGCTCCTGTAGTGCTGCATATCTACAACAGTGACAACAACTTTACAGCTATGGACCGCTGTCAGAGTTGACTTGTACGGATCGTCCTGGTGCGTACCTGGTCCCTCGTTAATTCCCCTATGAAATAAGATCCCTCTGAGAGACAGTTCCCCTGAATGAGCATTCTGCCTTGAATGGGCTTTTCAATCATACATCGGTTTGGTCCCTCGGCTAGTTTTTCAAATCATCAAAGCAAAGCATAGTACCTCAGTAACTATACATCATCAAACACATTGATGAGTTAGCAATAATCACCTGTTAATATTTGCCAAGACTGGCAATGCTCTGTCAATCAGTGTTGCAAGAATCAAAGATTTTTTCAAGGATTAGTACAACACCATCCAGGATCCTTTACTGGAAAATTAGTATACCATGTTAGTCTTTTATAGTTTGGATCTGTCATGGAATAAAACAATATATTGCAGATTAGGACTATTCAAAATATTCCTTCTTGCAAAATCCACATTGTGGTCAACAGATATATAGTAGCAACAAGTACAATGTACCACCCTGCTGGAAATTTAGTTTCAGGTTTTAGAGAAGAACATATTAACTCAGCAGCGGTGGATAGAGAATGTAAACAACTTTTGTATCAGAGTTATAACATTAAGCAGAAACAGTAACAACGCAACTCTCCTTTGGCATTTCATCTGAAATATGTGATGAATAAATAACCGCATGCCAATAGAGAGTAGCCCTATCACTGTTTCTTTTTTTAGAAAAGAAGAACATAGTGACTTACCAGTGGCTGATACAGTATGTAAGCAGTGGGTTCAACAGCTGTTGCATCAGAATAACATTAAGCAGAGACAGTAACAGGGCAGTTCTCCTTTGGCATGTCAACTTAAATATATAACTTCATGCCAAAAGAGAGTAGCCCTATCACTGTTTCTCTTATAAATTCAAGAATATATTTTCATTCACCAACTCTCTACTTTTCATCCTCTGGTTTATCACAGCAGAGCCTTCCATGCTTTTATAGGCATTCCTTCTCAATTTAAGAGATGGTATAAACCCATGGAGAATCAGCATATCCTGCCATTTCTATGTTGTGTGGCCTGTGGATATGTTTTCTTGCTTTTTCTAGGGTCAGAAATTGGGGAACTTTCGTATCCCTTTTACCATTTCATTTTGTGGCTTTTCTGTTTCCGAATGCTAATCTCACATAATTTGGTGCTTTTTGTGACTATAAAGTGTGTCACTGGACTCTTTTACGGCATATCCTTGGTCATATTCCTCATTTTCTGCTTCTTTTGTCCAAATCGACATTTATATGTAGGGTCATTTTTGCTTTTGTGTGGCATTTCGATTTTCTAGTGCCAGTGTCACTTAATTAGGCTAGTATAATTTTCAGATCCCAAGTCTTTCAGAAGTTGGGAAACAAAATTGATTTAGCAAAAGTGTAGGACAAAATAAAAGTTGGTTAGTGCTTTTTGAGTTCTCTCATATTACTCAAATGTGTTTTCATTTGTTCCAGTTTGCATATCTCCCTAACCCGAACTAATAACTATCTGTGGCAGTTTAAAATCTTTCTGTACCTTCCAACAGTCCTTATGAGTTACGACTTAAGACATTCAAGTATAATGAAGCTGGACAATTGGCGTCCAAGTCTGGATTGATATAAGAATAGAGTCATATAATACCATCCTATTTTTTTTTCCACCAGCAAGATTCTCATGAAGAATTTCTGCCCCATACAGCTGAGTTGCACTTATATATATAAGACCCGGCAAGAGCCAAGGGGTTCAATTGAATCCTACAGAAATAGGAAAAATGAGTTTTTTATTTCCAGCAGTTGATAAACAAAGTTGTCCATTCGACACTTCAAGAGCCTAACTATAAAAGCAACTGTTTGGAATAATTGTGTATACTTCTCCGAGATTTCTGTTATTTCTAATAAGAAAATTAAGATGTCAAATGAAATAATTTTTGAAGGTGAATCACAGATTGTTCAAGGAACCATTAATTGCTCTTTCTAGTCGAAGACTTGATTCTGATGTTCATATATCTATTAGATGTACACAAATTGATTCTCGAGGGCGTTCATTGTTTGGAGAAGAAAATCACTGCAGAGACATTAGTATAGTATTCTAAAACGGAGATCTTAAGCTCAATTAGTTGATTATCTGAACTTTTACATTGCTGGTGAAGGTTTGATTCCCACCTAATAATACCCTACCCCATTTCCCCTTCTCTACCCCTATGTAATAAAAAAAAATATAGGAAAAACAATGGACAAAACAAGATAATAAAAAAACTGTACTACATATGATAATTCACAATAATCATTCACAAAACCTGTACTTTATTTTTTCAAAATAATTATTTAATTAATACAAAATTGTGTACTACATGACTCGAGATACAAGGGCAATGTATGTGTCGAGAAACTAGTTCAAAAAAACTATCAACTTTTGTTTGTATATTACTGTCTATTTCAATTCATGCGTCATAGTTTTTTTAAGTCTGTTTTAAAGAAGTTGCTCTAGTTCTTTTTCCCCCCTAAATGACAGAGGAGTATTTGTAGTAAAATGTGATAATATTTTATAACTGTCATTTGGAGTGAGAGACTTTTGGCGTTGGTGGAAGAAACTTAAATGGTTAATTGGTAGTTATTTGTCTCTCGAAAAGAAGTGTTTTCACAATTTGTGCTTGTTTTCTTATATTGCATCCAGAATAGGACTGTATTCATATATGCTGCCGAAGTTGTTCAGCTTCAAATGTCTTGAGAGTAAACTGGCATAAATGACGACCCACGTCGAACTTTTATTATGAGAGAACTCAACAAGCACCTTATTCGAACTTTTATTATGTCGAATTGTCAGGCAAGGGAAGCAGTACTCTTCATTTCATGGCCTCTATAAGAGCTGGAATCCTAAAAATTCCATAACATAAGCAAGAATGGAATTAGGAACATAATATAGAAATGTAATAGAAAACAGAACAGAAAAATAAGGAATATGATAAAAGGATATGCTGTTTGAAGGTCCTTGAGTCAAATGACACACACTTCAAAGGAATAAAATCATGCAGCATCAACTTTAATTTCAGCATCCTTTTTTCCGAGGGAATATGATGAAAATATTTTTAAAGTTTATTACCACATTTTTTGACCCTAGAAAAAGCAAGCCATAATGCAAGAAGATATCCACATACCACAACTAGAACCTAAACTCACATAGGATATGCTGCTTCTCTCCAAGAGTTTATACCGTCTTTTAAACTAAGAAGGAATGCTCTATAAAAGCATGGAAGGATCTGCTGTGATGAATCAGAGGAAGAAAAAAAGAGAGTTGGTGAATGAAAATATATTCTAGAATTTTTAAGTGAAACAGTGATAGGGCTACTCTCTATTGGCATAAAAGGGCAGCCCGGTGCACTAAAGCTCCCGCTATGCGCGGGGTCCGGGGAAGGGCCTGACCACAAGGGTCTATTGTACGCAGCCTTGCCTTGCATTTCTGCCAGAGGCTGTTTCCAAGGCTTGAACCCGTGACCTTGAAGTTGTATATTTCTTCTGACACGCCAAAGGAGAGCTGCCCTGTTACTGTCTCTGCTTAATCAACATGCCCTTCGGGCATTCTTAATACAGTGTGATGTCTTGAAGGTATTTTTCTACTTTTCTTAGACGTCTTACGTCTACATTGATTTTCAAATCAAATCACAAAGCATTAGTTAATTAGTTATCCGTATGAGTAATTGTTATTCCAAATTTTAAGTCTTGTTTACTTTGTTGTGAACCCAACAATTGATAATTTGAATGCGACTGTGAGATGCAATGCAATGCAATGTGATGTCACGTAGAGTGACGCATGTCTGTGCTAATGATACACATCTGTTGTATAACAGACCGGAACTCATGGGGACCGCGCAAGGACCATGTATCAGCCGAACCATTTTCCATCGGCATCATCATCAATCGCCGGAACCATTTTCCATCGGCCTAAGTATCAATCTGCTGGAACTATTTCCCATTGGCATAGTCATCAATCCACCGAAACCATTTTTCATCGGTATAGTCATCAGTTGAGTCTCATCATAGCATTCCATAACCAATGCAAATAAGCATGTTCACACAAATAATGAGAGAATGATAGTTTCCACAATCACAACGTAATTCATATCAATGCAATTCACGTCACACTATCAATAATATATCAACATCAACAAGTACATCATTTACATCTATATAAATAAGTCATCAAGTCTCCATTTCATTACCCCTTATCATATTTAGGATCAATCGGTGAGCAAGTATGTCCAAGTCAATTCTCATAATCAACAATGAGCAAATGACAATTTCATCAAATTCATAATCACATTTTGTCTATTATAGCATTTCATCAAGTTCATGTCAAGTTCAAGTCAATGAGTTCACATTTCCGATCAGCATCATAGCACATATAGTCCTTTTATTAACTCGATCTTTCATTAAGCACAATTCACATGATTATCATCCAAACCTTATTTCCATTACACCCCAACACATAGACGAAAGCAAGTTCAAGTAATCTAATAGATTTACGGGGTTTTAGAAGTTCACATTCCTTAATCAATATCCGATCAATCAAGTATTTGAGCCTTTCCCTTCTGAATAGCCTCCAACTCACCACAATCTAGCCAAATTATGATTCACAATCAAAAACTGAGTCTAACGACACGAAAAACACAAAATTTAGGAAAAGGGTCAAAACGGCTCAAAAATCCGAATCCGGGCAGAAAGATTAAATCTGGAATTTTTTGTAGGAAAACATTCTTTTAAGTATTTGGAACTCATTGGCGAAAACCATTTTGAAAATGAAGTTGAAACCAACTCAAAATCATTATTTTATCAAAATCCAAGTTCTTGAACAAAACCCCAATTTCTTTAGTTCCAAAATCATAAATTCGAAGTCAAAATCCGTAAATAATCAATGAGTAATGAAGGTTCTAGCTCAAAATAACTTACCCAAAGGTTTTCACGCAAAAATCTCTTGAATTCACCCTTCCCTAAGCTCCCAAAGTCCATTAATGGAGAAAAATAGGCTAATTCCCAACTTTTGCAAAGAACATTGTTCAAGTAAGATTTACCCTTCGTGATCACGATGATCAAAACCTAGCGATCGCAAAAAGTCAATGGGTCAACTAATTTAAATTGACCCTCACGATCGGAGCAGGGACCTACGCGATCACGATACACAGATTAATCTACCCTTCATGATCACGACTGAGACCCACGTGATCATGAAGTACAAGGCCACTCACTCACGCGATCGCAAATCGTGTGTCACCTTCGCAATGCCCAGTGCATCAAGCACCAGAACCAACAAACACACACGGAATAGACCCTCGGGATTCGTTCGGAATCCCATGCACACAAACCTTATATGCTATCATACTAATTTCGACGTTTTGGACTCAATGGAACCGTCGAAATTTGAATTCGAGGTCTCTTTGACCCGAATTCCGATAAGTGACCAAGAAATTAACTTTAGGATCAAAAAGACAAAAACGCCCTCGGAGCTTCCAAAAAATACACAGGAACACTCCCTAGGCCTATAATCATCCCCCTAATCCAACGGAATTGTTGAAATTCAATTCCAAGCATCCGAACTCCGAATGTTGATCAAAGCCAACTCTAAACTCAAAAACTCAATAATTTCCAACTTAGGACCTCAAATCCTCGATATTACTCCGAATCTGATTCCATCAACTCCCCTGTACCAAATTCCACATTTTGAAACTGATGAAATCAACAGAATTTCATTTTGAGACTCATTACTCCAAATGACACTACCACTATTAGACAACTAAAGCCTTCAAAACTCAAATCTTTGAAAAAAAACCTTGACTTTTCAAAGAATTTAACAAAACCAACTTCGAATACTGATCAAACATGACTTGGAGCAACTACTGGAAGGGGTAAAATGGTCATTTTATAAAAATGATCAAAAATGGCCTTCAGGCTCATTACATTTTTATATCGACATTTCTATGCAAGGTCGTATTTGCTTTCTTGTGGCTTTTCAATTTCTTGAGTGCGAGTTTCTCTTAAATAGGCGCTTTTTGTGACTATGAAGTGTGTCGATGACTTGACTCTTTTACAACACATCCTTCTTCATATTCCTCTTTCTATTCCATCTATATTTCTATTTCAAGTTCTTCTTTTCTTCCATGTGGCTTTTCAATTTTTCGAGTGCCAGTCTCACTTAATTAGAAGGTTTTTGTGTCTAATAAAATGTATCGCTTGACTCTTTTACAGCATGTCTTTGGTCATATTCCTCACTTTCCTCTTCTTTTTCTATATCCACATTTCTATGTAGAGCCGTTTTTGCTTTCATGTGGCTTTTCGATTTTTTAATTAGTCGTTTTTTGTGACTATGAAGAGTGCCACTTGGCTCTTTTGCAGCATATCCTTCTTCATATTCCTCTTTCTTTTTTCCATCTACATGTCTGTTTCAGGTTCTTCTTTGCTTTCATGTGGCTTTTTGAAATTCTGAGTGTCCGTCTCACTTATTTAGGGGCCTTTTGTGACTACGAACTGTGTCACTTGACTCTTTTATAACATATCCTTGGTCATATTCCTCATTTTTCTCTTCTTTCGTCTATGTCGACATTTCTATGTAGGGTAGTTTTTCTTTCATGTGGATTTTCGATTTCCTAATGCCAGTCTCACTTATTTAGGCTAATATTTCAGATCCCAAGTCTTTCAGATGTTGGAAAACAAAATTGATTTAGCAAAAGTACAACAACAACAACATTATCATGTTTTTTTGAACTAACCCATTTATTAGAGAAGTATAAGCATAGTGGCTTGGTTGGACTCCATCTTCCAACATTTTTTCGAAGAGCTCATGGGCCTGAATAGCTCGCCCATTTCTTGATAGAGAATTAATCATTGTCCGAAACAAAGTTTTATCAGGATAAATTCAAGCCTCGAGCATTCTCCGGAAAACTCCAAGGGCCTCGCCTATTTTTTTTTTTCTACCCAAACACCCAATGACGGAATCATATATAGCAACACTAGGTTTCAATCCACTCTCTTCCATTTGGTCCAGAATTTCTAGTGCTGATTGTATGCCACCTTGTTTACAGTATTCATTTACCATAATCAAGAATGTTGCTTGATTTGGAACATGACCTTGATCTTGCATAACTTCAACAAGAAACTTGGCATCCTCATGTAGTCCCTTTTGGTAAAGGCACTTGATCATGGAATTATAAGCTGATAGCGAAGTCTGAAGAGAAAGGCTTGCCATCTTATCCATGCAAAGCTGAGCAGAATCAAGTTCTCCTCCTAGACACAAAGCAATCATGTATATATTGAAAGCAACACTAGCCAGAGGTAAGTTTCTTGCCACAATTTCTCCCAAGAGACAATCAATATCAAGCATGATATCTGAAGTAACTTTACGACTGGTAGGGCTAGGGATGTAAGAGAGGTCAATACCACAACCGTTCTTGGCAATAGCCCGCAAAAATGTGCATGCTAGACTAATCTCTGTCCCTTTTGGATGATTGTTGATCAAGGTAAAAAACAGAACATCATCAGGAACCAATCCAGTGTACAACATCTTCCTGTATAAGTAATCTACTTTTGCTGACTGATTCTCTTTATAAAGTGCAGAGATTAAAGCAGTATAAGAGTGAACACTGGGAGCACCATTGCATTGATTGATGTCATCTAATAGCATCAATGCAAAATAAACTTTATGGTCCTTGAAATACTTGACAATCGTGATTTGGTAACTTACTGCATCAGGTTCTAATCCAAATTCAACCATCTGCTGACGCAGCACCCAACCCTCGTCGAACATGCCCAAGTTTGTAAACCCATTTATCAGTGTGTTGTAAGTATACTTATCAGGTTCACAACCCAACTTGAGCATTCTGAGAAATACCATCATAGCCCTTTTCATTTTCTGGTTCTTGGAATAGCCGTTGATGAGAGTCGTGTACATGACTTTATCCAAAACAAAACCATAAGACTCCATATCCATGCTCAACAATTGCGCTTCCTCAACTCTACCTCTCTTACAAAACGAAAGAACCAATGTTTTAAACAAATGAACTGTGGGAGGCACCCCTCTATCACACATTGCATCAAACACATAGAGAGCTTAATCCAAGTACCCACGGAAGCACAAATTATCAACTAACTTATTGTAACAACTGAAAACGAGTAATACATCAGCATTAATAGCTTCCATAAAAACATCAAATCCATCCAAGATTATATCTTGGCCACAAAATCCCTTAATAAGCGCATTACACGTGCTACTGCAAGGCATCAACTTCATATCCACAAGTTTATCGAAAAGCAACTTAGCTTCCTCCAGTTTACCCAACTTACAATAACATAATTGCCTTCAATGTGAGGAAAGGTTCGAACGTGATTCACGGAGTCCAAATGAACTTCAGAAGCAAAAAGGCAAACATATTGTCCAGACTTCCAAAAACTTGTCCAGACTTCCAAAAATTTGTCCAGACTTCAGAAGCAAAAGGCAAACATAACGTACGCCTCGCGGAACTCACAGTCACTGACTGATCAATCTTGTCCAGACTTCCAAAAACTTCCCATTTTTAATGAGTTTATGTTATAAAAATAGTATATACTCAAGTTGGATGTTGAAGATGAAAAATTAAGGGTCTGAAATGAAATATACAAAAATATTCAAATACAGACACAAGGACAGCTATAAACTTTTCCATTTGTGTCATGACCCAAGCCTAGGGCCTATACGTGACACGACGAATGAGACACCCGGAGGTAACTCACTCAAGCCTCTTAGCATTCATTTAGCTTTTCATAAATAATGAAATACAATAACAAGCGGAAATAAAAACATTTTTCATTTGTGTCCAAACATACCTCTATTGATAGACTTGGCGGGGGCTAAGACATGTCTCTATCTCACCCTCAAAATAAGTGTCAATAAATACCTTAATAAAAGTCTTAATATTCTACATGACATAAGCTTAGAATAAAAAGGTTGTTGTTCCCGAAACATGGGAACTCACCACAAACAATCTTCAAACTAACTCGAGCTAGCCACGTGGAGGAGGTCGAGGAGTGACGTCGGTTCCTACATGGTGATATCATGTAGGCAAAAGTATGCATTAGTACTTTGAATGTACTAAGTATGTGAGCATGCTATGCAATATATCATTATACAATAAGGTGATACAATGGACCATGCCAGAACCTTGTATTCATTTGAAATACCATTTGGAGTTATGAAGCTTAGTCAATGAAATATAGAAACCATCATAAATTCTAAAAGAAACTTAAACATTGTAAAGGTAATCATGAGTCATTATAAGAAATCATGTACTTGCAAAGTACCATGAATCATAAATAAGTATACCATTAACCCTTTGAAAGAAATCTTTGGCTTTGTGAGAGCATATACTTTACTTTGTGATAGACATAGTAGACATCATATGATATATCTTAAACATTGGAAGAGGGACCTTGTACCTTTGTGAGAGTGACCGTTAACCGACATAAACCATGTGATCCATAACATGGAGTCCCAATGTTTACCCATACATCGAAGGAAAGGGGGAGACTACTTGCCAAGATAGACTCCTATATGCCTAAGTGGATCCACTAAGCTATTTAAGGAATCAAACCTCTACTAATGGGTGACCCTTTCTAAGGAATCAAGCCTCTACTAACGGGTGATCCTTCTTCCTACGGTGGCACGTAGTTATGGGACAATGAGATCTTTCTACGGGTCTCTTGCCTTTGATATGGGAGAGAATGCCTATCCCAAGGTCCACTTGGGGCTAGGTAAACTCTCAACGAAATAGACAAACCAAAAAACATAAACTCAATCATCGTGTGGGAGGGGCCATATCTACTACCCGTCCTCTCTTCATAAGAACAAAATCATAGAATAGCTACTTAACTTTGTCTCATGTGATTTGAGTGTAGACCTTTCATCATCACATATCTTTATTCATGAAATATCTTTAGGGCCTTAACTCACCCTATCATTAACTTGCTTGAACATTATAGAATCATCATTCACAAAACTTATTTGCAAAGAGCACCTTTAAACTCATTTGTAGACATTGTCAAACATTCATTGGAGTCAAACTTTATTTCAACTTTGCTTTATCATAAGAAACTAGGTGGGTTCATTTCATAAAAATCTTCAAATACATTTAAAGAATACTTGTATGCATGAGAGTGATATGAATGCATCAAATCAAACATCTTAAAAACAACCCACCATATGCACTTTAAAACTACCTTTCAAACCTTCATATAAGTAACTTGATAAAAGATCCATTTCATGTAAATAAGAATCAACATAAGTCAATATAGGTAAATAAACTTCAAATATTCAAGAATCTATGCATTTGGAATCGTAGTATGAAAATCCATAAAATTTCTCATCACTTGAAATTGAGAGTCAATATAAATATATATATCAATAGGAGTAAATAAACTTAAAATATACCACAATCTATGCATTTGGAACCATCATGTAAAATACCATAAGATTTCATCCTTAAAATTGATATACAAGGTTGAAAAAACATTTGGGCTCCATGGGTGGAAAAACCCATGGATGAAAACCCGCATACCTTAGATTGAAGCTTTTAAGAAAGTTTGATTCTTGGTCTTCAATGAGGAGCCTTGAATCCTTGATTTTGATAGAAAAATTGGATGGGATGATTTTGGGAGAGAGAAGGATGAAGATTAGGGTTCTTTGGAGGTGAAAGGATGCAAAAATGATCCACAAACGCTCTAAGTTCGTATATATAGTTAGGGAATTGTCCAACTTGCCCTTCATCAAAAAAATCTGGAAAATGAGCTCAAAACCCTACTGGCGCTATAGTGGCGCGCTGCGCCATCACCCAAACTACTGAGGCTTGTTTCTGTCACTATAGTGGTGCCCGGCACCACTTCAGTGCCAGGCCTGAAATTTCTGCAGTGATAGTATGTAATAAAATGGTCATAACTTTTTACTCCGAACTCGGAATGAGGCAACTTGGTGGTGTTGGAAAGAAACCTTAAAGACCTTTAATTTTATAGGTCATAGAACACCTAATTCGTTATATTTTATGAGATATGGCCATTTGAAATTGACCCTTCTACGGTCTCATACGAAATCTTAGTCAATAGAATTTCTTTGGGATTGACTTGGTTTTAGAGATCCCTTATGACCCTAAACCACATCTAATACTCTTCAAATACTTAGGAATTGATCCTAACTCATATATACAATTATAAGTCATTGATTTTGAGATGAAAAGGGTCCTCCGAAGCCATTTTCCCTACTTTACCCTAGTATGACATATTCCAACCTTTAAACCATGCGGGATCTTACAATAAGCCTGATACACTAAGTTTGCACTATGAAAGGATTATAGAGAAGGACTAGACCATAAGGGTTTATTATATGTACACTTACCTTGCATTTTAAAAAGAAACTGTTTCACCAACAACAACTTTACCAATTACGCCGAGACCCCCCCTCTTATCTAAAGCACAAATCTCCAAAAATTTTGGCATGTATGCACTATCTATTAGCTTTAATTCTTTATATATTGTCTACTATCCCATTCTGAGCTATCTTTATAATTATGTTTTGTTGAAAGCTAAATGAATTTAGATTTTTTCATTCAATATCTTATTCATAAGAGATAAATCGATAACCGAGCCATTAACAACTAATAATGGAAAACTTAACAATTATGTATTGGTTTAGCATATATACACTTGATCATAACTCACAAGTCAGATGAAACATGCAATGGATGTATTGAAGGAAGCTCACAACTATGATTTGTGATGCTAAATTAAATCACATTGTTCTTGTCTTAGCAGTTTAATGCGCTGCGATACAGAATGATGAATTTTGAGGAATTGTGTGTTGTTGCTTTAAGTTTGTATTATTGTCACGCCCCAGGAGGGTACCCTAGACATAACCGGCACCCAAAGTCCATCTCTGACCTCCGAGCGAACCACTTGGTACAGTCTCTCACTCATTCAAGCACATTCTATTAGCAGAAAACTCAATTTAAGAAATACTTCTCATATCATAAGGGCCGAAGGCCAAACATTTACAATCAAGACGATAATCAAAATAGGAATCCTTAAGATGACCGCTCGACCTCCTCATATCTCAGTCTATGAAGCCTCTATTCAAGTCTAAAAGGTGCCAATGACAAGCCCATGGCTACCGACAATCCAAATAAAGAAAAGACAATCAAAAACTGTACAGGAAGGCCCAATATCCTCCAGGAACTAGGAGGACTCACCGACTGGCTGGAAGTGTAAGTGGATCTTCAACGGAGCGCCGGTTGATGATCTCTAGTACCTGTCTCTGCATCATGAAATGATGCAGGCCAAATGGCGTCAGTACATGAAATGTTCGAGTATGTAAAATGGCCGAATACAATGAACATCAAGGAAGAATAAATCAACCAACTCGGGAGCTCAACTCAAAATGAATGACAACTCAATCAAATGTCCTAAGTCTAAACAAGAGTATGATTTAGACTGGACCAATCATATACAATTCAACTCAATCTGACTCAGAGTGCTATCAAAACTTATTTGGGAGTTTCTCTTAACCGACAACCAACACTTATGAGCCAGTGAAGGTACAATGAAATGACGTCGTTGCCACGCCCGTTCATACCTTGCCAGAGCATGAACGACGAACACTCATGGATACAATCCAACCAGGTCCTATAATGTCAGGACAAAAGCTCTCGGGGAAGCATCCGACTTTAACGGTTCAATCTCCCCTACGTTTGGCAACACAGGTATTGGGTTCGAGTAGGGACTATACTCTTGCCCAATTCGGTGCTCGATACTCCTCCCAAGACTCAATGCTCATAAAACTCCATCAACTCAACTCAATCAACTCATATCAACAAGTCTCATTACAACCTTGTCGACTCATCAACTCTATCACAATCAAATATCAATCTCAATGCTCAATCTCAATCATATCTTCAAGGAAGCTTTAAATGCACATATATAACATCATCTAGATATAAAATCAATCATTACCTCCATCTAGTTGAGAAAATCTTTGTGACTTATCACATCTCCAAGACTTCAAATCGACATTCTTATAATAGGCAACATTTTTTAAGAAAAATAGTATACTTTATAGAATCTATATAATTAACAAGACCAACAAAACATATTTTGCAACTCATTTCCTCATCATCTCATACTTACATAAGGGCTCATTTTAGGAATCTCTTAGCTCAACAATATTGGCACATAAATACTTAGATAAGATGGAAACAAAACTCATTCAAACATGTACCTTACCAAGAAACTCCATTTTTCATGGATATCTAACCTCAACACAAGAATAGGGCACATGGGTGGACTCAACCCATGTTTTGGTTAGCCTTACATACCTTAGTGAAGACTTTGAAGAAACCTTGATGTTGGGTCTTCAATGGGAGCTTGAGGTCTTGAAGCTCTTGGACTCCTTTTTGGTTGGAAATGGAGAAGAAGAGAAGAGAAAAGGGAGAGGAGCTAGGGCTTTTTCTAGAGAGAGAATGGGGCTGAAGAAAAATGGTCCCAAAATATACAAGGTTTGTGTATATATATAATTTGGGAAATTTCCCAAATTGCCCTTCCTCCAAATTCTGAAAATTAGGCAAAAATGCTCTTGGCGCGATAGTGGCGCGTCGCGCCCTTACAGCGCCAAGGCCAATCACGCCTAAAACCTACACAACTTTTAGTGGCGCGTCGCGCCAGGGACCAAACTACTGAGGCATGTTTCTGGCGCGATAGTGGCGCGTCGCGCCCTTACAACGCCAAGCCTATTGCTCCAAATTCTGGGAATTTGGCCTGAAAAACCCTACACACTTTTAGTGGCGCGTCGCGCCAGGGACCAAACTACTGAGGCATGTTCCTGGCGCGATAGTGGCGCGTCGCGCCCTTACGGCGCCAGGGCCATTTCCCCAGCAGTGGTAACCCAGGCCAAAATGAAATCCCTGTCGTGCTAGTTCGTCTTCGGATCGCCATATCTTTTGGCCCCGAACTCCAAAATCTACGTTCTTGGTGACGTTGGAAAGAAGACTCGACGACCTTTAATTTGATAGGTCGTGGGCCACCAGGATTGGCGTCTTTCAAACGATAGGGTCATTGAAATTCGACCCTTACGTGAACTCGTCCTAAACTTAGCCACGACGGATCTTTTGGACTTAGCTTGGTCCTAGGGGTCCTTAATGACCCCACATCACCTCTAACGCTCTTAAATTCCTCAGGGACTCATCTTAACTCAAGCACATACTTCGAAATAAATACGATGGGCCCCACACGTGAACAAAAAAAAGGCCCGAATCTTAGGAAAAATTTTGAGGGGTGTTACAATTATTTTGGCTACCTTCGAATGCCCATGTATGGGTGTAACTTTTCTCCGTTGAATAAAGTGAGGAAGTTGAGTTTGGATTATAAGTGGACTACTTTTTAAAAGGACATGGACTATTAATGCTCCACATGAAAGATATAGGATCATTTTAAGCTTTATTCCAATTTGGATTATAAGTGGACTACTTTTTTAAAGAACATGGACTATTAATGCTCCACATGAAAGATATAGGATCATTTTAAGCTTTAATCCAAAGATAGTGGACTATTTTGATCCTTTTCTCTTAAAAAATAACTATAATTTTGAACTTAATTAAAAATTTAAAATTATAATTTAATAAATTATGACTTATAACTACATGTTAAAAGGAGCAAAAAGGTGAGGGAGAATGGGAAAGGGAGGAGAGAGAAATTAGGGAGAGAGAGGATGAATACATGTAATAGAGATAGTTTCAAATGTATACAATAAAGTAGTAATTAGTTTACAACAAATATAGACATGTACTTACCTAAAAAAGTAGCCAATAATCATAGAAAGTATACATTGATTATATATTATGATAATACACTCAAAAAATTGAATATAACTTACTTATATACTAATTATATAATATAATACACTCAAAAAGATAAATATAGTTGAACTATACATAAGAGAAAAGACATAAACACACCATTGAAGTTGTCTCATTTTTTCAAAAAGACACCTTAACTTTGAATGTGTGCTATTATCCCACAAAACTATTTAATACCTTTGTAAATAGACCATTTTGATCCATTTTGGCCTGGCATCTATAAACAAGCACTTGGTGCACGTGAAGTTATTTTTTTCTTCCAAAAACCAATAAAAAATGCCACACTCCATTCCTTTTCTCTATTGATACACCTTCTTCCCCAAGATAAGAATCAACTCAAAAGATAAGAATTTGGTTTAATTTATTGTCTGAAAATTTAATTTATTATCTGAAAAGGTATAATTTCTTCTTAATTTATTTTAAATTTGAGAAATCAAGATATATTTTGTGTTTAGGCTTTGAAGGAAAATCTTCTTATAATGTCAAATTCAATCTTGAATCTTATTTGTAATGATGATAATGATCCAAGGCTGTGTGTGAAAATTTGAAGCAAACATAGAGACTTACTTTCAATGTAAACTTTGTGGTCAGACGACAATCCAGCTCGAAGATTTTGGTCTTTTCCACGCTATCGTGTATGTTCTGTAAATAAATACTCTATTTCTGGAGATCTCTTATTTCTTGTTTTTTTTACTTTTGTTTAATTTGTTTTTTTATTTTAGGAAAATTCGTGCAACTTCTTTAGATGGAAGGATCGTGAAGATGTTGATATACGATCCAAGTTCATTATTTCGAATTGGCGAAGAGAATTAAGGAGTTGGAAGAAGCATTACTCTTTTATGAAAGTCATGTTGATAGTAACAAATGGTTAACGAAGGAGAAGAAGAAGAAGAGCAAATGTTGTAACCGGAAGCTAATAGTCTTTATTGTCATCATGTTTTTTCTATTTTTAAGCCTTGCCAAGAATGTGAAGGATGGAAGATGTAGTTGTGCGCAATGAAACTTGTCATAGTTCTACCCTACATCTTTAGTTTGGTTATGTTTTTTTTTCTTTATGTTGTCGGAATAGTTACGACTTAGAACAAGTTGCAAGTGTATTTGGTTGTGCAAGGCTTTATAAAATCAGCATTTGTATCACTTTCAAATAGGCCAATCCTTCTTTCTTTTCTGTCTATTTTATTGGGGTATCCATATGAGCAAATTTATAAAGATATTAATATAACTAAAAGTAACAAAACTATTGTACCAATTGTACAAAATGAAGACTTCATTCCAACATAACCAATGTTTCAATTTGAACTACAACCAATAACTTGATCTTTTTTGTTTGGTACCTAACAAAAGCAGAATTTGACACCTAAAGGAACCTAACAAAAATAGTGTTTGATTGGTACCTAACAAAAGAAAATTTCAACAAAAAATAGCACCAAATTAATATTTGTTTATCAATACTAACAACACAACATCAGAATGCTCTATTTCCATGGCACATGTGTAACACCCCGGAAAATATTTCGCAAAGACTCGAACATTTCTTCATGTGAGTGTAGACTCAGACTGGAGGACTCGTAATTTTTCACATTAGTTAGGATTAACTCCTAAGAATTTAAGTGTGTTAGAGGTGTTTAAGGGTCATAAGGGATCTCTAACACCAAGTCGAGTCCAAAGAATCCCAATCAATTAAGTTTTAGGACGAGTTAGTATAAGGGTCAACTTCAAACGACCATGTCTCCTAAAATAGAATGAATTGGGTGGCCCATGACCTATCAAATTAAAGGTCTTTGAGTCTTATTTCCAATGCCGCCAAGATTGTAAATTTTGGGGTTCAAAGTCAAAAGTTATGACTATCCTAAGACGGACTAGTACTGCAGGAATTTCAGGCCTGGGTTGTGACTACAGGAAGCCTGGGCTTGGCGCCGCAATGGTGAGACGTGCCACTATCGCGCCAGGAACAAGCCTCAGTAGTTTGGTCCCTGGCGCGGTGCGCCACTAGGAGATGTGCAGGGTTTTTAAGCCTATTTTCCAGAACCCAGAAAATATGGGCTTGGCGTTGTAAGGGCGCGATGCACCACTATCGCGCCACAAAACAACCTCAGTAGTTTGGTCTCTGGCGCAACGCGCCACTATTGGGTTACAGGGTTTTTAAGCCTATTCGACTGGGCGTTGTAGTGGCGCGACGCGCCACTATCGCGCCAAGAGTGTTTTTGGCCTATTTTCCAGATTTTTGAGAAAGGGCAATTTGGGTATTTTCCCAAATTATATATACACAGCCTTGAACATTTTTGGGACCATTTTTCCGTCCCTTTCTCTCTCTCTAAAAGCCCTAGAAATTTCCCTCTCTTCCTCTTCTTCTCTATCTCCAACAAGATTTGTCCTCAAGAGCTCAAGGATTCAAGATCTTCAAGTCAAGTCTTGGTTTCCGGTGAGATGATCTTCAAGCAAGGTATGTAAGGCTAATCTAAAATATTGATTGATTTCTTCCATATGCCCATAGATGTGTTTGATGAAGAGTGTGAAAGATTTGAACCTTCTAGGAAGGTTTTCTTGAAATTTTACTAAACCCTAGAATATTTCTAAAATATGTTAATGATGTTCTTGAGTTGAATTTGTTGAGAGTATGGATTCATGTATTCATTCACATGAACCCAAGATGGGATTTCTTTTGATCATAATTTATCTTGAGGATGAGATTGATGATTTTTATAGTGAAATGAGGTATTCTTTTACTTGAGTTTGATGAAATTGATTTTTGAGTTATATGAGAATTGGGATAGTTATGAATGTGAATGGCATAAAAATAATTAAAACATTGGTAGAGCTAGAATGTCACTTTTGTTTCTATAAATTGAACAAAGACTAAAATAAGGATTTTTGGAGTAGATGTTTGACGATTGATGTGATAATGATATTTAACAATGATGTGATGATAATGTTTGATGATGATGATGATGATGATGTTATGATGATGTTATGATGATGTTTGATGATGATGTGAATAATGATATTTGACGATGATGTGAATGAAGAGGTTATGTTGATGAGAATGTTGTGTGATGAAGTGGATTGAAGTCTAATGTGATTATGTGGTATGTGATTTACATAATTTGAGTTGATTGGAGTCTTATGAATATTTTGAAAATAAATGATCTTTTGAGAAGGAGCTTTAAATGAAGAATGTGTGAACCTTTTTGCATAAACTATTTATATAATATTTTGAGTCTAAAGAATGATTATTTTCATCTATGATTTAAAAAGAGTTTAAGCATGAGTTAAGTTTGAGAAGTCTTTTAATTGCTTTTGAACACGAGTATTTTGAGTATAAATGAGTTGAGTATTTTTACATTAAAATATCTATTTTGAGTTTGAGTTGAGGAGTTGGAATTATATTTTAAATGCACATAATATTTTCTACCTCCATTGGGTTGAGATGGTATCGAGTTTAAAGAAGAGTTCAATGATTTGAGATGAGTCGATTTGAAAGAAGGTCCAATGAGGCCAGATTTGAGTTGAGTTTTGAAAAGAGTCCAATGAGACTAAATGAGTATTTTGAGTATCTTACTCACTTGATAGGTATGAGCATATTGATTCTTGGGAGAAGTATCGAGCACCAAATTGGGTAAGAGTATACCTCATACTCGAACCAATAAACTACGTCGCCAAACATAGGAGGGGATGGAACCGTTAAAGTCGGATGCTTCCCGAGGGATGGAACCGTTAAAGTCGGATGTTTCCCATTTTATTGTCCTGACATTATAGGACTTGGTTGGATTGGATCCATGATTGGTTGATCGTTCATACCCTGGCAAAGTATGGACGGACGTGGCAACAACATCAGATTGTTGTACTATCGCTCCCTCATATGGCGATAGTTGTCAGTTAGAGAAACTCCCAATTGAATGGATTGTGCTTGATATGATTGGTTTGATTGTGATTGTAGATGATTGGGTTGAATTGTAAAACATTGCATATTTATTGAGTTTAGTCCTTTGAGTTGATTATTGAGTGGATTATGTATGATTGGATCGGATTAGGTGATGTGTGATGGATTGAATTAAAGGATATGTGATTGGACAGTGTACGATTGGGTTAGATTGGATTAGATGATATGTGATTGGATTGGATTGGATCGTATATGACCGGATTGAACCAATTGTATACGATTGGATTGAATTGGATGATATATGATTTGATTGAACTGTATTGTGTACGATTGGATTGGATTGTACGATGTGTGATTGGTATTTGTCTAAATATGTATTCGCACTTTAGACTTATGACTCCTTATTCGAGTCTCTCTTATCTTTCTGATTTGAGATATTTGGACCGATGTTATTCTTTCTTGAGGTATGTTTCATTCTGCCATATTACATACTCGTACATTCCACGTACTGACGTCTATTTGGACCTGCATCATTTTATGATGCATAGACAGGTTTAAGAGATTGTTAATAGGAGAACCATTGAGGATCTATACACACTCAGCGTATTGGTGAGTCCTTCCCTACATCCGAAGGACACCGCTTATATCATTCTTTCAATTGAGTTAGCCCTTTTCATTTTGATTTGAGGTAGCCATGAACATTTCATTGGCTCCAATTAGATAGTAGTGATAGAGGCTTCATAACCTAGATAGTGATGGGTCGATCGAGTACTTCTTTCTTAGAATTATTCTTGTCAAACTATTTTTTTATGACAAATATTGGAGTTGATTTGTTGGCCCATGGCCTTTATTCTTTGAGTTAGATTGACGATTTTAGTTGCCTACCAAATATTCTTTTTATTTTAAGTCTTCCGCTGATTGAATGGATGAACGAATGTCTGATCGGGCTATGTGGTTCGCTTGGGAGCCAGAAATGGTTTCTGAGTGCTGATTACCTCTAAGGTACCCTCCTGGGGCGTGACAAACATGGTATCAGAGCACAGAGTTCAAGAGTCCTAGGAGTCTATGAAGCTGTGTCTAGTAGAGTCTTGTTTATGGGTGTGTTGTGCACCACACTTATAATCAGGAGGCTATAGGACATTAAGAATTATTTCTCTTCTTTCATACTCTAAATTCATGCGATAGAGTTTAACTCTATGAATGTTCCCTTCTAATTCATGCGTTGCTCAAATCCATTCGACTACCCCTCATAATCAAGGTGGTTATAACAGTAAATCTGAGATTCCTATTGATGAGTTAAGATAAAGTCTTGAGAAAGTGAAGAGACAGCACAAGTCTTGAGAGGAGCCGATTAATGTGTTTAACTCTATTGATTTGGAAGAATGTACTCTCATTCATATGGATCGTGTGTTGAGCCGAAGCGAGATGTATCCTAGAATCTCATCTCTAAATCTTGATTCAAATGTTATCTTTGAGAGGGAGGTTATGTCTCTAAGTGATTAGTGTCGCCATCCGAGGCATAGAGAGCTATGGTTGATAGGATGATTGTAGAGTTAGAAAGAGGGAGTTAGAGGAGTAGAACTCAAATAGTGAGAATGATGGTTGATTGCGGCCTGTAACTAGGGTGGAGTATCTATAAGGTGAGTAACGAGGTGTAGTGAATGATTGTGATAGTGCTAGTTTTAAAGTTTGATTCAGTAGGCTTGACCTTACATATGCAAGAGATTAAGATATTAACTTGTAAGGAGTATGTGTCATGGAAGGAGGGGTATGTGACCCTCAAATGTAAGTAGTGAGTTGAGGCTAAGTCATTTGGTAAGAAGAGGCTTAAGATGTGTATATGAAATAGTATAGATTTGAATGAGGCTCTAATTTTATGAGTTGCTTTGGGTGACTAGTTAATATCATTAGTGGATGCCTTTGAGCTAAGGGGGAGATGATAGGATAATGAACCAATGTGAGTCTTGAGCTTTTGATAGTGATGGGTTGACCAAGATGATAGTAAGCGGAGTTGAGTGAGAGTAGATGGGGAAGAGTGAGTGTTGCTTGATTATGATGGTTGTGTTGTACTTGTCTAGTTAAGGATAGATGTGTGGAGGAGGAGCGAGATGAGACCTTGTGATGTGCAATAGATAGGTAAGAGTATGTTAGTGTGTCTCCGGGAAAGAGCTCATACTATAATAGAGGTAGAAGGGTGTGACACCCCTCAAAATTTTTCCCTAAGATTCGGACCTTTCATGTATTCGGGTAGGATTGAACTCGAGTATTGTGGGGCATTTACATGAGTTAAGATGAGTCCATGAGAAATTGAGAAGTGTTATAGGTGATGTGGGGTCACAAAGGACCCCTAGGAACAAGCCAAGTCCAAAAGATTCATCGTGACTAAGTTTGAGGAGGAGTTCGCATGAAGGGCTGACTTCTAATGACCCTATATTTTGATATATGACGATCTGGATGGCCCACGACCTATTAAATTAATGGTCATCGAGTCTTCTTTCCAACGCCACCAAGAATGTACATTTTGGAGTTTGGAGTCAAAAGATATGACGATCCTAAGATGAACTAGCACAACAGAGATTTCCAGGTCTAGGTTGCAATTGTTGGAAAATTGGGCTAGGCGCTGCAGTGGCGTGACGCGCCACTATCGCGCCAGAAACATGCCTCAATAGTTTGGTCTCTGGCGCTGCGCGCCACTAAAAGGTGTGCAGGGTTTTTCAAGCCAATTTCCAGAACCCAAAAAATATTGGCCTTGGCGCTATAAGGGCGCGATGCGCCACTATCGCGCCAGAAACATGCCTCAGTAGTTTGATCTCTGGCGCGGCGCGCCACTACGAGGTGTGCAGGTTTTAGGCATAATCAGCCTGGCGCTGCAATAGCGTGACGCGCCACTATCGCGCCAAGTGTATTTTTGCCTATTTTTCAGAACTTTTGAGAAGGGGTAATTTGGGAATTCCCCCAAATTATATATGTATCAGCCTTAGCATATTTTGGGATCATTTTCAATCCCTCACTCTCTCTCTAAAAAGCCCTAGGAGTTCCTCTCTCACTCTCTTCTTCTTCTTCTTCTCCATTTCCAACAAGAGATTGTTCCAAGAGCTTCAAGACTTCAAGCTTTCGATTGAAGACCTAACAACAAGGTTTCTTCAAGAGTCTATTCTAAGGTATGTAAGGCTATCCAAAACATGGGTTGAGTCCACCCATGTGCCCTACTCTTGCTTTGAGGTTAGATGTCCATGAAAATGGAGTTTCTTGGTATGGTTTATGTTTGAATGAGTTTTGTCCCCTATCTACTTGATGCTATATGTGTTGATGTTGTTGAGCTAAGAATGTTCCTAAAACCTTCATATAAGTATGAGTTGATGGAGATGACTTGTTATTACGTTTTGTTGATCTCTTTAGCCATGTGATTATGTTGCATAAGTCAATTTTCTTGAATGTGTTATTCCACCTGTGTTGTTGAGCTAAAGTCATAGAGTTGTGATGAGTCTTGAGGAGATATCATAAATGCTTACCTAAATGAGGCTTGATTGAGTTAATTGGAGGATAGAATTGACGAGTGGACGAGGTCCTAAATGAAACTTGCCATTATGACTTAATTGAGTTGAAATGAGAATAGAGTTGATGAGTTGGCAATGTCCCATATGAAACTAGCCGTGAGGGCTTGTTTAAGATAATTGGAGGGAGTCTTATGAGCATAGAGTCATGGAAAGAGTATCGAGCACCGAGGCAGGCGAGAGTATAGTCCGTACTCGAACCCCAGGAACTATGCCGCCAACAAGGTAGGGATGGAACCGTTAAAGTTGGATGCTTCCCATAGGATCGAACCGTTAAAGTCGGATGTTTCTTATTTATTTGTCCTGAAATGATAGGACTTGACTAATCGATGGTATCCATGATTAGGGAGGCGTTCATGCCCTGGCAAGGTATGGACGGACGTGGCAATAACGTTTGATTGTTGTACTATCACCGGCTCATAGGTGATGGTTGTCGGATAAGAGAAACTCCCATTTAGGTCTTGATAGTGCTCCGAGTCAGTTGAGTTAAGTGGCTTATGAGTTAGTCCCGTCTAAACTATTCTTGTTAGACTTAGGACATTTGAGTGAGTTATCATGTATATATGTATGAGTTGGTATCCTGAGTTGATATTGATATTTTCTTGATGTTGTTTCATCCGGCCATTTTACATACTCGTACATTCCACGTACTGACGCCATTTGGCCTGCATCGTTTCATGATGCAGAGACAGGTACCAGGGGTTATCAACCGGCGCTCCATTGAAGATCCACATATACTCCCAGCTAGTTGGTGAGTCCTCCTAGTTTTCCGGAGGATGTTGAGCTTTCTTGTATAGTTTTGTTGTCGCTTCCTTTATTTTGGATTGTTGGTAGCCATGGGCTTGTCATTGGCACCTTCTAGACTTTGATAGAGGCTTCATAGACTAGAGTGTGGGAAGGTTGGACTGCTATTTTTGAGAAGTCCTATTTTACTTGTTTTGTTGAGTTGAACATGTTTGGCTTTCGGCCCCCATATTGTGAATAGTATGTTATGATTGAACCCTCATTTGTGTGTATATGACTGAATGATGAAGTGACTGAATCAGGTGGTTCGCTTGAAGGTCAGAAATGGCTTTCGAGTATCGGTCACGTCTAGGGTACCCTCTTGGGGCATGACAAATATGGTATCAGAGCACAGAGTTCGAGTGTCTTAGGGAGTCTATGAAGTCGTGTCTAGTAGAGTCTTGCTTATGGGTGAGTTGTGCACCACACTTATAAGCAGGAGGCTATAGGACATTAGGAATTGTTTCCCCTCTTTCATACTCTGAATTCGTGTGATGGAGTTAAACTCTATGAAACTTCCCTTCTAATTCGTGCGTTTATACGTTACAGATAATGCCTCCAAAACGTACTGCTAGCCAGAGGAATGCCGATAATGCAGAGATGCCCCAGTCTGAGGTACGCCCGGCAAGGTCTAGAGGCCGACCTGCGAGGTATGTGGAGGCGCCCCAAGTGCCTGCTACTCTGCCTGCACCCTTATTAGAGGCAGAATTTAGAGGGGCGATTGCAATGCTCACTCAATTAATGGCTGCCCGAAATGGTAACCAGAGTTCGCCGACTCTTAGCTCTAGTTCTCAAGAGTCGTCTGTTACCGCCAGAATTCGAGACTTTCTGAGAATGAATCCGCTGGCATTCACTGGTTCTAAGGTTGATGAAGACCCTCAAAACTTTATTGACTAGATGTGGAAAATTCTGAAAGCTATGCATGCTATGGAAATTGAGGGGGTTGAGTTGGTGTCTTATCAACTCAAGGATATGGCAAACATTTGGTATAACCAATGGGAGAAAGGTAGAGGTGAGGATGCTGAACCTGCTATATGGGATGAATTTGAGAGAGCCTTTCTTGACCACTTCTTTCCCCGAGAGTTGAGGGAAGTGAAAGTGGAGGAATTTGTGAATCTAAAACAGGAGGGTATGACGGTTAAGGAGTATGGCCTGAAATTCATCCAGTTGTCCAGGTTTGCTCAAGAAATGATCCCAGATATGAGGTTAAAGATGAGGAAATTCGTCTCTGAATTAGGGAGGCATGTGAAGAAGGAGTGCAAAGCAGCATTGTTGATCTCGGACATGGATATTTCGAGACTAATGGTGTATGCTCAACAGGTGGAGGATGAGAAGAGAAAAGACCGAGAGGAGCATCTGAGCAAGAAGGCAAAATCAGCGGGCCATGAGAATGAATAGAGGCAGAACAAGGGCAACAGGTCTTTCTTCCAGAAGAGGCCTTCTAACTATGCCTCCTCAACCGCTAGTGCTTCTATGCCGCAGAACAGGTATGATCGGCAGGGACAGAGTCGCCAGAATCTCAAACCCCAGGGTTCTCAATCCCATGCCAGCGTAAGTCAAGGCTCGAGAGAGAAGCCACCATGTGGCAAGTGTGGTAGGCTCCACTTGGGAGAATGCAGAGCAGGAAGGGTTGGTTGTTATAAATGCGGCCAAATGGACCATTTTCAGAGGGAGTGCCCGAAAGGGGGAAACAAAGTCCAGCATTCTGCCACCACACTGTCGGCTAAGGATAATCAGAGGGGCACTACTTCAGCCACTAGCGGAGGAATAAACTGGTTATATGCCATGGGTAGTCACCAAGATCAAGAGAACTCTCCAAACATTGTGACGGGTATGATTCGAGTCTATTCTCTTGATTGCTATGTTTTGATGGATCCGGGTGCCACACTATCTTTTGTGACTCCTTACGTGGCTAGTAAATTCAATAAAATTCCCGAACATCTTCTTGAGCCTTTCAGTGTAGCTACTCTTGTCGGTGATTCTGTCTTAGCTGAGAGAGTCTATAGAGATTGCACTGTGTCAATTCATCACTGGGATACCTTGGCCAACTTAGTTGAGTTGGACATGGTTGATTTTGATGTGATCCTTGGCATGGACTAGCTTTATGTCTGTTATGCCTCTATTGATTGTAGAACTCAGATTGTCAAGTTCAAATTCCCGAATGAAGCTGTCATAGAGTAGAGGGGTAGTCTTGTTATGCCTAAGGGTAAGTTTATTTCTTACCTTAGGGCCAGGAAGCTAATCTTAAAAGGGTGTATCTATCACATTGTCCGAGTGAAAGATGGCAATACTGAGTCTCCATCCCTCGAGTCGGTTCCGATCGTCAACGAGTTTCTAGATGTCTTTCCTGAAGATCTGCCTGGACTCCCTCCTGATAGGGAGATCGACTTCGGGATTGATGTTCTTCCTGATACCCGGCCTATCTCAATCCCTCCATATAGAATGACACCAGCCGAGTTGAAAGAGTTGAAGGAGCAGTTGAAGAACTTGCTAGATAAGGGGTTCATTAGGCCGAGTGTCTCACCATGGGGAGCTCCGGTCCTATTTGTGCGGAAGAAAGATAGGTCCCTTAGAATGTGTATTGACTACAGGCAGCTGAATAAGGTCACCGTAAAGAACAAATACCCTCTCCCCAAAATAGACGACTTATTCGATCAACTTCAGGGTGCCACTTTCTTCTCAAAGATAGACCTGAGATCTGGCTACCATCAGTTGAAGGTGAGGGAGTGTGATATTCCAAACACACCGTTTCGGACCCGTTATGGCCATTTTGAATTTTTGGTCATGTCCTTCGGGTTGACTAATCCCCCGCAGCTTTTATGGATCTCATGAACCGAGTGTTTAAACCATATCTTGATATGTTTGTGATTGTATTCATAGATGATATTCTGGTCTACTCCAAGAATGAAGAGGAGCACACCTATCATCTTAGAGTCGTTTTACAAACTTTGAGGGACCAGGTATTGTATGCAAAGTTCTCTAAATGTGAGTTTTGGCTTGCTTGAGTGGCCTTCCTAGGCCATATTGTATCTGGAGATGGTATTCAGGTTGACGCTCAAAAGATTGAAGCTGTGAAGAGTTGGCCCAGACCCACATCCCCGACAGAGATAAGAAGTTTCTTGGGCTTGGACGGCTATTATCGAAGGTTTGTAGAGGGATTCTCATCCATATCATCACGATTGACTAAGCTGACCCAAAAGAAGGCCGAGTTCCAATGGTCCGATGCTTGTGAGGAGAGTTTCCAGAAACTAAAGGCCAAGCTAACCACTGCTCCTGTCCTGACCTTGCCCGATGGAATAGAAGGCTTTGTGGTCTACTATGATGCATCCAGAATTGGGTTGGGCTGTGTGTTGATGCAAAGAGGGAAGGTGATAGCCTATGCTTCAAGACAGCTTAAGGTTCATGAGAGAAATTACCCAACTCATGACCTTGAGCTGGCAGTTGTGGTATTCGCGCTCAAAATCTGGCACCACTACTTATATGGAGTGCATGTTGACGTATTCACCGATCACAAGAGCTTACAATATGTTTTCAGCCAGAGGGAACTCAACCTGAGGCAAAGGAGATGGCTCGATCTACTCAAGGACTACGACATCAGCATCCTCTACCATCCAGGTAAAGCTAATGTTGTTGCTGATGTTCTTAGTAGGTTGTCTATAGGTAGCACTGCGCATGTGGAGAAGGGAAGGAGGGAATTGGCGAAGGAGGTACATAGATTAGCTTGATTGGGAGTTCGACTCAAAGAGAACGATGAAGGTGGAGTAAACATTCGAGATGGGGCTACGTCCTCACTTTTAGTAGAGGTAAAGGAAAAGCAAGACCAAGATCCCGTCCTTCTCCAATTGAAGGAAGTTGTTCACAAACAAGGGGTGATGGTTTTCACCAAAGGGGGAGATGGTGTGTTGAGGTACCAAGGTAGATTGTGTGTACCTGATGGCGATGATGTTCGAGAGAGGATTATGGACGAAGCACATAGCTCCAAATACTCTATTCATCCGGGCTCCACAAAGATGTACCATGACTTGAGGGAAATCTATTGGTGGAGTGGGATGAAGAGAGATATTGCAGAATTCATTTCCAAGAGCCCGAATTGTCAACAAGTGAAGGTTGAGCATCAAAGTCTATGTGGTTTAGCTCAAAACATAGAAATTCCAGAATGGAAGTGAGAGATGATCAACATGGACTGTGTTATAGGTCTACCAAGGTCCCGAAGGCAACATGACTCGATTTGGGTAATTGTGGATAGAATGACGAAATCAGCTCACTTCTTGGTAGTAAAGACTACGGACACCGCAGAATATTATGCAAAGTTATACATATAGGAGATTGTCAGATTGCATGGGGTCCCTTTGTCTATCATCTCAAACAGAGGATCCCAATTCACTTTCCAATTTTGGAAATCCTTTCAGAAGGGATTAGGTTCGAAGGTGAACTTGAGTACAGCCTTCTATCCCCAGACAGATGGCCAAGCAGAGCGCACCATCCAGACATTGGAAGATATGTTGAGGGCATGTGTGCTTGACTTCAAGGGAAATTGGGATGATCACTTACCTCTCATAGAGTTTGCATATAACAATAGCTATCATGCAAGCATCCAAATGGCTCCTTATGAAGCTTTGTATGGGAGGAGGTGTAGATCGCCCATTGGGTGGTTTAAAGTTGGTGAGATTGAGTTGATTGGTCCTGACTTTGTTCACCAAGCCATGGAGAAGGTGAGAGTTATCCAAGATAGGCTAAAGATAGCCCAAAGCTGCCAAAAATCTTACACCAATATGAGGAGGAAAGACTTGGAGTTTGAGATGGGTGATTGGGTGTATTTGAAAGTGTCACCCATGAAGGGTGTCATGAGGTTTGGAAGAAAAGGGAAGCTCAGTCCTCGATATATTGGTCCTTACTAGATTTCGAGGCGGATTAGGAGTGTTGCCTATGAGTTGGAGTTACCTTCAGAGCTAGCCTCTATTCATCCGGTATTCCACATTTCGATGTTGAAGAAGTGCTTAGGCGATCCCTCATTGGTAGTCCCCATTGATAGTATCGGAGTTAAGGATAGCTTATCCTATGAAGAGGTTCCGGTCTAAATTCTTGATCGCCAAATCCGCAAATTAAGGAACAAAGAGGTCGCCTTAGTCAAAGTCCTGTGGAGAAATCAATTTGTTGAGTAGGCCACATAGGAGGCGGAGAAAGACATGAAATCTAAATATCTACATCTATTCGTGCCTACGGATGAGAATGTTGAAGGTAATGCCCATTTCCTTGATTTGAATTCATTTGTGCATTTTGAGTCTTGATTGATAATTGATTGAGAATTTGATTGATTGAATAACTGAATTTTGATTGTGATTCGTACCCCGAGTCAGTTCTTGATCACTCATCATTCGAGAACGAATGATCCCAATGGGGAGATAATGTGACACCCCTCAAAATTTTCCCTAAGATTTGGACCTTTTTTGTATTCGGGTAGGATCGAACTCGAGTATTGTGGGGAATTTGCATGTTTTAAGATGAGTCCTTGAGAAATTGAGAAGTGTTAGAGGTGATGTGGGGTCACAAAGGACCCCTAGGACCAAGCCAAGTCCAAAAGATTCGTCTTGACTAAGTTTGAGGAGGTGTTTTCATGAGGGGTTGACTTCTAATGACCCTATCTTTTGATATATGACGATCTGGGTGGCCCATGACTTATTAAATTGATGGTCGTCGAGTCTTCTTTCCAACGCCACCAAGAATGTACATTTTGGAGTTTGGAGTCAAAAGATATGATGATCCTAAGATAAACTAGCACAGTAGAGATTTCCAGGCCTAGGTTGCAATTGCTGGAAAACTGGGTTGGCACCGCAGTGGCACGACGCGCCACTATCGCGCCAGAAACATGCCTCAGTAGTTTGGTCTCTGGCGCGGCGCGCCACTAAAAGGTGTGCAGGGTTTTTCAAGCCAATTTCCAGAACCCAGAAAATATTGGCCTTGGCGCTGTAAGGGCGTGACGCGCCACTATCGCGCCAGAAACATGCCTCAGTAGTTAAGTCTTTGGCGTGGCGCGCCACTACGAGGTGTGCAGGTTTTAGGCGTAATCAGCCTGGCGCTGCAATGGCGCGACGCACCACTATCGCGCCAGGAGCATTTTTGCCTACTTTTCAGAACTTTTGAGAAGGGGTAATTTGGGAATTCCCCCAAATTATATATGTATCAGCCTTAGCATATTTTGGGATCATTTTCAATCCCTCACTCTCTCTCTAAAAAGCCCTAGGAGTTCCTCTCTCACTCTCTTCTTCTTCTTCTTCTCCATTTCCAACAAGAGATTATTCCAAGAGCTTCAAGACTTCAAGCTTTCCATTGAAGACCCAACAACAAGGTTTCTTCAAGAGTCTATTCTAAACATGAGTTGAGTCCACCCATGTGCCCTACTCTTGCTTTGAGGTTAGATGTCCATGAAAATGGAGTTTCTTGGTATGGTTTATGTTTGAATGAGTTTTGTCCCCTATCTATTTGATGCTATATGTGTTGATGTTGTTGAGCTAAGAATGTTCCTAAAACCTTCATATAAGTATGAGTTGATGGAGATGACTTGTTATTATGTTTTGTTGATCTCTTTAGCCATGTGATTATATTGCATGAGTCAATTTTCTTGAATGTGTTATTCCACCTGTGTTGTTGAGCTAAAGTCATAGAGTTGTGATGAGTCTTGAGGAGATATCATAAATGCTTACCTAAATGAGGCTTGATTGAGTTAATTGGAGGATAGAATTGACGAGTGGACGAGGTCCTAAATGAAACTTGCCATTATGACTTAATTGAGTTGAAATGAGAATAGAGTTGATGAGTTGGCAATGTCCCATATGAAACTAGCCGTGAGGGCTTGTTTAAGATGATTAGAGGGAGTCTTATGAGTATAGAGTCATGGGAAGAGTATCGAGCACTGAGGCAGGCGAGAGTATAGTCCATACTCGAACCCCAGGAACTATGCTGCCAATGTAGGTAGGGATGGAACTGTTAAAGTCGGATGTTTCCTATGGGATTGAACCGTTAAAGTCGGATGTTTCCTATTTATTTGTCCTGAAATGATAGGACTTGACTAATCGATGGTATCCATGATTAGGGAGGCGTTCATGCCCTGGCAAGGTATGGATGGACGTGGCAATAACGTTTGATTGTTGTACTATCACCGGCTCATAGGTGATGGTTGTCGGATAAGAGAAACTCCCATTTAGGTCTTGATAGTGCTCTGAGTCAGTTGAATTAAGTGGCTTATGAGTTAGTCCCGTCTAAGCTATTCTTGTTAGACTTAGGACATTTGAGTGAGTTATCATGTATATATGTATGAGTTAGGATCCTGAGTTCATATTGATGTTTTCTTGATGTTGTTTCATCCGGCCATTTTACATACTCGTACATTCCACGTACTGACGCCATTTGGCCTGCATCGTTTCATGATGCAGAGACAGGTACCAGGGGTCATCAACCGGTGCTCCGTTGAAGATCCACATACACTCCCAGCTAGTTGGTGAGTCCTCCTAGTTTTCCGGAGGATGTTGAGCTTTCTTGTATAGTTTTGTTGTCGCTTCCTTTATTTTGGATTGTTGGTAGCCATGGGCTTGTCATTGGCACCTTCTAGACTTTGATAGAGGCTTCATAGACTAGAGTGTGGGAATGTTGGACTGCTATTTTTGAGAAGTCCTATTTTACTTGTTTTGTTGAGTTGAACATGTTTGGCTTTCGGCCCCCATATTATGAATAGTATGTTATGATTGAACCCTCCTTTTTGTGTATATGACTGAATGATGATGTGACTGAATTAGATGGTTCGCTTGAAGGTCAGAAATGGCTTTCGAGTGCCGGTCACGTCTAGGGTACCCTCCAGGGGCGAGACAAAGGGTTAAAGTAAGCTCGAGAATTCTTAGATGTGGTTGAGGTAGTTAGAGTGATAAGCTTGAGTGTATGGTTGACTCTGTGAGAGTAATGGTAGTAGTCTAATTATTGTATTTGGGGGAAAGATTTGAGGTACGTGAAGGGTGTTATGAGGCTTGGAAAGGAGGGGAAGCTTGGGCACCGATATATTGACCTTACAAAATTGTGAAGAGGATTGGGAATGTCACTCGTGAATTAGAGTTCGACGGTTGATGTTCTAGATGTTTGAATGATTCGATTGATAGAGTTTCGATGTTCTATTCGTGCCTAATGATGAGGATGTTGAAGGTAATGTTCCTACTTTCGACTCAAAGTGGTTTGCTTATTCTTGAGCGGGGATAGTTGACTGTCTAAATTGCTCGATTGGTTGAGTGGTTGATTTGATTGAGTCACGATTGTTATTCATTCCTCGAGTCCATCACTAGTCAATCTTCATTTGAGGACAAATGATCCCAAGGGGGAGATAATGTAACACCCCGGAAAATATTTTGCAAAAACTCGAACATTTCTTCACGTGAGTGTAGACTCAGACCGGAGGACTCATAATTTTTCACATGAATTAGGATTAACACCTAAGAATTGAAGTGTGTTAAAGGTGTTTAGGGGTCATAAGGGATCTCTAACACCAAGTCGAGTCCAAAGAATCCCAATCGATTAAGTTTTAGGATGAGTTAGTATAAGGGTCAACTTCAAACGACCATGTCTCCTAAAATAGAATGAATTGGGTGGCCCATGACCTATCAAATTAAAGGTCTTTGAGTCTTATTTCCAACGCCGCCAAGATTGTAAATTTTGGGGTTCGAAGTCAAAAGTTATGACTATCCTAAGACGGACTAGTACTACCGGAATTTCAGGCCTGGGTTGTGACTGTAGAAAGCCTGGGCTTGGCGCCGCAGTGGCGCGACGCACCATTATTGCGCCAGGAACAAGCCTCAGTAGTTTGGTCCCTGGCGCGGCGCACCACTAAGAGATGTGCAGGGTTTTTAAGACTATTTTCCATAACCTAGAAAATATGGGCTTGGCGCTGTAAGGGCGCGACGCGCAACTATCGCGCCACAAAACAGCCTCAGTAGTTTGGTCTCTGGCGCAACGCGCCACTATTGGGTTACAGGGTTTTTAAGCCTATTCGACTGGGCGTTGTAGTGGCGCGACGCGCCACTATCGCGCCAAGAGTGTTTTTGGCCTATTTTCCAGATTTTTGAGAAAGGGCAATTTGGGTATTTTCCCAAATTATATATACACAGCCTTGAACATTTTTGGGACCATTTTTCCGTCCCTTTCTCTCTCTCTAAAAGCCCTAGAAATTTCCCTCTCTTCCTCTTCTTCTCTATCTCCAACAAGATTTGTCCTCAAGAGCTCAATGATTCAAGATCTTCAAGTCAAGTCTTGGTTTCCGGTGAGATGATCTTCAAGCAAGGTATGTAAGGCTAATCTAAAATATTGATTGATTTCTTCCATATGCCCATAGATGTGTTTGATGAAGAGTGTGAAAGATTTGAACCTTCTAGGAAGGTTTTCTTGAAATTTTACTAAACCCTAGAATATTTCTAAAATATGTTAATGATGTTCTTGAGTTGAATTTGTTGAGAGTATGGATTCATGTATTCATTCACATGAACCCAAGATGGGATTTCTTTTGATCATAATTTATCTTGAGGATGAGATTGATGATTTTTATAGTGAAATGAGGTATTCTTTTACTTGAGTTTGATGAAATTGATTTTTGAGTTATATGAGAATTGGGATAGTTATGAATGTGAATGGCATAAAAATAATTAAAACATTGGTAGAGCTAGAATGTCACTTTTGTTTCTATAAATTGAACAAAGACTAAAATAAGGATTTTTGGAGTAGATGTTTGACGATTGATGTGATAATGATATTTAACAATGATGTGATGATAATGTTTGATGATGATGATGATGATGATGTTATGATGATGTTATGATGATGTTTGATGATGATGTGAATAATGATATTTGACGATGATGTGAATGAAGAGGTTATGTTGATGAGAATGTTGTGTGATGAAGTGGATTGAAGTCTAATGTGATTATGTGGTATGTGATTTACATAATTTGAGTTGATTGGAGTCTTATGAATATTTTGAAAATAAATGATCTTTTGAGAAGGAGCTTTAAATGAAGAATGTGTGAACCTTTTTGCATAAACTATTTATATAATATTTTGAGTCTAAAGAATGATTATTTTCATCTATGATTTAAAAAGAGTTTAAGCATGAGTTAAGTTTGAGAAGTCTTTTAATTGCTTTTGAACACGAGTATTTTGAGTATAAATGAGTTGAGTATTTTTACATTAAAATATCTATTTTGAGTTTGAGTTGAGGAGTTGGAATTATATTTTAAATGCACATAATATTTTCTACCTCCATTGGATTGAGATGGTATCGAGTTTAAAGAAGAGTTCAATGATTTGAGATGAGTCGATTTGAAAGAAGGTCCAATGAGGCCAGATTTGAGTTGAGTTTTGAAAAGAGTCCAATGAGACTAAATGAGTAGTTTGAGTATTTTACTCACTTGATAGGTATGAGCATATTGAGTCTTGGGAGGAGTATCGAGCACTGAATTGGGTAAGAGTATACCTCATACTCGAACCGTTAAAGTCGGATGCTTCCCGAGGGATAGAACCGTTAAAGTCGGATGCTTCCCATGGGATCGAACCGTTAAAGTCGGATGTTTCCCATTTTATTGTCCTGATATTATAGGACTTGGTTGGATTGGATCCATGATTGGTTGATCGTTCATACCCTGGCAATGTATGGACAGATGTGGCAACAACGTCGGATTGTTGTACTATCGCTCGCTCATATGGCGATAGTTGTCAGTTAGAGAAACTCCCAATTGAATGGATTGTGCTTGATATTATTGGTTTGATTGTGATTGTAGATGATTGGGTTGAATTGTAAAACATTGCATATTTATTTAGTTTAGTCCTTTGAGTTGATTGTTGAGTTGATTGTTGAGTTGATTGTTGAGTTGATTGTTGAGTGGATTGTGTATGATTGGATCGGATTAGGTGATGTGTGATGGATTGAATTAAAGGATATGTTATTGGACAGTGTACGATTGGGTTGGATTGGATTAGATGATATGTGATTGGATTGGATCAGATCGTATATGACCGAATTGAATCGATTGTATACGATTGGATTGAATCGGATGATATATGATTTGATTGAACTGTATTGTGTACGATTGGATTGGATTGTATGATGTGTGATTGGTATTTGTCTAAAAATGTATTCGTACTTTAGACTTATGATGCCTTATTCGAGTCTCTCTTATCTTTCTGATTTGAGATATTTGGACCGATATTATTCTTCCTTGAGGTATGTTTCATTCTGCCATATTACATACTCGTACATTCCACGTACTGACGTCCATTTGGACCTGCATCATTTCATGATGCAGAGACAGGTTTAAGTGATCGTCAATAGGAGCACCATTGAGGATCTATACACACTCAGCGTATTGGTGAGTCCTTCTCTACATCCGGAGGACACCGCTTATATCATTCTTGCAATCGAGTTAGCCTTTTTCAATTTGATTTGAGGTAGCCATGAACATTTCATTGGCACCAATTAGATAGTAGTGATAGAGGCTTCATAGACTAGATAGTGATAGGTCGATTGAGTACTTCTTTTCTAGAATTATTCTTGTCAAACTATTTTTTTATGACAAATATTGGAGTTGATTTGTTGGCCCATGGCCTTTATTCTTTGAGTTAGATTGACGATTTGAGTTTCCTGCCAAATATTCTCTTTATTTTAAGTCTTCCGCTGATTGAATGGATGAATGAATGTCTGATCGGGCTATGTGGTTCGCTTGGGAGCCAGAAATGGTTTCTGAGTGCCGGTTACGTCTAGGGTACCCTCCCGGGGCGTGACAACATGGGTCTTCCTAGATGAACTGATTTGGCTTTGATTAGTAGCAGTAGTTGCAGACCTGGTTTGGATAACTTTTTCAGCCCTCATTCTTTCTAGATTGCTAGTGGTAATAGTTGACTTCCCTTTCCATTTGAAGCCACGTCTTGGTGTGTAGCCAATATCACCAGTAACAACATCAACCCTCTTTGTCACTCTTATACCAGTATTGATTACTCTTCTACTTGGTAAATCAGGTTGCATAATCAAATAAAAAATAAGATATTTAGATCAGATGATTTTCAGGCGGCATATAAAATTTGAATTATACATATATAAAGTCACTACTAACATTAAGAGTTGTAAAGTCATCTTCAGGTTGGTATATTCCAACCCCTACCATCCCTGATCTTTTAAAAGGTCTTGTTTGTCCCCCACTGGTGTCCTCAAAACTATTTTGACTATGTTGAGGTATTTCTCTTCCTTTACCTATGCCTTCATTCACATTTCTTTCTTGCATATTCCTCTTCCTCTACCTATTCCTCTACCACTTACATGCTATTTATTGAAATTCAAATATTAGAGTGCATAAATATATATATATATATATATATAAAGAAATATATTCTTGTCTACAACTTCTCCCATAACCGGTCAAAACGTAGGAGTCTTTTTCATCGAGTCAAACTAAAACATAAATCAAATAGTACAATAATGATATGAGCATTTCACTACTTTAACTATAGAATGAAATGGATAACCTTGTATAGGGGGTTCATGAAACCTAAAAGATAATTATATAGATAAAAATGGAGGATCAAAGCTATCGTAATGTTTTAAATCAAATTTATAGAGGTCGAGAATATTAAGAGTAACAATTGAATAGGTAATTATATATGGATTATAAAGATGAGTATTTAAAGCAAATAAAGGAGAAAAACAATAAGTAGATAAAAAAGAGAAAAAAATTAGTGCATATAACATTTAAGTGAATAGTATTAATAATAAACAAAAACAAATTGTGTTGTCACTATAATAAACTTTGCGTAAATAAATATGTTAAATAGTGGAGAAGTTACACCAAAAATAAAAAGGTTATGAAGTTGAAACCAAATGATTGCTCTTTTCCATTCAAGTCCAAGACAGGTGTGAAGAACTTTAACAAACTTAGAAAGTTTAAATATTATATTATATGTTCTTGCATATAGATGACAAATAGCCAAATTATAGATGAGAGAGCTCTTTGTATTATACAAAGCATAGGACTCCTATTTCTATATATAAGAGTCAAGAGAGTACTCCTTGTGTGGAACTCACTTTCAAGGTGCACTTGATATTTAAATGTTTGACTCACATTCTTGCATATATAAACCTTTTGCCATTAGAGGTATATATAAATAATATTGAGGAATTGAAAGAGACCACCAACCTTTTTTTTCATTTAGTATAGGAATGAAAAGGCAAAGGTTAAGAAAAATGAAAGAGTTTGAAAACTGAAAAACTTCATGTTTTTAAATGTATTTTAATTGAGCAATGAATGTAGACAGTTGCAGATTATTATTTTTACCAAAATAAGAGAAAATTAAAAAGGAAAAAAAAGGCAAAAAAGATAAAAATAAATGCAACTGTATTTTCGTAATCCAACTTTGAACTTGGGGGCTTCCCACTTTTAATAATATATATAAAAGCCCGCATACAAAAATAATAAAGAATAGATTATAATAGATGTAATAACATATTTATTTAAACAAAATTACAATATATGCAATAATATAGTTATTTAAATGAAAAAATATGTATTTTTCTTATTTTAGTATACGTGTGTTTTTACACATATATGCCATGACGATTCATTAGCACTAAAACATACATAAAGAATAGATTATTGAAAAGTAGCAATTAATGCTAAAAATGAGAAAACTTATGTATAGGGCTAATACTATGATAAATATAGTGCTCCTAAACCCCGCTAAGCCTAAATCCAAACCTGAAGTTGTGTCATGTCGTATCTAATTACCTCTCTTAAATACTTCTTTGATCTATATCTAGTTTTCCTCATATCCACTATATCCAACCTCCCACATTTCCTTACTGTCATACAAATATTTATCCTGTTTTATTTGAAGATCTCCTATATTTCTTTTATTGATATCATGTGAAAAATATCATAATAACCAATAGAAAAAAAGGCCTAAATATGCCGTCTAATTATTAGCAAACTAAATGAAAAACAAAAGAAAACTCTCCTTTTGATTACCCTCTACTATCAATTTCCCAAATCAAAACATGTGTGCTTCAAGAATCACTTCAAATTATATTGCAAATAAAGAAAAAAAAAGGACAGAAAAGGTATATATATTATTAATATAAAAACAGAGAAAGATGAAAAGAATAAACATGTTGGGTTTTTAATTTTTCTTTACAAACAAAACAATGAAAAAAAATCCAACTCGCATTATGTCTTGCCTTTGATAGTAGGTTCTTCTATATATGTGCTTTTTTAAAAATTTTAAGTATGATATTATTTGTTTCCTAGATTATGAATAGGAGTGTTTTTAAACCAACTATTTTATAGAATTTTTTGAAAGTAGTTGTTTTTCCGACGAAAGATGTTGCCTCCAAGCCTCTTGGTTGATTTTTTTATTTTTTAAAAATATTTTTTTAGTTTAGTTTTTTTCTTCTACGTTGAGGCTGCCTCTAGGCCTCTAGGGTAAAAATTTTTTATTTTTTTTAATTGAGCAAACTTAGAACTACTTATTACAATAAATTTAGGATGCATTAATTTTTATAATATTTTTTTTCTTACCATATATTTTAGGACTCTTTAATTTTAAAATATAAATTTTAGAAAAAATAGAAAAAAATGATATTGTCTAAAGAATAGTTTTTTAATGAAAGATAAAAAGTTCAATCAACATTTTTAATGACCTTCATACTTCTAATATAGAGCCCGTTTGGATGGGCTTTAAGTTGATCAAAACCAACTTAAAGCCCCTTTTTAGCTTTTGGACGTGTTTGTCTAATGCTAACTTTAAGCCATAAAGTTCTTAAAGTCAGTCAAAAATGAAAAGTTAGGATTCCTAACTTTTTTTTTCTAAGTGCTTAAAGTCATTTTCTTTGACCATGAAAATTATTTTTATATCCCTTCTCTTTTAACTAAATTCTCAAACTACCCTTTTTATTCTTTTAACCCTAAAATTCACATCAATTTTCTCATTTAAGCATTTTTATCCAAACACTCAACTGCTTATTTATAAAAATAACTTTCAGCACTTCAAAGTTCTAAAAACACTTCATACATAAAAGTTACTTTTTTTAAGCCCATCCAAACGGGCTCATAGTAGTGTGTGGTGCACATAAAAAAGTTATCTGATAAAACTTGAATCTCTTTCAAACAAATAAAAAAGGAATTAAAGAGATATACCTTTGATTATTCAACTACTTCATTTGGCCGCAACTAACTTGTTTCATCAGATTTTTTGATTAAAAGTCTTAATTAAATGAAAAATATGAGAAATTACACTAGAGAATCCATTGTCAATTGTTAATCATGTATAATTCATATATAATCTTTAAAACTATTACCCAAAAGAAATAAAGAAAGACAGAAAGATGAAAATAATGAATGGAAGAGAAAAAGTAGAAGTAGAGGAACCTATGTCTTTTCTAAAGTTTGATCCAAAATATTACTTACATAGAATTGTAGAATTTTTTTTAATATAAGATAAAATTTATTTTATATAAAATAAAATTTTAATTGATTTAGAAGTGTTTAATATTATGATTTATTAACTAAATTAAATAAGAAATTTTAATTATTTTTAAAATTATAAAATAAATATTATTAATTATGAGACCAAATAATTTAACTAACGTTTTACAATATTATTACAAATCAACAACTATTGAATGCACTGTTAGATCGTAACAAAAAAAAATAACAATTTAAAAATAAGTAAATAAATAAATCAACATATAACAACTATGGAAGCAGTGTTAGATTGTAAGAAAAGGAATAACAATTTTAAATATTATCAAACTTTGAAAGTTTCTTTCAAACAAGAAACTATGCGAATATATGCATTAGGAATTTACAGTTATTAATCTTCTAATAGCTATTATATATTAGGACTTCTTAATATTTAGTTGTGATAATTAATTCAAGGAAAGAATTTGTACAAAATATAATTCTACATTGATTAAAATCCTAAATTTTAGGATTTGTTCAAAAAAAGGATCACTTTAGTAATTAAAATTTATTAGGACGATAGTTTAAATTATAATTATATAAATATAGATAATAATTTGAGGAAAATAGTAAATGACGATTTTGTCTAAAGCGGAGTTCTTTCAGTAAAAGACAAAAAGTTCAATCAACATTTTAAGGGTCTTCATGCTTTTAATATAGTACTAGCATCTATGAACGTGCTTTGCACGTTACTCCCTATCAATTAATATACAAAAAAATCTCGATGACTAATTCGAAGTCCCATCTCGATACCTGACTCGGGACTCGGCCTCTACATTCAACACCTGAATCGGGACTCAACTATAGAATCAAGACTCGATCTCATCTCTCGACTCAAGGACCCAATCCCATACACGTCCCAAGACGCGATCCAAGAATCGACTTTTGACTCGAGATCTAATCCCGACATTCAACCCTAGACCCAACTCGACCTCGACACCTGATACTCGATATTTATTCAGGACCCGACTTTCGATACCAACTTTCGACCTAGGATCCGATATGAATTATGGATCGGGATCCGATCCGATCCTAGATTTGGTCCTGCACCAGACTTTTAAACCAAAATCTGAGCCTACCCAATCCTAACATCCGACATGAGAGCTGACCCCGACTTTTGACTCTTGACCCGGTCCGACTTTTGATTCGAGACCCAACTCCGACATCAGATCTTGGACCTGACTATGAATAGGGATCTGAACCCGACTCTTGACCTAGGATTCGATCATAAATTTTGACCTAGGACCCGACTCCAACTCTCGATTTGGGACTCGGTGTCTAAATCAGGACCCGACCACGAGATTCGGCTTTTGAACCAAAATTTGATCTTGACACTCGACTCCGAGGATCGATTAAAGACCCACTCAAATACTTGATCTAGGATCCGACCTAGACTCTCGATCTAAAACTCTACTCCAAGACCCAACACGAAACCCACTCTAACACCTAACTCGAGACTCAACCATGACACACATGAGATCTTACCTCAATTTCTGAGTCGCAATCCAACACAAATTGAGATTCGACTCCGATCTGACCTGGGATCAAGGAGCTGAGTCTTGAATCATCTTGAATTTAGAAAAAAAGATTAATGACAGAAAGTTGTATCTTATTGAATTGTTGATTGACATTTTGCCCTATATTGAAAAAACTCTATACAACAACAACAATCAAGTGAAATCCCACAACTGAAAAAACTCTATAATAGAAAAAATTATCATTTACTATTTTTCTACAATAGAAAAAATTGTCATTTACTATTTTTTTTCACTAGGTATGTTGTTGTTGTTGTTGTTGTTGTTTACTATTTTTAAAAATAATTATTATGCAAATATGTATGACTTTGAAATTAATTAAAATTATAACTATTAAATATTTACTCATTAAGGATACAAAATTCATTCAATATTTAATGGATATTTGGTAAATCAATATTATAAAACGTGTAGAAATTCCTTACTCATGGTTTACTTGAAATAGATTTAATGTTAAGCTCATAGTAGTATTAACAGGATAATAATATGTATCCTACAATAAACTTTTTTTTTGGTTTCCCACCTTGTATCCGCTACCCACATTGGAGTCCGACTTATCCAGATTTGTATCGCGTAGGGACCCATTTGGGTGAAAGCACTCCCTACCAAAGATTTTTTTTATATCCAAGGCTCAAACCCGAGACATTTGGTTAAGAAAGGAACAACCTCATCCACTGCACCACATCCTTTGGTGGTATCCTGCAATAAACTTAATCTTTATAGAAATATATTTTTGTTTAGTCCTAATACAAAATTACATTTATACCCCCATTAGTAATTTTTTAGATAGAGAAATTTTAACTTAAAAGGGAAAATAAGTAAATCAATTTTTTATGGGTATTTTAGTCAATCAACATTTATATTCATATTTTTATAATAATATAAATAGATAAATAGATAATATTATTTGAAAAGTTAAAGATGGAGCATGTAAAATAATAGGAGTATTTAACTCATACGTCAAATTAAATTGGGAGAACTTAAAAGAACCCAAACCTTTTGGATATTCCAAAAAGGTGTGCTAAAAATAGTAAGAAAGCAGAAGTGGAAATTTTAGTATTTTCCTATTAGTAGGAAAAGAAAAGTTGGAAAACTCACGTAAGAAGGGACAAAGAGGTCGGCTAAAAGTAGTAGTAGAAATGAAAAGTGAAAAATTTTAGTTACTCCTACAAGTTTTAGTAAAGAAAAAGTTGGAAAAAGAGAAAAGTTGATACAAGTATGGAGAGAAAAAAGAGGTTATAAATTTAAAATTTTCGTAAAACTCAACTATGTATTATAGGACTCTAGATAATTGACAATTTTACCCTAACTTAACATAAATTATGAAGGGCATAAAAGTCGTTCAATATTTGAAGGATATTTTGGTCAGCCAACATTGTTATTCATGCTTTTATAATAATGTGCTCGTTATTGTACTTGATAATATTGCTTGCATGTGTGAGACTAGGAAAGATGTAATAATGTGTCACGATCCAACCCCGTAGGCCGTGATTGGGGCCCGAATTGAACACTCATTTACACGTCTGTTATCTATAATCGATCAACACCCATATAACATTAAATTTATACGGACAAAGCGTCATCTCAAAACCATCACATATACATGTATACTGAAACCACCTGTCTCCTGGGGAGTCACAATTGTCAAAAATAGATAGCAAAAAAAATAAGATAACATAGTACGTAAGCCGACAAAGCTGTCATTACATGTACGAACGTCCCACTATATACATAACGCAAGCCGACAAGGTTGCCACTACGAATGGGAACGTTTCAAAACATAAGTCATACCAGTACAACCGGACAACATTTATATAAAACTCACACATGTGTCTACAGACCTCTAAGAGTATTAACAATAGCATATGACGGGACAAGGCCCCACCGTAGCCCTAAATAAACAAATATATACATCAAGAGATCGGTACCAAAAGTCTATGCTCCGGAACAATGGAGCACTCCAAAACAACTAAGTAAAAATCCTAAGCTGGCGGATCCCCAAAACGATTATCTGTACCTACGAGCATGAAACACAGCCCCCCGAAGAGAGGGGGGTCAGTACGAAATATGTACCGAGTATATAAAGCATAAAATACCATAAAGGAGATCACATCTGAAATAAAGGTTCAAGAGGCAAGTATAAAAAAAAAAAGAAATCATTGTACCTGTATTTTATAAATAAGGTCATACATATCCGATCATATGTCGTACCCGGCCTACTATGGGACTAGATGAATAAAGTCGTGAACATGTATACCGTACCCGGCCCGTCATGGAACTCGGTGCCATAATCATATCATCATAACATCATAACATCATATTATCATATCACGTACCCGGCCTTCTAGTAAGGAACTCGGTGAATAATATAGTGGAATCCATACATGATAACATACCCGGCCTTTCGTAGGACTCGGTGGATAATATAATAACAATATGCACGAATAGAGTATCATTAGCAACCATGTGTAATTTGATCGTTATAGGAGACTTAATGGAATAAGCAAAACAATCCATCATTTGAAAACCAAGACAATAGTCATTCCAAGAACTCTTCTATTGTCATTATGAATTATATAAATTATGGATTATATCAAAATATGAATTCTACCACAACATGAGTTATACCAACTAGGATGGCTGGAATCATACACATGAGTCAAGACATAACGATATAAATTCTGAAAATCAAGGATGTCAGTCATCCGAGTGTATCTACAAATGAGAGTTTCTTTGGAATTTAAGCATGCGTCTTCCGTTTGTTTCATATGGAACATGCCAAAAGAAAGGAAGATTAGCTTTACATACCTTTAGCGTTTATACGTATATGCTGCCCAATATTGTCTCAACCTATATTAAAGCGTTAAGCACTATGGTTAAACTATGGACAGGAATAAAACGTACTCTATCGTTAGTAGGTTATTTCTAAAAACAATTGGACAACACCTCCCCTATACCGCTCACTTTCCCCACTTCCAAATCAGCCATATAATCATCAAGTAATATCAACAATCCAAAATATTGACATAAAACAAGATTTATTATTGATAATAAGCCTAGAATGTTGTCACTCGAATTATGTTACCAAAACAATAAGTTCGGAAAGTCGAGTACCTCAAGTTGTATCTAAATTTTGAAACTAAAAACGACAAAACTAGACTTGATGACCTTCATGAAACTTTTAGATCTCTGTCTTAAGTTTTCAATCCAAAAGAAATCAATTCAAAACTCATTTTGTACAAAAAGATATCATCAAAACACTAACAGTTATACATGAGAGATTTTTCAATCAAGAATCTGGACAGAACTTGTCTTATAATTCATCCTCTTTTTTTGACATAATAACAGTAGATATAGGCTCCAACATAAACATAAGAATTGTAGGTACGTGTATTAGTTTCCAAAACATATTTATTTTTTAAAATCAAAGGTCTACACAACGAGATATTCAAGAATTACTACTAGCTACACAATCCCAAAAATGGATTTGAATACTTACAATCTCCATACACCTTATTCCTCCAAATTCAAAAACAACAACTTATCAACAACATCAAAACAATATCAACCATTATTATACATCATCACTAAGCTAATTCCATCCATTTAATCCACCTAAAACAACCCCTTAACCCATAAATCTCAACAAATCACCAAACGAGTTTATAACGCTATCTTCTCCGTTCTAATCCGTTAAAATTCTAAATAAACTTGTTAACAATGAAAAAGGGACTTTAATATTACTTCAAGTGTGCAGCAACCACATTAAATCTTCTCCTTATTGGCTGATATTTAGCTCAAATTGAAGGCAACGCGACGTACAACACTTTTCTCTTCATGAGCTTCAAGATTCAGGGCTTCAATTGTGGTAAATTTTGGTGTTTCTCTCTAAGGTTCTCTTCTCTTACTCTCTCTGGAAATTTCTAGACATGTTTTGATCTAAAGCTGAAGGAAAAGCTGAAAATTTTGATTTATTGGCGTCGGTATTGGGCCTGACCCGAGTTGAAATCGGATTGGACCGAATCCACTATTCAGTTCGGCCTGTCAGACTTAAAATGTCCATATCTTCTTATCCCGATGTCACATTCCAACCCACAACCTATGGTTAGAAAGCTATTTCAATTATCTACAACTTTCATTTTTAGAGTTTTCCCAAATTCCCAAATTCCAAAGAAGTTATGGCCTCCCGAAGTCAGATCACCCAAAAACGTGACTTAAAAAAAGGCTTCCACTTTGAATTGGCTCAAGGGTCCTTCTTGAGTTGAGTTTAACTTCACATATAGTATCCATATAACTTGTCATTTACAAACAATTCATGTCATTTTAAAATTCGAAATTAAAAGTACTTGAATTTATGTCCATTAACTCATGAATAATCCAAGATGCAAAAATACGAAATATAACATAATGAAATAACTTCTGAGATCAATTACATGCAATGAACCTGTTGTTTGTGTAAGTATGTGAAATATTCGTTATGGATTGTGATTGTTATTGTGGTTAGGGTGGCAAATGGGTAGGTTGGATTGGATTCGGATGGATTGAATATGTATTGAGTTGAAATGGATTGGATCACAATTCATCCACATAAAACATGGGTAAATATGAATTTGATCAAATATGGTTTGAATAAAATGGTTGTAACTTACTTTAATCTCGTACACCAAAAAATATTAAATCAAAGCTAAATTGTTAATATCTCAACTCCTACCACCCACCTCTATAATTTATTATTATTTGAATATCTTTTCATACAAAAGAAGAAATTTAATTTTTTTACTCTGTATCCCACCCTACCCCACCCCACCCCTACCCTACCCCACCCCTACCTCCCGCCCATACACCCCCCCAAATAAAAGAAATAAAAACAATAACTTTTTTCCCCACCCTACCCCCTCCCCAACCCCCTCACCCATACCGCACGCGTCAAAGAAATTCAACATAAAAATAATATTTTTTTGAAAAACAAAAAAACAATTTGCCCACCTCACCCCCACCCACGCACCCCCCTCCCCAAAAAAAATTCATAAAAATTCCCTACCCCCAGGACAACACCCCCCACCCCCATCCCATACCCAAAAAATTTTAAAAAAAATCATTTTTTTTTCATCCCCACATCCACCCCACGTCAATTTTTATTTTTATTTTCAAAAACAAATAGTGCAATTAAATTTTTTTATTATAAGTGGGTGATATATGGGTATATATGAATTTTCATGTTTTATCCATTTTGTCCATATTTGTATGAGCTTAAAATGGTTGAAGCTCATATTTATCCATTTAAGAAAATATGAGTGATCCACTTATTTTAATATGGACTAAATGGACTCATTTCACTTATACGAGCTGAAATTGCCACCCCTAATTATGGTTGTGATATATATATTTATATATAAATATTAAATCGGATCAGGTGTCACATGCCGACATATACACATATAGAATCAGGTGTCACGTTCCAACACACATACACACATATATAAGGATTGTGTATCACGTTCCGACACATATATATTTATATATAAATATTAAATCGGATGACACGTTCCAACACATATATTAACAGTTTGGGTATGGATTCCATGAGAGAACCAATTGATTGTTGTAACTGTGATTAAGCATGCCCATCCTGTGTAATAATTGTTACGAAAGGACCAAAGGTCCAAGTGTTTACCATGTTGACTGTTATATTTGAGATTGACACTATGAAACTGTATATTGCTCCTGAAATGGTAAATTGATAATGTGTTCTTCTATATACCTATTTGAATTATGTTATGCTATCTAGATGCGTCTGTATCGTAGATATGAGGTCGTGGGAAACAACTGGAGAGTCGATGTGTTGTTTAGTGGGATTAGTGATTTAGAGTCAGATATTGATGGTGTTCTGTTGGTACATGTGTAAAAAGGGGATTGGAAGAGAATTAGGAGATTCTGTCTCTGAGCAGGCTGCCCTGGATGGAGGAATTCCACTATGGCGAGACCTCCGTAGCGGGTAAGGTCCCACAATGGCGGGCCAGTACGGTTAAGAGATGAGTCTTAGTCCACCTAAATGTTTCCCTCCTTCAAGTGAGATGCTAATTATTCTAGGAATAAGTGTTGGTGTGAAAACTTAAGAAAAGTAGACTGGTTAAATAGAATTAGTGGTTGTCCTAGTTCGGAAACTCCTCTATGTGTTAGAAGGGCTAAGTCTTGATCTGTATTAGAGTTAGCAGCAGACCAACTAGAAGGGATAAGTATTAGGCTTGAATGACAGTAAGAAGGTAAATAGGAATGTTAAGAGTTTGTGCATAAAAGTTTGGCGGTGTATTCCTCAAGAGCATGTTTTCTTCTTGTTGATTTCTTTATATTATGCGGTGGATATCGGGTTGACCAATGATGTCTACCAGTACGTGTTGTCTGTACTGGTACTACTCTTGCTATGCCACTTGGCATAGTATAGTTGCAGGGTCAGTGATGTTTCTTAGGTAAAGACGAAGATGATTCTCCAACAACTTCTACTCTTCCTTGTGGTGGGAGTGTGTCATTACTCTATTTATACTTTGATCTTTAGAAGCTCTTGTACCTACTTAGACTAGCTCCTTGGGAGGGTTTTCAGAGTATTTCATAATTAATTTAATTAGTAAAGAGATTTCTTATGTTTTCCTAACTTCCGCATTGACTTGATTTCAAAATTGGTGTAAGGGTTCTTCTATCTAGGCATTAGAGCAGGTGCCCGCATAGCCCAGTGGGTTGGATCGTGGCATTTAGTGTTTGTTTCGCCGTAAAAATTATTCTTCTTGGAGATTTCAATTTCAATTATTTGTCACCGAAAAAGAACTATGGGGCCATACAAATGGTAGGATCCTACTCCTACTGATCCTCCAAAGTTAGGTGAATGGATGATTAAAGATGCTCGGGACACCATCAATTTCTAGTAGAAAAATTGATGCTTCTTGATCCACCAGTATCAATTTGAGAGGGGATGTTAGCATGATGGACAGCTCATAGATCATGAATACATAGTGAATAATTATATATATTAATGTAACTATATAGTGTTGTATATAAGTGTAATCATAAAGATATGTTGTGGTAATCAGAGAGAATGAATATCGTGATAGAATAGCAGATTTGGAGGGATCATATAGCAGATTTAGAGGACGGTAACACAGCAGATTTACAGGGATAAAATAGCTGATCTTTAAGAATAGGAATGACGGATCTAGAGATGTAATTTGTATACTTTCTATTTAATGGCAAGTCTCTCAATTTGAGAGCCATTCAGTAGAAATTTGACAATGCGCTCCGTTAATAGTTGGAGTCAATCACACCCTCGATGTTATAAACAGACACATATTTGGCCTTATTTTCCAATTCAACAAATGGAATCATTAGGAAAATAATAAAATCCATAAAGCTAAAATGAAAATAAAAAATGAAATAAGAAAAGGAAAAAAAAAAAAAGAGTACCTAGTCTTCTTCCCACACATAATAACCTGAATCCTAACATTCCCTACAACATCATCTCCTCCAAAATAACCATAAAACAACCATGCTGTCAACCTTCCAGTCTTCCTTTACTCCATGACAGTATCCCTTTCTCATTCTCATCAAACATCCATCACCAAAGAAAAATCAATCCTCTCTGGTGCCTTACAGTGAAATCACTGAAATAACTATATAAAAATTCCTCAGCAACATATATACAGACAACCATTTCAATCCGGAACGATTTTTATTTTGTCCATGATAAAAATTACTGCCGTTCCACCATAACATTAAAAAAGAGTTTGTGACTTTACAAATACAATGGTCTAAATTTAGTGACTATTCTTGAATTTAACATGTTAATATAACTCATAACTCATCTGCCAGTGGAGCAATTAAATTAAATAAAAAAGGATGAGAAAATTACAGAATGTACCTGAATTCAATATGCCCCACAGTTACTTCGTCAGATATTTGCTTATACTTGATCGAAGTTGGATATTCACTGTCAGGTGATGGTGCATACAGTAATATGTCCAGCAACAAATCTGACAAGACCTGTTGAATTTTCACTTTGTCGCCATATACTATTAATGGCTTAATTCCTCTGAAATATCCCGGATAATTCATTCCGTCAGCAATAACATCATCTTGGCCAACAACAGCATTCTATTACACTCCCAACAAAAAATCTTCTTTATCAATGGTCAGCGAACCATCCTCAAAGCTTTCCACAGCAACATCCTAGTCATCTTAGACATCAGTACTTGCCTCTAGATACTTCTTCTGGCTTTCTGTCAAATATGTGGCCTCCAACAATGAGTTTGTAAAGCACATACCATCCAGAGGATTCTTTATTCAGTGACAATGTACGCCAACTCTTTCATCCAAGAATAACACTTCTTTTTCTGTTGCCTCTGAACTCGTAAGTGCTTTGATGCAATTCAGGATTAGCAAAAAAATAAACGTGATAAAACTGAAAATGACAAAAAAGATAAGGAGACTCCTCTTTTCAAAAAGAAAAACTAAAAAAACAAATCAAATTATTTAAGCATTCAATAGACATTCTATAAAATTTACATTTTGTTCAGCATCTAGTCTTCTTACTAGTGGCAGAATTGATCCACTAACTTCTGTTAACCTATTTGGGTGCCTATGTAGTTTATCCAAAATCTAAACACGAATAGTCAGGAGAACACACCTCCAGGATTACCTAAAGGTTGTCTGCTGCACATAGCATACAACCACTTCACAATTTCGACACGACCAGTACATAGACGTGGCATATCAGATTCCTGAAAAAGGAACAATAAATAGGATTATGTACACCTGAGAACCTCCAGTTCAATAGGTCATCAAACATTAGAGTCAAGAGAATACCATACTATATTAGAAATTGTAAGCAAAAAAAACAGAGTTAATAAATACAGAGTTGGTGGTTTACAACAATTTACCAAAGGGAATTCTGAGGGTACACAAGCTACAATGTGCAGCTCCACACAAAAGTCCATATTCTGTTGATACAGACGGACCAAGGAAGGAAGCCCAACAATATCAGATCATATCCAACCTCTACCTTGAGTTCATCCTAAATCTTCTTTTCTTAAGAAGCAAATCATACATAAAATGAGCTTCGTGCCACTTATTTTCTTCATCTAGTATACAAATCAACAATTTAAGATTATGGCCACAAGGGACATATTAATTGGCAAGCATATCGTGACATATCTTCAGTGCATGAACACTCCAATTATTAGCACAAAGAGAACTGAGAAGACTTTCATATGATGCCTTAGAAGGGGCCAATCCTTTTTTGAGCATTGTATATGAGCGCGATAGAGCATCCATGAGCCTTCCATGTCTGCATAGACCTCTTATTAAAGTGTTGTAGACGATGTTATCTGGAGGACAACCCTTTGCATTCATTCTGTTGAAAAGACTAACAGCACAATCAATTTCACCACTTTGGAAATGCCCATCAATTAGAATAGTAAAAGTAACTTGATTTGGTTGGATGCCTTCATTTTGCATTGTATCAAGGTGCTTGTATGCATCTTCCATACTCTCTGACCAGCAAAACCCAGAAATTATGCCATTATACAAGTACAAATTTGGCATAAGGGGAGTGTTCTTCACTTTGTTTATCAGCCAAAGTGCAAGATATTTTATTTGTTCCTGAGAGCTAACTGAGATTTTCAAACCGGTTTCCTTAGGCAACATAGCACTCTGATGAAGTAGACGGAACAACATTTCCTTAGATTCTTCATACCTTCTCTGTGGAACAAGCCCTTTCCCATCAAGTGACCTAATATTTCTAGAAATGCCACTGACCAAAGTAATATAAGTTACCAGGTCTCGCTCAATCTCACTTCTTTCCATCAAATCAACCAACTTAAATGCAAATTCAAACTCTCTCTTCCTTAAGAATTGTTTTATAAGAGAAGTATAAAGAACAGTATTTGGCATGAAACCCTCTTCTATCATTCGATCGAGGTATACACAACCCTTCTCTATCATGGTTTTTTTAACTAACCCATTTATAAGAGCAGTATAAGCATAGTGGCTTGGTTGGACTCCATCTTCCAACATTTTATCGAAGAGCTCATGGGCCTGAATAGCTCGCCCATTTCTTGATAGAGCATTAATCATTGTCACAAACAAAGTTTTATCAGGATAAATTCCAGCCTCGAGCATTCTCCGGAAAACTCCAAGGGCCTCGTCTATTCTCTTTTTTCTACCCAAACACCCAATGACGGAGTCATATATAGAAACACTAGGTTTCAATCCACTCTCTTCCATTTGGTCCAGAACTTCTAGTGCTGATTGTATGTCACCCTGTTTACAGTATTCATTTACCATAATCAAGAACGTTGCTTGATTTGGAACTTGACCTTGATCTTGCATAACTTCAACAAGAAACTTGGCATCCTCATGTAGTCCCTTTTAGTAAAGGCACTTGATCATGGAATTATAAGCTGACAGTGAAGGCTGAAGAGCAAGGCTTGCCATCTTATCCATGCAAAGCTGAGCAGAATCAAGTTCTCCTTCTAGACACAAAGCAATCATGTATATATTGAAAGTAACACTAGCCAGAGGTAAGTTTCTTGCCACAATTTCTCCCAAGAGACAATCAATATCAAGCATGATATCTGAAGTAACTTTACGACTGGTAGGGCTAGGGATGTAAGAGAGGTCAATACCACAACCGTTCTTGGCAATAGCCCGCAAAAATGTGCATGCTAGACTAATCTCTGACCCTTTTGGATGATTGTTGATCAAGGTAAAAAACAGAACATGATCAGGAACCAATCCAGTGTACAACATCTTCCTGTATAAGTCATCTACTTTTGCTGACTGATTCTCTTTATAAAGTGCAGAGATTAAAGCAGTATAAGAGTGACATTTAGTGTTTGTAAACCCATTTATCAGTGTGTTGTAAGTATACTTATCAGGTTCACAACCCAACTTGAGCATTTTGAGAAATACCATCATAGCCGTTTTCATTTTCTGGGTCTTGGAATAGCCGTTGATGAGAGCAGTGTACATGACTTTATCCAAAACAAAACCATAAGACTCCATATCCATGCTCAACAATTGCGCTTCCTCAACTCTACCTCTCTTACAAAACGAAAGAACCAATGTTTTAAACAAATGAACTGTGGGCGGTACCCCTCCATCACACATTTCATCAAACACATAGAGAGCTTCATCCAAGTACCCACGGAAGCACAAACCATCAACTAACTTATTGTAACAACTGAAAGCGCGTAATACATCAGCATTAATAGCTTTCACAAAAACATGAAATCCATCCAAGATTCTACCTTGGCCACAAAATCTCTTAATAAGCTCATTACACGTGCTACTGCAAAGCATCAACTTCATATCCACAAGTTTATCGGCAAGCAACTTAGCTTCCTCCAGTTTACCCAACTTACAATAACAAATCACCATGGAATTTAATAGAAAATGGTTCGGTTCAATACCTCTGTTCAAAATGCAATCTACATAAACAACCTCGGTCTTGTGGGTTTCTTCAGATGTCACGAGTTGCCGAATTAGAAAACCATAGTTAGTTGCGTCAGGCTCAACTCCACGAGAAATGGAAAATTCAACAGCAGAGATTGCTTCAGAGACTGATGGGCATTGCTTGATGATTCTCCGAATCACTTTCCGAGCTGAATCGAACAACCCACGAACTATTAAATTCTCTGCAAGTGAAAAACACGGTGTGTTGTGATTAATTAGGGATGTTGCTTCCGAAGGTAAAGGGGAAGTAGTTAAAGGTCTCTTTGTTCTTGAGAGATGGAAGCAACATCCCTAATTAATCACAAGACACCGTGTAAAAGGTCTCTTTGTTCTTGAGAGATGGAAGCACAGCCGAGTGTGCAGTCCAAGTCTATGCTTGGTCATTCTAGAATGGAGAATGGCGTTGTCAGGAGGAAAGAGGCGACGGTAATAATGGTTTTGACCATGAGACGGTAGAGGGAGTGACAGCGTCTTCCATTAGGTCTTTCTGCGGGTAGCAAACTATATAAATGCCTTTTTTTTTTTTAGGTCAAATCAAAAATCATCAAATATACACACAAGACAACTATAAACTTTTGTATTAAAAACTTACGCTCCTTTTTTTCTTCTTTTCCTTTCTTTGTTTTGTTTAAGATTTCTATATGAGATTATTTAAATTAGTACTTCGTGCAAATGTTTTTCCTTCATTCCCCTTTCTCGTTTTCCACTTTTTAATAATGCATTTGCTTCTCTTTTGATCTTATTTGGATGAGTGATCTCTTTTTTCTTACTTTTCTTGAAAAGAATTAAATATAAAAGAATATTGTAGAGTGTGATTCGCAGTCCAAAGAAATAAAATATATTAGGGAAGTTAAAAATTCAATCGAAAAAATGTTATTGATTTATCGTTATGAGGTACTATTTGGACGATTCAGTTACGATAATTTTCTTTTATTGGGTTATTAGTTTAATAACGATTTAAGATATTTTCTAGCGAATTAACCGATAACCTGATAATAATTATCAAATAACAATTTTACCTTTAGGTATATAAATTTACTTGACCTTAGAGTCTAAAAGATTGTGTTGTGTATATTTTCACTTGTTCAGTTATTATTATTAGCTTAGATTTAGCTTTGCCTTTTCTCTTTTTATAGTTAAGCATTTGAGTGCACTACAATTTGATATAAGTTGACTATATGGGCCGTTATTAGCAGTATAAAATATGTGCATTTGTTCGAGGTAAATATGTGGAAATGAAGAGATAGAAGAACCAAAAATTTTGCATAAGCCTGATGTACTAAGCTTTCGCTATGCAAGGAGTCTGGAGAAGGACTAGACCATAAGGGTTTATTATATGTACACTTACCTTGCATTTCAAAAAGAAACTGTTTCCCCAACAACAACTTTACCAATTACGCCGAGACCCCCCTCCTGGCATGTATGCACTATCTATATTAGCTTTAATTCTTTATATATTGTCTACTATCCCATTCTGAACTATCTTTATAATTATGTTTTGTTGAAAGCTAAATGAATTTAGATTTTGTCATTCAATATCTTATTCATAAGAGATAAATCGATAATCGAGCCATTAATAACTAATAGTGGAAAACTTAACAATTATGTATTGGTTTAGCATATCTACACTTGATCATAACTCACAAGTCAGATGAAACATGCAACGGATGTATTGAAGGAAGCTCACAACTATGATTTGTGATGCTAAATTAAATCACATTGTTCTTGTCTTAGCAACTTAACGCGCTGCGATACAGAATGATGAATTTTGAGGAATTGTGTGTTGTTGCATTAAGTTTGTATTATTTTGGCTACTTTCGAATGCCCGTGTATGGGTGTAACTTTTCTCCATTGAATAAACTGAGGAAGTTGAGCTTGGATTATAAGTGGACTACTTTTTAAAAGAACATGGACTATTAATGCTCTACATGAAAGATATAGGATCATTTTAAGCTTTAATCCAAAGATAGTGGACTATTTTGATCCTTTTCTCTTCAAAAATAACTATAATTTTGAACTTAATTAAAAATTTAAAATTATAATTTAGTAAATTATGACTTATAGCTACATGTTAAAAGGAGCAAAAAGGCGAGGGAGAATGAAAAAGGGAGGAGCGAGCAATTAGGGAGAGAGAGAGAGGATGAATACATGTAATAGAGATAGTTTCGAATATATACAATAAAGTAGTAATTAGTTTACAATAAATATAGAAATGTTTTTACTATCTAAAAAGTAGCCAATAATCATAGAAAGTATACATCGATTAAATATTATGATACACTAAAAAAATTGAATATAACTTACTTATATACTAATTATATAATATAATACACTCAAAAAGCTAAATATAGTTGAATTATACATAAGAGAAAAGACATAAACACACCACTCAAGTTGTCCCATTTTTTTCAAAAAGATACCTTAACTTTGAATGTGTCCTATTACCCCACGAAACTATTTAATTGTCACGCTCCGAGAGAGTACCCTAGGCGTGACCGACACTTAAAAACCATCTCTGGCCTCCGAGAGAACCACTTGGTCTCATCACTTATTCGTTCATCGGCAAAAGACTTAATAAGAATACTTATGTGGGCTCTCCATCATCAAATCAAATGAAAGAAAGAAATTTTAGAAGAAGTAGTTTCAAAGGAGAACTATTCCAATTACATCATTAAACTCTGTCTACGAATTTGTTTGTCAATACTAACAACACAACATTAGAATGCTCTATTTCCATGGCACTTGGGTCTTCCTAGTTGAACTGGTTTGGCTTTGATTAGTAGCAGTAGCTGCAAACCTGGTTTGGATAACTTTTCCAGCCCTCATTCTTTCTAGATTGCTAGTGGTAATAGTTGTCTTCCCTTTCCATTTGAAGCCACATCTTGGTGTGTAGCCAATATCGCCAATAACAACATCAACCCTCTTTTTCACTCTTATACCAGTATTGATTACTCTTTCACTTGGCAAATCAGGCTGCATAGTCAAATAAGAAAGAAGATATTTAAATCAGATGATATTCAGGCAGCATATAAAATCTGAATTATGCATATATAAAGTCACTACTTACATTAAGAGTTGTAAAGTCATCTTCAGCTTGGTATATTCCAACTCATTATGCATATATAAAGTCACTACTTACATTAAGAGTTGTAAAGTCATCTTTAGCTTGGTATATTCCAACCCCTACCATCCCTGATCTTTTAAAAGGTCTTGTTTTTCTTCCACTGGTGTCCTCGGAACTATTTTGACTATGTTGAGGCATTTCTCTTCCTCTACCTATGCCTCATTCACATTTCTTTCTTGACATATTCCTCTTCCTCTATCTATTCCTCTGCCTCTACCACTTACATGTTATTTATTGAAATTCAAATATTAGAGTGCATATATATTGTCTATAAATGCAAGAAATACATTCTTGTCTACAACTTCTCTCATAACCGATCAAAACTTAGGAGTCTTTTTTATCGAGTCAAACTAAAACATAAATCAAATAGTACAATAATGATATGAGCATTTCACTACTTTAACTATAGAATGAAATGGATAACCTTATATAGGGGGTTCATGAAACCTAACAGATAATTATATAGATAAAAATGGAGGAATATCAAAAACTATCTTATTGTTTTAAATCAAATTTATAGAGGTCGTGAATATTAAGAGTAACAATTAAATTGGTAATTATATATGGATTATGAAGATGAGTATTTAAAGCAAATAAAGGAGAAAAACAATAAGTAAATAAAAAAGAGAAAAATATTAGTGCATATAACATTTAAGTGAATAGTATTAATAATGAACAAAAAAAAAAATTTGTTGTCACTATAATAAACTTTGCATAAATAAATATGCTAAATAGTGGAGAAGGTCTGCGTACATTCTACCCTCCCCAGACCCCATGTTGTGGGATTTCACTGGGTTGTTGTTGTTGTTGTTGTTGTTGTAGTGGAGAAGTTACACAAAAAATAAAAAGGTTATGGAGTTGAAACCAAATGATTGCTCTTTTCCGTTCAAGTCCAAGCTTGGTGTGAAGAACTTTAACAAACTTGGAAAGTTTAAATATTGTATTATATGTTCTTGCATATAGACGACAAATAGTCAAATTATAGATGAGAGAGCTCTTTGTATTATACAAAGCATAGGACTCCTATTTCCATATACAAGAGTCAAGAGACTACTCCTTGTGTGGAACTCACTTTCAAGGTGCACTTGATATTTAAATGTTTGACTCACATTTTTGCATATATGAACCTTTTGCCATTAGAGGCATATATAAATAATATTGAGGAATTGAAAGATAGCACCAACCTTTTTCTTCATTTAGTATAGGAATGTAAAGGCAGAGGTTGAGAAAAATGAAAGGGTTTGAAAACAGAAAGACTTCATGTTTTTAAATGCATTTTAATTGAGCAATGAATGTAGACACTTGCAGATTTTCTTTTTACCAAAATAAGAGAAAATTAAAAAGGAAAAAAAAGATAAAATCAATGCAAGGGTATTTTTGTAATCCAACTTTGAACTTGGGGGACTTCCAACTTTTAATAATATATATAATATATACTAGTTTAGATTACGTGTGATGCACGTGTGTGTCATTACAATATAAAAGTCCGCATACAAAAATAATAAAGAATAGATTATAATAGATGTAATAACATATTTATTTACAAAATTACAATATATGCAATAATATAGTTATTTAAATAAAAAAATATGTGTTTTTCTTATTTTAGTATACTGTGTTATTACACGTGTATGCGTGTCGATTCATTAGCACTAAAACATACAAAAAGAATAGATTATCAAAAAATAGTAATTAATGCTAAAAATGAGAAAACTTATGTATAAGACTAATACTATGATAAATACAGTGCTCCTAGATCCCGTTAAGCATAAATCCAAAACTGAAGTTGTGTCATGTCCTATTTAATTATGTCTCTCAAATGCTTCTTTGATCTATATTTACTTCTCCTCACATCCACTATATCCAACCTCCCACATTTCCTTACTGTCATACAAATATTTGTCCTGTTTTATTTACAGATCTCCTATATTTCTTTTATTGATATCATGTGGAAAATGTCATAATAACTAATAGAAAAAAGTCTAAATATGCCGTCGAATTATTAGCAAACTAAATGAAAAACAAAAGAAAACTCACCTTTTGATTACCCTCTACTATCAATTTCCCAAATCAAAACATGTGTGCTTCAAGAATCACTTCAAATTATATTGCAAATAGAGAAAAAAAAAGGACAGAAAAGGTATATATATTATTAATATATAAACAGAGAAAGATGAAAAGAATAAACATGTTGGGTTTTTAATTTTTCTTTACAAACAAAACAATGAAAAGAAATCCAACTCACACTATGTCTTGCCTTTGATCGTAGGTTCTTCTATATATGTGTTTATTTCTATTTCAAGTATGAATATTTTGAAAGTAGTTGTTTTTCCTACGAAAGATGTTGCCTCCAAGCCTCTTGGTTGATTTTTTATTTTTTAAAAATATTTTTTTAATTTATTTTTTCTCCTAAGTTGAGGCTGCCTCTAGGCCTCTAGGGTAATTTTTTTTATTTTTTTTAATTGGGCAAACTTAGAACTACTTATTACAATAGATTTATGATTCATTAATTTTTAAAATATATTTTTTTCTTATCATATATTTTAGGACTCTCTAATTTTAAAATATAAATTTTAGAAAAAATAGAAAAAAATGATATTGTCTAAAGAATAGTTTTTTAATGAAGGACAAAAAGTTCAATCAACATTTTTAATGACCTTCATACTTCTAATATAGTAGTGTGCGGTGTACATAAAAAGTTATCTAATAAAACTTGAATCTCTTTCAAACAAATAAAAAAGGAATTAAGGAGATATACTTTTGATTATTCAACTACTTATTTGGTGGAAACTAACTTGTTTCATCCAATTTTTGGATTAAAAGTCTTAATTAAATGAAAAACATGAGAAATTATCAAAACTGGAGAATTTATTGTCAATTGTTAATCATGTATAATTCATATATAGTCTTTAAAACTATTACCTAAAAGAAATAAAAAAAGACAGAAAGATGAAAATAATGAATGCAAGAGAAAAAGTAGAAGTAGAGGAACCTATGTTTTTTGTAAAGTTTGACCTAAAATATTACTTACATAGAATTGTAGAATTTATTTTTGATATAAGATAAAATTTATTTTATATAAAATAAAAATGCTAGAACCGATGTAAGTAAGATCTGCTACAACTAGAAGTCGATCTGGTACCTTCAACTAGCCAATTAAGAAGTCTCAGATGTACTAGCAATCGATTCTCTCGATGCACTCATTTCAAGGGGGAGCAAGACTTCTGAGTTTTGTGGAAGAAGAAAAAGCGGTTCACCAGCCACTACATCTGTAGATCTCACCAAATCATTAAATCTGGCGGCTGAGAAGCTCATTCCAGACAAAAAAAATCTCTGACAAGCAGTTTCCAGCGCTGCTGGGCAGAAAGACATGATAGCATGAAATTTAATTGATTTAGAATTGTTTAATCTTATGATTTATTAACTAAATTAAATAAGAATTTTAATTATTTTTAAAATTATAAACTAAATATTATTAATTATGAGACCAAATAATTTAACTAACGTTTTACAATATTATTACAAATCAACAACTATTGAATGCACTGTTAGATCGTAAGAAAAAAAATAACAATTTTAAAATAAATAAATAAATAAATCAACATATAACAACTATGGAAGCAGTGTTAGATTGTAAGAAAAGGAATAACAATTTTAAATATTATCAAATTTTGAAAGTTTCTTTCAAACACGAAACTATGCGAATAAATGTATTAGGACTTTAAAGTTATTAATCTTCTAATATATATTATATATTAGGACTTCGTAATATTTTAGTTGTGATAATTAATTCAAGGAAAGAATTTGTACAAAATATAATTCTACATTGATTAAAATCCTAAATTTTAGGATTTGTTCAAAAAAATGATCACTTTAGTAATTAAAATTTATTAGGACGATAGTTTAAATTATAATTATATAAATATAGATAATAATTTGAGGAAAATAGTAAATGACGATTTTGTCTAAAGCGGAATTCAATGAAGGACAAAAAGTTCAATTAACATTTTAAGGGTCTTCATGCTTTGAATATAGTACTAGCATCTATGAACGTGCTTTGCATGTTACTCCATATCAATTAATATACAAAGAAATCTCAATGACTAATTCACAGTCCTATCCCGATACCTGACTCTGGACTCGGCCTCTACATTCGACACCTGAATCAGGTCTTAACTATAGAATCAAGACTCGATCTCAACTCAAGGACCTAATCCCATAAACGTCCCAAGACTCGATCCAAGATTCGACTTCTGACTCGAGATTTAATCCCGATATTCAAACCTAGACCCAACTCGACCTCAACACCTGATACCCGATATTTATTTAGGACCAGACTTTCGATACGAACTTTCGACCTAGGATCCGATATGAATTATGGATCGAAATCCGACTCCGATCCTAGATTCGGCCTTACACTAGACTTCCAAACCAAAATCTGAACCTACCCAATTCAGACATCAGACATGCGAGCTGACCCCAACTTTTGATTCCTGACCCGGGCCGACTTTTGACTCGAGACCCAACTCCAACATCAGATCTTGGACCTGACTGTGAATAGGGAACTGAACCCGACTCTTGACCTAGGATTCGATCATAAATTTTGACCTAGGACCCAACTCCAACTCTCGATTTGGGACTCGGCGTCTGAATCAGGACCCGACCATGAGATTCGGCTTTTTAACCAAAATTTGATCTTGACACTCGACTCCGATGATCGATTAAAGACCCACTCTAATACTTGACCTAGGACCTAACCTAGACTCTTGATTTGAAACTCTACTCCAACACCCAACACGAAACCCACTCTAACACCTAACTCGAGATCCAACCCTGACACACACACCCGAGATCTTACCTAGATTTCTAAGTCGCAATCCGACATAAATCTAGATTCAACTCCGATCTGACCTAGGATCAAGGAGCTGAGTCTCGAATCATCTTGAATTTACGAAAAAAGATTAATGACGGGAGGTTGTATCTTATTGAATTGTTGATTGACATTTTGCCCTATACTGAAAAAACTCTATATTAGAAAAAATTATCATTAACTATTTTTCTACAAAAGAAAAAATTGTCATTTACTATTTTTTCACTGGGTATGTTGTTGTTGTTATTTTCTAATTTTTAAAATAATTATTATTTAATTATTATGCAAATATGTAGGACTTTGAAATTAATTAAAGTTATAACTATTAAATATTTACTCATTAAGGATACAAAAGTCATTCAATATTTAATGGATATTTGGTAAATCAATATTATAAAACGTGTAGAAATTCCTTACTCATGGTTTACTTGAAATAGATTTAATGTTTAGCTCATAGTAGTATTAATAGGATAATATGTATCCTACAATAAACATTTTTTTTTGGATTCCCACCTTGTATCCGCTATCCACATTGGAGTTCGACTATTCCAGATTTGTGCCGCGTATGGCCACATTTGGGGGAAGCACTCCCTACCAAAGATTTTTCCATATCCAGGGCTCGAACCCAAGACATCTGGTTAAGAAAGGAGCAGCCCCATCCACTGCACCACATCCTTTGGTGGTATCCTGCAATAAATTTAGTCTTTATAGAAATATATTTTGTTTAGTCCTAATACAAAATTATATTTATACCCATTAGTAATTTTTTAGATGGAAAATTTTTTAACTTAAAAGGGCAAATAAGTAAATCAATTTTTAGTGAATATTTTAGTTAATCAACATTTATATTTATATTTTTATAATAATATAAATAGATAAATAGATAATATTATTTGAAAAGGTAACGATGAAGCATGTAAAATAATAGGAGTATTTAACTCCTACGTCAAATTAAATTGGGAGAACTTAAATGAACCCAAACCTTTTGGATAATCCAAAAAGGTGTGCTAAAAATAGTAAGCAAGCAGAAGTGGAAATTTTAGTATTTTCCTATTAATAGGAAAAGAAAAGTTGGAGAACTCACGTAAGAAGGGACAAAGAGGTCGGCTAAAAGTAGTAGTAGAAATGAAAAGTGAAAAATTTTAGTATGCTCCTACTGTTATAAAATAAACTAACTTCGCAATTTAATAAGAGATAGAAATCATAAGAGAAGAGACAAAGAAGATAATTTTGTATGTGTATCGTTTTATTGCCAAAATCTGGCAATTTATAGCCAGAGGGAGAGAAAAAATATAGTGGGCAACTTGCCCACTTTAAGTGGGGCCCACACAAAAAGAAGCATCCATTAGTATAAAGTGGACAACCACTAATTCTCTAACACACCACCCTTGGATGTCCACGTGAAATGTGCCTCATTAAAAACTTTACAAGAAATAATATATATAGTTATAGGGAACATCCATAAATATTGCGCCTCGTTAAAACCTTAATAGGAAAAATCCAGTGGGAAAAAGTCTAATGAAGGAAAAAGAGTACACAATTTCTGGTAATACGCTTTAAGTGCTGCCTCATTAAAAACCTTACTAGAAAAATCCAGTGGGACAAAACCTTTGTTAAGGGAAAAAGAGTGCAGCGCTTATTTTACTTCACCTGATGAAAGCTTCATTTGATATTTTGGAGACGATGCATTCCCATCTTATATCTTAGTTTCTCAAAAGTTGATGTTGGTAATGTCTTTTTGAATAAATCTGCAAGATTATCACTTGAACGAACTTGTTGTACATCAATATCACCATTCTTCTGAAGATCATTTTTGAACAATAATTTTGGTGAAATATGTTTCATTCTGTCTCCTTTTATGAAGCAATCTTTCAATTGAGCTATGCACGCGGCATTGTCTTCGAATATAATTGTGGTACTTTGACATCATTTTCTAGGCCGCATTTTTCTTTGATTAACTGTATCATCAATCTCAACCACACATATTCTCTACTTCCTTCATGAATTGCTATTATTTTAATATGATTTGAAGAAGTAGCAATAATAGACTGCTTTGTAGATCACCAGGATATAGCAGTTCCTCCGAGTGTAAATAGAGAGCCTGTGTGAGATCGAGCTTTATGTGGTTCTAATAAATAAACTGCATCTGCATAACCAATAAGGTCTACACAACCTTTGTTAGTATAAAACAACCCCATATCAATAGTACCCTTTAGGTATCGCAAAATATGCTTTATACCATTCCAATGCCTTCGTGTTGGGGATGAACTATACCTTGCGAACAAATTAACAGAAAATGTTATATCAGGTTTGGTTGCGTTGGCAAGATACATAAGTGCACCAATAGCACGGAGATATGGTACTTCAGGAACAAAAAGTTCTTCATTCTCTTCTGGAGGTCGAAATAGATCTTTATCCACTTCAAGTGATCGAACAACCATTGGAGTATTTAATGGATGTGTTTTTTCCATGTAAAATTATTTTAAGATTTTCTGAATGTAGGCAGATTGGTGGACAAAGACCCCATCTGCTAAATGTTCAATTTGCAGACCCAGACAAAGTTTTGTCTTTCCAAGATCTTTCTTCTTAAATTATTTCTTTAGATATTCAATCGCCTTTTGGACCTCTTCAGGGGTTCCAATTAGATTTATGTCGTCAACATAAACGGTGAGTATAACAAACTCTGATTCTATTTTCTTAATAAAAACACATGGACAAATGACATCATTTATATAACCTTCATTTATTAAGTACTCACTAAGGCGATTATACCACATACGTCCTGATTGTTTCAGACCATACAATGATCTTTGCAATTTCATTGAGTACATCTCCCGAGACTTAATTTTAATCCTTTTGGCAATTTTAGTCTTTCTGGATTTTTATGTAAATTTCATTATCAAGTGAACCATAAAGGTAAGTTGTAACTACATCCATTAGATTTATTTAAAGATTTTTATGTACAACTAAACTGATGAGATATCAAAAAGTTATTTCATCCATAACAGGTGAATATGTTTCTTCATAGTTGACCCCGGGTCTTTGAGAGAATCCTTGTGCAATAAGGCATGCCTTGTATCTTACAATTTCATTTCTCTCATTTCGGTTTTGCACAAAAACCCATTTATAGCCATCTGGTTTCACACCTTCAGGGGTTTGTACTATAGGTCCAAAAACCTCACATTTAGCAAGTGAGTTAATTCTGGTTTCACACCTTCAGGCGTTTGTACTATAGGTCCAAAAACCTCACATTTAGCAAGTGAGTTAATTCTGGTTTCACACCTTCAGGGGTTTCTTCATTCACTTGAGTCTCGGGTTCACTGATTTCTTCAGGAATATCAGGATTACTCAAATCTTGACCTTCTTCAGGTTCTTGTGTAGTATCATCTTTATTATTCCTCACGCTTCTCTTTCTAGGATTTTTATCCTTTGAACCCAATGGTCTACCACACTTCAGGCATGTTTGGGATTCAGAAGCTATGATCCTAATAGATGGTCCTTTTGGGACATCAATTCGGATAAGCACATTCACTACAGGAATATGTGACTTAGTTATCCATTTCAAATCAGTAAGTGCATCTAGCATTTGACAGTATTTTGAGATGCAAGAAGCAAAAAAAAGCGATTGGGGCTCGTTTCACAGAAGCGTGAAGAGAAGCACATGCTTTTTTTTAGAAAAAATGCTATTTAGTATAAAAATAAAAAATAAAAAATATGCATAGATAAATAATCAAGAACTCAAAAGACTTAGATTAAAAAGTAATTAGATAGTCAATAATCCTCATAAGTAACAACATATAAAGCAAATGCATAACCAAATCACAAAGAGAGCAAAATCATATTCTTCAACAAGATCCTCAAACTCTTGAAGTGCCATCAACAAGGGTTCTACTTCTACTTGGTCCTCATCTTCTTCCTCATCGGAGGACTCATCAACAAGAGTTCTACTTCTATTTGAACATGAACTTGAACCTGTAGAAAATATGCGGGAACGCTCCCTTCAATATGTCACCCACTTTTTTGTTCTCACTTGCATTATCAGTCACAACTTGTACCACATTTTCCTTGCCTATTTTCAAGATAGTCTTCTCAAACAAGTCAAACATTTATTAGAATCAGTAGAAGAGTCACTAGCATCATGAGATTCAAGGAACATACTCCCTTTTGGAGAACTCACCAAAACATTGATGATCATTTTCCCATTCCTTGCTGTCCAGTTATCCATCATAATGGAACAACCATACGTTTTCCATTGAACCTTATGATCTTCTACAATTTTTTTAATCTTTTCCACCTTTTTTTAAACAAGGAACTCTTACCTCATGATAGGGGAGGGGCTTCATTCCAGGGCCATATTGGCCTACTGCCTCAATGAATTCACCAAAACTTTCGGTGTAGTTAACACAATTGAAAGGCAAACCTACCTCATACATCCACCTAGCAAAAGCAAAAATAGCACGATCCCGTAAAATCTTGCTAGAAGCCTCTAGATCAATAGGTATACCTTTTGTCTTTCATTTGGTTTTTGCGAGAAATAGAGATTAAGAGGACCTTTGACATTGCTAGTGGTGAATGACCCACTTTCACTAGTTGAAGGTTTCTTTTTTGAGGGAGGCCCCATTGGCATAGTCTGTAATGACCTTAATGGTCATTTTTGGAAATTTGTGCAAATTTATCATTTTATCCTATATTTAGTGCCCAGAGTGTTTATTTGAACGGTTTGTGTTGTTGATTTTGGTAAAATATTAATAGGTTGTGAATTGTGCAAGTTTTTGAGTTTTTATAAGCTTTAAGTGTTAAAAAGTAATTTTGGTGCCAACCAGAGTTACGGGTCTCAGAAGGGGTTCCATCAGTTCCATCATCTTTAGAATGTGGAAATTGGTCCAGGAGAGTTGTCGAAATCACATTTGGGGTTAATACGTGGATTTGAGGTCTTGAGTTGAAAAATTCAATTTTTATAGCTAAATTTGACTTTGGTCAACAAATCGAGTTTCGAGTGTCGGATGGTGATTCTGTTAGTTCCATTGCCTCCGAAACGTGTTTTCTGATCAATTTGTACTATTAGTTCATATTTATAGATTTCTGAATGAGTTTTGAGGGTCAAAAACATGTTTTGAAGGGTGGGGGTGTAAGTTGACCTCGGTCAATGTGCAGTCATCATGCGTGAACAGTAACATGTGTGAACAGTAACTTTTTGGGCAGAAAATGCCCCTTTCTTCCCATTTCAATATTTTTCACCATTTGTTTGAGGTCTTGAACTCCTTGAGGCGATGTGAGAAGAGATTTTCGAGGCAAAGTATTGGGTAAGTGATTTTTGACCTGAAACCTTCTTTTTTCATTAAGTATTTGATGATTTTAACTCCTAAATTTTAGTTTCAAACCCCAAAAATCTTTGTTTCTTCCCTAATCCGAATTTAAGGAGTGGAGATTTCTAACATGTTTTGAGCTTTATTTTATGGGTTTTTCAACTACGAGTTCCTTATTACCAGTAGAATGTGATTGTCCAATAAATTTCCAAATTTGATCCATTTTGAAAATAATTAATATTTGGACCATTTTACCCCCAGTTCCAAAACCTATCAATATGGGTGTCATTGGACACCTTGTAATGTGTATGTTTCATTGTTGATAGTGGGTTGTCATTCCGAGTGTTGAATTCGAGAGTTGCTTGTCCTGTAGAGGTATTCAGGTACGGTTTTGGCAATTGAGGTAGATTTGACTATCCTTCTTTGAGATTGAGATGGGGTGATTAGTCATTCATATATTATAGACTTTGGGATGAGGTTGTAGTATGAGTTGAGAATGTTATATATATTGTGATGCCCGTGTGAGGGCTTATTTATTAATGTGTTGCCGTGTGGGGGTTTATTTGTATTACATAGTCCGTGTGGGGGCTTTATTTTATATCTTATTTTCTTTGAGAACATGTGATTAATGATTTGCCTAAGAGAGAGGCTTGAGTATATTATTTGACTTGTGATGCCCACCTGAGAGGTTGAGTTGGGGGTTTTGAGCATGCTTGAGTATTGAAATATTGTTGAGAAAGGGGTGAATATTTAAATGGAAGTATTTCCTTCCCATTACTATTTATTGAGGGTGAATATTATGTGTAGGTTAAGTTTTGATAACTTTGAACCTTGTACCACATGTGAGTTGAATATTACTTCCATGTCATATGTGTTTTGATGCATTCATCCTCATTCATCATATTATGAAACATGAGAAGTTGAGAAATATGGAAATTCTTTTTGAGAAAGAAAATGAAACACCTTCAAACCTTTGTATCTTGAGTCCCTGACCGATGCAGTTTTACGGTAAGGTAGTGGATGCATTGTGATCCCTTGACCACGAGGAAGTGGAAAGGATAATAAGATATTGTGATTGAGGTATATGGTCTACGAGACCCCCATGGGTCCTGCTTGGTAGCACAGCTCGGCAGGTGTATACGACAGGCTGTGCGACAGTCTTGATTCCACCGTACCACCACATCATTGCATCATCATATGGCATTGCATTGCATTGATATCTATACTGCTTGAATTATTTGGTTAATTGTGATTATGAGCTGTTATTATGGGTTTACTTTACTCGCTCCATTATATATATAAACTGGCGGTACTGATGCCGAAGTGGGACTTTTCTGTATGCAGGTGGAAGCATTCTTTAGTTTATTTCATAGGTTTGATTAATTCCTTATACTCAGTCAGCTAAAACCTATTGAGTACATGTGATTTGTACTCATCCCTACTTCTGTGTCATTTTTTGATGCAGATACTAGACAGGGTACCTCTCATGACAACTGATAGGCTTGCGGATTGTGTATTTTCAGATTAGTGGTGAGGTCTCAGAATTCAAATCGTCACTAGTCTATCTTTATTTTTCAGTCTTTTGTATCATTCAGAGACTTTATGTTATATCTTCATACTCAAACGTTGTATTAGATACTCTTTATACTTATGACATAATGTTTTGGGGCAATTTCTTCATTGTCTTTCTTTTTATTTAAATCGTGGCATGACTTCTCCTTTGGGAGCCTCGTATGAGTTTTACATTTAGGCTTACACCTCAGGTTGAGTTTTGGGATGTGTGCCATCATGAACTCGGTTTTTAGGTCGTGACATAATCACTTCAACTTCATCATCCATTTCATCATCATCAACAAGATTAACCATGGATGCTTCAGGATTCATTTGAGTTTTAAATTATTTTTTTTTGTAAAATACTCTTTTATTTCTTCCTTCACACTATTCGGAACCTTTGGACATACTTTAACATCTTTATAACCACCAATAAGATGCTTCTTATGATGAAATATTCCGCCATTATATGTCATATCACAAAAAACACATTTGATTTATGTGTTACTTCCCATGAAAGTTCCATATGCCTAAGCTTGATCCTTTTTTTGTTCCATTAAGAAAATACAACTTACTACAAAGAAAAAATAGAATAATAATTCAGTCACACAAGTCGAATTGTCAAAACAATAATAGAGTAGTTGATAGATGGCAGCAAAATTAATAGAGCAGCTGACAGCAAAATTAATAGAGCAGCTGTAGCAAAATTAATAGAGCAGCTGACAGCAAAATTAAAAAAATAATAATAGAGCAAGAGTTGACTATGTCAAAACAATAATAGAGAAGTTGACAGATGACAACAAAATTAATAGAGCAGCTGGCAGCAAAATTAATAGAGCAGCTGACAACAAATTTTAAAAACATAATAGAGCAGCAGTTGACTATATGGAAACAAAAAATAGAGCATATGCTCAAGCTTAACAAAATAGAGGTCCCGCAGATACTGAGAACCCAAATAAAAAAAATAATGGCCAAAACATAACAGAGTCGCGCAGAAGAGAAACAAAAACTTGAAAAAAAATTCTTTATCTTCACAACAGTTGTGCAGAACTGCTGAATAGAAATAGAAAAAGAAGAAAAGAAGAAGAGAAGAAGAGAAGAAGAGATGAAGAGAAGAAGAGAAGAAGAAAAGAAGAGAAGAACAAGAACTTCGCAGCAGTTGCGCAGAACTACTGAATAGAAATAGAAATAGAAATAGAAAGAGAAGAAGAGAAGAAGGGAGGAAGAGATGAAGAGAAGAAGAGAAGAACAAGAACTAACCTGGTTGAAGAAGTTGAACTGTCGAAGAAGTCGCAGCAGCTTGTTTCTCGGTTCTCGAAGGGAAATAATTGGAACAATTAATTGTAAGTAAGTTTTACAGATTTTTTTTAAAAAATCCCTAGTGCCACTTTTTCCAAATAAGCGAGCTTTTTTCTCGCTTCTACATGAAGCGCGCTTTTCGCTTCTCCCATGAAGCGCACGTTTTTCTGAAATCGCTTTGCTTCACGGTATTGAAGCGCTAGGGCCTCTCCTCTCTACGCTTCACACTTAAAGTGAGTGCTTCGACGCTTTTTCACAACACTAACATTTGATTTGTATTTTCTGTAAGTGGATGATCTTCTGGACCACCTGCTCACATGTACTGGTACGTGGATCAAAATGAGATAGTGATGAAACATTCCACGCAATTTTTTTTGGGTTCGTTTTTCTCTATCCCTAATTGCGGGAAAGTTATTTCATCAAACCGACAACCTACAAATCGAGCAGTAAATAAGTCTCCTGTCAACGGTTCAAGATAGCGAATTATGGAGGGTGAGTCAAACCCAACATATATGCCCAACCTTCGTTGAGGGCCCATTTTTGTACGTTTTGGTGGTGCTACAGGCACGTATACAGCACAACCAAAAATTCATAGATGGGCTATATTTGGCTCATGACCAAATACTAATTGTGACGGAGAGTATTTGTTATAATGTGTCGGTCTGAGACGTAAAAGTGCTGCTGCATGTAAGATAGCATGACCCAAACAGTAATTGGCAATTTTATTTTCATTACTAGAGGGCTTGCTATCAATTATAGGCGCTTAATAAATGACTCTGCAAGGCCATTTTGAGTATGAACATGAGCAACATGATGTTCAATTTTTATCCCAATTGATAAGCAATAATCATCAAAAGCTTGAGATGTAAATTCTCCAGCATTATCAAGGCAAATGGCCTTAATTGGATAATGTGGAAATTGCACCCTTAATCTTATTATTTATGCTAACAAATTAGCAAACGCCAGGTTGCGAGATGATAAGAGGCACACATGAGACCATCTAGATGATGCATCTATTAGAACCATAAAATATCTTAACAATCCACTAGGTGGATGAATAGGACCACATATATCTCTATGTATATGCTCTTAAAAGCGAAGAGATTCGATGCCAACCTTCAGGGTCGATGATCTGGCAATTAATTTGCCTTGATAATAAGCAGCACATGAAAATTCATCATTCGTAAGAATCTTCTGATTCTTTAACGAATGTCGAGTCGAATTTTCAAGAATTCGTCTCATCATTATTGATCCAGGATGACCTATTTAATTATGCCATAGCACAAATGTATTTAGATCAGTAAACTTCTGGTTTACGATCATATGTGCTTCAATTGCTCTAATTTTTGCATAATATAGGCCAGACGACAAAGTTGGTAATCTTTTCAAAATATATTTCTGGCGTGAGACACTCTTGGTTATACCAAGGTATTCAATATTCATTTCATTTAGTGTCTCAACATGATATCAATTTATGCGAATATCTTTAAAACTTAACAAGTTTCTTGGGAATTTAGAAAAGAACAGTGCATCTTCTATAATAATCTTTGTCCCCTTAGGCAGAAATATAGTAGCTATTCTGGTGCCTTCAATCATTTTCGAATTATCAGAAATTGTAGTGACATTTTCTTTTCTTCTAAGCAAGTTGGAAAAATATTTCCCATCTTTAAAAATGGCATGAGTTATTCCATTATCAATTACACAAATATCATCGTGATTGATCATTGATCTACATAAAATTTGAGGCATATACATATTTTTCTTCAAAAAGAAATAAAGTAAATATTAATAATTAAAACATAGTCCATTACACAAATTTTATTTATTTACATGGATTAAAAAAATACAAACATATTATTTAGTACATACAACTGAAAAGAAAATTATTTAAATATTATCAGGGTTATCAATATTCATATTTTCTTTGGAAAAATTAAAGAAATCAGCTACATCCAGATGCATAGGCTCAACATTATCTTCAGAGATAAAATTTATCTCTAGATTATTTTTTGCCCTCTTCAAAGATGCCTGATATAGCAAAACCAGACATTTTGATGATCGGCAAGTCCGTGACCAGTGCCTCATACCTCCACATCTATGACATATATTTCTAAATTTTTCTTTGGTAATGCTTCTGGCTTTTCACACTTCTTTTTGCACTGCTGATTTTTTCTCGGTGTCAGCCAAGCATCATGATTATAATTTATTCTTCGATTATGACCACGGCCACAACCACAACTAGTGCCATGACTTCTTTCTCGTTGGTTATAATTTCCCCGCTTCACTTCAGGGAGTGACAAAGAACCAACGGGCCGACTATCATGATTTTTCATTAGCAGTTCGTTGTGGCATTCAGCAATCAGAAGGCGAGAATATAATTCAGAATATTTTTTAAACCTTTTTTCGCGATATTGCTGCTGTAGGAGCATATTCGCCGGTGGAAATGTGGAGTATGTTTTTCCAAGTTTATCTTACTCAGTGATTTCTTCTTCGCATAAATTTAACTGAGCTATAATTCTAAACAAGGCAGAATTATATTCAGTTATATTTTTAAAATCCATTAATCTCAGATTTAGCCAATCATGACGTGTCTGTGAAAGGATGACCAACATCAGGTGGTCATATCTTTCCTTTAGATTTTTCCATAATTTAAGGGGATCCTTTAATGTAAGGTACTGTAAGTTTAATCCCTCGTCAAGATGGTGGCAGAGAAATATCATGGCTTTGGCACGGTCTTGACTAGATGTCGTATTGTCATCTTTGATGGTGTCTGCTAGACCCATCGATTCTAAATGTATTTCGGTATCTAGTGCCCATGATGAGTAGCCTTTTCCAAATATGACAAGAGTAACAAATTCAAGTTTAGAAATATTAGATATTTTAAGAAAATAAAATTCTTACCCCTTTTGTTACCTTCTTAAAAAATAACTCAAAGTGATGGAGCCTCCTGCTGATAGCGTGTTATAAAATAAACTAACTTCGCAATTTAATAAAAGGTAGAAATCATAAGAGACGAGAGAAATAAGATAACTCTGTGTGTGTATCATTTTATTGCCAAAATGTGGCAATTTATAGACAGAGGGAGAGAAAAAATGTAGTGGGCAACTTGCCCACTTTAAGTGGGCCCCACACCAATGAAGCATCCACTAGTATAATGTGGACAACCACTAATTCTCCAGCACCTACAAGTTTTAGTAAAGAAAAAGTTGGAAAAAGGGAAAAGTTGATACAAGCATGGAGAGACAAAAGAGGTTATAAATTTGGAATTCTCGTAAAACTCAACTATGTATTATAGGACTTTAGATAATTGACAATTTTACCCTAACTTAACATAAATTATGAAGGGCATAAAAGTCGTTCAATATTTGAAGGATATTTTGGTCAACCAACATTGTTATTCATGATTTTATAATAATGTGCTCGTTATTGTACTTGATAATATTGCTTATATGTGTGAGACTAGGAAAGATGTAATAATGAAATAAATTCTGAGATCAATTACATACAATGAACCTATTACTTGCTTGTGTAAGTATGTGAAATATTGGTTATGGATTGTGATTGTTATTGTGGTTAGGGGTGGCAAATGGGTATGTTGGATTGGATTTGGATGAATTGAATATGTATTGAGTTAAAATGGATAGGATCATAATCCATCTACATAAAATATGGGTAAATATGAATTTGGTCAAATATGATTTAGATAAAATGGTTGTAACCCACTTTAATCTCGTACACCAAAAATATTAAATCAAAGCTAAATTGTTAATATCTCAACTCCCACCACCCCACCTCATCTCTATAATTTATTATTATTATTTAAATAACTTTTCATACAAAATAAAAAATTTAATTTTTTTACTCTATACTCCACCCCCACCTCCTGCCCATACCCCGCTTTCCAAAAAAAAAAGAAATAATAAAAATAACTTTTTTTGCCCACCTCAACCCCCTCACCCATACCCCCCCCCCCCCCGCGCGCCAAAACAATTCAACATAAAAATAATATTTTTTAAAAAAACAAAAAAACAAATGGACAACCCCACGCACCCCCCTCCCCAAAAACATTCATAAAAATTCCCTACCCCCTGGACAATATCCCGCAACCCAACCCCCATCCCACACCCTAAACAAATTCATTTTTTATCATCCCCACATCCACCCCACCTTAATTTTTATTTTTATTTTCAAAAACAAATAGTGCAATTAGAGATTTTTATTATAAGTGGGTGATATATGGGTATATATGAATTTTTATGTTTTATCCATTCGATTGTTTTATCCATTTTGTCCATATTTGTATGAGCTTAAAATGGTTGAAGCTCATATTTATCCATTTAAGAAAATATGAGTGATCGACTTAATTTAATATAGACTAAATGGACTCATTTCACTTATACAGGCTGAAATTGCCACCCCTAATTGTGGTTGTGATTGATATATATATATATATATATATATATATATATATATATATATATATATATATAGAGAGAGAGAGAGAGAGAGAGATCGCGTGTCACGTGCCGACATATATACATCTAGAATTGGATGTCACGTTCCAACACACACACATATATAAGGATCGAGTGTCACGTGCCAACACATATAAATATTAAATCGAGTGTCACGTTCCGACACATATATATTTATATATAAATATTGAATTGGTTGTCACGTTCTGACAATATATTAACAGTTTGGATATGGGTTCAATGAGAGGACCAGGTATGTCTTATGGTTCCATGAGAGAACCAATTGATTGTTGTAACTGTGATTAAGCCTGCCCATCCTATGTAATAATTGTTACGAAAGGACCAAAGTTCCAAATGTTTACCATGTTGACTGTTATATTTGAGATTGACACTGTGAAACTGTATATTGCTCATGAAATGGTAAATTGATAATGTGCTCTTCTATATGCCTATTTGAATTATGTTATGGTATCTAGATGTGTCTGTATCATAGATATGAGGTCGTGGGTAAACAAGTAGAGAGTCGTTGATGTATTGTTTAGTGGGATTAGTGATTTAGAGTCAGAAATTGATGGTGTCCTATTAGTACATGTGTAAAAACAGATTGGAAGAGAATTTGGAGATTCTGTCTCCAAGCAGGGTGCCCTAGCAGGAGGAATTCTGCTATGGCAAGGCCTCCATAGCGGGTAAGGTCTCGCCATGGCGGGCCAGTACGATTAAGAGAGGAGTCTTAGTCCACCTAAATTTTTCCCTCCATCAAGTGAGATGCTAATTATTCTAGGAATAAGTGTTGGTGTGAAAACTTAAGGAAAGTAGACTGGTTAGGCAGAATTAGTGGTTGTCCTAGTTCAGAAACTCCTCTATGTGTTAGAAGGGCTAGGCTTTGATCTATATTAGAGTTCAAAGCAGACCAACTAGAAGGGATAAGTATTAGGCTTGAGTGACAGTAAGAAGGTAAATAGGAATAATAAGAGTTTGTGCATAAAAGTTTGGCGATGTATTCCTCAAGAGCATGTTTTCTTCTTGTTGATTTCTTTATATTATGCGGTGGATATCGGGTTGACCAATGATGTCTACCAGTACGTGTTGTCTGTACTGGTACTACTCTTGCTATGCCACTTGGCATAGTATAGTTGCAGGGTCAGTGATGTTTCTTAGGTAAAGACGAAGATGATTCTCCAACAACTTCTACTCTTCCTTGTGGTGGGAGTGTGTCATTACTCTATTTATACTTTGATCTTTAGAAGCTCTTGTACCTACTTAGACTAGCTCCTTGGGAGGGTTTTCAGAGTATTTCATAATTAATTTAATTAGTAAAGAGATTTCTTATGTTTTCCTAACTTCCGCATTGACTTGATTTCAAAATTGGTGTAAGGGTTCTTCTATCTAGGCATTAGAGCAGGTGCCCGCATAGCCCAGTGGGTTGGATCGTGGCATTTAGTGTTTGTTTCGCCGTAAAAATTATTCTTCTTGGAGATTTCAATTTCAATTATTTGTCACCGAAAAAGAACTATGGGGCCATACAAATGGTAGGATCCTACTCCTACTGATCCTCCAAAGTTAGGTGAATGGATGATTAAAGATGCTCGGGACACCATCAATTTCTAGTAGAAAAATTGATGCTTCTTGATCCACCAGTATCAATTTGAGAGGGGATGTTAGCATGATGGACAGCTCATAGATCATGAATACATAGTGAATAATTATATATATTAATGTAACTATATAGTGTTGTATATAAGTGTAATCATAAAGATATGTTGTGGTCATCAAACATTAGAGTCAAGAGAATACCATACTATATTAGAAATTGTAAGCAAAAAAAACGGAGTTAATAAATACAAAGTTGGTGGTTTACAACAATTTACCAAAGGGAATTCTAAGGGTACATAAGCTACAATGTGCAGCTCAACACAAAAGTCCGTACTCTGTTGATACACACGGACCAGGGAGGGAAGCCCAACAATATCAGATCATATCCAACCTATACCTTGTGTTCATCATAAATCTTATTTCTTAAGAAGCAAATCATACATAAAATGAGCTTCGTGTCACTTATTTTCTTCAACTAGTATACAAATCAACAATTTAAGATTATGGCCACAAGGGACATATTTATTGGCAAGAATATCGTGGCATATCTTCAGTGCATGAACATTCCAATTATTAGCATAAAGAGAACTAAGAAGACTTTCATATGATGCCTTAGAAGGGGCCAATCCTTTTTTGAGCATTGTATATGAGAGCGATAGAGCATCCATGAGCCTTCCATGTCTGCATAGACCTCTTATTAAAGTGTTGTAGACGATGTTATCTAGAGGACAACCATGTGCATTCATTTTGTTGAAAAGACTAACAACACAATCAATTTCACCACTTCGTAAATACCCACCAATTAGAATAGTAAAAGTAACTTGATTTGGTTGGATGCCTTCATTTTGCATTGTATCAAGGTGCTTGTATGCATCTTGCATACTCTCTAACCAGCAAAACCCAGAAATTATGCCATTATACAAGTACAAATTTGGCATAAGGGGAGTGTTCTTCACTTTGTTTATCAGCCAAAGTGCAAGATATTTTATTTGTTCCTGAGAGCTAACTGAGATTTTCAAACCGGTTTCCTTAGGCAACATGAACAACATTTCCTTAAATTCTTCGAACCTTCTCTGTGGAACAAGCCCTTTCCCATCAAGTGACCTAATATTTCTAGAAACTTCACTGACCAAAGTAATATAAGTTACCAGGTCTCACACAATCTCACTTCTTTCCATCAAATCAACCAACTTAAATGCAAATTCAAACTCTCTCTTCCTTAAGAATTGTTTTATAACAGAAGTATAAAGAACAGTATTTGGCATGAAACCCTCTTCTATCATTCGATCGAGGTATACACAACCCTTCTCTATCTTGTTTTTTTTGAACTAACCCATTTATAAGAGCAGTATAAGCATAGTGGCTTGGTTGGACTCCATCTTCCAACATTTTATCGAAGAGCTCATGGGCCTGAATAGCTCGCCCATTTCTTGATAGAGCATTAATATTGTTCGAAACAAAGTTTTATCAGGATAAATTCTAGCGTCGAGCATTCTCCGGAAAACTCCACGGGCCTCGCCTATTCTTTTTTTTCTACCCAAACACCCAATGACGGAATCATATATAGCAACACTAGATGAAGTTCAACAGCATCAGCAACAACAGATTCTCCACAAAAACTCCAAGGCTGTTGGCTACTATAGTTCCATATACTTCCTCTCCTTTCAGCCTCCTTAGCTGGTAATCATGATACAAAGGCACACTTCACCTGGACCTACTTGGTACGACAAGACTAAAAAGAGCAAAGATGAAAAGAATTTCCCAGCCCATGCGAGATAGAAGTTTCGTATACTTGTTCTTCTTCAATGAAGCTATGTCTGGTATGTAGCATAGTTGGAATAGGACTAGTGTAGGTTACTTTCCGTTTTCTCATGGAAGGGGAGAGTCTCCCTCATTTATGCTTTCATAGTTGAATTGTACCGGGAGGAGTCCTCTCACAGGTTTACTGCTTTCTAGTTATAGTTAGTCTCTTTTTTGTATCGGGGATGAGTTAGCCGACCTTAATAGGTTAGCCGACTTATGAACCACCATAGGATCGGAGGTAAGGTTTATGTCCCCCTCCTTGTATTTTTATTTTGATTATTTATGTTAAGGCTTGGGGGTGTTGCTTAACCCCTGACTGTGCACGAGAGGTGGGAGCCTCGTGTAGGGTCTGTTCCCATAAAAAAAAAAATATATATAGCAACACTAGGTTTCAATCCACTCTCTTCCATTTGGTCCAGAATTTCTAGTGCTGATTGTATGCCACCTTGTTTACAGTATTCATTTACCATAATCAAGAATGTTGCTTGATTTGGAACATGACCTTGATCTTTCATAACTTCAACAAGAAACCTGGCATCCTCATGTAGTCCCTTTTGGTAAAGGCACTTGATCATGGAATTATAAGCTGACAGCGAATGCTGAAGAGAAAGGCTTGCCATCTTATCCATGCAAAGCTGAGCAGAATCAAGTTCTCCTCCTAGACACAAAAGCAATAATGTATATATTGAAAGCAACACTAGCCAGAGGTAAGTTTCTTGCCACAATTTCTCCCAAGAGACAATCAATATCAAGCATGATATCTGAAGTAACTTTACGACTGATAGGGCTAGGGATGTAAAAGAGGTCAATACCACAACCGTTCTTGGTAATAGCCCGCAAAAATGTGCATGCTTCTAATCTCTGACCCTTTTGGATGATTGTTGATCAAGGTAAAAAAACAGAACATCGTCAGGAACCAATCCAGTGTACAACATCTTCCTGTATAAGTAATCTACTTTTGCTGACTGATTCTCTTTATAAAGTGCAGAGACTAAAGCAGTATAAGAGTGAACACTGGGAGCACCATTGCATTGATTGATGTCATCTATTAGCATCAATGCAAAATCAACTTTATGGTCCTTGAAATACTTGACAATCGTGATTTGGTAACTTACTGCATCAGGTTCTAATCCAAATTCAACCATCTGCTGACGCAGCACCCAACCCTCGTCGAACATGCCCAAGTTTGTAAACCCATTTATCAGTGTGTTCTAAGTATACTTATCAGATTCACAACCCAACTTGAGCATTCTGAGAAATACCATCATAGCCCTTTTCATTTTCTGGTTCTTGGAATAGCCGTTGATGAGAGTCGTGTACATGACTTTATCCAAAACAAAACCATAAGACTCCATATCCATGCTCAACAATTGCGCTTCCTCAACTCTACCTCTCTTACAAAACGAAAGAACCAATGTTTTAAACAAACGAACTGTGGGCGGTACCCCTCTATCACACATTGCATCAAACATATAGAGAGCTTAATCCAAGTACCCACGAAAGCACAAACCATCAACTAACTTATTGTAACAACTGCAAGCGAGTAATACATCAGCATTAATAGCTTCCATAAAAACATCAAATCCATCCAAGATTCTATCTTGGCCACAAAATCCCTTAATAAGCGCATTACACGTGCTTCTGCAAGGCATCAACTTCATATCCACAAGTTTATCAAAAAGTAACTTAGCTTCCTCTAGTTTACCCAACTTACAATAACATAATTTCCTTCAATGTGAGGAAAGGTTCGAACGCGATTCACTGAGTCCAAATGAACTTCAAAAATAAAAAGGCAAACATTTAGTGAGCATAAATCGTCTTCAGCAGATTTTTCTTGGTTTTGAAAAAGAAAGTTACCGAGAGAGTTGGGGGGGGGGTGAAGAAGTGAAATAGGAGGTGGAGGCAGAGGGGCAAGTGATGTGGAAGCTGACGACGGCTGTGGATTGGAGTCAGAATCAGAATCGGAGTTAGAAGAACCGTCTGCGTATGAGGCTCTTAGCGCCTCCATATTACTCCTTTTGCTTTGCTCTACCTCAATGAATCCCCTAAGTACGTACGCCTCGCGGAACTCACAGTCACTGACTGATCAATCTTGTCCAGACTTCCAAAAACTTCCCATTTTTATCTTGTCCAGACTTCCAAAAACTTCCCATTTTTAATGAGTTTATGTTATAAAAATAGTATATACTCAACTTGGATGTTGAAGATGAACAATTAAGGGTCTGAAATGAAATATACAAAAATATTCAAATACAGACACAAGGACAGCTATAAACTTTTGTATTAAGAACTTATAAAAGCTCATTTTTTTTTCTTTTCCTTCCTTTGTTTCGTTTAAGATTTCTATATGAGAATATTTAAAGTAGTACTTTATGCAAATGGTTTTCCTTCAATCTCCCCTCTGGTTTCCCACTTTTTAATAATGCATTTGCTTCTCTTTTGATCTTATTTGGATGAGTGATCTCTTTTTTCTTGCTTTTCTTGAAAAACATTAAATATAAAAGAATACTGTAGAGTGTGATCCGCATTTCAAATTAACAAAATATATTAGGGAAGTTAAAAATCCAACCGAAAAAATGTTATTGATTTATCGGTAATGAATTACTATTTGGACGATTCATTTATGATAAATTTCTTTTACTGGGTTATTAGTTTAATAACGACTTAAGATTTTTTCTTAGTGGATTAACCGATAACCCGATAATAATTTTCAAATATCAAATTTACCCTCAAGTATATAAATTCACTTGACCTTAGAGTCTAAAAGATTGTGTTGTGTATATTTTACTTGTTCAGTTATTATTATTAGCTTATATTTAGCTTTGACTTTTCTCTTTTTGTAGTTAAGCATTTGAGTGCACTGCAATTTGATATAAGTTGACCATATGGGTCGTTATTAGGAGTATAAAATGTGTGCATTTGTTTGAGGTAAATATGTGGAAAAGAAAAGATAGAAGAACCAAAAATTCTTCATAAGTATCACGACCCAAGCCTAGGGTCTAGACATGACATGTCGAATAAGACACCCGGAGGTACCTCACTCAAGCCTCTTAGCATTCACTTAGCTTTTCATAAATAATGACATACAATAACAAGAGGAAATAAAAACATTTTCCATTTGGTAAGCTAAGAGTTTCCAAGGAGGCCCAATGGTACTTCTTTTTCTCCTTATCCCAACCCCAGAAGAAATCAGCAATAAGGCATTTAATTTGCTTCAAAGTAGTTATGGTAGATGTTATGTCAGAGAGTAGATGTATAGGGAGTGATTGAAGCACTGATTTAACCAAAGTGGCTCTACCCCCATAGCTTAGCATCCTTGTCTGCCACCCTTGAATTTTAGCAATCACTTTTGCAACCATACTAGTGAAATAAATGATCCTTTACCTTCCTATATACAATGGACATCCAAGTATGTCATACGACCATGAGTGCATTTGTATCGAGTGATGGACACCACTCTGTCAATAATATCAGTAGGTGTGTGAGTAGGAATCAAGATTTGGCTCTTGTCCTTATTAATAAGCTGCCCAGAAGCGTCCTCATACACCTACAGGGTCTTCATGATCAGCTGAAGGGAATACTTAGAGGTTGAGGTGAAGATAATTATGTCATTTGCAAAACTCAAGTGGTTAATTTGTGGACCCCTTTTCTCCATTTGGAAACCAGTGTACAAGTAATGATGATGAAGGTTGTTTAACATTCTGGACAACACCTCAGCACCAAGAATAAAGAGGGCAGGGGAGATGGGGTCTCCCTGTTTGAGGCTTCTTGTTGCGAGGAAAAAGACATGCCTACTACCATTGATGATGACTGAGTACCAATTGTTGGACATTATTCTCCATACCATGTCAATGAAGATTTCTCCAAAGCCCATCTTTCTCATGACTAGACAAATAAAGGACCATGAGACCTTGTCAAAAGCCTTAGCCATGTCAAGTTTAATAACCACATTATCACCAATTTTGGGCTTCTTTATGTTATGTATAATTTCTTGGGCCAACATAATGTTCTCAGATATGCTCCTTCCTTGGACAAATCCAAATTGATTATTAGAAATAAGTTGAGGGAGGATGGGAGCCGGTCTGCTGCTAAGGAGTTTGGAGATTATTTTTCTAGTAAAGTTGCTGAGAGAGATAGGTCTGAAGTCAGATAATCTGTTAGGATGTTCTACTTTTGGGAGTAGAACCAAACATGCATGGGAGATGTATTTGGGAATGTCATGGCCATTAAAGAAGTATTGAATCAGCTCTAACAAATCCTCACTGATGATGTCCGAGCAAACCTGGAAGAACTTGCCACTCATCCCATCAGGACCTGCAGCAGAAGTAGCACTCATAGAGAAGACCACTTTTTGCAGTTCCTCCTTTGTAGGTACCTCTTGCATCAAGTGATTTTGATTGTCACTGACCATTCTAGGAATGTAATTAACAACATCTTCATTGATCTTCTTGCTGTCTCCACTAAATATTTTTTCAAAATGGCCACAACAGCCTTAGCAATTTCTGCATCTCCTTGATTAATATTACCCTGATCATCTTCAATTTTATGAATATACAATCTTCTCCTTCTCCCTCTGATGATAGCATGGAAGTATCTGGAATTGGCATCCCCTTCTTTAAACCATTGGAGCTGAGTTTTTTGTTTAAGGATGGACTACTCTATCTTCAGACACCTGATGTATTGGGCATTGATCTGGTTCAACTTGGTTCTATTATCTTCTGAGTTTTCTCTGATTATTGTATCCTCATCATCTCTATTACCTGTTCTCTTCCCATCGTCTTTGTCTTTGTTTCTTCTCTTTTGTTGATTATTATTAACTTCATAGTCGTGATCAGATTTATCCAAGGGGTGAGGGGATGGGAGAGATAAGTCAATACCAGATTGCTTTGCTTGTTTCACATACTCATTACCTCCTTTTTGATACTATTTATTGTTTTTTGCTAGAATCTGATTTGATTGAGCATTATTTTGTTGCTCCTTATATCTTGGTTTTTTTTGAGTTTGCCATTCTTGTTGTTCCTCTTTGTCTTTGTTCCTATCTTGGTGCTGTTGATGCCTCCCAGCTTGGTTTTCTTTTGTATCTGCATTAGTTAGAGATATATTACTCTCAGGTTGTTGTGAAATGGTTAAGGGACATACCTGGTTTTCAGCATCTTTCTTGGATTTATTATTCTTTGCTTCTTCAGCTTCTTTCCTTTTTTTGTTTTCTTCATCTCTCCTCTAACATTGCAGCTTGTCATAGTATACCCTTGATGCTTACAATAAGAACAGTATTCAGGTATACCTTCATACTGTATAGCCTGCCATCTACCTTTAGTGTGATCCTCTTCATCAAATCCTATCCATACATGTGGGGGCCTTTCCTTGGTGATATCCATTTGTATCCTTACTTTTGCAACGCTGCCCCTAGTTTTTTTAAATGAAGCTGCATCCAGGTACAGGGTTTTACCAATTGGGGATAGAAGGGGGGTTATAAACTCTTTGTTGTAACAATGCCAAAGTAGTTCTGGTAGTATGACCCAAACTGGAACAATAGGTGTTTCCTCTTCAGGTCTGAAGGTTGGAGTACACAATTGAAGTCTCATAAGCTGCCCTTCAATATACATCTTTTGTTTATTCCATACTGAAATATTATCTTCCTCATTATCAAGGTCTATATAAATGTTCCTTGCATTGAAATGAGCAATCTTGACACCTCCAGTGAGTTGGGTTTGAAGAATAAAACTTCTTCTTATAAGCTCTATCTTGGGCATTGTATTGGTGAATTTACCTATTAAAGCATACTTACATCTAGAAGCAAGTTTCACAAGAAAGTCTTCCTTTTTAATAATTACAGCCGGTAAGCCCTGTCTTGTGGTGAAAATAGGAGATGAAATAGCAATAGGCACCTCATTTCTAGTTTGATTAACTCTCAGTCTAGTCGCATAAGTTTGTATAACTGTGAATGGATCTGGTTTCGGGACAGGACCTGTTTTGGAACTCTGGAACTGAGGTAGCTGTTTTGGATTTGTGGGAGATTTATCATTTGAATTATGCTTATTTGGTTGATAATGAGGGTTATGTTTATCAAAGTTGGAAGTAAGCTTGGTGAAATCATGAGGGAGATGAGTATTGGTAGTTGCTGAGGTGTTGTGATTAAGCTTGATATTGTTACCACACGTAGCAACCTCTCCACTATTGTCCTGATCATAAGTTTTTGGATTGACTTGGATTGAATTCCGTCTTGCACTTGATTATGATAGCCATCCATATTGTTCCTTTTCATTTCTTCAGTGTCGGCATTCAAATGGTCCGAGTTCATCTCCAATGAGGCAGTAACCTCAACCCCAATTGATATGCTCGAAGAGTTTAATGGTTCCACATTTGCTCTTTGTTCCACCATAGTCGACTGCATACCTTCAACACTTTGGTCTGAGTCGAGCCAAACTGTTGGTTGTGAGGGGTGTATCTTGTCCCTATTGACATTTTGGCATTGAGTTTGACCCTTTTTATTCATCGGAGCTACGTCGACCTTATCAAAAATCTGGTCACCGGTGAAATTACCAGTAGAATTGATCGAATTTGGTTGTGGAGAAAGTTCTTTACCAGGAGAACAACCCTCAATATCCAAATTCCTTCCAATATCACCAGAATTTGTTCGACTCTCAGGCAATTCTCCTGCTATTCTCGCAGAAATCGCCTGTTGTGATCCTTCGATTGGAAAGATGGAATGGGTTGGAATTTGGTGTGAAGATACCTCTTTAGAGACAGAATCAGCCTCATTACTATGAGTTGCATGAATGTTTCCAGTTTGTGACAAAAAGATGATCTTTTGTGCCCAGGCTAGCTGTTCCTGAGAAATCGCTACAGGGATCGCAACATTATAATCAACATTCGAGGAGCTAGGAATGGAAGTAGGCGTTGATTCCAGATGGGTTTTGTTCATGAGAGGAAGGAGCTCCTCTTGGACTAAGTCTGGTGGCCTGGGGAGCTACACCAGCGGCGTGAGGGCCATTCCGGCAGACCTGTGCACTGTTCACGCTTGTATTTTTAGAGAGAAGGGAGAGAATTGTTACCGTTAGAGAGAGAGAGAGTAGGTTCATTTGCTGATAAAGAATTCTATTGACTTTTTAAGAGATATACCTATGATTATTCAACTACTTTATTTGGCGGCAACTAACTTGTTTCATCCATTTTTTGGATTAAAAGTCTTAATTAAATGAAAAACATGAGAAATTATCAAAACTAGAGAATCCATTGTCAATTGTTAATCATGTATAATTCATATATAATCTTTAAAACTATTACCTAAAAGAAATAAAGAAAGACAGAAAGATGAAAATAATGAATGCAAGAGAAAAAGTAGAAGTAGAGGAACCTATGTCTTTTGTAAAGTTTGACCAAAAATATTACTTACATAGAATTGTAGATTTTTTTTTAATATAAGATAAAATTCATTTTATATAAAATAAAAATTCTAGAACCGATGTAAGTAAGATCCGCTACAACTAGAAGTCGATTTGGTACCTTCAACTAGCCAATTAAGAAGTCTTAGATGTACTAGCACTACATCTTTGATGCAGTTATCGATTCTCCCGATGCACTCATTTCAAGGGGGAGCAAGACTTCTAAGTTTTGTGGAAGAAGAAAAAGCGGTTCACCAGCCACTACATCTGTAGATCCCACCAAATCATTAAACCTGGCAACTGAGAAGCTCATTTCGGACAAAGAAAATCTATGACAAGCGGTTTCCAGCGCTGCTGGGCAGAAAGACATGCTGACATGAAATTTAATTGATTTAGAAGTGTTTAATATCATGATTTATTAACTAAATTAAATAAGAATTTTAATTATTTTTAAAATTATAAAATAAATATTATTAATTATGAGACCAAATAATTTAACTAACGTTTTACAATATTATTACAAATCAACAACTATTGAATGCACTGTTAGATCGTAAGAAAAAAATAACAATTTAAAAATAAATAAATAAATAAATAAATCAACATATAACAACTATGGAAGCAGTGTTAGATTGTAAGAAAAGGAATAACAATTTTAAATATTATCAAACTTTGAAAGTTTCTTTCAAACACGAAACTATGCGAATAAATGTATTAGGAATTTACAGTTATTAATCTTCTAATAGCTATTATATATTAGGACTTCTTAATATTTAGTTGTGATAATTAATTCAAGGAAAGAATTTGTACAAAATATAATTCTACATTGATTAAAATCCTAAATTTTAGGATTTGTTCAAAAAAAGGATCACTTTAGCAATTAAACTTTATTAGGAAGATAGTTTAAATTATAATTATATAAATATAGATAATAATTTGAGGAAAATAGTAAATGACGATTTTGTCTAAAACGAAGTTCTTTCAATGAAGGACAAAAAGTTCAATCAACATTTTAAGGGTATTATGCTTTTAATATAGTATTAGCATCTATAAACGTGCTTTGCATGTTACTCCCTATCAATTAATATACAAAAATTTCTCGATGACTAATCGGAGTCCCATCCCGATACCTCACTCGGGACTCGACCTCAACATTCGACACCTGAATCGAGACTCGATCTCGACTCTCGACTCAAGGACCTAATCCCATACACATCCCAAGACTCGATCTAAGATTCAACTTCTGACTCGAGATCTAATCCCGACATTCAACCCTAGACACAACTACACCTCGACACATGATACCCGATATTTATTCAGGATCCGACTTTTGATACCAACTTTCGACCTAGGATCCGATATGAATTATGGATCAGGATCCGACTCCGATCCTAGATTTGGCCCTATACCAGACTTCCAAACCAAAATCTGAACCTACCCAATCCTGACATCTGACATGAGAGCTGAACCCTACTTTTGATTCTTGATACGGCCCAACTTTTGACTCGAGAACCAACTCCAACATCAGATCTTGGATCTGACTGTGAATAGGGAACTAAACCTGACTCTTGACCTAGGATCTGATCATAAATTTTGACCTAGGACCTGACTCCAACTCTTGATTTGGGACTCGACGTCTGAATCAGGACTCGGCCATGAGAATCGGCTTTTGAACTAAAATTTGATCTTGAAACTCGACTCCGACGATCGACTAAAGACCCGCTCTAATACCTGACCTAGAACCCGACCTAGACTATCAATTTGAAACTCTACTCCAACACCCAACAGGAAACCTACTCTAACACCTAACTCGGGAGCCAACCCTGACACACAGACCCAAGATCTTACCTTGATTTATGAGTCGCAATTCAACACAAATTGAGATTCGACTCCGATATGACCTGGGATCAAGGAGCTGAGTCTCGAATCATCTTGAATTTACGAAAAAAGATTAATGACGGGAGGTTGTATCTTATTGAATTGTTGATTGATATTTTGCCCTATATTGAAAAAACTCTATAATAGAAAAAATTATCATTTACTATTTTTCTACAATAGAAAAAAAATTCATTTACTATTTTTTTCACTGGGTATGTTGTTGTTGTTATTTACTATTTTTTAAAATAATTATTATTTAATTATTATGCAAATATATAGGACTTTGAAATTAATTAAAGTTATAACTATTAAATATTTACTCATTAAGGATATAAAAGTCATTCAATATTTAATGGATATTTGGTAAATCAATATTATAAAGCGTGTAGAAATTCCTTACTCATGGTTTACTTGAAATAGATTTAATGTTAAGCTCATAGCAGTATTAATAGGATAATATGTATCCTACAATAAACTTTTTTTTTTGGTTTTCCACCTTATATCTGCTACCCACATTGAAGTCTGACTATTCCAGATTTGCGCCGCGTAGGGCCCCATTTGGAGGAAAGCATTCCATACCAAAGAGTTTTCCATATCCAGGGCTTGAACCCGAGACATTTGGTTAAGGAAGGAGCAGCCCCATCCACTGCACCACATCCTTTGGTGGTATCCTACAATAAATTTAGTCTTTATAGAAATATGTTTTATTTAGTCCTAATACAAAATTATATTTATACCCATTAGTAATTTTTTAGATGGAGAAAATTTTAACTTAAAAGGGCAAATAAGTAAATCAATTTTTAGTGAATATTTTAGTTAATCAACATTTATATTTATATTTTTATAATAATATAAATAGATAAATAGATAATATTATTTGAAAAGGTAACGATGAAGCATGTAAAATAATAGGAGTATTTAACTCCTACGTCAAATTAAATTGGGAGAACTTAAATGAACCCAAACCTTTTGGATAATCCAAAAAGGTGTGCTAAAAATAGTAAGCAAGCAGAAGTGGAAATTTTAGTATTTTCCTATTAGTAGGAAAAGAAAAATTGGAGAACTCACGTAAGAAGGGACAAAGAGGTCGGCTAAAAGTAGTAGTAGAAATGAAAAGTGAAAAATTTTAGTATGCTCCTACTGTTATAAAATAAACTAACTTCGCAATTTAATAAGAGATAGAAATCATAAGAGAAGAGAGAAAGAAGATAATTTTGTATGTGTATCGTTTTATTGCAAAAATCTAGCAATTTATAGCCAGAGGGAGAGAAAAAATATAGTGGGCAACTTGCCCACTTTAAGTGGGCCCCACACAAAAAGAAGCATCCATTAGTATAAAGTGGACAACCACTAATTCTCTAACACACCACCCTTGGATGTCAACGTGAAATGTGACTCATTAAAAACTTTACAAGAAATAATATATATAGTTATAGGGAACATCCATAAATATTGTGCCTCGTTAAAACCTTAATAGGAAAAATCCAGTGGGAAAAAGTCTAATGAAGGAAAAAGAGTACACAATTTCTGGTAATATGCTTTAAGTGCTGCCTCATTAAAAACCTTATTAGAAAAATCCAGTGGGACAAAACCTTTGTTAAGGGAAAAAGAGTGCAGCGCTTATTTTACTTCACCTGATGAAAGCTTCATTTGATATTTTGGAGACGACGCATTCCCATCTTATATCTTAGTTTCTCAAAAGTTGATGTTGGTAATGTCTTTTTGAATAAATCTGCAAGATTATCACTTGAACGAACTTGTTGTACATCAATATCACCATTCTTCTGAAGATCATTTTTGAACAATAATTTTGGTGAAATATGTTTCATTCTGTCTCCTTTTATGAAGCAATCTTTCAATTGAGCTATGCACGCGGCATTGTCTTCGAATATAATTGTGGTACTTTGACATCATTTTCTAGGCCGCATTTTTCTTTGATTAACTGTATCATCAATCTCAACCACACATATTCTCTACTTCCTTTATGAATTGCTATTATTTTAATATGATTTGAAGAAGTAGCAATAATAGACTGCTTTGTAGATCACCGGATATAGCAGTTCCTCCGAGTGTAAATAGAGAGCCTGTGTGAGATCGAGCTTTATGTGGTTCTAATAAATAAACTGCATCTGCATAACCAATAAGGTCTACACAACCTTTGTTAGTATAAAACAACCCCATATCAATAGTACCCTTTAGGTATCGCAAAATATGCTTTATACCATTCCAATGCCTTCGTGTTGGGGATGAACTATACCTTGCGAACAAATTAACAGAAAATGTTATATCAGGTTTGGTTGCGTTGGCAAGATACATAAGTGCACCAATAGCACGGAGATATGGTTCTTCAGGAACAAAAAGTTCTTCATTCTCTTCTGGAGGTCGAAATAGATCTTTATCCACTTCAAGTGATCGAACAACCATTGGAGTATTTAATGGATGTGTTTTTTCCATGTAAAATTGTTTTAAGATTTTCTGAATGTAGGCAGATTGGTGGACAAAGACTCTGTCTACTAAATGTTCAATTTGCAGAACCAGACAAAGTTTTGTCTTTCCAAGATCTTTCATCTCAAATTCTTTCTTTAGATATTCAATCTCCTTTTGGACCTCTTCAGGGATTCCAATGAGATTTATGTCGTCAACATAAATGGCGAGTATAACATACTCTGATTCCATTTTCTTAATAAAAATACATGGAAAAATTACATCATTTATATAACTTTCATTTATCAAGTACTCACTAAGGCGATTATACCACATACGCCCTGATTGTTTCAGACCATATAATGATCTTTGCAATTTTATTGAGTATATCTCCCGAGACTTAATTTTAATCCTTTTGGCAATTTTAGTCCTTCTGGATTTTCATGTAAATTTCATTATCAAGTGAACCATAAAGGTAAGTTGTAACTACATCCATTAGATTTATTTAAAATTTTTTATGTACAGCTAAACTGATGAGATATCGAAAAGTTATTCCATCCATAACAGGTGAATATGTTTCTTCATAGTTGACCTCGGGTCTTTGAGAGAATCATTGTGCAACAAGGCGTGCCTTGTATCTTACAATTTCATTTATCTCATTTTGTTTTTACACAAAATCCCATTTATAGCCATCTGGTTTCACACCTTCAGGGGTTTGGACTACAGGTCCAAAAATCTCATATTTAGCAAGTAAGTCTAATTCTGATTGAATTATCTTTTGTCATTCTGGCCAATCATATCTATATCAACATTCTTCGACGAATTTAGGCTCAAGACTTTCACTATCTTGCATGAGGTTAAGTACAATATTATATGCAAAAATATTATCAACTCTGATTTTTGATCGATCAAAATTTATCTCATCACTGGTAGAATTTATTGAAAGTTATTCATTCACTTGAGTCTCGAGTTCACTGATTTCTTCAGGAATATCAGGATTACTCAAATCTTGACCTTCTTCAGGAGGTTCTTGTATAGTATCATCTTTACTATTCCTCACGCTTTTTTAGGATTTTTATCCTTTGAACTTAATGGTCTACCACACTTCAGGCGTGTTTGGAATTCAAAAGCTATGATCCTAGTAGATGGTCCTTTTGGACATCAATTCGGATAGGCACATTCACTACAGGAATATGTGACTTAGTTATCCATTTCAAATTAGTAGATGCATCTAGCATTTGACAGTGTTTTGAGATGCGAAAAGTGAAAAAAAGCGACGGGGGCTCGCTTCACAGAAGCAAGAAGCGAAGCACATGCTTTTTTCATAAAAAGTGTTATTTAGTATAAAAATAATAAATAAAAAATATGCATAGATAAATAATCAAGAACTCAAAAGACTTAGATTAAAAAGTAAATATATAGTCAATAATCCTCATAAGTAACAACATATAAAGCAAATGCATAACCAAATCACAAAGAGAGCAAAATCCTATTCTTCAACAAGATCCTCAAACTCTTGAAGTGCCATCAACATGGGCTCTACACGGTCCTCATCTTCTTCCTCATCGGAGGACTCATCAACAAGAGTTCTATTTCTATTTGAACTTGAACTTGAACCTGTAGCTACTCTTTTTTCCTTGCCCCTTAAAGTACTCCCCCTAAAACCATAAATATTCTCCTCCACACCATAGGTTGTAGCAACATCACCATAAGTGAGACCTTCTCCTTCATATACTTCTTCATCTTCATGATTTTGGGGTGCTCCAATTAACCATTCATTTGCATCATCAATATTATCCAACAAAATTGGATCAATGGTATTGCGAGCATTGTAGCGATACACCAATGTTCTATTATATTTGATGAACACTAGATCATTCAGGCTTTTTAACTCAAGCCTGTTTCTTTTTTTATTATGAATCTGCATAGAATTCGTAGAAAGTAATTAATGGGAGGACTTTGGACAATTTATATACCATTTAATTTAGTAATAACGTAATATAGGTTCTCACATGTTCATACACGCTCCAATTTCTCTCGCAACCGGATGAGCTACAAGTTAAACTTTGCACTCTAATAGCAAATTGTTGCAAGTTTGGGACATTATGACCATATTGCATCCACCATTCAACTGTAGAAGAATTATTTTAAAAGTTAATATGTAACAACTTAAAAGTTAAAGCTCTAACAGTTAAATGTTGAAATGCTCACCTGGTGACCTTAAGGTTCTAGCTCTAATGGCCGACTCAATTCCAAGTAGCCCGTCAGCTTTCATGTACACACCAAGCTCATCCCCTATTTTGTATTGCAAAGTTTTATCTAGGATCATCCTCTCAACACATGCATGATATCCCAACCACACTTCTTCGGTTAAAGTCTTCATCTCATTATTTTTATAATAGAGCCCCGGGTTCAAAATATGTCCAACTGCATGTAAAGGTTGATGAAGTTGATCCATCCACCTTGCATCAATGATTTTGAAAACATTCATATATTTCCTGTCATCATAATTGAATGCCTTTTCAATACTTTCTTTGGCCCTATCCATGGCTTCATAAATGTAGCCCATTGGTGGTTTTTTCTCCCCATCCACCATACGTATTACATTAACTAAAGGACCACCAACTCTAAGTGCTTAAACAATGTCATTCCAAAAATATGGACCAATGATGTGTCTCGCAACTTCTTTCCCAAGAGTTTCCTTTGTATAGACACTTTCATTCCATTCAGTGGACATAAACAAGGTTCTCAGATTTTTCTTTTGCATATAAAAACTATGCAATGTCAAAATGTCTGTTGTGAATCTTGTCTTAGCAGGGTTTACCAAGTTTCTTTGCTTTGTGTATCTCCTCATCATATTCAACAACAATACCCTTTGATTGATATAAGAATGTATCTTAACAGCCTTACCAAAAACTATTCAAAAAAAATTAATAGTTAATAAGTAAACAAAACTAACATGAAGATTAAAAAATAACATTAAATATTAAGACTCAAGTTCACCTCTAGAATACAGGGCCTCTTTGAAAATGTCACCAAATATCTAGTTGACACAGTGAGCAGCATAAGGAGTCCATAAAATATGCGGGAACACTCCCTTCAATATGTCACCCATTTTTTTGTTCTCACTCGCATTATCAGTCACAACTTGTACCATATTTTCCTTGCCTATTTTCAAGATAGTCTTCTCAAACAAGTTAAATATCTTATTAGAATCAGTAGAAGAGTCACTAGCATAATGAGATTCAAGGAACACACTCCCTTTTGGAGAATTCACCAAAACATTGATGATTATTTTTCCATTCCTTGCTGTCCAGTTATCTTCCATAATGGAACAACCATACGTTTTCCATTGAACCATATGATCTTCTACAATTTTGTTTGTCTTTTCCACCTCTTTTTTAAAACAACGAACTCTTACCTCATGATAGGTATGGGGCTTCATTCCAGGGCCATATTGGCTTACTACTTCAATGAATTCACCAAAACATTCAGTGTAGTTAACACAATTGAAAGGCAACCCTGCATCATACATCTACATAGCAAAAGTAGAAACAGCATGATCCCGTAAAATCTTGCTAGAAGCCTCTAGATCAATTGGTCCACCTTTTCTCTTTCATTTGGTTTTTGTGAGAAATAGAGATTAAGAGCACCTTTGACATTGCTAGCGGTGGATGACCCACTTTCACTAGTTGAAGGTATCTTTTTTGAGGGAGGCCCCATTGGCATAGTCTGTAATGACCTTGAGGGTCATTTTTGAAAATTTGTACAAAATTACCATTTTACCCTATTTTAGTGCCCCCGAGTGTTATTTGACCGGTTTGTGTTGTTGATTTTGTTAAAATCGTAATAGGTTGTAAATTGTGTGTGTTTTTGAGTTTTCATAAGCTTTAAGTGTTAAAAAGTGATTTCGGTGCCAATTGGAGCTACGGGTCTCAGAATGGGGTTCCGTCAGTTCCATCAACTCCAGAATGTGAAAATTGGTCTAGGAGAGTTGTTAGAATCACATTTGGAGTTAATACATGGATTTGAGGTCTTGAGTTGAAAAGTTCAATTTTTATGAGCTAAGTTTGACTTTGGTCATTAAATCGAGTTTCGAGTGTCGGATGGTAAGTTTTGCGACTTCCATTGGCTCAAAAACGTGTTTTCTGATCAATTTTCACTATTGATTCATATTTATAGAGTTCCGGATGAATTTTTATGGTCAAAAACTTGTTTTGAAGGGCGGTGGTGTAAGTTAACCGTGGTCAATGCGTAGTCAACACGCATGAACAGTAAAATTTTGGGAAGAAAATGCCCCTTTCTTCCCATTTCAATATATTTCACCATTTGTTTGAGTTCTTGAACTCCTTGAGGCGATTTAAGAAGAGATTTGCGAGGAAAAGTGTTGGGTAAGTGATTTTTGACCTGAAACCTTCATTTTTCATTAAGTATTTTTGATAATTTTAACTCCTAAATTTTAGTTTCAAACCCCAAATTTTTTTGTTTCTTCCCTAATCTGAATTTAAGGAAAATAGTGATTTCTAATTTGTTTTGATCTCTATTTTTATGGATTTTTTCAACAATGAGTTCCTTATTACCAGTTGAATGTGACTGTCCAATAAATTTCCAGATTTCAATCTTTTTGGAAATAATTAATTTTTGGACCATTTTACCCCAGTTTCAAAACCTATCAATATGGGTGTCATTGGATTCCTTGTGATGTGTATGTTTTATTTTTGATAGTGGGTTATCATTCCTGGCATTGAATTCTAGAGTTGCTTGTCCGATAGAGCTATTCGAGTGCGGTTTCAGCAATTAAGGTTGGTTTAGCTATCCTTCTTTGAGATTGAGATGGGGTAATTAGTCATTCATATGTTATAGACTTTGGAATGAGGTTTTAGTATGTTTTGAGAATATTATATATATTGTGATTCCCGTGTGGGGGATTATTTATTAATGTGTTGCCGTGTGGGGGCCTTATTTGTTATGTTATTTTCTTTGAGAGCATGTGATTCATGATTTGACTAAAAGAGAGGCTTGAGTATATTATTTGACTTGTGATGCCCGTCTGAGAGGTTGAGTTGGGGGTTTTGATCATGCTTGAGTATTAAAATATTGTTGAGAAAGGGGGATTTTGTATGCAGGCGGAAGCATTCCTTAGTTTATTTCATAGGTTTGATTAATTCCTTATATTCAGTCGGCTAAAACCTATTAAGTACATGTGAATTGTACTCATCCCTACTTCTGTGTCCCTTTTTGATACAGATATTAGTCAGGTTACCTCACATGGCAGCTGATATTCTAGCAGATTGTGTATTCTCAGATTAGTGGTGAGGTCCCGGAATTCAAATCGTCACTAGTCTATCTTTATTTTTTATTCGTTTGTATCATTCAAATACTTATGTTGTATCTTCAGACTCAAACCTTGTATTAGATGCTCTTTATACTTATGACACCAGGTTTAGGGATAATTTCTTCATTGTGTTTTATTTTATTTAAATCGTTGCATGAATTTTCCTTTGGGAGTCTCATATGAGTTTTACATTTAGGCTAACACATCAGGTTGGGTTTTGGGATGTGTGCCATCATGACCTCGATTTTTGGGTCATGACATAGTCACTTCAACTTCATCATCCATTTCATCATCATCAACAAGATTAACCATGGATGCTTCAGAATTCATTTAATTTTTAAATTTATTTTTTTCATAAAATACTTTTTTATTTCTTCCTTCACACTATTCGGGACCTTTGGACACACTTTAACATCTTTATAACCACCAATAAGATGCTTCTTGTGATAAAATATTCCACCATTATATGTCATATCACAAAAAACACATTTGATTTATGTGTTACTTAACATGGCAATTCCATATGCCCAAGCTGGATTCCTTTTTTGTGCCATTAAGAAAATACAACTTACTACAAAGAAAAAATAGAATAATAATTCAGTCACACAAGTCAAATTGTCAAAACAATAATAGAGTAGTTGACAGATGGCATCAAAATTAATAGAGCAATAGTTGACTATGTCAAAATAATAATAGAGCAGCTGACAGATGGCAGCAAAATTAATTGAGCAGCTGGCAACAAAATTAATAAAGCAGATGACATCAAAATTTAAAAAAAAATAATAGAGCAGTAGTTGACCATGTGGAAAAAAAATAGAGCATACGCTCAAGCTTAACAAAACAGAGGTCCCACAGATACTGAGAACCCAAATCAAAAAATATAGTGGCCAAAACATAATAGAGTCGCACAGAAAAGAAACAAAAACTTGAATTTTATTTATTTATCTTCACAATAGTTACGCAGAACTGATGCAGAACTGCTGAATTGAAATAGAAAAAGAAGAAGAGAAGAAGAAAAGAAGAGATGAAGAGAAGAAGAAAAGAAGAGATGAAGAGAAGAACAAGAACTTCGCAGCAGTTGCATAGAACTGCTAAATAGAAATAAAAATAGAAAGAGAAGAAGAGAAGAAGAGAAGAAGAGAGGAAGAGATTAAGAGAAGAAGAGAAGAAAAAGAACTAACCTGGTTGAAGAAGTTGAACTGTAGAAGAAGTCGCAACATCTTGTTTCTCGCTTCTCGGAGGGAAATAATTGGAACAATTAATTGTAAGTTTTACAGATTTTTTTTAAAAAAACACCTAGTGCCACTTTTTTCAAATAAGCAAACTTTTTTCTCGCTTCTACATAAAGCGCGCTTCTAGCTTCTCCCATAAAGCGAATATGTTTCTGAAATCATTTCGCTTCACGGTATTGAAGCGCTAGGGCTCGCCTCACTTCGCTTCACACTTAAAGAGAGTGCTTCGGCGCTTTTTCACAACACTAACATTTGATTTGCTATTTTCTGTAAGTGGATGATCTTCTGGACCTCCTGCTCACATGTGTGGGTACGTGGATCAAAATGAGATAGTGATGAAATGTTCCATGCAATTTATTTTTTGGGTTCCTTTTCTCTCCCACTAATTGTGGAAAAGTAGTTTCATTAAACCGACAATCTGCAAATCGAGCAGTAAATAAGTCTCCTATCAACGGTTCAAGATACCGAATTATGGAGGGTGAGCCAAACCTAACATATATGCCCAACCTTCATTGAGGGCCCATCTTTGTACATTGTGGTGGTGCTACAGGAACGTATACTGCACAACCAAAAATTCATAAATGGGCTATATTTGGCTCATGACCAAATACTAATTGTGACGGAGAATAATTATTATAATGTGTCGGTCTGAGACGTACAAGTGCTGCTGCATGTAAGATAGCATGACCCCAAACAGTAATTGGCCATTTTGTTTTTATTAGAAAAAGGTCTATCTATCAATTGTAGGTGCTTAATAAATGACTCTGCTGTAACACCCCGTAAAACGTTGTATGTCGGTATTTTAATTCTCGATGAAAATGATACCATTTATGTATTTTGGGCACACCTTTTCATAACTTCGTCCAAATTAGGTGATTCAAATTTCTAAATAACTCCAACGAAATTACCTACAATGTTCATGAAGACCATATCTCAAGATTCAGAGGATAAGTAGCTCAAATAAATTACTTTTTGCAAGACATGGTGTTGTGATGAAATGGAGTGTTTATAGAAGAAAATTCATATCTCACTGTAGGATGATCAAAATTGGTTGATTCTTGAATGACCTGAAACTCAACTTCTAGATCTACAATTCTTATGCATACACCAAATCCTAATGAGGAATTTATCTTAATCAAACGTAGCTCCGAATAAGAGTATTCCGTTAAAGGAGAGCTCATCTCACCTACCATGGAAAGATCTAGAACCATTTGATATCATCCATGACATAAAAATCCTCCATTGAATTTTCAAGATCATCCTTTGTAATTATTTTTATTTATTGTTAGGCCCCTCCTCCATACCTATAAATACCCACCTTATTTTCTCATTTTATTCATCAAGCTTTCTTAAGCAACTGTTCTCTCTATACACTTCTTTACTCATTCTCAAATATAGTTTTAGTTTTAGTAGTATATAAATACTATTCTGGTGATTCTTATACTCCGGATAGTAAAAAAAATGCTCCGGTGAGAAAAAAAGGCTAGGGATCCAAGAGTGTTCCAATTCAGAGTAAAGTTTCGGATTTCAGATATGTAAAGCTATTCATAGCATTGGATTGAGTTCATCCATGTGCCCAATATTTAAATTCATCGTAATTGAGTTATAGTTGAGTTTTATCCAAATCTTGAATTCTAAATGAATTAATTCTTTTTCTATTGAGTTAGATATATTTATGCATTGAGATTATTATTATTTTTATCTCTCATATTATTGGAATTATTGTTCATGGATACTTTCCCATGAACTCTAATTGATTTGATGTTCATGAATATTTTTATACATGTTTTGAGTAAAGATGTTGACTTTTAATATTTCATTGATAAAAAGAGTGATATGGATTAATACTATATAAATATTTTATTAAGTTTTGAAAGAGCAAAAGAATTGAGTTTAAATGAATTTGAGGAAATGATATTTTGAACAAGATATTTTGATGAGATGTAAATGATGTTTTTGAAGTATAATGATTGATGAAGAGTAATGAGATGAGTTTGATGATTTAAATTAAAGTCCAATGAGACTAGATAATGAGTTTAGTATGAGCATATATTTTGGGAATAGTATTGAGCACCGAGTTGGATAAGAGTAATTAACTAAAACCCCAAAACTACGTAGCCAGCGTAGGATGAAGGCTATGCCTCCTATGTCCCAAAAAGAGGACTTTGATGAGTGGATCCAAGATGGTGATGTTCTTTACCCTAGCAAGGTATTGGATGGATGTGAAAATGACATCGCTTCGTTGTATCATCGCTAGCTCATAAGTGATGATTGTCGATTAGACAAACTCCCAACTGAGTAAGCATTGCTTATTATTATTTTTAAATTTGCATTACATATTGATGGTGAGACGATGTTGAGTTCTAAGCTGAGTTTTCTTGAGAGGAGTTTCTTGATATCTGTCCTTACCTTCCTGCCATTTTACATACTTGTACATTCCATGTACTAACGTCATTCGACTTACATCATTTTATGATGCAGATACAGGTGTTAGAGATCCTCAATAGGTGCATCATTAAAGATTATTATTTTTCAGCTATTTGGTGAGTCCTTCTTGTATTCGGAGGAACTCTTTATCCTTTTATTATTGTTGAGTATTATGTTTCTTTTGAGGTAGCCATAGACATGTCATTGGCACTGTATATGAGTATTAGGGGCTTCATAAACAGAGTTTGATGATGTAATCAGAGTAGTTCTCCTTACAAACTACTTCTTCTAAGGATTATTTATTTTTCCTTTGATATTGATTATGGCAAACCCATATTAGTATTCTTAAGTCTTCCACTGATGAACAAATGAGTAATGAGACCAAGTGGTTCTCTCGGAGGCCAGAGATGGTTTTTGAGTACCGGCCATACCTAGGGTACCCTCTCTGGGCATGACAAACTTGGTATCAGAGCACAAAGTTTAAGAGTCCTAGGGTGTTTATGAAGTCATGTCTAGTAGAGTCTTGCTTATGGGTGTATTGTGCACCACACTTATAATCAGGAGGCTATAGGACATTAGGAATTATTTCAGTTTTTTCATAGTTCGAGTTCGTGCAATAGAGTTTAACTCTATAAAAGCTTCCTTTCTAGTTCGTGCGTTTATATATTTCAGCTATGCCTCCTAAATATACAGCCAGTCAGAGGAATGCTGCCATCACTGAGGTTCCATAGTCAGAGATACCTCCATAAAGAACTAGGGGCCGACCTCCAAGGTTTACCCCAAATACCTACTGTTCAGACCACTCCTACTTTAGAGAAAGATTTCCGAGGAGCGATTTCTATGCTCACCTAGTTGGTGGCTGCCCGAAATAGTAGCCAGAGTTCACCAACTCCTAACTGTAGTTATCAAGAGCCGTCTGCTGCCATGAGAATTAGAGATTTTCTAAGAATGAATCTGCCGGTCTTTACGGGTTCCAAGGTTGATGAGGACCCCAAAAAGTTCATTGATGAGATGCAAAAGATACTTAAAGTGATGCATGCTATAGAGATCGAGGGGTTTGAGTTGGTGTCTTATCAGCTCAAGGATGTGGCAAATATCTGGTATAACCAGTGGGAAGAAAGTAGAGGTGAGGATGCAGAGCCTACTATTTGGGATGAGTTTGAGGAAGCATTCCTTGATCACTTCTTTCCCCAAGTGCTACGGGAAGCAAAAATTAAGGAGTTTGTGAACCTCAAGCAGGAGAATATGACTGTAAAGGAGTATAGTTTGAAGTTTATTCAGTTGTCCAAATATGCCCAGAAATGATTCCTTATATGAGGGGCAAGATGAGAAAGTTTGTCTCTGGCCTGGGCAAACATGTAAAGAAAGAATGTAAAGTAATGTTAATGATTTCTGACATGGATTTTTATAGATTGATGGTGTATGCTCAGCAGGTTAAGGATGACAAGAAAAAAGACCGAGAGGAACACCTAAGCAAGAAGGCTAAGTCTATTGGGCATGAGAACGAGCAGAAGCAGGGGAAGGGTAACAAGTCCTTCTTTCAGAAGAGGTCTTCTAATTATGCACATTCCTCAACAAATGCTTTTACACCTAATACCAGGATTGATCAGAGGTTGCTGAGTCACCAGAACTTCCGAGCTCAGGGTTCTCAGTCCCAAATAAGTATAGCTCAAGGTTCTAGAGGAAAGTCATTGTGTGCTAGATGTGAGAAGCTCTATTTGGGAGAGTGTCGTGTGTGCACCAATGCTTGCTACAGATGTGGAAAGACAGGTCACTTCCAGAATGAGTGTCCTTCAAAGAGACAGGGAGATAGAAGTAGTGAACTCAATTTTCTTCTGTAGCTCCACAGAATAGAGGTAATCAGAGAGGTAGAGCTTCAAGTGCAGGTGGGGGAACAAACCGCATATATGCTATGGATAGTCGCCAAGACCAAGAGAATGCACCCGATGTTGTTCTTAGTATTCTCTGAGTCCTTTCTTTTGATGTGTATACATTACTTAATCCAAGTGCTACGTTATCTTTTGTGACTCCTTACTTGGCTAGTAAATTTGAGATTTTTCCTGAGTGTCTTCTTGAGCCTTTCAGCGTGTCTACTCATGTTGGTAAGTCTATCTTAGCTAAGAGGGTCTATAGAAATTGTATTGTGTCAATCTATCACAAGGATACCATGACTGACTTAGTTGAGTTGGACATGGTGGATTTTGATGTGATTCTTGGCATGGACTGAATTTATGCTTGTTATGCTTTAGTTGATTGTAGGACCTGAATTGTCAAGTTTTAATTTCCAAATGAGCCTATCTTAGAGTGGAAGGGGAGTTCTGTAGTGCCTAGAGGTAAATTTATTTCCTACCTTAAGGCCAGAAAATTAATCTCCAAGGGATGTATATATCATATAGTCTGAGTCAAAAATATTAATGATCAGGCTCCATCTCTTGAGTCAGTTCCCATTGTGAAAGAGTTTCCTGAAGTCTATCTTAAGGATCTACCCGGAATCCCTCCTTATAGAGAGATAGACTTTGGTATTGATGTTCTTCCTGATACACAATCTATCTCTATTTCTCTTTATAGGATGGCTCCTGTTGAGTTGAAAGAACAACTGAAAGACCTCCTAGATAAGGGATTTATTAGGCCAAGTGTCTCACCTTGGGGCACTCCTATCCTATTCGTGCTAAAGAAAGATGGGTCCCTTAGAATGTGCATTAATTACCAATAACTAAACAAGGTCACCATAAAGAAAAAGTATCTTCTCCCCAAAATAGATGATTTATTTGACTAACTTCAGGGTGCCACATGCTTCTCTAAGATAGACCTCAGATCAGGCTATCATCAGTTGAAAGTGAGAGAATGTGACATCCCGAAGATGGCTTTCCGAACCCGCTATGGTCATTTTGAGTTTCTTGTTATGTCCTTTGGATTGACAAATACTCTTGTAGATTTTATGGACCTCATGAATTGGGTATTCAAGCCATACTTGGATACGTTTGTGATTGTCTTCATCGATGAATTTTTGGTCTACTCTAGAAATAAGAGTGATCATGCTAATCACCTTAGGTTTGTTCTTCAAACTCTCAAGGAGAGGGAGTTGTATGCTAAGTTTTCGAAGTGTGAGTTTTGGCTTGAGTCTGTAGCGTTCCTAGGCCATATTATATCTGGTGATGGAATTCGAATTGATACTCAAAAGATTGAGGCAGTTAAGAACTGGCCCAGACCCACCTCTCCAACTGACATAAGGAGTTTCTTAGGTTTGGCTGGTTACAATAGGAGATTTGTTGAGGGATTTTCATCCATATACTCACCATAGACTAAAATGACTCAGAAAAAAGTTAAGTTTCAATGGTCTGATGCTTGTGAGAAAAGCTTTCAAGAATTGAAATCTAGATTGACTAATGATCCAATACTGTCCCTACCCGAGGGAACAGAAGGTTTTGTAATCTATTGTGATGCTTCTAGAGTTGGGTTGGGATGTGTTTGATGTAGAAAGTTAAGGTCATTGCCTATGCCTCCAAACAACTTAAGACTCATGAGAGAAACTACCCCACTCATGACCTTGAGTGGCGTCACTATTTTTATGGTGTACATGTGGATGTATTCACAGACCATAAGAGCTTATAGTATGTATTCAGCCAGAGGGAGCTGAACTTAAGGCAAAGGAGATGGATGAAGTTGCTCAAGGATTATGAATTGAGAATTCTCTACCACCCAAGTAAAGCAAACATAGTTGCCGATGCTCTTAGCAGGTTATCCATGGAGAGTATGGCCCATGTGGAAGAGAAAAAGAAGGAGTTGGCAAAGGAAGTGCATAGACTTGCGTATTTGGGAGTTCAACTTATTGACTCTAGTGAGGGTGGTACAATAGTCCAAAATAGAGCTGAATCATCTCTAGTTGCAGAGGTGAAAGGAAAGCAAGATCAGAATCCTATTCTTCTTCAACTGAAGGACGAGGTTCACAAGCAGAAGGTAATGGCTTTTACCAAAAGGGGAGATGGAGTGTTAAGATATCAAGGGAGATTATGTGTTCCAAGTGTTGATGGCATTCGAGAGAGAATCATGATAGAAGCCCATAATTCCAGGTATTCCATCCATCCAGGTTCAACAAAGATGTACCTGACTTGAGAGAAGTATACTGGTGGAGTATAATGAAGATAGATATAGCAGAGTTTGTGTCTAAGTGCCCGAACTGCCAATAAGTTAAAGTTGAGCACCAAAGACCTTGTGGAGTGGCTTAGAATATAGAGATCCCAGAATGGAAGTGGGAAATGGTCAATATGGACTTCATTACCTGTTTACCATGAACCCACAAACAACATGACTCTATTTAGGTGATTGTGGATAGGATGACCAAATCGGCCCATTTTTTACCGGTTAAGAGTACGGACACTGCAGAGGATTATGTCAAACTGTATCTTAGAGAGATTGTTAGACTGTATAGAGTTCCTTTATCTATCATCTCAGATAGGGGAGCTCAATTCATTGCTCAATTTTGGAATTCATTTCAGAAGGTTTTTGGTTTAAGAGTGAACCTTTTCACTGCTTTTCATCCACAGACAGACGGCCAGGCAGAGCGTACGATACATACTTTGGAGGATATGTTAATAGCCTGTGTCATTGACTTCAAAGGTAATTGGGATGATCATTTACCTCTTATTGAGTTTGCATACAATAATAACTTCCATTCGAGTATTTAAATGGCCCCTTATGAAGCTCTGTATGAGAGAAGATGTAGATCACCAATTGGTTGGTTTGAAGTTGGTGAAGTTGAGCTGATTGGACCAAACTTGGTTCACCAAGCTATGGAGAAGGTGAAAACCATCTAAGAGAGATTGAGGACTGCTCAGAGTCGCCAAAAATTCTACAATGATATTAGGAGGATAGATTTGAAGTTTGAAGTGTATGATTGGGTATACTTGAAAGTTTAAACCATAAATGGTGTGATGAGATTTGGAAAGAAAGGGAAGCTTAGTCCCTGCTATATTGGTCCTTATCAGATTATGAGGAGGGTTGGTAACGTAGCCTATGAATCGGAGTTACCCCCAGCGTTAGCTGCTATTCATCCCGTGTTTCACATCTCTATGCTTAAGAAGTGTTTGGGATATCTTCACTTGTTTTCCCAACTAAGAGCATTGGGTTGAAAGAGAGTTTGAGTTGTGAAGAGATTCCAGTTCAGACTCTTGATCGTCAGGTTCGCAAATTAAGAATTAAGAAAGTGACATCTGTCAAAGTCCTATGGTGAAATCATTTTATTGAAGAGGCTACATGGGAAGCTGAAGAAGATATGAAGTCTAAATATCCTCATCTATTTGTGCCTTCCGACGATGATGTTCAAGGTAATATTCCTTACTTCTAACTTTGAGTCGATGCATATTCTTGACTTTGAGTCATTGACCATATTGAGTGTCAGAGTTTTTGAGAAATTAATGTATTGATGATATTCGTTCTTGATGTCTCCTAGTTTCATCTTCATTCGAGGACGAATGATCCCAAGGGGGAGATATTGTAACACCCCGTAAAACATTGTATGTCGGTATTTTAATTCTTGATGAAAATGATACCATTTCTGTATTTTGGGCACACCTTTTCATAGCTTTATCCAAATTAGGTGATTTAAATTTCTAAATAACCCCAACAAAATTACCTACAATATTCATGAGACCATATCTCAAGATTCAGAAGATAAGTAGCTCAAATAAATTACTTTTTGCAAGACATGGTGTTGTGACGAAATAGACTATTTATAGAAGAAAATTTATATCTCACTGTAGGATATTCCAACTTGGTTGATTCTTGAATGACCTAAAACTAGCTTTCTATATCTACAATTCTTATGAATACACCAAATCCTAATGAGGAATATATCTTGTTCAAATGTAGCTCCGAATAAGGGTATTCCGTTAAAGGAGAGCTCATCTCACCTACTATGGAAAGATCTAGAACCATTTGACATCATCCATGACATCAAAATCCTCCATTGAATTTTCAAGATCATCCTTTGTAATTATTTTTATTTATTGTTATATCTCTCCTCCACACCTATAAATATGTAACATCCCCTAAAAACGTTGTATACGATATTTCAATTCTCGCCTAAAAATGATACAGCCTATATATTTTGGGCATAACATTTTATAGGTTTGTCCAAATTGGGTGATTCAAATTTCTGAGTAACCACAAGATCTTTACCTACAACTCTTGTGAAGACCATATTTTAAGTTTCGGAGGTTAATTAGGTCAAATAAATTAATTATTGTAACACAGTGTGCTGTGACGAAATGGAGTATTTGTAGAAGAAATTTCATATCTCATTGTATGATGCTCCAAATTGGTTGATTCTTAAACGAAATGAAATTAGACTTCTATATCTATAATTCTTATGAAGACACGAAATCCTAATAAGGAATTTATTTTATTCAAAAGCAGCTCCGAAAAGGAGTATTCTGTCAAAAATAACTCATTTCACCTACCATGGAAAGGTCTAGATACATTTGACATCACTCATGACATAAATTGTCCTCCATTTAACATCATCCATGACATCAATATATTCCATTAAATTTTCAGATTTTTCTTTATTATAAATTGGAATTACCATTGGAAATGACCATGGTTCATCCGGTGTTTCACGTGTCTATGTTGAAAAAAAGTGTGGGTGATCCTAATTCCATTGTACTTATGGGAATAGTAAATATTAAAGAAAACTTGACCTATGAAGAAGTTCCTGTGGAAATTTTGGACCGGCAAGTTAAGAGATTGAGGAACAAGGAAGTTGCATGTGTTAAAGTCCTTTGGAGGAATCAACAAATAGAAAGTGCAACATGGGAAGCGGAAGCGGATATGATTAAGAGATACCCTCATCTTTTCCCCTCTACCCAAACCTAAGGTATTAAGTTGTCCTTGCTCAATTACTTATCCTTGTATCTCAACTTTTCTTGTCATATGCTTGAAAAATTATAAAATATGTTTTAAACGATGTTTTAAATTACACTATTGCATTAATGATGGGTTGTTGGTTTACACTCTACTCTACTCAAGTTAAGTCTTTCCTCATTCGAGGACGAATGTTCCCAAGGGGGAGATAATGTAACATCCCCTAAAAACGTTGTATACGATATTTCAATTCTCGCCTAAAAATGATACAACCTCTGTATTTTGGGCATAACCATTTATAGGTTTGTCCAAATTGGGTGATTCAAATTTCTGAGTAACCACAAGATCTTTACCTACAACTCTTGTGAAGACCATATTTTAAGTTTCGGAGGTTAATTAGGTCAAATAAATTAATTATTGTAAGACAGTGTGCTGTGATGAAATGGAGTGTTTGTAGAAGAAAATTATCTCACTGTATGATGCTCCAAATTGGTTGATTGTTGAACGACATGAAACTAGACTTCTATATCTATAATTCTTATGAAGACACTAAATCCTAATAAGGAATTTATCTTATTCAAAAGCAGCTCCGAAAAGGAGTATTCTGTCAAAAATAACTCATTTCACCTACCATGGAAAGATCTAGACACATTTGACATCACTCATGACATAAATTGTCCTCTATTTAACATCATCCATGACATCAATATATTCCATTAAATTTTCAAATTTTTCTTTATAATTATTTTATTTATTATTAGGTCCCTCTTTCCCACCTATAAATACCCACCTTATTTCCTCATTTTATTCATCAAGCTTTCTCAAGCAAGTCTTCTCTCTATACACTTCTTTACTCATTCTCAAATATAGTTTTAGTTCTTAGTAGTGAAGAAATACTATTCCGATGATTCATATACTCCGAATAGTACACAAAACATTCCGGCGAGGAGAAAAGCTAGGACTCAAGAGTATTCATTAAGTCTTTCGGTTCCGACTAAAGCTTCGGATTACAGGTATGTAAGGCTTCAATGAGAGTATTCCTTCCACTCTCATGTCTAAATTATTTTGATTATATGATAAATTATATTATTTGTTTAAGCTCTACTCTAAGTTATGTGGGTGTTTATCCATGGATTCTTTCATCCATGTAGTCCAAAAACTCTTTCAATTAAGTGTCTTGATTTCAAGTAATATTTTCTTATGATAATTCTTATTTTTACTTAATAGTATGAATAATGGTTAAACTAATGATTATTGGTCTATTTTGATGCAACATAATTTTATATGTATTAATTGATGGTTTACAAGTAATTCCTCTATTTATCTATTTAAAGGTTCTTGAAATTCATGGTGGGTTATTTAAAATATAATTTTTAATTAATGGATTTCAAAGTATTTATGTATATTTATTTACATACATATTTGCAAGTTGAAGTGATTTGAACCCACCTAGTTTTACTATGTTTTTAATAAAGTTTGACTTGAAAGCTTTGACTCCAAATAAATGTTTATGAAAGAAATATCTATGATCAAAAAGGGAGTCTTATTAAATGAAAGAATGATGAAATGATATGAATGATGGATTCTTTATGCAATAAGGACAATTCTTGCATATTTGAATTATCAAATGTTTTAATGAGCTATTCTACCGAATATTGTTGACACACAATTTTGGCTCTCTGTACTCAAAATTAACGTCTTAAGACTACTTGATTGTTAAAGAACACAAAATATAATATTTTACACATTTTTTTAGTTTAAATTTTTTTATTAATAATTATCCTTATTTTAGCATTTTCATGAATTGTTTTTCTCATTTTTTTCCTTTTAATAATTTATGGATAAACATTCTTAATTTCGTAAATAATAAATTTTTTATCAATTTATTGTCATTGTAAATTTTAATAGTCACACTATTTTACAGTCATCTTCAAGCAACATAACACTGTAATTTATTCTTTACAACACAATATCTTCCAAAATACCGATTACATTTTTTATTTTTGTGTTACATATCGATACATATATATATTTTTTTTGTAATGACTCGTTAAGTCATTTTGATGACATTTTGAGTGATTTTTAAAATTTGTTTACCATAGATTTGCGATTATAGTTTAGGGGATCATATTGGGGTATTTATGTAAACTGCTGCTTAGAATTTTTCTTTACATATACATATACACATATGCATATATGTATGAATTTGGGCTGCCCACTTTTACTTTTTGGGCAAGCACCTTCCTAGTAAGTGCTAGGTGATAAGTATCACCTAAGAAGACTTTCTATTCTACTTTCTCTCTCAATTTCAGATCTCTAAAGCCAAGAAGATACTTTGATCCCTCTCTCCAGCATAATCCCTCACCAAAATTCACCAAGAAAACTTGTCCTTTCAATTGGAACTCAAAGCAACCCCTCTCTTGTGGTAAGTGTTCAAATTCGTTTTTGGGATTGTGTAGGCAGTAGTGATTCTTGCATATATCATTGTGTAGACATTTGATTTTAGTAAATAAATATGTTTTGGAAAGATGAAACACGTACCTACAACTTTTATGTTTATGCTGAAGCCTAGATCTATTGTTATTAAGTCGTAAAAAGAGGATGAAACATAGGACAAGTTCTGTCCAGATTCTCGATTTGTAAAATCCGTTATGTGTAACTGTTAGTATTTTGATGATATCTTTTTGTACAAAATGTTTTTTTGCATTGATTTCTTTTGTATTGGAAACTTAAGACATAGATATAAATGTTTTGTGAAGGGAATAGAGTCCAGTGTTTCCTTTTTAAGTTCCCAAATTTAGATACAACCGGACAAGGGTGTTATGTCCAGATTCTCGATTGTTTTAAAATTCCAGCATGTACAACCGCTAGTATTTTGATCATATATTTTTGTACAAAATGTATTTTGTGATGATTCTTTTCTTTTTGCAAGCTTAAGACATATATTTACAACTTTCATGAAGGACATAAAGTCCAATTTTGCCGTTTGTAGTTTCAAAATTTAGGTACAACATGAGGTACATTTTTGGTCGGATTTACTATTTTGATAGCCTTAAGTGTTGTTGTTTGTTGTTGTTGTTGTTGTTGTTGTTGTATAGCCTTAAGTGATAATATGAAATATTACTTCAAATTTATATATAGTTCAAATTGTAATTGGCCAATGAAAAAATCTTTTCGTCGATTTTCGAGGCCTCCCCATTAAAAAAAAAGACGGAGATTTTAGTTTAAGTTTATATTTTACGTTATATTTTGCAAGCTAAAACAAAGTCCAATAGTGTTAAATCAATAACCTCCGGAGTAGCTCCATCTTCGGGAAACAACAACTAGCTATCGCGATGGTAAATCCGGTAAGAAACTAACAAGTAACAACTCTATCTCTCCTTTGTTTTATTATTTTTTTTTCATTGTTGTTTTTACTTTTTTTTATTTATTATTGTTTATAGATCTACTTTATTTTATGATAGATATAATTATTGTGATTTGTTTCTATTATTTTTTTTTACTTATTGTTGTTGTCTCCATCATATCTTTTATTAGTGACATCTATTGTCATATATATTTGCTTTTGATTATTTTAATTGATTGTTTTAAAAGATATGATAGTTTTAATCTACTTTGTTTGATGATAGATATAATTATTGTGATTTGTTTCTATTGTTTTTTTTACTTTATTGTTGTTGTCTCCATTATATCTCTCTATTAGTGATATCTATTGTTTGTTGAGTGAAAATTATTATTTTGTTTTTGTTTGACTACTTTTGTTAATAGTTTAACTTTATTTGTTTTGGCTATATTTATTCATCACTTTTGTTTGTTGGTGGATTATAATTGATGATTAGTGTATACTTTATTTATTTATAGTTATCTTGTATCTATTTTTAACTTTGTTTGACTATTTTTGCTAATAGTTTAACTTCATTTGTTTTGACTATATTTATTCATGAAAGGATTATAATTGATGATTAGTAATAATTTATTTTCTTTAATACATGATTTCTTATTTAATGGATGTTGATATTATTGTTTTTATTCTTTTTGACTATGTAGGATATACTAAAGCTAGGTTGATTCACTTGTCATTAACTTTAGTATTACTATTTTATTTTTTATATTATCATGTGTTTAAGTTAATTGATAAAATCTTCTCACTTATTTTTTTTGTCATATTGTACCTTTATTTTTGTGGGTGTTGGTGCTTGATGATGTAAATATTCACTAGAATAGGTTAGCCGACTTATGAACCACCATAGGATCGGAGGTAAGGTTTATGTCCCCCTCCTTGTATTTTTACTTTGATTATTTATGTTAAGGCTTGGGGGTGTTGCTTAACCCCTGACTGTGCACGAGAGGTGGGAGCCTCGTGTAGGGTCTGTTCCCATAAAAAAAAAAAAAAAAAAAAAAAAAAAAAAAAAAACTAGTTTTTTTTTTCTTTTGTTATTTTGTTTATGTTACTATTTTTGTTGAATTATTGTTGTTGGTTTGAATTTTACATCTTTTATCTAGTGTATTTCTTATTATGTTATTAATTACGCTATTATTGTTTCACTTCTCAAATATCTTATATGTTGTCTCTATTATGTCGATTGTTTCATCAATTATTGGTTGTCATGGCTTTCACGCCATTTTATTGAAATAATTTTATTATTTTTAATTATTATTGTAATTCATCATATTAAATAGAGATTACACCTAATAGGTCGATGAAGAAATTACCGTCGATTTCCAAGGCCTTCCATGTTTATAAGACGGATTTTATTTTTAGTTATTATTATTATTATTATTATTATTATTATTATCATCATCATCATATTTATTTCTTACTAACACTTCTATTAAGTCTTTTACAGGTACTCAGAATTGTTTTCTGAGAAAGCTATTCGAATTAAGTTCGGATAATATATTTAATTTATTATTGTGTATATTATTGACGTTAGGCAAACATTAGGCCGTTCCTTATATTATTGTTTTAATTTATTCTTTGTGTATATTTCATTACATATTTGCGCAATATTTTCATCTCCTCAATTTAAAAGCTGAGTTTAGCTGGGACCTGCAGTTGTGGATTTCGAAAGATGCTGATACCTTCCCTTCGAAATAACTTGAACCCCTTACTTAGGATCCATTGAATTTGTAGACATTTTTAAATAATTGATTGGTTTCTAATTATCCTAAAATTATGGTGATTCCTTAAATTAAACTATTTTCTTTTAAAATCTTTTGAACAATTGAATTGATTTTTTACGAACCCCATGACGTTCTAATAGGGATGTAACACTTATTACAGTTACGCCTTTGAGCTTACTATAAAATAGAATTCTATGTTTTGTAGTATATATACACACATATTTTAAAATTATTTTGATAATAATTTATTCATTATTAATATTTTACCAAGTGTCTGTACATGTATTCGGAGATACTGCAAATGATATTCAAAATTATTTTTCTTTTCATATGATAAAAGAGTTCTTTGTTCATATGAATAAAGGGCTATTCTTTTAATATTGCATAAAAACTAACTTTTATATACATATACCTTTCTCATATTTTTCTACACATAATTGGTGATAATATACTTTACTTACTTAGTACATACTTTTTTTTTATATACATATATTCTTATACAATTTTAGTATATATATTTTTATATATATGTTTGTTATACTTGCAAATAATAATTTTGATCTCCTCCCTTTTTGATGAATTAAGTCTAGCTGGGTACCACATTTTGTGGATTTCGAAGGATGCCTAACACCTTCCCTTTGGAATAATGTGAACCCTTACCTAGAATCTAAACTGGTTTTTCGCAGATTGAAACGTGAGTCATACACGTCATGCATTCAAATAGGTTTTCCTTATTTTCCTAAATAAATTAGGTGGCGACTCCATACAATAATTAATCTTTTTCAGAGTCCATATATTGTGCTTTATATCTAACCTCGGTTAAAAATAGGGCATAACAAATATGATGTTTGAATTCTCAAGTTATATGCTATGAATATTTTGAAGTATTAAACTATTCCGTGGGATTGACTTAGCACCGAATGAGGCATTGAGGTGGGATTCGGTAAGGGAATCCTAGTAGCAACCCCTTGTCTCATTAACTATGTGCCAACATAGGAGCCCTTGTAGGCTTAGGCTAATGGATCCATGAAAGCCCTTAAAGTTAAAGTTAAAGAAATGAATGAAGTTGACGGAGTTCTGCCCGGCAAGTAGTCTCCCCGTCCAACGTAGGGGGTTATGTTGGATTCCATGTAATAGCTCGCATGGTCTTAAATGTCGGTTATGGTTATTTTCCCACAAAATGAATGTTTTAAAGGATATCTATATGATTTATTATGCATGCATTACATTATGTTCCATATTACATAAATGTTATAATGTTTCCTCAATATTCATGCATCCTTACATACTTAGTACATTCAAAGTACTAACGCATACTCTTTTGCCTACATAATATCACCATGTAGGGACCAGTACTCCTCCTCGTTCTCCTCCACGTGGCTAGTTGATATTTCGTTGAAGACTACTTTTGGTGAGTTCCCATATTCCGGAAACAATACTCCTTTATATTTCTAGCTTATGATATGTTAAGATATTTTACTATGGCATTTCTTCTATTATGATTGAGGGTGAGCTAGGAACTTGTCTTAGCCCCGTTTAATCTAATAGTTAAAGGTATTATTGGACATATGTAAGTTGAATATTTACTATTATGATTTCCACTTCTTCATTTATCGTCATTACCTATGAAAGGCTAAAAGAATGCTAAGAGGCTTGTTTGAGGTACTTTCGGGTTCCTCATTCGCCATGTCACGTCTAGGACCTAGGCTTGGGTCGTGACAAACTTAGTATCAGAGCCCGAGGTTTTGAATGATCCTTGGAGTCCAACATACCGCGTCGAATAAGGTCTTGTTCATGGTTGTCAAGTGCGCCACAATTATGAATAAGAGACTATAAGGCATTTAGGAAAAAAATTTCACTTCTTTCAAATTCATGTCGTGCCTTAGAGTTTCCTAAGCTTTCCTTTAACTAATGACCCATTTCGTGTTCTCTAGATAATGACTCATGAAAGAGCACCTCGAAGAGCAAGGGTTGACGATGAGGACCAAACTCCTCCGGTTCCCAATGCCCAATATCATGAGAATGGGGTAACCCATGCTGAGTTTTGCAGTGTTATTACTTTTTTAGCTCAAGTCGTAGCCAACCAAGGGAATCTAGGTGTTCCTCCTCCCTAAATGCAAAATCCAGCCTCTAGGATTTGGGATTTCTAAAGGATGAATCCGCCCGAGTTTGATGGTTCTAAACTAGATGAGGACCCTATGGAGTTCATTAATGAGGTGTACCAAATTGTGGCTATCATGGGTATGCCACCAAATGAGAAGGCCGAGCTAGTGGCCTATCAACTCAAAGGTGTGGCTCGAGTGTGGTACGAATAATGGGTTGTTGAGAGGGATGAAGAAATAGGGTCGATAGGATGGGAAGAGTTCAAAGGTGCCTTCCTAGACCGCTTCTTCCCATTGGAGCTAAGAGAGGATAAAATCTAAGAGTTCATCAACCTCCGTCAAGGGTGTATGAGCGTGAGGGGGTATGCTCTCAAATTCACTAAGTTGTCCAAGTATGCTCCCTTCATGGTCTCCGACCCAAGAGCTAGGATGAGCAAGTTTATTTCCGTTGTCTCAAGCTTGGTGTCCAAGGAGTGCAAAACGGCCATGTTGGTCAAGGAGATGGACATCCCTCGGTTAATGACTTACGCAGAACAAATTGAAGAAGAGAAGCTTAGAGAGAGATCAAGGGGGGTTCAAAAAGGCTAAAGTGGATGGTGGAGGGTTTAACCCTCAAAGGTCCAATCATGGTAACAATGGCAAAGGCCAAGGTGGGCAACGATTTGTGGGACAAAGTTCCACCAATACTCCTCCTCCAAAGTTCAACAAAGACAAGAGTGGTAAACCAATGATTCCAAGAGAGAATGTTGCTACTCAAACTTTCCCCACTTGCAAGAAGTGTGGAAGGACTCACAAAGGGGAATGCTTAGTCGGCTCCAATGCATGCTTTAAGTGTGGAAAACTGGGCCACCATGCTAAGGATTGTAGAGATGGTGGTGGTAGGACTCAAGAACAAATTACTCATGGTCAACAAGTCCAAGGAGGTGTCCAACGCACCAACCGTTTTTACGCCTTGCATGGGAGACAAGAGGTTGAGGATGCACCCAATGTCATTACCGGTATGTTAAAGGTCTTTTCTTTTGATGTGTATGCACTATTAGATCCGGGTACAAATTTATCTTTTGTTACTCCATTCCTTGCTAATAGATTTGATGTTTTACCTGAAATGTTATTAGAGCCTTATTTGGTGTCTACCCCTATTGGTGAGTCAGTTATTACTAGAAAGGTCTATAGGGGTTGCCTTGTGTCTATCTTGCATAAAGTTATTCCTTGTGATCTCATTGAGCTTGACATGATAGATTTCGATGTCATTCTTGGGATGGATTGGTTATATGCATCTTATGCTTCCATAGATTGTAGAAATCGTTGAGTCAAGTTCCAATTTCCAAATGAGCCTGTTATTGAATGGCAGGGTCGTGATTCGGTGGTGAGGGGTCAGTTTATTTCTTATCTTAAGGCCCGCAAAATGATTTCTAAGGGATGTATTTACCACATTGTGAGGGTTAGGGAAGTCAACTCAAAAAGTCCTTCTCTTGAGTCAGTTCCTATAGTCAATGAATTCCCCGATGTCTTTCCCGATGACCTTCCCGATGTCCCTCCCGAAAGGGAAGTTGATTTTGGTATCGATCTCCTCCCTGATACCCAACCTATCTCTATTCCTCCTTACCATATGGCCCCGACAGAATTGAAAGAGTTGAAAGAACAGTTAAAGGACTTATTAGAGAAGGGGTTCATAAGACCAAGTATTTCGCCATGGGGTGCTCCTATGTTATTTGTGAGAAAGAAGGATGGATCGCTTCTAATATGCATAGACTACCATCAATTAAATAATATGACCATTAAGAACAAGTACCCACTCCCTAGAATAGATGACTTATTTGATCAACTGCAAGGGGCAAGTCACTTCTCCAAGATCGACCTTCAGTCCGGCTATCACCAACTATGGGTGAGGGAGTGTGACATTCCAAAATGGCCTTTCGAACAAGGTATGGTCACTTTGAGTTTGTGGTGATGAGTTTTGGGTTGACGAATGCACCGGCAGTGTTCATGGACTGGATGAATAGGGTGTTCAAACCTTACCTTGATACCTTTGTGGTGGTCTTCATGGATGATATTTTGATTTACTCTCGGGGTGAGAAAGAACATAAAAATCACTTGAGAGTTGTGCTTCAAATGTTGAGGGATAGGCAATTATTTGCAAAATTTAGTAAGTGTGAATTTTGGTTAAAGGAGGTGGCATTTCTTGGTCACATAGTGTACGGTGATGGGATCAAGGTTGATCCTAAGAAAATAGAGGCAGTCAAAAATTAGCCTAGACCATTATCTCCTTCAGACATTAGGAGCTTCTTAGATCTAGCCGGGTATTATAGAAGGTTCGTCAAAGGTTTTTCTTCCATCTCATCTCCTATGACAAAATTGACCCAAAAGAAATCCAAATTCATATGGACAGATGAGTGTGAGAAGAGTTTTCAGACCTTAAAAGATCGACTTACCTCTGCTCCTATTTTGACTCTCCCAGAAGGATTAGAAGGGTTTGTAGTTTATTGTGATGCTTCAAAGATTGGTTTAGGTTGTGTCTTAATGCAAAACGGCAAGGTCATAGCCTATGCTTCTAGGCAATTAAAGGTGCATGAGCGTAACTACCCTACCCATGACCTTGAATTGGCGGCCGTTGTTTTTGCTCTGAAGATTTGGAGGCATTACCTCTATGGGGTGCATGTGGATGTGTTTACTGATCATAAAAGTCTTCAATATGTGTTCACCAAAAAGGACCTTAATCTAAGGCAAAGAAGGTGGCTAGAACTCCTTAAGGACTATGACATGAGTGTGCACTATCATCCGGGTAAAACCAATGTGGTTGCTGATGCACTTAGTAGAGTGTCTATGGGAAGTGTGGCCCATGTGGATGAAAGGAAGAGGGAGTTGGTGAAAGATGTTCACCGGTTGGCTAGATTAGGGGTGAATTTATGTGGAACTAATGATGGTGGTATGGTTGTTTAAAATAGGTCTGAATCTTCTTTGGTGGTGGATGTTAAATCAAAGCAAGATCTTGACCCGAAGTTTATTGAGTTAAAGAAGTTGGTAAAGGAAAAGAAGATAGAGGTCTTTTCCCAAGGGGGAGATGTGGTGCTATACTACCAAGGTCGGATATGTGTTCCAGATGTTGATGGCCTAAGGATTTTGATCTTGATGGAGGCTCATAATTCTACATACTCCATTCATCCCGGTTCAACGAAAATGTATCGAGACTTAAAGGAGTTGTATTGGTGGGGTGGCATGAAGAAGGACATAGCAAGGTTTGTTTCTAAATGTACAAATTGCCAACAAGTGAAGGCTGAACATCAAAGGCCGGGTGGCCTAGCCCAAGACATTGAAATCCCTACTTGGAAGTGGGAAGATGTGAATATGGATTTTGTAGTGGGTTTGCCTCATACTCGGAAGCGTCATGACTCGATTTGGATAATTATTGATAGAATGATTAAGTCATCTCACTTCCTACCGATTAAAACTTCCTATAGTGCCGAAGACTATGCTAAGTTGTATATTTAGGAGTTGGTGAGGTTGCATGGTGTGCCGTTATCCATTATTTCAGATCATGGTACCCAATTCACTTCTCACTTCTAGAGATCATTTCAAAAAGGCCTCGGTACTAAGGTAAAGTTGAGCACACCATTCCATCCTCAAATGGATGGGCAAGCTGAAAGGACGATTCAAACACTAGAGGATATGTTAAGGGCTTGTGTGTTGGAGTTTAAAGGAAATTGGGATGATCATCTACCTCTCATCGAATTTGGCTATAATAATAGTTACCACTCAAGTATTGAGATGGCGCCATTTGAGGCTTTGTATGGGAGACAATGTAGATCACCGGTTGGTTGGTTCGAAGTAGACGAGATGACCTTGTTGGGCCCCGATTTGGTACTTGATACTTTAAAGAAGGTGAAGATCATTAGAGAAAGGTTGAAGACGGCTCAAAGTCGTCAAAAGTCCTATTCTGACACTAGAAGAAGGGATCTTGAGTTTAATGTGGACGATTGGGTGTATCTAAAGGTTTCACCCATGAAAGGTGTGGTTCGATTTGGTAAGAAAGGGGAATTGAGCCCTAGGTATGTAGGGCCTTATAGAATCGTGAGACGTGTTGGTAAGGTTGCATATAAATTGGAATTACCATTGGAAATGGCCATGGTTCATCCGGTGTTTCACGTGTCTATGTTGAAAAAAAGTGTGGGTGATCCTAATTCCATTGTACCTATGGGAATAGTCAATATTAAAGAAAACTTGACCTATGAAGAAGTTCTTGTGGAAATTTTGGACCGGCAAGTTAAGAGATTGAGGAACAAGGAAGTTGCATGTGTTAAAGTCCTTTGGAGGAATCAACAAATAGAAAGTGCAACATGGGAAGCGGAAGCGGATATGATTAAGAGATACCCTCATATTTTCCCCTCTACCCAAACCTAAGGTATTAAGTTGTCCTTGCTCAATTACTTATCCTTGTATCTCAACTTTTCTTGTCATATGCTTGAAAAATTATAAAATATGTTTTAAACGATGTTTTAAATTACACTATTGCATTAATGATGGGTTATTGGTTTACACTCTACTCTACTCAAGTTATGTCTTTCCTCATTCGAGGACGAATGTTCCCAAGGGGGAGATAATGTAACATCCCCTAAAAACGTTGTATACGATATTTCAATTCTCGCCTAAAAATGATACAACCTCTGTATTTTGGGCATAACCATTTATAGGTTTGTCCAAATTGGGTGATTCAAATTTCTGAGTAACCACAAGATCTTTACCTACAACTCTTGTGAAGACCATATTTTAAGTTTCGGAGGTTAATTAGGTCAAATAAATTAATTATTGTAAGACAGTGTGCTGTGATGAAATGGAGTATTTGTAGAAGAAAATTATCTCACTGTATGATGCTCCAAATTGGTTGATTGTTGAATGACATGAAACTAGACTTCTATATCTATAATTCTTATGAAGACACTAAATCCTAATAAGGAATTTATCTTATTCAAAAGCAGCTCCGAAAAGGAGTATTCTGTCAAAAATAACTCATTTCACCTACCATGGAAAGATCTAGACACATTTGACATCACTCATGACCTAAATTGTCCTCTATTTAACATCATCCATGACATCAATATATTCCATTAAATTTTCAGATTTTTTTTTATAATTATTTTATTTATTATTAGGTCCCTCTTTCCCACCTATAAATACCCACCTTATTTCCTCATTTTATTCATCAAGCTTTCTCAAGCAAGTCTTCTCTCTATACACTTCTTTACTCATTCTCAAATATAGTTTTAGTTCTTAGTAGTGAAGAAATACTATTCCGATGATTCATATACTTCGGATAGTACACAAAATGTTCCGGCGAGGAGAAAAGCTAGGACTCAAGAGTATTCATTAAGTCTTTCGGTTCCGACTAAAGCTTCGGATTCCAGGTATGTAAGGCTTCAATAAGAGTATTCCTTCCACTCTCATGTCTAAATTATTTTTATTATATAATAAATTATATTATTTTTTTAAGCTCTATTCTAAGTTATGTGGGTGTTTATCCATGGGTTCTTTCACCCATGTAGTCCAAAAACTCTTTCAATTAAGTCTCTTGATTTCAAGTAATATTTTCTTATGGTAATTCTTATTTTTACTTAATAGTATGAATCATGGTTAAACTAATGATTATTGGTCTATTTTGATGCAACATAATTTTATATGTATGAATTGATGGTTTACAAGTAATTCCTCTATTTATCTATTTAAAGGTTCTTGAAATTCATGGTGGGTTGTTTAAAATATGATTTTTAATTAATGGATTTCAAAGTATTTATGTATATTTATTTACATACATATTTGCAAGTTGAAGTGATTTGAACTCACCTAGTTTTACTATGTTTTTAATAAAGTTTGACTTGAAAGCTTTGACTCCAAATAAATGTTTATGAAAGCAATATCTATGATAAAAAAGGGAGTCTTATGAAATGAAAGAATGATGAAATGATATGAATGATGGATTATTTATGCAATAAGGACAATTCTTGCATATTTGAATTATCAAATGTTTTAATGAGCTATTTTACCGAATATGATGTTTGAATTCTCAAGTTATATGCTATGAATATTTTGAAGTATTAAACTATTCCGTGGGATTGACTTAGCACCGAATGAGGCATTGAGGTGGATTCGGTAAGGGAATCCTAGTAGCAACCCCTTGTCTCATTAACTATGTGCCAACATAGGAGCCCTTGTAGGCTTAGGCTAATGGATCCATGAAAGCCCTTAAAGTTAAAGTTAAAGAAATGAATGAAGTTGACGGAGTTCTACCCGGCAAGTAGTCTCCCCGTCCAACGTAGGGGGTTATGTTGGATTCCATGTAATAGCTCGCATGGTCTTAAATGTCGGTTATGGTTATTTTCCCACAAAATGAATGTTTTAAAGGATATCTATATGATTTATTATGCATGCATTACATTATGTTCCATATTACATAAATGTTATAATGTTTCCTCAATATTCATGCATCCTTACATACTTAGTACATTCAAAGTACTAACGCATACTCTTTTGCCTACATAATATCACCATGTAGGGACCAGTACTCCTCCTCGTTCTCCTCCACGTGGCTAGTTGAGATTTCGTTGAAGACTACTTTTGGTGAGTTCCCATATTCCGGAAACAATACTCCTTTATATTTCTAGCTTATGATATGTTAAGATATTTTACTATGGCATTTCTTCTATTATGATTGAGGGTGAGCTAGGAACTTGTCTTAGCCCCGTTTAATCTAATAGTTAAAGGTATTATTGGACATATGTAAGTTGAATATTTACTATTATGATTTCCGCTTCTTCATTTATCGTCATTACCTATGAAAGGCTAAAAGAATGCTAAGAGGCTTGTTTGAGGTACTTTCGGGTTCCTCATTCGCCATGTCACGTCTAGGACCTAGGCTTGGGTCGTGACAAAATACCCACCTTATTTCCTCATTTTATTCATCAAGCTTTCTTAAGCAACTATTCTCTCTATGCATTTCTTTACCCATTCTCAAATATAGTTTTAGTTTTAGTAGTATATAAATACTATTCCGGTGATTCTTATACTTCGGGTAGTACACAAAATGCTCCGACAAAAAGAAAAGGTTAGGGGTCCAAGAGTATTCCAATCGGAGTAAAGTTTCGGATTTCAGGTATGTAAGCCTATTCATAGCATTGGATTGAGTTCATCCATGCTCCCAATATTTAAATTCATCATAATTAAGTTATAGTTGAATTTTATCCAAATCTTGAATTCTAAATGAATTAATTCTTCTTCTATTGAGTTAGATATATTTATGCATTGAAATTATTATTATTTTAATCTCTCATATTATTAGAATTATTGTTCATGGATACTTTCCCATGAACTCTAATTGATTTGATGTTCATGAATATTTTTACACATATTTTGAGTAAAGATGTTGGCTTTTAATATTTCATTGACAAAAAAAGTGATATAAATTAATACCATACAAGTATTTTATTGAGTTTTGAAAGAGCAAAAGAATTGAGTTTAAATGAATTTGAGTAAATGATGTTTTGAGCAAGATGTTTTGATGAGATGTAAATGATGTTTTTGAAGTATAATGATTGATGAAGAGGTAGTGAGATGAGTTTGATAATTTAAATTAAAGTCCAACGAGAATAGATGATGAGTTTAATATGAGTATATATTTTGGGAGTAGTATTGAGCACCGAGTTGGGTAAGAGTTTAATTGACTCAAACCCATAACTACATAGCCATTGTAGGATGGAGGCTATGCCTCTTAAGTCCCAAAAAGAGGACTTTGATGAGTGGATCCAAGATGGTGATGTCATTTACCCTAGCAAGGTATTGGATGGATATGGCAATGACATCGCTGCATTATATCATCGCTATCTCATAAGTGATGGTTGTCAGTTGGAGAAACTCCCAACTGAGTAAGCATTGCTTATTATTATTTTTAAATTTGCATTACATATTGATGTTGAAATGATATTGAGTTCTGAGCTGAGATTTTTTTAGAGTAGTTTCTTGATATCTGTCCTTACCTTCCTGCCATTTTTCATATTCGTACATTTCACGTACTGACGTCATTTGACCTGCATCGTTTTCTGATGTAGATACAAGAGTTAGAGTTTCTAAACAGGCGCATCATTGAAAATCATTATTTTTCAGCTATTTGGTGAGTCCTTCTTGTATTCGGAGGAACTCTTTATCCTTTTATTATTATTGAGTATTATGTTTCTTTTGATGTAGCCATGGAAATGTCATTGGCACCGTCTAAGAGTATTAGAGGCTTCATAGACAGAGTTTGATGATGTAATTGAAGTAGTTCTCCTTAGAAACTACTTCTTCTAAGGATTATTTATTTTTACTTTGATGTTGATTATGGCAAGCCCACATTAGTATTCTTACGTCTTCCTGTCACGCCCCGAGAGGGTACCTTAGGTGTGGCCGGCACTCAGAAACCATCTCTGTCCTCTGAGAGAACTGCTTGGTCTCATCACTTATTTGTTCATTGGCAGAAGACTTAATAAGAATACTTATGTAGGTTCTCTATCAACAACATCAAATGAAAGAAGATTTTTTTAGAAGAAGTAGTTTCAAAGGAGAACTACTCCAATTACATCATTAAAATTGTCTACGAAGCCTCTAATACTATTAGACGGTGTCAATGACATGTCCATGGCTACCTTAAAAGAAACATAATACTCAATAATAATAAAAGGATAAAGAGTTCCTCTGAATACAAGAAGGACTCACCAAGTAGAGGAAAAATAATGATCTTCAACGATGTGCCTATTGAGGATCTCTAACACCTGTATCTGCATCATAAAATGATGCAGGTCGAATGATGTCAGTACGTGGAATGTACAAGTATGTAAAATGGCATGAAAGTAAGGATAAATATCAAGAAAATCCTCTTAGGAAGACTCAGCTCAGAAATCAACATCATCTCAATATTAATATGTAATGCAAATTTAAAAATAATAATAAGCAATGCTTACTCAGTTGGGAGTTTCTCTAACCGACAACCATCACTTATGAGCTAGTGATGATACAACGAAGCGATGTCGTTGCTGCATCCATCCAATACCTTGCCAGGGTAAAGGACATCACCATCTTAGATCCACTCATCAAAGTCCTCTTTTTGGGACTTAAGAGGCATAGCCTCCATCCTACGTTGGCTACGTAGTTTTGGGGTTTCAGTCAATTAAACTCTTACCCAACTCGGTGCTCAATACTACTCCTAAAATATGTGCTCATATTAATCTCATCATCTAGTCTCATTGGACTTTATTAAAATCATCAAACTCATCTCATTACCTGTTCGTCTATCATTATACTTCAAAAATATCATTTATATCTCATCAAAACATCTTGATCAAAACATCATTTACTCAAATTTATTTAAACTCAATTATTTTGCTTTTTCAAAACTCAATAAAATACATATATAGTATTAATTTATATCACTCTTTTTGTCAATGAAATATTAAAAGCCAACATATTTATTCAAAACATGTGTAAAAATATTTATGAACATTAAATCAATTAGGATTCATGGGAAAGTAGCCATGAATAATAATTCTAATAATATGAGAGATAATAATAATAATAATAATAATATCAATGCATAAATATATCTAACTCAATAGAAGAATAATTAATTCATTTAGAATTCAAGATTTGGATAAAACTCAACTGTAACTCAATTATAATGAATTTAAATATTGGGCGCATGGACGAACTCAATCCAATGATATGAAAGCCTTACATACCTTAAATTCGAAGCTTTACTCCGAATTGGAACACTCTTGAACCCCTAGCCTTTGCTATTTGCCGGAGCATTTTGTGTACTACCCGGAGTATAAGAATCACCAAAGTAGTATTTCTATACTACTAAAACTAAAACTATATTTGAGAATGAGTAAAGAAGTGTATAGAGAGAAAAGTTGCTTGAGAAAGCTTGATGAATAAAATGAGGAAATAAGGTGGATATTTATAGGTGTGGAGGAAGGACCTAACAATAAATAAAAATAATTACAAAGAATGGTCTTGAAAATTCAATGGAGGATTTTGATGTCATGGATGATGTCAAATGGTTCTAGATCTTTCTATGGTAGCTGAGATGAGATCTCTTTTAACAGAATATCCATTTTTGAAGATGCGTTTGAATAAGATAAATTCCTTATTAGGATTTAGTGTCTCATAAGAATTGTAGATATAGAAGTCTAGTTTGATGTGGTTAAAGAATCAGCAAATTTGGAGCATCCTACAGTGAGATATGATTTTTATTCTACAAACACTATATTTCGTCACAACACTATATCTTACAAAGATTAATTTATTTGATTGACTTAACCTATGAATCGTAAGATATAGTATTGATGAAAGTTGTAGGTAATGATGTTGGGGTTATTTAGAAATTTGAATAACCTAATTTGGACTACTCTATGAAAAGTTATGCCCAAAATACAGAAGTTATATCATTTTCGTCGAGAATTGAAATACTACATACAATATTTTAGGGGGTGTTACACTTCCGCTAATGAACAAATGAGTAATGAGACCAAGTGGTTTTCTCGGAGGCCAGAGATGGTTTTTGAGTGCTGGTCATGCCTAGGGTACCATCTCGGGGCGTGACATCTGCAAGGTCATTTTGAGTATGAACATGAGCAACAAGATATTCAATTTTTATCCCAATTGATAAACAATAATCATCAAAAGCTTGAGATGTGAATTCTCCAGCATTATCAAGACAAATGGCCTTAATTGGATAATCTGGGAATTGCGCCCTTAATCTTATTATTTGTGTTAACAACCTAGCAAACGCCAGGTTGCGAGATGATAAGAGGCACACATGAGACCATCTAGATGATGCATCTATTAGGAACATAAAATATCTAAACAATCTACTAGGTGGATGAATAGGTCCACATATATCTTCATGTATGTGTTGACACCCAATTTTGGCTCTCTGTTCTCAAAATTAATGTCTTCAAATTTCTTGATCGTTAAAGAACGCAAATTATTATTTTTACATATTTTCAGTGTTTTTTTGAATTATTATTAAGTATTCTTATTTTAGGATTTTCATGAATTTATTCTCATCTTTTCCTTGGAGTCTTGGTGAGTCATGTTTTAGCCCCAAAAGATTGGCTAAATAAATGGGGCAAGGATTGGATAGGATTAACTATTGTCATAAATTTATATCTAAACTACTCTTGAAAGATGTGATTGGGATTGATTGAATAGTATGATTGGTTGAGATGTTGATTGTGATACAATTGATGAAGTAATAAGAGTCCAAATGAGACTTGTCTATATGACTAGATTGAATTGATTGGATAGAGTTTTATGAGCATTGAGTCTTAGGAGGAGTATTGAGCACCGAATTGGATAAGAGTAAGTAATAACTCGAACCTAATAACTACGTCGCCAAACGTAGGAAAGGATTGAACCGTTAAGTCGGATGTTTTCCAAATAACTGTCCTGACATGATAGGACTTGATTTGTTATGGATCCATGATTGTTGATTTGTTCTTACCCTAGCAAGGTAGGAACGGACGTGGCACCAACGTCGATTTGTTGTACTATCACTGTCTCATAAGTGATAGTTGTCGGATAAGAGAAACACCCATATAGGTCTTGATAGTACTCTGAGTCGGATTGGGATGGATTGGGTTGGATTGTATATGATTGGTCTTGTCTAAATCATATTTTTTCTTAGACTCAGGACATCTTGATTGAGTTGTTCTTCCGAGTTGAGATTCCGAGTTGATTTAATTCTACCTTGATGTTTATTTCATTCTACCATTTTACATACTCGTACATTCCACGTACTAAAGTCATTTGTCCTGCATCATTTAATAATATAGATACAGGTACTAGAGATCATCAACAAGCGCACCGTTGAAGGTCTATTCGCTTCTAGCTAGCTGGTGAGTCCTCCCTTTTTTCGAAGGATACCACAATTATCTTTTCAACTTTTAGTTTATTTTCCTTTATTTGATTTGTGGTAGCCATGAACCTGTCATTGACACCTCTTGGATTATTGATAGACGCTTTATAGACTAGAGTGTGGATGATGTTGATTTGTTTCGTTGTGACTAGTTTCATTTATACTAGTTGTTGATTGGAGATGTGGTTGGCCTTTGGCCTTATTTATGAATAGTATTCTTGTGAGTTAAGTCTTCCTCTAGGGTACCCTTCTGAGGCGTGACAATTATTTTATGAAAGCTCTTAGTTTTGTTCATTATTTTTTCAAGTAGTTTTCTTTGACAATATAGATTTTCATGTTTTCAATTTCTTATTTTAACATGATTTAGATAACAAAAATATGCTTAAAGTTGTTATTTAATTAGAACTTTCATGGCCTAATTGATTTAATCCATTCTTTAAAATTGAGCTAGTTAGCATGTTGCTAGTCACTTCTAGGATGCCCATCAATTTGATAACTTAAAATATCATGACATATTCCTTGGTTTAACTTAAAATGAGTAAATGCTTCTGTAATTTTATTTTGGTGCATGTGATATCAATTCGAGTCCATCTTTGGACTCCATCCTTGCATATCATTGAGTTTTAAGTCTCCCATCATCTTGCTCGAATTGCTGGAAAGTTGATACATGGAAAGAAAGTTAATATACATGATTTAATAACACTTGGTGCGTGTGAAGTTATTTTTTTCTTCCCAAAACCAATAAAAAAATGCCACACTTCATTCCTTTTCTCTATTAATACACCTTCTTCCCCAAATTGTAATAGAGCCATTGGAGGCCATTTTAGAGCTCTCTAATGAAATCAGCTCAAAAGGTAAGAATTTGGTTTAATTTATTATCTGAAAAGGTATAATTTTTTCTTAATTTCTTTTAAATTTGAGAAATCAAGATATATTTTGTGTTTAGGTTTTGAAGGAAAATCTTCTTATAATGTCAAATTCAATCTTGAATCGTATTTGTAATGATGAGAATGATCCAATGCTGTGTGTGAAAATTCAATACAAACATAGAGACTTACTTTCAATGCAAACTTCATGGTCGGACGACAATCCAGCTCGAAGATTATGGTCTTGTCCACGTTATCGTGTATGTTCTGTAAATAAATACTCTATTTCTATAGATCTCTTATTTCTTGTTGTTTTTACTTTTGTTTAATTTTTTTGTTTATTTTAGGAGAATTCGTGCAACTTCTTTAGGTGGAGGGATCGTGAAGATATTGATATTCAATCCAAGTTCATTATTTCGAAATTGGCAAATAGAATTAAGCAGTTGGAAGAAGCATTACTCTTTAATGAAAGTCATGTTGACAGTAACAAATGGTTGATGAAGGAGAAGAAGAAGAAGAGCAAATGTTGTAACCGGAAGCTAATAGTCTTTATTTTCTTCATGTTTTTTCTATTTTTAAGCCTTACCAAGAATGTGAAGGATGGAAGATGTAGTTGTGCGCAATCAAACTTGCCATAACTCTACCCTACATCTGTAGTTTGGTTATGTTTTTTTTGCTTTATATTGTCGGAATAGTTACAACTTGAACAAGTTGCAAGTGTATTTGGTTGTGCAAGGCTTTATAAAATCAGTATTTGTATCACTTTCAAATAGGCCAATCCTTTTATCTTTTCTATCTATTTTATTGGGGTATCCATTTGAGCAAATTTATAAAGATATTCATATAACTAAAAGTAGCAAAACTATTGTACCAATTGTACAAAATGAAGACTTCATTCCAACATAACCAATGTTTCAATTTGAACTACAACCAATAACTTGATCTTGTTTGTTTGATACGTAACAAAAACAGAATTTGACACCTAAAGGTACCTAAAAAAAGTAGTGTTTGATTGGTACCTAACAAAAGCAAATTACAACAAAAACACAACATCAAATTAATATTTATTTGTCAATACTAACAACACAACATCAGAATACTCTATTTACATGGCACATGGGTCTTCCTAGTTGAACTGGTTTGGCTTTGATTAGTAGCAGCAGTTGTAGACCTGGTTTGGATAACTTTTTCAACCCTCATTCTTTCTAGATTGCTAATGGTAATACTTGTCTTCCCTTTCCATTTGAAGCCACGTCTTGGTGTGTAGCCAATATCAACAGTAACAACATCAGCCCTCTTTGTGACTCTTATACCAATATTGATTACTCTTCTACTTGGCAAATCAAGTTGCATAGTCAAATAAGAAAGAAGATATTTAAATCAGATGATATTCAGGCGGCATATAAAATATGAATTATGCATATATAATGTCACTACTTACATTAAGAGTTGTAAGTCATCTTTAGCATGGTATATTCCAACCCCTACCATCCCTAATCTTTTAAAAGGTCTTGTTTGTCCTCCACTGGTGTCCTCAGAACTATTTTGACTATGTTGAGGCATTTCTCTTCCTCTACCTATGCCTTCATTCACATTTCTTTCTTGACATATTCCTCTTCCTCTACCTATTCCTCTGCCTCTACCACTTACATGCTATTTATTGAAATTCAAATATTAGAGTGCATATATATATATATATATATATAAAGAAATACATTCTTGTCTACAACTTCTTCCATAACCGGTCAAAACTTAGGAGTCTTTTTCATCGAGTCAAACTAAAACATAAATCAAATAGTACAATAATGATATGAGCATTTTACTACTTTAACTATAGAATGAAATGGATAACCTTGTATAGGGGGTTCATGAAACCTAAAAGATAATTATATAGATAAAAATGGAGGAATATCAAAAGCTATCTTAATGTTTTAAATCAAATTTATAGAGGTCGTGAATATTAAGAGTAACAATTGAATAGGTAATTATATATGAATTATGAAGATGAGTATTTAAAGCAAAGAAAGGAGAAAAATAATAAGTAAATAAAAAAGATAAAAATATTAGTGCATATAATATTTAAGTGAATAGTATTAATAATGAAAAAATAATTGTGTTGTCACTATAACAAACTTTGAGTAAATAAATATGCTAAATAGTGGAGAAGTTACACCAAAGATAAAAAGGTTATGGAGTTGAAATCAAATGATTGCTCTTTTTTGTTCAAGTCCAAGGTAGGTGTGAAGAACTTTAACAAACTTAGAAAGTTTAAATATTGTATTATATGTTCTTGCATATAGATGACAAATAGCCAAATTATAGATGAGAGACCTCTTTGTATTATACAAAGCATAGGACTCCTATTTCTATATACAAGATTCAAGAGACTACTCCTTGTGTGGAACTCACTTTCAAGGTGCACTTGATATTTAAAAGTTTGACTCACATTCTTGCATATATGAACATTTTGCCATTAGAGGCATATATAAATAATATTGAGGAATTAAAAGAGACCACCAACCTTTTTGTTCATTTAGTATAGGATTGAAAAGGCAGAGGTTAAGAAAAATGAAAGGATTTGAAAACTGAAAGACTTCATGTTTTTAAATGTATTTTAATTGAGCAATGAATGTAGACACTTGCATATTATTATTTTTTACCAAAATAAGAGAAAATTAAAAAGGAAAAAAAAAAGATAAAAAAGATAAAAATCAATGCAAGTGTATTTTCATAATCCAACTTTGAACTTGGGGGGCTTCCCACTTTTAATAATATATATAATATATACTAGTTTAGAGTACGTGCGATGCACGTGTGTGTCACGGCAATATAAAAGTACGCATATAAAAATAATAAAGAATAGATTATAATAGATGTAGTAACATATTTATTTAAACAAAATTACAATATATGCAATAATATAGTTATTTAAATGAAAAATGTGTATTTTTCTTATTTTAGTATATGTGTGTTACTACACGTGTATGCCGTGTCGATTCATTGGCACTAAAACATACAAAAATAATAGATAATTGAAAAATAGTAATTAATGCTAAAAATGAGAAAACTTATGTATAAGGCTAATACTATGATAAATACAGTGCTCCTAGACCCCGCTAAGCCTAAATCCAAACCTGAAGTTGTGTCATGTCCTATCTAATTACCTCTCTCAAATACTTCTTTGATCTATATCTACTTTTCCTCACATCCACTATCCAACCTCCCACATTTTCTTACTGTCATACAAATATTTATCCTGTTTTATTTGCAGATCTCCTATATTGTTTTTATTGATATCAAGTGAAAAATGTCATAACAACTAAAAGAAAAAAGGCCTAAATATGCCTCGAATTATTAGCAAACTAAATGAAAAACAAACTCACCTTTTGATTACCCTCTACTATCAATTTCCTAAACCAAAACATGTGTGCTTCAAGAATCACTTCAAATATATTGCAAATAGAGAAAAAAAAAGGACAGAAAAGGTATATATATTATTAATATAAAACAGAGAAAGATGAAAAGAATAAACATGTTGGGTTTTTAATATTTCTTTACAAACAAAACAATGATAAAGAATCCACTCACATTATGTCTTGCCTTTGGTCGTAGGTTCTTCTATATATGTGCTATGTTTTTTTTTTAAAGTATGATATTATTTGTTTCCTAGATTATGAATAGGAGTATTTTTAAACCAACTAATTTTATAGAAATTTTTGAAAGTAGTTGTTTTTTCTACGAAAGATGTTGCCTCCAAGCCTCTTGATTGATTGTTTATTTTTTAAAAATATTTTTTTAGTTTAGTTTTTTTCTCCTACGTTGAGGCTGCCTCTAGGGTAAATATTTTTATTTTTTTTAATTGAGAAAACTTAGAACTACTTATTACAATAAATTTAGGATTCATTAATTTTTAAAATATATTTTTTTTATCATATATTTTAGGACTCTTTAATTTTAAAATATAAATTTTAGAAAAAATAGAAAAAAACAAGATTGTCTAAAGAATAATTTTTTAATGAAGGACAAAAAGTTCAATCAACATTTTTAATGACCTTCATACTTCTAATATAGTAGTGTGCGGTGTACATAAAAAAAGTTATCTAATAAAACTTGAATCTCTTTCAAACAAATAAAAAAGGAATTAAAGAGATATACCTTTGATTATTCAACTACTTCATTTGGCGGCAACTAACTTGTTTCATCTAATTTTTGGATTAAAAGTCTTAATTAAATAAAAAACATGAGAAATTATCAAAACTGGAGAATCCATTGTCAATTGTTAATCATGTATAATTCATATATAATCTTAAAAACTATTACCTAAAAGAAATAAACAAAGACGGAGAGATGAAAATAATGAATGCAAGAGAAAAAGTAGAAGTAGAGGAACCTATGTCTTTTGTAAAGTTTGATCCAAAATATTACTTACATAGAATTGTAGATTTTTTTTTTAATATAAGGTAAAATTCATTTTATATAAAATAAAATTTTAATTGATTTAGAAGTATTTAATCTTATGATTTGTTAACTAAATTAAATAAGAATTTTAAATATTTTTAAAATTATAAATAAATATTATTAATTATGAGAACAAATAATTTAACTAACGTTTGACATTATTACAAATCAACAACTATTGAATGCACTGTTAGATCGTAAGAAAAAAAATAACAATTTTAAAATAAATAAATAAATAAATCAACATATAACAACTATGAAAGCAGTGTTAGATTGTAAGAAAAGGAATAACAATTTTAAATGTTATCAAACTTTGAAATTTCTTTCAAACACGAAACTATGCGAATAAATGTATTAGGACTTTACAGTTATTAATCTTCTAATATCTATTATATATTAGGACTTCTTAATATCTTAGTTGTGATAATTAATTCAAGGAAAGAATTTGTACAAAATATAATTCTACGTTGATTAAAACCCTAAATTTTAGGATTTGTTCAAAAAAGGGATCACTTTAGTAATTAAAATTTATTAGGACGGTAGTTTAAATTATAATTATATAAATATAGATAATAATTCGAGGAAAATAGTAAATGACGATTTTGTCTAAAGCGGAGTTCTTTCAATGAAGGACAAAAAGTTCAATCAATATTTTAAGGGTCTTCATGCTTTTAATATAAGTACTAGCATCTATGAACGTGGTTTGCACGTTACTCCCTATCAATTAAAATACAAAAAAATCTTGATGACTAATTCGGAGTTCCATCCCGATACCTGACTGGGAACTTGGCCTCTACATTCGACACCTGAATCGAGACTCAACTATAGAATCAAGACTTGATCTAGACTCAAGGACCCAATCCCATACACGTCCTAAGACTCGATCCAAGATTCGACTCCTGACTCGAGATCTAATTTCGACATTCAACCCTAGACCCAACTCGACCTCGACACCTGATAGCCGATATTTATTTAGGACCCGACTTTCGATACCAATTATGGATCGGGATCCAACTCCGATCCTAGATTTGGCCCTGCACCAGACTTCCAAACCAAAATCTGAACCTACCCAATCCTGACATCCGACATGAGAGCTGACCCCCGACTTCTGACTCCTGACCCAGCCTGACTTTTGACTCGAGATCCAACTCCAACATCAGATCTTGGACCTGATTGTGAATAGGGATCTGAACCTCACTCTTGACCTAGGATCCGATCATAAATTTTGACCTAGGAGCCGACTCCAACTCTCGATTTGGGACTCGACGTCTGAATCAGAACCCGGCCACGAGATTCAACTTTTGAACCAGAATTTGATCTTGACACTCGACTCCGACGATCGATTAAATACCCACTCTAATACTTGACCTAGGACCCGACCTAGACTCTCGATGAGTCGCAATCCGACACAAATTGAGATTCGACTCCGATTTGACCTGGGATCAAGGAGCTGAGTTTCGAATCATCTTGAATTTAGGAAAAAAGATTAATGACGGGAGATTGTATCTTATTGAATTATTGATTGACAATTTACCCTATATCGAAAAAACTCTATAATAGAAAAAATTATCATTTACTATTTTTTTCACTGGGTATGTTGCTTATGTTGTTTACCATTTTTTAAAATTATTATTATTTAATTATTATGCAAATATATAGGACTTTGAAATTAATTAAAGTTATAACTATTAAATATTTACTCATTAAGGATACAAAAGTCATTCAATATTAATGGATATTTGGTAAATCAATATTATATAACGTGTAGAAAATCTTTAACTCATGGTTTACTTGAAATAGATTTAATGTTAAGCTCATAGTAGTATTAATATGATAATATGTATCCTACAATAAACGTTTTTTTTTATTTTCCACCTTGTATCCGCTACCCACATTGGAGTCCGACTATTCCAGATATGTGCCGCATAGGGCCCCACTTGGGGGAAAGCACACCCTACCAAAGATTTTTCTATATTCAGGGCTCGAACCCAAAACCTCTGGTTAAGGAAGGAGCGGCCCCATCTACTGCACCACATCCTTTGGTGGTATCCTGCAATAAACTTAGTCTTTATAGAAATATATTTTGTTTAGTCCTAATACAAAATTATATTTATACCTATTAGTAATTTTTTAGATGGAGAAAATTTTAACTTAAAAGGGTAAATAAGTAAATCATTTTTTAGTGGATATTTTAGTCAATCAACATTTATATTCATATTTTTATAATAATATAAATAGATAAATAGATAATATTATTTGAAAAGTTAACGATGAAGCATGTAAAATAATAGGAGTATTTAACTCCTGCATCAAATTAAATTGGGAGAACTTAAAAGAACCCAAACCTTTTGAATATTCCAAAAAGGTGTGCTAAAATAGTAAGAAAGCAGAAGTGGAAATTTTAGTATTTTCCTATTAGTCGGAAAAGAGAAGTTGGAAAACTCACGTAAGGAGGGACAAAGAGGTCGTCTAAAAGTAGTAGTAGAAATGAAAAGTGAAAATTTTTAGTATGCTCCTACAAGTTTTAGTAAAGAAAAAGTTGATACAAGTATGGAGAGAAAAAAGAGGTTATAAATTTGAAATTCTCGTAAAACTCAACTATGTATTATAGGACTCTAGATAATTGACAATTTTACCCTAACTTAACATAAATTATGAAGGGCATAAAAGTCGTTCAATATTTGAAGGATATTTTGGTCAGCCAACAATGATATTCATGCTTTTATAATAATGTGCTCGTTATTGTACTTGATAATATTGCTTGCATGTGTGAGACTAGGAAAGATGTCAGAATGAAATAAATTCTGAGATCAATTACATGCAATGGATCTGTTACTTGCTTGTGTAAGTATGTGAAATATTCGTTATGGATTGTGATTGTTATTGTGGTTAGGGGTGGTAAATGTGTAGGTTATTTTGGATTTGGATGGATTGAATATGTATAGAGTTAAAATGGATTGGATCACAACCCATCCACATAAAATATGGGTAAATATGAATTTGGTCAAATATGGTTTGGATAAAATGGTTGTAACCCACTTCAATCCCGTACACCAAAAAAGATTAAATCAAAGCAAAATTATTCATATCTCAACTACTACCACCCCACCCCACCTCTATAATTTATTATTATTATTTAAATAACTTTTCATACAAAACAAAAAAATATTGTTTTTACTCTGTACCCTACCCCCACCCCCACTTCCCGCCCATACCACCCCCCCCCCCCAAAAAAAAGAAATAAAAAAATAAATTTTTTTGCCCACCCTACCCCCACCCCAACCCCCTCACCCATACCCATCGTGCCAAAAATAATCAACATAAAACTAATATTTTTTTGAAAAACAAAAAAATAATTGGCCCACCTCACTCCCACCCCACGCACCTCCCTCCCCAAAACAATTCATAAAAATTCTCTACCCCCAGGACAACACCCCCCATCCCCACCCCCACCCCCATCCCACACCCAAAAAGAATTATAATTTTTTTTTAAAAAAATAATTTTTTTCATACCCACATCCACCCCACCTTAATTTTTATTTTTATTTTCAAAAACAAATACTGCAATTAGAGATTTTTATTATAAGTGGGTGATATATGGTATATATGAATTTTCATGTTTTATCTATTTTGTCCATATTTGTATAAGCTTAAAATGTTTGAAGATCATATTTATCCATTTAAGAAAATATGAGTGATCCACTTAATTTAATATCGATTAAATGGACTCATTTCACAATGTCAATCTCAAATATAACAGTCAACATGTAAACACTTGGACCTTTGGTCCTTTCGTAACAATTATTACACAGGATGAGCATGCTTAATCACAGTTACAACAATCAATTGGTTCTGTCATGGAACCATAAGACATACCTGGTCCTCTCATGGAACTCATACCCAAACTATTAATATATCTGTCGGAACGTGATATCCGATTTAATATTTATATATAAATATATATATGTGTCGAAATGTGACATCGATTCTATATGTGTATGTGTCTGCACGTGACATCCGATCCCAATATATTTAACAATCGATGTCACATTCCAACATACACACACATATATAACAATCAGGTGTCACATTTCGACACATATATATTTATATATAAATATTAAATCAGATATCACGTTTCGACACATATATTAACAGTTTGGGTATGGGTTCCATGAGAGGACCAGATATGTCTTATGGTTCCATGAGAGAACCGATTGATTGTTGTAACTGTGATTAAGCATGCTCATCCTGTGTAATAATTGTTACGAAAGGACCAAAGGTCTAAGTGTTTACCATGTTGACTGTTATATTTGAGATTGACATTGTGAAACTATATATTGCTCCTGAAATGGTAAATTGATAATGTGTTCTTCTATATGCCTATTTGAATTATGTTATGGTATCTAGATGATTCTGTATCGTAGGTATGAGGTCGTGGGTAAAGAAGTGGAGAGTCGTTGATGTGTTGTTTAGTGGAATTAGAGATTTTAGATGCAGATATAGATGGTGCCTATTGGTACATGTGTAAAAAGGGGATTGGAAGAGAATTAAGAGATTCTGTCTCCGAGTAGGCTACCCTGGTTGGTGGAATTCCGCTATGGCGAGACCTCCATAGCGGGTAAGGCCACGCCATAGCGGGCCAGTACGGTTAAGAGAGGAGTCTTAGTCCACCTAAATATTTCCCTTCTTCAAGTGAGATGCTAATTATTCTAGGAATAAGTGTTGGTGTGAAAACTTAAGGAAAGTAGACTGGTTAGACAGAATTAGTGGTTGTCCTAGTTCGGAAACTTCTCTATCTGTTAGAAGGGCTAGGCCTTGATCTATGTTAGAGTTGGCAGCAGGCCAACTAGAAGGGATAAGTATTAGGCTTGAATGACAGTAAGAAGGTGTCACGCCCCGGGAGGGTACCCTAGACGTGGCCGACACTCGAAAGCCATTTCTGGCCTTCAAGCGAACCACCTGATCCAGTCATACTTTTATTCAATCACATTCTATCAGCAGACTCTATTATGGGACTATTAACCATAATATAGGGCCAAAGGCCAAACAACTATCAAATCAATAACTGGATAGAATAAAACTAGTCAAAATGAACGGATCATCATTCCCACACTCTAGTCTATGAAGCCTCTATCAACAATCTAAGAGGCGCTCATGACAAGTCCATGGCTACCAACAATCAAAATAGGGAAAAAACGAATCACAGCTACAAAGATAAATCTTGGTATCCTCCAAAACAGGGAGGACTCACCAACTAGCTGAAAGTAAGTCGATCTTCAACGGTGCACCGGTTGATGATCTCTAGTACCTGTCTCTGCATCATGAAATAATGCAGGCCAAATGGCGTCAGTACATGAAATGTACGAGTATGTAAAATGGTTGAATGGAACAACATCAGAAAGAATCAAACCAATTTGGAATCTTAACTCAGAAAGAAGAACAATTCAGTCAAGTGTACTAAGTCTAAACAAGAATATGGTTTAGACGAGTATGGACTATACTCTTACCCAATTCGGTGCTCGATACTCCTCCCAAGACTCAATGCTCATAAAACTCCATCCAATCAACTCAATCAAGTCATATCGGCAAGTTTCATTTAGAACCTTGCCAACTCGTCGACTCTATCACAATCAAACCTCTCCCAATCCTACTATCCGATCAATCCCAATCATATCTTTCAAGAGTATCTTAGATATGCATTTATAACAACATACAAACACATCCAATCATTCCTCTATTCATTTAACAAATCTTTTGGGACTCATCACAACTCCAAGGTTTTAAATCAACAATTTAAGGTGAGCAACATATTTAAGGAAATTAACATTTAACATAATCAACATAGTTAAGAAATTAATAATATATGATCGACCTCTCATCTCAATCAACTCATACCAACATGTAGCACATTACTTTCTTGACTCCACAACATCAACATAATAGAAATTAGGGTAATAGATGAAAAGGACCTATTTGGACCTAACTCTATCAATAAACTTCATTCTTATGAACAATCAATTTCAAAGAAGATGTAGGGAACATGGGTGGACTCAACCCATGCTTTGAATAGCCTTACATACCTTAGTAAAGACTTTGAAGAAACCCTTGATGTTGGGTCTTCAATGGAAGGCTTGAATTCTTGAAGTTCTTGAAGCAATCTTTGTTGGAAATAGAGAAGAAGAAGCAGAGAGGGAAATTTCTAAGGCTTTTAGAGAGAGAGAGGGACTGAAATAATGATCCAAAAACGTTCAAGGCTTGTGTATATATAATTTGGGAAAATACCCAAATTGCCCTTTCTCCAAAAATCTAAAAAATAGGCTAAAACGCTCCAAGCGCGATAGTGGCGCATCGCGTCACTACGGCGCCAAGTCGAATTTAGGCTTAAAACCTGCACATCTGATAGTGGTGCATCGCACCAAGGACCAAACTACTGAGGCTGTTTTATGGCGCGATAGTGGCACGTCGCGCCCTTACATCGCCAAGCCTAAACTTTTTGGGTTCTGGAAATTAGGCTTAAAACCCCTGCACATCTCCTAGTGGCGCGTTGCGCCAGGGACTAAACTACTAAGGCTTGTTCCTGGCGCATCGCGCCACTGCGGCGCCAAGCCCAGGTTTCCAGCAGTTGCCACCCAGGCCTGAAATTCCTACAGAACTAGTCTGTCTTAGGAGAGTTATAACTTTTGACTCCAAACTCCAAAAATTACAATCTTGGCGGCGATGGAAAGAAGACTCGAAGACCTTTAATTTAATAGGTCATGGGGCACCCATATCGTCCTATTTCAAAAGATATGGTCTCTAGAAGTCGACCTCTTATACGAACTCATTCTAAAACTTAGCCAAGACAAATTCTTTGGACTTAGCTTGGTTCTAGGGATCCTTTGTGACCCTACATCACCTATAACACTCTTCAATTCCTTGGGAACTCAGTCTAACTCATGCATACACTTCACAATAGTCGGGTTCGATCCTGCACATATACGAAGAAGGGTTCGAATCTTAATGAAAAATTTTGGGAGGTGTTACATTATCTCCCCATTGGGATCATTCATCCTCGAATGACGAGTAACCAAGGATGGACTCGAGGTACAAATCACAATCAGAATTCAGTCATGCCACCAGTCAAATTCTCAAAATAATTACTGTCCAAACTCAAAATGCACAAACGAATTTAAGTCAAGAAAATGGACATTACCTTCAACATTCTCATCGGTAGGCACGAATAGATGTGGATATTTAGATTTCATATCTTCCTCCGCCTCCCATGTGGCTTTCTCAACAAATTGATTTCTCCACAAGACTTTGACTGAGGCGATCTCTTTGTTCCTCAATTTGCAAATTTGGTGATCAAGAATTTAGATCGGAACCTCTTCATAGGATAAGCTATCCTTAACTCTAATACTATTAATGGGGACTACCAATGAGGGATCGCCTAAGCACTTCTTCAACATCGAAACGTGAAATACCGGATGAATGGCGACTAGCTCCGAGGGTAACTCCAATTCATAAGCGACACTCTCTATCCTCCTCACAACCTGGTAAGGACCAATGTATCGAGGACTAAGCTGTCCCTTCCTTCCAAACCTCATGACGCCCTTCATGGGTGACACTTTCAAGTATACCCAATCATCCACCTCAAACTCTAAGTCTCTCCTCCTCACATCGGTGTAAGATTTTTGACGGCTTTGGGCTGTATTTAGCCTATCTTAAATAACTCTCACCTTCTCCATGGCTTGGTGAACAAAATCAAGCCCAATCAACTCAACTTCACCAACTTCAAACCACCCAATTGGTGATCTACACCTCCTCTCATACAAAGCTTCATAAGGAGCCATTTGAATGCTAGCATGATAGCTATTATTGTATGCAAACTCTATGAGAGGTAAGTGATCATCCCAATTTCCTTTGAAGTCAAGTACACATGCCCTTAACATATCCTCCAACTTCTGGATGGTGCGCTCCTCTTGGCCATCTGTCTGGGGATGAAAGGCTGTACTGAGATTCACCTTTGAACCTAGTCCCTTCTGGAAGGATTTCCAAAATTGGGAAGTGAATTAAGCTCCTCGGTCTGAGATGATAGACAGGGGAACCCCGTGCAATCTGACAATCTCCTGAATGTATAATTTTGCATAATCTTTTACGGTGTCAGTAGTCCTAACTGCCAAGAAGTGAGCTGATTTTGTCATCCTATCCACAATCACCCAAATCAAATCATGTTGCTTTTGGGACCTCGGCAAACCCGTAATAAAGTCCATGTTGATCATTTCCCACTTCCATTCTGGAATTTCAATGTTTTGAGCTAACCCACATGGCCTCTGATGCTCAACTTTAACCTGTTGGTAATTTGGGCACTTGGAAACAAATTCCGCGATATCTCTCTTCATTCTACTCCACCAATAAACTTCCCTCAAGTCATGGTACATCTTTGTAGAGCCAGGGTGAATAGAGTATCTGGAACTATGCACTTCGGCCATAATCCTTTATCGAACATCATCGACATCTGGTACACACAACCTATTTTGGTACCTTAGCACACCATCTCCCCCTTTGGTAAAAACCATCACATCTTGTTTGTGAACAACTTCCTTCAACTGGAGAAGGACGGGATCTTGGTCTTGTTTCTCCTTTACCTCTGCCACAAGTGAGGATGCAGACCTATCCTGAACATTAACTCCACCTTCATTGTTCTCTTCAAGATGAACTCCCAATCGGGCTAATCTATGTACCTTCTTCGCCAATTCTTTCCTTCCCTCCTCTACATGGGCAGTTCTACTCATAGACAACCTGCTAAAAGCATCAGCAACAACATTAGCTTTACCTAGATGGTAGAGGATGCTCATATCATAGTCTTTGAGTAGCTCGAGCCATATCCTTTGCCTCAGGTTGAGTTCCTTCTGGCTGAAGACATATTGTAAACTCTAATGATCGGTGAACACGTCAACATGCACTCCATATAAATAGTGAAGCCAAATTTTAAGAGCAAATACCACAGCTGCCAGCTCAAGGTCATGAGTGGGGTAATTTCTCTCATAAATCTTAAGTTGTCTTAAAGCATAGGTTATCACCTTTCCCCATTGCATCAACACACAACCCAAACCAACTCTAGACGCATCACAATAGATCATAAAACCCTCTATTCCATCGGGCAAGGTTAGAACAAGAGCAGTGGTTAGCTTGGTCTTCAATTTCTGGAAACTCTCCTCACACACATCGGACCATTGGAACTTAGCCTTCTTTTGGATCCGCTTGGTCAATGGTGATGATATGGATGAGAATCCCTCTACAAACCTTCGATAATAGCCGGTCAAACCCAAAAAGCTTCTTATCTCTATCGGGGAGGTGGGTCGGGGCTAATTTTTCACCGCCTCAATCTTCTAAGCATCAACCTGAATACCATTTCCAGATATAATGTGGCCTAGAAAAGCCACTGATGCAAGCCAAAATTCATATTTCGAGAACTTTGCATACAATACCTGGTCTTTCAAAGTTTGTAAGATGACTCTAAGATGATAGGCGTGCTCCTCCTTATTCTTGGAGTAACCCAAAATATCATCTATGAATACAATCACAAACATATCAAGATATGGTTTAAATACTCGGTTCATGAGATCCATAAAAGCTGCGGGGGCATTAGTCAACCCAAAGGACATCACCAAGAACTCAAAGTGGCTATAACGGGTCCGAAAAGCTGTCTTTGGGATATCACACTCCCTCACCTTCAACTGATGGTAGCCCGATCTTAGGTCTATCTTTGAGAAACAGGTGGCACCCTGAAGTTGATCAAACAAGTCATCTATTTTGGGGAGAGGGTATTTGTTCTTTATGGTGACCTTTTTCAGCTGCCTGTAATCAATACACATTCTAAGGGACCCATCTTTCTTTTGCACGAATAGGATGGGAGCACCCCGTGGTGAGACACTCGGTCTAATGAATCCCTTATCTAACAAGTCTTTCAACTGTTCTTTCAACTCTTTCAACTCAGCGGGAGCCATTCTATATGGAGGGATAGAGATAGGGTATCAAGAAGAACATCAATCCCAAAGTCGATCTCCCTATTAGGAGGGACTACGGGCAGGTCTTCAGGAAAGACTTCAAGAAACTCATTGGCAATCAGAACCGACTCAAGGGATGGAGACTCAACCTTGTCATCTTTCACTCGGACAATGTGATAAATACACCCTTTCGAGATTAGCTTCCTGGCCCTAAGGTATGAAATAAACATACCCTTAGGCACGACAGGACTACCCTTCCACTCTATGACAACCTCATTCGGGAATTTGAACTTGATAATCTGAGTCCTACAATCCATAGAGGCATAACAGACATAAAGATAGTCCATGCTAAGGATCACATCAAATCAACCATGTCCAACTCAACTAAGTCAGCCAAGGTATCCTTGTGATGGATTGACACAATGCAATATCTATAGACTTTCTCAACTACGACAGAATCACCGACAGGAGTAGCTACGCAGAAAGGCTCACGAAGACATTCAGTAATTCTATTGAATTTACTTACCATGTAAGGAGTCACAAAAGATAATGTGGCACCCGAATCCATCAAAATATAACAGTCAAGAGAAAAGACTCGAATCATACCCGTCATGACATTTGGGGAGTCCTCCTAATCTTGGCGACTATCCATGGCATATAGACGGTTTGTACCTCCGCTCGTACCTGAAGTAGTGCCCCTCTGATTACCTCTAGCAGGTGGTATGGTGGTAGAATACTGGGCTCTATTCCCCCCTGTTGGACACTCCCTCTGAAAATGGTCCATTTGGCCGTATTTATAACAACCAACCCTTCCCGCTCTGCACTCTCCCAAGTGGAGCTTACCGCACTTGCTGCATGGTGGCTTCTCTTTCGAACCTTGACCCACGCTAGCCTGGGATTGAGAACCCTAGAGTCTGAAATTCGGGCGACTCTGTCCCTGCCGATCATACCTTTTCTACGGCATAGGTGCACTGGCGGTAGATGATGCATAGTTGGAAGGCCTCTTCTGAAAGAAGGACCTGTTGCCCTTGTTTTGCCTCTTTTCATTCTCATGCCCCGCTGATTTTGCCTTCTTGCTCAGATGCTCCTCTCTGTCTTTCCTCTTCTCATCCTCCACCTGTTGAGCGTACACCATTAATCTTGAAATATCCATATTGGAGATCAACAATGCTGTTTTGCACTCTTTCTTCACATGTCTTCCCAATCCGGAGATGAACTTTCTCATCTTCGACCTCATATCTGGGATCATCTCTGGAGCATATCTGGACAGCTGGATGAACTTTAGACTATACTCCTTAACGGTCATACTTTCTTGTTTCAAATTCATAAACTCTTCCACCTTCGCTTCCCTCAATTCTCTGGGAAAGAAGTGGTTAAAAAAGGCTCCCTCAAATTCATCCCACATAGCAGGTTCAGCATCCTCACCTCTACCTTATTCCCATTGGTTATACCAAATGTTTGCCACATCTTTGAGTTGATAAGACACCAACTCAACCCCCTTGATCTCCGTAGCATGCATAGCTTCCAGGATCTTCCACATCTCATCAATAAAATTCTGGGGGTCTTCATCTACCTTAGAACCCGTAAATGCCGGCAGATTCATTCTCAGAAAGTCTCTAATTCTGGTGGAAGCAGACGGCTCTTGGGAACTAGAGCTAAGAGTTGGCGAACTCTGGTTACCACTTCGGGCAGCCATTAGTTGAGTGAGCATAGCAATCGCTCCTCAAAAATTTGCTTCCGACGTTGGTGCAGGCGGAGTAGTAGGCACTTGAGATGCGTCCGCATACCTCACAGGTCGTCCCCTAGCCCTCGATAGGCGTACCTCTGACTGTGGCATCTCTGCGTTATCAGCATTCCTCTGGCTAGCAGTATGTTTTGGAGGCATTATCTGTAACGTATAAACGCACAAATTAGAAAGGAAGTTTATAGAGTTTAACTCTATCGCACGAATTAAGAGTATGAAAGAAGTGAAACAATTCTAAATGTCTTATAGCCACCTGATTATAAGTGTGGTGCACAACACACCCATAAGCAAGACTCTACTAGACACGGCTTCATAGACTCCCTAGGACTCTTGAACTCTGTACTCTGATATCATGTCTGTCACACCCCGAGAGGGTACCCTAGACGTGGCCAGCACTCAGAAGCCATTTCTGGACTTCAAGCGAACCACCTGATCCAGTCACACTTTCATTCAATAACATTCTATCAGCGGAAGACTCTATTATAGGACTATTAACTATAATATAGGGCCAAAGGCCAAACAACTATCAAATCAATAACTAGATAGAATAAAACTAGTCAAAATGAACGGATCATCATTCCCACACTCTAGTCTATGAAGCCTCTATCAACAATCTAAGAGGTGCTCATGACAAGCCTATGGCTACCAACAATCAAAATAAGGGAAAAACGAATCACAGCTACAAAGATAAATCTCGGTATCCTCCGGAACAGGGGGACTCACCAACTAGCTGGAAGTAAGTCGATCTTCAATGGTGCGCTGGTTGATGATCTCTAGTATCTGTCTCTGCATCATGAAATGATGCAGGCCAAATGACATCAGTACATGGAATGTACAAGTATGTAAAATGGCTGAATGGAACAACATTAGAAAGAATCAAACAAATTTGGAATCTCAACTCAGAAAGAAGAACAATTCAGTTAAGTGTCCTAAGTCTAAAAAGGAATATGGTTTAGACGGGACCAATCACATACCATTCAACTCAATCCGACTCAGAGTACTATCAAAACCTATATGGGAGTTTCTCTTATCCGACAACCATCACTTATGAGCCAGTGATAGTACAACAAACCGACGTTGTTGCCACATCCGTTCATACTTTGCCAGGGTATGAACAAATCAACCAATCATGGATCCCATCGATCAGTCAAGTCCTATCATTTCAGAATAATAAAATGGGAAACATCCGACTTTAACGGTTCGATCCCATGGGAAGCATCCGACTTTAACGATTCAATCCCTTTCTAAGTTGGCGGCATAGTTCATGGGTTCGAGTATGGACTATACTCTTCCCCAATTCGGTGCTCAATACTCCTCCCAAGACTCAATGCTCATAAAACTCCATCCAATCAAGTCATATCGGCAAGTTTCATTTAGAACCTTGCCAACTCGTCGACTCTATCACAATCAAACCTCTCCCAATCCTACTATCCGATCAATCTCAATCATATCTTTCAAGAGTATCTTAGATATGCATTTATAACAACATACAAACATATCCAATCATTCCTCTATTCATTTAACAAATCTTTTGGGACTCATCACAACTCCAAGGTTTTAAATCAACAATTTAAGGTGAGCAACATATTTAAGGAAATTAACATTTAACATAATCAACATAGTTAAGAAATTAACAATATATGATCGACCTCTCATCTCAATCAACTCATACCAACATGTAGCACATCACTTTCTTGACTCCACAACATCAACATAATAGAAATTAGGGTAATAGATGAAAAAGGACCTATTTGGACCTAACTCTATCAATAAACTTCATTCTTATGAACAATCAATTTCAAAGACGATGTAGGGAACATGGGTGGACTCAACCCATGCTTTGAATAGCCTTACATACCTTAGTGAAGACTTTGAAGAAAACCTTGATGTTGGGTCTTCAATGGAAGGCTTGAATTCTTGAAGTTCTTGAAGCAATCCTTGTTGGAAATAGAGAAGAAGAAGCAGAGAGGGAAATTTCTAGGGCTTTTAGAGAGAGAGAGGGACTGAAATAATGATCCAAAAATGTTCAAGGCTTGTGTATATATAATTTGGGAAAATACCCAAATTGCCCTTTCTCCAAAAATTTGGAAAATAGGCTAAAACGCTCCTATCACGATAGTGGCGCGTCGCGCCACTACGGCGCCAAGTCGAATTTAGGCTTAAAACCTGCACATCTGATAGTGGCGCGTCGCACCAAGGACCAAACTACTGAGGCTGTTTTATGGCGCGATAGTGGCGCGTCGCGCCCTTACAGCGCCAAGCCTAAAATTTCTGGGTTCTGGAAATTAGGCTTAAAACCCCTGCACATCTCCTAGTGGCGCGCCGCGCCAGGGACTAAACTACTAAGGCTTGTTCCTGGCGCATCGCGCCACTGCGGCGCCAAGCCCAGGTTTCCAGCAGTTGCCACCCAGGCCTGAAATTCCTATAGAACTAGTCTGTCTTAGGAGAGTTATAACTTTTGACTCTGAACTCCAAAAATTACAATCTTGGCGGCGATGGAAAGAAGACTCGAAGACCTTTAATTTAATAGGTCATGGGCCACCCATATCATCCTATTTCAAAAGATATGGTCGCTAGAAGTCGACCCCTTATACGAACTCATTCTAAAACATAGCCAAGACGAATTCTTTGGACTTAGCTTGGCTCTAGGGATCCTTTGTGACCCCACATCACCCCTAACACTCTTCAATTCCTTGGGAACTCATCCTAACTCATGCATACACTTCAAAATAGTCGGGTTCGATCCTGCACGTATACGAAGAAGGGTTCAAATCTTAGTGAGGAATTTTGGGGGGTGTTACAGAAGGTAAATAGGAATGATAAGAATTTGTGCATAAAAGTTTGACTGTGTATTCCTCAAGAGCATGTTTTCTTCTTGTTTATTTCTTTATATTATGCGGTGGTTATCGGATTGACCAATGATGCCTACAAGTACGTGTTGTCTGTGCTAATACTACTCTTGCTATGCCACTTGGCATAGTATGGTTGCAGGGTCAGTGGTGTTTCTTAGGTGAAGACGAACATGATTCTCCAACAGCTTCTACTCTTCCTTGTGGTGGGAGTGTGTCATTACTCTATTTATACTCTGTATCTTTAGAAGCCCTTGTACCTGTTTAGACTAGCTTCTTGGGAGGGTTTTCAGTGTATTTCATAACTAATTTAATTAGTAAAGAGATTTCTTATGTTTTCCTAACATCAGCATTGACTTGATTTCAAAATTGGTGTAAAGGTTCTCCTATCTAGGCATTAGAGTAGGTGCCCGCATGGCCCAGTGAGTTGGATCGTGGCATTTAGTGTTTGTTTCACTGAAAAAATTCTTCTTCTTAGGATTTCAATTTCAATTATTTGTCACCAAAAAGAACTATGGGGCCATACAAATGGTAGGATCATACTCCTACTGATCCTACAAAGTTAGGAGAATGGATGATTAAAGATGCTTGGGAATACCATCAATTTCTAGTAGAAAAATTGATGCTTCTTGATCCACCAGCATCAATTTGAGAGGGGATGTTAGCATGATGGACAACTCATAGAACATGAATACATAGTGAATAATTATATATATTAATGTAACTATATAGTGTTGTATATAAGTGTAATCATAAAGATTTGTTGTGGTAATCAAAGAGAATGAATATCGTGATAGAATAGCAGATTTGGAGGGATCATATAGCAGATTTAGAGGAGGGTAACATAGCAGATTTACAGGTATAAAATAGCTGATCTTTGAGGATGAAAATGACGGATCTCTAGAGATGTAATTTGTATACTTTCTATTTAATGGGAAGTCTCTCAATTTGAGAGTCATTCAGTAGAAATTTGACAATGCGGTCAGTTAATAGTTGGAGTCAATCACACCCTCGCTGTTATAAACAGACACATATTTGGCCTTATTTTCCAATTCAACAAATGGAATCATTAAGAAAATAATAAAATCCATAAAGCTAAAATGAAAATAAAAAATGAAATAAGAAAAGGAAAAAAAAAAAAAGAGTACCTAGTCTTCTTCCCACACATACTAACCTGAATCCTAACCTTCCCTACAACATCATAACTCATCTGCCAGTGGAGCAATTAAATTAAACAAAAAAGGATGAGAAAATTATAGAATGTATCTGAATTCAATATGCCCCACAGTTACTTCGTCAGATATTTGCTTATACTTGATCGAAGTTGGATATTCACTGTCAGGTGATGGTGCATACAGTAATATGTCCAGTAACAAATCTGACAAAACCTGTTGAATTTTCACTTAGTCGCCATATACTATTAATGGCTTAATTCCTCTGAAATATCCCGGATAATTCATTCCGTCAGCAATAACATCATCTTGGCCAACAACAGCATTCTATTACACTCCCAACAAAAAATCTTCTTTATCAATGGTTAGCGAACCATCCTCAAAGCTTTCCACAGCAACATCCTAGTCATCTTAGACATCAGTACTTGCCTCTAGATACTGCTTCTGGCTTTCTGTCAAATATGTGGCCTCCAACAATGAGTTTGTAAAGCACATACCATCCAGAGGATTCTTTATTTAGTGACAATGTACGCCAACTCTTTCATCCAAGAATAACACTTCTTTTTCTGTTGCCTCTGAACTCGTAGTGCTTTGCTGCAATTCAGGATTAGCAAAAAAATAAACGTGAAAAAACTGAAAATGACAAAAAAGATAAGGTGACTCCTCTTTTCAAAAAGAAAAAACTAAAAAACTAAATCATATTATTTAAGCATTCAATAGACATTCTATAAAATTTACATTATGTTCAGCATCTAGTCTTCTTACTAGTGGCAGAATTGATCCACTAACTTGTGTTAACCTATTTGGGTGCCTATGTAGTTTATCCAAAATCTAAACATGAATAATCAGGAGAACACACATCTCCAGGATTGCCTGAAGTTGTGTCATGTCCTATCTAATTACCTCTCTCAAATAATTCTTTGATCTATATCTACTTTTCTTCACATCCACTATATCCAACCTCCCACATTTCCTTACTATCATATAAATATTTATCCTGTTTTATTTGTAGATCTCCTATATTGTTTTTATTGATATCATGTGAAAAATGTCATAACAACTAATAGAAAAAAGGCCTAAATATGCCGTCGAATTATTAGCAAACTAAATGAAAAACAAACTCACCTTTTGATTACCCTCTACTATCAATTTCCCAAATCAAAACATGTGTGCTTCAAGAATCACTTCAAATTATATTGCAAATAGAGAAAAAAAATGGACAGAAAAGGTATATATATTATTAATATAAAAACAGAGAAAGATGAAAAGAATAAACATGTTGGGTTTTTAATTTTTCTTTAAAAACAAAACAATGAAAAAAATACAGCTCACATTATGTCTTGCCTTTGATCGTAGGTTCTTCTATATATGTGCTTTTTTTTATTGCAAGTATGATATTATTTGTTTCCTAGATTATGAATAGGAGTGTTTTTAAATCAATTATTTTATAGAATTTTTTGAAAGTAGTTGTTTTTCCTACGAAAGATGTTGCCTCCAAGCCTCTTGATTGATTTTTTTATTTTTTTAAAATATTTTTTTAGTTTAGTTTTTTTCTCCTACGTTGAGGCTGCCTCTAGGCCTCTAGGGTAATTTTTTTTAATTGAGCAAACTTAGAACTACTTATTACAATAAATTTAGGATTCATTAATTTTTAAAATATATTTTTTATTACCATATATTTTAGGACTCCTTAATTTTAAAATATAAATTTTAGAAAAAATAGAAAAAAATGATATTGCCTAAAGAATAGTTTTTATCGAAGGATAAAAAGTTCAATCAACATTTTTAATGACCTTCATACTTCTAATATAGTAGTGTGCAGTGCACATAAAAAAGTTATCTAATAAAACTTGAATCTCTTTCAAACAAATAAAAAAGGAATTAAAGAGATATACCTTTGATTATTCAACTACTTCATTTGGCGGCAACTAACTTGTTTCATCCAATTATTAGCACAAAGAGAACTGAGAAGACTTTCATATGATGCCTTAGAAGGGGCCAATCCTTTTTTGAGCATTGTATATGAGAGTGATAGAGCATCCATGAGCCTTCCATGTCTGCATAGACCTCTTATTAAAGTGTTGTAGACGATGTTATCTGGAGGACAACCCTGTGCATTCATTCTGTTGAAAAGACTAACAGCACAATCAATTTCACCACTTCGTAAATGCCCATCAATTAGAATAGTAAAAGTAACTTGATTTGGTTGGATGCCTTCATTTTGCATTGCATCAAGGTGCTTGTATGCATCTTCGATACTCTCTAACCTGCAAAACCCAGAAATTATGCCATTATACAAGTACAAATTTGGCATGAGGGGAGTGTTCTTCACTTTGTTTATCAGCCAAAGTGCAAGATATTTTATTTGTTCCTGAGAGCTAACTGAGATTTTCAAACCGGTTTCCTTAGGCAACATAGCACTCTGATGAAGTAGACGGAACAACATTTCCTTAGATTCTTCATACCTTCTCTGTGGAACAAGCCCTTTCCCATCAAGTGACCTAATATTTCTAGAAACGCCACTGACCAAAGTAATATAAGTTACCAGGTCTAGCTCAATCCCACTTCTTTCCATCAAATCAACCAACTTAAATGTAAATTCAATCTCTCCTTTCCTTAAGAATTGTTTTATAAGAGAATTATAAAGAAAAGTATTTGGCATGAAACCCTCTTCTATCATTCGATCGAGGTATACACAACCCTTCTCTATCATGTTTTTTTTAACTAGCCCATTTATAAGAGCAGTATAAGCATAGTGGCTTGGTTGGACGCCATCTTCCAACATTTTATTGAAGAGCTCATGGGCCTGAATAGCTCGCCCATTTCTTGATAGAGCATTAATCATTGTCCCAAACAAAGTTTTATCAGGATAAATTCCAGCCTCGAGCATTCTCCGGAAAACTCCAAGGGCCTCGCCTATTCTCTTTTTTCTACCCAAACACCCAATGACGGAGTCATATATAGCAACACTAGGTTTCAATCCACTCTCTTCCATTTGGTCCAGAATTTCTAGTGCTGATTGTAAGTCACCTTGTTTACAGTATTCATTTACCATAATCAAGAATGTTGCGTCATTTGGAACATGACCTTGATCTTGCACAACTTCAACAAGAAACTTGGCATCGTCATGTAGTCCCATTTGGTAAAGGCACTTGATCATGGAATTATAAGCTGAGAGCGAAGGCTGAAGAGAAAGGCTTGCCATCTTATCCATGCAAAGCTGAGCAGAATCAAGTTCTCCTCCTAGACACAAAGCAATCATGTATATATTGAAAGCAACACTAGCCAGAGGTAAGTTTCTTGCCACAATTTCTCCCAAGAGACAATCAATATCAAGCATGATATCTGAAGTAACTTTACGACTGGTAGGGCTAGGGATGTAAGAGAGGTCAATACCACAACCGTTCTTGGCAATAGCCCGCAAAAATGTGCATGCTAGACTAATCTCTGACCCTTTTGGATGATTGTTGATCAAGGTAAAAAACAGAACATGGTCAGGAACCAATCCAGTGTACAACATCTTCCTGTATAAGTCATCTACTTTTGCTGACTGATTCTCTTTATAAAGTGCAGAGATTAAAGCAGTATAAGAGTGAACACTGGGAGAACCATTGCATTGATTGATGTCATCTAATAGCATCAATGCAAAATCAACGTTATGGTCCTTGAAATACTTGACAATCGTGATTTGGTAACTTACTGCATCAGGTTCTAATCCAAATTCAACCATCTGCTGACGCAGCACCCAACCCTGGTCGAACATGCCCAAGTTTGTAAACCCATTTATCAGTGTGTTGTAAGTATACTTATCAGGTTCACAACCCAACTTGAGCATTCTGAGAAATACCATCATAGCCGTTTTCATTTTCTGGTTCTTGGAATAGCCATTGATGAGAGTCGTGTACATGACTTTATCCAAAACAAAACCATAAGACTCCATATCCATGCTCAACAATTGCGCTTCCTCAACTCTACCTCTCTTACAAAACGAAAGAAACAATGTTTTAAACAAATGAACTGTGGGCGGTACCCCTCTATCACACATTTCATCAAACACATAGAGAGCTTCATCCAAGTACCCACGGAAGCACAAACCATCAACTAACTCATTGTAACAACTGAAAGCGAGTAATACATCAGCATTAATAGCTTCCACAAAAACATCAAATCCATCCAAGATTCTATCTTGGCCACAAAATCCCTTAATAAGCTCATTACACGTGCTACTGCCAGGCATCAACTTCATATCCACAAGTTTATCGAAAAGCAACTTAGCTTCCTCCAGTTTACCCAACTTACAATAACAAATCACCATGGAATTTAATAGAGAATGGTTCGGTTCAATACCTCTGTTCAAAATGCAATCTACATAAACAACCTCGGCCTTGTGGGTTTCCCCAGATGTCACGAGTTGCCGAATTAGAAAACCATAGCTAGTTGCGTCAGGCTCAACTCCACGAGAAATGGAAAATTCAACAGCAGAGATAGCTTCAGAGACTGATGGGCATTGCTTGATGATTCTCCGAATCACTTTCCGAGCTGAATCGAACAACCCACGAACTATTAAATTCTCTGCAAGTGAAAAGCACAGTGTCTTGTGATTAATTAGGGATGTTGCTTCCGAAGGTAAAGGGGAAGTAGTTAAAGGTCTCTTTGTTCTTGAGAGATGGAAGCACAGCCGAGTGTGCAGTCCAAGTCTATGCTTGGTCATTCTAGAATGGAGAATGGGGTTGTCAGGAGGAAAGAGGCGACGGTAATTATGCTTTTGACCATGAGACGGTAGAGGGAGTGACAGCGTCTTCAATTAGGTCTTCTTTATTGTCTGCGGGTAGTAAACTGCCCAAATGCCCTTTCTTTCTTTTTTTAAGTCAAATCAAAAGGAACTTTCAAAAATAGAGAAAAGGATCAAAATCGTCTACTGCTTAAATGATCATATATTTTTCACGTGGAGCATTAATAATTCACGTTCTTTAACAAAGTAGTCCACTTATAATCCAAACTTAATTTTCGTTAGTTTATTTAACGAAGAAATAGTTCTGCCTAAAATGCATTTTGCAATTAAGTTAAGGAATGTAAAAAAATTGAAGAAAAATATTTTGAAGGCTGCCACAACATTACTCATTCCAATTCATTAATTTCTTCTAAAATGAAGTATACAAAAATCATCAAATACACACACAAGGACAACTATAAACTTTTGTATTAAGAACTTACTAAAAGCTCATTTTTTTTCTTTTCCTTCCTTTGTTTTGTTTAAGATTTCTATATGAGTTTATTTAAATTAGTACTTCATGCAAATACTTTTCCTTCATTCCCCCTTCTGGTTTCCCACTTTTTAATAATGCATTTGCTTCTCTTTTGATCTTATTTGGATGAGTGATATCTTCTTTCTTTCTTTTCTTGAAAAAATTAAATATAAAAGAATACTATAGAGAATGATTCACAGTCCAAAGAAACAGAATATATTAGGAAAGTTAAAAATCCAACCGAAAAAATGTTATTGATTTATCGGTAATGAGTTACTATTTGGACGATTCGGTTACGATAATTTTCTTTTATCGGGTTATTAGTTTAATAACGATTTAAGATATTTTCTTAGCGGATTAACCGATAACCCGACAATAATTATCAAATAACAATTTTACCCTTAGGTATATAAATTCACTTGACCTTAGAGTCTAAAAGATTGTGTTGTGTATATTTTCACTTGTTTAGTTATTATTACTAGCTTATATTTAGCTTTGCCTTTTCTCTTTTTATAGTTAAGCATTTGAGTGCACTACAATTTGATATAAGTTGACTATATGGATCGTTATTAGGAGTATAAAATGTGTGCATTTGTTTGAGGTAAATATGTGGAAAAGAAAAGATAGAAGAACCAAAAATTTTGCATAAGCCTGATACACTAAGCTTTCGCTATGCAAGGAGTCTAGAGAAGGACTAGACCATAAGGGTTTATTATATGTACACTTACCTTGCATTTCAAAAAGAAACTGTTTCACCACCAACAACTTTACCAAGTACACCGAGACCCCCCTCTTATCTAAAGCACAAATCTCCAGAATTTTTGGCATATATGCACTATCTATATTAGCTTTAATTTTTTATATATTGTCTACTATCCTATTCTGAGCTATCTTTATAATTATGTGTTGTTGAAAGCTAAATGAATTTAGATTTTTTCATTCAATATCTTATTCATAAGAGATAAATCGATAACCGAGCCATTAACAACTAATAATGGAAAACTTAACAATTATGTATTGGTTTAACATATCTACACTTGATCATAACTTATAAGTCAGATGAAACATGCAACAGATGTATTGAAGGAAGCTCACAACTATAATTTGTGATGCTAAATTAAATCACATTGTTCTTGTCTTAGCAGCTTAATGCGCTGCGATATAGAATGATGAATTTTGAGGAATTGTGTGCCGTTGCATTAAGTTTGTATTATTTTGGCTACTTTCGAATGCCCATGTATAGGTGTAACTTTTCTCCGTTGAATAAACTGAGGAGGTTGAGTTTAGATTATAAGTGGACTATTTTTTTAAAGAACATGGACTATTAATTCTCCACATGAAAGATATAGGATTATTTTAAGCTTTAATCCAAAGATAGTGGACTATTTTGATCCTTTTCTCTTCAAAATAACTATAATTTTGAACTTAATTAAAAATTTAGAATTATAATTTAATAAATTATGACTTATAGCTACATGTTAAAAGGAGCAAAAAGGCGGGGGAGAATGGAAAAGGGAGGAGAGACCAATTAGGGAGAGAGAGGGGATGAATGCATTTAATAGAGATAGTTTCAAATATATGCAATAAAATAGTAATTAGTTTACAACAAATGTAGACATGTTTTTGCTTACCTAAAAAAGTAGCCAATAATCATAGAAAGTATACATTGATTATATATTATGATAATACACTAAAAATGGAATATAACTTACTTATATACTAATTATATAATATAATACACTCAAAAAGCTAAATTGTAATGACCCGTTAGGTAATTTTGAGAACGAGTCCTCCTCCTTTCATAGAAGACCCTTTTCGTAAATTTAAGTTGAAAATTTTGGACTTTTCGGTAACTTTGGTTAATTAGTTGAGGGATAATTTTAGAGAATTAATTTAATTGATGGGCTAAAGTGTTAATTTATTTAATACCCTATACCACTTTTCTTATATTTATTAAAATAGGTTAGTAGGGTTTGTAAATTTTAATACATAATTAGTTTGGAAAAGGAAAAAATAATAAAAGAAAATAATTTATATATCTATATATATATATAAAATCTGATGGCTTAATGCCATCAGATGTAACGAGAAAGAGAGAACAACGACGACGAACACAAAAAATGGAGAAAAAATATACGGAGGGGAAAAGAAAAATAAAGGAGAAGAGAAAAATAGGGATTTTCATTCCAAAGCGTCAAGGTAATTATTCTCATCCTTTTCATTAAATTTTCATGTGATTATGAACATATTTTTAGGGTATATTGATGGAGAAATAGCGCTGAAATAAGAAAATATGACTCTAGGGTTCTTCATATAAAATCTTGATTTGGGGGTCGAATAACGATCTGTTTTAGCTAAAATTTAACATGTGAGTTTATTTTATCATGAGTGAACATAATCAGAAAGAAAATTTTAGATTTGACTTCAATGACTCAGGATGACTTTTTGACCCAATTTTTTATCCGAAAATAAATATAGCAATATATGTGTCATTGTATTCGTATTCTTATGAAGATTATGTATTTGAACAGATTTTAATCATTAGGAAGTGTTACGAAAGGCTCAAGTTTTAAAATAATTATTCAATTTAATTGAGGTTTAACCCTAGTTTTGAAATTCAGAAAATATGGGAGTTGACATGTTAAGTGGCATCAAGATTAGAAACGTGTTTATAGATTTGCTTAATTTTTTGTATCTAGGCTAGATATATGGTAATAAGAGTGTTGTTAGTTTCGCAAATCTTATTGTGATTATTTATTTGACTAGATTACATTGATTTGGAGGTCCAACGAAAAGGAAAGGCTCAAGTCCCGGAGTGATTGCTTGATTAATTAAGGCAAGTGAATTTCTAAACCTCAGTTTAAATTTGTAGATGCTTGTATTTCCGTGTTATGTGTACTAGGGAGTAATGAGAATTGGACTTAGTTATTGACTGTACGATTGGCCTTAAAAATGTAGATGAGGGGTACAAAATGGTGATCTAATATCATGTATTGGTGGAATTGATATGTTGTGATTATGGATTTATTTTGGACATGTGAAATGACTATATTGATATGAGATAGGAAAAATTATTGTTGTTGTCATGTTATTATCGTGAATCATATGAATATGAGTTGATTGCATTAGTTCTGACATATTGTGTTGAGACTGAAAATGATATGAAATAAAAGGGGTCGGGTCACACGCTCCGTGGCAGGTATTATGAAACAAAGGGGTCGGGCCACATGCTTCGTGGCAGATATTATGAAACAAAAGGGTCGGGCCACACGCTCTATGGAAAGTATTATAAAACAAAGGGGTCGGGCCACACGCTCCGTGGCAGGATATATATATTGAGGGGATGGGCCACACGCTCCGTGGCAGGTTACATGGACAGAAATGTCTCCCATGGGTTTCAGACTATAATTCAACGGATGTGTACCGATAAGACAGACATGCATCATCTCATTGCATTGCATTGCATTTTGTTGATATTTATGAATTCGTGTTTACCATTTATTGCTTTGTATATGTTGAATTTGACTTGATATGATTCACTTGATAAGACTACTGACGAGTATTCATGGACTGTATTACTGTTATTATTGTACAAGTGTAGAGTTGGGCTGGTTTTATGCAAGTTGTAGTTAAGGAGGTTCGGTTTAGAGGACAAGAGTACTTGTATCTATTGAGCTTTGCTTAGTTTTAGTTATCCACTTGCTGAATTGTTTGGCACTCACCCCTTGCTTCTACACTTGTGTAGGTTGTGAGCCCAGACCTGCTCGATCTCCTACTATTTTCTACCACATCTGAGGCTATCATTTCGAATGTTGAGGTAGTTGTTACATCCATCTAGCAGATACTTCTTACTCTTTTATTATGTTTTAGTCCTATTCTAGAAACAAAGACATTGTGACTGTATTTTCTTTCGTTCTTCGGTAATGTATTTTCTTTCGTTCTTCGGTAATGTATACATGACAACTAGTCTTGGGGGAATTTGAGATTATTTATTTGTCTTTGAATAAGTTAAACCTCGCTTTATCTCAATTACTTCTGCATTCACTTTCCGTTGAGTTTTAGGCTGACTTATCTCGGTGGGTTGAGATGAGTGCCATCACATCCGTATGTGGGTGTGACATAAATATAGTTGAACTATATATAAGAGAAAAGTCATAAACACACCACTGAAATTGTCCCATTTTTTCAAAAAGACACTTTAACTTTGAATGTGTTCTATTATCCCACGAAACTATTTAATACCTTTGTAAATAGACCATTTTGATCATTTTGGCCTGACATATATAAACAAGCACTTGGTGTACGTGAAGTTATTTTTTTCTTCCCATAACCAATAAAAAATGCCACAATTCATTCCTTTTCTCTATTAATACACCTTCTTCCCCAAATTGCAATAGAGCCGTTGGGGGCCATTTTAGAGCTCTCTAATGAAATTAGCTCAAAAGGTAAGAATTTGGTTTAATTTATTGTCTGAAAATTTAATTTTGATTTATTATTTGAAAAGGTATAATTTCTTCTTAATTTCTTTTAAGTTTGAGAAATCAAGATATATTTTGTGTTTAGGTTTTGAAGGAAAATTTCTTATAATGTCAAATTCAATCTTGAATCGTATTTGTAATGATGAGAATGATCCAATGCTGTGTGTGAAAATTCAATGCAAACATAGAGACTTACTTTCAATGCAAACTTCGTGGTCGGACGACAATCCAACTCGAAGATTTTGGTCTTGTCAACGCTATCGTGTATGTTTTGTAAATAAATACTCTATTTCTGGAGATCTCTTATTTCTTGTTGTTTTACTTTTGTTTAATTTGTTTGTTTATTTTAGGAAAATTCGTGCAACTTCTTTAGATGGAGGGATATATCATGAAGATGTTGATATACGATCCAAGTTCATTATTTCGAATTGGCGAAGAGAATTAAGAAGTTGGAAGAAACATTACTCTTGTATGAAAGTCATGTTAACAGTAACAAATGGTTGATAAAGGAGAAGAAGAAGAAGAAGAAGAGAAAAGATGTAACCGGAACTTAATAGTCTTTATTGTCATTATGTTTTTTCTATTTTTAAGCCTTACCAAGAAAGTGAAGGATGGAAGATGTAGTTGTGCGCAATTGAACTTGCCATAGTTCTACCCTACATCTTTAGTTTGGTTATGTTTCTTTTTTTTATGTTGTCGGAATAGTTATGACTTGAACAAGTTGCAAGTGTATTTGGTTGTGCAAGGCTTTATAAAATCAGCATTTGTATCACTTTCAAATAGGCCATTCCTTCTATCTTTTCTGTCTATTTTATTGGGGTATCCATTTGATCAAATTTATAAAGATATTCATATAACTAAAAGTAACAAAACTATTGTACCAATTGTAGAAACTGAAGACTTCATTCCAACATAACCAATGTTTCAATTTGAACTACAACCAATACCTTGATCTTGTTTGTTTGGTACCTAACAAAAACAGAATTTGACACCTAAAGGTACCTAACAAAAATAGTGTTTGATTGGTACCTAACAAAAGCAAATTTCAACAAAAAAAGCACCAAATTAATATTTGTTTGTCAATACTAGCAACACAACATCAAAATGCTCTATTTCCATGGCACATGGGTCTTTCTAGTTGAACTGGTTTGGATTTGATTAGTAGCAGCAACTGCAAACCTGGTTTGGATAACTTTTTCAGCTCTCATTCTTTCTAGATTGCTAATGGTAATAGTTGTCTTCCCTTTCCATTTGAAGCTACGTCTTGGTGTGTAGGCAATACCGCCAGTAACAACATCAGCCCTCTTTGTCGCTCTTATACCAGTATTGATTACTCTTCTACTTGGTAAATTAGAATGTATAATCAAATAAGAAACAAGATATATAAATCAGATGATATTCAGGCGGCATATAAAATCTGAATTATGCATATATAATGTCACTACTTACATTAAGAGTTGTAAAGTTATCTTCAGTTTGGTATATTCCAACCCCTACCATCCCTGATCTTTTAAAAGGTCTTGTTTGTCCTCCACTGGTGTCCTCAGAACTATTTTGACTATGTTGAGGCATTTCTCTTCCTCTACCTATGCCTTCATTCACATTTCTTTCTTGACATATTCCTCTTCCTTTGCCTCTACCACTTATATATATATATACATTGTCCATAAATGCAAGAAATACATTCTTGTCTACAACTTCTCCCATAACCGGTCAAAACTTAAAAGTCTTTTTCATCGAGTCAAACTAAAACATAAATCAAATAGTACAATAATGATATGAACATTTCACTACTTTAACTATAGAATGAAATGGATAACCTTGTATAGGGGGTTCATGAAACCTAAAAGATAATTATATAGATAAAAATGGAGGAATATCAAAAGCTATCTTAATGTTCTAAATCAAATTTATAGAGGTCGTGAATATTAAGAGTAACAATTGAATAGGTAATTATATATGGATTATGAAGATGAGTATTTAAAGCAAATAAAGCAGAAAAACAATAAGTAAATAAAAAAGAGAAAAATATTAGTGCATATAATATTTAAGTGAATAGTACTAATAATGAACAAAAACAAATTGTGTTGTCACTATAATAAACTTTGCGTAAATAAATATGCTAAATAGTGGAGAAGTTACACAAAAAATAAAAAGGTTATGGAGTTGAAACCAAATGATTGCTCTTTTCTGTTCAAGTCCAAGGTAGGTGTGAAGAACTTTAACAAACTTAGGAAGTTTAAATATTGTATTATATGTTCTTGCATATAGACAACAAATAGCCAAATTATAGATGAGAGAGCTCTTTGTATTATACAAAGCATAAGACTCTTATTTCTATATACAAGAGTCAAGAGAGTACAGGGTGTGGAACTCACTTCCAAGGTGCACTTGATATTTAAATGTTTGACTCACATTCTTGCATATATGAACCTTTTGCCATTAAAGGCATATATAAATAATATTGAGGAATTGAAAGAGACCACCAACCTTTTTCTTCATTTAGTATAGGAATGAAAAGGTAGAGGTTAAGAAAAATGAAAGAGTTTGAAAACTGAAAGACTTCATGTTTTTAAATGCATTTTAATTGAGCAATGAATGTAGAGACTTGCAGATTTTTTTTAACCAAAATAAGAGAAAATTAAAAAGGAAAAAAAAGGACAAAAAAGATAAAAATCAATGCAAGGGTATTTTCGTAATCCAACTTTGAACTTGGGGGGCTTCCCACTTTTAATAATATATATAATATATACTATTTTAGAGTATGTACGATGCACGTGTGTGTCACGATAATATAAAAGTCCGCATACAAAAATAATAAAGAATAGATTATAATAGATGTAATAACATATTTATTTAAACAAAATTACAATATATGCAATAATATAGTTATTAAATGAAAAAATATGTATTTTTCTTATTTTAGTATATGTGTGTTATTACACGTGTATGCCATGTCGATTCATTAGCATTAAAACAAACAAAAAGAATAGATTATTGAAAAATAGTAATTAATGCTAAAAATGAGAAAACTTATGTATAAGGCTAATACAATGATAAATACAGTACTCCTAGACCCCGCTAAGCCTAAACCCAAACTTAAAATTGTGTCATGTCCTACCTAATTACCTCTCTTAAATACTTCTTTGATCTATACCTACTTTTCCTCACATCCACTATATCCAACCTTCCACATTTCCTTACTATCATACAAATATTTATCCTGTTTTATTTGCAGATCTCCTATATTTCTTTTATTGATATCATGTGAAAAATGTCATAATAACTAATAGGAAAAAGGCCTAAATATGCCATTGAATTATTAGCAAACTAAATGAAAAACAAAAGAAAACTCACCTGTCACGACCCAACCCCGTAGGTCGTGACGGGTGTCCAAGCTGGACACTTGCGTATACTCTTATTAACTGTAAGTGAACCTGTCGTATGTCAACATCACACATAAGCCGACGAGGCTATCGTAGCATATGGGGTCGTCCCGTTATAAACACATACTCGAGCCGACAAGGCTTCCACGATAAAGGGAACGTCCCAAAACATAAGTCATGTAGACACAGCTAAACACACATATATACACAACCCACACACATGTCTACAGAACTCTATGAGTATTAACAGTAATATAAGGTGAGACAGGGCCCCTGTCGTATCCCTGAATAAATGAATATATACATCACAAGATCAGTACCAAAAGCTAGGCTCCGACACAATGGAGCTTCTCCCAACTCGCTGAGTGGAATTCTAAGCTGGCGGATTCCCAAAACGTGCGTCTGTACTTGCGGACATGAAACGCAACCCCCCTCCCCCTCCCCCCCCCCGAAGAAAAGGGGTCAGCATGATATATGTATTGAGTATGTAAAGCATAACATATCATAAATGGGATCACATCGGAAACAAAGGTTCAGGAAACAAGTATGAAGCTCAAGAAAATCACTGTGCCTGTACTTTATCAAGTAAAATCATGCATGCTCATATCATATATCATATCCGGCCCATTATGGACTCGATAAATCTGTCATATACCTGGCTCGCCCAACTTGGGGCTCGACTCCATCACCACACCATCATATCATCATATCATATCGTCATATACATATATACTGAGGAACGTATGACCCGATCCCTATATACATATAATAATACAGAGAGACGTACGACCCGATCCTTATATAGAAAAATAATGCTAAGGAATGTATGGCCCAATCCATATAGTAAAATAATGCTGAGGAATGCACGACCCGATCAATATACATCTATATAATTCCCGGCCCTCTAGTAAGGGACTCAGTGAACAATGCAGTGAAACTAAGCATGATAATATATCTGGCCTAGGACTCGGTGAAAGATGTGTTACAATATACATGAGCAGAGTAGTGAGAAACAATACACAATTTAAATCATCATCTGAGACTCAATGAAGTAAATCAAGTGAACCATCACTTGAAGATCAGGGTAAGAATTATCTGAGGTACCCTCTAGATGTTACTAGGGATCATATCAAATGAAGCCTCAGTAATCATAGACGTGCATCAAGGTAATGCTATACAACTTATGCAACCAGAGACATTTATCATCATAAAGCCTTTAGGAATAGAAGCTTACGTACTCAATTATTACTCAACAAATAGAAGGCTCGAGGGTAGTAGTTCACCTACTCTAAGACCTTTAACATTCAAAAGTGAGTACAAATCATGAGTTATACCTGGAACCTATAAATGTAATTACCTCCAAACTCATATCATATATCATCTCGCTTATATTTAATACATTCCAAAAGCAAGAAAAGATAGGCTTTACGTATACTACTTTTCATCATATAGAAGACTTAAAAGGCAATAAATCAATTCTTGCAGGAGTTCTAACATCAAGAAGTTGGTAAGAATTATGAGTCATACTTGGAGTTCTATGAATGGAATTATCCCCACATTTTATATACAACCCACCTATGGCTAAGACATGCCAAGAGAAAAGAAAGATAGCTTCTCATACCTCTTATGGCTTAATCGTAACCACGCTTGCTTCGTCGCCCTCTGAACCTATTTAACACGAAAGTAATGCTAATATTAATAACCTTCGACCTCCCAGATTCCATATCTATAATCAATCATCCATAGGAATCATTTCCTTATTTGCTTTTCTCGACTAGTCTATTAGTTAGTTAAGAAGTTAACGGAAATCGGGCAGCATCTCCCCTATAACTTGCCCTATCTGAATTTCAAATTACACCTCCGATTGGTACATCCATATCAACAACAACAACCAGCAGTAATTTACAATTAAATCACTTCAACATTACGCAATACAAGCTCCAAATAGTTCGCCCAAAACCATGATACTAAAATAGGGTTTTCAATCTTTATTTTGCAAAATCTTAACCACACGGAATGGAGTATCACGTGGCTGCAACCAGAAGCATGTATACTCATATTTAAACATGTTTCAGACCTGCAACATAGATAAACCGCCTCCAAATACAACACCACAACCATAACAACACTATTCAACTTTAACCCGACTAGAACAACTTCAATTCCATTCGTTTACAACGTCAATCATAATTATGCAATTTTCTTACTTCCAACTTCATTTAACACAAGTAATATACTCTGCAACAACATCATTAACTCCAATTCGAGAGGAAGGTCCTTACCTTGCCGAAAATCGATCTTGAAAGCTCGTTAACGTGGCTGAAAATTGGTGGGCTGCTCGCTTCACTATCTTGCTGCCCCAAAACATTAATTTATGCTATTAAACACCGTTAGTTAATCAGAGAATACCTTAGATAATTAATTTATGGAGTAAAAATCGAAGGCTTACCTTGGAGTGTTACGCCTCCTTATTCCTCCCCTATGGGTTCATAATCTCATCTCACTTTAAGAACCTATGTAATCCTTACTATGTAAGCTCGACAAGTACTCAAGTGACTTAAGTATGTAAGACATCCAAGTTGGTAGCTTACATAAGTAGGTCGATGACCACGACTCACTACTTGGCCTCCAACTCCTTCCAAATCCCTCTAGACCTATTTCCAACCATCGCTACTCATATAGAACTTCCGAGATAACATGGATCACATGGCAATCTTTTCAAAAAAAAACATGTTCCAATGTACAAAAGTTTGGGGTATAACATCCTTCCCCCGTTTTGAACATTCGTCCTTGAATGTTAACTAGTTTCGGGAAATCTCTATAATAGTTGTCACATATAAGCCTCGTATTAATTAATACAATCAATTTAGGGGCTTAGATTACCTGTCGACATAGGGAATATGTATGGATATTTATTCTTCATCTCTTCCTCGATTTCTCAGGTCATCTCTTCTCTATTCTTATTTTGCCACAATACTTTGACGGAGGCCACGTCTTTGGTACTCAACCTTCTGACTTGGCGATCAAGTATGGCTATAGGGTGTTCCTCATACAAGAGTTCTTCTATCACCTGGACATCATCCATAGGGAATACTCTAGAAGGATTACTAATACACTTGCGAAGCATCGATACATGAAAGACTGGGTGTACTGCTTCCAAATCCGATGGTAGGTCCAACTCATAGGCAACTTTGCCTATTTTACGGATGATCTGATAAGGACCAATGTATCTTGAGATAAGCTTTGATATCTTGCCTAATCTTATTACCCCCTTTATGGGTGACACCTTCAAGAACACCCAATCGTCCACCTGAAATTCTAAAGGTTGACGTCGATTATCTGCATATGATTTCTGTTGACTTTGGGCTGCCAATAACTTTTCCTGAATCAGTTTTACTTTATCTATAGTTCGCTGAACCAAGTCTGGGCCTATTAGTTTGGCTTCACCAATATCAAACCAACAAATAGGTGACCTACACTTCCAGCCATACAAAGCCTCGTATGATGACATTTGAATGCTAAAATGATGGCTATTGTTATAGGCAAACTCATTAAGTAGTAAATAATTGTTCCAGCTGCCTTTGAAGTCAATACTGCAGGCCCGCGACATGTCCTCTAATGCCTGAATAGTACGTTCAGCCTGACCATTAGGCGTAGGGTGAAATGTTGTGCTAAGATTCACCTGTGTTCGCACTCTCTTCTAGAAGGATGTTATATCCTGTATTTTATACGGTTGGATATTTTAAAGTAGCCGTGATAAAGTGAAAGGAATGACCATCTTCCAAAATTTATTTTAATATACAAGTTGGTTATGAATATTATGTATGAACATTAATAGTGTGGAAATATTGGGAAAGGCAAAGGGCAAAAAGGAAAATTCGCAAAGTAGCCTATGGTAATATTGTGGAAGGCTAGGGGTAAAATGAGAATTTCACAAAGTGTTCAAGAAAGTTATTGTAGGGGTGCACTCTTTTATGTCCATGTGATGAAAATATATGAACCAAAGTATACATGGCAAGACAATTAAGTCATCTTTATTTTTTTTAAAGAAGATTCTAGAAAACAATGGAGAAGGGGTCATGTGTCTATATTCATATTTGAGGGACTTATTTTCAAATATGGATAAGTGGTGGAAGATATATATATGTGTGTCTTATGACTCATTAGGGTCATTCTTATCCCAAGAGAATTCTAGAAAATTCAAGAGGAAGAAAAGAAGAAAAACTTGAAGCTAGAGAGAGAGAGCTCGGTTTTGGGGGAGAAAGAAAGAGGTAAGTCTCTGATTTCGTTTCGTGAATTAATTATCTAGGTTATACCAAGATGTTATGAAGGTATTGTTAATATAAATTTATGGTTTGGAGCAGCCCAAAACGTTACCAAATAGCCCCAAAATTTTAGCCGCACTACGAGAGCTTCTGAGGCAAGTTTTGGTGAATTTTGAGCAAGGTAAGGATTTATATTTCAATTGAAGTTTATGAGGTTTTTATGGGGTATGTTAAATATATTAAATGATGTTGGAAATGAAAAAAATATATAAGGATGCTTGACTTTAGAAACAACTAAATGGAAGTCGTAGTAGTTAAATCGAAGTCGCGTAGTGTGTTGTCGTTGTGGTGCTGCGGTTGCAGATGGTTGGGTTGCGTGTTGGAGGGATTTAAAGTGTTTTAAAAAGGGTATGGTGTTTTTTGGTTTCAGCCACACGACCCCCCGTTTTGTATGGTTAATGATTTTATGAAATAAAGGTTAAAAACTCTATTTTGGTATCGTAAATTTTGAGCTAGTTGTTTGGAGTTGTATTGTGGGATATTGAAGTGATTTAATGGTATATGTGCTGCTGGTTGTTGTTGTTGGATGGTTTTTGATATTGTGGCCGAGTTGAAATCTCGGGGATGGTGTATTTACAGGGGAAGTGCTGCCGAAATTTTGATAGAATTTTTTTTTAGTTTAAGATGAGAATCTTGGATATCTACAACTAATGTTTGCATTCGTTAACATTGTTATAGATTTTTGGGAAGGCCAAGATTTAAGTGGGATTGACTAAGGAAGCGGAGAAGGTATGTAAGGCTTACCCTTTTCTTTCAAGGCATGATTCCGATGTTATGGTTTCATAATTACTTCCATATTTTCTTTGTTTTCAAAAGCTAGGTGTCAATGGTCCCAAGGAAATGACTACTTTTCCTATAACCCGTCAATATTTTCCAAAATGCCTATAGTTTCCCAAAACAAAGGTTTACAGTATTACAAGCTTTTATGACAATAACGATGGATATGTTTTACAACGACATTGATGATGTCGAGGATGAGAATATGTCTATGATGGCTATGATAAGAAAGGCTTCATGTATGTAAGGTTTACTCTTCTTTCTCTTGGCATGTTTTGACATAAGTATATAGAGGTACTCTTTCTTTTGGCATGGGTTTTATGAAACAAGTATATGACATTTTATACAATTTCAAGGAAGTCCTATTCATAGAGCCACAAGGATGGCCAATTTTTTTGAGTTTCCAAAGGATATTTTCTCGTGCTTAGATACGTGTATATGATTCCAAAAGTTTTATTTTGATATAATCCATGGTAACTTTTGAAAGGTACTTGACATGACTCTTATCTTGACTTTTGAATCATAGCTCATTCCAATTATTCTACGAGTCTTGAAAATTGGTCCTATGTGCATATGTATACGATTTGGCGCCTTACGAGATTGTGGCTTTATTCTACGTTATCTTAATATTATCCTTCGTGGATAGTCTCATCTTATAATAATTGTTCCTTCAAGGTGAGACAAAGCGACCATGGTTAGTCTATAATACAATCGGAGGTTACCGACCTTCCGTCACTCCGATAGATACATGACTTTCATTGAGCTCTCCTGCATGCTGTCTATATGTATAAGTATATGTATATGTATATAGGGGATATGGGGAAGGTTCATATGTGGAGCTATAGACGCATTGCCACCTGGTCAGTTGGAGTAATTTTCATCCCGAACGCGGGATATATGTGGGCGATATAACATGTTCTATTTTCTATGGATATAAAAAGAAATGTTTTTAAAGGAAAAGACAAGCATGCATGGCATCCGGCCTAAAAGGTACTCGTATGTACAGGTTACTCTCTTATCTCACTATATGTTCTATGATTCTATGATATGGTTGTTCATACCTTATGTTCTTTGTTATGCTAATTTTCATGCCTTACATACTCGGTACATTACTCGTACTGACCCCCTTTTCTCCAGGGGCTGCATTTCATGCCGCACAGGTACACCCAGACGAGTAGAAGCTATTATAGAAGATGTTCCAGCGGGGTTAGCAACTCCACTTGTTCCTGGAGTGCTGCTTAGTCAGAGTATATGCACTGTGGTATTTCATTCGAAGTTAGAGACTTTGCAGACAGAGTCGTGGGTGTAGAGTGTCAGCTTTGTAAGCGGCGTCACCAGCCAATATGTTATTATATCGTATGTCACGATTTTTATGGGATGATTGATTTTGGAAAGCAAGATTCGCAAAGCTTAGCTATGTTTTTTTCATTTCTTTTGATGTAAAAGTCTAAATAGATTAAGTATGTAATATGAGGTAACAGGTTCTCTCAGCTTCGAGCATGGGGTCGAGTTCCCATCACACCCTATTAAGATCGGGGTGTGACAAAGTGGTATCAGAGCAGGTTGGTCAAAGGGTTGTCTGCAAAGTCGTGTCCAGTAGAGTCTTGTTTATGGATGTGAAGCCGGCCACATTTATAAGCAGGAGGTTGCAGGGCATCTAGAGATTGTTGACCTTCTTTCCATCCTAGATCGTGCAATAGAGCCAAGTCATAGGAAAATAGATTCCCTATATGAGCCTTATACGCGACAGAAGGAGGTGAGTAACGATATAGCGAGTTATAGAGGTAAGTCTGGATATATTTGCTTTGCTACCTGAAACTGGGAATACTGGATGGCTGGAATGTGTCATATAACTGTATGTTCTATGAGGTACTGTTGATGTTTGCTACGCACAGATTTTGAATAGTAGGCGTGGTGAGAAGATCCTGCCAAACTGGGTATGCCTAATAGGAAGAATCGTGGGAAGGAAATACTGTAAATAAATAATAAGTGAGACGCGTTATTTCAGAGAGGTTATGGAATTGGCATGGCGGTAAAGATGCGATCACTACCCTCGGGAATCTGGGAGTCCAGGATGAAAGATAGTCATGCATGAAAGCGAAAAGTGAAGATTGAGGATCAAAAAGGGAAAAATAGTAATTGTAAAAGAAGGACGTGTTACGAAAGTGTCTCAGAACCTGTAAGACCTTGACTTGTTCTTGATAATGTAATAAAGGTCATGCGAGGAAGTGGACGCGATTATATCGGCATTAATGCACTCGATTCCATTAAAGTTATGAGGTTAAGCGTGCTTGGGCAAGAGTAGTACTAGGATGGGTGACCCCCTGGAAGTATGCAAGAATTCTATATATTCAGACGTAAGAGACAAAGGAGAGGTTATAATAACCTAAGGGAAAACTAGAGTTATGGAATGGCTGGAAACCTTAAGAGACCGCGTAAGACGAGGTAGACTAGGCTGGTGAAGAGACAGAAAGTACATCACAGCTTTTGAATAAGGATATGCTTGTACAACGTTTGGAAGTATTTTGTGGGCTAGTCGATGGTAAATATATACATGTACATATGAATGTGTAGGATGTCCCACGTACGATTGTATCGGTGAACATGTGAGTTCCAGCAACTGGTGTCACGGTAAGGAAGGCATTAATCATGCAAGGGTACCGAAGATCGAGCGACAGCAAGAATAAAGGGTACAATTGTTGCAACGTACGCTACTATTATTTGACTATAGGTTAAGATTGAAAATTCTAGTGGAACGATATTTGGAAATAAAGAGAGTAAGTAGATAGAAAACAAAGAGATCAAAGTATTAGAAGGAGGTGAAAAGTAAGGAAACCTCAGTAAGTGAAACTCCCGAGAGAAATCACCGTCAAAGCGTGAGACCATATTATATTAGGCCAAAGAGGGATCACATTATTCTCAAGTACCAGAAAAGGAAACCCATAACATGGAATAAGGACTCGTGTAAGACCTAAGAGTTCGAGTATAAGGAGAATGGAGTACGGGATAAGGAATGGGCATGAAAAAAAGGACAACAATAAGAGGAACCCTCCCGGAGTATTAAGACCTCCCATGAGGTCAGTTGAACATTCGAGGACGAATGTTCTAAAGGGGGGGAGGATGTTATATCCCGTATTTTATACGGTTGGATATTTTAAAGTAGCCGTGGTAAAGTGAAAGGAATGACCATCTTCCAAAATTTATTTTAATATACAAGTTGGTTATGAATATTATTTATGAACATTCATAGTGTGGAAATATTGGGAAAGGCAAAGGGCAAAAAGGAAAATTCGCAAAGTAGCCTATGGTAATATTGTGGAAGGATAGGGGTAAAATGGGAATTTCACAAAGTGTTCAAGAAAGTTCTTGTAGGGGTGCACTCTTTTATGTCCATGTGATGAAAATATATGAACCAAAGTGTACATGGCAAGACAATTAAGTCATCTTTATGTTTTTTAAAAGAAGATTCTAGAAAACAATGGAGAAGGGGTCATGTGTCTATATTCATATTTGAGGGACTTATTTTCAAATATGGATAAGTGGTGGAAGATATATATATATGTGTGTGTCTTATGACTCATTATGGTCATTCTTATCCCAAGAGAATTCTAGAAAATTCAAGAGGAAGAAGAGAAGAGAAACTTGAAGCTAGAGAGAGAGAGCTCGGTTTTGGGGGAGAAAACAAGAGGTAAGTCTCCGATTTCGTTTCGTGAATTAATTATATAGGGTATAAAAATATGTTATTAAGGTATTGGTAATGTAAATTTATGGTTTGGAGCATCCCAAAACGTTACCAAACAGCCCCAAAATTTTAGCCGCACTATGAGAGCTTCCGAGGCAAGTTTTTGTGAATTTTGAGCAAGGTAAGGTTTTATATTTCAATTGAAGTTTATGAGGTTGTTATGGGGTATGTTAAATGTATTAAATGATGCTGTAAATGAAAAAAATGTATAAGGATGCTTCACGTTAGAAACAACTAAATGGAAGTTGTAGTAGTTAAATCGAAGTCGCGTAGTGTGTTGTCGTTGTGGTGCTGCGGTTGCAGCTGGTTAGGTTGCGTGTTGCAGGGATTTAAAGTGTTTTAAAAAAGTTATGTTTGCTGCTGGTTTCAGCCACATGACCCCCCCCCATTTGGTATGGTTAAAGATTTTATGAAATAAATGTTAAAAACTCTATTTTGGTATCATAAATTTTGAGCTAGTTGTTTGGAGTTGTATTGTGGGATATTGAAGTGATTTAATGGTATATGTGCTGCTGGTTGTTGTTGTTGGATGGTTTTGATATTGTGGCCGAGTTGAAATCTCGGGGATGGTGTATTTACAGGAGAAGTGCTACCGAAATTTTGATAGAATTTTTTTTTAGTTTAAGATGAGAATATTGGATATCTACAACTAATGTTTGCATTCGTTAACATTGTTATAGATTTTTGGGAAGGCCAAGATTTAAGTGGGATTGACTAAGGAAGCGGACAAGGTATGTAAGGCTTAACCTTTTCTTTCAAGGCATGATTCCGATGTTATGATTTCATAAGTGCTTCCATATTTTCTTTCTTTTCAAAAGCTAGGTGTCAATGGTCCCAAGGAAATGACTACTTTTCCTATAACCCGTCAATATTTTCCAAAATGCCTATAGTTTCCCAAAACAAAGGTTTACAGTATTACAAGCTTTTATGAAAATAACGATGGATATGTTTTACAACGACATTGATGATGTCGAGGATGAGAATATGTCTATGATGGCTATGATAAGAATGGCTTCATGTATGTAAGGTTTACTCTTCTTTCTCTTGGCATGTTTTGACATAAGTATATAGAGCTACTCTTTCTTTTGGCATGGGTTTTATGAAAAAAGTATATGACATTTTATACAATTTCAAGGAAGTCCTATTCGTAGAGCCACTAGGATGGCCAATTTTCTTGAGTATCCAAAGGATATTTTCTCGTGCTTAGATACGTGTATATGATTCCAACAGTTTTATTTTGATATAATCCATGGTAATTTTCGAAAGGTACTTGACATGACTCTTGTCTTGATTTTTGAATTATAGCTCATTCCAATTATTCTACGAGTCTTGAAAATTGGTCATATGTGCATATGTATACGATTTGGCGCCTTACGAGATTGTGACCTTATTCTATGTTCTCTTAATATTATCCTTCGTGGATAGTCTCATCTTATAATAATTGTTCCTTCAAGGTGAGACAAAGCGACCATGGTTAGTCTATAATACAATCGGAGGTTACCGACCTTCTGTCACTCCGATAGATACATGACTTTCGTTGAGCTCTCCTGCATGCTGTCTATATGTATATGTATATGTATATGTATATAGGGATATGGGGAAGGTTCACATGTGGCGCTATAGATGCATTGTCACCTGGTCAGTATGCGTATTTTCATCCTTGATACGGGACATATGTGGGCGATATGACATACTCTATTTTCTATGGATATGAAAAAGAAATGTTTTTAAAGGGAAAGACAAGCATGCATGGCATCCGACCTAAATGGCACTCATAGTACAGGTTACTCTCTTATCTCACTATATGTTCTATGATTCTATGATATGGTTGTTCATACCTTATGTTCTTTGTTATGCTGATTTTCATGCCTTACATACTCGGTACATTACTCGTACTGACCCTCTTTTCTCCGGGGGCTGAGTTTCATGCCGCGCAGGTACACCCAGACGAGTAGAAGCTATTATAAAAGATGTTCTAGCGGGGTTAGCAACTCCACTTGTTCCTGGAGTACTGCTTAGTCAGAGTCTATGCGCTATGGTGTTTCGTTCGAAGTTAGAGACTTTGTAGACAGAGTCGTGGGTATAGAGTGTCATGTAAGCGGCGTCACCAACCAATATGTTATTATGTCGTATGTCACAAGTTTTATGGGATGATAGATTTTGGAAAGCAAGATTCGCAAAGCTTAGCTATATTTTTTTCATTTCTTTTGATGTACAAGTCTAAATAGATTAAGTATGTAATATGAGGTAACGGATTCGCTCAGCTCCGAGCATGGGGTCGGGTGCCCATCACACCCTATTAAGATCGGGGTGTGACAAAGAATCTCGAGAAGCTAGTTGTAAATTAAGCTTCTCTGTCTGCAGCGATAGATGTGGGACCTTCCATGAAGTCTTACTATTTCCTTAAGATATAACCTTGCATAGTCCTTGGCTGAATATGTAGTCCTAACTGAAAGGTAATGGATTGATTTTGTCAGCCTGCTAGCCTTCTACCCTTAATAGCCTTCTACCCTAATATGCGACCTCCACTCTTTTCTATCTAAGTTCATGTCCTCGGTGATACAAAGTTTTGCCATATCCTGTCTAATAACCTCTCCCAAATATATTTTTGATCTACCCCTACCCCTCCACATAGCCCTCAAATCCAACCGCTCGCACCTCCTAACTGAGGCGTCGACACATCTCCTCTGTACATGTCCAAACCATCTCTATCTCGCTTCTCTCATCTTGTCTGCCACACAGGCCACTCTTTTCTTCTCCCAAATAATTTCGTTCTTAATCTTTTCTCTCCTAGTATGTCCACACATCCATCTCAACATACTCATCTCCGCAACATACATTTTCTGAACATGAGGGTTCTTGACTGGCCAGCACTCCGCACCATATAACAGTGACAGCCTAACCACCATTTTGTAAAACTTACCTTTAAGTTTAGGTCGTACCTTCTTATCACACAAGATTCCAGAGGCAAGCCTCCATTTCATCCATGCTGCCCCAATATGACATCATCGTCGATGTCCCCACTACTCTGGATGACGGATCCAAGATATTTAAAGTTTTCTCTCTTGGGGACAAGTTGTCCAACTCTTTTGATTTAGCAAAAGTGTTGGACAAAAATAAAAGTTCAATGGGACCTTTTGATCTCTCTTATATTACTCAAAGTGTTGTCATTTGTTCCAGTTCGCATATCACACTAACCCGAACTAATTAACTATCTATGTGGTAGTTTAAAATCTTTATGCACCTTTCAACACATATGGTACGGTATTAATTTAGCGAAATTCCATGTAACAATTTGTGCAAAAACAGTCTTTACGACTTAAGACATTCAAGTTTAAGCTAGACAATTGGTGTCCAATCTGGATGTTACATAAGAATACATTCATATGATACCATCTTAGTTTTTTTTTTCCACTAGCAACTCTGTCATGCTGAATATATTTCTGCCCTATATGCTGAATATATTTGGAAAAATACATCAGGAATAGAGTCATTAATGACAAGAAATATTCCCCCTCGAGCTACCAAACAAATCCATCATTTAGTTGGGGCTCCCCCTAGAATCAAACACAAAACGGTTTAAGGTAAAACATAATAAGCAAAGTTGGTGATTCTAGAATCCGAGTAGACAACCCATTGTTGTTGTACGCGCAGATTACTTGATCATGATTTTATTCAAATTGACTTGTTTTCTACATATCTTCATAACAAATGACAATTACACCTGAACATGTGATGATAACGTTAAGATTAATGGAAACACGAATAAAGTAAACAGAGAATTCAAGTAGAAGAGACTGAGGTGATGTAGAAAATAATTGGTTTCTACATCTATCTTTCCGCAAAAGTGAGGAGAACTTAAAACCAATATGGACTTTTAAGACAAGCTACATAACAGTACCTTCTGCATCAGTACCGTATAATTAAGAGCTAGTATAATTAAGAGCGGCCCTTTGAGTTAGTATATTAAGCAGAGACAGTAATAGGACAGCTCTCCTTTGGCGTGTCAGCTGAAATATATAACTGTGCATGCCAATAGAGAGTAGCCCTATTACTATTTCCCTTATTATCATTCACCAACACATTTTTTTCTCATTTTTGAGTTTCTGGTTCTTCATTATAGAGTCCCTCCTAGCTTTTATAGTGCATTCCTTCTCCGTTTATTATTCTCTTTGTCCCACTTTATGTGACACTCTTTCTTTTTTAGTTTATCCTAAAAAGAATATTATCAAATTTCTATATTTGGGACAATATAACTTTAAAATTCTCCTTTTACCCTTAAATATTGAAATTATTTATAGCCACCACAAATGTTTAATAATGCAACATCATATATATGGTTCTTCTTGTTCTCTTTTTTCCTCTTAAATAAAACTTGAGAATGTCATATAACTGTGTGGCATATGTATATGGGACCAAAGATCATTTTGAGTAAGAGACATGATGTATTAGCACAAACCTCGACTATATTATTGAGTATTTGCTCCCTTCATCAATATCTGTATTGGAGATATTTTATATTATCAGTTTGTTTTCTTATATAACCTTCCATCAATGTTTTTTTGCACTAATGTGGGCTGCGGGCAATTTTGCCGGAATATCATATGTACTAATTAGGTTTAACATATTTGAAGCTGATAAGCATAAGACAGTGAATATTGTTATCAATCGGGGAATAAATGACGACATTTTGGGTAATTAACTCAACAAATTAATGGCTTTTAAAGGAGTTGGAATATTAAAAATTCAAAAGCATAAGCAAGAATGACATGCATTTTGGAAATGGAAAAGCTACGTGAAAAGTAAAAAGGGAGAGATTTAAATTGAAGGAAAAAAGAAGAAGATGAGGAGAATAAGGAATATGACGAAGGAAATGCTGTTTGAAGGTCCTTGACTCCTAATCTCTCAAGAATCAAATGACACACTTCAAAAAGGCATAAAATCAAACAACATCTCCACCTTTCAGCAACATTTTTCTGCACCTTATGAAATTATTATTTTTAAAAGTGTTCTCACCAAGTGGAATTTGTAAGGGATCAGTAAAGTCGCCCCCCATTTCTATCCATTGAAAAAGCAACCCCTAAAGCAAGAATATACCACAGGCCACTAAATGATAGGATATGCCGATTCTCCAGGGGTTTATTCCGTCTCTTAAACTATGAAGGAATGTTCTATAAAATCATGGAAGGTCTCATTTGTGATGAAGAAGAAAAATGAGAAAGAAATTTGTTAGTGAATGGTAGTGATATATATTCTTGAATTTATAAGGGAAATAGTGATAGGGCTACACTCTATTGGCATGCAAGTCTTTTCGTGTCTCCACACAGCAGCTTGATCAAATATTTGAGCTGACATGCCAAAGGAGAGTTGCCCTATTACCGTCTCTACTTAATATAATTAATTACATGCACGTCGGCACTTGATACTGATAAATGATATGCATAAGGTACTGTTATACTACTGTCTTAAATTAAGATCAACATTAATTAATTACCATCTCAGCTCAGTCTCTTTTGTTTGAATGCTCTGTTGGTAAAAATTTACTCACACCCGGTGTATACACCCAATTAATATGTAATGTTTCATGGTAAGGTGATTTAACAATGTAAACACATGTTAATTGATCAAGGTTAAGTAAAATGAACTCTAAATTCAAATACATGACATGCATATATTGAATTGATGTATACACCAGGTGTGGGTAAGTTTTACTCTTCTTTGTTTTGTTTAAGTGTGTTCCCATAAATCATACCAACATTTAACTAAACTCCATGTTTAGGTGTAATTTTCAAGGCCAAAAGTTGTTCTTCCAATATCAAAATTGGCAAAGCCTATCATTTGGAAAGAAGATTATGTTCAAATGCCTATCATACACAAATTGATGCTATGAAGCTATATATGGCAATACCCAAATCTAAGGCTAAGACAATGTATTCTATATAAGCAATGAATCTAACTCATCAGCTCTTCATCTTCTCTTTCCCTATAATTTACTCCCCCCTTTCAATTCGTTTGTCTGTATAATCGAATGGAATATCTTGTCATATTCTAGTAGGTGATGAATAAATACAATACATTAGGTTCTAACTAAGGAAATAAATTGAGTGGGATTTCTATAAATTTTCTACCTAAATATAGCTATGTACATTACCAAGATATAAGTCTATATACATTCCGTAACACTCCCCTCAAGTTGGAGCATGTACATCGATCATGCCCAGCTAGTTACAAAGATAATCAACTCGAGTTTCATTCAACATCATTGTGAGCAAATCAACTACTTGCTCTCATTATTGAGAATGAAGAAGGTTGACAGCTGGATCAAGTGTCATGGTAGCCACACATGGTCGAGTGACTAAGCGCAATTCTATTAGCTAACTAATTATGGTTAAGAGAGTTAGTTAGTAGTTAAAAATAGCTTAATGAGATTAGTTAGAAGATACTTGTATATATAGATGTTCAGATTCATTGAATGAAGATAACAGAAAATTTTTCAATTCAAAGCTCTCTCCTAAAATTAATTCTCTCTATTTTGAGTTCTAGCTCAGCTGTAGATTTCCACCATTAATGAAAGTGATGCATGCACATGAATTATAATATGGTATCAGAGCTATGGGAAAGTATATGAACAGATCTTAAGTCTGGAATCAAGAAAGTCGATTGATAGGCATTATTCTTCTTCGTGCTTCAACAAATTGCACGTTAGGTTGCAGAAATGGCAGTTGCAGAAAACACTGTTTTTGGAAGCAATTCGAACACATTACCGGTCATAGATCATCATCATCCATTGTACCTGCAGGATTGTGACACTCTAGATAGCAATTTGATCTCCTTTACTTTGATTGGTCCTGAAAACTATGCGACTTAGAGTAGATCGATGAGAATTGGTTTAGTAGGCAAAAGTAAGCTAGGATTTTGTTGATGGAAGACATTCTAAGGACAAATTTGATGTTTCACTGCATGAACTTTTGAAAAAATGTAATGCAATCATTTTATCATGGATAATGAATGTTGTGAGTAAGTAGCTACTGAGTGGAATCATGTATGCATCTAGTGCACACAAAGTTTGGATAGACTTAAAGGAAAGACTAGATAAGGTTGATAGATCTAGGCTGTTTCATTTGCATACAGAATTTATCACTTAACTCAGGGCCCCGGGAGGGTACCCTAGACGTAACCGGCACCCGAAGGCCATTTCTGACCTCCGAGCGAACCACCTAGTCCAGTCACACATTCGTTCTATCACATTCTCTTAGCGGAACTCAATTAATGAAGTACTATTCACAATATGGGGGCCGAAGGCCATACATGTTTACAACAACAACAACAACAACAACAACCCAGTGAAATCCCACAACGTGGGGAAAAATTTGGACCATTTCTCGATTTGTGCAAAGGCCATACATGTTTAACTTGACAAAATAAATATAATAAAACTCCTCACAATAACCATTCAACCTCCCCACACTCCAGTCTATGAAGCCTCTATCAAAGTCTAAAAGGTGCCAATGACAAGCCCATGGCTACCAAGAAATCAAAGTAAAGGAAGCTACAACAAAACTATACAATAAGGTTCAACATCCTCCGGAAACTAAGAGGACTCACCAACTAGCTGGGAGTGTATGTGGATCTTCAACGGAGCGCCAGTCGATGATCTCTAGTACCTGTCTCTGCATCATGAAATGATGTAGGCCAAATGGCGTCAGTACATGGAATCTACGAGTATGTAAAATGGCCAAATGCAATGAACATCAAGGAAGAATCAGTCAACTCAGAATCTCAACTCATATATATATATATATATATATATATATATATATATATATATATATATATATATATATATATATATACAGGACAACTCACTCAAATGTCCTAAGTCTAAATAAGAATATGATTTAGACGGGACCAATCATATATCATTCAACTCAGTCTGACTCAGAGTACTATCAAGACCTATCTGGAGTTTCTCTTAACCGACAACCATCACTTATGAGCCAGTGACAGTACAACAAGCCGAGGTTGTTGCCGCGTCCGTTCATACTTTTCCAGGGTATGAATGAATCAACCAATCATGGATCCAATCCAACCAAGTCCTATAATATCAGGACAAAACTCTCGAGGAAGCATCCGACTTTAACGGTTCAATCCCCCCTACGTTTGGCAACACAGGTATTGGGTTCGAGTATGGACTATACTCTTGCCCAATTCGGTGCTCGATACTCCTCCTAAGACTCAATGCTCATAAAACTCCATCCAATCAACTCAATCAACTCATATCGACAAGTCTAATTACAACCTTGTTAACTCATAAACTCTATCACAATCGAATCTCTTCCAATCGTACTATCCGATCAATCTCAATCATCTCTTCAAAAGAAATTTAAATGCACAATTATAGCAACATATAGACATAACCAATCATTTACTCTATCCATTTGAGAAATCCTTGAGACTCATCACAACTCAAGACTTTAAATCACACTCTAAAATAGGCAACACTTCTTAGGAAAATAACCTATTTTATCATAATCCACATAGTTAAGAAAATCAATAAAACATATTTAACAACTCATATTCATCAACTCATAATCACATATAGGCTCATTTTTGGAACTCCTTAGCTCAAAAACATCAACACATATAGGGTCGAATAAATAGGGGACAAAGTTCATACAAATATAAACTATACCAAGAAACCCTATTTTCATGAACATCTAACCTCAAAGCAAGAGTAGGGCACATGGGTGGACTCAACCCATGTTTTAGATAGCCTTACATACCTTAGTGAAGACTTGAAGAAAACCTTGTGGTTGGGTCTTCAATGGAGAACTCAAACCTTGAAGCTCTTGGAACTCTTCTTGTTGGAAATGGAGAAGAAGAAGAAGAGAGAGAGAGAGAGAGAGAGAGGGGGGGACTCCTAAGGCTTTTCTAGAGAGAGAGTGGGGGCTGACAATATGTCCCCAAATTGTCCAAGGATGATACATATATAATTTGGGACAAATTCCCAAATTGCCCCTTCTCAAAAGTTCTAAAAATAGGCTAAAAATGCACCTGGCGCGATAGTGGCGCATCGCGCCATTGCAGCGCCAGGCCGATTACGCCTAAAACCTGTACACCTCGTAGTGGCATGCTGCGCCAGAGACCAAACTACTGAGGCATGTTTCTGGCGCATCGCGCCCTTATAGCGCCAAGGCCAAAGGTTCTAGGTTCTGGAAATTTGGCTTGAAAAACCCTGCATACCTTTTAGTGGCGCGCCGCGCCAGAGACTAAACTACTGAGGCATGTTTCTGGCACGATAGTGGCACATCGCGCCACTGCGGCACCAAGCCCAGATTCCCAGTAGTTGAACCCCAAGCCTGAAATTCCTGTTGCGCTAGTTCATTTTCTGATCGTCATATCTTTCGACTCCGAACCCCAAAAATTACATTCTTGGTGGCGTTGGAAAGAAGACTCGACGACCTTTGATTTGATAAGTCGTGGGCCACCCAAATTGCCGTCTTTTAAAAGATAGGGTCGTTAGAAGTCGATCCCTTTTTCGAACTCGTCCTAAAGCTTAGCCACGACGGATCCTTTGGACTTAGCTTGGTCCTAGGGGTCCTTCATGACCCCACATCACCTCTAACGTTGCTCAATTTCTCAAAGACTTACCTTACTCATGAAATTGCTTCACAATAACCGAGTTCGACCTTACACGTGTACAAGAAAGGTCTGAATCTTAGGGAAAAATTTTGAGGGGTGTTACATTTTTCTATATCGAGTTATTTTTCAAAGATGAAAGAACTCTGGGAAGAATTTGATGTTTTTATGCCATGCCCTAGGTGTGAATGTGCAGAATCTAAGAAATATGTTGAGTATTTTAAGTATGAGTGTCTGTTATAGTTTCTGATGGGGCTCAATGATTCATATAGTCCACGTCAAAGTCAAATTATGATGATGACTCCAACTCCAAGTTTGAACAAAGCTTACTCTATAATAATATCTGAAGAAGGTCGAAGATCTCTGGGAAAATCAGTGCATGTAGGAGATTCAGTTGATACAATAACTTTATTTAGCAATAGAGTAGCTACAAATAATCGCAATTGTAACACCCCCCAAAATTCTTCACTAAGATTCGAACCCTTCTTCGTATACGTGCAGGATCGAACTTGACTATTGTGAAGTGTATGTATGAGTTAGGATGAGTTCCCAATGAATTGAAGAGTGTTAGAGGTGATTTGGGGTCACAAAGATCCCTAGAACCAAGCTAAGTCCAAAGAATTCATCTTGGCTAAGTTTTAGAATGAGTTCGTATAAGGGGTCGACTTCTAGCGACCATATCTTTTGAAATAGGACGATCTGGGTGGCCCATGACCAATTGGGTGGTTTGAAGTTGGTGAAGTTGAGTTGATTGGGCCTGATTTTGTTCACCAAGCCATGGAGAAGGTGAGAGTTATTCAAGATAGGCTAAAGACATCCCAAAGCCATCAAAAATCTTACACCGATGTGAGGAGGAGAGACTTAGAGTTTGAGGTGGATGATTGGGTATACTTGAAAGTGTCACCCATGAAGGGCGTCATAAGGTTTGGAAGGAAGGGACATCTTAGTCCTCGATACATTGGTCCTTACCAGGTTGTGAGAAGGATAGGGAGTGTCGCTTATGAATTAGAGTTACCCTCGGAGCTAGTCGCCATTCATCCGGTATTTCACATTTCAATGTTGAAGAAGTGCTTAGGCGATCCCTCATTAGTAGTCCCCATTAATAGTATTGGAGTTAAGGATAGCTTATCCTATGAAGAGGTTCCGATCTAAATTCTTGATCACCAAATTTGCAAATTGAGGAACAAAGAGATCGCCTCAGTCAAAGTCCTATGGAGAAATCAATTTGTTGAGGAAGCCACATGGGAGGCGGAGGAAGATATGAAATCTAAATATCCACATCTATTCGTGCCTACCGATGAGAATGTTGAAGGTAATGTCCATTTTCTTGACTTAAATTCGTTTGTGCATTTTGAGTTTAGATAGTAATTATTTTGAGAATTTGACTGGTGGCATGACTGAATTCTGATTGTGATTTGTACCTTAAGTCCATCCTTGGTTACTCGTCATTCGAGGACGAATGATCCCAATGGGGAGATAATGTAACACCCCCCAAAATTCTTCACTAAGATTCGAACCCTTCTTCGTATATGTGCAGGATCAAACCCGACTATTGTAAAGTGTATGCATGAGTTAGAATGAGTTCCCAAGGAATTTAAGAGTGTTATAGGTGATGTGGGGTCACAAAGGATCCCTAGAACCAAGCTAAGTCCAAAGAATTCGGCTTGGCTAAGTTTTAGAATGAGTTCGTATAAGGGGTCAACTTCTAGAGACCATATATTTTGAAATAAGACGATATGGGTGCCCCATGACCTATTAAATTAAAGGTCTTTGAGTCTTCTTTCCATCGCCGCCAAGATTGTAATTTTTGGAGTTCGGAGTCAAAAGTTATAACTCTCCTAAGACGGACTAGTTCTGTAGGAATTTCAGGCCTGGGTGGCAACTGTTGGAAACCTGGGCTTGGCGCCGCAGTGGCGCGATGCGCCACGATCGCGCCAGGGATAAACCTCAGTAGTTTGGTCCCTGGCGCGGCGCGCCACTAGGAGATGTGTAGGGTTTTTAAGCCTATTTTCCAGAACCCAGAAATTTTAGGCTTGGCGCTATAAGGGCGCGATGCGCCACTATCGCGCCATAAAACAACCTTAAGAGTTTGGTCCTTGGCGCGATGCGCCACTATCAGATGTGCAGGTTTTAAGCCTAAATTCGACTTGGTGCTAGGAATGTTTTAGCCTATTTTCCAGTTTTTTGGAGAAAGGGCAATTTGGGTATTTCCCCAAATTATATATACACAAGCTTTGAACATTTTTGGATCATTATTTCAGTCCCTCTCTCTCTCTAAAAGCCCTAGAAATTTCCCTCTCTTCTTCTTCTTCTCCATTTCCAACAAGGATTGTTTCAAGAACTTCAAGAATTCAAGCCTTCCATTGAAGACCCAACATCAAGATTTTCTTCAAAGTCTTCACTAAGGTATGTAAGGATATTCAAAGCATGGGTTGAGTCCACCCATGTGCCCTACATCTTCTTTGAAATTGACTATTCATAAGAATGAAGTTTATGGATAGAGTTAGGTCCAAATAGGTCCTTTTCATCTATTACCCTAATTTCTATTATGTTGATGTTGTGGAGTCAAGAAAGTGATGTGCTACATGTTGGTATGAGATGATTGAGATGAGAGGTCGATCATATATTGTTAATTTCTTAACTATGTTGATTATGTTAAATGTTAATTTTCTTAAATATGTTGCTCACCTTAAATTGTTGATTTAAAACCTTGGAGTTGTGATGAGTTCCAAAAGATTTGTTAAATAAATAGAGAAATGATTGGATATGTTTGTATGTTGTTATAAATGCATATCTAAGATACTCTTAAAAGATATGATTGGGATTGATCAGATAGTAGGATTAAGAGAGGTTTGATTGTGATAGAGTTGACGAGTTGGCAAGGTTCTAAATGAGACTTGCCGATATGACTTGATTGAGTTGATTGGATGGAGTTTTATGAGCATTAAGTCTTGGGAGGAGTATCGAGCACCGAATTGGGTAAGAGTATAGTCCATACTCGAACCTATGAACTATGCCACCAACGTAGGAATGGATTGAACCGTTAAAGTCGGATATTTCCTATTTTAGTGTCCTAAAATAATAGGACTTGACTGATCGATGGGATCCATGATTGGTTGATTCATTCATATCCTGGCAAAGTATGAATGGACGTGGCAACAACGTTGGTTTGTTGTACTATCACTGGCTCATAAGTGATGGTTGTCGGATAAGAGAAACTCCCATATAGGTCTTGATAGTACTCTGAGTCGAATTGAGTTGAATGGTATGTGATTGGTCCCGTCTAAACCATATTCTTGTTTAGACTTAGGACACTTGACTGAATTGTTCTTCTTTCTGAGTTGAGATTCCAAATTGGTTTGATTCTTTCTGATGTTGTTCCATTTGGCCATTTTACATACTCGTACATTCCATGTACTGATGCCATTTGGCCTGCATCGTTTCATGATGTAGAGACAGGTACTAGAGATCATCAACCGGCGCACCGTTGAAGATCGACTTACTTCTAGTTAGTTGGTGAGTCCTCCATGTTCCTGAGGATACCGAGATTTATCTTTGTAGCTGTGATTCGTTTTTCCCTTATTTTGATTGTTGGTAGCCATGGTCTTGTCATGAGCACCTCCTAGATTGTTGATAGAGGCTTCATAGACTAGAGTGTGGGAATGATGATCCATTCGTTTTGACTAGTTTTATTCTATCTAGTTATTGATTTGATAGTTGTTTGGCCTTTGGCCCTATATTATAGTTAATAGTCCCATAATAGAGTCTTCCGCTGATAGAATGTGATTGAATGAAAGTGTGACTGGATCAGGTGGTTCGCTTGAAGGCCAGAAATGGCTTTTGAGTGCCGGCCACTTCTAGGGTACCCTCCTGGGGTATGACAGCAATCCTGGTAACAATTTTTGTGATTCAGAAACAAAGTTTAAGCCAAGGAGGAACAATGATATATATTGTGAGCATTGTAACATTAAAGGACATACAAAGGCTCAATACTGGAAGGTGCACGTGTACCCTGATTCAAAAGGAAAGAGAAGAACAAATGGCCACAATGGACCTGGTTACTCAGCTGGGAGATACAAGTTTGGTCCTAAGGTAATAAGAGCAGTCCTCATGGGATACTCTGCAACCCAAAAGGGATACAAATTGTACAACTTATTAACTAACACCTTCTTTGTTAGCAGGGATGTCATTTTTCAAGAAACTATATTTCCTTTCCAGTTACTAAAATCTGGTCAACTACAATTATTCCCAATTGGAGTCTTACACATTGATTTAGAGCCTACTTCTTCACCTCCTATTGTTAACACCACTACAGATTAGCCTCCTACTCATGCAACACCTTCTCCATTAGAAGCTATTGTTGAATCAATTCCTGCTCCAATACAACCTCTTCACATAGATCCTCTAGTTGATGGTAATGTTAGAAGATCATCTAGAGAAAAGTTTAAACCACAATGGATGCAGGAGTATATCTCCCCTCCTCACTAATGCTTTTAATATTTGTCTGTATCCTATGTCCAACTACATCTTCCATACTGGCTTGTCTGCTCCATATCAGTCTTTCTTAACATCCATACTGCTTTACAAGAACCTCAAAATTATGCTAAAACTGCTTTGGATCCATAATGGATCCTGGCCATGAACCAAGAACTTCAGGCATTGCAATCCAATCAAACTTGGTCCTTAGTGGATCTACCACCAGGAAAGATTCCTATTGGATGTAAGTGGGTATATATATAAGATCAAGTACAAGGCTAGTGGTGAGGTTGAAAGATACAAAGCTAGGTTAATGGCTAAAGATTACAATCAGAAAGAAGGATTGGACTACCAAGAAACATTTTCTCTTGTAGTAAAGATGGTTACTGTAAGAGTTGTCCTTGCTTTTGCTGCTGCTCAAAATTGGGCACTCCATCAAATGGATGTTTATAATGCATTCTTGCAAGTGGACTTACTAGAAAAGGTCTATATACAGATTCCTTGGGGATTTCCCAGTCAGGGGGAGAAGGTATGTAGACTGCATAAATCCCTATATGATTTGAAACGGGCCTCAAGACAATGGAATTTGAAACTCACTGAAGCCTTGATTAATTCTGGATTAACTCAAAGTCACTTTAACTATTCATTATTCACAAGGAAGTTGGAAGAAAATGTGGTGATAATTTTAGTCTGTGGATAACATCCTGATTACAGAAAATGATCAACAATTGATTGCGGAGGCAAAAAAGGCTTTACAGCTCAATTTCAAAATCAAGGATTTAGGTGAAATGAAGTATTTCCTTAGGATTGAGATAGAAAGATCAAAACATGGGATACTAATGAATCAAAAGAAGTTTGCATTAGATTTAACTACTAAGTTGGGACTTGCAAGTGCAAGACCAGTGACAACACCAATGGAGTTCAATCAAAAGCTGACCACAGCTGAGTTAGATGAACATATGGGGCTGAAAGATGATTACAAGCTGGAAGATGCAGGACAATAAAAAAGATTGGTTGGGAAGCTCTTGTATCTGACCATGACTAGGCCATACATAGCATATGCCATTCATACACTGAGTCAGTTTATGCATTGTCCAAATAAGTCACACATGAAAGCAACCTTGAGAGTTGTAAAATACATCAAGAATGCCCTAGGCCTAGAAGTTCTTATGAGTGCAAAACAGTCAAATGAAATCATAGGTTTCTGTGATGCTGATTGGGCAGCTTGTCCCATGTATAGGAGATTAGTCACAAATTATGTAATGAAGCTTGGAGACTCATTGATAGCATGGAAATCCAAGAAGCAAACAACTATGTCAAGGAGCTCAGCTGAAGCAGAGTATAGAAGTATGGCATCAGGAGTATCAGAGATATTGTGGTTAGTTGATTTGTGTAAGGAGTTGAAAGTGAAGGTACAATTACCAGTTACTTTACACAATGACAGCAAATTAGCCATACAAATTACTGCAAATCCCATATTCCATGAGAGAACTAAACACATAGAGATTGTTTTGCGTTTCATCAAGGACAAGATACATGATGGAATCATCAAGACTAAATATGTGACATCAAAGGATCAGGTGGCAAACCTGTTCTCTAAAGATTTAGGGAAAGGGCAGCATGACTATCTTGTAGGCAAGCTAGGGATGCTTAACTTGTTTGCATCCACTAGCTTGAGGGGGAGTGTTGAGAATGAAGAAGGTTGACAGCTGGATCAAGTGACATGGCAGCTGCACATGTTCCAGTGACTAAGCACAATTCTGCTAGCTAACTAATTATGGTTAAGAGAGTTAGTTAGTAGTTAGAAATAGCTTAATGAGATTAGTTAGAAGATGCTTGTATATATAGATGTCCAGATTCATTGAATGAAGATAACGAAAAATTTTCCAATTCAGAGCTTTCTCCTAAAATCAATTCTCTCTATTTTGAATTCTAGCTCAGCTGCAGATTTCCTCCATTAATGGAAGTGATGCATGCACATGAATTCTAATACTCATGTCTTCACTTAGCCAGTGGAAATCAAGTTTTCCAAGATCTTCTCACGAATAGGGAAATCAAAAAGATTTGGAATCTTAAAAATTTAAGCAAGTGTGGAATTATAGAAATCGTAACAAAGATATATAATTGAAAAAAGAAAAATAGAAAGATGAGGAATATGATAAAAGGATATGATGTTTGAAGGTCCTTGACTTCAAGTCTCACGAGTCATATGACACACTCTTCAAAGGAATATATTCCAGCATTATGCCTAATCATATATTTCTTGATGAGAAAGAATATATTACAAAAAATATATTCCTATTGACCAAGATTGAGATGAACATTCAAGCAGAGTTATACCTGGTATTTTTAGCTTTTCAAACGGACCACTTGCTCCATTCAAGCGCAAGAGTCACCATCACCAGCTACTCTAATTTAATTAGATATGGTATTTTATTCAAGTACAACATCGACCTTGTATGATGGAGTTTTTTCTGTTTTAAATAGATAGATCGGTACAATCTGGATGGTTTGTACTACAACATTGATAGTTGTAGTGGAACTGAGTATATCCGCCATAAAATTAAATAAGTATTTACCACTCTCGAGTCTAGGATGCAAAAACATAAGTTAAAAGTAGTATTTTGTTGTTGGTTATTTTTGAAAGAAAAATAAAAAAAAATAAACCCAATAATAACATGTTGGCACATGGTAAATTTTATCCCAATTTTTATCAAATGCATATTCCATTGAGAAGGAGAATATTCCACTCTTCCATCCCAATTTTTCTAATCTTATTCAAAATCCATACGAACATTTTAGGAAGATTAGACTCGTAAAAATATACTACACTTCATTCTAAACCTAGAGCCCGTTTGGATTGGCTTTAAGTTGGTCAAAACCAACTTAAAACCTCTTTTCAGCTTTTGGACGTGTTTGCCTAATGCTAACTTTAAGTCAGAAAGTTCTTAAAGTCAGTCATAAATGAAAAGTTAGGATTTCTAACTTTTTTTTTCTAAGTGCTTAAAGTCATTTTCTTTGACCATGGAAATTACTTTTATATCCCTTATATTTTAACTAAATTCCCAAACTACCCTTTTTATTTTTTTAACTCTAAAATTCACATAATTTTTCTCATTTAAGAACTTTTATCCAAACAAAAAAAAGACTCAATCTAGGGACCTAGAGGAAGAGCAGCTGCAGCATTAGCTAAAAAAGGGAGCTGCAACCTTTTCTTCTCAATGAAGCCATTCTTATCCCTTCACAATCTTTCACCGTGTAAAAGATTTAATCATCAAACCGTTTCGTTGCTAGTTTTGGCTATTGTCTTTCCACCATCGCACCACATTCATCCTCCTTGAACTACGATTAAAATGTCGCTTCAGCGGGTGTCATAAAGGTTGTCGAGGTTGCCGTCAGGGTCTTTTGTGCATATAGCAGTTCCGTCCAGACTTGTAAATTTAAAGTTCTTCTATATAAGGTCCATTCCAAACTTCATCATCAACATACCTCGTCATCAATCATTCTACCTATGTTAAAGATAACCATCATTCACATCATCATCAAACATCTTGCTCCAAAATTCCCATTTATCTCTATATTCAATTTCATTCACACTCATTAACAAAAATACACCATCTCCCTTTGAAAGCAATATTTATATAAAACTATTAATCTCAACCTCAAGACAAATTAGAACAAAAATAAATCTCATCAAGGATTCTTGTGAATGAATATATGAATCCATACTCTCAATAAAACTCAACTCGAGAACAACATCAAAACATATGAATTTATATTCAAAAATTCATTGTAGTCAATATGTAACTACGATTTGTGAAATAAATATGAAAGATAATTATTCAAGAATTCAAGTCATGAAAATCATCAATCAATTAATAGTATATAAAAATATTCTAAAGTTTAGAAATATTTCAAGAAAATCTGCATAGAAGGTTCACGCCTTTCACAATTTTTATCCAACACATCTATGAGGCATATGAAAGAACTCAAAAAGTGAAATCTGGAAAAATTATCCAAGTTCATTGCAGGTCCGCGACGCGGACTTGTCGCGGACCTCTCTAGTCAACCAAGCATAACTTTTGACTCCAAGCTCAAAAAATGCAATCTTGGTGGTATTGGAAAGAAGACACAAAGACCTTTAATTTGATAGGTCATGGGCCACCCAATTCAAGTCGGCCATAGTGATCCGGGAGTCCCGTGTGGAAGGGCTCTCGCTTATAATTTAGGAGATATGGTCTTTTGAAGTTGACCCTCATACGGACTCATCGGAAAACTTAGCCGATAGAAATTCTTTGGACTCGGCTTGATATTAGGGATCCCTTATGACTATAAAACACATCTAATACATTTCAAATACTTAGAAATTGATCCTAACTCATATATACAACTAGAAGTCACCTAGTTCGATCCTACACACACATGAAGAATAGTTCGAGTCTTGGCAAAAAACATTGGGGTGTTACAAGCATAGTCATCAATCCACCGGAACCATTTTCCATTGGTATAGTCATCAGTTGTCATCAATTGAGTCTCATCATAGCGTTCCATAACCAATGCAAATAAGCATGTTCACACAAATAATGAGAGAATGATAATTTCCACAATCACAACGTAATTCATATCAATGCAATTCACATCATACTATCAATAATATATTAACATCAATAAGTACATCATTTACATCTTTATAAATAAGTCATCAAGTCTCCATTTCATTACCCCTTATCACATTTAGGATCAATCGGTGAACAAGTATGTCCAAGTCAATTCCTAGAATCAACAATGAGCAAATGACAATTTCATAATAACATTTTGGCTATTATAGCATTTCATCAAGTTCATGTCAAGTTCAAGTCAAGGAGTTCACATTTTCGATCAGCATCATAGCACACATAGTCCTTTTATCAGCTCAGTCTTTCATTAAGCACAATTCACATGATTATCATCCCAAACCTTATTTCCATTACACCCCAACACATAGATGAAAGCAATTCAAGTAATCTAATAGATTTACGGGGTTTTAGAAGTTCATATTCCTTAATCAATATCCGATCAATCAAGTATTTGAGCCTTTCCCTTCTGAATAGCCTCCAACTCACCACACTCTAGCCAAATTATGACTCACAATCAAAAATCGAGTCTAACGACACGAAAAACACAAAATTTAGGAAACGGGTCAAAACGGCTCAAAAATCTGAATCCGGGAACGTGGATTAAATCTGGAAATTTTTATACAAAAATATTCTTTTAAGTATTTGAAACTCATTGGCGAAAACCATTTCGAAAACAGAGTTGAAACCAACTCAAAATCATTATTTTATCAAAATCCAAGTTCTTGAACAAAACCCCAATTTCTTTAGTTCCAAAATCATAAATTCGAAGTCAAAATCCGTAAATAATCAATGAGTAATGAAGGTTCTAGCTCAAAATAACTTACCCAAAGTTTCACGCAAAAATCTCTTGAATTCACCCTTCCCTGAGCTCCCAAAGTCCATTAATGGAAAAAAATAGGCTAATTCCCAACACTTGCAAAGAACATTGTTCAAGTAAGATTTACCCTTCGCGATCGCGATGACCAAAACCTAGCGATCGCAAAAATTCAACGGGTCAACTCATTTAAATTGACCCTCACGATCGCAGCAGGGACCCACACGATCACGATACACAGGTTAATCTACCCTTCATGATCGCGACTGAGACCCATGCGATCGTGAAGCACAAGGCCACTCACTCACAATCGATCGCAAAGGGCGTGTCACCTTCGCAATGCCTAGTGCATCAGGCACCAGAACCAACAAACACACATAGTCACAAAGTCACGGAATAGACCCTCGGGATTCGTTCGAAATCCCATGCACACAAACCTTATATGCTACCATACTAATTTCGACGTTTTGGACTCAATGGAACCGTCGAAATTTGAATTTGAGGTCTCTTTGACCCGAATTCCGATAAGTAACCAAGAAATTAACTTTAGGATTAAAAAGACAAAAACGCCCTCAGAACTTTCGAAAAATACACAGGAACACTCCCTAGGCCTATAATCATCCCCTAATCCAATGGAATTGTTAAAATTCAATTCCAAGCATTCGAACTCCAAATGTTGATCAAAGCCAACTCTTAACTCAAAAACTCAGTAATTTCCAACTTAGGACCTCAAATCCTCGATATTACACCGAATCTGATTCCGTCAACTCCCATCCAAATTCCACATTTTCAAACTCATGAAATCAACAGAATTTTATTTTGAGACTCGTAACTCCAAATGATACTACCACTATTTGACAACTTAAGCCTTCAAAACTCAAATCTTTGAAAAATAAACCTTGACTTTTCAAAGAATTTAACAAAACCAACTTCGAATACTGATCAAACAAGAATTGGGGCAACTACCGGGAGGTATAAAATGGTCATTTTACAAAAAATATCAAAAATGGCTTTCAAGTTCATTACATATTTATATCGACATTTCTATGCAAGTTCGTATTTGCTTTCTTGTGGCTTTTCAATTTTCTGAGTGCGAGTTTCACTGAAATAGGCGCTTTTTGTGTCTATGAAGTGTGTCGATGACTTGACTCTTTTACAACACATCCTTCTTCATATTCCTCTTTCTATTCCATCTATATTTCTGTTTCAAGTTCTTATTTTCTTCCATGTGGCTTTTCAATTTTTTGAGTGCCAGTCTCACTTAATTAGAATGTTTTTGTGTCTAATAAAATGTATCACTTGACTCTTTTACAGCATGTCTTTGGTCATATTCCTCACTTTCCTCTTCTTTTTCTATATCCACATTTCTATGCAGAGCCGTTTTTGCTTTCATGTGGCTTTTCGATTTTTTGAGTGCCAATCTCACTTCATTAGGCGCTTTTTGTGACTATGAAGAGTGTCACTTGGCTCTTTTGCAGCATATCCTTCTTCATATTCCTCTTTCTTTTTTACATCTACATGTCTGTTTCAGGTTCTTCTTTGCTTTCATGTGGCTTTTTGAAATTCTGAGTGTCCGTCTCACTTATTTAGGCGCCTTTTGTGACTACGAAGTGTGTCACTTGACTCTTTTATAACATATCCTTGGTCATATTCCTCATTTTTCTCTTCTTTCGTCTATGTCGACATTTCTATGTAGGGTAGTTTTTCTTTCATGTGGATTTTCGATTTCCTAATGCCAGTTTCACTTATTTAGGCTAATATTTTAGATCCCAAGTCTTTCAGATGTTGGAAAACAAAATTGATTTAGCAAAAGTACAACAACAACATAACTAGTGAAATCTCATGAGTGGGGTGTGGGGAGGGTAGATCGTACGTTGACCTTACCACTATCTCATGGAGGTAGAGAGACTGTTTTCGAAAGACCCTCAGCTCAAAGTACATGTCCCGAGAAAGAGAGAGCAACAATATATATATATATATATATATATATATATATATATATATATATATATATATATGGTACGGTATTAATTTAGCGAAATGCCATGCAACAATTTGTGCAAAAACAGTCTTTACTACTTAAGACATTCAAGTTTAAGCTAGACAATTGGTGTCGAATCTGGATGTTACATAAGAATACATTCATATGATACCATCTTAGTTTTTTTTTTTTCCACTAGCAACTCTGTCATGCTGAATATATTTCTGCCCTATATGCTGAATATATTTCGAAAAATACATCATGAATAGAGTCATTAATGACAAGAAATATTCCCCCTCGAGCTACCAAACAAATCCATCATTTAGTTGGGGCTCCCCCTAGAATCAAACACAAAACGGTTTAAGGTAAAACATAATAAGCAAAGTTGGTGATTCTAGAATCCGAGTAGACAACCCATTGTTGTTGTACGCGCAGATTACTTGCTCATGATTTTATTCAAATTGACTTGTTTTCTACATATCTTCATAACAAATGACAATTACACCTGAACATGTGATGATAACGTTAAGATTAATGGAAACACGAATAAAGTAAACAGAGAATTCAAGTAGAAGAGACTGAGGTGATGTGGAAAATAATTGGTTTCTACATCTATCTTTCCGCAAAAATAAGGAGAACTTAAAACCAATATGGACTTTTAAGACAAGCTGCATAACAGTACCTTCTGCATCAGTACCGTATAATTAAGAGCGGGCCTTTGAGTTAGTATATTAACTAGAGACAGAGATAGTAATAGGGCATCTCTCCTTTGGCGTGTCAGCTGAAATATATAACTGTGCATGCCAATAGAGAGTAGCCCTATTACTATTTCCCTTATTATCATTCACCAACACTTTTTTTCTCATTTTTGAGTTTCTGGTTCTTCACTATAGAGTCCCTCCTAGCTTTTATAGTGCATTCCTTCTCCGTTTATTATTCTCTTTGTCCCACTTTATGTGACACTCTTTCTTTTTTAGTTTATCCTAAAAAGAATATTATCAAATTTCTATATTTGGGACAATATAACTTTAAAATTCTCCTTTTACCCTTAAATAATGAAATTATTTATAGCAACCACAAATGTTTAATAATGCAACATCATATATATGGTTCTTCTTGTTCTCTTTTTTCCTCTTAAATAAAACTTGAGAATGTCATATAAATGTGTGGCATATGTATATGGGGCCAAAGATCATTTTGAGTAAGAGACAAGATGTATTAGCACAAACCTCGACTATATTATTGAGTATTTGCTCCCTTCATCAATATCTGTATTGGAGATATTTTATATTATCAGTTTGTTTTCTTATATAACCTTCCATCAATGTTTTTTTGCACTAATGTGGGCTGTGGGCAATTTTGCCGGAATATCATATGTACTAATTAGGTTTAACATATTTGAAGCTGATAAGCATAAGACAGTGAATATTGTTATCAATCGGGGAATAAATGACAACATTTTGGGTAATTAACTCAACAAATTCATGGCTTTTAAAGGAGTTGGAATATTAAAAATTCAAAAGCATAAGCAAGAATGACATGCATTTTGGAAATGGAAAAGCTACATGAAAAGTAAAAAAGGAGAGATTTAAATTGAAGGAAAAAAGAAGAAGATGAGGAGAATAAGGAATATGACGAAGGAAATGCTGTTTGAAGGTCCTTGACTCCTAATCTCTGAAGAATCAAATGACACACTTCAAAAAGGCATAAAATCAAACAACATCTCCACCTTTTAGCAACATTTTTCTGCGCCATATGAAATTATTATTTTTAAAAGAGCTCTCACCAAGTGGAATTTGTAAGGGATCAGTAAATTCGCCCCCATTTCTATCCATTGAAAAAGCAACCCCTAAAGCAAGAATATACCACAGGCCACTAAATGATAGGATATGCCGATTCTCCAGGGGTTTATTCCGTCTCTTAAACTATAAGGAATGTTCTATAAAAACATGGAAGGTCTCATTTGTGATGAAGAAGAAAACTGAGAAAGAAGTTTGTTAGTGAATGGTAGTGATATATATTCTTGAATTTATAAGGGAAATAGTGATAGGGCTACACTCTATTGGCATGCAAGTCTTTTCGTGTCTCCACACAGCAGCTTGATCAAATATTTGAGCTGACATGCCAAAGGAGAGTTGCCCTATTACCGTCTCTACTTAATATAATTAATTACATGCACGTCGGCACTTGATACTGATAGATGATATGCATAAGGTACTGTTATATTACTTGTCTTAAATTAGGATCAACATTAATTAATTACCATCTCAGCTCAGTCTCTTCTATTTGAATGCTCTGTTGGTAAAAATTTACCCACACCCGGTGTATACACCCAATTAATGTAATGTTTTATTGTTAGGTGATTTAATGATGTAAACACATGTTAATTAATCAAGGTTAAGTAAAATGAACTCTAAATTCAAATACATGACATGCATATATTGAATTGATGTATACACCAGGTGTGGGTAAGATTTACTCTTCTTTGTTTTGTTTAAGTGTGTTCCCATAAATCATACCAACATTTAACTAAACTCCATGTTTAGGTGTAATTGTCAAGGCCAAAAGTTGTTCTTCCAATATCAAAATTGGCAAAACCTATCATTTGGAAAGAAGATTATGTTCAAATGCCTATCATACACAAATTGACGCTATGAAGCTATATATGGCAATACCCAAATCTAAGGCTAAGACAATGTATTCTATATAAACAATGAATCTAACTCATTAGCTCCTCATCTTCTCTTTCCCTATAATTTACTACATTAGGTTCTAACTAAGGAAGGAAATTGAGTGGGATTACTATAAATTTTCTACCTAAATATAGCTATGTACATTACCAAGATGTAAGTCTATTTACATTCTGTAACACTCCCCTCAAGTTGGAGCATGTATATCGATCATGCCCAGCTAATTACAAAGATAATCAACTCGAGTTTCATTCAACACCATTTTGAGAAAATTAACTACTTTCTCTCATTGTTGAGAATGAAGAAGGTTGACAGCTGGATCAAGTGACATGGTAGCTGCACATGGTCCAGTGACTAAGCACAATTCTGTTAGCTAACTAATTATGGTTAAGAGAGTTAGTTAGTAGTTAGAAATAGCTTAATGAGATTTGTTAGAAGATACTTGTATATATAGATGTATAGATTCATTGAATGAAGATACCAAAAAAATTTCCAATTCAGAGCTCTCTCCTAAAATGAATTCTCTCTATTTTGAGTTCTAGCTCAGCTGCAGATGTAACACCCCGGAATTGTTTTTTGCCAAAAACGCGAACCGTTCTTCACATGTGTAGACTCGACCCTAATGACTTGTAATTCTTATATATGAGTTAGGATAAATTTCTAAATATTTGAAGTGTATTAGATGTGTTTTAGGATCATAAGGGATCTCTAACACCAAACCAAGTCTAAGGAGTTTCTATCGATTAAGTTTCCGAATGAGTTTGTATAAGGGTCAACTTTAAACGACCATAACTTTTGGTATACTAAGATTTATGTCTCCCATTACCTATAAAATTAAAGGTCTTTGAGTCTTCTTTCCAACACTACCAAGATTGCATTTTTTGGAGTTCAGAGTCAATAGTTATGACTATTTTACGACAGACTATCACTGCAGGAATTTCAGGCCCGGACTAACACTGCAGGAATTTCAGGCTTGACGCTCTAGTGGCTCCCGGCGCCACTATAGCGCCAGAAACTAGCCTCAATAGTTTGGCCCTTGGCGCGATGCGCCACTAAAGCACTTGTAGGGTTTTTGTCACGCCCACGGAGGGTACCCTAGGCGCGACCGACACTCGAAAGCCATTTCTGACCTTCAAGCAAACCACCTGATTCAGTCACACTATCATTCAATCACATTCACTCAAAGGAGTGTTCAATCATAACATGCTATTCATAATATAAGGGCTGAGGGCCAATCACTAACAACTCATCAAAGCAAATATAATAAGACTTCTCAAAAGTAGTAGTCCAACCTTCTCACACTCTAGTCTATGAAGCCTCTATCAAGGTCTAGAAGGTGCCAATGACAAGCCCATGGCTACCAACAATCAAAGTAAAGGAAAAGACGACAAAACTATACAAGGAAGCTCAACATCCTCCGAAAACTAGGAGGACTCACCAACTGGCCGAAAGTGTATGCGGATCTTCAACGGAGCGCCGGTTGATGATCTCTAGTACCTGTCGCTGCATCATAAAACGATACAGGCCAAATGGCGTCAGTACGTGAAATGTACGAGTATGTAAACTGGACGGATGAAACAAACATCAAGAAACATCAATATCAACTCAGGATCTCAACTCATATATATATATATATATCAACTCACTCGAGTGTCCTCAGTCTAACAAGAAATGGTTTAAATGGGACCAATCACAAGCCACTCAACTCAACTGACTCGGAGTACTATCAAGACCTAAATGGGAGTTTCTCTTATCTGACAACCATCACCTATGATCCAGTGATAGTACAATAATCAGACGTTGCCACGTCCGTCCATACCTTGCCAGGGCATGAACGGCTCCCTAATCATGGATATCATCGATTAGTCAAGTCCTATCATTTCAGGACAATAAAATGGGAAACATCCGACTTTAACGGTTTGATCCCACGGGAAGCATCTGACTTTAACGGTTCCATCCCTACCTACATTGGCGGCGTAGTTTCTGGGGTTCGAGTATGGACTGTACCCTTACCCACTTCGGTGCTCGATACTCCTCCCATGACTCTATGCTCATAATACTCCCTCCAATCATCTCAAACAAGCCCTCACGGCTAGTTTCATGTGGGACATTGCCAACTCATCAACTCTAGTCTCATTTCAACTCAATTAAGTCATAATGGCAAGTTCCATTTAGGACCTCGTCCACTCATCAATTTTATCCTCCAATCAACTCAATAAAGCCTCATTTAGATAAGCATTTATAACCATTCCTTAGGACTCATCACAACTCTAGAGCTTTAACCCAACAATTCAAGTAGAATAGCACATTCAAGAAAATTGACTTATGCAACATAATCACATGGTTAAAGAGATCAACAAAATATAATAACAAGTCATATCCATCAACTCATACTAACATGAAGGTTTTAGGAACTTCTTAGCTCAACAACATCAACACCAATAAAGTCAAATTAATAGGAGACAAAACTCATTCAAACATAAACCATACTAAGAAACTCCATTCCCATGGACCTCTAACCTCAATGCAAGAGTAGGGCACATGGGTGGACTCAACCCATGTTTTAGATAGCCTTACATACCTTAGTGAAGACCTGAAGAAAACTTTGTTGTTGGGTCTTCAATGAAGAACTCAAATCTTGAAGCTCTTGGAACAATTCTTTGTTGAAAATAGAGAAGAAGAAGAAGATGAAGAAGAGAGAGTTTTCTAGGGCTTTTCTAGAGAGAGAGTGGGGCTGCAAATTGTGATCCCAAAATGCCCAAGGATGATACATATATAATTTGGCTGAATTCCCAAATTGCCCCTTCTTAAAAGTTCTGAAAATAGGCTAAAAATGCTCCTGGCGCGATAGTGGCGCATCGCGCCAGTGCAACGCTAGGCCGATCACGCCTAAAACCTGCACATCGGTTAGTGGCGCGCCGCGCCAAGGACCGAACTACTGAGGCACATTCTTGAAGCGATAGTGGCGCGTCGCGCCCTTACAGCTCCAAGGTCATATTTTCTGGGTTCTGGAAATTTGGCCTAAAAAACCCTGCACACCTCGTAGTGGCGCGCCGCGCCAGGGACCAAACTACTGAGGCATGTTCCTGGCGCAATAGTGGCGTGTCGCGCCACTGCGGCGCCAAGCCCAGATCCCCAGCAGTTGCAGCCTAGGCCTAAAATTCTTGTCGCTCTAGTTCGCCTTAGGATCGTCATATCTTTTGACTCCGAACTCCAAAATTTACGTTCTTGGTGGCGTTGGAAAGAAGACTCGATGACCGTTAATTTAATAGGTCGTGGGCCACCCAGATTGTCATATTTCAAAAGATAGAATCGTTAGAAGTCAACCCCTTTAACGAACTCATCCAACAACTTAGCCACGACGAATCTTTTGGACTTAGCTTGGTCCTAGTGGTCCTTTGTGACCTCAAATCACCTCCAACACTCTTCAATTACTCAGGAACTCATATTAACTCATGCATATGCTTCACGATAAATGAGTTCAACCTTACACATATACACGAAAGGTCCGAATCTTAGGGAAAATTTTGAGGGGTGTTACATTATCTCCCCCTTGGGATCATTCGTCCTCGAATGATGCATGACCAAGAATGGAATCGGGGTACAAATCACAATCAGTATTCAGTCAATCAACCAATCAATTTCTCAAACAATTACCAATCAAACTCAATATATACAAACAAATTCAAGTCAAGGAAATGGACATTACCTTCAACATTCTCACCGGTAGGCACGAATAGATGTGGATATTTAGATTTCATGTCTTCCTCCTTTTCCCATGTGGCTCCCTCAACAAATTGATTTCTCCATAGGACTTTAACTGAAGCAATCTCTTTGTTCCTCAATTTGCAGATTTGGCGATCAAGAATTTGGATCGGGACCTCTTCATAGGATAAACTGTCCTTAACTCCAATACTATCAATGGGGACTACCAATGAGGGATTGCCTAAGCACTTTTTCAACATCGAAACGTGGAACACCGGATGAATAGAGGCTAGCTCTAAGGGTAACTCTAACTCATAGGCAACACTCCCAATCCGCCTCACAATCTGGTAAGGACCAATATATCGAGGACTAAGTTTCCCCTTCTTTCCAAATCTCATGACGCCCTTCATGGGTGACACTTTCAAGTATACCCAATCACCCACCTCAAACTCTAAGTCTCCCCTCCTTACATCGGTGCAAGATTTTTGGCGGCTTTGGGCTGTCCTTAGCCTATCTTGAATAACTCTCACCTTCTCCATGGCTTGGTGAACAAAATTGGTCCCAATCAACTCAACTTCACCAACCTCAAACCATCCAATTGGTGATCTACACCTCCTCCCATACAAAGCTTCATAAGGAGCCATTTGAATGCTTGCATGATAGCTATTATTATATGCAAACTCTATGAGAGGTAAGTGATCATCCCAATTTCCTTTGAAGTCAAGCACACAAGCTCTCAACATATCCTCCAACGTCTGAATGGTGCGCTCCGCTTGGCCATCCGTCTGGGGATGAAAGGCCATACTCAAGTTCACCTTCGAACCTAATCCCTTCTGAAAGGATTTCCAAAATTGGGAAGTGAATTGGGCTCCTATATCTGAGATGATAGACAAAGGTACCCCATGCAATCTTACGATCTCCTAAATGTATAACTTCGCATAATCTTCTGCGGTGTTCGTAGTCTTAACTGCCAAGAAGTGAGCTAATTTGGTCAATCTATCCACAATCACCCAAATCGAATCGTGTTGCTTTCGGGACCTTGGCAAGCCTGTAATAAAGTCCATGTTGATCATCTCCCACTTCCATTTCGAAATTTCTATGTTTTGAGCTAAACCACATGGCCTTTGATGCTCAACCTTCACCTGTTGGCAATTCGGGCACTTGGAAATAAATTCCGCAATGTCTCTCTTCATCCTACTCCACCAATAGATTTCCCTCAAGTCATGGTACATTTTTGTAGAGCCCGGATGAATAGAGTATCTAGAACTATGATCTTCGGCCATAATCCTCTCTCGAACATCATCGACATCAAGCACACACAATCTATTTTTATACCTCAACACACTATCTCCCCCTTTGGTAAAAACCATTACCCCTTATTTGTGAACAACTCCCTTCAATTTGAGAAGGATGAGATCTTGGTCTTGTTTCTCCTTTACCTCTGCCATAAGTGAGGATGTAGACCCATCCTGAATAGTAACTCCGCCTTCATTGTTCTCTCCCAGACGAACTCCCAATCGGGATAATGTATGTACCTCATTTGCCAATTCCCTCTTTCCTTCCTCCACATGGGCAGTGCTACCCATAGACAACCTGCTAAGAGCATCAGCAACAACATTAGCTTTACCTGGATGGTAGAGGATGCTCATATCATAGTCCTTGAGTAGCTCGATCCACCTCTTTTGCCTCAGGTTGAGTTCCTTCTCGCTGAAAACATATTGTAAGCTCTTGTGATTGGTGAATACATTAACATGCACTCTATACAAGTAGTGGCGCCAAATTCTTTAGCGAAAACACCACAACTGCCAGTTCAAGGTCATGAGTTGGGTAATTCCTCTCGTGAACCTTAAGTTGTCTGGAAGCATAGGCTATCACCTTTCCCCTCTACATCGGCACACATCCCAAACCAACTCTAGATGCATCACAATAGATCACGAAACCCTCTGTTCCATCAGGCCAAGTTAGAACAGGAGCAGTGGTTAGCTTAGTCTTCAATTTCTGGAAACTCTCCTCACAAGCATCGGACCATTGGAACTTAGCCTTCTTTTGGGTCAGCTTAGTCAATGGTGATGATATGGATGAGAATCCCTTTACAAACCTTCGATAGTAGCCGGCCAAACCCAAGAAGCTTCTTATCTCCGATGGTGATGTGGGTCTGGGCCAATTCTTCACTGCCTCAATTTTCTGAGCGTCAACCTGAATACCATCTCCAGATACGATGTGGCCTAAGAAAGCCACTGATGCAAGCCAAAATTCACATTTGGAGAACTTTGCATACAATACCTGCTCTCTCAAAGTTTGTAAGACGACTCTAAGATGATGGGCGTGCTCCTCCTCATTCTTGGAGTAAACCAAAATATCATTTATGAATACAATCACAAACATATCAAGATATGGTTTAAACACCTGGTTCATGAGATCCATGAAAGTTGCGGGGACATTTGTCAACCCAAAGGACATCACCAAGAATTTGAAGTGGACATAGCGGGTCCAAAAAGCGGTCTTCGGAATATCACACTCCCTCACCTTCAACTGATGGTAGCCGGATCTCAGGTCTATCTTTGAAAAACAAGTGGCACCCTGAAGTTGGTTGAATAAGTCATCTATCCTGGGGAGAGGGTACTTATTCTGTATGGTGACCTTGTTCAGCTACCTGTAATCAATACACATTCTAAGAGACCCATCTTTCTTCCACACAAATAGGACGAGAGCACCCCATGGTGAGACGCTCGGCCTAATGAATCCCTTATCTAGCAAGTCCTTCAACTGCTCCTTCAACTCTTTCAACTCGGCTGGAGCCATTCTAAATTGAGGGATTGAGATAGGCTGGGTATCAGAAAGAACATCAATCCCGAAGTCGATCTCCCTATTAGGAGGGACTCCAGACAGATCTTCAGGAGAAACGTCAGGAAATTCGTTGACAACTGGAACTGACTCAAAGGGTGGAGACTCAATATTGTCGTCTTTCACTCGGACAATGTGATAAACACACCCTTTTGAGATTAGCTTTCTGGCCCTAAGGTAAGAAATAAACTTACCCTTGGGCATGACAGGACTCTACTTCCACTCTATGACAGCTTCATTCGGGAAGTTGAACTTAACAAATTGAGTCCTACAATCAATAGAGGCATAACAGACATAAAGTCAGCCCATGCCAAGGATCACATCGAAATCTACCATATCCAACTCAATTAAGTCGGCCAAGGTATCTCTGTGATGAATTGACACAGTACAATCTCTATAGACTTTCTCAGCTAAGACAGAATCACCGACATGAGTAGCTACACTAAAAGGCTCAAGAAGACATTCAAGAATTTTATTAAATTTACTAGCCACGTAAGGAGTCACAAAAGATAGGGTGGCACCCAGATCCATCAATACATAACAATCAAGAGAAGAGACTCGAATCATACCCGTCACGATGTTTGGAGAGTTCTCTTGATCTTGGCGACTACCCATGACATATAAACGGTTTGTACCTCCGATGGTGTCGGAAGTAGTGCCCCTCTGATTACCTCTAGCCGGTGGTGTGGTGGTAGAATGCTGGGCTCTGTTTCCCCCTGTGGGACACTCCCTCTGAAAATGATCCATTTGGCCGCATTTATAACAACCAACACTTCCCGCTCTGCACTCCCCCAAGTGGAGCCTACCGTACTTGCCGCATGGTGGCTTCCCTCTCGAACCTTCACTTATGCTAGTCTGGGATTGAGAACCCTAGGGTCTGAAGTACGCCACTATAGCGCCAGCAGGGTTTTAGCCCATTTTTTCGGATTTTGATGAAGGGCAACTTGGACTTTTTCCCTAAACATATATACACTAACTTGGAACATTTTGGGATCATTTCTTTTCAGTCTTCTCACATCCAAAGAACCCTAACCTTCACCCTTTTCTCTCTCAAATCATCTCCAACAAGATTTGCCCTAAAAAATTCAAGGATTCAAGCTTCTCATTGAAGACCTAACAACAAGGTTTCTTCAAAATCTACTCTAAGGTATTTAAGGCTAATCTAAAATATGGATTAAGTTCTTCCATATGCCCCATATGGATGAAAATTGTGAAAGACTTGAACTTTCTATGAATGTTTTCTTGGATTTTTCCTAAACCCTAGAATATTATTAATATGTGTTAATGATGTTCTTGAGTTGAGTTTGTTGAGATTATGGATTCATGTCTTCATCCACATGAAACCAAGATGAGATTTCTTTTTGTTATAATTTATCTTGAGGTTGAGATTGATAGTTTTTATGTAAATATTGCTTTCAAAGGGAGATGATGTATTTTTGTTAATGAGTGTGAATGAAATTGAATATAGAGGTAAATGGGGATTTTGGAGAAAGAGGTTTGATGATGAGGTGAATGAGGTTTATTTAATTAAGGAAAAAATGATTGATGAAGAGGTTATGTTGATGATGACGTTTTGATATGAAATGGATTGGAGTCCAAAGTGACTACATGATATGTAATTTGCATAATTTGATTTGATTGGAGTCATATGAGTATAAATGATTGTTTTAGAAGGAGATTTAAATAAATGATTTATTAATATTTTTGCATAAACTATTTATACACTATTTTGAGTTTAAAGAATGATTATTTTCATCTTTGATTTAGAAAGAGTTTAAGAATGATTTGAGTTTGAAAAGTCTCTTAATTATTATTTTGAGTATGAGTATTTGGAGTATAAACGAGTTGACAATTTTTACATTAAAACATTTATTTTGAGATTGAGTTGAGTAGTTACAAACTATGTTTTAAATGCATTCATTGAGTTGATATTGTATCAAATTTAAAGAGAAGAGTTTGATGATTGAGATGAGTTGATTTGAAAGAAGGTCCAATGAGGCCAGATTTGATTGAGTTTTGAAAAGAGTCCAATGAGACTAAATGAGTTGATTTGAAAGAGTCCTAAGAGACTAAATGAGTATTTTGAGTATTTTTCTCACTTGATAGATATGTGCATATTGAGTCTTGGGAGGAGTATTGAGCACCGAATTGGGTAAGAGTATAGTCCATACTCAAATCCCATAAACTACGTAGCCAACGCAGGAAGGGATTGGACCGTTAAATTCGGATGTTTCCCATTTCATTGTCCTGAAATGATAGGACTTGATTGATTAATGGATCCATGATTGGTTGATTTGTTCATACCCTAGCAAATTATGAATGGACGTGGCAACAATGTCAACTTATTGTACATCACTGGCTCATAGATGATGCTTGTCGGTTAGAAAAACTCTCAAATTAAGTGAATTGTGCATGATATGATTGGTTTGATTGTGATTGTAGATGATTGAGTTGAATGGTAAAAGTTGTTAAATTCTAATTTGCATATCAACTTCAAATGACCATAAATTTCTGAATATTAAGATTTAGGTGTCTCATGACCTATAAAATTAAATTTCTTTGAGTCTTCTTTCCAACGCCACTATGATTGCATTTTTTGGAGTTCGAAGTCAAATGTTATGACCATTTTACTACAAACTAATACTGCAGAAAAATTCAGGCCTGGAGCTGCAGTGGCGCCCGACGCCACTATAGCGCCCGAAACTAGTCTCTGAAGTTTGACCCTTGACGCGATGGGCCACTATAGCGCCTTTAGGTTTTTGGACCCATTTTCTAGATTTTTCTTGAGAAAGGGGCATTATGGACCTTTCCTACCTATCCTATATCTGAAACACTATACTAGGGTTCACGATTCTGCCCCATATCAGTTTTCTAAGGAGATTTTCTCTCCAAAAATGCCCAAGACACTTGAGAGAAAGAATTGGAGAAGAGAAGGAAGGCTAGAATTCAAGTTCTTCAAGTAAGACCAATCAATTCCTTGATTTGTTCTTCAAGTCAGGTATGTAAGGCTAACTTAAAATATGGATTGAGTTCTTCCATATGTCCCAGAGATGAGTTGGATGGAAGTTGTGAAAGGTTTGAACCTTCTATGAAGATTTTCTTGAATTTTTTCTACACTATAGAATATTTTTATATACTATTAATTGATTGATGATTTTCATGACTTGAATTATTGAATAATTATCTTTCATATTTATTTCATAAACCGTAGCTACATATTGACTACAAATGAATTTTTGTATATAAATTCATATGTATTGATGGTGTTCTTGAGTTGAGTTTTGTTGAGAGTATAGATTCATGTTTTCATTCACATTAAATCAAGATAAGATTTCATTTTTGTCATAATTTTCTTGAGGTTGAGATTGATGGTTTTTGTGTATATGTATTGATTGGAATGAAAAGAATGAATTGGGATAGCTATGAATGTGAATGACATAAATAGGAACAAAATCTTGGTGGAGCTGAAATGTCATTTTTGTTTCTATAAATCGAACATAGAATTAAATAAGGATTTTGGAGCAAGATGTTTGATAATGATGTGAATGATGATGATGTAAATGATGGTTATCTTTAACATAGGTAGAATGATTGATGAAGAGGTATGTTAATGATGATGTTTGAGGTGAAATGGATTGGAGTCTAATGTGACTACATGATATGTGATTTGCATAATTTGATTTGATTGGAGTCATATAAGTATATATAATTGTTTGAGAAGGAGTTTTAAATAAATGATTTGTGAATATTTTTGCATAAACTATTTATACACTATTTTGAGTTTAAAGAATGATTATTTTCATCTTTGATTTAAAAAGAGTTTAAGCATGAGTTGAGTTTGAGAAGTCTCTAAATTATCATTTTTGAACATGAGTATTTTGAGTATAAATGAGTTGAGCATTTTTACATAAATATGTCTATTTTGAGTTTGAGTTTGAGTTGAGGAGTTGAAATTATGTTTTAAATACATCTAATATTTTTTGCATTCATTGAGTTGAGATAGTATCAAATCCAAAGAAGAAGAGTTTGGCGATTGAAATGAGTTGATTGTGAATGAAGGTCTAATGTGACCAGATTGATTGAGTTTTGAAAAGAGTCCAATGAGACTAAATGAGTTAATTTGAAACTAAGTCCTAAGAGACTAAATGAGTATTTTGAGTATTTTACTCACTTGATAGATATGATCATATTGAGTCTTGGGAGGAGTATTGAGCACCGAATTAGGTAAGAGTATAGTTCATACTCGAATTCTATGAACTACGTAGCCAACGTAGGAAGGGATTGGACCGTTAAAGTAGGATATTTTCTATTTTATTGTCCTGAAATGATAGGACTTGATTGATGGATCTATAATTGGTTGATTCATTCATACCCTGGCAATGTATGAACGGACGTGGCAACAATGTCGGCTTGTTGTACTATCACTAGCTCATAGGTAATAGTTGTCGGTTAGAGAAATTCTCAATTAAGTGGATTGTGCTTGATATGATTGGTTTGATTGATATTGTAGCTAATTGAGTTGATTTGTAAAACAATGCTAAAATTCTAATTTGCATATCTATTGAATTGAGTCCTTTGACTTTATTGTTGAGTTGATTGTATATGATTGGATTGGATTGGATGGTATGTGATTGGGTTGTAAACGATTAGATTGGATTGAATTAGATTGTACATGATTAGATTAGATTGGATTGGATGGTATGTGATCGAATTGTAAATTATTAGATTGAATTGGATTGTACATGATTGGATTGGATTATATATGATTGGGTTGGATCGGATTATATATGATTGGGTTGGATCGGATTGTATATGATTGGATTGGATCGGATTTTATATGCTTGAATTAGATCAGATTGTATATGATTGGATCGGATCGGATTGTATACGATTACATTGGATCGAATTGTATATGATTGGATTGGATCGGACTGTATATGATTGGATTGGATCGGATCATATATGATTGGATTGGATCAGATCGTATATGATTGGATTGGATTGTATATGATTGGATTGGATCAGATTGTATGTGATTGAATTGGATTGTATATGATTGGATTGGATTGTAGATGATTGGTCTCTGTCTAAATTGTGTTCTTACTTTAGACTTATGACACATTGATTGGGTATCTCTTATCTTTATGACTTGAGATATTTGAGTCGGTATTGTTTTATCTTGACATATGTTTCATTCTGCCATATTACATACTCGTTCATTCCACGTACTGATGTCCATTTGGACCTGCATCATTTCATGATGCAGAGATAGGTTTAAGAGATCATCAATGGGCGTACCATTGAGGATCTATTCACACTCAGGTTATTGGTGAGTCCTCCCCTACATTCGGAGGACACCACTTATGTTATTCTTGCGTTGAGTTTAGTTTTTCATTTTAATTTAGGTAGCCATGAACATGTCGTTGGCACCAATTAGATAGTAGTGATAGAGGCTTCATAGACTAGATATTGATGGGTCTATTGAATATTTTAATTCCTTGAATTATTATTGTCAAACTATTTAATGACATAGATTGGAGTTCGATTTATTGGCCCATGGCCTTTGTTCTTCGAGTTAGATTGTTGATTGGAATTTCCCACTTAATTACTTCTTTACTTTAAGTCTTCTGCTGATTGATTGAATGAACGGATGTGTGATTGGACCAGGTTGTTTGCTTGGGACCAACAATGATCTTCGAGTGCCGGCCACATCTAGGGTACCCTCCCGGGGTGTGACATGCTGCAACACTCGATGAGGTCCCTTGTTGAGTATGAACAATGTTTCTCTTTGAAATGAATTTTGCGTTTTAGATAAACTTATGTACAAAACTAGGTTTTGATCTTGTTAGTTGTTCTTTTTATAAGAGAGATCAAAACCTAGGACTCATGTATTGGTCGAGGTTGGTCTGTCTCTGCAGTGCCTCTGTTGCAGTTCTCACCAACCCCTGCAGAAAGAACAATTTGATAGGTGTACACAGTTCACTATTGGCAGTTATGTGTCTTAGTTAAGATTAATAAAATTGAACAATATAAATGAACCATATGCATATTAACGATTATAATTTATCCATGTGTAGATCAGCTAAAAGCTTTCAAGGGAGATAGAGAAAGAGAGCGGATTTAAGTCAGGTATAAGTTGATAGCAACCATGTTAGAACCAAGGGAGCCTCATACCTTCCCCAGGTCGACAAAATTTCTTACCTAGTCTTTTATTTTTGCAAACCAATTAATAAAATGAGTTATCTTCTTTTTATTGGTGTTTCAAAAATATGACATGATACATCATAACTCAGTTTTAAGTGGCTACTCAAAATAAATAAAATAATTTCTTCTCAATAACGTCACTTCAATTGGAAAACCCTACAAAAAGGGATGTGACACTCCTCGTATCCCTACAACGTCTTGTGGGAGCATGAGTCATTACCAGGTTTCGGCATATGATGAAAATCCACCATTGTGATCATTTTCTTGGCTTCCCTTTGCTCTGCTAACCTTTCCTCAAATTTCCTCTTGCTTGATTCAAACTCCATCTCCACTTCTCTGATGCGTTGTATTTCGTTTTTACACTAGTCTTTTAAGTGAACTTTGTTTGTGTGGTACACAATCAAAAAGAAGTTGTTTTGATAAAGAGCACACTTTCTAGTCACATTCATCTTCATCATACTCTTCCTTAAACAATTGGTGCATTCTTTTTTTGTTGATCCTGTATTAAGACTCTTGTAACATTCCTCAAAATGCTCACAAGTGCCTTAAGAATGCCTTGAGAATAGACCGCTCATGTAATGCATTGTCATTAATATTTTGGGCAAATTCGATTCGAAATATCGATCGGGGGGTCAAAACCTCCGGGAAAACGGTCTCAATGGATTTTTAGGACTCGTATATCGAAAGATAGATTTTTCAAAAAACTGCACAAAACAGTAAGGTGCGCGGCATCTCCGCATCGTGTACTTTCTCCCATTCAATGAAGGTTTTCCCCAAATCAAAAACTAGCCAAAATCTCATTAGCTCAAAATTGGCCTATCAGGGAACACCTCCACGTCGCGGACTTAGGCGATATTTTTGTCCGTGTTCAGTTTTTAAGTAAAGGCACTTTAGACTTTTCCTTAATTGTTAGTTAATCAACTTGGATGTTTTTAGGGCTTCTACAATTCACCTACTCAAATATTTCTCTCTCGACAAAACTCTCAAGGACTTCATTGAAGACTTCAAAAAAACTCACTCAAGCTCTCCTTCAATACTTTCAAATTCTTCCAAATTTATGGATCTTCTCACTTAAGGTATGTGGGTATTAATTCATGGATTCTTTCATCCATGAAGCCCAATCAATTTCTCAAGTTTTTTATCAAATTAAAGTATGGTGTTTTATGGGTTTTATGGTCTCTATTCCAATTGCATGAATTATGATTCAAATTATGATTCTGAGTCTATTTTGATATAAATTGATGGTTATTTTATTGAATTGAAGAGTTTTTCCATAATTCTCCTATATTGATCTCTAGGGTTCATAATGTGAATTATGGGTATTTTCAATTATACTTTCAAATGATATTATCTTTATAAATTATGTATGAGCTGATAAAAAGTATAAGATCATGCATGTTTTCAAGTCAATTTCATGATTTTCAAGTCAATTGATTATTCATTTGAGTTTTACTCTAAATTTAAGTATGAATTGGGATCAAGAATTACGTTCAATGTATGAATTTCATGCAAGGTATGAAGTAAGGTGACTTAGGGCCCTATGTGGTGACCTACAACCTAACTATATGAATTATGCAAATATGATTGTATAATTATCACATTACAAATATGTTATGAAAATGAGCTACTCTATGATTTCAAACCTATGATCATGACTATGATATATATTATTATGATTTATATACTATGTATGTATTCCGTGGGATTTGACTTAGCACCGAGTGGACTTGAGGTGGGGGGCCTACCAAAAGCCCTAGTAGCAATCTCATGTCTCTTAAACTACGTGCCACTATAGGTTGCCTTCATGGCCTAGCTATTGGATCAACATATAGCGTATGTATGATTCGCCTAGCAGGGTGGAGTCTACCTTGGCAAGTAGATTTCCCTTTTTCTTTGTTGTATGGGGAGACAATAGGATTCCATATTATAGATCGCATGGTCTTATTGTTGGCTATGGTTCCTATCCCACATATGTACGATTTCATATGTATTTTCATGATCTCAATTATCTTTTCAAATGCTTTGGTCATTATGATTTTCTCACGGCCTTACTTTTCTCATCTTATCATGTGTTTTACTTAATCATTGCATCCTATGATTTACGTTGCATGTCACGCCCTCATCCTTAGTACATTCCAACGTATTAATGCATACTTTTTGCCTATATTGTCTCATAATGTAGGGGTTGAGGTTGAAGATCATATTTATCCACATGGCTAGTCAAGCTTTACTGTCCGGTGGTGGTTGTGGTGAATTCTCATTTATCGGGGATTAGTCATCAAGTTGGTTGTTGTTTTCAAAGATTTTGTTATGTTTTATAGTGAGGGTGATCTAGGGACATATCTGTAACACCCCTCAAAATTTTTCCTAAGATTCGGGCCTTTTTTTTTGTTCACGTGTGGGGGCCCATCGTATTTATTTCGAAGTATGTGCTTGAGTTAAGATGAGTCCCTGAGGAATTTAAGAGCGTTGGAGGTGATGTGGGGTCATTAAGGACCCCTAGGACCGAGCTAAGTCCAAAAGATCTGTCGTGGCTAAGTTTAGGACGAGTTCACGTAAGGGTCGACTTTCAATGACCCTATCGTTTGAAAGACGCCAATCCTGGTGGCCCACGACCAATCAAATTAAAGGTCGTCGAGTCTTCTTTCCAACGCCACCAAGAACGTAGATTTTGGAGTTCGGGGCCAAAAGATATGGCGATCCGAAGACGAACTAGCACGACAGGGATTTCATTTTGGCCTGGGTTACCACTGCTGGGGAAATGGCCCTGGCGCCGTAAGGGCGCGACGCGCCACTATCGCGCCAGGAACATGCCTCAGTAGTTTGGTCCCTGGCGCGACGCGCCACTAAAAGTGTGCAGGGTTTTTCAGGCCAAATTCCCAGAATTTGGAGCAATAGGCTTGGCGCTGTAAGGGCGCGACGCGCCACTATCGCGCCAGAAACATGCCTCAGTAGTTTGGTCCCTGGCGCGACGCGCCACTAAAAGTTGTGCAGGTTTTAGGTGTGATTGGCCTTGGCGCTGTAAGGGCGCGACGCGCCACTATCGCGCCAAGAGCATTTTTGCCTAATTTTCAGAATTTGGAGGAAGGGCAATTTGGGAAATTTCCCAAATTATATATATACACAAACCTTGTATATTTTGGGACCATTTTTCTTCAGCCCCATTCTCTCTCTAGAAAAAGCCCTAGCTCCTCTCCCTTCTCTCTTCTCTTCTTCTCCATTTCCAACCAAAAAGGAGTCCAAGAGCTTCAAGACCTCAAGCTCCCATTGAAGACCCAACATCAAGGTTTCTTCAAAGTCTTCACTAAGGTATGTAAGGCTAATCAAAACATGGGTTGAGTCCACCCATGTGCCCTATTCTTGTGTTGAGGTTAGATATCCATGAAAAATGGAGTTTCTTGGTAAGGTACATGTTTGAATGAGTTTTGTTTCCATCTTATCTAAGTATTTATGTGCCAATGTTGTTGAGCTAAGAGATTCCTAAAATGAGCCCTTATGTAAGTATGAGATGATGAGGAAATGAGTTGCTAAATATGTTTTGTTGGTCTTGTTAATTATATAGATTCTATAAAGTATACTATTTTTCTTTTAAAATGTTGCCTATTATAAGAATGTCGATTTGAAGTCTTGGAGATGTGATGAGTCACAAAGATTTTCTCAACTAGATGGAGGTAATGATTGATTTTATATCTAGATGATGTTATATATGTGCATTTAAAGCTTCCTTGAAGATATGATTGAGATTGAGCATTGAGATTGATATTTGATTGTGATAGAGTTGATGAGTCGACAAGGTTGTAATGAGACTTGTTGATATGAGTTGATTGAGTTGAGTTGATGGAGTTTTATGAGCATTGAGTCTTGGGAGGAGTATCGAGCACCGAATTGGGCAAGAGTATAGTCCCTACTCGAACCCAATACCTGTGTTGCCAAACGTAGGGGGGATTGAACCGTTAAAGTCGGATGCTTCCCCGAGAGCTTTTGTCCTGACATTATAGGACCTGGTTGGATTGGATCCATGAATGTTCGTCGTTCATGCTCTGGCAAGGTATGAACGGGCGTGGCAACGACGTCGTTTCGTTGTACCTTCACTGGCTCATAAGTGTTGGTTGTAGGTTAAGAGAAACTCCCAAATAAGTTTTGATAGCACTCTGAGTCAGATTGAGTTGAATTGTATATGATTGGTCCAGTCTAAATCATACTCTTGTTTAGACTTAGGACATTTGATTGAGTTGTCATTCATTTTGAGTTGAGCTCCCGAGTTGGTTGATTTATTCTTCCTTGATGTTCGTTGTATTCGGCCATTTTACATACTCGTACATTCCATGTACTGACACCATTTGGCCTGCATCATTTAATGATGCAGAGACAGGTACTAGAGATCATCAACCGGCGCTCCGTTGAAGATCCACTTACACTTCCAGCCAGTCGGTGAGTCCTCCTAGTTCCCGGAGGATATTGGGCCTTTCTGTACAGTTTTTGATTGTCTTTTCTTTATTTGGATTGTCGGTAGCCATGGGCTTGTCATTGGCACCTTTTAGACTTGAATAGAGGCTTCATAGACTGAGATGTGAGGAGGTCGAGCGGTCATCTTAAGGATTCCTATTTTGATTATCGTCTTGATTGTAAATGTTTGGCCTTCGGCCCTTATGATATGAGAAGTATTTCTTAAATTGAGTTTTCTGCTAATAGAATGTGCTTGAATGAGTGAGAGACTGTACCAACTGGTTTGCTCGGAGGTCAGAGATGGCCTTCGGGTGCCGATTACGTCTAGGGTACCCTCCCGGGACGTGACAAACATGGTATCAGAGCACAGAGTTCAAGTGTCCTAGGGAGTCTATGAAGCCGTGTCTAGTAGAGTCTTGCTTATGGGTGTGTTGTGCACCACACTTATGAGCAGGAGGCTATAGGACATTAGGAATTGTTTCACTTCTTTCATACTCTGAATTCGTGCGATGGAGTTGAACTCCATGAAACTTCCTTTCTAAGTCGTGCGTTCAGACATTACAGATAATGCCTCCTAAACGTACCGCTAGCCAGAGGAATGTTGATAATGCAGGGATGCCACAGTCAGAGGCACGCCCAGAAAGGGCTAGAGGCCGACCCGCGAGATATACGGAGGCACCTCAAGTGCCATCTACTCCACCTGCACCCACATCAGAAGCTGAATTTCGAGGGGCAATTGCCATGCTCACTCAACTAATGGCCGCCCGAAGCGGCAATCAAAGTTCGCCGACTCTCAGCTCTAGTTCCCAGGAGCCATCTACTGCCACTAGAATTAGAGACTTTCTGAGGATGAACCCACCGGCATTTACGGGTTCTAAGGTTGATGAAGATCCCCAGAATTTCATTGATGAAATGTGGAAGATTCTAAAAGCTATGCACGCTACAGAAATCAAGGGGGTCGAGTTGGTGTCTTATCAACTCAAAGATGTGGCAAACATTTGGTATAACCAATGGGAGCAGAGTAGGGGTGAAGATGCTGAACCTGCTAGATGGGATGAATTCTAGGGAGTTTTTCTTGACCACTTCTTTCCCCGAGAATTGAGGGAAGCGAAGGTGGAGGAATTTGTTAATCTGAAGCAGGAAGGTATGTCGGTTAAGGAGTATGGCCTAAGGTTCATCCAGCTGTCCAGGTATGCTCCAGAAATGATTCCTGATGTGAGGTCGAAGATGAGGAAGTTCGTCTCCGGATTAGGGAGGCATGTGAAGAAGGAATGCAAGGCAGCATTGTTGATCTCGGATATGGACCTTTCCAGATTAATGGTGTATGCTCAACAGGTAGAGGAGGAGAAGAGGAAAGACAGAGAAGAGCACCTGAGCAAAAAAGGCAAGGTCATCGGGGCATGAGAATGAGCAGAGGCAAAGCAAGGGCAACAGGTCCTTCTTCCAGAAGAGGCCATCCACCTATGCCTCATCTACCGCCAGTGCACCGATGCCGCAGGACAGGTATGATCGGTAGGGACAAAGTCGCCAAAATTTCAGACCCCAGGTTTCTCAATCCCCGGCCAGTGTAAGTCAGGGTTCGAAGGGAAAGCCACCATGTAGCAAATGTGGTAGGCTCCACTTGGGAGAATGCAGAGCAGGAAGGGTTGGTTGCTACAAATGCGGCCAAATGGGCCATCTTCTGAGGGAGTGTCCAACATAGGGGAACAGGGCCCAGTCCTCTGCCATCGCACCACCAGCTAGAGGAAATCAGAGGGGCGATACTCCAGGTACGAGTGGAGGTACAAACCGCCTATATGCCATGGGTAGTCGCCAAGATCAGGAGAACTCTCCAAACGTCGTGACGGGTATGATTCGAGTCTCTTTCTTTGATTGTTATGTATTGATGGATCCAGGTGCCACCTTATCTTTTGTAACTCCCTATGTGGCTAGTAAGTTCAATAAAATCCCTGAACGTCTTCTTGAGCCCTTTTGTGTGGCCATTCCTGTCGGTGATTCTGTCTTAGCTGAGAGAGTCTATAGAGATTGCACTGTGTCAATTCATCACAGGGACACCTTGGCTGACTTGGTTGAGTTAGACATGGTTGATTTTGACGTGATCCTTGGTATGGACTGGCTTTATGTCTGCTATGCCTCTATTGATTGTAGAACTCAAATTGTCACATTCAGATTCCCGAATGAGGCTGTCATAGAATGGAGGGGTAGTCCTATTGCGCCTAAGGGTAAGTTTATTTCATACCTTAGGGCCAGGAAGCTAATCTCAAAAGGGTGTATCTGTCACCTTGTCCGAGTGAAAGATGACAGCATTGAGTCTCCATCCCTTGAGTCGGTTCCGATTGTCAACGAGTTTCCGGATGTCTTTCCTGAAGATCTGCCTGGAGTCCCTCCTGATAGGGAGATCGACTTCGGGATTGATGTTCTTTCTGATACCCAGCCTATCTCAATTCCCCCATATAGAATGGCTCCGGCCGAGTTGAAGGAGTTGAAGGAGCAGCTTAAAGACTTGTTAGATAAGGGATTCATTAGGCCGAGTGTCTCGCCATGGGGTGCTCCGGTCCTATTTGTGCGGAAGAAGGATGGGTCCCTTAGAATGTGTATCGACTACAGGCAGTTGAATAAAGTCACTGTGAAGAACAAATGCCCTCTCCCCAGAATAGATGACTTATTCGAACAACTTCAAGGTGCCACTTGTTTCTCAAAGATAGACTTGAGATCCGGCTACCACCAGTTGAAGGTGAGAGAATGCGATGTTCCGAAGACTGCTTTCCGGACTCGTTATGGCCACTTTGAATTTTTGATCATGTCTTTTGGGTTGACTAATGGTCCCGCCGCTTTTATGGATCTCATGAACCGAGTATTCAAACCATACCTTGATATGTTTGTGATTATATTCATAGATGATATTCTGGTTTACTCCAAGAATGAAGAGGAGCACGCTTATCATCTTAGAGTCGTTCTACAAACTTTGAGGGACCAGGTATTGTATGCAAAGTTCTCTAAATGTGAATTTTGGCTTGCATCGGTAGCCTTCTTAGGCCACATTGTATCTGGAGATGGTATTCAGGTGGATGCTCAGAAAATAGAAGCTGTGAAGAATTGGTCTAGACCCACATCCCCAACAGAGATAAGGAGCTTTCTAGGCTTGGCCGGGTACTATCGAAGGTATGTAGAGGGATTCTCATCCATATCCTCACCATTGACTAAGATGACCCAAAAGAAGGCTAAGTTCCAATGGTCTGATGCTTGTGAGGAGAGTTTCCAGAAATTGAAGACCAAGCTAACCACTGCTCTTGTTCTAACCTTGCCCGATGGAACAGAAGGTTTTGTGATTTATTGTGATGCCTCCAGAATTGGTTTGGGTTGTGTGTTGATGCAAAGGGGGAAGGTGATAGCCTATGCTTCAAGACAGCTTAAGCTTCATGAGAGGAATTACCCAACTCATGACCTTGAGCTGGCAGCTGTGGTGTTTGCACTTAAAATCTGGCGCCACTACCTGTATGGAGTGCATATCGATGTATTCACCGATCACAAGAGCTTGCAATACGTCTTTAGCCAGAAGGAACTCAACCTTAGGCAAAGGAGATGACTTGAGCTACTCAAGGACTATGATATGAGCATCCTCTACCATCCAGGTAAAGCTAATGTTGTTGCTGATGCTCTCAGTAGGTTGTCCATGGGTAGCACTAGCCACGTAGAGGAAGGAAGGAGGGAATTGGCGAAGGAGGTACACAGATTAGCCCGATTGGGAGTTCATCTGGAAGAGAATAATGAAGGTGGAGTTACCATTCAGGATGGGTCTACGTCCTCACTTGTGGCAGAGGTGAAGGAGAAGCAAGACCAAGATCCCGTCCTTCTCCAATTGAAGGGAGGAGTTCACAAACAAGAGGTAATGGTTTTTACCCAAGGGGGAGATGGTGTGTTACGATACCAAAATAGATTGTGCGTACCGGATGTTGATGATGTTCGAGAGAGGATTATGGACGAAGCGCATGGTTCTAGATACTCTATTCACCCGGGTTCCACAAAAATGTACCATGACTTGAGGGAAATCTACTAGTAGGGCAGGATGAAGAAGGATATTGCGGAATTCGTTTCCAAATGCCCGAATTGTCAACAAGTGAAGGTTGAGCATCAGAGACCATGTGGTCTAGCCCAAAACATAGAAATTCCAGAATGGAAGTGGGAAATGATCAACATGGACTTTATTACAGGCTTACCGAAGTCCCGAAAGCAACATGATTCCATTTGGGTAATTATGGATAGAATGACGAAATCAGCTCACTTCTTGGCGGTTAAGACTACTGACACCGCAAAAGATTATGCGAAGTTGTACATACAAGAGATCGTTAGATTGCATGGGGTCCCTTTGTCTATCATCTCAGACAGAGGAGCCCAATTCACTTCCCAATTTTGGAAATCCTTTCAGAAAGGATTAGGTTCGAGGGTGAACTTGAGTACAGCCTTCCACCCCCAGACAGACGGCCAAGCAGAGCGCACAATTCAAACATTAGAGGATATGTTGAGGGCGTGTGTGCTTGACTTCAAGGGAAATTGGGATGATCACTTGCCTCTCCTAGAGTTTGCGTATAACAATAGATACCATGCAAGCATTCAAATGGCTCCTTATGAAGCCTTGTATGGGAGGAGGTGTAGATCTCCCATTGGATGGTTTGAAGTTGGTGAAGCCGAGTTGATTGGGCCTGACCTCGTCCATCAAGCCATGGAGAAGGTACGAGTTATCCGAGAGAGGCTAAAGACAGCCCAAAGTCGCCAAAAATCGTACACCGATGTGAGGAGGAGAGACTTAGAGTTTGAGGTGGATGATTGGGTGTATTTGAAAGTATCACCCATGAAGGGGGTCATGAGGTTTGGAAAGAAGGGGAAACTTAGTCCTCGATACATTGGCCCGTACCAAATTTTGAGGCGGATCGGGAATGTCGCTTATGAGCTGGACCTACCCTCAGAACTAGCTTTTATTCATCCGGTGTTCCACGTTTCAATGTTGAAAAAGTGCTTGGGCGATCCCTCGTTGGTATTCCCTATTGAAAGCGTTGGAATTAAGGATAGCTTATCCTATGAGGAGGTCCCAATCCAAATCCTTGATCGCCAAATCCGCAAATTGAGGAACAAGGAGGTCGCCTCAGTCAAAGTCCTGTGGAGGAATCAATTTGTTGAGGAAGCCACGTGGGAAACGGAGGAATACATGAAGTCTAAATACCCACATCTATTCGTGCCTACCGAGGAGAGCATTGAAGGTAATGACTACTTCCTCGACTCGAATTCATTCGTACCTTTTTGAGTTTTGATTGATATTTGATTGAGAATTTGATTGATTGAATGACTGAATTTTGATTGTGATTTGTACCCCGAGTCTATTCTTGGTTGCTCGTCATTCGAGGACAAATGATCCCAAGGGGGAGATAATGTAACACCCCTCAAAAATTTTCCTAAGATTCGGGCCTTTTTTTTTGTTCATGTGTGGGGCCCATCGTATTTATTTCGAAGTATGTGCTTGAGTTAAGATGAGTCCCTGAGGAATTTAAGAGCGTTGGAGGTGATGTGGGGTCATTAAGGACCCCTAGGACCGAGCTAAGTCCAAAAGATCCGTCGTGGCTAAGTTTAGGACGAGTTCACGTAAGGGTCGACTTTCAATGACCCTATCGTTTGAAAGACGCCAATCCTGGTGGCCCACGACCTATCAAATTAAAGGTCGTCGAGTCTTCTTTCCAACGCCACCAAGAACGTAGATTTTGGAGTTCGAGGGCAAAAGATATGGCGATCTGAAGACGAACTAGCACGACAGGGATTTCATTTTGGCTTGGGTTACCACTGCTGGGGAAATGGCCCTGGCGCCGTAAGGGCGCGACGCGCCACTATCGCGCTAGGAACATGCCTCAGTAGTTTGGTCCCTGGCGCGACGCGCCACTAAAAGTGTGTAGGGTTTTTCAGGCCAAATTCCCAGAATTTGGAGCAATAGGCTTGGCGCTGTAAGGGCGCGACGCGCCACTATCGCGCCAGAAACATGCCTCAGTAGTTTGGTCCCTGGCGCGACGCGCCACTAAAAGTTGTACAGATTTTAGGCGTGATTGGCCTTGGCGCTGTAAGGGCGCGACGCGCCACTATCGCGCCAAGAGCATTTTTGCCTAATTTTCAGAATTTGGAGGAAGGGCAATTTGGGAAATTTCCCAAATTATATATATACACAAACCTTGTATATTTTGGGACCATTTTTCTTCAGCCCTATTCTCTCTCTAGAAAAAGCCCTAGCTCCTCTCCCTTCTCTCTTCTCTTCTTCTCCATTTCCAACCAAAAAGGAGTCCAAGAGCTTCAAGACCTCAAGCTCCCATTGAAGACCCAACATCAAGGTTTCTTCAAAGTCTTCACTAAGGTATGTAGGGCTAACCAAAACATGGGTTGAGTCCACCCATGTGCCCTATTCTTGTGTTGAGGTTAGATATCCATGAAAAATGGAGTTTCTTGGTAAGGTACATGTTTAAATGAGTTTTGTTTCCATCTTATCTAAGTATTTATGTGCCAATGTTGTTGAGCTAAGAGATTCCTAAAATGAGCCCTTATGTAAGTATGAGATGATGAGGAAATGAGTTGCTAAATATGTTTTGTTGGTCTTGTTAATTATATAGATTCTATAAAGTATACTATTTTTCTTAAAAAATGTTGCCTATTATAAGAATGTCGATTTGAAGTCTTGGAGATGTGATGAGTCACAAAGATTTTCTCAACTAGATGGAGGTAATGATTGATTTTATATCTAGATGATGTTATATATGTGCATTTAAAGCTTCCTTGAAGATATGATTGAGATTGAGCATTGAGATTGATATTTGATTGTGATAGAGTTGATGAGTCGACAAGGTTGTAATGAGACTTGTTGATATGAGTTGATTGAGTTGAGTTGATGGAGTTTTATGAGCATTGAGTCTTGGGAGGAGTATCGAGCACCGAATTGGGCAAGAGTATAGTCCCTACTCGAACCCAATACCTGTGTTGCCAAACGTAGGGGGGATTGAACCGTTAAAGTCGGATGCTTCCCCGAGAGCTTTTGTCCTGACATTATAGGACCTGGTTGGATTGGATCCATGAATGTTCGTCGTTCATGCTCTGGCAAGGTATGAACGGGCGTGGCAACGACGTCGTTTCGTTGTACCTTCACTGGCTCATAAGTGTTGGTTGTAGGTTAAGAGAAACTCCCAAATAAGTTTTGATAGCACTTTGAGTCAGATTGAGTTGAATTGTATATGATTGGTCCAGTCTAAATCATACTCTTGTTTAGACTTAGGACATTTGATTGAGTTGTCATTCATTTTGAGTTGAGCTCCCGAGTTGGTTGATTTATTCTTCCTTGATGTTCGTTGTATTCGGCCATTTTACATACTCGTACATTCCATGTACTGACGCCATTTGGCCTGCATCATTTCATGATGCAGATACAGGTACTAGAGATCATCAACCGGCGCTCCGTTGAAGATCCACTTACACTTCCAGCCAGTCGGTGAGTCCTCCTAGTTCCCGGAGGATATTGGGCCTTCCTGTACAGTTTTTGATTGTCTTTTCTTTATTTGGATTGTCGGTAGCCATGGGCTTGTCATTGGCACCTTTTAGACTTGAATAAAGGCTTCATAGACTGAGATGTGAGGAGGTTGAGCGGTCATCTTAAGGATTCCTATTTTGATTATCGTCTTGATTGTAAATGTTTGGCCTTCGGCCCTTATGATATGAGAAGTATTTCTTAAATTGAGTTTTCTGCTAATAGAATGTGCTTGAATGAGTGAGAGACTGTATCAAGTGGTTCGCTCGGAGGTCAGAGATGGCCTTCGGGTGCCGATTACGTCTAGGGTACCCTCCCGGGGCGTGACAATATCATAGCCCTTGCCCATGTTTATGAGTAAAGCCATCTAGTTGGATAAATGTTCAAGTCTATGTTGTCATGTGATATTCTTCATTTACTATTCATGGTTTAGACTCTCTTATGATGTTTCCACTTTTACTTTACCTTATGTATGCTTATGATATGTACAAAAGGCTTGGTTGGAGCCTTTTGGGGTTTCGATTGCCGTGTTACGACTAGGCCCTAGGTCGGATTATGACAACTCTTGTGTGGTGTAGGGATTGATTTGTTGTGCTCCTTCTTTTCTGTGTCATCGTCAGGTTTTTGTGTTGAATCATTCAGCCAATCTCTTTATTCTTAAAAGTACATGTGTGACTCTGTTGCAAGCTGCTTCTCGAAAGAAAAATTAGAGAGAAGTTGTTTTACACGAGCTAGAGAAATTTCTATATGTTCGGTGGACATGTTCATCGACATCCTCTTTCTTAATGTTCGTTGTTTATAAACAACATCCAATTGTTGAACCAACTCAGTCTCGGATGTTTTCTTTAACTCCGTAGTGACACTTTTTGTTGTCCCTATAATTGCATTGCCATTGTTATGTTTCTTCAGAAGAGCAACTTGTACAGTTTTCTTGATGGACAATTTAATCTTCATCAAGGGTTTCTGGTTTGTAGGTGAACAAGTATTGTTATTGTTCCTCTCAACACCACTCTGTTTTTCTTCCTCGGACTCTCCTGTCTTGATCACTTCATCTTTATCACCAACATTGTCATCTTCATCATCATAAAGAGTACTATTGTTGTCTTCTTGTTCTTCATCATCAAGAATCAAGTCATCATCTTCTCCTGGTTGCATTATCATGTTATATATCATGTTGCATTATCATGTTATATATCCTGTTTTTGTGCTTCTCAAACTCAATAGGATGTTCTAATGCATAAACAATGGTAAAAGCTTCGATCAACTCAAATATATCAATAAACATCTTTTCTATAGAGAAAGAATAATAAGAAGGAGAATATGTGGCCAGGGTCTTTAAGTTTATCACATCCCTCTCTTATATGCAGCTTAATTCCAAAAATTTTAGAAACTTATTCGAGTGTAAGAAGAACGGAAATCAAAAGTATGTTAATGAAATCTTTCTCCATAGGGAAAAAGCCTATTGAAATATTTGAGTTGTTCGAAGCTTCTATCATTGGTTGTGCATTAAAGAATCCGATTGAGTTTGAGAAGTGCAAAAAAAGGATATTCAGCATGATAATGCAACCCGAACACAATGATGACCCGATTCTTGATGATGATGAAGAAGATTACGACAATAGTACTCTTTATGATGATGATGGCATGTTGGTGATGAAGATGAAGTGATCGAGAAAGAAGAGCCCGAGGAAGAAAAATAGAGTGGTGTAGAAAACAACATTACCTGCGCCTACAAATAAAAAACCGTTGATGAAGAAGATTAAATTGTCAATGAGGAAAACTGTACAAGTTGCTCCTCTAAAGAAACACAATAATTGCAATTACAAGGACAATAGAAAGTGTCACCATGGAGTTGAAAAAAACATCCGAGATTGACTTGGTTCAACAATTGGATACTACTAATAAACAAGGAACACCAAGAAAGAGAATGTCCACCAAACATGTAGAAGTTGCTCCTCCTCATGTAAAACAACTTCTTTTTGATTTTTCTTTTAGAAGAAACTTGTAAAGAGTCACAAAGGTAATTTCAAGAAGGTGGAGACTTTTTTTTTATGGGAACCACAAAAGGAGGGGGCGACTAGACCTTACCCCCTATATACATACATAAATTGCAAGCAATCAAGGCAAAAAGAGAATGTCAAACAGAATTTGTTTCACATTCCCTGAAACTACTAAGAACTATACATCTAGTTAACAAAAAATTGTCTTTGTCATATCATAGTCTGACACTGGGTACTTGTGTTTTGTCTAAGAAATAAAGTCCACAAGCCTCATCTGGTAGTTGGTTGATATCCTGAACAAGAAGAGGAGGATCTAAAGTAGTCGCGAATTTAGCTAAGTAGTTAGCAACCATATGAGCTTCCCTATAGCAGTTAGTTAAGCTCACATCCTTACCCTCTGTCAGAGCAACAATATCCTCAATAACAAGAATGAGAGTAAGGTTTTTGAAATTTTTGTTCCTTGACAAATCAGTCACTACTTTAGAGTCAAGTTCTATAGCACAATGCCTTCGATTAATGTCCTTAATCCACTGTCCAGCATACCTAGCTGCCATAGCTTCAGCCACATTGTGGTTATCACATTGAATTGTCATAGCAAAGGCAAATACTATATTTCCATCCCCATCTCTCACAACTCCACCAATGCCTTCTTTACCATTTTGATCAATGAAGCTTCCGTCTGTTGATCTTAATCATCCCATGAAGAGGCATATTCCAATTGACTAACCTTCTGACAATTTTTGATCTTAGTCTCTCTACCACTTCACATAGTTTGGTCCACTGATAGTCCATCTTGAGATTAGGAAAGACTTTGTCCATGGCTAATTTGAGATCCCAAAGAATTTGATGTTTCATTCTTCTAGTGTAGAACCTGATCTGATTGCCATATCTGCAAGCACATCTGACCTTCCACATTTCCCAATAAATGATGATTGTTAGCACCTTAATAATCATTTTGTGAATAATATTCTTAGCGGGAGTATCCCACTAGCTTACCAAAAAAGTTCTTGCTGGCTCCCTTCGATAACTAATACCCAATTGCTGCCCAAGAAATTTGCAAAGTGTATGTGCTACCTCACTTTCAAAAAACAAGTGTTGGATTGTTTATGTTAAAACAAGTGCACCAGTGGTTTAAGGAAGAGTATGATGAATGTTTCCACCAAGTATATCATCAAAAACAACTCCTTTCTGATTGTTTACCATCTAAATAAAATTCTACTAAAAGACCAATGCAAAACACAATACAAACCTCTACAATGCAAAAAGAAATTAAACACAAAGCATCAGAGACATGAAGATGAACCTTGGACCAAGCAAGAAGAAATTTGAGGAAAGGTTAGCAAAGCAAAGGGATCCAAGAGAAGGATCATAATGGTGGACTTTTATCATATGCCTAAACCTACTAATGACTCTTGTGCTCCCACAAGACGTCGTTGGAGTACGATAAGATTTTGATATTCTCTTGATTCAATCTGTTACAAATTTCATTTTATATTTTAGTATACATCCTTTGTATATATGTATAATCTTTTACTCTGAAATAGAAAAGTTAAAAATAGCTTCAAGGATCAATTAAGTATTTTATATTCATTCCTTTCTCATATTATATCTGGGCTCCCAAAAGGTCTTTTTTCCCTCTTTCACCTGTATCAGTGCTTCTCTTGCCTTTTAAAGTTCCATCCTTTTTTCCTTGGAGCTCAAAGTTGCTTTATCCTCTTAATTTGCTCTTTCTTTCATGTTTTTCCTAGCAAAGTTGTATATATGCTAGGATTAAAATGGAAAAAATATGGTTTTCAGCCTAACTAACTTCTCACCTATGTAAGATTTGACAAGCATTGATTTTTTTATTCCTTGTGTGGTGACTAACTTAAATATTAAGAAACAAGAGTCAACATTATAAAATCATAAACCATACCCTACTAGCTATCTCAAGAGAGAGAAAAACGATCTTTTCATTCTTGCTGTTAATAAATTCATGTAGTTGCAATTTATAATACACTAAATCAAACAATGAATAAGAAATAATCTTTGCATAATTAATGCAAGCATAACCAATACAAGTATTACAAATGCATGCATTACTAGTACATTCTACTTAGCATTATTCTTATATACCCTACCAAACTACCCCTAAGAGTAAAATGGCACAAATAATGATACACTTGAGAAATTTGAAAGAAGGTTTATTATGCCTAGCTAATTGTCAACAAACAAAGGAAACAGTACTCTTCTTTTCCTGGCCTCTAAAAGAGTTGGAATCGAAAAGGAAATTGTAAGATAAAAATATAATTGAAAAAGAAGAACACAAAAGTAAGGAATATGATGAAAGGATATGCTATTTAAAGGTCTTTGAGTCAATGATACACACTTCAAAGGCATAAAATCATGCAGCATCTCCTTTCAACAACCTTTTTCTGATGAAAAATTTGTAAAGGATTTGCTTATAGGAAATGAAATAGTAAAGGACAAGAAATTTAGGCCCATTTTTTGACGTACCCTAGAAAAAGCAATCCCCTAATGCAAGAAGATATCCACAAGCTGTGACTTAAAATGGGAAGATACGATTCTACAAGGGTTATATACCGTCTCTTAAACTGAGAAGGAATGCTCTATAAAATCTTGGAAGGACTCTTTTATGTTGACCAGAAGCACAAACTGAGAAAAAAGAGTTGGAGAATGATAATAAGGAAAATAGTGATAGAGCTACTCTCTATTGGCATTCAATTATATATGAATAGTGACTGTTGGTAATTTCAGTATTTTAATATTATTATTATTATTTTATTAGGATGACTCATCATAAGTGTACCTTATTAATGGTGTATAATTCTTCATTTGCTGCATTGGCTCTAATACGTGAGTATTGTCATTTTATGCCTCATTACTCACATGAGTTAATGGTAGAAAGTGGCTGTAATTTCCTTTAAACCATTGTAACCTCTTGCACATTCATTTATCGAATTTACTATCCCATATTCTTCCTATTCATTGCAAGATACTTTCTCACCTATTAATAGTGATGGTTTTACTTTGTGTTGTGTATAAGAAAATATAGAGTGAAGAAAGATGATAAGTATTGTATAGTGTTTATATTGAGGTTAGTGTAGTGAAAGAAAGAGTTCAAACAAAGAAAATATTCTAAGTATTCAACTAATTCACTATACAAAAGAGAGTAATTATATGTTGAAGGAAGGAGTTCTGTTGGTGGAGCTTTGGACTTTTCGACTAATCTGGAGTTGTTTGAGTCCTATCATTATTTTTAAAATCAATCACAAAGCATTATTTAATTAATTATCCGCAGTGACTCATTGTGTTCTCATGTTATTCCAAATATTCAAATCAAATACCAATTGATTTGAATATGATTGTGAGATGTATTCAATTGTACATTTTGATTTAAAGAGCAGGTAGTGTTATGAATGATATTACATTCTAATCAAATCGACAAGATATAAGAGAGAATAAAATACATACACAAGCACGATGACCCAACTTTTGCTAACATAATCATTGGCCAGACGGGCGGCATGTATGCACCGAGGAGTAGGTTTATATCTACTGGTCTGCAATGTTCGTTATGGCAAAACAGGTGCTCAAACATTGAACAGGGAAACTTAACACTAACAGACCTCCCTTGATTGCATGCGATGTGGTGTGTCGACCAAAAAGAGAGGTGGAATTAGGACTGACTGAGTTTATATATATGGAACATAACTCAAAAAGCAGATAACCTCTGGTATCTACTTAAAAGACAGAGTGGTGGCATTATGATAACCCAAGCAATAGCTGTTGGTACTGGAAGAAAATTTGTCACACCAGAGACAAATTTGCGCCTGGATATATTCAAAATGGATGGCTTACACATACCGGGAAATATACTATAGGAAGTGGCTATAAATGGAAGCGCTGGGATCAAGAGAACTGGCCATGGAGCCAAGACGAGAAATGTCTCATATGTGGAATTGAGAGAGAAACAGTAGGTCACTTATTCTTTGAATGCATAATTCAAAGGCATGTCTGCGTGAAATCCTCCAATGGTTTGCGAATGGAATTCAGAGATGGGACCTGAAGGGTATATGGATAAGACTCGATAGAAGTACTAAAGGAAGAGGATGCAGGGCTCTTGTGCTGGGGGCTATAGCTTCACTAATCTACAGGATGTGGAAGGCTCATAACACTGCTCTATGGGAGCTAAAACTGTTGAGTTTTAATTATGTAAATGAAAAATGAAAGGTTGTGACCTTTTCAAAAGGTTGTGACTTTTCCAAAGGGTTGTGAGCGTTCTGAAAGGTTGTGACTTTTCCCAAAAAAAAATTGTGACTTTTTTGAAGAATTACGACTTTTCTGAAAGGTTATGACTTTTGTGAAGGGTTGTGACTTTTCTGATAAGCCACAATAAGCACATGTTCACACTACTCTTTGTTGTCTATAAATAGAGGATTTTTCTCTCATTTTTAAACATTGAATTTCTCCCTCTTCTGCATATATTTTCTTACAAACAAAGTTGAGTCTTTGTGTGATTTTGTTGCTAGCTTTTGAGTTCGCTGAAATTATTGATGTTTGAGGTACCACTACTTCTTTAATAGTTTATCTGTTTTATCTTGAGAGGAAATAATCCATAACCTCGGGTACAGTGAGGAGATTAAATTCCGTAAGGACACACGGTGAATTCTGTGGACTCGGATACTGTTTTTTTATTTTCATCTTTATGATTTCTAGTTTACTAACCTTAATACATGAGGAATAACAAAAATTGCATCGATCACAAGTGATAACAGACCAAATGAACAGGAATGTTGGATGCGCAATAACACTTTTCTGAATAGAAGGCAGAATCAAAGAAATAGAGAATGGATAAAGGATATACTTAGATAGAATAACTAGCTAATGTATATGATGAGTGCTTGATGTATAGAGCATAGTAGATTAAATAGATTCAGTTTTTCCTCTTGGCTACAATGTAAGTATTGGTATGGAGATTGATAAAATGTTTTTCTTCAAAAAAAAAAGGAGTAGGTTTACAATGTTAGAGAAAAATATAAAGACTCAACAATCTAGAACTTATGATGAAATTAGTTGTAAGTGTTAGCGAAAATGTAAAAATATAAAGAACAAGGAAGAGCAACAATATTTAACGTGGTTCGGATTAGAATGATCCTACGTCCAGCAGAGAACAACTTTTTTTATATTAACAAAGAGAGGGGAGAGATCCCAAATACATCTAAGAGAATGGCTTAGAATATGAGAAGACAAGAGAGAGATATGATGAGACGTGTTTTTCAAATGAATCAAGAGCTACCTATTTATAGGAATAAATTTTTGCTCTTGGTGTCATCCATAACATCACATTGTGTTAAGAAGTCAAAAGTTTACCAAACTTTCACCTAACTTTCACCTACTAGGTTGCTACATTAATTTGTCTAAAATCTTGTCAATTTTAGCATATCTCCACCTTGACAAGATTCTCCATTTTTAACTCTCTTAACAACTTTTGATTTTTTCTTCAATCTCAACTCTTTTAATCTCTACCATGGTTTGCGTTCCGAGAATGCATATGAACAACTCCGGTCAAAACTTCTAAGCTTATTGGAGAATTCCGTTGTAAGAAATAAGAAGAATCAAACCTTTGTTAAACACACTAGCTCCACCTAGCAGTTGTTCTCCCAGAGTTGCATCAGTTGATACATACTCCCACCAAGTCCTTTCAGTGTGCAAACTTGGCAAGTAGGACTATCTTGGTCAACATGTCTTCAGTGTTATTGTCTGTGATAACCTTGTCGACCTTGATAGCTCCCTCTTCAATGACATCTCGAATGAAATGGAATCTAACATCAATATGTTTGGTGTGCTCATGAAATCTTTGATTTTTAATCAAATGAATAACCCTATGACTATCACATCTTAGAGTTGATTCCAACTGAACCTAACTTAATTCTGCCACCAAACCTTTCAACCAAATAGGTTCTTTTACTATCTCTTTTGCTTCCATATATTCTACCTCTGTTGTAGACAAAGCGACAATCGACTGTAAAGTCGATTTCCAACTAACGGCATCGCCAACGAGAGTAAAGATGTATCCAGTTATGGACCTTCTTTAATCAAGATCCCCTGCATAGTTAGAATCCACATAACAGAGAACTGAAATACCTTCACTTTTCCAAAAGGTTAGGCCAACATCAAAAGCTCATTTGAGATATCTCAATATCCACTTGACAGCTTCTCAATGCCTTTTTTCCTGAATTGGCCATGTACCTACTTACTACACTTATAGATTAAGAAATATCTGGACGTATACACACCATAGCATACATAATGCTACCAACTGCTCTAGCATAAGAAACTTTTAACATATGATCTACCTCATCCTTAGACTGAGGCATTTGTAACTCTGAAAGCTTAAAATGAAAAGCTAACAGTACTTATAGGCTTGCTCATTTGCATATTGAATCTCTTAAGAACCTTTTCAATGTACCTCTTCTGAGAAAGATGTTCAACACCATCTTCTCTTGAAATCTCCATTCCAAAATTTTTCTTTACAGCTCCTAAATCCTTCACGTCAAATTCCTTGCTCAACAGTTTCTTCAAATATTTCCTTTATGTCAAATTCCTTGCTCAACAGTTTCTTCAGAATATTTATCTCTGTGATGTTGTTAGCAGCAATAAGAATATCATCAACATACAACAATAGATAAATCATAGAGTTACCCAACATCTTCTTGTGATACACACAACTATCAAATACACTCATCGAGAATCCATGTATAGTCATGAATGCATCAAACCTCTTGTACCACTGTCTAGGAGATTGTTTCAAACCATACAAAGACTTCTTCAGTTGGCATACATGATCTTCTTTTCTCTCAACTAGGAAACTTTCAGGTTGATCCATATAGATTGTCTCTTCTAAATCAACATGTAAGAAAGTAGTTTTGATATCAAGCTGTTGAAGTTCCAAATCAAATTGTGCAACCAATTCTAGTAGCACGCGAATTGAGTTAAGTTTCACGATGGGAGAGAAGATCTCATTGTATCAATTCCCTCTTTCTGACTGAAATCATTTGCAACCAATCTCGCCTTGAACCTAGCATCTTCCACTTCTAGAATAACTTCTTTATTTCTGTAGATCCATTTGCATCCAACTGTTCTCTTCCTCTTTGGCCTTTTAACTAAGACCTATGTCTCTTTTTTGTGAATAGACTCCATCTCTTCCATCATGGCTAACCGCCATTGTGCAGCATCTTTGCAAGAAGTTTCTTCAACATAAGATGAGGGCTCGAGGTCTTTAATCTCTTCTTCTACAAGTATGAACTCATATGCAGTCATATTTGCCTGGACGTTCTAGTTTTCATATCTGCTTTATGTCCCTTCCCTTGGCAATTGTGTATGGTTCATTATCAGTAAGTTCTTCAAGATCTGTATTTTTTGACTCATCAACTTGAGTCTCTTGATCCTTTTCCTTAGTAAGCTCCACCGGTAGCTCCACCTGTTAGTTGTTTTTGTTTCTTTATATCTCCACAGAAACTTTATGAGGATCAAGTATAGAGGATTCATCAAAGGTAAATCTCTACTAATTAAAAATTTGAGTAAAGAAAAACACCAAAGTTTGTACCCTTTTACTCCTTCTACAACCTTACGAATATGGCATTTTTAGCCTTTGGTTCAAGCTTTTCTTCATTAACATGATAATAAGTTGGACACCCATATATTCGCAGGTATAAATAATTAGAGAGTTCACCTGACCATACCTTATTCATAGTCTTAAAGTCAATCGTTGATGCTGGAGATCAATTGACAATATGAGAAGCAGTGGGAACTGCTTTAGCCCAAAAACACTTTGGAGATTTTGGCTTGTAAGAGCATACAACGATCCTTCTCAAGAAGTATTCTGTTCATCCTCTCGGCAACTCTATTCTGTTGTGGTGTATACCTGACCGTCTTATGTCTTGCGATCCCATGATCCTTGCAGAAATTGTTGAACTCTTCACTGCAAAACTCCAAGCCATTATTTGTGTAGAGATACTTGATTTTTCTCTCCATTTGATTCTCAACCAAAATCTTTCATTCTTTAAATTCTTCAAAAGCATCACTTTTTTCCTTCAAGAAACGTACCCAAACCTTTCGTAAAAAATCAATAATGAATGTGAAAAGATATCTCTTTCCTCCCTTCGATGGAAGCTGAGAGGGATCCCATAAATATGAATGGATGTAGTCTAGCACTCCTCCCATCTTGTGCTTGCTAGTGCTGAAACTGACCTTCTTTTGATTCTCTAGGACACAATGCTCACAAAATTCAAGTGTGCTGATCTTCTTATTGTTCGAAAGGTTGCATTTGCTCAATATCTCCAGTCCTCGTGCACTCAAATAACTGTTACACTGTAGATGCATTAACAGAGCCAACAATGGTGCTTCTCGTTAGTGTGTAGAGGTCATCCTGTAGCTTGGCCTTCAGCATTACTGAAGAACCTTTAGCCATCTTCATCGTACCTCATTCGCTCATGTACTTGTAGCCTTATTTATCCAAAGTACCCAAGGAAATCAAATTCTTCTTCAGATCAAGTACATGATGGACTTCTGAAATAGTCCTCATGATTCCATCATGGAGGTGAACCCGAATTGAACCAATGCCAACTATTTTATAAGTTGTATTATTGCCTATTACTATAGTTCCTCCACTTGTCTCATACCTGTCTCATACCTGCTGAACCAATCTCTTCAGAATGTCATATGCAAAGTATAACCAGAGTCAAACACCCATTTGTTGTCATAGAATCCACTATTGCATAATGTTGTCAGTATATATTCATCATCAAAATTATGTGTTTGCTCAATAATGGATGCACTCGCCTTTTTTTAGACTTTGACATAGGAAATTCTCGTTCAAAGTGTTCCTTCTTGTGACAACCCCAACACTCCACATTCTTCTTGTTCACACGAGAATTTGATCAGTGTTTTGATTTGCTCTTTCCTTGTTGGCTAGTACGACCTCTCACAAAGAGCCCACTAGCTTCATCATCTTTGTCTTCTTGAAAATGCCTCCGCACATCACAAGAGTTAAGTGCTTCCGCACTTTCTCAAGATTGATAGGCGCCTTGCTATACATTATTGAATTCTCAATATCACGATATTTTGAAGTCAATGAAAATAGCAAAGCACATGCAAGCATCTCCTCATCCTTCTTAATTCCGGTAATCTGTAAGTCCATCATAAGTTTATTGAATGCATCTAGATGGTCTTGCAACAAAGTACCTTACTCCATCTTAAATGTTTGAAGACGTCATTGTAACAATATCCTAGTTGTAACCGACCAGTCCTGGTAAAGTTCTTCTTGTCTATCCCTTAACTGTTTGGTCCTCTCCTTGCTACTTGTACTCACTTCACAGAGTAAGTTAGGTGCAAGGGATAGTTGGTTTGCACTCAATGCATCTCCTTCAATCTTCTCATTTTCAAAAACCAATGTGGTATCAAGGTACTTTCCGTCAATAGCATGGATTAAACCTTCCCTCCACAGTATTGTCATCCTCTGAATTTTCCAGATATTGAATTTGTTGCGCCCACTAAATATATTAATTTCAAATTTCATGGAACTCATTTTTTACTTGTTCTTCCTCTTCTACTATACAGTATTTGGAAATAAAGGAAACCAAAGTAATTCTTTTTTGATATGAAAGTTCAGACTATGCCGCAACCACAGAGCATACTCAGACAGAACCTTGGCTCTGATACCAAATGTTAGTGAAAACGTGATAATATAACGAACGAGGAAGAACAACACTATTTAACGTGGTTTGGATCATAATGATCTTACGTCCACCAGAGAACAACTGTCTTTATATTAACAAAGAAAGGGTAGAGATCCCAAATAAATCTAATAGAATTGCTCTATCAATTCTCTACTCTTCTAATGTATTTTGCAAATGACTTAGAATATGAGAAGACAAAAGAGAGATATGATGAGAGGTGTGTTTCAAATAAATCAAAAGCTACTTATTTATAGAAATAAATTCTTGGTCTTGATGTCATCCATGACATCACATTGTGTTAAGATGTCAAAAGTTTACCAAACTTTCACCCAACTTTCACCTACTAGGTTGCTACATTAATTTAATTAAAATATTGTCAATTTTAACAGTAAAGAATAGGTTTTTCGGTTGTTGGAACTTTGTTTTGTTTGAGCGCCTTGGTGGCTTTGCAGAGAGAATATAATATTTGGATTTCGCAAAACTTGAGTTTTCATCTCTTGGTATGTTGAATACATATGGAGGATGAGAGAAGTGAAAACTTTCACCATTTGACGAGAGAGGAGGACCGCAACAGCTCTTGTAGTGCTGCATATCTACAACAGTGACAACAACTTTACAGCTATGGACCGCTGTCAGAGTTGACTTGTACGGATCGTCCTGGTGCGTACCTGGTCCCTCGTTAATTCCCCTATGAAATAAGATCCCTCTGAGAGACAGTTCCCCCGAATGAGCATTCTTCCTTGAATGGGCTTTTCAATCATACATCGGTTTGGTCCCTTGGCTAGTTTTTCAAATCATCAAAGCAAAGCATAGTACCGCAGTAACTATACATCATCAAACACATTGATGAGTTAGCAATAATCACCTCTTAATATTTGTCAAGACTGGCAATGCTCTGTCAATCAGTGTTGCAAGAATCAAAGTTTTTTTTTGTCAAGGATTAGTACAACACCATCCAGGAACCTTTACTGGAAAATTAGTATACCATATTAGTCTTTTATAGTTTGGATCTATCATGGAATAAAACAATATATTGCAGATTAGGACTATTCAAAATATTCCTTCTTGCAAAATCCACATTGTGGTCAACAGATATATAGTAGAAACAAGTACATCGTACCACCCTGCTGGAAATTTAGTTTCAGGTTTTAGAGAAGAACATATTAACTCAGCAGCGGTGGATAGAGAATGTAAACAACTTTTGCATCTGAGTTATAACATTAAGCAGAAACAGTAACAACACAACTCTCCTTTGGCATTTCATCTGAAATATGTGATGAATAAATAACTGCATGCCAATAGAGAGTAGCCCAATCACTGTTTCTTTTTTTAGAAAAGAAGAACATAGTGACTTACCAGTGGCGGATACAGTATGTAAGCAGTGGGTTCAACAGCTCTTGCATCAGAATAACATTAAGCAGAGACAGTAACAGGGCAGTTCTCCTTTGGCATGTCAGCTTAAATATATAACTTCATGCCAATAGAGAGTAGCCCTATCACTATTTCTCTTATAAATTCAAGAATATATTTTCATTCACCAACTCTCTACCTTTCATCCTCTGGTTTATCACAGCAGAGCCTTCCATGCTTTTATAGGCATTCCTTCTCAATTTAAGAGACGGTATAAACCCATGGAGAATCAACATATCCTGCCATTTCTATGTTGTGTGGCCTGTGGATATGTTTTCTTGCTTTTTCTAGGGTCAGAAATTGGGGAACTTTCGTGTCCCTTTTACCATTTCATTCTGTGGCTTTTCTGTTTCCGAATGCTAATCTCACTTAATTAGGTGCTTTTTATGACTATAAAGTGTCACTGGACTCTTTTACGGCATATCCTTGGTCATATTCCTCATTTTCTGCTTCTTTTGTCCAAATCGACATTTATATGTAGGGTCATTTTTGCTTTTGTGTGGCATTTCGATTTCCTAGTGCCAGTGTCACTTAATTAGGCTAGTAATTTTTTCAGATCCCAAGTCTTTCAGAAGTTGGGAAACAAAATTCATTTAGCAAAAGTGTAGGACAAAATAAAAGTTGGTTAGTGCTTTTTGAGTTCTCTCATATTACTCAAATGTGTTTTCATTTGTTCCAGTTTGCATATCTAGCTAACCCGAACTAATAACTATCTGTGGCAGTTTAAAATCTTTTTGTACCTTTCAACAGTCCTTGTGAGTTACGACTTAAGACATTCAAGTATAATGAAGCTGGACAATTGGCGTCCAAGTCTGGATTGATATAAGAATAGAGTCATATAATACCATCCTAGTTTTTTTTTTCCACCAGCAAGATTCTCATGAAGAATTTCTGCCCCATACAGCTGAGTTGCACTTATACATATAAGACCCGGCAAGAGCCAAGGGGTTCAATTGAATCCTACAGAAATAGGAAAAAATGAGTTTTTTTTATTTCCAGCAGTTGATAAACAAAGTTGTCAAGTCGACACTTCAAGAGCCAAACTATAAAAGCCACTACTGTTTGGAATAATTGTCTACTTCTCCGAGATTTCTATTATTTCTAATAAGAAAATTAAGATGTCAAATAAAATAATTTTTGAAGGCGACTCACAGATTGTTCAAGGAACCATTAATTTCTCTTTCTAGTCGAAGACTTGATGCTGATGTTCATATATCTATCAGATGTAACACAAATTTGACTTCTCGAGGGCGATAATTGTTAGGAGAAGCAAATCACTGCAGAGACATTAGTATAATACTCTAAAAGAAAAATCTTAAGCTCAGTTAGTTGGTTACTTGAACTAATTTTACATTGCTGGTGAGGGTTTGATTCCCACCTAATAATACCCTGCCCCATTTCCCCTTCTCTACCCCTATGTAATAAAAATAAATATAAGAAAAACAATGGACAAAAGAAGATAATAAAAAAAAATTAAAAAGTCTTCTAAAAGGACAAAGGCGCTTTCATCATGAATGTCTACCATATTATGTTTAGGCAATTTGATTGTTCAGTTTTGCAGGTTTAGACTTTAGAGTCATCTTGATCTCAATTCTCGCCAAACTAGTTATTATATGACAATTCACATTAATTATTCAAAAAAACTGTAATTAACACAAAATTGTGGACTACATGACTCGAGATACAAGGGCAGTGTAGGTGTAGAGAAACGAGTTCATAATAACTATCAACTTTCATTTATATATTACTCGGTCTATTTCAATTCATGTATCTTAGTTTTTTTTAGTCTTGTTTCAAAGACGAAGCTGATGTTCTTTTCTCCCTCAACATTTGATCTTTTTTATCTTCTCGAGAGAAGCCAAAGAATTCCGGCTCGGAACTTGACTCCCCCTCTTCTTCCCATTCGGGTTGGGTTGACCCAGAAGTACAGTAAGAAGGAATGGAACCAGAATGCTCATAAGCGTGAAAGAGCCGCTTCTCGCCATAATATGTTCTCCACCACCACCACAACCACCGACTCCTCCGACTGTAACAACAACAATAGTAATATGGTCCCTCCACACTCAGGGTCAGGAACGGGAAAGGGAGAATGAGTAGGGCAGGCTCATTTGAAACCTTTGTCCGATCAATGCGAGAAAGAGAGAAGTGATGTAAACATAAGAATGGAAGGTTTGCTTGTCAGCCGTCAGGCCAATGATGCTCTTCTATCTTTACCTTCAATTCATCTCTCCATTTTCTGTGAAAGGGGGAGAGGGAGCATAATTTCATTCCCAACGGGGGATCTTTTGTTTTTCTTTTTTCTTCCATTATGGAGGGTGCGGGTAGGGGGGCGGCGGGGAGGCCGACTCCACATGAACCCCGTTGGTTGGGGCCGACTTCCCCACCTCAATCCTCATCCATTCTTCTTTTTCTCCTTTTTAATTTCTTAGGAGTAAAGCATCCTGAGGTTGGCACATCTCATTGAGCGTGGAGAGGAATTGGGAACGAATACTTTGAGCTCATCTTCATTTGCGCCGACCATCAAATACGAGATTGGGCCCCTTCAATCGTCACTCGACAGCATAGTCCTTGATTGATCTGATCAGATGCTTGCTTTTTCCCAGCAAAGGTACCATTTACAGCTCAATCCGTAAGTTCACACTAGTCAGTTAATTCTTCATGAAATCACCTCAAATTTCAAGGCAGTGTTTCTCCGAGCAAAATATCAAAACTCAATATCTTTGAGCTCGAATTCAATCTAACTCAACAAGACCCACATGAAGTTTCTTCTAAGTTTCAAAACTTCAACATTCTTTAATGGTAGAATTTTCTTTACAACTCCAAATCACTTGAAAATTTGAACATAAACTTAAAAAAACACTAGGAATCAAGGATCTAGTGTCAAAAACACGAATTAAAACAGATTTTTAAAATTTTGGGACTGATTTCTCTTTTTGGAATATTTTTTTAATACGGGTTATTTTTTAAAAAGATAAGTGTCAAAAACACACAAACTATCCATTTTTTTGAGTTTCCTACCTAAACTATTAAAAGTGTAAGTTTCATACTACACTATCATTTATTAGTATGACAAAACATAATTCAGTGGTATGTATAATACACTCTCTCTACTCTCTCTATTTTTTTAAAACCTTGACACATGACATTCCACATGGATAAAATATTTTACTTTGATAAAAATTAAATAATCTATTAATATTAGAAAAAAAGTTAAACACAAAAGTTCTATCCCCAAAAAAAGAAATTATTTTTTTATAAAAGAAATTACTTTTTAAACAAAAGAAATTATTTTTTTAAAATATAAAAATTAAAATATTTTGTTCAGACTCTCCACAACCTCTCCCCACCCCCACGCCCAGTCCTTGTCTGTAACACCCCCTAAAACGTTGTATGTAGTATTTCAATTCTCGAAGAAAATAATATTGCTTCTGTAATTTAGACATAACTTTTCATAGAATAGTCCAAATTAGATGATTCAAATTTTTAAATAACTCCAACGGCATTACTTACAATTTTCATGCAGACCATATCTTAAGATTCGGAGGATACGTAGGACAAATAAATTAACTTTTGCAAGACATGGTGTTGTGATAAAATGGAGTATTTGTAGAAGAAATTTATATCTCACGGTAGGATGCTCCAAATCGGTTGATTCTTGAACGATATGAAAGTATACTTCTAGATATACAATACATATGAAGACATCAAATCCTAATTAGGAAGTATCTTGTTCAAACGCAGCTCCGAAAAAGGGTATTCCGTTAAAAGAAGGTTCATCTCACCAACCATGGAAAAATCTAGATACATTTGAAATCACTCATTACATCAATTGTACTCCATTTGACATCATACATGAGATTACAATCCTCCATTGAATTTTCAAGATCATTCTTTGTAATTACATTTATTTATTGTTAGGTCCCTCCTCCATACCTATAAATACCCACCTTATTTTCTTATTTTATTCATCAAGCTTTCTCAAGCAACTTTTCTCTCTATACACTTCTTTACTCATTCTCAAATATAGTTTTAGTTTTTAGTATTATAGAAAAACTATTCCGGTGATTCTTATACTCCGGGTAGTACACAAAATGCTCCGACGGGGAGAAAAGGCTAGAGGTTCAAGAGTGGTCATTGAGTTCTTTAATTTGGAGTAAAGTTTTGAGTTCCAGGTATGTAAGGCTATTCATAGTATTGGATTGAGTTCATCCATGCGCCCAATAATTAAATTTATCATAATTGAGTTATAGTTGAGTTTTACCCTAATTCTTGAATTCTAAATGAGTTAATTCTTCTTCTATTGAGTTAGATATATTTATGCATTGAGATTATTATTATTTTTATATCTCATATTATTGGAATTATTGTTCGTGGCTACTTTCCCATGAACCCTAATTGATTTGATGTTCATGAATATTTTTACACGTGTATTGAGTAAAGATGTTGGCTTTTAATATTCATTGACAAAAAGAGTGATTTGAATTAATACTATATATATATATATATATATATTATTGAGTTTTTAAAGAGCAAAAGAATTGAATTTAAATGAATTTGAGTAAATAATGTTTTGAGAAAGATGTTTTGATGAGAAGTAAATAATATTTTGAAGTATAATGATTAATGAAGAGGTAATAAGATGAGTTTGATATTTTTCCAACAATACTAGATGATGATGTTAATATGAGTACATATTTTGAGAGTAGTATTGAGCACCGAGTTGGGTAAGAGTTTAATTGACTCAAACTTCAGAATTATGTAGCCAACGTAAGATGGAGGTCATACCTCTTAAGTCCCAAAAAGAGGACTTTGATGATTGGATCCAAGATGGTGATGTCCTTTATCCTGGCAAGGTATTGGATGGATGTGGCAACGACATCGCTTCGTTGTATCATCACTAGCTCATAAGTGATGGTTGTCGGTTAGAGAAACTCCCAACTGAATAAGCATTGCTTATTATTTTATTTTTTAAACTTACATTACATAGTGATGTTGAGTTCTGAGCCGAGTCTTCCTGAGAGAGTGTAACACCCCCTAAAATGTTGTATGTGGTATTTCAATTTTCGATGAAAATGATACTACTTCTATATTTTAGGCATACCTTTTCATAGATTAGTCCAAATTAGGTGATTCAAATTTCTGAATAACCACAACATCATTACCTAAAACTAGCATGATACCATATCTTATGATTCGGAGTTTAAGTAGATCAAAAAAATTAATCTTTGCAAGACATAGTGCTGTGACAAAATTGCGTATTTGTAGAATAAAAATCATATCTCATTGTAGGATGTTTCAAATTGTATGATTCTTAAATGACATAAAACTAGACTTCTATATCTACAATTCTTATGAAGACAATAAATCCTAATAGGGAATTTATCTTGTTCAAATGCAGCTTTGAAAAGGGGTAATCCGTTAAAAGAGAGCTCAACTCACCTACTATGGAAAGATCTAGAACCATTTGACATCATCCATGACATCAAAATCCTCCATTAAATTTTCAAGATCATCCTTTCTAAATATTTTTATTTATTGTTAGTTCCCTCCTCCATACCTATAAATACCCACCTTATTTCCTCATTTTATTCATCAAGCTTTCTTAAGCAATTCTTCTCTCTATACACTTCTTTACTCATTCTCAAATATAGTTTTAGTTTTAGTAGTATAAAAATACTATTTCGGTGATTCTTATACTCCGGGTAGTACACAAAATGCTCCGGCGAGAAGAAAAGGCTAGGGTTTCACTTCTTTCATAATCTGAATTTGTGCGATAGAGTTTAACTGTATAACAACTTCTTTTCTAATTCATGCATTTACACGTTTCAGACATGCCTCCTAAATGTTCAGTTAGTCAGAGAAAGCTGCCATCACTGAGGTTCCACAGTCAGTGATGCCTCCACAGAGAATTAGGGGCCGACCTGCAAGGTCTACTGAGGTACCCCATATACCTACTGTTCAGACCACTCCTACTTTAGAGGAAGATTTTTGAGGAGCAATTACTATGATCACTCAGTTGGTGGCTGCACAAAATAGTAGCTAAAGTTCACCAACTCCTAGCTCTATTTTTTTTTTTTTTTATGGGAACAAACCCTACACGAGGCTCCCACCTCTCGTGCACAGTCAGGGGTTGAGCAACACCCCCAAGCCTTAACATAAATAACAAAAGTAAAAATACAAGGAGGGGGACATAAAACCTTACCTCCGATCCTATGTTGGTTCATAAGTCGGCTAACCTACTAAGGTCGGCTAACTCATCCCCGGTACAAAAAAGGGGCTAACTATAACTAGAAAGCAGTAAACCTATGAGAGGACTCCTCCCAGTACAAATCGGCTAAGAAAGCATAAATGAGGGAGACTCTCCCCTTCCATGAGAATACAATAAAGTAACCTACACTAGTCCTATTCAAATATGCTATGACTCAGACATAGCTACATTGAAGAAGAACAAGTATACGAAACTTCTATCTCACATGGGATGGGAAAATTATCTTCATCTTTGCCTTTTTAAGCCATATCATACCAAGTAGGTCCAAAGGAATTATGTAGCCACATCAAAGGCAGGAAGCAGCTAAGGAGGATGAAAGGATAGGAAGTAAATGGAGCCATAGCAGCCAGCAGCCTTGGGGTTGTTGTTGTTAAGGAAGTTGAGGGACAGAGAAGGTGTAAATTGCAATTTGTATGTGGTGCATCCCTGACTTGAGCAGTTGGTTGGAGAGTGTGTCATGCATTTTGGATGGTTCCAGTGCTGTCGAGGGTGATCAGGGGTACTCCTGCTAGCTCTAGTTATCAAGAGTCGTCTGCTACCATGAGGATTAGAAATTTTTTGAGAATGAATTCGCCATTCTTCGTGGGTTCCAAGGTTGATGAGGACCCCCAAAATTTCATTGATGAGATTTGGAAGATACTAAAAGCGATACATGTTACGGAGATCGAAGGGGTTGAGTTAGTGTCTTATCAGCTCAAGAATATGGCAAATATCTAGTATAACCAGTGGGAAGAAAGTAGAGATGAGGATACGGAGCCTTCTCTTTGGGATGAGTTTGAGAGAGCATTCCTTGATCACTTCTTTCCCAAGAGCTATGGGAAGCAAAAATTGAGGAGTTTGTGAACCTCAAGCAGGAGAGTATGACTGTGAAAGAGTATAGTTTGAAGTTTATTCAGTTGTCTAAATATGCCTCAGAAATGATTCCTCATATGAGGGCCAAGATGAGGAAGTTTGTCTCTAGCCTGGGAAACATGTAAAGAAAAAATGTAAGGAAATGCTAATGATTTCTGACATGGATTTTTCTAGATTGATGGTATATGCTCAGCAGTTTGAGGATGACAAGAAAGGGGACCGAGAGGAACACCTAAGAAAGAAGGCTAAGTCTGTTAGGCATGAGAACGAGCAGAAGGAAGAGAAGGGTAATAAGTCCTTCTTTCAGAAGAGGTCTTCTAATTATGCACCTTCCCCAACAAATGGTTTTACACCTAATACCAGGTATGATCAGAGGTCGCTAAGTCACCAAAACTTCTGAACTCAGGATTCTTAGTCCCAATTAAGTGTGGCTCAAGGTTCTAGAGGAAACCCACCATGTGCTAGATATGGGAGGCTTCATTTGGAAGAGTGTCGTTTGGTCACCAATGCTTGCTATGGATATGGAAAAACAGGTCACTTCCAGAATGAGTGTCCTTCAAAGAGACAGGGAGATGAAAGTAGTAGAACTCAATTTTCTTCTGCAGCTCCACAGAATAGAGGTAATCAGAGAAGTGCAGCTCCAAGTATAGGCGGGGGAACAAACCGTCTGTATGTTATGGGTAGTCGCCAAAATCAAGAGAATACACCCGATGTTGTTACTGGTATGCTCCAAGTCCTTTCTTTTGATGTGTATGCATTACTTGATCTGGGTGCTACATTATCTTTTATGACTCCTTACTTAGCTAGTAAATTTGAGATCCTTCCTGAGTGTCTTCTTGAGCCTTTTAATGTATCTACTCCTGTTGGTGAGTCTATCTTAGCTGAGAGGGTCTATAGAGATTGTACTGTGTCAGTCTATCACAGGGATACCATGACTGACTTAGTTGAGTTGGACATGGTTGATTTTGATGTGATTCTTAGCATGGACAGGCTTTATGCTTGTTGTGCCTCAGTTGATTATAGGACCCGAATTGTCAAGTTTCAATTTCCAAATGAGCCTATCTTAGAGTGGAAGAGGAGTTCTGTAGTATCTAAGGGTAAATTTATTTCATACCTTAAGGCCAGAAAGTTAATCTCTAAGGGATGCATATATCATATAGTCTGAGTCAAAAATATTAATGATCAGGCTCCATCTCTTGAGTCAGTTCCCATTGTGGATGAGTTTCCTGAAGTCTTTCCTGAGGATCTACCCGGAATCCCTCTTGATAGAGAGATAGACTTTGGTATTAATGTCCTTTCTAATACACAACGTATCTCTATTCCTCCTTATAAGATGGCTCCCACTGAGTTGAAAGAGCTGAAAGAACAGTTAAAAGACCTCTTAGATAAGGGATTTATTAGGCCAAGTGTCTCACCTTGGGGCGCTACTATCTAAGCCAGTCGCATCAGGACCCAAAATGGGTGGAATATGTACATCAAGTACTAAGAACCACCCCCACCATGTCCCCGACCTCCTATCCTATTCGTGCGAAAGAAAGATGGGTCCTTTAGAATGTGCATTAATTACCGACAACTGAACAAGGTCACCATAAAGAACAAGTATCCTCTTCCCAGAATAGATGATTTATTTGACCAACTTCAGGGTGCCACATGCTTCTCTAAGATAGACCTCAGATCAGGCTATCATCAGTTGAAAGTGAGAGAATGTGACATCCAAAAGACTGTTTTCCGAACCCGCTATGGTCATTTTGAGTTTCTTATTATATCCTTTGGATTGACAAATACTCATGCATCTTTTATGGACCTCATGAACCGAGTATTCAAGCCATACCTAGATATATTTGTGATTGTCTTCATCGATGATATTTTGGTCTAGTCTAGAAGTAAGAGTGAGCATGCTAAACACCTTAGGATTGTCCTTCAAACTCTTAAGGAGAGGGAGTTATATGCTAAGTTTTCGAAGTGTGAGTTTTGGCTTGATTCTATAGCATTCCTAGGACATATTATATCTGGTGATGGAATTCGAGTTGATACTCAAAAGATTGAGGCAGTTAAGAACTGGCCCAGACCCACCTCTCTAATCGACATAAGGAGTTTTTTAGGTTTGGCTGGTTACTACAGGAGGTTTGTTGAGGGATTTTCATCCATATCCTCACCATTGACTAAGCTGACTCAGAAGAAAGCTAAGTTTCAATGGTCTGAAGCTTGTGAGAAAAGCTTTCAAGAGTTGAAAGCTAGATTGACTACTGCTCCAGTACTGTCCCTACCTGAGGGAACGGATGGTTTTGTAATCTATTGTGATGCTTCTAGTGTCGGGTTGGGATGTGTGTTGATGCAGAAAGGTAAGGCAATTTCCTATGCCTTCAGACAGCTTAAGACTCATGAGAGGAACTACCCCACTCATGACCTTGAGTTGGCAGCTGTGGTATTTGCTCTTAAGATCTAGCGTCACTATCTTTATGGTGTACATGTGGATATATGATAATCAAGAAGTCACTTTACCTGTACCTTATAAAATAAAGTCATGCATGCTTATATCATATATCATATCCGGCCCTTTAGGGACTCGGTGAATCTGTCGTATACATACATATCATATTCAGCCCATCATGGGCTCGGCACCATCATCATGTCATCATGTCCTCATATCATATCATCATATACATATATACCGTACCCAGCCCTCTATTGAGGGACTCAGTGAATTATGTAGTGAAACTGTGCACGAATACATACCTGGCCCGGGACTCGGTGAAAGATATATTAAGGCATGCACGAGTAGAGTAGTGAGTAACCATATGCATTTAAATTATCATTTGAGACTCAATAGAATAATTCAAATGAACAATCATTTGAAAATCAAGACAATACTCATTTCAAGTAACCTCCGATTGACATTATAAATTATTCCAACTATGAATTATACAGAAGTATTATTTATACTAAAATACGACTTATACCAACTTGGATGGCTGGAATCATACATATGAGTCAATACATAACAATATTAATTCTGAAAATTAAGAACATTTGCCATCCTAGTATATCTAAGAATAAGAGTTTCGTTGGAATTTTATACATTCGTCGTCCATTTATTTCATAAGATCATGCCAAAAGAAAGAAAGGTTAGCTTTACATACCTTTAGCGTTTATACGAATATATTTTCCAATATTTTCTCAACCTATATTAAAACGTTAAGCACTATGGTTAAGCTATGGACATGAATAAAACGTACTCTATCGTTAGTAGGTTATTTCTAAAAAAAATTGGACAGCACCTCCCCTATACCGCTGACTTTTCCCACTTTCAAATCAGCCATATAATCATCAAGTAATATCAACAATCCAAAATATTGACATAAAACAAAATTTATTATTGACAATAAGCCTAGAATGTTGCCACCCGAATTATGTTACCCAAAACAGTAAGTTCGGAAAACCGAGTACCTCAAGTTGTGTCCACATTTTGAAATTGAAAATGGTAAAACTGGACTTAATGACCTTCATGAAACTTTTAGATCTATATCTTAAGTTTTCAAACCAAAAGAAATCAATTCAAAACTCATTTTGTACAAAAGGATATCATCAAAACACTAACAGCTATACATGAGGGATTTTTCAATCCAGAATCTGGACAGAATTTGTCTCATTATTCATCCCTTTTTTGACATAATAACAACAGATATAGACTACAATATAATCATAAGAGTTGTAGGTACGTGTATTAGATTTCCAAAACATATTTAATATCTAAACTCAAAGGTCTACACAATGAGATATTCCATAATTACTATCCGCTACACAATCCCAAAAACGGATTTGAACCCTCACAATCTTCATACACCTTTTTCCTCCAAATTCAAGAACAACAACTCATCAACAACATCAAAGCAATATCAACCATTATTATACATCATCACTAAGCTAATTCCATCTATTTAAGCTACCTAAAACAACCCTTTAACCCATAAATCTGAACAAATCACCAAACTAATTTATAACGCTATTTTCTCCGTTCTAATCCGTTAAAACTCTAACTAAACTTGTTAACAATGAAAAAGGGACTTTAATATTACCTCAAGTGTGCAGCAAACAAATTAAATCTTCTCCTTATTGGCTGATATCTAGCTCAAATTGAAGCCCACGCGACGTACAACAATTTTCTCTTCATGAGCTTCGAATTTCGGAACTCGAATTTTGGTCGGATTGGGATTTTCTCTCAAGAACTTCCTCTCTCTCTCTCTGGAAATTTATGGATGTTTTCTTATTTGAGGATGAATATAGAAACTTAAACAAATCCCTTAAGGATGTGGTTATTGGGCCTGACCCGAGTTAGAATCGGGTTGGGCCGAATCTACTATCCAACTTGACCCCTCTGTCTTAAAACATGCATATATCCTTATTCCGATGTCACCTCTATACCCACGACCTATGGTTGGAAAGATATTTCAATTTTATACAATTTTAATTTTGAGGATTTTCCCAAATTACCAAATTATAAAGGGGTTATGGCCTCCCGAAGTCAACTTACCCGAAACGTGACTTTAAGAAAAAAAATATTTGATGGCTTCTATTTTGATTTGGCTCAAGGGTACTTCTTGAGATGTCTTTTATTTCACATAAATTATCCATATAACTAGTCATTTACAACAAATCATGTCATTTTAAAATTCAAAATTAAAAGTCCTTGAATTTATATCTGTTAGCTCACGAATAGTCCAAGAAGCAAAAATACGGAATATAACATGAAAGCACACATCTAACCCTCTCAACTAGAGTTCTGTTCATCCTCTCTGCTAAACCATTTAGTTGAAGTATCTTTGGAGGAGTTTTCTGATGCTGAATACCTTGCTCTCTGCAATATTTAACAAAAGAACCAATATACTCACTACCATTATCTGAATGTATGCATTTTAATTTCTTCCCTATCTGTCACTCAACCAAGGCCTAAAAAATCTTGAACACATCAAGTACTTGATCCTTGGACTTTAAAGGATATACCCAGAGTTTGCGAGAATGATCATCAATAAAAGTCACAAAATAAAGCACACCACCATGAGATCTCATCTTAAAAGGACCACACAAATCAGAATGTACCAATTCCAGCAAATCAAGCTTTCTTGAAGGTGGATGACTCTGAAAAGAAACTTTCTTTTTACCGGCTAAGCAATGAACGCATTTCTTCAAATTTGCTTATTTCACTCCAAAAAGCAAATTCTTCTTAGCTAAATTATCAATCCCCTTTCTCGCTCATGTGACTCAGCTTTCTTGCCATAGCTCTGATGAAGTATCATTCTCCACCAAATTTACTGAGCCTCTAGAAATGGAGCCCTGAAATTAGGGTTGTTCAAAACCGACCACTACCGATAACCCAACCGCAAAATTGGTTTATTGTCTTATTGGTATTGAGTTATCGGATTAGCGGGTGGGAAATAGATTTAAATTTATTAATTAACGGCTTATTAGTGTGGGGGAAGGATTACTCAATTTTTTTATTGGGTAAACCGTTAATCCGTTAAGAATTTATTATATTTTAATATATTTTTATCCCTAAACATATAAAATATGTATGATAATTATAATTTTTCCTAAACATTTTCTTGGTTTAGCATACCGTGTATTATGAACCACATTGAGCTGCTTAGTGTTTTTTGGGGGGATGAAAATTGAACATATTGATATTTTAAACCGGGAAAGAAAAAAAGTAGCACAAGCAAAATATAGAAAGTATTTTTAAGAGCATAGTCTGACGCTCATGCACTCATTAGCAGAAGAATTTAAGGCAGAAGCAAACATGCTACTCAGACCTTAGAAAGTGGATCAACTTCATCACAGCACCGTACTGCTGCTTCCTTATGTGGGATACCAACACTACACGCTCCATCAAAAGGAAGAAGACTACATTAGATAGTTTTATACATGAAGAAAATTTTAGAAAAATAAAACTTAGTAGGTTACATAACTTCACGTCCCCAAATGTTTTACGCAAGTGAAATTTTCAAAAGTAGTTAAGATTAATGGTGTCTATAAATTAAATTAGACGAACCATATGTAACAAATACCTTTTTAAACAGTAGAGTTTTTTAATATTTCATTCTTACAAAATACTTAATCGATACACCGCCCGATAATTGCTAATCCGATATCGAACCAACCGATATCTTATAGGGTTGACTAGCGGATTAGTACTTTTAAAAGTCGATAACCGTTAAGTCAAACCGTTAAGCATAATAATCCATCTGATCTGCCCGATAAGCAGCCCTACCTAAAATATATACAAGTTAGACAACTTGTCACCTCGAAACACAATCATTGAACCTTTAGTAAGCTTTCACTGGCCAGCACCAAGGGTGTTAACATAACCCTCATCATCAAAGTTCCCTACAGAAATCAAATTCAACCAAACATCTGAAGCATGCTTGACATTGTTGAGAACTAGTCTCCATCCATTACTTTCCAAACAAACTGTGTCAATGCCAAGTATCTCAACCTCATTATTGTTGCCCATTTTCAACATTCCAAAATTACCTGGAGCGTATGAAGAAAATAATTCCTTTTTGGCGTGACATGAGAAGTAGCACCAAAATCTACAAATCAGCTAGACTCACCACAAACAAGATTAACGGCATCTTCACCACAAGTAATAAGAAGATTATCATTAGCAACAACAACAACAACACGATTTTCATTATCGCCTTCTTTCTTTTGTCTCATATCTCTTTTGTACCTGTAGCAATATTTCTTGATATGCCCATTCTTGTGGCATAGTCATGTGTAATATTCTTGTACTTGGACTTTGACTTGCTTCTACTTTTCTCTCTGTCCTGTTGACCTCTAAACTTGCTTCTCCCCCTGTCTTTAGTAACCAAAATAACAGAGTGTGAAACTGAAGAACATGAGCCTTGAGATATTCTTCTCATCTCTTCATTTAAAACATCACTCTTAGAATATTCCATAGTTACAACACCACTGACAGCAGAATTAGTCAAAGAAACTCGAAGAGTTTTAAAAAAATCTGGCAGAGTATTAAGAAACCAGAGTCCTTGTATTTCTTCATCAAACTTTACACCCATTCTGGACAGTTGGTCAAGGACACCCTGAAAATCATTTATATGATCTGAAATAGGATTTCCCTCTTTATGTCTGATATTCATCAATTGTTTCAATAGGAACAATTTGTTATTGCTAGTCTTCGAAGCATAAAGTGTCTCGAGCTTATCCCATAAACTTCTAGCATGTATCTCAGTCACAATGTGATTTCTAACATTATCTTCTACCCATTGTCTGATATAGCCACAAACCTGTAGGTGCTCAAATTTCCAATCTTCATTATTCATAGACTCGGGTTTATTGGAAGCAAACCCAGATAAATGCAATTTCTTGACAAATAGAAGATCTTTCATCTTGCCTTTCCAAATATGATAATTGCTACCATTTAAACACAACATCTTGCTAATATTTGACTTTATCATAATATACAATCAACAACAACTCAATGCTCTGATACCACTTTGTTGGGAAAGGGCAAGCATCAAATAAAGGTACACGATAAGACAATAGTAGAAGAAAATCTAAATCAAACTTTCCCTTCTATTTGAACCAAGAGAAGGGAAACTAATGCAACCACAAACACTGTTTGGGACAGCAAACAAATTACCAAAATAAATATAGCAAGGCAAAATCAAATCAACAATACGAGATGCCAAGATTTACGTGGAAAACCCCTTCGGTGTGAAGAGTAAAAATCAAGGGACAAAAAACTCCACTATAATCAACAAGAGTTACAAAAGTGTTCTCTAAAATGGCCACCAAAGAAGTGCCACACAAAGAGCAACAACAACTACAAGATAGCACCAAAAATTAGAGAAGAAAAAGGAGCAAAATCACCAAAACACAGCTACTGTTCACAAGCTAAAATTTGGAGCTACAGGATCCAAATCCACCTATGTTAGTTCCTAATAAAAGATTAAGTTGAAAGGAACAAGCTATCCAAAAATCAGCTCAATCCGACAAGGAACGAAGCGGAAATCACAATTTAAAAATGACTGCTGGGGCTTGTGCGAAAATCTACACTCTCTCACTTTTCTCTCTTGTGTGGTTGCTATATTCTCTTGTGATTCTTGAGAAATAAGACCTAGAAGAGTCTTGCATATGCACCATAAGAATTGGGCTTATGGGCTAAAGTGGCTAGTCCAAATTAGGCTTCTATTTATCCACATAAGAAGGGAAAAAGACCAAAACTCAACAATTCAAACGGGCACTAAATTAGTCATAAGAGAATTTGACGCCATATGATAAGCTTACTAAATGACATAAAACAATATTTAAAGTTTATGAAAATGGCACCCGATAGCCTATACCTACGTCTTCAGGCTACAAAATTTATATTTCATGACCAGAAAACTCTTTCATTAGAATAGCTTTAAATTTTCAAATTCCCTCTCTCTTTTGTTTTATCGAAGGGAAAAGATTCAAATATGTCATCGAACATTGAGAAAAAGCTTATTTATGCAATCCGTTAAAAAATTGGCTCATCTATACCATTTTTATTTGAGAAAAGGCTCACACATGCCATTATTTGTTAACTGAAATATTATAGATAAGCCAAACTTTCAACGGATGGCAAAGATTAGCCTTTTCTCAAAGTTCGATGGCATATTTGAACATTTTTCAATTTAAAAAATAATTTAGTTAATGACATGGCCGAATCATAATACCATGTGTACAAAATAGTTTTGCAAAATGGAAAATATTTTTAGTTTACAAATAATGGCATGGATGAACCTTTTCTAAAAAAAAAAAAAGACATAAATGAGCCAAACTTTTAACGGATGGCATAGATAAGCTTTTTTTCAAAGTTCGTTAACATATTTGAGTCTTTTTCCTTTATCTAATAACATTTCCTATAAATCTTCTCTCCAAATCTTTCTATCACTACACCAGAATAACCCCCCACCCCCGTGCGTGTGATATACACTGATATATATGATATACATATGTTGCGGTGGCATTTTTAGGCTTGATTTTTTACTTCGAACTATTTACATACAATTTTATCCCTAATATATTTTATAATCTTCGAAAAACTAGGGATGGCAAATGGGGCAGTAAGGGGCAAATCCGCGTTAATCCACAAAAACTTCGTTCCTGTATAGCATAATTTTTTATTTTTTCTTTGCCCCGGCTTGCCCCGCACCAGCCCCACTCCGTTCCCATCCCTACGGAACGCTCTTCCTAAACGTAATTTGTATACTATTAAAAATTATTTTTTAAAAAAAATAAAAAAAATCAAGGACATTTAAAAGTCATTTTACCAGAAAAACTATTTATCAAAACTTTATTAAAAATACACACTAACTAACTGTTTATTATCATCTTCAATACTCTTATTTAGATATGTAATTGCTTATTTATAAAATTATGGTCAATATTTCTATCCAAACGTATGACTGAAAAGTATTTCTCATCACTTGATGCTTATCCTTTATGTGCCAAATGGAAACTTATAATTAGCTAATCATTGTGATACAAAACTAATCTGCTACGAAAATTAAAGGAAATGATTTTCTGCACGCAGTGAAAAATTGTTTTATTTCATTTTTAATTAAAAATATAATGTACGTAGATGGAAAAAAGAATATGCCGGAGGATATGCTGTTTGAAGATCTTTGCAAAAAAATTTCTCCATTTCACCTACAAATTCTTGGAGAAGGCAACTAGGGAATCTGATGAACACATTTTTTAAAGGAGCTTTCACAAAATGGAATTGTAAAGGGATAAGAAAGTTACCCCCATTTTCTGGCCATAGCAAAAAAATCACAGGATATGCCGATTCTTCAGTGGTTTATGCCATCAATTAAATAGAGAAAGAATGCTCTATAAAAAGCGTGAAAGCGCTCTTTTGTGATGAATCAGAAGACAAAAAAATGAGAAAGACAGGTTGGTATAAGGAAAATAGTGATAGGGCTACTCTCTATTGGCATGAGCAATTATATATTTCAGCTGACACGCCAAAGGAGAGCTGCCCTATTACTGTCTCTTCTTAATTATAATACCAACAACTTTGTTGATAGTTGATTCTATAGATTCTCGAACAACCACGCTTGGATCTCAAACTTCTACATTGGTTTTAATTTCTACGATAAGAGTTGGAGAGAATTTGAAACCAATATGGCAATTTTAAGGTATTTTTATACTTCAATATACTTAAACGTTCACATTGGTTTTAATTTTGGTGTATATATTCATTGTTGTTATACATATTTTGAGTATTAATGAGACCTTTTGTGAAAACAGATAAAGTTGATTTTTTGGAATATTATTGATTTTTTTTTGTATAGTTTCTAGAATAGTCTAGAGTAGTATCTATAATAATCATCTTAAGGAAACTTCTAGAGTAAAAGATAAAGTTACTGGAATATTCTTGTAGATGTATTTAAGAAATGTGTAGATATTCTAGAGAGTTAGATATTTGTAGTAAGTCATAAAATAGTCTAGATCTTATAATATCTAGAACCATCCCTATACAACTATAAATAGGGATGGCATTAGACATTTGTAACAAACCAAAAATCAAAACAAAAATAAAAGAGTCTTCTTCCATAACAAAGTTCTTTTACCAAAATACACATTCTCCTTTATAGCTTCATCTTCTTTAGTTGAATCTTTTGATCTTAATTAACGATCTTGGACTAGCAAAAGGTCTCCCCCAGTTATAATTTTCTTCAGCTATTCTCTACACCTTTTACAGTTAGGTGTAATTGTTAGGTGTACTGGGTTTTTACCTAAGCCGAGTACTTATGAGATAGAGCATAGTGTCACGGACTTAGACTTCAACTAAGACCTCCATGCGACACTTGACAACTTACTCACGAATCTTTCACGATCTTGCAAGCTCAAGTAAGCCTTTAAGACTAGATCGCTAAGGGAATGCTAGATTGTAAGAAAGACAAGAGGGCTTTTATGAAAAAGGCTTTGTATTACTTGGTTCGATTCGGCTGTTATTTTAATATTTTTTTTATTTATTTCATTGTTTATATTGTGATTAAACTTTTTAAAATCCTCTCAGTCATCCCGGTTCCTCTTCAATGTTCGCACAATTCAATTCTTTTCCGACATTTTATTCTTAAAACAAATATGGTAGAACTTTTTTTCTGGTAGAATTTAAAATCCAAAAATTGTAACAGCTCAGATTGAAAATCATTTTTAAAAAATAAGATAATGCAACATTAGTAATGAATTATACCTAATTTTATCATTGTGACACATTTTTCTTAAACAAGATACCATAATGTTAATTAAACATATTAATACAATATAATGACATAAACTTGTTAAAAGCTAATTTTATGTATCTTACATTCTGGAGAATTATAATGAGATTAGTTCTTCAAAATATTTTTCACTCATCAACCAATCTTTAGATCAATCTTTCAAATCAAACGCTTGTATCTTTGGATTATGGTCATTATAAAAGAGCTTTAAAAGGAAGTAGTTGCTTAGTGCCTTTGTTCGACAATCTTCATTAGAAATCATAAAACAATTGTGAAATTGCTAACAATAAATTTTCCAGTTCAAATGACAAAGAAAACGATGCGTAGTATCACTGAAATTTTTGGAAAAATAAATAAAAATGATAAAGAAAATAGAAGGGCGAAAAAGTACCAGACATACATGATTGAAGTTGTGAAATATCCGTGTCTAGAGTTTGGCAATCTTCAGATATTTTTGTTTGAAGTGTGGCCTTGTAAAGGTCAAACATCGAAAAATTTTGCTTCTAGTTCAGTATGACTTGTCAACGCCAAACTTGAAATATTTTACACTCAAATTATATATGGTCTTGGCAAGGCTTATATATATATATACTTCACACATTTGGTTTACTGAAGTTATGGGGTTGTCGCCTTGGCAAGGCCTAGTTCAAGATATTTTCTGCTGGAGTTGTGGTCTTGATAAAATCAAACATTTGACTAAACCTCAAACATTTTGGCATGAAGTACAAGTGAACAAATTTTATCTAGATTCAGTAATTTTTTCTTTGAATTTTAATAATTAAACACGCTATTCAACATTCAAATATAGCTTAAATAAACTCAAATGAAACACAATCTCATATCGTGATTTTAAAATTGTATTTTGTTATCAAAATTCAAAGTTTATTTTGCTAGCAATATGTTTTTGAGCTCGAATTCAAAGTTGAAAACTGATTTGATTGGAGGGGAGGGGCAAGGGGAGGGTGAAGAATTTGAAATCCATTATTATTGGACATCGAAGAAACACGTCATAAGTCGCATGTATATCACTGTATATATGTTATATATTTTAGATATAATCTGCGCTCAGTTATATACATAACATACATATAATTAATTTTCTTTAACAATTATATTTGCATTTTCATTTAATTAGGCTCACTGTAATTTTCCAGGAAGAAAGGAGATCGCAATTACCTGCATTTTTTAACATCATTTGATGGACAATTACATACAAAAATTTATTTATGATATTTAATGTATAAAATTTAAATTCTGAATTTGTTTATAATTATTCTAGCTCCCCAACAATATTATTCTTCAAGGTATGGAAGATGATTTGGAAGAACTAGTATGAGATTCATTTATACCAGCACCAAGAATCCTCTTCTGCATATATAGTAGTAGATCAAGGATATTCACTTTTCGTAGCAAATGAAAAAACTATTTTGCTGTAATTTTATATATTTTATGGCTAAAGATATAAACTCTTAGCTATATAACACAAAACTATTTGTAGTAAATAATTAGTTTCAACTCATATTTATGATGTTTTAGTTTGTAACTGAATTATGATCGAGTACAATTATCACGAGACTAAACTACAGAAATAGCTACAAAATTTAAATTTGCGTGGCACGTAATTTTTTTTATTTGTTACAATACAATACTTTGTGGCTAGGAAATGAAGTTAGTTATTAATACTATTCATTGTAAACTTTTAATTACACTATTTTTTGGCATTTTGCTATGAATGGTATGAAAAAATAAATTGCGACAATGATGGGCGATTAACATTATTACTCACCAGTCACCACCCAAAGATAATCATACAATATAAAAGTGTATGTAATTAATTATGGCCACATAATGTGCCATTGATATGAAATTTGATTTTCTCCCTTTTTTAAAATGTTAAGTATTATTAATAAAGGGAGTCTATTCAGAATACCTTCATGAATTTCATATTCCTACAGCACCACCTGAATTTTGGTTATACATAATGAATGGGTTAGGCTAATTTGGGTGGATTATATGGATTGATTTAATAACTAATGGACGGGTCATTATTTGAGTCGAAATGGAAATCAAAATGGGGGTAAACAATGAGTTATAATCCAAGTCATTCAATTCTTATCACATTTAAATTTTTTTATAATTTATTTAATTACCTAATAAAATTCGTTTGGCTTTATTATAATTTTACATAACATATTGTTGGAGTAACATTTTAATAATTAAAAATATTAAAGTTGTTTCATATTGAATTGCCAATGCGTGTGAATTGCAAATGTCTTGCTGCACGTTAGAGTGCATTATTTCTCACATTAAGTTACGGTAAAATATGGCAATAATTTTCCATATAACTCCTCTCTTTATTTGCTTATTATTATACCTCATTATGTCTTGTAACTTATATAACTTCTACACTATTTATTTACCTAATTTACTACCTCATAATCTTTATATTCATTGCAAGGGAGAATTTCTCATCTAAAAATAGTGATTTACTTTGTATTGTTGACAATAAAATATAAAGTGAAGAAAGATGACAAGTTTTATATTGTGTTTATACTGAGGTTAGTGTAGTGAAAGTGAGAGTTGAGATAAAGAAGACTATTTTAAGTCTTCAACTAGTTCACTATACAAAAGAGAGTAATTATAAGTTGCAGGAAGGTGTTCTAATGGCGGAGCTTTGGACTCTTCAACTAATCCAAAGTTGTTTGAATTGTACGACGTTATTGGGTTGTTGTATTCTGAAAGGAACAAGTCAAAAGTTATAGGGACAATTTCAAATATATACAATAAACTAATTAGTTTACAACAAATATAGTCATGTTTTAATTACATAAAAAATAGCCAAAATCATAGGAAATATACAATGACTATACAATATAACTTACCAAAAGTCATAGAAAGTATACATTGACTATATAATATAGATTACTTATACATGAGCTATAAACTGAATATACATTATGATACACTCAAAAATTGAATATGGCTTGACTATACATAAAATATACACGGACTATGCATGCTTATACAGTGTATGGCCATTTTTTTGATAATTACTTTTGCCGAATGGCCATGTGGCGTAATTATCCCTAAGTTATATTATTGGATCGGTGTAGATTATGTTTCAATGAGCTTGAATCTTCTTAAAAAGAGATATATATATTTGCGCCTCAACCTAATACTTTTTTGTAATCCATTTTTTTTCCAACTATAATTTATTATAATTGTGATACATACACCAGCACTTATTAAACAAAATATGTTTTTATAGATTAATTTTTACCATCTTAATATATATTATTTTATTTTTACATGAGCGAATTGGTTATTATTGTGAATTTTTAATAGCTCTATTTAATTGACTACCCAAATATATATCAAGAGGTTGAGTGAAAGCTTTCCAAGAGGGTAAGCCTTGTGGGAGAATCTGCGATCGACCAAACCATATTGTTGGTAAGGAGGCATTGGCTGAACGGTACATAATGATGAATTCAATTGAATATCTCCGTCTAAAAATTATAGAAAATAAAGTTAGTTATACGTATACGCAATTGAAATTCTTTGATATAAAACAAAATTGCTAATACAGTTATAACAAAGATGGTTTAACAAATAGTTTTGGTGGCATATTTAAATCTGACGTGATTCATCTTTGTATTTCTTCTTTTAAGAGTCTCTTGTCAAGGAGTCAACGTCTATTTGATTTACTGGGTTTGTAATTTATTAATTGTACAATTTTAATTAAAAAAATTGTATATGTATAATTTGATTTAAAATTATTAAATACAGATGAAATTGTATGTTGTATATCGCATCAGCCCCTAAATTATATTCTCTCTGTCCCATTTTAATTATCAAGATAAGATCTTGCACAATCCTTAAGAAAAATTAATAACGAATGCAATTTGACTAATATAACCCTACTATAAATATTTTTCAATCATTATAGAAATTAGTCTCTATTAATGAATTATTAAATTTATACATTAAATATCATAGATTAATGTGTTTTGTATTGAATAATTGGCAAGGATTATCAAAAGTTTAACAAGAAATAGTATTGTAACTTTAAAATGACCTTTTTCAAAATTATAGAATAGAGTAGAGTTGTATTAATATTTTTTTTCATATTTCAAAACAACTTAATTATTATGGATAGAGTTGAAAAAAATGACTAATTATTTCTTAATTGTTTTTCCTTTTTTTTTTTGGGAAATCGGATCTCTTAGCCACTTTATGACTTTTCAGAATTTTTATGTATAAATTATAAATATAAAGTTATAAAATTGAAAAATAATTATAAAGAGCTAAAGAATCATTTTTCCGAATTTGATCATTTAGGGTGTATTTGGTAGGTCGAAATATATTTTTTTTATTTTTTCATGTTTGATTGAACAAAAATTTTTAAAAAGATTTTCTTTAGAAAAATATGTTTTTTAAAAATGAAAAATGACTTTTTTAATGAAAGTAGGGAAAATGATCGAGTTCTATAAATAGCACGTTCCTAATCCCTATCCCCTAACCCTCCTACCCCACCCTCCCCTCCTAGCCCTATAATTTTTTGCTAGATTACATACAAAATGCTCTTGAGATAATATTTTTTTATTTACTTACCAAATTCTAAAAAATTAATAAGAAATCAATTTATATTCCAAAAAAGATATTTACTCGAAAAACATTTTCCCTTTTTAACCGAACACACCCTTAATGTCCTTAGCCTTAAGTTGCCTAATTTTTTTTATAAATTCTCTATAAACCATGGTTGAACCTACAACAGAATAGGACAAGAGATAACATTAAATTAAATGCACACAACATGAGTTTTAAATAAACCCGTCTTGATTTTTTAAGTAGATTAAATACACAACTCATGTTCTGCGTCAACATCATATCATATCTAGGAGTGTCAAGATTTAAATATATTGCAATTTATATAAAATAAAATAAAATCTTTTTAATTTCTTTTTCTTCTTCCAGAAGTTTCAACAAACGCCCAACTCCATGATATGATGAGTGTACGTTCAAGGAATAATCTCTATTTCTAGCATTCTATCACTTTATATCTATTTTATAAATTTGCTAGCTCATGGAATTAGGTAACGATAATGTAAAGAAATGAAATTTAAATTTAACTTAACTTTAAAAGATAGCTATTAAAAAAAGGATTAATGAAGTTTATATAAGGAGATCATTCATCTCCTTTTCATCTAATGTAAAACTTTTCAATATCTTCACCTAAGTGTAGAGTTGAATATCTAATGTGTGGATAATTTAATATGGGGGTCCAACTTTGGTACACAAAAATTGAGATGTGTCCTACTTAGGTACTATATAAAGAAATGAATTTTAAACCTAAAAGAAATCACTTATTTCTTTTTTGATGTGCTACTTTTCAACAATAAAGAGAGAAGAAAGTGACATATGATCTATCAGAAGAAAAAGTGTTGGGTTTAAGTAAGGTGTGAATTGAGAAATAAAAATTAGAAATGTGGGAAGCTAAGTAAAGAAAAAATGAAAAGTCATTATCCCTCATTGATAAAAGAGAGGAAGTTTTGTCCTTTATTAGGAAACACATTTTTTAGCTCTTAAAGGGTTACATAAAGAGTGCTCTTGACGCCGTCGCCGTGGTTCGCTTGGTTCGGCTTCAGTTTCGACATTAAAAAATGATGTGATTGATTCGTTGAATTATTTATTAATTAATTAATTTGCGAAACGAAATTAATTTGAAAGGCATCATACTCATTCTGAATAGATGAGTCTGTTCTTAACAGATGTCTTCGCACCTATTGATGGCTATAGATTTTCAGAGGCTTTGTCTCGTTTTACACACTAAAAAACGAAATCTTCTATTTCCTAAAAGCAAACAGAAATCAAATATTTCTTCTCTTATTCTTAGCATAAAAGTTTTCAACCACAACATGCAAGTGTCGTGTGATATAATATGTTTGTGGAGTTCTGCAATTTTGATTGGCGGTATTATAAAACAGTGTTTTATTTTATTCTAGAAGAAATTAATTCAAACTTTGGGCAATTGTGAGGAGATTAAATTTTTTAATCTCCATAATGTGGCAAGGAATTAAAGTAAAACAACTTTTGAATTTTGTGGTCGCAAATTAAAGATATATAGAATATATTAAAATATTATTTAATTTTATGATCTTAAGTGAAAAATTAAAATTAAAGGATTATTAAACAAGGGAAAAAAAATATTTGAAATAGACTAATAGTTTGTTTGGATGGACTTATAGTTTAGGCTTATAAGTAAGTTAGGAACTTATGACTTTAATTTATAGTATGGTTGGCCAAGTTTATTTTTCACCAAAAGTGTTTAATTTTTCTAAAAAGGTCTTTTTTTAAAAGTGGGTATTTGGCCAAGCTTTTAGAAGAAAATAAATGCTCTCTAGAAATACTTTTGAGAAAAATACACTTAAAAGCATTTTTAAAAAGCTTAGTCAATTCTAATTGTTGCTCAAAAAAAATTTAAAATTTATTGGTCAAATACAAACTGCTTCTCGTTGAATTGATTTTAAAAGTTTGATCCAACGGGCTCTTTTTGTCTTTTTAATTTAAAAATAAATAATTAAAAGTATTTTCTTTTATTTTACTCAAGGACTTCAAAATATTTTAAAATTATTTTGACTTAAAAATAGAGCTCTTATATTTTAAAAATACTTAAAATAAATCAATTATTCTAAAAAAAAACTAAGATAAGTAAATTAAAACGAAATGAGAATTAATTTTATCTTGTTATAGGAAGCATAAATTTTAATTAAATCTTGAAATCACCTCGACATTCAAATCAAGTTTCTATTTTTAATTTTAATCCAGAATCATCTTCAATAGTAAGTAGTATCATAAGAACGCTTAAGTTTATCATATGCGAAAAGAGAACTTGAGCTTTTGTCCGAATGAATTATACGTTAGTGCGAATTTAAATTAGTTAGACTTGTATGAGAAATCAAAACAAAATTCATCATATGCGTTGTGATTGAGTGAAACAAATTTTAAAAAACAGAGAGAGAAGGATTTATCTGTTCTAAGCAAAAAAAGAAAAGGGTAATATCAGAAAAGGCAAAACATAAATAGTAATATATAGATCACAAGAGTTTTTCAACCTCTATTCCACCATCTTTAAATTTTTATTCTAATCATTCATTTACAGAAATAAAAAGGTAAAGAAAAAAAAAACAGTATAATTCTCCAAGAGAGAAAAAAAAATCTCCGTGAGCAGAGGAGAGTACTCTCTCTGTTCTGCTCGCAGGATTTAAGGAAAAAACCAAAAAATAAAAACCTGGTTACAGTTATCTACGATCTGTTCCTAGGAGTGATTTTGATGACAAGACCAGGAAAAACATCATCAGGATCATGAATATGTGGATTCTCCTCAACTATAAAAGGATCACCACACTTATCACTAATTGTATGTAACGTTTCTCCTTCTCCGACCACATAAACTTCATCACAAGGACGTCTCAGGAAGTGGTTCCCTTTCATGACAGGTCCATCTGTTGAATAATTCTCTTTTACTGAGCTAATTAAAAGCAAACCCAATATAACCATAGCACAGTACAACGAAGCTGCATCTACTATGGCTATTAATTGTGCTTTTGTGGATTTTCCTGATACCAGAAGGAACGCCATAATTAATTACTTAGGTGTGTGTATGTTTCTTTTTTGTTGAGAAACAGAGCAAAATTGAGATTTGAGAAACAGAGGGAGGAGAATGAGTTTTTTTTAAAATTAAGTTTAAGAAGGGATTGATTATATAGAAGAAAATTTAATTTGGGTGGGGAGGTGGGAGTTGGTGTTATTTTCAGTCGTGTTTGATGGTTAATAATGGTTTAGGCAGTTGAAATTCAAAGTCATCTCAACTATATATTTGATCTACTTATGAAAATATTGACTAATTAAACGCGCCATTTATTTTTGACTGGACAAAAAATATTGGCGACAGAATTAGGTTAATTTCTCATAACCTAATGACTTTTTTTTTTAGAAATCCATTAAAGTAATTGTTGTAAATTTAAAAAAAAAAAAAAAAATCCATGTCAAAATTTATGATCAAATAAATGATTTAATGCTCAAATTTTGATTATTTTTTTCAATTCATTTTATATAAGTATTTATTAGAGTTGAGATAACTTTCGTCTCTGTTCGACCAGTCGGTCTCACAGTCAGACAAGCTTATACCATTACGCTCACGAGCAGAATCTTAGCTTGAGCCTACCTTCGCACACCTCCGTTACTCTTTAGGAGGCATCCGCCCCAGATAAACTACCCATCTCGCAGTGTCCCGCCTCCCTCTGAATGATCGGTGCGGATATGCTATATAAATTGAGATGGAGATTATAGTATACGGCTTCCGAAGAAAGAAATTATAGTATACGTATATGTCAAATAAATCCACTTTTAGTATTTCAATTTCTGTCTTCCCTTATACATGGTAGATATTATTTCCTTATTAATCATATGTATGATAGCTAGTAAAAATGCAAAAAAGACACCTGCCATGCATGAAAATAATAGGAATTGATATTAAATGATTTGGTTAGATTAGATAATAGGAATTGATATTAAATGATTTGGTTATACTAATCTAGAAAAATTCAATTCAATTCAATTCAATTCAATTCAATATAAATATAAATATAAATACTTGTGTGAAATACAAGTATTTTTTTTTTCATTTTTTGAAATAAAAGTGGTTGACCAAATATTTTTTAGGCAAGGTAGAAATTAATTATAATTATAGGTGTCCAAACCATTTGTTTGGTGAGTTGAAATACTAAAGTGTAGGGAGCACTATATTAGTTCCTGTAGTGTTTGCGACTGAATAGGACGCGTGGCATATATATGAGTTTTTTTTGGTCATTTTCGATCGAAGTTTTAGAAAGGTCACACAAAGCAGATGAGTCATATGTTGTCCACACCGCCATGCCATGTCATGTTTGAGTTTGGTTTCTACACGTCTTAACTTTATATCCAAAATAAAGAAATTGTCACGTCCTTTTGTTCCTAACAGTGTCTAGACCAAAAGGAGTTTTTTCCGAGCCTGAATTTGTGGTATAATATAAATCAATTGTTATATAGGATAAGTGTATTTTATGTGAATTGTCATATAAAATATATGCATTTATTTATTTAATTCTATATAAATTTAAATATCTATTTATACACATTTAAAGTTGGAGCACATAAATATTAACTGAGACCAAATTAAAAGACATTATGTCAAAAAAATTACATTCTCTAGTTAAATGTATATATAAAAAATTACATTATTATGTATCAAAATAAATATTAACTGAGATCAAATTAAAAGACATTATGTCAAAAAAATTACATTCGCTAGTTAAATGTATATATAAAAAATTACATTATTATGTATCAGAAAATGTATGTTTTATATATATCATATATATCTATTGATTATTATTTTTTTGGAATAACTATTTATGTCTATTTATCTCTTTTATTGTTATCGTTTAAATTCTGACCTCATTACAATTTGGATTTTTAAATAGTTGTCCACTTTTTTAGAAGTAATACATTTGACCAGGAAAGTGCAAGGGGCGAGTGAATTAATTCCTTTTTATTTTTTTTAGTAACAGATAAATCAGTCAACTATAGTCTACAGTAATAGAAGTAAAGCAATAAGTAAGGAATGTAAAGAAGATATCACGTCGGATGTTTATACTGATTGAAATTCAATATGGATCTGAGTGTTCTCTTCTAGCTTGTAAGTAGGTTACATTCACTTCTTTTCTTGTTTTCTCTTTTTTTCAATCTTTTGATATAATGCATCATTACTCTAATTCTCTCTCTTCTATTTTTTTTTATTACATGGTAATTCTCTAGGAACAACAATGCTTGCTAAAAGTATAACAAAGATGGTATGAATGTTTAGAGTATTTGTATAGTTCTTCAACCTTTCTTCAATCTCTTTATGGTCGATGATATGGCTGAGTAGGTAGTAAATGTGTTGAGATGTAACAGAATTAGTTAGGAATTAGTTAGAAGCAGTGGTATTATGGTCATTTCCAGCCCTCCTAGTTAAACTAACTAACTACTAATTAGTTAGATAGTTAGCCTAAGTAACTAGCTATATATATATGTAGCTATTGTTGTGAAGTGAAGGATTAGGGCATTTGAGCCCCAAAATGTAAAAAACTCTCTCCAGAAAGTTCTCTCAATCTCGCTTCCTCTTCTACATCTTCTTCATCATATTCATCACTCACTCTTGCTTTACTTTCTGTAACTAGAAAAGATCAAAATGCAACCCAAGAAATTTGATCCTTGAGAAAGGAAGATAAATCTTTTTCTCAAGAATAAGGGCAAAATCTTTGATTACTTTGAAATCTTCTTGTAATTTTCTCGTCAATCTAATTTCTTAATTTATTTCCAAGCGTAAGTTAAGGGTCCAATTTTCCCTTAATCTCTTCTGCAGATTTCTCTCGTTAAGAATAATATCAGTAAGACTGATATCTTCCTTTATTGACAGCTTCCATGATCTTCTTTCTGTTTGATGGCTCCTTGAAGTGCGAATTGATTTGTTCCTTCCTTTAGTGTTATTTCATAGGACTCCTTGAAGTGTGGATTGATTTGTTCATTCTTTATGTGCTATTTCGTTGTTCTTTTCTTTTGTGCTATCACATGCATATTTTATCATCAAAATTAACATTAATAAACTATATATATATATATATATATATATATATATTATACATCTGTCAATTATTTTTAATCTAAGTTTTTGGGTGCTGATGACTATTTTTTTTTTTGGTGCGGGGTGCGGGGTCCTTAAAACATTTAAGCGACAAATAATCAGTTTAACCAAAATCAAAAGAAAATTCATGGAAAGTTGGCAGGAGACTTAGCCTTAATAGCAAATGATCATCAACAGTTTTTGGCCAATTTCTGATAATCACCATAATATATTGTGCACGTAAAAATTGAGCGATGTTATGTCATGATGATCATTAAAATTTGGCCACAATTATTGATGGATCGCCAAATTTATTTTCATTTTTGACTGAAATTTTGTTAATACAGCGGGATCATCATAATTTATTGTATAGAAATTTTAACATCATGTTTTTTTTCTAAGTTGATTCAAATTGTTCAAATCAACCTCAAACGTGAAATTCAGCCCTCTAATATTGTCATGACCTAATCCATTGAGTCGTGATCGTGCGGACGCCTACTCTAACACCTAAGTAGGACCCTCAATACCCAATCAATCAAAAAATGGGAAACATTTAGGAAATACCTGAAATTTTAAGTGGAAACAATGAATTATAAAATGCTGAGTTAAACAACACTTCGACCTGAATTTAATAAATAAGTTATAAGTCAGGGATCTAGTCTAAACAGGTACAAGATCTACTAAGATACAACATGTACAAAATAAGCATGACACAACTTCCACCACAAGAAAGAAAGAATAGAAACTGTTGGATATCGTCTTCTTTTTCACCTATGAAACATTACTGACCCTACAATCAGACTATGCCAAGTAGCATAAAAAAAGTAGTACCAGTATAAATAATACGTACTGATAGGCATCATTGGTCAACCTAATACCCACCACATGATATAGAGAAATCAACAGGGAGGAAACATGCTCAACAGGGAAAAATATAATGACTACTTTTAAGCAGAACTCTCACCTCTTCCCAATAACTTCCCCAAGATCTTGTAGCTTAACACTGGCCCAATCTCATTGATCCGCTGCCGACTCTAATTACGAATCCAGGCCTAGCCTTTCTAATACATAAGAGAGTTCTTAGAACCCACGCTGCCACTAGTCTACTATGCTAGCCTTACACCCCACAAGCCGTAAGTCAACAACATTGTCCTTAACCTATTTCCTGCTAGTTGACAAGGCTTTACCAACCATCCCAGATTGATAACCTTTCACGCGACAGAACTTAGTCACCCCACAATCACACCTCTAAGTGGTTCTGATCCTCACTATTAATCACAACAATAGCTACCACTTTATCGAACTCTAAGGAATCGATTTTCAACTTAAAACCTGACCTCTACTCATATGCCTGATTTCATAGAATACTACAGACAACTACAACACGGTCACATAATGTTACACAACCGTATTCCTAGATAGTACTATACTTACTTCCAGTCCTCAACTCAAATCAATTACAGAATTGATGAAATCATTCACAATAATGCCAACCCTTCAGTCTCTAAACTTGCATCACAGTAATTCACAAAATGACGGATATCAATTGGTCTTCTCGTGGGACTATCAATACATACTTGGTCCTCTCATGGAATCCATACTCATAATAACAGCGCACCGTAATATGCCACTCATTCCAGTTATATGTCGGAATGTGACACCCGATCTAGTTATGCGTTAGAACATAACATTCAATCCTAACAAGTAGAACCAAATCACAAGCAAAATTACAATGTGTAGTCACAACAGTTATAGTTACCATGAACAAGTTCGGTGTATGCCAATTCACACGTTAATTATTTAGCTTGGTTCATTGCATTCTTTCCTATCTCCAAGCATACACATATACATATAATTTGAGCAAATAATAGGCATAAATGTCACAGACAGAAAGACTAACCACCACCTACCCCTAATTCATCTGACGGTTCTTCCTTACCCCGGTCACATCAAGTCTAACCGCTAAGTATACATATTTTTTCTGCCCAAACTCCATGCCCGAGGGCTAAAGACGAAACCTCCCAATAATTTTCTTATACTAAGCAATGGATAAAATATTTAAACTACTCAGATAAGGAAATCTAGCCTACTTGAGCACCAAACATCTTTGGAGAGGTAATGTGTCACGACCCCGACCCATTGTGACTGGCACCCACAATAAACGTTCAGTGGAAGAACCATTTTTACAACCCAACTTATCAAACTTAAGAGATAACAATTAAAGACTTATGGAAGCAAGAATAAAACCAGAAATAATATTGAGTTCCTATAAACTCAACCAATAATTTTAATAACAACGAAATACGGAAACATCCTAGGAACTGAAAGTCGTACATACCAAAACTCTAACAAAATATCCGAATAAGAAAAGGGAAGAACTCCCAAAAAGATAGTCATAAAATTAAAATAGTGTTTGAAAATCTGAGTCCTGGAAAAGGGACTAGAACATAGAAGAGTCCACACCAGCTTGAAACAAACAGCTCACCCTTGAACTCGAACAAGTTCACTCTTCTAACCGAGGTCTCTTCATAGCTGACTGATTATGCCATGTACTCAATAAAAGGCAGAAAAAGAGTAGTATCAGTACACAAAAACAACAGTGTACTGGTAGGATCATATAGTTAGCCAGTAAGCGGATTATAGACAAGTAAATTCAACATAATAGGCATATACATATACAGAATAAGTTAACTAATCTGAAGTTCAAATATATTCAGCAATATCACAACTCAATATCTTATACATTCTATAATTTCATACAAGGGTCCTCTCAAGAAACCTACAAACAATTAATTTTGTGTCAGAACGTGACACTTAATCTAAATATGTATTGGAACGTGGCACTCAATCTAAATATATCATATAGGAATATGACACCCGATCCCAATGTGTATCGAAATATGACACCTGATCCAAGCATACCATAATCACAAATACATTCAGTATTTATAGTATTTATATCACCAAGAACAGGTTCAGCACAAAAATAGGCCAGCAAGTGATCATTTAACACATAATCTAGCATGTTTCCCTATTCATATACACACATGCATGTTATGAAACAATTTAATCAGTATATGACACTCATACGAGAAACTAGACCATCACCTACCTTAAATTCAAGCTTCAACAACTTTACAATGCAAGAGCCTTTCCTTTCCAAGTTCGCTCTTCTCGTTCTTGGTCTAGAAATAATAAATACATATAAAGGATCAACACAATGGCATAACTATCATGAAAAATAATACAATTCTCATCCTATGCCAAACCCATAATCCTAACCCCACCCTAGGGCTGTTTCCCACCATTAGTTTTCAGGTCAAACCCTCCCCCAATGATTAACAACCATAGTTTCTAGATTCTAGGAATAAAAAGAAGAATATAGGGAGTAAAATCCTTACCTTAAGCATGGAAATCCGTAGAAAATTGATAGAATTCTCTCTAGGTCGCCTCCTAAAATCTTAGGAACTATTTTTGCAGAAAAAGACTATTCTAGGGTTTTTCTCCGACATAAGTTAAGTCTGCCCCGCTTTGGCGGGGCAGCCCTAACAGGAGAAATCCTGCTCTGGCGGGTTGCACAAAAACAGAGAGCTCAGAGTTTGAGCTCCAAGCCCTCATTTCATAACATACCCTCTTCCCAAGATGTATTAAAATATACCCTTCATTCTAAATTCAATTCCAGAGTTTTACTCGGCCGAATGTGATTCCTCGAAGTCATAAATGCTCCGTATCGTCTTGGCTATCAACTTATCCAATAAAATCATAGATCTGACCTCCCACTATTCACATGATCACCCTAGACTTTACATGCTCGGAATTCATTCAAGTTTGGCCTAGGCTAAGTTTTTCCAAAGTTTTCTGGCCCGAACTCCTTCTCCATTAGCCTATTCCTAACGATAGGGATAGGTCGTTATAATAGATATCAATTTACCCATCACTCATCCCTGAGTGACTAACTAGGGAAAATAGAGCTAAAGTAAAGATAAAATAGTACCTGTTTCGTCGAACAGTTAAGGATACTTATCTCGAATGTCTTTCTCAGTCTTCAAAGTAACTTCCTCTACCGAATAATATTTCCAAAGAACTTTAACCACATTGATATCTTTAGTCCTCAACTTTTGGACATCACAGTCAAGGATTGCAACTGGCTCCTCCTCATACTAAAGTTCCTTGTCTAATAACACCAAGTCCCAATTAATGATGTATTCCCCATCTCTATGGTATTTCAGCATGAACACATAGAACGCCGGGTGTACCCCAGACAAGCTAGGTGGTAAGGCCAATCTGTACGCCACTGGCCCTACACAGTCAATAATTTCAAAAGGGCCAATATAAAGAGGACATAGTTTGCCCTTCTTGCCAAACCTCATTACCCCTTTAATGGGAGACACTTTTAGAAGTACTTACTCACCGACCTCGAATGTCATATCCCTTACTTTACAGTTATCATACGCTTTCTGTCGACTTTGACCTACTACAAGCTTAGCTTGGATGCTTCTTACCTTTTCCTTAGCATTCCTTACTAAATCTACCCCCAATGGCTTCAATTCCCCATCTTCAAACCACCCTATGAGAGACCTGCATCCCCTCTCATACAGGGCTTCGAATGGTGCCATATCAATACTAGAGTGATAATTATTATTGTAGGAGAACTCACACAAGGGCAAAAACTTATCCCAATGTCCCCCAAAGTCTATCACACATACCCTCAACATATCTTCCAGCACTTGGATAATCCTTTCTGACTGCCCTTCTATCTGTGGATGGAAAGTTGTGATGAAAGTGAGTTGAGTACCCAACTTTTCATGCAACTTACCCTAAAATTTGGAAGTGAACTGCATACCACGATCTGAAATAATAGAAAGTGGCACCCTATGCAGCCTTACTATCTCCTTCACATAAATCCTGGCCAGCTATTGTGCATTGTAGTCCACTCTAATCGGGATAAAGTGTGCTAACTTTGTTAATCTGGAAACCACCATCCAAATGGAGTCATACTTTCTCAAAGTCTTGGGAAGTCCCACCATGAAGTCCATGGCTATTCTCTCCCACTTCCATTTAGGAATGGGCATTCTTTGAAGCAAATTTGCAGGTCTTTGGTGCTCATATTTCACCTATTGGTGGTTCTGACACTTGGATACATATTCAGCTATGTATTTCTTCATACCAGGCCACTAATATAACTATTTCAAGTCTTGATACATCTTAGTCACTCCCAGGTGAATATAGTATCGTGAATCATGAGATTTAGACAGGATCTTCTGAATTAGTCCATCTACCTAGGGAGCATAAATCCCTTCCCTAAAGTGACGCACCCCACCTGCATCAAGTGTTGAGTCTTGAGTTTTGCCCATCAACATATTTCCTCTTATTTCATTTAAGTTAATATCTTCAAACTTCTTGGTCTTGATCTCTTCAATAAAAGTGGGCCTTAGATCAACTCAAGTCAATATTCCACCTTTCTCTGAAATACCTAGCCTCATAAACCTGGCCTCCAAGGCCTGAATTTCTCTAGCCAGGGGCCGCTTAAGGGCTCCCAAACAGGCTAGACTGCCCATGCTCATCGGTTTTTGGCTCAATGCGTCTGCTACCACATTAGCCTTACTTGGATGGTACTGAATGGTGACATCATAGTCTTTAAGCAACTCCATCCACCTTCGTTGTCTCAAATTCAAGTCCTTCTGGGTGAACACATGTTGTAAGCTGCGGTGATTAGTAAACACCTCACACTTGACACCATACAGATAATGTCTCCAGATTTTTAGTGCAAATACTACCGCTGCCAACTCCAAGTCATGAGTCGGGTAGTTCCTCTCATACACCTTCAATTATCGCGAAGCATATGCTACAATATTCTTATACTGCATCAACAAAATACCTAAACCAGAATGTGAAGCATTACAATAAACAATAAAATCTTTACCTTCGACTGGTAGGGTTAGAATTGGTGTTGTGGTCAGAAGAGTTATGAGATTTTGGAAGCTATCGTCATACTTATCAGTCCACTCGAATTGTACCTCCTTTTTAGTCATCCTAGTCAAGTAAATAGCAATAGAAGCAATTTTTTTTATAAACCAGCGATTATAACTGGTCAGTCCCACAAAACTTCTAACCTCAATCACGGAACTAGGCCTAGCCTAGTTCTTAACTGCCTCAATCTTTTGTGGCTCCACCATTACTCCTTCTTGGGAAACAACATGGCCTAAAAAGAAAACTGAAGGCAGCCAAAATTTACACTTAGATAATTTTGCATACAACTTTTGTCCTCCCAAAACACCTAAAACAATTCGAAGACGATCTAAATGATCCTATTCACTCTTTGAATATATCAATATATCATCTATAAACACTATCACGGATGAATTCAAGAACGGGTTGAACACCCCATTCATTAAACTCATGAAGGCTGCAGGTGCATTGGTCAACTCAAATGACATCATCGAAAATTCATATTGCCTATACCTGGTCTTAAAATCTATTTTGGGCACATCCTCAAGCCTAATTTTCAACTGATGATACCCAGACCTGAGATCAATATTTGAGTAGATTGAATCACCTTGCAACTGATCAAGAAGGTCATCAATACTAGGCAAAGAGTATTTATTTCTGATGGTAACGTTATTCAGTTGTCGGTAGTCAATGTACATTCTCATACTACCATTTTTTTTCTTGACAAACAACATCAGAGCACTCCAAGAGGAAGCACTAGGACGAATGAACCGCTTATCAAGAAGCTCCTGAATCTAAGCCTTAAGCTCTTTCAACTCTGCTGGAGCCATACAGTTAGGAGGAATGGAAATTGGATAAGTACTCGATTCTAGGTCAATGTAGAACTATATCTCGGTCAGGAGGCATACCAGGCAAGTTTGAAGGGAAAACTTCCAAAAATTCACACACTATTTGAATAGACTCAATAGTAGGAGTGTTGACATCCAATTTTGACCAACCCATAACTACTTTTTGGATTTACTATCTTAATAGATAGACATTTCTAAAAAATATGTCTTTATTAAGTAAGTGAGTTTATATTTAGTTTAACCAATAAATCATATATTTCGACATTTATAATCTATAATATTTTTGCTATTTATTAATATTATTAATATTATCTTTATTATTCTTGTTTTTTAAAAAAATAACAAGCTTCATACTTTCAAATATTTTTACGTGTCTATTTAGTATATACTATATATGTGTGTGTATTTTCTTTATATAAAAAATATTACTTAATTAAGTTTATTTTATAATTTACTTATTCATATATATATATATATATATATATATATATATTGCATATCTATTTTAATATATCTTATATACATGTGCATATAAAATTTATTACTTGTTTATTTATTTTATGTGTGTAGTATTTTTAGTAATTAAATAGAAATCCATTTATTTTCTAACCTTATCTATTCAATTCATATCAATTTTAGCTAAATTATTAACAATTTATTTCAATTGTAGCCTATTTGAACAAAATGTGGTTAGTTTTAAATCTTATTTTCAAAAGATTTAATCACATCCATCCATTTTATCTCCATCAAATACCAAGATTCAATCCCAACCGCTCATCAAAATCGATCAACGGTCTAGATCAAAAGACCATTTCTTTCCTATTTTAATCCCTAAATACCCCAAACCCTAAGAGGAAAAGGATACTTTCATCTTCTCCAAGAAAGAGAGATCCGCCGCCTTTTCCATTTCTCTCCACCACCGCACCTCCCTCTCCTCCCAGAACCTCCGCCTCTCTTTTCTTTCCACATCACATCCTTCTCATCCTCGTCTCTCTCTTTTTTGGTGAAGTCTCACCGTGGAGACGAACACCAGCGAACAACCATAGCACCACCTATATACTCTTCCTCGCACCGCACACCACTCTTTCTCACTCTATTCTCGCTACTGGCGAGATGCCCTCGCCCTATCTCTTTTCCCTCTTTCTACATCCCTCTATCCGTTCTCTCCTTTTTCGGTGAAGTCTCACCGTATAAACTAGCCAACATCGCTCTTCACTGCTTCATCCAGTCACCTCCATCTCTATATCCCTTCGTTGCTGCAATTTTTCCTCCGCCAACAGCAACGACCAGCGAACACCACCAGCGCCACCCTTTCTTTCTCTCCCTCACGCCGTTCCTCTTCTCCAGCGAAACTATTCAATGCCACCCTGCCTTCACCCCTCTCATCTTCTCTCTCTGTCTCCTCTAACCAGCGAAAGCTTTTCTAGTAAAGGGAAACTCCGACATTGTCAAGAAAGCACTGGCAAAGCATTAAGTTCCCAAGTTTGGCTCTGAATCGACTCAAATGTCAAGGTCACATCACTTTACTTATTTTCTGTTGGAAAAGCTTCAAGACATATATTCACATTGCTATTTATGGTTCTCTTGTTTTGTTCTTTCAAGAATTATGTTTAACCACCAATAATCTTTTGCTTAGCTTGCTATCACTATTAGCTTTGTTTTATAGGTTGTTGTAAGGAATTTCATCCTAATGCCTATTGATCTGCCTGAATATGACTTTTGATATTTTTATGCACTATATGATCTATTCCCCTTCGATCCGAGTGAGCTAATACGGATCGACATGTTTAACTTTGAAGTCTTTGTGTTGGCCAATTTGGTTGTTTAAACCATGAAAGTTACTGATTTTTGGTCTAAATTGGTTAAATTTGATGTGTTGTTTGGAGTAACTCTTGTATGAAATTGATTATTCACTGATTTTGGTATACTTCATGCTGATTATAAAATTGGTGTAATTAGCTAAATTGTAATGTAAGAATAGAGAAGCGATACTGAGATGGTTTGGGCATGTGTCGAGGAGGGGTGTCGACGTCCCAGTTAGGAGGTTCGAGCGGTTGGATTTGGAGGCTATGCGGAGGGGTAGGGTTGACCAAAAAAGTATTGGAGAGAGGTGATTAGACAAGATATGGCGGTACTCCATATCACCGAGGACATGACCTTGGATAGAAAAGAGTGGAGGTCGCGGATTAGGGTAGAAGGCTAGTAGGAATAGAATGGTGTCTTACCGTGTGTCGGTTAGGGTGACCATAGGTCTAGGTGTGCCTTTATAGTTGTGTTGCTATTGCCTTTGATTATTGCAGTACTTGCTATAATTATTGTTCTTGTCTTGTAAATTTTGCATTGCATTTTATTTTTATTTTTATTTCTATTTTTACTTTTTATTTATTTATTGCTTCTTTTTTTCTTTATGCTATATATATTATTATTTTTTTCTCGTACTTGGAACTGTGACTTTCAAGCCGAGTGTCTTTCGAAAATAGCCTCTCTATCTTCATGAGGTAGTGGGAAGGTCTGCGTATATCCTACCCTCCCAAACCCCACTTGTGGGATTCCACTGGGTATGTTGTTGTTGTTAGCTCAATTGTAATTTAATCTGATTTGTTAAATGGTCACCTAATTTCGGAGTCTAATTATGATAAGATGTAAAATTCCTTGATCAATTTTTTCTCTCATAGCATATATAATTGATGTCCTTAAAATTTGAAAAAATCTAAATCTAATTTCTTTGGGTTCTCACTTATTTCTATTATAATAAATGTTATTTTATTTCTGCCTATAATTGAATATTTCTTTAAATTTAATGAATAATTTCTTTACAATTATTGACAATGGTCCCTCTTGGCCTGATATTTTTTACTTTTCTGACAAATGGAGGTTTTTTTTTCGTGACTTTTTCCACCATTGTTTTTGAATATATTTGATCAAATTGATTTGGTTGTTGAAAATTTTGATAGATTTTATGGTTGAAATTTTATTTGATGTTGTTGTTGAAATTTGGTGTCTCTTGAAAAATTTTGGCTCCTCTTATTGAGTATTTTGAGAGAAAAAGTCTTATTAAAATAGTGGTATGTTGATTTTCTTGCTTAATGATTATTTTGATTATTATAAAAGGAGACATGCAAAGAGAAAAAGAAGGACAAATACAAAGAGGAGAAACAAAAGAAGAACATTTAATTTCATTTTCTCTTTTAATACCTCATATTCATTAGAACACACAAAAGCTTTTAACAAAAATACTTATCTCTTTTAAGTTCTTTCTTTTGCATCTTTGCTATTTCGACTTGTTTGGATCTCGGATATTGCTACCACTTTTCTTTAGCATATTAATAAAACTCTTATTAACCGGTTAGTAACTCTTTTTCTTATTTTTATTAGATAGTCTTTACTTTAGGTTCTTGCATATTATATCTTGTTAAAATAAAGATATGAAGTATTCAGGTTAGTCACAACCTTTCTTTATATATTGGTTTATCATTTTAAAATGTGTTCTTGTTTTGTTTGTTTGCTTTGTTGAAGTAAAATTATATAATCATGATATCCCTCTGTATTATTTGTATATTGCTCATATTTTTTATGATATAGCAAGGTTTGGACTTCAAAATTCAAGATATGAAGAGTTCACTTGAAACAGAATTCGGATAATTTTAGTTCTTATTTTATTATTTCTATTTGTCTATTTTTTTTTTCTTAATTAACTTTTGACATATAATAATGAACTTTGTATATAATAAAAAAAAGGGGGGGGGGATATATGGGGAGGGGATATACTTGCTACTCGTTCATTTTATTTATTTTATCAATATCTATGTGTATGTTTGAAAAGCATGTCTACCTGACCCTAATTATAATACTCATATCTACATGCTTAGTTTATTTATTCACGATATAAGTATTTTATTTTTACAAGATGTTTGGTTTAATAAAAATAAAAAAAAAATATATAACAAAATGATCTAAGGTTAATGTATTAAATACTATTTATCATCATATATGTTTCAAAATAATTTGTCTATTTTATATGTGCTATCTTTGTTTATTAAATTTAAATCTCATTAGAGTAATTGTTTTGATATTTATTCTACATTATAACTTGTCTTTTTAATCTGAAACTATGCTTATAATTTCAAACAATAACTTTTCCATATTAACTATTTAGACATTATATATGTAGAATATATTAAATAATTTTCAATATGATGATTTAATCGTATTTAGATTTGCATATCATTTAACATAGACATCATGTCCATAGGGTTTTATAATTTTAATATATTATGTCTATATATATTTTTTAATTAATATTTTTAACATGCTAATCATTTAGAAATCATGTTCATAATGATAAAAATCATATAGAAATCATGTCTATAGGACTTAATAAATATATTTTCTAATTCTAAATCATATTTAAATTTCATCATGTATTAATATGTAATGAATATTTTCAGAAGGTTACTTTAGGTAGAAATCATGCCTATAGATTAATATTGACCTCCCTAATTAATCATGACTAATGTTGGCGACATATATTTTATCAATTTAGACATCATGTTCATAGGACTTAATTTAATACTCTCAGTATATCAATATGAATAGAAATCATGTTCATAGGATTTTAATAAATGTTTGTCATGATATTATGTGTAGAAATCATGTCTATATGATTTTAATAATTATTTATCAAATTATTTTATATTGAAACTGTGCCTATAATATTTAATAAATATTTCAGCATATAATCGTATTAGAAAACATGCTTACTATTTTTCATAAATTTTCAATATATTGTTAGAAATCATGCTTATAGGATTTTAAATAAGGTTTTGATAATGCATCTTATAAAAAGATTATGCCTGTGACATTTTAATAAATTTTCAACACAATATTTAGACATCATATCTATAGTATTTTAATAAATGTTCAGCATGCTATTAACTAAAAATCATGTTAATGAGATTTTGTAAACACTATTAGTTAATAACTAAAATTGTCAAGCATACCTTCTTTTATTACAATCACCTTAGTAATTAAAATCGTCAGCATATATCTAAATAATGAAATTTGCCTTCATGTTATTCATGTTTTTATATTTATGATACATACGTCTGATTGTGTACGCACACACAATAATTTTTATGACTTTCCACTATTTATCTATGTTTTCAAGCATGCTAATTAATTAATCTAGAAGCTTACTTGAGATTCTATGTGCTAACTATTCATTCCATCTGTTTTGTTTGACGATGTATCTAATTAAGATGTCTATATTTTCTTTAGTCTAAAACCTACCCTAATAGCCCGTCCAATACCTCTTGGATATTAAGTTGGGACGTTAGACACCTATTAGGACGTTAGTTTTTATTTATTTCTTTTAGATCGATTTATGATTATAATAATAAATAAACTTAGGAGGGGTAGGGGTAGATAGGCTCTTCGAAAATGATGGAAATTGTGTCACGACCCAAAATGGGCCATGAGTGGCACCCACACTTAACCTCCTGGGTGGGAGAACCAACGATACAAACCCCAATTTACATTAACGATTCAACTTATAAATCACGATAATACTGCGGAAGCTCAATCTTATTAAAGTCAGAAATAACAAAAGCCACTAAAATCTATTACTTGACGTTCCCCAAAATCTGAAAGTCATCACATGAAGGACATCTAAATTCTAAAACTAAGTCTCGAAATATCAAGCACCAAAATGAACAAATAACAAAATGTGTCCGAAAACTAAAGACACTAGGCCATAACCGAGAGAATCCATCACGAGCTAGAAGGATAGCTCACCCTGAAATCCGATGATCTTGAGACTGACTAGAGCTGAGGTCGAGTCGAAGTCTGTGGAACACTCGCTGCACTCCACAAAATAAAACAAGAAAAGATACAAGTAGGGGTCAGTACAGGACAACATGTACTTAGTAGGTATCATCGACCGACTCAAAATAGAAATTAATATACATAAAATAATAGTGGAAAATCAACAACAACACTTAACAGGTGGCAACCAATGAACAATTACATAACCAGTCAATAATATCAAGATCACACATAAAGACTCAAGCCTCCACATCACACTCTTTTGAAATATGAGTTTTTAGAGATTGGGTAGTATTAAGTAATTTTAATTTATTTTCCTTTAGTATTACCGTGCCGGAACGTGACATCCGATCCAAATATACCGTGTTGGAACGTGACACCCGATCCAAATATACCGTGTCGGAACGTGACACCCGATCCAAATATAATTAATTTATCATTCCTTATGATTACATTCCACTTCATTAACAATATTTCATCAAGCCTTCTTTATTCAAGGCACCATTTTTGATAGGGCAAGTTCAAAATTATGGATTTCATGGCCTCAGGATTTTAGACCAATCACAACAACATATCAACCATCCAAACCACAACAATTAAATGCGTAGTAAACTTCACACATATTACTCAATGAATATCAATCACTATTCATAGTCTATCTATGATATAGAATAAAACCATAACCTACCTCAATTGAAGATTCGAAGTAAAACAAGTTAATCCACCAATGTCTTTCCTTTCTTCAATGCCTCCGACCACTTTCAATCTATCAAATATATAATATTTATAAGTAAACTAATCCGTAGACATACATACTATATATATGTTTAACCTAGACCCAACAACTCACCCAAATTTATAATCCATTTCCTAAAACTCAAGCCTAGGGTTAAGTCTCAATTTCCCTAATAACATTAATCAAATGATATTCATATAATATGATACTTTAATATTTAATTACCTATCTCATTATACAAAAATTTAGAGCATAATATGCTAAACCGTGGGAATTTCTCTTAATCGGACCATATGCTCAATACCTTAACTATGCAGCAACATTCTGTACCTTTTAACTTTCTGCAAATCTAAAGATTCCATCTATGATAATGTATAATTTCTAATAATTTCATTCTTCAAGTGTCACTGTCATCACTAGTTAATGATAGTCATTAACTAATTTGTCCACCACTAAAACAATAATTAAATAATTAATGATAATGATGTATACCCCTGCAACTAAGCATATAATCCTTGATTCTTAAATTTTCAACAGGCAATTACTATATGTGCACACTTGTCCTAATTTCCCTACACAAGAATAATTTCATAGTGACAAAACAATACATTCAAAGTCAATAATTTCCATAAAGAATGAGATACCTGAAACAATTTTTCCTTTCTCCGTAGAGGAGTACTCACGGCTGCAGCAACGTTTTGTGGTGTTAACAATTATAAACCTACTAACTCTAATTTAATAAATATGGATAAGTGGTATAGGGTATTAAATAAATTACCACTTTAACCCATTAATTTAACTAGTTATTTAAATTCACCCCTCAACTACATAAGCATAGTTATTGAATAGTCTAAAATACCCAATTAAAAATTTATGGGATGAGTCTTTTATGAAATAAAAAAGCACTAGTACTCAGAACGACCTAATGGATCGTTACAAATTGACACGAGCAGAAAAATGATAAAATACTATATTTTTTCTTTCGATTAATAAGTCGGCGCTAATCCGAGGGATATAAGTACATAAATATTTTCATCCCGTCTACTTTTAAATATTTTTATTTGTATATGTGTGGGGTAGTTTAATATTTTTAAAAACTGAAATGATTCATTTTAGGCATCATTAATTCCTATTATTTTGCTTGCCTTTACTCTTATTTCATTAGTTGATAATATTTATTTATCCTGTATTAATTCTAATATTAATTATTTAGTTTAGCTTAATTAAATCCCTTGAAGAGAGATCATTTTTGTGATCATTTATTTCATTTAAATGATTTATTAATATTATCCCTCATTTATTTAATCATTTTCATACCAAGTTTATTTCTCTTAAAAAATTATCCTAAATGTTTTAAAATTTTCTTTTCAAATTATTTAATGCCTCATTTTGTTAAACACATTTTGTCAAAGTTAGTCAAAATCAGAATTTTCAAATCGTCAGATAACCGCGCGTTAACGGCTACTTTGAATGCTTAATACCTTCTCAAATTTTCTTTTTATGCATACCTCATACTCTTCTTTTCTAAAATACATGTGATGAACGCTTGAGCTCGGTCATCCTGATGGGCTACCTATCTTCCTGGTCGGCTGCTCCTCGATCTGCACTACTAGTACCTCGGCCCCCACGCCTTTTGGATTTCCTCCTCGCCCATCTTCTGAATGTCCTCTGCCATTGTCCCCCAGCTGTTGGGACCACTGCTCTGGCCTGCTGGAATGCTGAAACTATCCCACGGGGGAGCAGAAATTCCCACCGTATATGGCCCAGCTCTCCACTATTAAAATAGTCGAGATCAAAAGACGGGCGACTATCTAAGAATGATGTTTCCTGATCCACATGGGATGGATGCTACTGTGGAGTACCTGAAAAACTGCCAGTACAAGCGGACAACGCTAACTGAATTGGCCGGGCTGCAATCACCGGCTTGTCTGACCCTCTCGAATAAGATCCTAGGAAGTTACCTATACTTTTGAGCTTCTTAGCCAAGGCTTTGGCTTGCCCATCTTGTCTCACACCTTCAACCATCTTAACAAAGTCTGTGACTTCATTGAAACTCCTGTCAGATGAAGTCATATGGACAGAAAGTACCTGCAACTCAAAGTTCAACCCCTTTGCGAACGACTTGATCCTCTCCTTCTCTGTAGTGACCAATTAAGTAGCGTACCTGGACAATACATGAAACTTGGCCTCATAACTAGCCATTGATAACCCTCTCTGCTCAACAGCCAAAAACTCATCCTTCTTTATGTCCCTTAAAGTATGGGGCACATACTTTTCTTGAAACAGAGCATGGGACTAAACCCAAGTGAGTGGGGATAACATAGGTAAACGACACTCCATATAAGCCCTCCACCACTGCTTGGCCTCACCCTACAGCTGAAATGTCACAAATTTCACTCTATATTGATGCACTATATCCAACTTGTGTAACCTCTTGTAACAATCAAGAATAAACTCATAAGTATCCTCATGTTCAGTACCATGGAAGATTGGGGGTTTGAATTTGAGGAACTTGGTGAGCATGTCATGCTTAGTAGAGGTCATTATTAAACCCATGAGTGTCCTGGAGAAGGCATCAGTGCCTACCACTTCATCTACAAGCGGAGCTGCAGCAGCAAACGGATGAGTAATAGGACTTGGTATTGTAGGCATGGTGGAAATGGCTCCAATGCCGGCCAACCCACTCAAGAATTCCATAATCTATTGAGCTAATATGGGTCCAAAGGGGGAATACCAGTAGCCCCAATCTGGGTGTCCTCCTCCTGTTCAGCATGCTCTTCCTCTTCTCCAACTCCTTCCCCTCCCTCTAACTCATCCTGGGGAGCAGGAGGGGCCTTACCTAGTAACACCTCCTCAATAGGGACTTCCACTCTGGCATATATTGCTTACCCTCTGCCCCTGCCCTACCTCTCTCTCATGCTTCTCTCTTTGCCACGCCTTCGAATGATTGGCTCTTCTTCTGGCTCCAATGGATCTACGGGCCTGATACCATTATAGCGAGTGTTGACCATCTATAGACAAGAGAATGAAAAAGGTTAGATACCAATTTGAAACGCCAGATACCAATTGAAATCAAGTTATAGCACAAAGAAAAGAAATAATGAAACTTTTCCTAAAATCTTGTAGCCTCTCGAAGAAAAGTACAGACGTCTCCGTACCGTTGTGCAGGACTCTACTAGACGCGTTTTGGTACAACGAGATCAACAAACCTAGGCTCTGATACCAAATTTATCACGACCCCGATCCATCATGACTGGCACCCATAGTAAACATCAAATGGGAGAATAATTTTTACAACCCAACTTATCAAACTTCATAAATAACAATTAAAGACTTGCGGAAGAAGGAATAAAACCAGAAATAATACTGAGTTCCCATAAACTCAGTCGAAAATTTTAATAACAACAAAATGCGAAAAAATCCTAAGAACTGAAAGTCGTCCGTACCAAAACTCTAACAAAATATCTGAATAAGAAAAGGGAAGCACTCCTAAAAAGGTAGACCTAAAACTAAAATAGTGTTTGAAAATTTGAGTTCTGAAAAAGAGACTAGAACATAGAAGAGTCCACGACAGCTTGAAACAAACAACTCACCCTTGAACTCGAACAAGTTTACTCTTTTAATCGAGTTCTCTCCGCAGTCGGCTGAATATGTCATGTACTAAATAAAAGGCAGAACAAGAGTAGTATTAGTACACAAAAATAACACTATACTGTTAGGGTCATACGGTTAGCCCGAAAGCAGATTATAGACAAGTAAATTCAACACAATAAGCATATACATATATAGAATAAGTCAACTAATCTCAAGTTCAACTATCTTCTACATGCTATAATTTCACACAAGGGACCTACAAACAATCAACTTTATATCGGAACGTGAAACCCGATTCAAATATGTATCGAAACATGACACCCGATCCAAATATATCATGTCAGAATATGAAACCCAATCCAAATGTGTGTTGAAATGTGACACCCAATCCAAGCATACCACAATCACAAATACATTCAATATTTACAGTATTTATATCACCAAGAGTAGGTTCATCACAAAAACAGGCCACCAAGTGATCATTTTAGACATAATATAGCATGTTTCCCTATTTATCTACACACATGCATATCATGAAGCAATTTAACCGGTATATGACATACATACGAGAAACTAGATCATCACCTATCTCGAATTCAAGCTTCAACAACTTTACAATGCAAGAGCCTTCTCTTTTCGGGTTCGTTCTTCTCGTTCTTGGTCTAGAAATAGTAAATACATATAAATGATCAACACAAGGGCCTAACTATTATGAAAAATAACACAATTCCCATCCTAGGCCAAACTCATGATCCTAACCCCACCCTAGGGCTATTTTCCACCATTAATTTTTAGTTCAAACCCTCCCCCAATTATTACCAACTATAGCTTCTAGGTTCTAGAAATCAAAAGATGAATTTAAGGAGTAAAATGTTATATTTCGTATTTTTGCACATTGGACTATTCATGAGCTAACGGACATAAATTCAAAGACTTTTAATTTTAAATTTTAAAATAGCATGATTCATTGTAAACGACAAGTTATATGGATAATATATATGAATTTAAAGACATCTCAAGAAGGACCCTTGAGCCAAATCAAAGTGGAAGCCATCAAATATTTTTTTTTTATTTAAGTCACATTTTCGGATAATCTGACTTCGGAAGGCCATAACCTCTTTAGAATTTGGGAATTTGGGACAACCCTCAAATGAAAGTTTTAGACAATTGAAATATATTTTCAACAATAGGCCTTGTGTATGGAGAATACATCGGGATAAGGAGATATGGACATTTTAAGGAAGAGAGGTTAAGCTGGACAGTGTATTCGGCCCAACCCGAATTCAACTCGGATCATGCCCAATACCCATACCATTTAAAGGATATTTTAAGCTTTTTTCCTCATTCTCAAAACAAGAAACATCCTTAACATTTTAGAGAGAGAGGGGGAGAGAACCCTTAGGCTAAGAAAAACTAATTCAACCAAAATCCGAGTCCCGAAATCTGAAGTCGTGAAGAGAAAAGTGATGTACGTCACGTTTCCTTCAATTTGAGCTAAACATCAGCCAAAAAAGAGAGTGTCAATGTGGTTGTTTCATACTTAAGGTATTATTAAATTCCCTTTTTCATTGTTAACAAGTTTATTTAGAGTTTTAACGGATTAGAACGGAGAAAATAATATTATAAACTCATTTGTTATTTTGTTGAGATTTATGGATTAAGGGCTATTTTGGGTTGATTAAATTGATGGAATTAGTTGAGTTATGATGTATAATAATTTTTGATGTTGTTGATGAGTTATTGTTTTTGAATTTGAAAGGATAAAGTGTATGAAGATATAGTATATATTTTGGAACTGTTGGTGTGATATTTGTGGCTATTTTGCAATAATATTTTAGGGACTGTTTCGTGGTTGTAACTAACTATTTTGTGGGCTGGAGTATTGGAGAATTGGCTGTAGTTATTGTTGTTGTTATACTATGGATGTACGGAAATTAAGAAGTGAATACTAGCATTGACATCCGAATGTATATTGGGTTGTTTTGAAAGTAACTTAAGGATGGATTTAATTCTATATTGATATGGAATTATTGGTATTGTTGTTGTTGATGTTTTAATTGGTGTTTGGATGAATTGAAATTTTGAGAATTCTTACGTTTGCAGGGGAAATGCTGCCCAAATTTTGTTAAGTTTTATTTGTACTTGGATTAGTTAGTAAGTGACGTGGATACCTAATTGTGGCCTATGTCATTTAATTTTAAACCCACAAGCTCGAGAAGTAGACGTTGGATATTTATATAGAGTTCAAGGTACGTAAAGCTATACTTTCTTTCTTTTGGCATGTCTTAGATTAAGTAATGAATGATATGAGCATGGGGTAATTCTATTCATAAATTTTGAATGTAATTCACGATCCTTATTTAATTCTTGATGTTAGAGCTCCAATCGTGATTGAGTTATTGCCCCTCGAATCCTCTATATATTGGATAGTTGCTAGTGTATAAAAGTTCCTATTTTTACAGACTTTATCATAATTAGCGTCCTTAACTTACAATAGTTGTTCGCATTATCTTGTTGTATTACCCACACCGAGGTCCGCGATGCGAACTTATCGCGGACCACACTACCTCATGCTTAAATTCTTCATTTTGATTGGGTTATTCCTTATGGCCAGGTCTGCGACGCGGACCTGTCGCAGACTACACTTTCTTGGCCAATAAATTCCATGCTTTAGGCATTTGAGTGTTACTTATTCTACTGAATCTCAGATGATAAACTAATCGTATATGATTGCTCATGATAATTCACTCGTGCATACTATTATTGTATTATTCACCGAGTCCCAGGCCAGGTATGTTGTCGTACATAATTTTACTATACTATTCACCGAGTCCCTTACTAGAGGGCCGGGTACGGTATATGATGATATGATGTTATGATAATATGATTATGACATCGAGTCCCATAATGGGTCATGTACGGTAAAATGTACAGTACTCTGTTCACCGAGTTCCTTATTAGAGGGTCGGATACGGTATATATATATATATATGATGATATAATGATATAATTTTGATACCGAGTCCCATAATGGGTCGGGTATGGTATATGATGATGATATGCATGACTTCATTTCATAAGACGCAAGTACAGTGATTTATTGATTATTATACTTGTCTCCTGAATCGTTATTTTAGATATGATCTCCTTTATGGTATTTTATGTTTTATATACTCAGTACGTATTTCGTACTGACCCTCTCTCTTCTGGAGGATGCAGTTCATGCCCGCAGGTATAGTTACTCATTTCGGGAATCCGCCAGCTTAAGATTTTCACTTAGCTATTTTGGAGTGCTCCATTGTACCGGAGCCTAGATTTTGGTACCGATCCTCTTGATGTATATATATGTTTATTCAGGGGTACGGCGGAGGCCCTATCCCGCCATATGATATTTTTGATACTCTTAGAGGTCTGTAGACATATGTGTGGGTTGTGTATAAGTTTGTTCAGCTATGTCTATAGGATGTGCTGTGGATATTGATACGTAATGAAAGTCTTATCTGCTTGCGTGACCTTTCATGATATGATTAGTGGTGACTCCACAGGAGACAAATGATAAGAATGTATTTATATGAAGATGTTATGAACTATTGGAGTTCTTATGTAAGTTATCATATTGTTCGTAGTTCAGCTTGAATACATCGATAGGTATGTCTATGGGTGTTCAGGTCGGGCCCCAGTCACGGCCTACGAGTTTGGATCGTGACATAAAATTCTTACCTTAAGTGTGGAAATCCGTGGAAAATTGATAGATTTCGCCCTAGGTCACCTCCTAAAGTCTTAGGAACTATTTTTGCAGAAAAAGACCATTCTGGGGTTTTCTCTGATTAAGTTATGTCTGCCCTGGTCTGGCGAGACCATTATACTCTGGTGGGGCCTCCCTGATAGGAGAAATCCCGCTCTGGCGGATTGCACGAAAATAGAAAGCTTGGAGTTTGGGATCCAAGCCTCCATTTCACAACATACCCTCTTCACAAGACATATTAAATATACCCTTCATGCTAAATTCAATTCTAAGAGTTTTACTCGCCTGAATGCGATTCTGCAAAGCCATAAATGCTCCGTATCATCTTGGCTATCAGCCTATACTATCAAATTAGAGATTTGACCTTCCATCATTCACATGATCACCCTAGAATTCACCTGACTAATAATTTGTCAAAGTCTGACCTAGGCTAAGTTTTTCCAAAGCTACTACCCAAAGTTTTCTGGCCCGAAATCCTTCTCCATTGGCCTATTCCTAACAACGAGGATAGGTCTAAACATAATGTGGATCCAATCCTAACTTTCAGACTACGGGATAGTGAAAGTAGGTCTGAGTTCCATTGATTGGAATCTTTCTTACGCTAGAATCTTCTTTTTCCTCCTTCCCAAGCCTAGAGCGGCCTTCTGAGGATATTTGGGGTAACCCTCACCTCTTTTTGGCATTCTGAAAAAAAAGGAGAAATAAGAATTTGCGTATTTAGCTTTTGTTCACAACCATCCCGTTCTGACGGCTGACATCCCGCTAGAGCGGCACCGCCGTGGCGGAACCATGTCTGCTCTGGCGAGATGGTGGGGTTCTGTTGGCTTAATTTCTCATGGACTTCCCTCTCTCCTAATTAACAACGACTCGGATCGTTACAAAGGCCAATCTCAATAATTTTTAACTGCAGATTCAATTCAAAACCTTCAAAAATTTATAGTCTCACTTTATTTTCTTCTAAGAAAAAAAACAATAATAATGTTGGTCAAATCATTTAAAACAAAAATTATCAAAAACAAATAATGAGGGTCAATTTTTTTGCCAATATGAGGAGGAAGAAGAAGAGGTAAAGGAGGAGGAGAAGTTTTTTTTTGGATTAATGTTCTCAATATTTATTCGTCAGACAATTCTGCAATAATAAAAAAACAATCAACTATAGGACATTTCATGTTACTAGATTCAGTACATGATTAAATAGTGATTTTTTTAAAAATATCATTATTAAGATACTATATTTCGAGTTATAACATAATTGTTTAACTTTTAAGTTATAACAGTAAAAATCTAATAGGTTGTAACAAATTTTAAAAATATAATGTATTAATAAATGAAATTTAAAAAGAAGGTTATTAAATATATACATGGTAATTTAGAATTAACATGTAATCCGGAGTCGATAACTGATTTTGTATTTAATATTTTTCTCAATCAATTGAATTCCTTAAATATATTCTAACCTGAAAATATTCTCTCTTTTTTTAAATCTCTCACATCTTCTATAGCAAGTTTTTATTATTTTGGAAGAAATTTTAATTGGCATTATCATGGAAAGTGAAAGATTCTTGTCGATACTGATTCAACATAGTGATAGATGGGACTGTACATGTTTGTTATTTAATAAATTTATTTTCGATGATATAAAAAATTTCATATGTGTTTCTTTAAGGGATCCTTTAATTATTCATTAATGTAATGAACTAATGTAAATATAACATGAATTTCGTGATGATTTCTTATATTTGATAAGTAAACATGATGATACTTTCGAAAGTCCTAACAATAAAATAATTTTATGTCTGGTTAAATTTTGTATAAAACACTGGCTTGTGTGTATATATTTGGCATAATCATAGTACAAATTGTGTATTTTTTTGTCATTTAAAACTGTTCAAAATTGTCATTTATAATGATTAATAAGAGTTATACGAATTTGATATAGTCTTTTTGATATATGGCCTGATTAATATTTGTATGTAATTGGTATGGAGTTAATATAATGTGTACGTAGTTGTTATGAAATGTGGTACGCATTTTCTATAAATATCTGTCTTATTTGGTATATTCAGAGTATAAAAGATGTGATTTTTGTCTCATTTAAAGATGTGCAAACTTGACATTTTTTTAGTAAGAGTTGTATGAATTTGATATTGTATGCTAATATATGGCCTATTTAGTCTTTGTATTAAATTGATATGAAATTAATGTAATTTGTTCATAGTCGATATGAATATGGTATAAATTTTGTATAATTATATGTCTTATTTGATAGGTTCATAGTATAAAAGAAGTGTTTTTTTGGTCATTTAAAAATGTTCAAAGTTGAAAGTGAAAGTTTCTTATTGATTCTAGAGAACCTCTTTTTTTGTCACTTTGTTTTTCAGAGTCCTGAATGTCTCAACAATATAGATATATTAATCATATATCTGAAACAAATTTTAAAGTTTTTTGATTTGTTACGATTTGGGAGAGAATTGAGAGAAGAAAATTTAAATTTTGAATTGTTGTTTGAAATTGATACGAATTGGTAGAATTTGAAGCAAACGGATTGGCATGATTAGGGGAACTCACATTTAATTTTACTTTTTCTTTCCTTTTTAATCGTAACTGAAATTTAAACTAATGTATCAGACCAATGTATCCGCAAGTCTGGGACGTATCCGGATGGCCAAAAAATTAAGGGATTTTTGTAATTAAAAAAAAGGTAGAGATAGAATGTAATTTGATCATTACACTATGAGATTTATGTAAGTTATACTAAATTTTAAATACATATATGGAGTGATTTCCTTAAATAAAGTACGAAAGATATTGATTCTGGATTAACTCTCCTCTTGAGACAGAAATTGTGGGATTAAAGTTTTTTTACCCATGAATGTTATTATTAGGCTAAACTATCCCAAAAATACTTTTAAAAAATTATGTTACATTGTCACTTGTCAGCTTTAAATCAAACCCGCAAAATTTTCTTCAAAAAAGTTGTGCACCCAACAAATGCTTATGATGGACCCCAACAGGTACCGGCCAATATTGCCAAATTAAACGAATAACCTAATTTATCAAATTTTAACCAACCTTTAATTGGAGAAAAATTCCAACTAACCACAGCTGACCCAGTCATCATTCAAGTCTTTTAAACAGAAATTGTCGAAATTCCTAACAAAAAAAGGCACGACAAAAAGGTGTTGCCCATAATGCAGGTTAAGATCATGACTTTTCATTAAATTGCCCATCAAATAATAACTAAACCAACAAAATTTGAATAAGACCCTAAGGAAATGACTTCAGGAATTCAAACTTCACTTTTTGGCTCCTCTCTTCTTAGGTGAATTGTCAAAAAAATTTAATATATAGTAATACATCCGTCCCATATTAGATGAGCACTTCCTACTTTACATGGTGATTAAAAAATTATTAATACATTAAAAGACTTTTTCATTTTGTCATTTGCTTATATCAATGCAATATACATAAAGTATAGAAATAGTTAATATTGAAAATTATTTACATTCAAAAAGTCATATTAATTATAGAGATGAAATAAAAAAAATTAATTAATTCTATCTTGACTTAATAAGTGATCAAATAATATAGAATAAATATTTTTAATAAAATATTCATCTAATACAGGACCAAGGAGTTCTAATAAATTTATAAAAGGAAAGATGAAACTGTCAAAAAGTTTTAAGGCAAGAGTAGATGTCAACTCTTCAAGTACAAACGACCCACTAGTGGGAACTCGGGCCTTTAAATTATACTCTACGTCCATTATTGACTTTATATAATTTTAAAAAAATTATTAAAAAAATAATAATTTTATTATATCACCCTTTGAATATAATAAATATAATATTTTAAAAAATAAAATAGGAAAATGACTACTAAATAATGATAAGGGTAAATTAGGAACTAAGTTAAAATTATCTCTTGATTTCATAAATTGAACAAGTATTGTTGGACATCTATTTTTAGTATAGTGGACAAGTAAAGATAGAAGGAGGGAGTATGTTCACGTCAAGTCAATACACATATATGTCATGTAGGGATGTTCACAGTTTGGATAAAAATCGATCCAAATCTAAAAACTAAATCAAATCGAGCAAATAAACCAATTTTTAATTTGGTTTGGTTTGGTTTGGTTTTACAAAAACTAAATCAAATCGATCAAATAAACCAATTTTTAATTTGGTTTGGTTTGATTTTACATTTTAAAAATCGATAATATTTGGTTTGATTTTGATTTTGTTCAAAAAAAATTGAAGAAATAACCGAATCGAACCGATAAATTATATACATATTTTTTTATAATTATATATACATAATATATTGTTTTTTATGAACACTTTTGTATGCAAAAAATAGGGCACACTAATTTAAAATAGTAAGATATGATACGTCTTTTATTTGTACAATTTTATCATTAGCATATGTATTATTCAGTAAGTTTATGTTGTTTAATACATTGTATTAGCTAACAATATAAACAGGAAATTAAACATAATTAAAGTTCTAGTATAAGAATTATAAGATCCAAAATGAAACGAAGATAATTTGTTTTTTTGAATGAATTATTGTCTTTTTGTCTCTTTTGAATGAATCGTTTTTTTTATTTTTGTGTATGGTTAATAACTGAATAACCAAACTAAATCAAATCGAAATCGATAACAACCAAACCGATGAATGTATATTTTAATTGGTTTGACTTGGTTTTAATAATTTTAAAACCAATTAAATTGATTTGATTTTGATTTTGACCAATAACCGACCCAAACCGACTCGTGAACACCCCTAATGTCATGTGTTTGAATATAAAGTTCGATAATAATTAACTTCTATATATTTTTACTTCATTATATCATATTTAATAATAATAAATTATATTAATTCGATGTAGACACGTGCGGGTTGAGCCGCACTCATCAATTATCCAACGAGATCAAGTGCAGAGGAATTCGCAAGGAAATTGAGCTTTTTATTTTTTATTTTTTTATGTGATGTGTGGTATAAGAAACGCCTCTTTATGTAACGGGAATCAAAAGTGTATCCTGTGATATATATATATGGAATATTCTTTATGTTGTCACTGCCTTAACGGTCAACAACCTTTGTGCAATCACTAGCCCAAATCTGGTACAAGCTAAGAGTAGTGTGTTTGGCATGGAAAAAAGTATTTTCAGAAAATATTATAAAAAATTTCTATGTTTAATTTGAAATATTTTATCTAGGAAAAAAATCATTTAAAATAAAGAAAATGGGTTTTTGAAATTGAGAAAACAAGTGGCATTAACTTTAGTTGTCTCCTCCCTGCCCTTTAATACACCTTGCACTCAACCCCACCACTATATAGGTCCCCATTGTCACCACTCCACATTTTGAAATGGGAATAACAAGTTTCATAAGTGTTTGTCTAGATTATATAAAATATTTTTAAGACAATATATTCTACTTACTTATCAGTTACCAAATACCGGGAAAAAAAAACTTATTATAACAATTGTTTGATTAATTTAGCCTAAAAATAGGTAACATGTTTAAATTATCTCCCTATAAGGGCCTAAATCTTAAAGGAGTGTGAATGTGTATCAGCAACCTAGTGAACTGATTGATCTGAAAATGAAATAGTCACTCTCCAAAATCATTTTCAAGAAAACATCATAAAAATGAGTCAAGTTTTTTTAAAAAAAAAAATTAAAATTACAAACTTGGAATTGAAATTCTACATATAGGTGAATTTAGAATTTAAAATTGAAATTTTGTTCAAATATCATAAATAAACACAAATATATCAAATCAAAACTTCAAATTTAAAGTCCAAATTCCATGGACAAATGGTCCCTAAATAAATTATCTACAATTCCATGAGATCCAAAATAAAGAAGAAAGAAGGAAACGAGTTCAAAAGCAAGATGTAAATATACATATTATCAGTAAGTGTATTAGTGTTCAATTTCTCTAATAATATATGCTCCCCACATGATGAGTTCATTTCTATACATTAAACAGAGCAATTATTCAACATATATATATATTGTTGAGGAAGAAAAGTGAAAAAAAGAGAAAGCAAATAAAATGTTCCACCAAATTTGGTACTATCTCAATGACTTGTTATAGTAATTGGAAGGAACAATTTTGATGACAAGTCCAGGAAAAACATCATCAGGATCATGAATATGTGGATTTCTCTCAACAATATAAGGATCACCACACTTGTCACTAATCGTATGTAACGTTTCCCCTTCTCCAACAACATAAATTTCATCGCACGGTCGGTGAGACATCGACAATTGATTTCCTCTTACTACAGAATCCCAATTCCTAAGGTTATTTTCCCTAACAGAACTCATTAATACAAGTGCCATAAGGCTAATTGCACATAACCATGAAGCTACATCGGCTATGAGTATTGAAGCCTTTATTTTGGATGTGTTTTTATTGGATACAGAAGCCATTTTTATGAGGGGATAGAAGAAAGATTATTTGATATTGTGTATAAAGATGGTGAAGAGATAAGTATTTATATGGATATTTGGCGTGAGAGTTTTTATGTGGCCTTTTTTGGGTTGATGAAGACTTTGGAATATTGGTTTTGAATTAGGCAAGTTGAGTTGAACTACAATTTGGCGTGTACTTATTATTTGTTCACCAAATTATGATAGATCGTTATGATTTATGAAAGGCTGATTAGGTAACGAAAACAATTTTGTGGGATCAACAGTGGTGGAGTGAGGATTTTTACTGAGATGGTTCAAAATTTAAAGAAGTAAATATAGTAACTAGTCAAAGGAGATTCGACGTCTACTATATATACATAAAAAAATAATTTTAACCATGTATAGTATAATTTTCCACCGAACTCAACGCCAAAAGCTAACTCATGAGGAAAGAATTGTCCAAATTAACCATATTAAGGAGATCATCCATTCTTTAAACCACAATATGGAACTCTTCACGGTTTGACATCAGGACCGTCTCGACCATATAAGGTCACTAAAGCAACCACTTGGGGCCCCAAATTTTTTAGGACCCCCAGGTTTTCCTAAAGAATATATATATATAGTACTTGTTTACTTTATTTAATGTGGAGCTCGTTGTAATAATTGAGAAATTGAATAGTATTTAATTAATTATAGCATCTTTTTTTATGTGGCTACCTATTTTGTTAACTTATTTATATTTTGGTTCACGTTACAATTCTTACATTTATCTTTTTTATTCCTCAATCAATTTTTATTATCTCATTATTGAATATTCTAATGTCTATCAAACGGTCAAGCCTTTTGCATTATGCAAAATCTATTATTTTGTATTTATAAAAAGATCAAATTTATTTTTTTGATGTATTCTTTAAATTTTAAGCACTGCAACAAATTCATACTAGTATTATTATATCAACTTTTTAAATTTTGAGCCAGATTTTATTATTCTAACTTTATATTATATTTCTTCATTGAATATTTTCATTGTTAACATTCTTATTTCATAAGGTCTATGTACACCCTACCTTCTCGAGACTTCACTTGTAGGATTACATTGAGTATGTTATAGTAATTTAATTTACATATGACAACTAAAAGAAAAGGGCATAATTATGAAGTTTGGTTTTAGGCCCCTGAATTTGTTGAGACGGTTTTGTTTGACAAATGAAAAGGGTTTATTATAACTTGCTAGTACAATTTAATATAATGTTCCTCCTTGGATGGATGGTGTCTTTAAATAAGTTATATGTGAGTAATATATTTGGCTGCTAACTCTTAAAGTATAACGACATTTCAATTAATAAAGTTAGAAATGACAAGTTTACGTTATTACAATTTTAAACACACCATGATTCTAATTAATTGATTCCTTCAGATAACTATTGACTAAATACAGAAAGGAACTTAAATAAGTGATACTGATACTTTAACAAATTTCACTAGTATTTTTCTCGCAACTAACCTGGCATCAGCAGCAAGGACAGGTTCTATTACCACCAAATCCAAATACATAACTATAATAATATACCACTAGAACCTCACGTTGAATAAACAATTACAAAGAGAATTAAAATACCAAATAATAACAAAAGCACTTACGGAATAGAATTAGGATTAGGAAGGAAATAATAAAATGTCAACGAGGAGTACGTACTATAATATTGGTGACTAAGGCCAGGCCGTCTCAAGTTCTAGTTTTAGTGAAGAGGATAAATATTAAGTGATTTCTTTTTATATGTCTGACCTTTGGTGTTTAGTATCAGTTTTGGTCAGAAGTAGCAAGTACCTGATAAAATAATTGAAGTACGCAAAAACTTATTCCAAACACCACCCTCGTTGATAGACACAAGTGAAAGAAAAGTCAACAAAGGTTGTTAAATAAAGTCCAATTCAAAGAAGGAAAAAGTAGGAAAAAAAAGTAGGTAGAAAAAGGAAAAGGAAAGGAAAAGAAAGGTCCTAGTATAATTGGGTTTTCCTTTTCCTAAAAGGAAAACACAAAGTTTTCATATATTTGGCTAGTCCTTTTCTTATAGGAAAAGGTTTATAACTCTATAAATATAAGCTCATTCCTTCTAACATAATTTGGTAGAACTCACAATGTAGTCCTAGGAGAATTCACAATGTAGTCCTAAGGGCTTGAAGAGTTTTGTGTAGAGCATCCACAATTCACAAAGAGAGAGAGTAAGAATACAAAGAGAGTTATACACCAAGATAAATATTATATTCTTGAGTGTCCTCTTTAGTAGTTGTTCCTTTTACAAGAGAGAATATTAATTGTTGTTTTCTCCTTGTATTTGAGAGCGGTGTACTCCATATCAAAATAGTAAAATTCTTCTACTCCGTGGTTTTTCCCCTCTATTTGTTTGAGGGTTTCCACGTAAAATTCTCGTGTCTAATTTATTTTCATTATTTATCATCATATCAAACTTTAGTTGTGGTGCTTCCTCCCCCCAACAACAAGGAGTACTAAAATGGTGACCGAGGCCATGCCTAGTGGTCAATAAAGTAAAAGAAGAATTACAAGTTTCATGTTCTAGTTCTAGTGAAGATAAAAAATATTAGGTGATTTCTTCTCATATGTTTGAGCTTTGGTGGTCACTAGTACCTGTGTTGGTCCAAAGTACTCCATCTATCCCATTTTATGTAGTGCATTTTTCTTTTTAGTTTGTCCCAAAAAGAATGTCATGTTATTATAATTAGAAATATTTTAACTTTAAACTTTCCCTTTTACCTTTAATTAAATGATTTACAACCACACAAATATTTAAGAATTGTTTTAGACCACAAGTTTCAAAATTCTTCATTTTTTTCTTAAACACCGTGCCAAATCAAACGGTGCCACATAAAATGAAACGGAGAAAATAACAAGTATCTAGTAAAATTGTCATTAATAAACACGAGGAGTGCTAAAATGGTGTAAATTTGAGCAAGTGGAGAAGGTGAATGACGTGAAGAAAAGGTTACATCCCCCAATAGACCAATTCTTCAAACCTTTAGCCATCATAATTAACAACAAACCGAACCCTAACCTACGTCCCTAAAGTCAATAAAGAGTACTAGTTGTAATTGGGTTGTGAATATTCATCGACGGGACCAAATGCTCACTTTCTTCTACAGAGTGTTAAGTTTTGGCCGATTGCATTTGGCGTGCTAAAACAAGTTTGGCCAACATTAGCCTCTTGACCTTGTCAATACGTTATTGTGTGCCCTCTTTATTGACTTCTTCTTAACAAAAATTGCAACCATTTGATCAAACATTCCCCTTTCTATTTCATTGGATAATAATACAAGAACGTGTTTATTAATATTGGTACTCAACAATCAAACAAGGAGTTTAAAAGGTGTGACATATATTTTTGTTTCCTTTTTGCTTTACTTGAGCGAGTCTATTTGTTGGACCCCTTTTTTATCACATGAAGAAATTACTTAGTAAGTATTTTTTAATAAATAATTACTGATTTTAGTTATATTTTTTATTTATTATCATCTATAACAATACATAGCAATAGTATGATAAATCTGTTATGTATTAAAAGTGATTTATGCATGTAATATAAATGTATTATAAGTGTTTTAAAATATATTATGCTTGTATGGTAAAAAATTTACACAATGTATTATAAGTGTATTAAAATGTGTGATAAATGAATTATCCATAATAAAACTTGTACTATATGTGTTTTATAAATTCTTCTGTAATATGTATTAAAACTATATTATAAGTGTTCAACGGAAAAAAAAATATTATTGCTATATATAATAAAATATTTTCTTAATATAGTTTCCCAAAATAAAATTGGTCCAATGGCCATATTAATAAGTTTAAAGAAAGAGCTTTTAAAGACAAATAGTTACAAGTAACTACAAGTTTATGGATAAAATATCTGAAAAAGAGAACGGGTAGAGAAAAAACTTGTGATCGAGCAACTATTGAAGAGTGTGAGAGAGATAAGGGTGAAAATAGTGATTGACTGGAGAGAGAAAACGGTGATCAACGGGAGAGAAAGGAGAAAAGAAAAGGACTTTAACTGTATTTTAAGGAGAAGAGAAACAGACTATAGCTAATTTATTTTAATAAACTTTAGATCTTGCTCCAAACTCTTTAAAATTATATAGAAAAAAACCCTAAGCATCATTTTCTTAACCCTAAAACGCAAAAATAAGGAAAAAAGAAATTCAGTGTCTATTTTGTTATAAGACGGAATACTTGTTCTATTTTATCATTTTGATCCTTGTACTTCACAAAGTTTCATCTAGAGTACACTTCTACTTAATCCAAACAAGATTTTTATGTGATTTTTGTATTAATAGAGGGAAAGTTTTGTATTTTTTTTTAGAAAACATAGTTGTATATGTGACCATCTATAAAATTTACCCCCTATATGTATCAATAATATTGATTATGCAACGACGTTGATAAGTCAATTAATTTTAGGGAAACTTACATAAATAACATAGTGTAAAGGGTTAATTAACATTTTTTCCTATCATTTTTTAAATTACATAAATTCCTTTAAAACATGGTAATCCGGATACATTAATTCAGTAATTCGGATACATTAATTAGGATTTTATGTATCAGTAGGTAACATTTAAAGCATGATATATTGGACATAGAGATAATTTATGAATAAGATTTAATATATCCGAATTACTAAATTAATGTATCCGGAGTATTGAATTAATGTATCCGGATGGAAAAAAGGTATTTTTGTAATTTTTTCAAATGAATGGGAGTAATGAAAAATATGATAAATAAAGGAGTGTAATTAGATAATTTTTCCTTAATTTTAGTGATGGCAAAATTAGTCTACAAAATCTAATTTTCGTAATTCATCCATTGTCCATCTAATTACTTAATATAGCAAACATGTGTTATGTATTCATTATATATATAATTACACTTAAAAAAAAATTACATAGTGTAAACTATACTTCATTTTTTCTAGCATCTCTCTTTCAATCTCGATCGCCTCTCTCTTATCTCTCCCTCTCTTGCTTCCTTTCTTCCTCCCTCTCTCCTCTCTCTCTCTCTCTCTCTCCTCCCTTGTCTCCCCCTCTCCCTCTCCCTCTCCCTCTCTCTCCTCCCTTGTCTCCCCCTCTCCCTCTCCCTCTCCCTCTCTCACTCCCTCTCCCCTTTTTTAGCTTTTTTTTATAGTTGTTTATTTGTATCAATTGTATATTTGCGCTCTCTCACTATCAATAGTCATTTTATTTTGTAAGTATTAATTGTATATTTCTCTCCCTTTCTCACTGCCTCTCTTCTTTTTTAGGCCTTTTCCTTATATTTTATTTTATGTTTTTTTATCGATGGTATATTTGCTCTTTTTAAATCTCTCTCTCCTTCTCACCACTACCTTTTTCTTCTCTCTTTTTTTAATTTTTTTTCATATTTTACTTTGTGTGTTTTTATTAGTTGTATATTTACTCTATCTTTCCCTCTCCCTCTATCCCTTTATAACTATTTTTTTTGTATTTTACTTTGTGTATTTGTATTAATTTACTACATCAAAGATCTTTAGCAGCAATTAATTAATGACAATAACTTAATTTTCGCTAATTAAATATATCATTTTAGAGGCAATTAGCACTCTTTGTAAATGTTCCTAAAGCCTATAACGACATTGGATCTAATGGCAATTAACTAATGCCGATAAAGACTTTAGTATTCTTTGTTAATGTGCATATTTATTGGCGCTAAAAGTTGTTTTTGTTGTAGTGATTGTATATTTGCTATCTCCCTCTCCCTCTCTTGCTTCTCTCCTTATTAAACTTTTTTCTTGTATTTTGTTTTATGTGTTTGTATCAATTGTATATTTGTTTCTCTCTCCTCTCTCTCCCTCCTCCTCACCTTCTCATTGCCTCACTATTTTTAGACTTTTTTCATTTATTTTATTTTGTGTGTTTGTATCAATTGTATATATTCTCTCTTATTTCCTCTCTCTAGCCTTTTTTTTTTGTATTTTATTTTGTGTGTTTGTATCAAATGTATATTCTCTCTCTTTTTATAAACTCTTTTCTTGTATTTTGTTTGGTGTGTTCGTATCAATTGTATATTCTCTCCCTCTTTCTCTATGGCCTTTTTTCTTATATTTTATTTTGTGTGTTTGTATATACTACCTATATATTTTTTCTTTCTCTCTCCTTCTCCTTCTCTCACCGACTCTCTCTTTTAGCTTTTTTTCACATATTTTATTTTGTGTGTTTGTATCAATTATATATTTGCTCTCTTTTCCCCTCTCTCTCTATATAGCCTTTTTTATATTTTATTTTGTATGTTTGTATCAATTATGTATTTTCTCTCTCTCTTTTATTCTCTTTTTTCTCTTTATAGCTTTTTCCCTTGTAGTTTGTTTTGTATGTTTGTATCAATTATATATTTGCTCTCTCTTTTTCTCTTCCTTTCTCTCTATAGAATTTTTCTTGTATTTTATTTTGTATGTTTGTATCAATTTTCTATTCTCTCTTTCCCTATATCTTTATAGCCCTTTTTCTTATATTTTGTTTTGTGTAATTATATATTTTCTCCCTTTTTAGCCTTTTTTTTCTTTCATCTTTTCGATACACATTTCTGCATGTGAATGTATACAAGTGATACAAGAGCAAATGAATACAAGTGATACAAGAATGAATGAATAAATACAAGTAAATGGCGAATGAATACACGTGATACAATAGCGAATGAATACAAGTAAGAGCGATTGAATATAAATCATACAAGAACAGATGAATATAAGTGATACAAAAATTTTGAATACAAGTGAGACAAGAGAGATTGAATACAATGATACAAGAGAGAATGAATACAAGTGATATATATAATAGCAAGAGAGGTGAACTTTTACACGAATTTTCAAGTAGATGAAATCGATCGAGTGGTCTCGAAGAAATTAAGAATATTGTTTCTTGATATTTTAATTGGTCAAATTCAAAATCAAGTGTCTCCTTTCGATGAATGATCGAAAGAACCACTTTAAGTAATGAATATTATTTAGATTTTGAGACGAAAGAACTCCTTTGCTATCAAAATATCTAATATTTCGAAAAAAATTCACTGATTACCCATAGTCAGGAATAGAATAATTAAGGGAAAGATATTAGGATGATAAAAAAAATGACTAGCAAAGGATAAATTGGCTAGTTCTCATTTTATAATTAAGAAATTCAATTGTTGGTCATTAAAGAATAAAAAAAAGAATTTCAAATTTACAAGATACGATCTATCTGGATCTAAAGTGTCAATCCCAACAAATATCGAACTAAAAAAAGTTCCATGAAAACACTTCGAATTGGGAGGGCGATCCTCCCAGTGAATTGACCGTACCCCAAACCGATATAGAATACAATCTAAATGCATGCATGAATACAATAAATACATTAGCATGATACCTCAAAAATATATAAATACATAGAGAGGTGAAAATACAAAATACAAAGAGAAAGAGATGTGAAAATACAAAATACAAAGAGAAAGAGAGGTGAAAATACAAAATACAAAGAGAAAGAGAGGTGAAAATACAAATTATACAAAGAGGAAGAGAGATGAAATAACAAAATACAAAGAAGAGAGAGATGAAAATACAAAATACAAAATATAAAGAGGGGGAGAGGCAAAAAACACAACATACAAAGAGGGAGTGAGGTGAAAATACAAACACAACTAGAGGTAAAAATATATACAAAATATAAAATACAAAGAGGAAAAGAGGTGAAAATACAAAGAGGGAGAGAGGTAAACAAAACACAAATAGAGAGAGAGGTAAAAATAGAAAATATAAAGGAGAGAGAGAGGGGGCTGAAAATATAAAATATAAAAAGAGAGAGGTGAAATACAAAATACAGAGAGAGAGAAAGTGAGGGGCAAAAATACGAAATACAAAAAGAGAGATAAAGGTAAAAATATAAAATTTAGTAAGAGCAAAAAAGATTTTTTATCAACTTGACCTAGCCGCCACCTATCTTTTTCTCTCTTTGGGGCCTCTCAAAATTCAGGCAGATACTGGCCGGAATGGCCGAAGTAACCGGGGGAAGACCTCCTCTGGTAACGCAGAACACAATCAACACTTTAATCACCCAACCTACTATACCTCATACTGAAACCTCAAAAAACAATAACCAAAATCAATCCTATGCCAATCTTTTCAAACCCACAAACCCAGAAACAGACATTACCAAAATACCACCAAAGCAGATCTCATACATCAACGGAGAACCTTTTATTGCTTGGAAATCCGATGAGATCCAGCAGATGATTGAGAAGGAGAAACTGCAGTATGCAATAATAGGTAAGTTTTCATATGACAACATTGATATTAAAGAACTAAGGAAGGTAATTCCAATACAGTGTGGAATTAAAGGTGTACCAATAATAGGACTGCTGGATGAAAGACATATTCTGATTCGACTAAATTTTCTAGAAGACTATGCTAAAATGATGTCGACACCTATATACTACCTCAAGATACATGATAGATATTGCCAAATGAGATCTTTTATATGGAACCCATGGTTCAACCCAAAGGAGGAGACATCAAAGGCAGTGGCTTGGATAAGCTTCCCTGAACTACCCTCAAATTTTTTTGTTAAAGAGGCAGTCTTCTCCATAGCAACTGCAGTAGGAAAACCACTAACGGTGGATCTGGCTACAGCAAACAAGACAAGACCAAGCTGCGCAAAAATCAAAGTCGAGGTAGATTTATTAGCAACTTTACCACAAAGGATTAATATAGCAGAAGAGGATGCTTCAGGAATACTAAAATCAAAATGGGTAAGGATAAACTATGACTACCTACCAAAATATTGCAAACACTGTAGACTTCAAGGTCATGAGGAAAAAGAATGTAGAAGTCTTAATCCTGAGTTGGCTAGACAGTTTAAAGAAGATCTACGGAAAGAAAAGACACAAGGAATTAACACGGACACACAAAATAAAGAAGACAATCATGGAAGAAAGGAAGGGTACACTACTGGTAAACAAGAATGGATGCAAAGAAGGAGCAAATACAAGAAGGATAAATCAGGAATTATAATCGGGGAAGCGAGTCCAATACAAAAGAAAAAGGATATAACCATGGCAAACACCAACCCTTTTGCAACACTGGAAGAGGTCCTAGAAAATCAAGATAATATGAATAATACACAACTACCACAAGAAGATACTAGAACATGGATAGAGAAGAGTTTCTATGCCCACAAAAATCAAACAAAGGAAACAGTCAATAATACCAATGGTACAGAACAAACACAAGGAGATAACAACAAAAAGGAACAGAAAAACTGCAACAATCAGCTGGAATCATTTACTGAACACTTAGTAAATGACATTGAGGAAGATATCTTACCTGAGAATCCACAAATACAAACACCAAAACGAATCCTCCAAACAGAAACTGCAGCATCAAGCTTCCAAGAGGAAGAGAATGAACAAATCAACAGCAACAACACACAGTCCAGTGGGAACAGCAGCAAGACTACAGCCACAAATAGAAAGGAACAAACATCTGAGGAACAAGAAAATATGGTAAAATTTCAGACCCCTGATCTAAATCAAATAGAACAAGAAAAGGAAAACAATAGTCAAAACAAAGATTTGCCTCCCAAAATTCACAGCTGGAGGGAAGGAGAGAGACAAAAACAAAATCAACAAGAAAGAAAAAAAATACAAACAACATGGAAATTGAGGAAATCAACCCAAGAAATATAGAAGGAGCATACCAGGGGAAAGAAATTCAAGAGATGAACAAGGAGCAGCAGAAACAAGGAATATCAACAAAACCAAAACTAAATATGAAAAGGAGTAGCAGAGATTTAGATGAACATACCTTAGAGCAAAACTTGGAAGCAGCTTTAAGAGTAGGAGATATATCACCTAAACACCTCCAAAAAGGGGGAAAAGAAAGAAAAAAATTATTCTCAAGAGAGACAAGTGTACCACCTGGGAATGGAGTACACACAAGAAGGCAGATTAATAAACTCAATCAACCATGATAAAAGCTCTTATATGGAATATTAGGTCAGTCAATACCATGGAAGCCTTTACAAGGTTGATAAAGCTTAATCAAAAACACCATTTTGGATTCATAGGTTTAATGGAACCTTTTCAAGACACAGACAAGATAGAAGATTATAAAAGAAGGCTAGGCATGGAGCATGCAATGGCCAATATATCAGGTAAGATCTGGGCTTTTGTGGAAGATCTTTTTGAATATCACATAATAATAAACCATCAGCAACATTTAACCATAAAATTAAAAATTAGAGGAAGTCAAGAGGAGATACTAGTAACACTGGTATATGCAAAATGTACCCAGATTGAAAGAAGGGAGTTATGGGACTCTATGGAGAATCTAGCTACCTCAGTCAATATCCCATGGATGATAGGGGGTGATTTTAATACAATAACATCAGAAGAGGAGAAACTTGGAGGCCTACCAGTAACCATTAATGAAATTATGGATTTCAGGGGATGTATCCAAAATTGTGGAGTGTCAGATTTGGGATTTAATGGCAACAAATTTACTTGGTGGAATGGTCAACATGGGGATGACTGTATTTTCAAGAGACTGGATAGATGTTTGGGTAACCAACTACTACAAACAAAATACTCTAGTATTGATATCAAACATTTGATTAGAAATGGTTCAGACCATGCCCCTATGTTAATCACCTACACAGGAGACAATAGAAACATAAAAAAACCTTTCAAGTTTTTAAACTTTTGGATAAAACATGAAGGATTTATGGAGATAATCAAACAAAATTGGACAGCTGAGTTTATGGCAAACCCTTTCATACTTTTTCAACATAAATTGAAAAAGGTGAAAGCAGCTCTGTCACAATGGAGTAAATCAGCCTTTGAAAATATATTTCATGAAATTGAAACCCTTGAAGAGATCATCAAGGTAAAGAAAACCCAATTTCAGAACTGTCCAACACCTACCAATAGACAGGAATTACACAAAGTGCAGGCTGATTTAAACAAATTCTTACATCTAGAAGAAGAATTCTGGAAACAGAAAGCTGGGATGCAGTGATTTCAAGATGGGGATAGAAACACAAAAATTTTTCATGCACACGTACAAGGGAGAAGGAAAAGAATGCAGATAAGAAGAATGCAAGGAGAAGATGGGAACTGGATAGAGGAGGAAGGAGAAATAATCACAGAAGCCATCAACTATTACAAAAATCAGTTCACAAAGGGAGAAGAACCAAAGGATTATGAAATTCTAAACCACCTTCCCAAAATGATCTCAGAGGAAGACAACATGAGTTTTGAAGCAGAACCTACCAAAGAAGAAGTTAAGGCAGTGGTCTTTCAATTAAATAGGAATAGTGCATGAGGACCTGATGGCTTTACAGGTGTTTTCTACCAAGACTGCTGGGAAATTATTGGAGAGGATATCATCAATATGATGAAAGCCTTTTTTTGTGGTGCAGAATTACCCAGGTTTGTTACTCACACTAATTTAATACTAATTCCAAAGAAAGATTTGGTTAACACTTTTTCGGATATGAGACCAATTAGTTTGAGCAATTTTGTGAACAAAATCTTTTCTAGATTGATCCATGAGAGACTAATTTCCAAAATAACTGATAATATATCAATCAACCAAGCTGGTTTTATTAAAAACAGAAGCATAGTGGAGAATATTCTACTGACTCAAGAAATTGTATCTGACATAAGACTAAGAACAAAAGATGCTAATGTTATAATGAAACTGGATATGGCAAAAGCCTATGACAGGGTATCCTGGCTGTTTTTAACTAAAGTTCTTAGACAAACAGGATTTTCAGAAAAGAGTATAGACATGATCTATAGAATTGTCAGCAATAATTGGTACTCAGTGTTGATAAATGGACAGCAACAAGGCTTTTTTAAATCAACCAGAGGAGTAAAACAAGGGGACCCTCTATCCCCTACCCTATTTATTCTAGGAGCAGAAGTCCTGTCAAGGAGCCTAAATGCATTACACCAAGACTATCAGTTTAAGAATTTTGGCATGCCTAAATGGAGTCCAAAAATCAATCATCTTGCATATGCAGATGACATGATTATCTTTACCTCAGCAGATGTAGTATCTTTGCAAAAAATAATGGGAATTTTAAAAAATTATGAAAAGACTTCTGGACAAAAGATTAACATGGACAAGAGTGCTGTCTATATGCATAATAGAGTACCAGCTGACATCAGTATCACAGTTGAGATTGTAACTGGCATCAATAGAAAAGAATTCCCTTTTATGTATTTGGGTTGCCCTATTTATCACTGTAGGAGAAAGAAGGAGTTCTTTAATACATTGACCCTGAAAATCATGAATAGATTGCAAGGATGGAAAGGAAAAATGTTATCTTTTGGAGGAAGGGCAATACTTATTAAACATGTGCTACAAAGCATGCCAATACACATGTTATCAGCTATTAACCCCCTATTGGAATTATCAAACAAATACACAAGATGTTTGCTCAATTTTTTTGGAGCAATACAATTGGGGGCAAGAGTAGACATTGGGTGGCTTGGAATAAGATGTGTATCCCAACCACAGAAGGAGGCCTAGGATTTAGATCACTACATGATGTGTCATTGGCACTGTTTTGTAAATTGTGGTGGAACTTCAGAACAAAATCTACCTTATGGAGTCAGTATATGACCAACAAATATTGTAGGAAGGAATATGCTACAGTGGTACAGTGGAAACAGGGATCACAGACCTGGAAAAGAATGCTAGAAGCGAGGGACCTAGTAGAACACCAAATTTGGTGGCAAACTAGGAAAGGAAATTCACACTTCTGGTTTGATAACTGGACTGGACTAGGAGCTCTATACTATGTAGATCCAGGGAATACTTATGATACAAGAATTCAAACTGTCAAGGAAATGACAGAACAGGGGAGATGGAATAGAAGAAGACTAATGGAAGTACTCACAGAAGACATTGTTGATCACATAATTAATAATATAACCACCCCCAAGGAAGAAAAAGATTCTGATAGACCCTGGTGGACACTAGACACAAGTGGAGCTTTTAGTACTAAATCAACTTGGGAGTTTATTAGGCTAAGGGGACCTCAAATGAGCAAATACAATTTCATTTGGATTAAGGGTTTGCCTTTTAAAATCTCATTCTTTTTGTGGAGATGCTGGAAATACAAAATCCCTACTGATGATGTCTTAAAAAAGATGAACTTTAATATAGCATCCAAGTGTTGGTGTTGTATAAATCCTAAGGAGGAGACTATACATCATGTGTTCCTAACATCAGAAACTGCTAAAAGGACTTGGTCCTATTTCTGCAAAGCTGCAGGAATAAACATGGAGGGAGTGCAGCTGCAGCAACTAATTGGGAAATGGTGGAATGCCTCAGTAACTGCTAGATTGAAACAGATATACGCTGCAGTGCCATCAATTATAATTTGGGAATTGTGGAAGAGAAGAAATGGCATCAAACATGGACATAGGGAGATCAGTAGCTCAGTTATATATATAGTCCTAAACTCTATCCAAAGACTAGTACTACACAGAAATCCCTCAATTAGAACTATCCCTACCGGTTGGAAAAATCTGGTGCATATGATGGAGGAAGGCAAGGCAAGACTGAAAGTAACACAAGTTAAATGGAAATTTCCTCCACTCGATTGGTGTGCTTGCAACACAGATGGAGCTTCTAGAGGTAACCCAGGGAGGAGTGCTTATGGTTTTTGTGTGAGAAATGCACAAGGAAACCTAATATATGCTCAAGCAGATAAAATTGGAGATGCCACTAATATAGAAGCAGAGATGGTGGCTCTACTGGAAGCCCTGAAGTATTGTAAAAATCAAGGACTTAATAATATCATCTTCCAGACAGACTCTCAAACCATTCAAAAAATTTTAACTGGAGATAGGAAACCTCCATGGAACATAGCAGGCTGGATTGAGGAAGTGGAGGAATACAAAAGAGATATGGATGTCATCTTCAATCATACCCTAAGAGAAGCAAATAAACTAGCAGATGCTCTAGCAAATTATGCGCTAGATGAAGGACCAATGCACTGCTACTTGTTTAAGGATTTGACCACAAAAATGAGAAGTATCCTAAATAGTGATAAAAGTCAAATTCCTTATTTAAGAATCAAGAAATTCTGAGAAGATGGAGGAAAAAGGAAAAGAGACGCAGGAAGAAAGACAAAACCAGAAGGAGGAAAATGATTCCTCATATAACAGTTTGTTTATTTTGCAGGTATACACAAAAGGACTAAACAACACAAAGAATAGGACAGCAATACACTTAAACAACAACGAATCGACTCCAAAAGACAGGTCAGACACACCAGTAACTACAATGACGGAAAACAAAGAGGAAGGGTGCACATCAGAAAGACCACACTTTTTGGCACTTTCATCATCAGCACACCTCAATAACAGAGGACCAGCTTAAACAACAAAAGAGGAAAAACGACAAGGGGAAGGACCCTCTCCTAATCAAAGCAGCAAGCACACATACAGGGCTAAAATACACAAGATTCAGGTAAATCAGACACAAATCAGAAGAGATTTAGCCCCTTCATCACTTTCATGAAAAACGATTCAGCAAAGAGGAAGGGTGCACATCAGAAAGACCAAAACACAACACCTTTTGGCACCTTCATCATCAACACACCTTTTGGAAAGACGACAAGGAGAAGGACCCTCTCCTAATCAAAGCAGCAAACACACATACAGGGCTAAAATACACAAGATTCAGGTAAATCAGACACAAATCAGAAGAGTTTTAACCCTTTCATCACTTTCATGAAAATCGAGTCAACACACCGACATGCAAGGCTAAAAAACACAACAAGCAGCTAGATCAAGAGCATTTCAGAAAGGAACCATTATCAATTTGGCCCCTTCATCATCACAAACAGAGGAAACGAAGATGAAAATAGAAGAAGACGAGGAGACACTAGGAAGACAATTGGGAAAGTGGATACAGTGTATTCAAAACATTGACAACTCTTGATAATAATAAGAAGCCCAAAGGGCATATTTCATTTAAAAAAAAAAAAAGGATGGCCCATTTCAGATTCCAAGGCCACTAACTATATATATCTATACTGCTTCTCTGCATGTATGTTTCACTATTTTTATTTTGATTTTGACCTGATTTTGATATTTATATTGAAATTTGATTATTTGAAAAAAAAAAATAAAATAGTAAGAGTTGGTTGGGTTGAGCCACCACCCATTGTTTAGTCCAGTGAACATGATGAAAGAAACTGATCCAGCATAGAACAGACATAGAACACTTGAAGGTTCCATACCTGGAGACACAATAGCACAAGTAAGAACAACACTGCAAAGTCTAGGTCAAAATGCACAATTCTAGATTCCTAACTTTCTCTACTCATCAAGAGGAAATAGAAAAACATGAGATGACATGAGAATCCACATAGACATGCACATGTTCCGTACCTTTTTACTTCTTTTCCTATATTTGGTAAACATATAACTAACCATATACTATTACCTCTGTAGCAGCAAGGAACATATCATTGCCAACAAGAGCATAGACATGTCCAAGTGGACTATTAAGACAGAGGTCAGTGCCTGTTTGAGTTATTCTATGCCTGTAAAGTTGTCAGACATATCTGTGAAGAAAAAAATGGAATTCACTATTTAAGAGTGTTGTACATATTTGCAAGGCATAATAAATAAACGTGTCATTTAACTTGGTCTCAGTTGGCATGTATACTCTCCAACTTTGGGTGTGCACAGATATGCGGTTTAATTATTATAAAGTTAAACAAGTAAATACACACGTTTTACATATCAAAATCACATGAGATGCACTTGTTCTACATGGTCCCAACCAACTCTTAATCTTAACAAATAGAATTAATCATTATCTTGCTGCCGCCGCTGATTGTCATTTCGTTGCACGAATATAGATTTCACGGTGAACTTGGACCACATACAGATTTGGGGTTTATTTTTCAATGAATGTCACTGATAAATCTCCTTTCTTCCTTCTTTTGCTGTTGGGGTAGTGAAGTGGAAGAAAATGGGCAAAGTAGGAGACGTGAAAGTGAAATTGAACATTTGCACAACTGATGTGTTCACAAGTTGAAGAAGCAGACCATCACCAAACATGTCTATATATAGGGATATTTAAAAGTTATTTCCTTACAGAAGCAACACTTGAGATGGCTAATTCAACCAGTACTACTCGGTGGAATTGAAACATCGTTCACCGTGCAACAGTTGTGCTTATGTTAGCAAACTTATTCAAGGAACACTACTTTTGAGCTACATCCATAACTCGTGAAAAACAATACAGGACAGCAGACCAGAAATATCCTCCAGAGATTTACACAACTCTAATGATTTTGAGTACAAACCAGACTAGGAAAAAATATGCCTGGAACCCATCAAGAGCTCAATAGTTAGAAGCAACTAAACGGCAAGGCTCTAAGCTATGCTGCTAGGATGTGAACTACCTCTGAAAATCAAAACTGGTACTTCTTTATCTTATTATATTTTTCTTGCTTGGTACATTTTCTCACCAGGAGAAGAAAAATAAGATAATTGCTGGCCAGCAACAAAGAAATGTTATCGCCGTTTGTAAATGCAGCAACCCTCTCAAGATGTACTGCTGGATTCCGTTAACCACTTCCACACTCTAACTTGACCTGATTCATCACCAGTAAAAAATAGACCAGCAGGACCGATCTCAATTCGACGGACACTCTCCTTAGAGAATATCTTCCCCCTCTCGGAAAAGCTAACCAGAAGAAGTAATGGTGTTAAAGATCCATTCAATAATAAGAACAAAATATGAGTTGCAACAACATAGAGAGAGAATGTGAAGCTTACGATGGCAAATCATAGACGAGAATGGTGTTGTCGTTGCAAGAGCAGAGCAATACAGGCTTTGCTTCTGAATCGTGCATGCCACACAGAGCAAGCAAACCCTGAAGATAAGATAACATTGTTAAATGACAGAGAAAACATCTTCAAAGTTGTCACAACAATTATTTCCTCCTCCAAGAAATGTATATAACATGATGTTAGAATATGAGATCAAACTCAAAAAAGTGTAAATTGTTGGCTGATATTGGGCACCGATTTGCACAACTAATGCTGCGTTTGGTTTGTGGTATTAAACAATACCCATACTACGTAATGTGGGAATCTCTGTCTTGTTTTAAATTTTATGCAGGATGAAATGTGAGGATATGGGTAATTGGCAATGTAGAGGATTAAACTATTGAAAGACCAAAATGCCCATTTAAAATGAACCAAACATCCCTCTTAGTCCCTTTTACAACACTCATGTTACAACAGTATTTCACATTTTATCAACATCTAAACTTTAAGAATGATGCTCCTCAAAGAGACTGATTTTTTTCATGCCAAACCATCCAAGAAATTCTGAAATGAATCCAGATTTTTTTCAGTCTCTTCCATCTGTATAGCGCAAGTTACAAATCTAACAGATGTCCTCCATAAAATTTGAGGAACATACAGCTTCTATCATGGGTCTATCATGCAAGGCAGCGGGGAAATTGACGATGATGTCACACATCGTATTGGGGTAGGGTGGATGAAATGGAGGCTCGCTTCCGGAGTGCTATGTGACAAGAATGTGCCACCAAAACTTAAGGGCAAGTTCTACAAAGTGATGGTTAGACCGGCTATGCTGTATGGGGCGGAGTGTTGGCCAGTTAAGACTTCTCACATTCAAAAGATGAAAGTTGCTGAGATGAGAATGCTGAGATGGATGTGTGGGCACACCAGGAGCGACAGGATTAGAAATGAGGCTATTCGGGACAAGGTAGGAGTGGCCTCGATGGAAGACAAGATGCGGAAAATGCGACTGAGATGGTATGGACATGTGAAGAGGAGAGACAGATGCCCCAGTGCGAAGGTGTGAGAGGCTAGCCATGGATGGTTACAGAAGAGGTAGGGGTAGGCCGAAGAAGTATTGGAGAGAGGTGATTAGACAGGACATGACGCAGTTACAGCTCACGGAGAACATGACCTTAGATAGGAGGGTGTGGAGGACTCACATTAGGGTAGAAGGCTAGTTCATAGTCTCGTTATTCTTCTCTATTCATAGGCGTAGTAGTGCATTACAATCTCTTGCGCTTTGACTTCTGATTTCTGTTATTTCTGTTAGTATTTATTACTTTCTAGGCTTTGATTACTCTATTTTATCTGTGACGCTTTCATTATTTATTTATTCGTTATTTGTATTTATTTGTTATCTATTCGTTATTTGTTTGTTGTTTTTCTCATAAACTTTTAATTTCCTATTCTTATCTAACATTTTTTATGCATTTATGCTTTTACTGAGCCGAGGGTCTCCAGAAAACAGCCGTCCTACCTTGTAGGAGTAAAGTCTGCGTACATTCTACCCTCCCCAGACCCCATGTTGTGGGATTTCACTGGGTTATTGTTGTTGTATACAGCTTCTCCACATACTTTTACAGTGCAAAAAATTTGAATTGTTTCTGTAGACTACTCATAAAACATGTTCAACTCATTACCAAAAAAAACAGCACATGTAGCAAAACAAGTCACTACTATTGGTGCATTGTTTTTCTCATCTTCCACCAAGGCTATTTAGAATAGCCTCAAACATGACCATACAGAAAATTTACCATCTCCTCCGGCCATCCACTATAAAGAATTACTTTGGTCTTCAATCATCCTCACCTCCTATGCTAGAAGAAATGCAATGCTGCCAATCGTCCATTTCCAGTCTTTTTTGGAATAAATTAACATATATGTTTGCCTTACCAGTCGAGATGGGGTTGCACCAAGGATCAGCGCTTAGCCTGTTTTTATTTGACTTGGTGATAGATGAATTGACACGGCATATTCAGGATGAGGTGTCATGGTACATGTTATTTGCAGATGACATTGTTTTGATCGAGGAGACGCGTGACAGAGTTAATGATAGGTTCTGGCGTCTAAAGGGTTCGGGTTGAGCAGGACCAAGACAGAATATTTGGAGTGGATGAGGTAGGCGTGGAAGTGAGACTTGATACATAAGTTGTCCCCAAGAGAGAGATTTAAGTATCTGGGGTCTCTGATCCAAGGAAATGGGGAGGTCAACGATGACATCATACACCGAATTGGTGCGGCATGGATGAAGTGGAGGCTTGCATCCGGAGTTGTATGACAAGAAGGTAACATCAAAACTTACAGGTAAGTTCTATCGAGTGGCGGTTAGACCGACTTTGTTGTATGGAGTAGAGTGTTAGTCAATCAAAAACTCTTAGGTTCAGAAGATGTAAGTGGCAAAAATGAGGATATTGAGATGGATGTGTGAGGCTGCGGGTATACTGAGAGTGATAGGATTAGGAATAAGGATATCCAAGACAAAGTGGGAGTAGCCTCCATAGTGGACAAGATTAGGAAAGGGAGAATGAGATGGTTTGGACATGTGAAGAGGAGACGTGCAAATGCCCCAGTGAGGAGATGTGAGAGGTTGAATAAAGTGGGGTCAAGGACAGGCAAAGGTACGCCGAAGAAGTATCAAGAGGTGATTAGAGATATGGGCATCTTCAACTTACCGAAGGCATGACATTAGATAAGAAGGGATGGAAGTGGCAGATAAGGGTAAAAGGTTAGTAGATAGTTGAGAGTTGTCTTATAACTAACCTATTCATGTATTTGGTTTGGTGGTAGTATAGACCATTGTGTATGTCGTAATATTAGCCTATGCATATGGTCTTTGGCTTTTGGTATCTGATATCATCTGTGTTGTACCTTCTTGTTGTTACAGCTCCTTGCATATATGCTCCGCACTACTTTGAACCGCTCCCATTTTCTTTTAATTATTGTTTTGATTCGCTTGAGCCAAGGGTCTATTAAAAACAGCATCTCTACCTCGGAGAAGTGGTAAGGCATGCGTACACTCTACCCTCCCTGACCTCACTTTGTAAGATATCATTGGTTATGTTGTTGTTGTATCTATTATAAAAAACAAAGAACTAAACCAAAGGTGTACTTCAGTAATAATTACAGTAGTCAAAATAGCAAAACCTACCACCGAGATACCTCATAAACTATCTAAAACATGACTTTTTGAATTTTCCAAATCCAATCCCCCTACTGAGATATTCTACAAGAAGCGCGTCTCGATAACCACCTTCCACATAATCAAGCACACCTCCTTTAATGTTCCGAAAGAAAATTAATTCTACCTATCTCCCAGTCATTCTAGTTCCTCCTAAATTGGAGATTCCAGTTGCTCCCCACTGAGACATCCTGGTAGACCATAGACAGTTTTCTTCATTAATTACAATCATGTGTAAATCTGGAAACCTGTCTTTCAAAGTAATATCCATCTTGATTGACAAAAAATTTATCCTACTTCCTATCAGATAGTACCCTATCTAGAAACTCTTCCTGGAGACTCCTAATGCACTTCCAACTTGCAACTCTGTGGGATAAGGTACCAGGTCTAGCACACCAGTCTTTTCAATCAGTCGATCTTGAAATATTTTTTTGTTTCGTCTCACACCCACACTCCAGTAAAATAGGACATAGATAAATGATCAGACGAAATTTCAGGCTACGCTCTTCTATTTAGAAATTTGAAAGTGTCATCACGTACATTTGATAGCAAAAAACTATTAATTCAAGAAGCAAAGGTATAAGTCCACTATTACTTCTAAGCAATGCATATTGTTCTCCATGAAGAGGAGGATCAATTAGAGAGAAATTCATAACCAATTCTGAAAAATCTGTTTTGGCTTATATAATTCTGAGAGCACCTGTCCACACTAATACTATTCTTTGCTTTTACTGAAATCACCCCCAATGACTCATGATCAGCTCCATAACCCTTTCACTGTGTGAATTGTAACAAACGGAGATTCCATTCTTTTCTTGAACAGGGCCCTTGTATGCCAGGAAATAGCTGAAGTCTAGTATTTATCGACAGAATTAAATAGCAAGCAACCAATTTTTTCTAAACACTCCTAGATTCTCCTGTCCCAACATCACTACAAACTTGTTCACTATTACTTCCATTTCCCACTTAATCTACCCAATTGTTTAGCTAATCTCCTATTGCTGAGGTGTATCTCCTTTTTCAATAATTTTATCCGAAGAAAAAACTGTTGATTCATAGCAACTATCTTACTTCTTTTTTGTAGATCATATCCTTGTATGTTTTCTTATTAAGAGCTAAATAATAAATTAACCTCTAGTTTCTGTTTATTTTTCAAAAATCCAAATGATTCAATTATTTTGTAGAATTTACTTAATATTTTAGCTTTTATAGTTTGTAAAATATATACCGTCTTTATTTAGCAACTTTAACATAATCATTATACAACGGAGAAGCAAAACACACAAGTTTTCAGAATTCAATTCACAATAAATAAATTTCACTCATAGGTTTTGCTAGGCCAAAAGGCGCTGTAGAAGGATTTCAATACTTTACTCCCTTGTGAACCATTTTACACGATTATACTAATATTTGGATATTCCCATAACATATTCTCTTTGCTACAGCTTTCTCAAAAAAAAAAACTCAAGTTCAAAGAGTGCTTTCTAATGTTTTTATGCAGTTCCAAATATACCTTTGTATTTTAGACAAAGTACAGCCAATCATCATCCGAGACCAAACTAAAAGTTAAAAAGTTCTACTTTCATTCTTTAAACACCATTTATTTGGGACAAGAAGAGACCTTTTTTTTAATAGTTTGTACCATGCATATATTACTCTTTTGGTAATTAACTCTAGAATTTTCAGTAACACCAATGTAGTATGACTTTATGTTCTAGGAAGTATATTGAACCACAACTGTAAGGTTATTTACTAAGCACAATTATTAAAGAATATTTCATCAAAAATAAACACAAACTATTTTATGATTCTCTTCCCTATCAAACAAATTGATAATACTAAGCAATCGATCAATTTTTCTCGTGGACTGTGGTATTACACTGAATGTGTTGTTGTAAGCTTCAGTCAATTTTTCTTTTCTATTTTCTCTAAAATATCACTTCCAGAAGGTAAATTTTAAAACTTGGTCTTCACCGAATGAGTTTGTTTCAGTTTTGACTTAATTAATACTCCGAGTCATTTTTCTAGATGATATGTGAGACCAAAGCATCATAAAGTAAATGTTGACAGACGAAGTAATCTCACTTACACGGTCCACTTGATGAGTATATGTAACCTCCAAGTTCCCACTCTCGTTAGCAGCCCAAATCTATAAAAACAAGCACAATCATCAACACATGATTATATAAGCTTAAGAGGGCTAAATTTTTCAAGAAAAAGAACAAACATAAACCTTTATTGTTTTGTCCAGTGAACATGATAAAAGAAACTGATCCCAGCATAGAACAGACATAACAACACTTGTATGATCTGTCAAAATCTGTAAGCACTCCAATGTTTCAAGGTTCCATACCTGAAGATACAATAGCAACAGTAAGAACAAAAAGGTAGCAACTGCAAAGTCTAGGTCAAAATGCAGAACTCTAGATTCCTAGATTTCTCTAGGCATCGAGAGGAAATAGAAAACATAAGATGAAATGAGAATCCACATTGCTCTCTGACCAACTTACTCTTATTGAATTGTCCATGGAACCAGAATATAGTCTATTAGCTCCAACGACCAGTGATACCACATGATGGGTGTGTCCTGTCAATGCTTTGACTGGATCAAAGTTGTTGGTGCTCCCATTATATTTCCATGCCAATATCCCATCCTGCAGTACTTTCTAGTAAATCTACAGACTGAGACACCAGGCTGTATAGACATGCACTTATGTTCCATACCATTTTCTTCTTTTCCTTTATTTAGTAAGCATCTAACTAACCATACACACTTACCTCCGTACCAGCAAGGAGCATATCATTGCCAACAACAAGAGCATAGACTTGTCCAACTGGTCCATTTAGACTAAGGTCAGTTCCTGTTTGAGTATTCCATGCCTGCAAAGTTATCAGACACATCCATGAAGAAAGGAATGGAATTCACTATATTAAGAGTGTTGAACATCTTTGTAAATAGATATGCATATGTCTATGTATGGGATATGCCCAGAGTGTGGAGAGAGAGAGAGAGAGAGAGATCAACTGCCAGTAAAGAAAGAAGGATGATAAAATGATTCTGGTTGGCAGAGCTCACCTTGACAAGATTAGTTAAACCAACAAAAATCCATGGTCCTTCACTCAGCATAGAACCTACTTCACCATCAAAATTGACAACCCCTGCACACTACAACAGGAGGAAACCACCTCATAAGAATTCATTCATGATCCTCCAAAACTAGAAACTATAGTCCCACAAATCCTCATATCCAGTGGAATCTTTTGGCAAGAGACTGCTTGACTATACTTCAGATGGAAATCTGGAAGAATATTTATCACATAGACAAGCTATCTGTCCTTTAGATTCAACTTCAAAAATTTTCCTCTTCTGGGTAGCTTAGAGTTTCACAACTTGTTTTCTTACAACTGGTCAAACTGAATCAATTTATTTTTTTCGGTTTTACTTCTTTCAGTAGGGCAGAAGTTTCATAATTTATGATCTTAACAGGCTAAACTGGAGAAAGAATTCTCCTTATTCTTGGGTTGGTGTATACTATTAAGATCTGAGAGATCAGTTCACATAGTAGGGAAAGAAGTAGAGCTGAGCAAGTGACATTGTTTCTTACTTTTTCCAGGTGAAATTTTATACAATATGGTGATATCAAGCAAATAAGACAAGATTTTCCTATTCCGCTCTACCACTGAACTACTGAGGAACAACCGGAGATTCAATCTCATAGAGTTCAATTCCCATTCCCAACCCACGACACTTAACATGTTTCGTATTCTTGAAAAATATGAAAGGAAAAAGTATGAGGAGAACCTGCCCAGACTGGCAATCCCACACTCGTACTGACTTGTCCTTACTCCCTGAATAAAGCTTATCCGAGCCTGATGGCAAAGCAATCCCTGTAACTACCTGTTTCAATACCCATTTAATTAACAATAACAGTGTTCCAACCCAATACCGAAGAGCAAAGGAAACTGTCCTGTCCCTTCAATGAACAGCGGAATCGAACATTCAGATATAAAAAAAGAACAGGATTTCACATAATGAGTCTTCACATTCTTGTTAAGACAGTCTAATCACCTTTTGGTGCCCTTCAAGTTGAGTCAACAATGTAAAGCAGTCCCCAGTAGTCCATGAATGCAAATACCTACAGGTGTTTCCATATGTACAATTCCCTTTAACCCAATAATTACAAACTTTCTCTGTCTTCCTCACAACTGCACCTCCCCCAGCAGCAGTTCTCCCCCATGTATTGTTGAAATTTGGATTCCTCCGCATTCCCGCACCTCTATTGTCATCAGAAAACCCATGAGGCCGCTTCGATGACGACATCCCATTCCCTGCCGCATGCTGTTGCTGCTGTGGCGGTCCCGGTAATTCTCTATGTAAGAACGGACATGGAAATCTGTTACATCTTCCAGCCCTCCAATGAAAACAAACTTTTTGCTGTTTATTATTACTGCTGTCTCCTTGTGAAGGACCCAACCGCTGGAACACACGCTTACTTCCATCCATTTCCATAACCTTCCGTAATCTTGAATGTTCGAGCCTACTCTCTGTGATTTTTAATTTGCGAGTTTCTCGAGTAGATCTTTGGGAGACAAACCCAGTGAACTTTGAAAAATCGAGCTTCTGATGTGATCAGTGAATCTTCGGGAGATAAACCCAGTGACTTAGAGAGAGCGAATAGGGTTTGATCATGACAAGGGGAGATTGAGAAGCTCAATGAATTGATGATACAATAAAGAAGAATTTGAAATCGATTTATTAGGGTTTTGATGAATTGGAAACCCTAATTTTGGAGTTGCAGAAAGTTAATTTGGAGGAATTTGGGGAAGAAGGATCCCCAATTTGTATACTACACGACAGCGTAAACTTTACGACCAGGTAAGTAACGGGGTTATTTCTTCCCCCACAAAAATAAAACTATTAAGAAACTAAGCGCCCCGTTTAAACTAAAAAAAAAAAAATCAAGTTAATTTTAAGTTTAAAGTTTTATTTGGATTTGTAATTTGTACTTTTTTCCACAAGTATGAAAATTTTATAAATTGTGAAAATTATTAAAATTTCTCAAATGCTTATATAATTTTTATCAAATGAACAAATTATAGTTCATAAATAAGGTATCAGTATATCCTAAAGTGTTAAATTAATAAATTATATATCTCCACATCTTTTTAACTAGTTATTCTTTGATAAGTCAAACATAAGTCATTGTTTGCAAAATTTCAAAATTATAAATTTCATTTGTAAAATATAAATTTATAGGTCAACTTTTATATTTAAAAAAATTTAAATCGTAATTTGAAATTTCAAATCCTAATTTTTGGAGAATTTTGGATCTGAAACCATGATTATAGTTGAAATTTTGTGGGAATTTCACAAACAAACTCTTGATCTAAAATTAAAATTTGAAATCAAGCTCTCAAATGTTATGGTCAAACGCCCACTAAGCTAAAAGAGAAACAATATTAAAAAATAAAGAAAAAAAATCAAATTTGTCAATGTAAAATTGAATAGATTTGCCCTTTAATAATACTTATGGTAAAATATGCTCTCGTCGTTACTAGTTTTTATTTCAGGAGATCCTGAAATCAGTTCACAAATATCATCGATGCATAATGAAGGAGCAACAATGTTTGTCCTTAAACTATACGGAAAAAAATAAATTTGCATTAATGTTAAAACGAAGGAAAAGTTGAACATTTCGCATAATTTAGGAGCAAATCTAACCCTTTCATATAGTCCAAAGACAGTTGACCCTTTTCCCTATTTTTGAGTTTTAAAAGTTTTTGTGTTCCTCTTTTTTCTCTTATCATCAGTATCTCTACCACAACTCGAATTTTCTTCTTCCTCCATCCAGTCTCTCTCCACCACCACTATCCATCACCAAGGAATGTGATATATGATTTGAACATATATTATAAATACTATTTCAATGCGGGTGTATAGTTGTATATGAATAAAGAGAAAGAACGGATAATTGATGGTAAAGGTAATGGCACAGAGAGAAAAAAAAGGAATAAAATTTGATCCGTATACGACTATCTAATTTTTTCTTTTGTCTCTCTACGCTACACCAACAATCACCCTTTCTTCCTCCTTTAACCCATATGCGGCTATACATCTATATTAAAATAATATTTTATACTCCATGTTCAAGTTGTTTATCTCATTTCTCCTAGTGGCGTAGGTGGTGTTGGAGTGACGAAAAGAGAAAGAAAAATCAAAGAGGAAAAGAAGATGATGGTGGAGATGATGATAACAATGATGGCGGAAACAATAATTATCAAAATTGCCCTACAACTATGTGAAGGGGGCATTTTTCCCCTAATCTATGTGAAAGGTTCAAAATTACCATTCATTTAAAATTATTTTATAATAAGGCAAATTTATTCTTTTTCACATATATAATTGGTTAAACTTCCTTATTAAACATACATCACTATCATATATACTAATCTTACTTATACTTTCAAACAATTACATATATTATCACTAGCTATGAATTGTGTGCTATATATTGAGGAAGATATATGTACATACATATATTCCTAAAAATTAACCTAAATTGGTTATCTGTACAATTAAATCATCCTCAATTCAAACTTTCATATTAATCAACTCTTTCTCTCTCTCATCAACCTCCATTAACCTCATATTTTATGTTCCTCTTCCTCGACAAATAACATATTAGCAATATTCTGGATTTACCCAACATCAACCTCAGTGAACATCAATGTACAAATCTCCCCTGCATTATCGGAATCGTGTTTAGTATCAACATAAACGCACAAGCAACGTTCCTATATGATATGGAAAATGTTGTGGATCCAAAAATGCAATAATTTTGACGAACAAAAGAGAAAGATAGTATGTAATTTGCTACAAATGGAAGGAGGGTCTATGTTGTAACTGTGATAAACCTTAACGAGGAAGAAGATGATAAAGAGACTTTTTGGATCGGGTTGAAATTATTGATGTATCATACACATTATTGGGTTAAGATTATATATATATCTATTTTTTATCAATGTATCTAATTAAGTGTATATGTATCTAAATAAATATATACATGTATTAGAGATTTATGTATTATTGGAGATTCATGTATGTATCTGGCATATTATTGATGTATCTTACACATTGAGTTAAAAGTATATGTATCTAGTTTTTTTATCAGTGTGACAAAATATACGCATGTTTTGTCAACACATGTATATGAATAATAGTTCATCAATTTGAGTTAAATCTAAACATTGCTAAATCGCCAAAAAAAAAGAAGAAGGAGGCTAAAGGTGTCCCGATGGTGTATATTAAGGCGATAAAGGACAAGTATGATATAGCAAAGACTCGGGTTAGGACGGTGGGAGATGACTCAGAGCATTTTCCTATTGAGATGGGACTACATCAGGGATCTGTACTGAGTCATTTTCTTTTTGCCTTGGTGATAGATGAGCTGACATGGTCTATTCATGGGGAGGTTACATGGTGTATGCTATTTGCGGATGACATAATTGCAATTGATGAGACTCGGGACAGAGTTTATGATAGGTGGAGGTTTGGAGACAAATGCTGGAGTCTAAAGGGTTCACATTGAGCAGGACCAAAACAGAATATTTGGAGTACAAATTTAGTGTTGCGATGGATGAAAAAGGCATGGAAGAGAGGCTTGCCACTCAACTTATCCCTAAGACAAAAAGCTTTAAATATCTTGGATCCATCATCTAGAGTAGTAGGGACATTGATGATGATGTCACGCACCGCATTGGGGCAGCATGGATGAAAAGGCTTGCCTCTGGAGTCTTGTGTGATAAGAAAGTACCACCTAAACTTAAAGGTAAGTTCTACAGAATGGTGGTTAGACCAGCATTGTTATATGGAGTGTAGTGTTGGCCAGTAAAGAACTCTCATGTTCAGAAGATGCATGTTACGGAGATGAAGATATTGAGATGGATATGTGGACACACTAGAAGTGATAAGGTTAGGAACGAGGTTATTCGGGAGAAGGTTAGAATGACATCTATAGCAGACAAGATGAGAGAAACGAGAATGAGATGGTTTGGACATATGCAAAGGAGGGGTGTCGATACCCCATTTAGGAAGTGTAAGCGATTAAATTTAGGGGTTATGCGAAGGGATAGGGGTAGACCGAAAAAGTATTGAAGAAAGGCGATTAGACATGATATGGCGCTACTCCATATCACTGAGGACATGCCCTTAGATAGAAATGAGTAGAGGTTGCGGATTAGGGTAGAAGGCTAGTGGGAATAGAATGGTGTCTTGCCGTGTGTCGGTTTAGGGTGATCGTAGGTCTAGGCGCACCTTTATAATTGTGTTGTTATTGCCTTTGATTGTCACGTTACTTTGCTATCGTCAGTGTTCTTGTCTTTTGACATTTGCATCATTTTCATTTTTTTCCATTATGCTATATATATTATTTTTCTGTCTCACTTGAAATTGTGACTTTTGAGACGATGGTCTTTCGAAAATAACCTCTCTATCTCTATGAGGTAGTGGTAGGTCTGCGTACATCTTACCCTCCTCAGAACCCACTTGTGATATTTCACTGGTATGTTGTGTTGTATTGTATTGTATTGTATGTATGATTTTTTTAGGAGTTGTGATATGACATATTCTTTAAAATTGTTGTAAGGGTGATTTTCTCCATAATTAATGGTTTTCAGTTATATCCCTTAATTAGACATACTTCTTAATAGTTATATTCCTTAATTAGACATACTTCTTAATTAATGACTTTTAATTATATCATTTTATTAGACATGCTAATTGATATGTATATGCCTTATATATATCTCGGATACATGTATCTAAAAGAGGCATATACGTGTATCCGAGACTCAAAATATGGTAAAGAACGTAGTATTGCAAACGAGCATGAATCTAAGTAATTAACTCTTAAAATAGTGAGATTTGTGTAAGTTCCCTTTATAATTCAGGGATAAATTTGACCCGAACCAGTAGTGGAGATGACATATTTGACCTTAACTATTAACGATTGACATTGCCCCCATTTTGCTTAGTTCAATAACAAATTTAACCCATTTTTTAATAATAAAAGCAATAGAAAAAAGTGACACAAATTTTATTTTTATGTTTTTTTAAATGTATCCAAGTGTCAATGATATGATATCCAAGAGTTTTTGGCTAAAACATCCCTTAACTATGGGAAAACTTAAGATATATACTTGTGTTATAAAAGTGAACAAAAAAACATCCCTTATTATGCCAAAATTGCAATATTCATCCTTCCATTAGTTTCTTGGCAAAAACTAACGGCTATGGTCTAAAAGTTAGCAGTTTGGCCTGACAACTTGAATTCAAGAAAAGACAAAATTCAAAGTTGAATAAACAACATAAAATACTACATACAACTTGCTTAGTTTTGTCATCTACCAATCAAATGATTCAAATCCAATTTGGCAAATGCACACTTAAGCCAAAAAAGAAAAATATATATCAAGGAATAAGTCTTAATAGATATGAGCAAAATAATCAAAGCTACAATTGAAGCATTGAAATAAAAGAATTGACAGCAATAAATACAATGGAAAACTTATTTAAAAAGAAAAAAAATTGTATATTGACCAAGTAAATCATCCCTTTTATGCAATTGTTGAAGCATTCATATCATAAAGAGTTGGGTTAAAAGATTATACAGAAATGGAGTTTCTTGTACTAAGAATTTCCACTGAAGCCTTTACTTCCGCTGAATCCTCTGCTATCTTTCTTCATCTGATCCGTTTCCATTTTCGTTGTCTGTTGGCATTCGCTACTTGATCCAGATGGATTTAGCTTATATTCACTCATCAGATTACTGTACTGATCACTACTGCATAAAAGACGCCACGTGCCGATTACAAGGTTGAGGAGGAAAGGTACAGGGAGTAGAGTGGGAGGAGGGAGGAAGAAAAATGACCATAGCAGTTAGTTTTTGCCAAAAAACTAACGGAAGGATGAATATTGTAATTTTGACATAGATAAGAGATATTGTTTGTTCACTTTTATAACACAGAGATGTACCTTAAGTTTGTCTCATAGTTAAGGGATGTTTTAAGCAAAAAACTCTGATATCCAATATCAATATTTACAGGATTATATAAGGGATACAAAGAATCATGAACATGACATTTAACCCATATAAGATCTCACAAATGAAGAGTTGGTTTTACAAACATAATGAAGATGGATGGTGGGAGTTGTGACATTAAATAAATAGTTGGGGATTTAATTTTAGAGTTGTGGATACACACTAATTATTTTATAATACTTTCTCTTAGATGTGCATACTTTGATAGATAACGTGTCTCATTTAAATTTTATTAGAAAATACCTATAAAAAAGTGACTCATTAAAAGTCATGTCAGGAAAATTCAATAGGACAAAATCATGCTAAGGAAAAAAGAGTATAATGTGTATTTACTCTCTCTGATAAAAAGATCACTTGATAGCTTGGAGTGTGACTGTCATTGGGAAGTTAATGGTCTTGGTACCTTGGACCTTCTAAATGTATATATCCTTGTGAAACACTATATTCGATATGGGCAGATCGGATAAAGTTCTCGGGTGTTAGGTGCTCTTCGTTCTTTGGCCAGGTTGTAGATCACTGATTGATTAAGGATTGTCTATGAGTTTCTTCAACAGGTGTTTGGTCAAATAATCTTGGCCCCAAAATTTTTATTATTAATACAAAGACCTTCATAAATCATCTTCATGATACACCCGTATGTGGATAAGAAAATATTAATTTGAGTTAAATGAGCTGAACTATTGTAATTACTAAAGAATAAATCTGATTAATAAGAACTTTTATTCAATTTTTTTTCTTGGCACATCAATTTAATTAATACAACTATGTCTTAATGATGTATTTTCTTTGTTGATGTAATGACCTATCCCGTCGTTACTAAAAATATTTGCGGTAAAGGTATACTAATCTCAATTGTCATAATATTAGGATCAACTCCTTGGTATGCAAGTTCATTAGTTGTGAATTAAGGTCGTATGATGCCCCTATCTCAAAGTTAAGTTGAGAATGTCTTTCCAATTTAGTTTTGGACTTGAGTTTAAACTAGGATCAACTTCAAACGATCATAGCTCTTAGTATATAATGAATTAGGTAGTCCTATCAAATTAAAGGTCTATGAGCCTTCTTTCTAGAGCCACTAAATTTGCCTCATTTGGAGCTCAAAGTAAAATATTATGCCTATTTTACTAAGCACTGTCCGTGCTAGGCTGCCAGAGCGGAATTTGACAGGCCAGAATGAAAAGAGGGCGTATTTTTATTATCTCATTTTTTCCTTAGGTGCCAAAATAGATGAGGGTTACCCTAGAACCTCCCCCCCCCCCCCCCAAAAAAAAGCTTCTCTAGGCTTGGAGAGAAGGGAAGAATAGATTCCTAACACTAAAAAGGCTACAACCCACGGATTTTAGGCCCGTCTCCATAGTTTCTCCCTCCAAAGATTAGGGATCATGCTATAATCCTTCTAAACTTGCTTGGCGCCTAGTAGGCTAGGTCTTCTCAATTGAGTAGTTATAAATTTGTTCTCATTTCTTAATAAAATATAGATTGACGGGAGATTTCATACCTACGTCTTTGGACACAGAGTCTGGATGGTTAAATGATTGCCAATTATTGTTTAGAGTGGGAATGTATGTTTTGGATCATGATTATTATGTGACTAGTGATAAATATTCAATCTTTGAATGTTAATTTTGGTAAAACTAGTTAGAAGGCCAATGATTCTTGTGAGAGTAAGTGTAGACAATAGTTGGATTATAACGGAATCTTGAGACATGGAAATTATGGGCTATTGATATATATAGAGGGATGTGTTTATGCTGATTATTCTCTGTGAATTACTTGAGTAATGCAAATCATGAAATAAAGGGTGAATGTGAATGACTTAATATTGATAGATCTCTTGCCATAAACCTATTTGATTACATGTGGCTGTAGCTTATGGTTTAGTCTATATCATATAGAGACTCTTAATAGTGATTGAGTAATGTTGTGATGTTTACCAAATATTTAATTGTTGTGGTTGAGAGATGTGATTGGTCTAAATTTTAAAACCATGAAATCTATAATCTTGAACTTGCTCTACTAAAAGTGATGGCTTGAATAAAGAAGGCTTGATAAAATATTATTAATGAAGGAAAAGATAGAATGAAATCAATGAAATGACTATTTGTGAATAACTGCATGCAATGAATTGTTACTTGATTGTACAAGTATGCGAATTATTCGTTGTTGACTGTGATTGTGGTTGTGATTATGATATTAGATCAAGTGTTATGTTCCAACACATATGTTGGATCGGGTGTCACGTTCTGTAACAACCTGCTTTTGGCATTACGGATAAGCCCATAGGGAAAGAATTCGGGCAAAAAAAACTTGGGTAGTGATCGGAAAAATTAAGCCTAAGCTAGACTTGGACGAATTCTAAGTCAGGGGAAGTCTAGGGTGATCTGAATTTGGATGAGGGATTGAATCTTTAATTTGATTACGTTAACTGATAGACAAGATGATACAAAGCCTGTAAGGCATTACGGAATCGCATTAGGACGAGTAAAGCTCCCAGAATTGGACTTAATATGAAAGGTATATTTTAAGACATCTTGGGGTGGGGGTATGTTGTGATATGGGAGACTTAGAGACTCTTTTCGATCTCACTGTCTCCGCATATCCCACCAGGACAGGGCCGCCAGAGTGGGATAGTCCCGCTGTGGTGGGACAGACGTGACTTAAAGTCGAAAAAAGTCTCAAAATGATTTTTAGTTATCCTACTTCGTTTTTAAGAAACTAGAAGAAACCTAGGGTGAATTTTTGTTGAATTCCACCATAATTTATACCAAAGGTAAGTAAATTACTCCCTAAACTTATAATTTGATTCCTAGAACCCATAATCTATAGTAGGTGATCATTGGGAGAAGATTTTGGACTGAAACTAATGGTGGGGAATAGCCTTGGAATGAGGGTTGGGATCATATGTTTGGCCTAGGAGGAGAATTATGTTATAATTCATGTAGATTAGGCCCTTGTATTGATCCTTTGTATGTTATTACTGTTTTAGACCAAGAACAAGCTGAACAAAACCGAAAAGGGAAAGCTCCTACACCTTAGAGTGGTAAAAGCTTGGTTTTGAGGCAGATGATGGTTGTTTTTCCATATGTGATTCATGTACCTACTAAATCACTTCATTGTATGCATTTGTGTATATGAATAGGGAAGAATGAAATGAACTATGTGAAATAATTACTTACTAGCCAATACTTGTAATGAACCTGTTTCTGGTAGATATATAAATATGACTATTCATTGTGATTGCATAAATTATATGCTTGGATCGGGTGTCATGTTTCGATACACACTTAGATCGGGCGTCATGTTCTGACAAATATTTGGATTGGATATCACATTCTGACACAAACCTTGATCATGTTTTGATACATATTAAGTGCTTGCAGGTTCCATGAGAGGACCTTATGTGAAATTACATGATAATTGAGATTGATAATCTGTGATTATGTTGGCACTGGTAATAAGATATTAATGGTTCAGTTTATTTTGTATATGTGTGCCTACTGTCTATATTTTACTTGTTGATGTCTCACTTACTAGTTAGCCGCGCGATCCTACAATATATTGTTGACTTTGTGTACTGATACTACACTTGCTTTATCTTTGTTGAGTACATGATATATTCAGATGGCTACTGAGAGACCTAGAATAGAGGACTGATAGCTGCTTGAGTTCAAGGGTGACCAATCATTTTCAGGTTGTCGTGGACTCTCTTTATTCTAGTCCTTCTTCGAGGACTTAGACTCTTAAATTGTTTTACTTATGACTTTTGGGGGTTGCACCCCTTTTTTCTAGACTTGATGTTTTGCTAGCGTTTTGGTAGATTTGACTTTCAGTTTGTACGAGTTAAATTCCGAATATTTGAGGTTGAAAATCAGATATTTATGAGTTCATGGGAACTCAACTATTTCTTTATTATTAAACTTGTTTTCACATCTTTAAATGTCTTATATCTTGCGAATGTTGCAAGTTTGGGTTGCTTAATGATTCTTCCACCGAAAGGTTAGTGTGGGTGTCAATCACGGTGGATGAGAAACATGACACGTTCTGACACATATATAGGATCGGTCAAGTTTTGACATATATATAGAATCGGATGTCACTATCCGACACATATAGTTTGGATATGGGCTCCATGAGAAAACCTTTCTGCGGCTATCATCTGTGAATTGATCTTGATTGTATGGGTGATGATAGAGAAACTAACCCGAATATAATTAAGCATGTCCATCCTGTGTAATAATTGATATGAAAGGACTGAAGGTCCAAATGTTACCATGTTGACTATTGTATTTAAGATTTATAATGTGAAATTGTATATTGCTCTTGAAATGATAAATTGATAATGTATTCTTGTATATACTTATTCGTATTATGTTATGGGTGCTAGATGCGTTTGCATCATAGGTATGAGGTCATGGGTAAACAAGTGGAGAACCATTGATGTGTTGTTGAGTGGGATTAGTGACTTAGATCCAGCTATTGATGGTGTCATGTTGATACATTTGTTAAATGGGGGAAATGGAAAGAATTCAGAGATTTTGTCTTCAAGTAGGCTGTCCTTACGGAAGGAATCTCATTGTGGCGAGGCCGCTAGAGTGGGATAGGTCCCATCATGCCGAGTCAGTACAATTATGAGAGGAGCCTTAGTCACCTAAATATTTACCTCTTTCAAGTAAAATGTTAATTATTCTAGGGTCAGGTGTTGGTGTGAAAGCTAAAGATAGTAGATTGGTTAAACAGAGTTAGTAGTGGCCGTAGTTTGAAAACTCCTCTATGTGATAGAAAGGCTACGCCTTGATCTGTATTAGAGTTGGCAGCGGACCGACTAGAAGAGATGAGAGTTAGGCTTGAACGACTTTAATGAGGTTAATGGGAATGATACGAGTTTGTGCATAAATATTTTGACGGTGTATTTCTTTAAGAGCATATTTTTTTCTTTTCAATTTCTTTATATTATACGGTGGATATTGGATTGACCAATGATGCCTACCAGTGCGTGTTGTTTGTACTGATACTACTCTTGATATGTCACTTGGCATAGTCTGGTTGCAGGGTTAGTGATGTTTCTTAGGTGAAGACGAAGATGATTTTCCAACAACTTTTACTCTTCCTTTCTTATGGTTAGAGCTATGTCATTACTTTATTTATACTATGTATCTTTAGATGCTCTTATACCTGTTTAGACTAGTATCCTTGGGAGTGTTAGATTGTTCCCTATAATAACCTTGGAGTTTTCAAGTTAGTAAAAAGTGATTTTATAAATCTTTTAGCCTATTATTTATATTTTGTTAAATTTTTGCATGATACTTTTGTTTATGGGAATGAGGGTTTTCCTACTTAGGCGTTAGAATATGTGCCCGCAAGACTCGGGGGTTGGGTCATGACAGTTGATTAAACAAAATAGTAATAACAATAACATATTTAGTGTAATCTTACAAGTGTGATTTGGGAATGATGGTGCGTACAATGCCTTATATCTATCTTGCTAAGGTAGAGAAACTGTGTGGATAGATTTGTTAGAAGAAATATACAAAATTCAAAAGCTTTGAGGTGTGAAAGATCACTATCTTTCAAAAGTTATTGCCTCTATTACTTTGTGGGATTATAAGCAACGCTCTATCAGGATACAACAAGATCTAAAACAACATATGCAATCGAATTACGCTACAATAGGAAATTCATCGTATTTATCGAGTCTGCTAAGAAGATGTTTCAGAAGAGTCGCTCCTTTTCTAAATAGATCCAACCTTTCTGCTTAATTAAAATTTAAATATTAATTCAAATTTTAAATAAATAACAATTAAATTACGAAATAAAATCCTCAATTCAATTAAAGATCCGATCCAACCCGCGCCCAAGTCCAAGTTCAAGTCATTTATATATATATATATATATATATATATATATATATATATGCTTGCTCAACTATTTAGACTATGTGGGCTTGGCCTTAAATAGGCACAAACTTGGTCCTCATCCACCGATGTGGGATTCTCACATTTACAAACTACATAACAATTCCCCACTAGTTTGTAATATGCCTCATAATATCACGCATATCGAAAAGTATCTTTGCTATATTTGAACTTTTCATTAGTGTAAATACCTTAAAGCTTGACAAAGATGTTGGTATCCTAAGATTTGAACAAAACTCCTTTTGCCAAACCGAAAGTATCATACACATGATATTATTAAGTAGCGAAACGATTCAATATTATGCTTTAGCACGTTTATGGCCATGTGCTAATCCAAATTTATGAATAGTAACAAGACCAACTCTTTAAGTCTTTTTTTGAAGAGGCACCTCCTCAATATTCATATAGGTGAAACTAGACTCCATGTCCCTGTTACTACATACATTTTATAATTTCATTAAGAGTTAACTCGCCCTCTTTTTTGTAATAGCATGCACTTTTAAGTTTATTATTATGCCCCTGTTATTATAGGCATTTAACAACTTCTAAATTTTATCTGTAATAGTACACAAGAGTTTAAACGAGGAGTTTCGTGCTTAAACAACACAAATAACTTGTTATTAGCCATTGAACTTATATTGTTAAAGTGCATACCAACTCAAAGTTGGGTTTCCTCTATTTGTGTTTAATATAAGAGTTTCAGCCCTATTCCTTCACTAGTTTGTTGTACTGCATCTTTATTTAATTCTTTTGTAAGTGAATCAGCCAGATTCTTATTTGATCTCACATACACTATAGTTATAGTTCTGCTGGTAACTAACTCTCTTATATAAGCATGCCTTAAGCTTATATGTCTTGATTTCCCATTATACATTTTATTGTGAGCTACGCACATAGTAGTTTCACTATCACAGAATATCGAAATGGCTGGCATAGGTTGTAGCCACAACTTTATATCTAGTAACATATTTCTTAGCCATTATGCTTTCTTTCCGGCAGCTGAATTATGCAATGAATTCAGATTCTATTGTGGAATGAAAAATATAAGTTAGTTTCTTAGATGCCCAACTAATGGCACCGCCCCCCAAAGTGAATATCCAACCTAAAGTAGCTTTATTATCACTTATACTTATGATCCAACTCGCATCAGAATATCCTTCCAATACAGTAGGAAAACCATTATAACAAATGCCCCAAAATTTAATTTTCTTAAAATATTACTCTAATTATAGCTTTCCAATGAAAAATACTTGGACTACTTGTAAATCATGAAAGTTTACCAACAACAAATGTATCAGGCCTACTGCAGTGTATTGCATACATTAAGATGTCAATTACACTTGCATACTCTAATTGAGCCACTGTTTTTCCAGTATTTTCAGTAAGCTTTATACTTGAATCATATAGAGTTTTAGACTCCTCTATGCCCATATGACTGAATTTGTTGAGTATCTTATCAATATAGTGAGTTTGTGACAAAGTCACTTTCTTATTATTTCTTTTGACTTTGATATCTAAGATAATATCTACTTCATTCAAATCTTTCATTTTATAAAATTAAGTTAGATAATTCTTAGTCTTAGAAATGCAAATCATATCCGTACCAAAAATCAGCATGTTAGCTACATAAAGACAAATGACAATTCCATAATCTTTTGAGAGTTTAGAGTAGATACATTTATCACCATTATTATGTAAGAACCCATTTGACAATATCACACCATCAAACTTTTCATGCCATTGTTTTGGTGCTTGTTTCAAGCCATAGAGAGATTTTATTAGCGTACAAACTTTATGTTCATTACCAGGAAGAACAAAATATTCACGTTGTTTCATATAGATTTCTTCACTTAAATATTCATTTAGGAAAGTAATTTAGCATCCATTTGATGTACATACAAATCATATATAGACGCCAAGGATAAAAGTACTCGAATGGATGTTATTCTTGCTATCGGAGCATATATATCAAAATAGTCTATCCCTTTCTTTTGAGTAAAACCTTTTGCAACTAATCTTGCTTTGAAGGTTTCTATAGTACTGTTGGTATTATATTTTCTATTAAATACCCACTCACTACCTACAAGTTTAGATTCACGAGGAAAATCAACTAAAGTCAAAGTATTATTAGACATTAATGAATCCATTTCATCATTAATCGTCTCTTTCCAAAAAGCAACATCTCTTGAAGATATAGCTTCTTGAAATATTTTAGGATCTTCTTTAATATTAAGCAAAATAGGCATGTAATTATAGACTTTACTTCTATCTTCCTCCACCAGAAAAGTTATACATTCTAGGGAGATAAAATCAGGGTCAAGAATTTTTTCTTTCCTAACTCTTTGACATCTTCTTGGCTCTAAATGAGTATTGTCACTTTTTCTTTTACTAGAAATAGTTTCGAAATGTGACATCGTTAGCTCATCAAGACTATTTTAATTTATTTCAGTTAACTTCTTATCAACAATGTCATTCAGAAATTAATTTTCTAAAAATTCAACATGAATAGATTCTACAACAACATTAAATTCTAGATCAAGTAATCTTATATGCTTTTGAGTGTTGTGCATATCCTACAAAAATACTTTTTATCCCTCAAGGATCTAATTTTGTCCTTTGATGATCAGGAACTCTATAAAAAGATATACACCCTCACACATTAAATTTGGTTTTCTAACATTTCAAAGTTCATAAGGTGAAACATGTATACTTTTTGAAGGTACTTTATTCAATTTATGAGAAGCAGTAAGTAGAGCTTCACCCACAAATTGTGTGGTAAATGAGAATTCAACAACATAGAATTAATCATATCTACTAAAGATCAATTGTTCCTTTCAGCCAACCCATTTTGTTGAGGTGTATAAGGAGCACTAGTTTGATGTATAATACCTTGATCTTCACATAACTTATTAAACTCACTAGAAAAGTATTCTCCTCCTCTATCACTTTGAAAATCTTTTATTTTCTTATTCTTTTAATTTTCCACAACTGACTTATATTCCTTAAACTTTTGAAAGGCTTCATCTTTTGTTCTAAGGAGATAAACATGTGTAAACCTAGAGAAATAATCTATAAAAGTAATGAAGTATCTCTTGCCTCCTCTAGTTAATTCTCCATTAATTCACATAAGTCAGAATGTAGTAAATGTAACATTTGTGTAAATCTTTCAACTTTACGAAAAGGTTTCTTCGTCATTTTTTCTTGTATACATATTTCACACTTTTCTCTATGTTCGGATTTATAGTTAATATTACCATTTTTGAACATATAATTTAAAAAACCAAAATTTAAATGTCCTAATCTAGTATGCCATAAATAAGAATCAGACACAACGATATAAGCAGATGTATCATTTATTGCATTAATACTTAACTTAAATATGTCATCACAATGATATTCTATTCATGCAAACAGACCACTCTTTGACACAATTACATGAACAGACCCAATTATAATCTTAAAACTTCTCTTAGAAAGTAAACTAGAAGAAACTAAGTTCTTCATTATTTCTAGAACATGGAACACATTTAGAAGAGTCAGTTTCTGTCCAGATGTGGAATTGATTTAATTATTCCTTTTCCTGAAACTTTTGTTGCTACATGGTTGCCCATTAACACCTTTTCAGAATCTTTCACTTTTGAATAAGTCTTGAGCATATTCTTGTGATGACAGACGTGAATTATTGTACCTGAATCCAACCACCAGTCTTAATTCTTTGTGGTTGTAGCAGCCATATTCAACTATTTAATATAAATCATAGCAACCAACCCTAGTGAAGAACTTTCCACAATGTTTGCCTTTTCTGATCTTTTAGATTTTTCAGCGTCCTTTGAATGAAAATTTATTCTTGCTTTCTGAAACCTGCAATCTCAAATCTTATGGCCTTTCTTTCCACAATGATAATAATTCATATTCTTTCTTTTTTTATTAAGAGACTTCTTGAAAACTTTCAGATTTTTATTTTCATTTTTCAACATTATTCTAACTAACATTATTAACTGTGGAACTAGAGGCTTGAACTAAAGCATCTCTAACACGAATCTCACTTTCAATTTGAAGGTGAGTTGGAAACTGTTCCACAATCAATTTGTCAGTAGAATATATAATTTTCTTTCTATAATTGTTCCATCAAAAAAGCAGTTTCGACAGAATTGCACCTATTTAAAGTGTGTTATGCCCGATTTTTATTGAGGTTAGATAAAACACAACTTATAGACACTAAAATGATTAATTATTATATAGAGTCACCACCTAATTTATTAAGGAAAATAAGGAAACTTATTTGATGAATGGCATGTATGACTCACGTTTCAATTTGCGAAAAATCAGTTTAGATGTTAGGTAAGGATTTACATTATTCCGAAGGAAAGGTATTAGGCATCCTTCAAAATCCACAAAATGTGTTACCCGGCTAAACTTAATTTATTAAAAAATGAGGGGATATATATATATATATATATATATATATATATATATATATATATATTAATTCATTAAGGAAAATAAGGAAACTTATTTGATGAATGACATGTATGACTCACGTTTCAATCTGCGAAAAATCAGTTTAGATGCTAGGTAAGGATTTACATTATTCCGAAGGAAAGGTGTTAGGTAAGGATTTACATTATTCCGAAGTAAGTAATGTATATTATCGTCAACTATGTGTATGAAAATATGAGAAAGACGATATAAATGTATATATAAAAAGTAATTTTTTTATGCAATATTAAAAGAGTTGCTCTTTATTAATATAAAAAAAGAACTCTTTTACCATATAAAAAAACTATAGAAGAGAAAAAAAGTATTCTCAAATAACATTTTTAACTTATAATATCAATACGAGGATAAATTATGAAAAATATTTTAAAGGAAAAAGATTATTTAATATTGTCTAAAAATGTGAATTAACTGATTAAATAGTTAAATCAATTAAATTTCTTTATGTAAGTATTTACGGCTTAAGTTTTGCCTAACGTCAATAATATACACAATAATAAATTAAAAATAATATTCGTACTTCATTAAATTCGAATAGCTTAGCAACTCTGAGTTGGGTACCTATAAAGACACTTAGTAAAAGTATTAATACGGTGGCATCAAAAATCGACGGAGAAATTTTTTCATTGACGAGTAGTAATTTAAAGTTAACCACTTAAGGCACCAAAATAATGATAAAGTTCACTTATGACCAGAGCAATAACAAAAATTAATGGAAAGCTATAATAATTATTTAAAAATTAACCCAAAAACAAACTTATTCACAACCAATCAAATGTTAATCAGCCATAAAATCACCTCCAATTTAAAATCTATAAAGGTAAACAACCGGCAGAAAATGACACAAGCAAAAGAAAAGACAATCAAATAATTAAACCTCACGTAACATCACTCTCCATTTCATGAAATCAAAGATATAACACCAATATCTATTAGTTAATAATCTAAAATTATGTGTATATCACTTCGAAGTAACTAACTAAAAGAATTATGAGCTAAATCATCCAACCCATAGGACCTACAAACAAATAAACTAATAAAAAATAGCCAAAACAGTAGCCAAATATGAACAACAATGGAACAACAAATATAAAGCAAACATGATTGAAATATAATGGAGACAAATGAACTCTTAATAGAAAATACCACAATCATCCTACACCAAAGTTGAATCCAACCCAACAAGCAAATAATAGATTTAGAAGTTAGCATACAAAATGACAATAATGGTTTAAAAATTAGAACGACCATAAGTAATACTCCCACTTCAAAATGAAATTAATGGGTCAAATCTAGATTTTACCATCGTTGAAGATGGAGTTTGTTGTTTTGCTGGAGGACGAAGCCTCTGCTCGTCAATGTTTGCTAGTGTTGTTGATCTTGGTTCGCGCTGGCGAGCTATTGGTTGTTGGAGCTCGTCGTAGCTGTTGAGTTGCTTCGTCAATAGTGACGAAGGAAGAGGAAGAAGAGTAGTTGGGCAGTGAGGTATTGATTGGGTGGCGGCGATCTGAAAACGGAGCAAGGAGATGAGGGGGAAGGGGTGGTTCTCTCAAAGGTGAGAGTATGCAGCAGTCTCCTTTTCTTTGGAGAAGATGGAGAAAATATAGGGGTGGTGATTTCTTCTCCAAAAGGAGAAGAAGAAAACCATTTTAGTAGCTGGTTTAGATTGATTTATTTTTAAGTAGCGTTGAAAACAAGTTTAAAAAAAAGAAGGTGCAGACCAACTTTTTTTTTGACTTATAAACTGCTTAAAATAAGTTCATCCAAATAAATTCAACTATTTATTGAGCTTTATTTTAAGCACAAAATGACTTTAAGTTGGTCAGCTAAACACAATAAAAAAAAGCAAAAACAGCTTATAAGTCAATCCAAACGGCTTCTAGATCTTCTCTTGGGTTTGCCCTAATTGACTCTCTATGTACTACTCATTCCAAAAGATTTATAAAGAACAAAAAAATAAAAAAATTACTCACTTTACAAAATTATGGGCCTAAAATATGAGCTAGTTAAATATCCGGATAATCTAATATTTATTTGTGCTTCAACATTATTTTTAGACTATATTAAAAATATTAAAATAAATAGGAAACAAATGTAATCAATGACACATATAAAAACATAATTTAATGAAAAATAACAATTTAACAAAATAAGACAATATTCAAAAATTCAACAAACTATGATAAAAATATTAATAATTAAAATTAACTAAGGTTCAAAATAAATCAATGAGAAAATCCTAATATTTTGAAATTAAGAATAATTATCAATAAATTATTCTAAAATTAAAAAAAATGTTTTTTTGGAGCTATTTAAAGAATTAAAAACTTAAAAGTATTAATTTTTAAAAAATCAGGCCAAGATTGGGTGTCAACAAAGTGTATCAAAAATTTTCCATTCAAGATTACTTAGTTTTGAAACTAAGATTTGTAATTAATGAATCTGATCCATGATATGTTTTGTATCAATCATCTTAAATTCGAAATATTGCATGGATAAGAATTTATCGATACCTCATTTCTCGTTTTCATATGCGATCTGCAATGATGCCTATATTTCCCTTGACTTTAGATTTGAGTATAGATCATATAGACAATCAATCATTTTGTTCAGAATATGACCTCGATAGAGCAATTCATCTTCTTCATGTTTCTTCCTCTCTGTTTTGGCTTCAACAGTCTCATCTAGATTATATTCAGAGACATCAGGTAGCAATTGATCAATAACATAAAATATTTTCAATCAGTGAGCAAGAAAATCATCTTGCCCTTCCGGCGAGTGAAGTTCGATCCATCAAAACGATCTAGTTTGATCAATTCTTTCGGATTCTCAACAACACACAATAACTTCTCCATAACACAATAACTTTTAACAAAATAATTTTTTGCAAATTGTTAGAAAAAATACAGAGAAATCCTAAATCTCTGAGGTGTAAAAGATCATTATCTTTCAAGAGTTGTTACCTTATATTACGCTACAATAGAGAATTCATCGTGTTTATAGAGTCTGTTAAGGAGACCTTTCAAAAAAAAATCCATTTTCTGACTTTTAGTTGCGACTATTATTGCCGCTAATACAACCTCTTTGGATAAGTTTAGCGGCGACTTTTGTGTCTTTTAGTTGCAAAAAGTTGCCACTATTGCTATATTTTTAGCTTAACTATTAGTGGCGATGGAAATATCCTTTAGTAGCGACTTGTATTGCCGCTAATACAACTCTTAGGATCACATTTAGCGGCGACTTTTGTGTCTTTTAGTTGCGACTAACATTGCCACTATTGCTATATTTTTATCATAACTATTAGTGGCGACGAAAATATCATTTAGTTGGCGACTTTTATCTGAGGTGTAAAAGATCATTATCTTTCAAGAGTTGTTACCTTATATTACGCTACAATAGAGAATTCATCGTGTTTATAGAGTCTGTTAAGGAGACCTTTCAAAAAAAAATCCATTTTCAAAACAGATGCAACCTTTCTCTTTAATTTGACTCAGTCCAAGTCATATATATATATATATATATATATATATATATATATATATATATATATATATATATATATTTATAGTTTGGGTGGGTTTGGCCTTAAATAGGCACAAACTTGGCCCTTATCCACCGATGTGGGATTTCCACATTTTACAAACTATATAACAAGATCAACGACCTCAAACACAAGAGTATGTAGACGAAAAACTTAACTAGCTCTTTATATTATGTAGATGTTACTTCCAAGTTTTGAACCTCATCGTTATAGAGTACGCCTGTTGCAATTTATAAGCAACCTTATTTCCATGAAATATTTGATACCCTTTTTTTATTTGCTTGTCATATTTTAACTTGACTTGATTATTAAGAAAAAAATAGTTGAAAATGTGAGTTGTTTAATATTTGTCGGAGAACATTTGATTTATATTTGACATTTTCTATTATAAGATGTTAGAATAAAAAGTAAAGTTGTATTACATGTTGTAAGACACATGAACTCTTGTTTACTAAATTTTACAGTAAACAGAATTGACAAAATGTTGGTATAACTTAAATTTTTTTGACACATTTTAGTATGGCAATAGAAGAAAAGCAAGACAAACATTCTGAAAGGAACTATATAACTTTCCTAGAATATTGGGGAAAAAAGAGAGTAGGTGGATGAGCTAAAAACAAAATATTCGAAGTTAAAGTTAGTATTTAAACTTATCAAATTATGGTTGGACGAAAAATTCACTAAAAATAAATAAATTACACGATCTTGTGCAAGAAAATCATCATTTCACTTGAAATATTTCTCAAAAAAGAATTCTTTAGTATTTCATTAGCACATAAAAAACCCAATGAAATTCAATTTTTGAGCATTTATAGATATATGAGTTAAAAAGTTGTAGATTTGGTGAAATGGGGCAGAAAATGATCTTACGAAAGTACTCCTAAACGAAAAATGTCTTCTTGATTTTCATTATCAGTCGATTTGACAAGTCAAGTTACGATTTTTGTTTTATTTTTTTTAAAGTCTTAAGCCACTGATGGATTCTTAAAGTTATTCGCATATTTCTCTTAAACACCCCAATTAAAATTAATACCTATTGAACACCTTAATTTATTCAAAATATGTACCTATTAAACACAAAATGTTGATTTGGCAAAAAACATATTTTTCACTTTCTCTGGCGTGTGAAAAAAATCTGAAACTGTGGTTTTTTCTTTAAAAAATATACATTTTTTTCTTCCAGGGACACTTGGCACTGCAAATAACTTAAATATTTTTAAAAATAATAATTTCTTAATCCAAAAAAGAAAAGTAATCCCCCCAAACCCCCAACAATCGTCTTCTTCACCTTTTGTCTCCATTTTAGTTTTTAAAGCTTCCGCTCTGCAGCACCTTTTTATAAAAAAATTATTTCTTTTCAATATTTATTAAAAAAATCTGAATTAACTAATTGAAAAAAAAGATTTATACGCATTGGAGTGAAAAAAGTTAGCCGAGGTCCGTCCATTTCCATTTCCGGTCATCTCTGAACAAACATTACTATTCAAATTAAAATGTAAACCCATTAAGTTTATCAAAAATGATATCTGAAAATTCGATAATCAATTTCTCTTTACCATTGATTTAAAAATGATTAATCGCTGGCAAACTCTCTTTCTTTTTCACTCTTGTACTAACCTCTCTATATATATCTCTTTGACATACATGTATGGAACATATATTTTTTTTAAAAGTTTGAATCTGCAAGTAATTTGAGAAGAAGTTAGATCTTGTGGTTGGTGAAGGAAATGTCTGGAAAAAAGATGAAGAAGAAAGGGGGTTGGGCAGGTGTCACGCCCCAAATTCACAAATCGCGATGGTACCTATGTTCCCAATTGATAGGTAAGCCAATCCAACATAATTATCAATTCAATAAAATAAATAAAGTAACAAGACAAACCACAAGTGAAATATCCAACACACTAAGTCTGTCATAAGTATGGAATGCGAAAAGTTAAAAATACCACCCAAAGATTTGGTGTCGTAAGTACAAGAGCTTCTAAAATATGACTCAAATATGAAAATAAAATGACCAGTTTCGACATAATAAATATCCTATCTAAATACTAAAATTATAAAATAAATGAAAGATAGAGTGAGGTGTGGGCCACGGAACAGTCAAGTAGTTCACCACAACTTCAAGATAACCCAAGTTCGAAATCAAAAAGCTCCGCAAGATGCGCTCATATTCTGAATCGAATTTACACCACAAAAGAGTGCAACAAGTTTAGTATGAGTACGAAACCACGTGTACCTAGTATGTCTCATTGACCAACAACGAAGAAGTAGTGACAGGAGTATATATAAAATTCATTCTCAAATTTTATAATTCTGCATTATACTTATCAATCAAGTTTCACCAAAATATGGGTAATCAACGTCACAAAATATTTAACACATAATCAAGTAAAAATAAAAAATATAATGAGATGCAATGCACCACCATGAGATGATATGCCTCAAATACCAAATAACCTCACAACCGTATATACACAATACTTCTCGAAATATACTTCGAGAGTTTGTGATCCATAGGGACTCGCGAGGTCCATATAAAGACACGGACTATCTCCACGGGTCTGTGCGGACGATCTTAACGCACTATCATAAAATCAAACCATCCTCAGCACGGACGATCTCTCCATGCCCAACTTATAACCATAAAATGCCCTCTCACGAACGATTTTTCTCCTGTCAAACCTTTACTCATACTCAATCTCATGTCAATGCATCTGCACAATATAATTTCAACAATATAGAAAAAATGATGTTTCTCAATAAATTAAATATCAGTATGACATATAATCACCTCAACTATCGCAATTATACGGGTTCAAATGAGAAGCACAATCATACAAAAGAAATCAATCAATAATACATCAACTAATACCCATATGCTTTGGCATTTTTAAATTACAATCTTTCATTCTATAGTAATAAACTTTCCCTTTATAACACTGGTACTCATATCAATGCCCGTCACACCATTGATACGAGACCTCCATCTTTCGCCCTTATCCGTTATCTATTTCAATTTTTAATCTTTAATTAGAAAAAAACATCCTTCAATGAAGTCTAAAAATCTTAATATACCTCGAATGCTGAACACGTGTCATAAATCCTTAAGATTTTGCCTTTCCTTTTCGCAAGGTCTCAGAACGTTCCAAATCTATTAAAAATGCACTATTCATAAGTAAACAAATCTGTAGATACCATATTACTATATGTCTAGCCTAGACCCAAAGACATAACCTAAATCTATAATTAATTAGCTAAATTTCAAGCCTAGGATTAACTCTAAATTCCTTCAATACCATAAAACTAATCACCCATACAAAAGACAAAAAAAAACAAAATGCACAGAGGAAAGAACCAACGTGAACAACAGATTCCAATTTGAACTTTCCTTTTTTCCACTAATACACAGATACCAGTGGTTCCAACCCTTGAGTCATTAGTACTTATCCCTCTTACTATCATTGTAGGCCCACTAGCTGCTAACCATTTATTTCTTAAGCATATGGTTGGCATCATTAATTGATAAGAAGAACAATGAAAAAGCCATGAAATAGTTCGTATTACCTATAGCCTCCGTTTTTGGACCTGCGGCTCCCCTCTTCTTCTTTTGTTTTCCCCTAAAAAAACAGATTATGAAATACTACTATTTTGTCCAATCTAATTTTTATAGACTTTAAGTGAGTAGTGGATTTGACTCACTTCTAATTTAAAATTAACTATGATGTCCATAATTTTCACCATGAAAAAAATGGAAAGGAAGAAATAGACCGTCTTTCTCACTTGCCTTGCCCAATTATTTAATCATCACTATCTCAATTATAACCCTCAAATCAATTTTCAATTCCACCACTATGTTTTGTCTCCTAATCTAAGTGGATGACATATGAAACATCCAATAAAAATACTCAATTCAAGTACCTCACACTTAGAAAAAATTACTTAATTGAGTGTTTTTTAAAAATTAATTACTGATTTTAATAATATTTATTTATTTATTACAATTAGCAATACATAACAATATTATGATAAATATACACTTGTATTAAAAGTGAATTATGCATACAATATAAATGTATTATAAGTTTTTTAAAATATATATTATGTTCGTGTAGTAAAAAACTGACCTAATGTATTATAAGTCTATTAAAGTATGTGATAAATATATTATCCATCAATAAAACTTGTATGATATATGTTTTATAAATAGTTCTCTGCAATATGTATTAAAACTGTATTATAAATGTATTATAAGTGTTCAGTGAATTTTTTTTTATTGCTATAAATGATAAATATTTTCTTAATATTGTATATTTATGTAAGTTTCCCTCACACTTATATTATAACTAAATGCTAATAATTTCTAAAAATAAAGAAAAAAAATATTCACTAAAATTTCCATTTAAAATTTTTACTGAAAGAGTCTATATAGTTATTTTCATTTTCTCTTTTTTGTTAAAAAAATAGATAGAAAATATATTTGAAATTATTTTAAACATAAATTCATTTTTCTATAATTTTTGGGGTCCACTGCCATATGTCATCTTTTAACTAGGCATTTTGTCAGGTCACCGTGAGTATATCACATACACTATATATTTTTTGCTGATTATCAAAAATGTCTAATATGAATAATTTTTGAATAATTAAAAGTGTTTAATACATACTAGTCCTAGTTGAGGTGTCTAAATGAAATATGCAGACACCTTTAAGAGACCGTCGATGATTTAAGCATAAAAAGAAATCTACAAATTTCCATGTGAAATGAATACATATTTACTTTTTTCTCTTGTATATTGATAATCATTAAAAAAAAATATGCAGAATGTCGACCCATAAACTTTACATACAAATCTATTTAACTCAGCTTATATAAATTAGAAAAAATAATTGTTTAATCATATTATATACCAAAAAATAGACACAACTTTTCTCCTCTTCTTCTTATTCTTCTTGGTCATCCCTCCCCCTTCTTCTTCCTCTTTGTTGCTTCCCTTTTTAAAAAAATTTGACGTACCGCAAACGTGAATTTTTTTGAAAGAATTATATACCAGAAAAATCAAAAGGATTTCATATTTAAAATTTGAGACTGTTTAGAAGAGATTTTGAGTTGGACAATATTGAAAAGTCAGTGTACACTTCATGTATAGTTAAGCTATATTCAGTTTTTTGAGTGTATCATAATGTATAGTCATTGTGTAACTCATATATAAATAAGCTATATTTAGTTTTTTGAATATATCATAATGTATAGTTATTGTATACTTTTTATGATTTTTGACTATTTTTTATATAGATAAAAACATGATTATATTTGTTGTAAACTGATTATTTTATTGTTTATATTTGAAACTATCCCAAAAAAATCTATTGAATTGATTAAAAAAATAGCAATTATACCATACTCTTAGGGGTCATTTGATATGCTCGACAAACATAGATAATTTTGTGAGAAAAATTTAATGCAACATTATCCCAAATTTGGTTATTAATCTTGTGAGAAGTTACGCAAGGATTAATAATTAGTATCGGAGTAAGTTGTTCCTATTAGGTAGTGAAATAATAATATCGAAATTGGTTATCTCGAGATAAAATAATAAAAAAGATAAAATTCCTCTCAACTCAGATCCCTCAAAACTTTTTTTCCTACCAAATAAGGTGGGGGTATTCAAAGAGCTTCGTCTTAATTATATTTTTACAGTGGATGTTATTTTTAATATAACATACCAAACAGTCGAAATAATACTAGAATAACTAATTCAATACAACTAATCATAGTATAACTTCCAACATAACTAATCTCAATATAACTTATCTTCAAAGCAAATAATATATTAACCATTTTACCCACTTTCTTTTAAATTTTATCAAGTGATCATATTAGAGATAAATCGCCATGAATAATTAAGTTATCAGATCCTTATTAGACGCTTTATATCTTACTCGTAGATTTGTTGAAGTAGTTCAACATTTGTTGTACAGTGAATGGACTGTGGCATTGTTTGGAATATTTATTTGAGTACTCAATTTTTCTTATAGATTTAATCTTAATCATGAAGAATTCATAGCTATTCTAAAAATGAAAAATTTGACACAAATGTTTTTTTTAAATAATAATAATAATTAGAAGCATTAAATTTTGATCTGTCAATCCAAATAAACAAACATCCTCTATCCCCTCTTTCAATTCATCAATTTTTTCTTTGAGCAAAATGATTGTAGACTACTGTTTTATTGATAAATTTATATTAAATTTTGAATTATGTTTTAAATTCATGATATATTGTTCAAGTTAAAATATTAATTAATAATATTTGATTAATGTTTAAGTTAAAATTATATGACTTAAATAAAGTTCAAATTATATTTGCGCCAGTTTGTTAAGTTGATAAGACGAGCCTAACTCATGTTCTTCAATCCCAAAGGTTCTCTAAAATTATTTGGAGACCAAAATACCCCCAAATTCTATCTCATGCCTTTAAAGGGACCTTCATAAGACCAAAAAAAAGAAGAAGAGAAATACATAATGGGATCTCCATAAGACTAGAAAAAGAAGAGGAGAAATACATAATGTGATCTTCATAAGATTAGAAAAAGGAGAAGAGAAATACATGAAGGATCTTCTTAAGACCAGAAAAAGGAGAAGAGAAATACATAGAGAAGCAATGGTCTAGAAGTCTTCGTATTCAAATTGTGAGCCGCAAGTTCTCATATTTTTACGATTGTGATCAAAGTTTGGCTCTGCATTCATGATGAAATTCCAACAAGTTATCCATTGATCCAAGAACGAAGCAAAGCTCTTGAGTTGACTATCGTGAGGAGAAAAAATCAGAGGATTACTTTTATTTATAAGATTTTACAAAGAATGTAACAACAACAACAACAACAACTACCCAGTGAAATCCCACATCGTGGGGTCTGGGGAGGGTAAAGTGTATGCAGACCTGACTCCTACCAATGTAGGACGGCTGTTTCCGAAAGACCCTCGGCTCAATAGAAGCATAGAAAAAGGTCAGACAAGAATATTAGAGTAAATAAGTAGATAACGAAAACGGTCCAAACAATAGTATAATCAAAGCACAAAAAAACAGTAGATATTATTAGATAATAACATAAATACCATAAATAGCATAAATCAGAGTACAAGTAATCATAGTGCGTTAATACGCCTACGAATAAGAGGGAATAAAGCCACTATGTACTAGCCTCCTACCCTAATGTGTGTCCTCCACACCCTCCTATCTAAGGTCATGTCCTCGGTAAGTCGTAAATGCGTCATGTTCTGTCTGATTACCTCTCCCCAATATTTCTTCGGCCTACCCCTACCTCTTCTAAAACCATCCATGGCCAACCTCTCACATCTCCGCACTAGTGCATCTGGGACTCTCCTCTTCACATGTCCAAACCATCTCAGTCACGTTTTCCGCATCTTGTCTTCCACCGAGGCCACTCCTACCTTTTCTCGAATAGCCTCATTTATAATCCTGTCGCTCCTGGTATGCCCACACATCCATCTCAACATTCTCATCTCGACAACCTTTATCTTTTGCACGTGGGAGACCTTAACTGGCCAACACTCCGCCCCATATAACATAGTTGGTCTAACGACCAATTTGTAGAACTTGCCCTTAAGTTGTGGTGGCACCTTCTTGTCACATAACACACCGGAGGCGAGCCTCCATTTCATCCATCCTGCCCCAATACGATGTGTGACATCCTCATCGATCTCTCCGCTGCCTTGCATGATAGAACCAAGGTACTTAAAACTACTTTTCTTTTGGATGGCTTGGTCCCCGAGCCTAACTTTCGCGCCAACCTCTTGAGGTGTCTCACTGAACTTGCACTCTAGGTACTCTGTCTTGGTCCTACTCAGCTTAAACCTTTTAGATTCGAAGGTGCGTCTCTAATCTTCCAGCTTAGCGTTAACTCCGCTACGAGTCTCATCGATGAGGACTATGTCATCCGCAAAAAGCATACACCATGGCACCTCACCTTGAATTTGTCGCTTCAATCCATCCATCACCAAGGCAAATAGGAACGAGCTAAGAGCTGATCCTTGATGCAACCCCATCACAACTGGGAAGTGTTCTGAGTTCCCTCCTACTGTCCTTACCCTGATTTTGGCACCCTCGTACATGTCCTTGATCACCCTTATGTACGCTACAGGTACACCTTTAGCCTCCAAACATCTCCATAGTATCTCTCGTGGGACTTTATCGTAAGCCTTTTCCAAGTCGATAAATACCATATGCAAGTCTCTTTTCCTCTCCCTATATTGCTCCATTAGTCTCCTCATAAGGTGGATGGCTTCTGTAGTTGAGCGTCCCGGCATAAATCCAAACTGATTCTCTGAAATAGACACGCCTCTCCTCACCCTCATCTCTACCACTCTTTCCCACACTTTCATAGTATGGCTTAGAAGCTTAATACCTCTATAGTTGTTGCAGCTCTGGCTATCCCCCTTATTTTTGTATAGCGGGATCATGATGCTCGATCTCCATTCTACTGGCATCATTGCCGTCGTAAAGATGACATTAAATAACCTAGTTAGCCATTCCAAACCTACCGAGCCCGCACTCTTCCAAAATTCTCCAGGAATCTCGTCAGGTCCGGTCGCTCTTCCCCAGCGCATCCTACGAACGACATCTTTAACCTCATCGACCGTAATACTCCTACAACCCCTAAAATCGTGACTCCTTCCTGTATGTTCCAAATCTCCCAACACAATTTCTCTGTCCCCTTTGTCATTCAAAAGTTTATAGGAGTATGACTGCCATCTTTGTTTGATAAGGGTCTCCTCTACCAATACTTTTCCGTGTTCGTCTTTAATGCACTTCACTTGATCCACATCGCGTGCCCTTCTCTCCCGGGCCCTGCCTAGCCTGAATAATTTTCTGTCCCTACCTTTCTCTTCCAGTTCAGTATAAAGGCGTTCAAAAGCTGCCATTTTTGCCGTTGCAACCGCCGACTTCACCTCCTTCCTAGCATAAATTATTGAAATCAAATATTATTACTTGTCGCTATCTTTCTTGTCTTGGTTATTATTATTATTTTTCAGTAATGAAATTTAATCGTTTACTCTCAATTTAGGTGACTTACTTTCATATTTAATCTCCTTTAAAAAGAATGAAACACTTCTAAATTTATAAAACAATTAATTCATGCCTTTTATTTTACTTTTAATAAAAAAAATTCTCCAATCACATAAATATTATGCCACGTTTAAAATGATACTAATTTCAATTTTTTTATACCCATATAAATTTATGATATGTCTAAGAATATAAATTCCAAAAATTTCCTTTCTTTCCTAAATTTTGTATCCATTCAAATAATATAATCACGTAAAAGGGTATCTGCATTATTTATGTACGTACATTACACAACTCACAAAGGTAGGGCGAATGAGTATCTTAAAATATCATTTATTAAATCCAACCTTTCTTTAAAATTCAAAAGCAAAGGAACCCAACCAAACAACAAAGTATCAAAAGAAAAGTCTTTTGTGGTGGCATGGATAAAACTATTTTTTCTTTCTTCAAAAATCTCAATTATAAATTTTTCATATGAATTTGCTTTTTAAGTAAACACTTTTTTAAAATGAATCCTATGATATGATAATCTAAATTAATTGAATTTCAATATAGATATAAACACAGATCAAGAAGCCAAAAAAAAAAAAAAGAGAGAAAAGGAAAAAGCAGGAAAGGAAATAAAAATACAGCACAACGCAAAAGACTCCGCGTACACAAATCAAATTTTATTTTGTGTAGGCGGGGGGTTGGGTTTAAGCTAGAACTTTGAAGGCGACCAGACTGCCCCACTCCACAGGTGGTCTCTTTCTCTACCTGTGGGTTGTGGACAAAGAAATTCGATAGCAACTCCGACTCACTTCCCTTCTCTGGTTCGTGATTTTGGCTTACCCATTTTCTTCATATATATGTATCATTTACCTATGATTTGAAATAAAGTTTGTCTTTTTTATGCGTTTCTAGAGAAAAAAATGGATCTGGGTCTTTTTCTGTTTTCGAGGTCAGTTTGAATATGTTTCTAGGAGCCATCTTTCTTTTTGTGTGTTTTCTGTTTCTGGATGTTTGCTAGTTTGTTTTTTGGGAGTTGATAAGGGTGCTGAATTGTTTCTCTTGGTTAAATATGCTGTTGATTTTATTGGGTAGGTCGTTTTAATTGTGAAAATGTGTAGAGTATAATGTCATTTTTTGAAATATTAAATCTTTTTTCTTTTTGTTTGTTGTTTGTTGTTTTCATTTTATTAACAGACTGATAGTTGTAGGATCTGTCCAAAGATAGGCTTAGCTGGATTTTGTTTTTGCACTGTTTGTTTTTCTGAAAGTTATTATCCTATAAAGAGTAAGAACTACCATTTGCAGTATGTGAACTTGAAATTGAGTTTGTGCACTTTTTTGACTTGTCAGATCCAGCTAATTTTCAAGTTTGCAGCTTAGAGTTTGATCTTCTAGTGTGATGAAGTTGGTTATAATTGGGCAGAAAATGACCAGATTAGTTGAACGCCTTATGTAGACACAGACTTCACCATCTGGTTGTGGAAGCTTCTTTTACTATTTGACCAAATTGATATGGTCCAAAATCAATCACTTTGACTTGAAAAATTTGCTTTCCTACTTGTTGGAAAGGATAACTTCGACAAGGTAGTCAGTAGTTTTGAGTTGGGAGAAACAAAAGTTGAGATCTTCATTGGTATCCTCTGGTTATATTGGGTTCAATTCTCGTATGGCTGTTGCCAAGAGCAACAGTAACACTGCATCATCATTTTATACATCATGTTGCTATAAAGTTGCAAACTTGAGTGAGACCATCTTGGAGGCAAATCATACTGCTAATCTGCATGATCGTTACATTCTTGGAGAACAGCTGGGCTGGGGGCAGTTTGGGATAATCAGGACATGCTCTGACAAGTTCACTGGAGAGGTGTTGGCCTGCAAATCAATTGCTAAAAATAGATTGGTGACTCAGGAGGATGTGCGAAGTGTCAAGCTTGAAATTGAAATAATGACCAGGCTTGCTGGTCACCCAAATGTTGTAGATCTCAAGGCGGTTTATGAGGAAGAAGATTATGTACATTTAGTTATGGAGCTTTGTGCTGGGGGAGAACTTTTTCACCAGCTGGAGAGGCATGGTAGATTTTCTGAGGCTGAGGCCAGGGTTCTCTTCCATGAGCTAATGGAAGTGGTGATGTACTGTCATCATAAAGGCATTGTACACAGAGATCTTAAGCCAGAGAACATTCTCTTGGCTACAAAGGGTTCTTCTTCCCCGATAAAATTAGCTGATTTTGGTCTTGCAACATACATCAAGCCAGGTAGTTTCTCCTTTCCTCTGAAAAACCTAATATGCAACATTTTATACCTATATTGATAATTTTATGCATCATCAACTTTCTTGTTCCAGGTCAAAGTTTGCATGGTACTGTTGGCAGCCCATTTTATATAGCTCCTGAGGTCCTGGCAGGAGGTTATAATCAAGCAGCTGATATCTGGAGCGCTGGTGTTATTCTCTACATTCTTCTTAGTGGAATACCACCATTTTGGGGGAAGACAAAGTCAAAGATCTTTGATGCTGTCAGGGCAGCTGATTTGCGGTTTCCTTCTGATCGCTGGGATACAATATCATCTTCAGCAAAAGAGTTGATTAAAGGAATGCTGTGTACGGATCCTTCTCAGAGGTTTACAACTCAGCAAATTCTAGGTATAATATGCAAGATATAATATCAAACTCATTATACTTGTTACCTTGATAGAACTGCTGAATAATCTTGATTAAGAAAATAGAACTGATGAATGACGTTTGATGCATCAAGAATGTATATTTGTTTGTGTTTGACATCAGTATTGAGTTGAAAGGATAGAAAGATCAAGCACATCAGCTTGTGAATATAGAATGAACCTACTAAGAGTAGAAGTGGATAGTAAACTGTGAAAACCAGAATATCTAGAATTCATCAGGGATGTTACTGCATCAGATCCGTAAATTTCTGAAGGACTTATTATCTTATATTCTTCTTAAAATTATTCTTATTCCAGTGGATATGAAATTGGGCGTAAAAATAGATAGTGCAGCTGTACCATATTTGTGACCTCTACAACATGATATATCATATTTGGTACCACGCTTTGTTTGTGCTATCAGCCTGCCTCTCAAGATGATAAATCTGCGTAATTCCTCAGTCAATGGATTTAATTTTTCTTACGTAAGCTGGAATCTAACTTCGGAAGATCCAATTCATAAATTGATTTTCTCTGATTGAGATAGATTTTACAGTTCTTAAGGGTTTTTCCTTTTATCTAAGTAGTGAAGCAGTTGAGGATGTATCAGTTGGGAAGCTTACTTCATGTCTTACCTCAAAACTTTATGATTTTGACACTTAAACAGATCATGCTTGGGTACGGGATATCTCACCGCATTTCAATGAGCCATGCCTAAAAGTGCATTCAGATGAAGGCTCGTGCTGCTCTACTCTGATGGTTCGGAATCAGGATATCAGTTTTGGCACAGGTTCTGCCGTTTTAATTGATGCCCAATCGCCGAAATACACGTGCAAGTCTTCATTTTCTACTTTACTAACCGAACAATCAACAACTTCCCATGGATCCGCTGTATTCTCTTTCAGTAGTACTGGTGGATCAAATGGCCATGACTTTGCTTCTCCTGTTCTAACACTGCCTAGTTTTACATTCTTCGGCTCGAGTTTAGTTGTTGATCAAGGGAGTTATGAAGTTGATTTATCTGTTAGAGCATCTGATGTGGATTTACTTCACAAAGGTAATTTCACAGTTTTCTGTTTTAATTTCATCTTAAAATGTAAACTGCTATATCCAAAATTATATGTGCGTCTGGAGTCCTAGGTTTTAAATCTATTTGACTTATGTCACAGATGTCAGTGTGGGAAAGGTGTTTATGTTGTCAGACTCTCCTAATAGCTTTGAGCAAGTGGTAAGAGATAAGACAACAGAAGTTAGAAAGAGTGGATCAAATGGATCGAGAACCCTAGGCATCCAGAGCAGGAGGAACCATACAATTGGTCTTGGTGAATTTGAGCAGATTGATATTGTGGTGACTGAATCAGTTATCCGATGGGCATCGTGCACGTGTCTTCCTACTGCCACATCACTCAGGTCTTCTCTGGTCTGCTGAAAGTTTATATGACTTTATGGCTTAACTTGCCAGTAGCATGTGCTGAGAAAAAGAGTCATTAACCTTTATGTTCACTTACTGAGGTCATGTAACATGTTAGATTCGTGAGCTTCTGGACTAAACCATCAAGCTTATTCGCAACTCACAAGTTTGATTTTGGTAATGTCGTACCATAATGATGTTTTCTTGAGTTACAAAGCTTTTGCCCATCATTAATGTGAAGGAGAGTGAGTTCATTGCTTATGAGGCTTTTTCACGTGTAGAATGTTTGTAAGTCGTGATATTCAATGAGTTTGCATGGCCATCTAGCATCTGTGTAGCATTTCATTTGCCTTTGTCCAAATGTGGGTGTTTGACATACATTTTGACTAGATGCATGAGCTTGTTTTCTGAAATGCTGAAGCTTATATAAAGAACAATAGCCTGCTATTACTGCAAAGTCGTTAATTAGAGTTTGAGCTTCAAGCATGGCTGCATAGGATAAATGCTATCTTTAGGGTGTCGTTTGGTATGATGTATTAGAGAATCTGATACATGTATTAGACATGGTATTATTTAACCCTTTGGTGGGTATGTTTTTCAGTTATACACCCTATTCAATACTATAGGGTGTATAACTAATACATAGCAAACCATAGTATTAGTAATACAAGGGTTATTATACATGGATAAACATGGTTAAAGACTGTCCTTGATACACCAAACCAAACAGTGGATAAGAAACAATTCCAGCATTACTAATACATTCTATTCAACACTATTCTTATAAACTATCAATCGACCCCTAAGAGCTTTAAGTTATATATACTAATCGGGTAAAAATTACACTGTTAGTGCAATGTAGTCGATTAGTGCGGGTTATTACTCTGTTTTCTAAGTTACTATGATCATTCTTGATACGGAGAGCTACATGTTACTGTAGGTCAACTTAACCTAGTTGTGTGGGAGCTCTTTTACATTGTCAGTTCATATAATGTAAACTCTATTTTTAAAGTTTTGATGTGGCTTGTTTTGTACTCTCATTTACTTCAAGAAATACAATTAATCCTTTCTTGTGATTGCCAAAGAGCTGACTTTAGAGTTGTTTATGGTGTGAATTTTTTACTTTTCAAGTAATATAGTAGTATAAGTTATCCATTATGCAACCATGTGAGGAGGTGGCAGACAAAATGATGGAAGGTTTTCCGCGTTGACATGTCCCAAACTATTAATTAAACTATAGGTTATATGGGGTTTCTCTTTTTAGATTGGGACTTTGGGGGAGTGGTCTTGTTTCCACCCCCACATGGCCATGGAGTATCAAATATTGGTGCAAATACAATCAATTAGGCCTGGACACATTGACTATATTATAATAATGAGAAGTGTTGTGGATATGAATGGTGGAGGGACCATCCAACTAAGGATTTTTTTTTTCTTTCATAATCGACAAAATCCACCATCATAATTTGTCTTGTTTGTCCTTTCCACGACTCTATGATCCTTTTTTGCTTCTGTCCTTGTAGGTACTCTTTCTTTTAAAGTAAAAATCGTACAGTAGCCACTTAGAATGCATCCAAGAGTCTTCTACACTCTGTGATGATCACCTCATATTGATAAAAAGTTCGGAGTAAGAATTGTTGATCATAAAAATAAAAAAAGGCGTGACGATTGTGAAAGCCATTGCTATAAAGAATAGTTCTATCCAGGAAGAGATTGAGCATTAAGAAATAATAAACAGTTTTATAAATGCATAAATGTATAACTCTGGAATTTCAATTGCGTTAGTATTTATTATCATAAGTCAAAACATGAAGAACCTTCATCCCCTTTGTTCCTTAGACATCTTGTGAAGTAATTGAAAAAGTCATAACTTAATAGTGCACCAAAGATTTGTTAGTTGAAAAATAACCACAATTGAAGTTCTACGACTAAAACTTTAGGGCAGTGTCAATTTAACTTTTATTAAAGAATGAGAAGACTAGGGATTATTGTAGTGGTTCCTCATTTCTCCTATTGAACTAACTGTTGTAAATCATTGTCGAAGACCAACTGACTTTATTAATTGAAGGCAAGTTAGGGACAGACAAACACACATGAAAATATTCTCAATGAACTTTCACATCATTGTAGATTCAGGATGTTCCAATAGGATATGTGAACAATATAATTCGTTTGATGAATAAGCTTTCAATTTACTATATAGCACGTGTTACAACCACAATAATTTATTTTTTTATAGTACTAGTACAAGAGCATCTACGAATGTAAACAAGTCTAGAAAAGCTAAAATAACTGTCAAGTAAGAAATAAGACGGATAAAATTAAAGTCTTTAAAGTTCAGTACTGTTGAAGAGAAAACAGTTCATCCTGAAACCTAACAGTAACAACCTCGATTTCAAGCAGCAAGTCAATTATTTTTAGTACTTGGCTCAGTCTCTGCATGCAAAAAGGTGAAACAAGTATAGATTGAGTACATAAAATATGTATATTCAATATGCTTCGATTACTAACCCTTTCTAGAAGCAATAATGAGATATATTATAAAAATTTCTTTTTCCACAAGTATAATTATGTCATAAAATAAATCACCACAACATAATACTTAAAATGTGTATTTTTCCAAAACAATTACACCACTAATAATATTACAATGTGACTCAAATGTATCAAGTCAAATCAGTATAAGAACCATCTCAACAACTCAACACCAAATTAATATGAATTGTAATGCAATGTGTAGGCCAAAAATATTACATTTGAGGAAGAACCTATAGCTATTTTGGATAGACAAGATAAAAAGCTGAAATTTAAGAAAATTGTATTTGTGAAGGTGCAGTGATGACATCGTGCGATTACGGAAGCTACTTGGGAAGTAAAATCCAAATGACAAAGAATGGGAAAATTCAAAAATAGCCATTTTCTCATAATCCAGATTTGGAAGTCATTTAAAAATTAGTTAATTTTAGGAATCATGACATTTGAACTTAGAAAAGTGAAACTCTATCATAATTTTATGGATAAAATCTACAATACTATCACAGAGTTTCACTTTTTGAAGTTTGAATCTATAAAAGTGCATATATATTTAAAAAATTATGACAATATCTTGGATCATTCATTATTTAAATTTGAAATTCATGACATTGATATGGTTTTTACATCAAAAGTAGTTACTTTTAAATGAATTTACGAACATCAATTATTTTCTAAAATCGAGGCCGAAAAGTATTTAGCCCCTACAATTTTTACCATTTGAATGAGATGACAAAGATCCAACTTTAAATCTTATAAGCAATTTGTTAAATCTCTAGACTTTCTATTACTATAGAACTTTTAATTACTGCACCTAAATCTAATCAGATACAGTTTTAAGGACTTTGTAAGTTCATTAATCATAGTTTGACCGAAGAATATAAGTTTTCAAAAATATTCAATTTTCTAAATTATACATGGACCACCTTTTTGGTATATTGACATCTCAAACTAAATATAATAACATAAAATCTCACTAGTGGGTTTGGAAAGGGTAGAGTGTACGCGGACTTTACCATTACCTCATGAAAGTAGAGAGACTGTTTTCGAAAGATACTCGGCCCAAGTACAGCTAGGGGCAGTGGCGGATGCAGGATTTTAATTTAGGGGGTTCAACATATAAAGAAAGGAAATAAGCAAAGAAAAATTAAAGCAGACGTTTGCTAAATTTTAACTCGCCTTATTTGTCCTTTTAACATTTCTTTCCATTTTTCTCTACACCGTCGAGCCTTTTTTAAAAAATATCATTTTTTTAACTTTCACTTTGCACTGTCCTACTTTATTTTAAACTTTCTATTTTTTCTTTTAAATTAATGCCCCACAAAAGATAAGTTTCTTAAAAAAGTGTGTATTGAATTATTAATATCATAATATATTTTTTTGAAATTGATAAAGAAAATAAAAAATATTATGATATTAATAATTCAATATTTACACTTTTTTAAAAATAATATATTTTTAGTACTCAATAATAATAGTAATAATAACAAAAGATGTTGAACAACATCAATATATTAATATGTAGAATGATAAAAATATAGTTGAAAAGAACTCACTATGTAACTCGATAAATAATATATAAAATTTAACAAAACGAGATATGCATAGTGTGTTATTTCTTTTCTTTTGGTGGAAAAGTGTGTTAATATTGAAAATCAGATAGAAATTATAGAAATCTAGTTAGGGCTTATATGTGAGCATGAAAAAGAGAGAATAGGAATATTTTTCATTCCAATTACATAAAAAAAATATAAAATATTTTAAATACAATATTTAAACTTAAGAAATATAAAAAAACAATTAAGTAAATAACAAATATACACAAATGGGCTAACTACTTTTTGTCTACCCAGCCACAATTGCTCATTTGAGAGTGAGAAAGGCTCAAGCCCAACAACATATCCAAAGCCCAAAATGCACATTAAATAGAAAAGGGAGTGAGAAACTTTTAAAAACTTTTAAAAAAAGACTTGAGCGAGAATCGAACCCACGACCTTAGTTATAAATTGAACCCCCTTGACCACTGAGCCATTCTTTTCAATTGTATTAAGGGGGTTCATTAAAGGGTATATATCCATAATATTTAAATTTAACATTCTATATACAACGTAATTTTTCGACTGACCCCCTCACTCCCATGTAGATCCGCCCCTGACTAGGGGTGTCAAAATGAGCCCAAATATAGGTAACCCGCCCAGCCCGCCCAAACTTTTATGGGTTGGACTCAAGATAATTTGTATTGAATTCAATCTCAACTCATCAAGCCTTAACCCATTTTAAGAAGGGAAATTTACATAAATGTACTACATTAAGAAAATATTTACCATTTATAGCAATAATATTTTTTTTCACTGAACACTTATAATACAATTTTAATACATATTAGCGAGAATAATTTATAAAACTCATATAATACAAGTTTTATTCATGGATAATTTATTTATCACATACTTTAATACACTTATAATACATTGTGTCAATTTTTTACCAAACAAGTATAATATATTTTAAAACATTTATAATACATTTATATTGAATGCATAATTCACTTTTAATACATAGTAGATATATCATAGTATTGCTATATATTGCTATAAATGATAATAAATAAAAAGTATCGCTAAAATAAGTAATTATTTATCAAAAAGTGTTTTTCCTAGTAAAAAAATCTTCAATTGAGCCCAACTTAATCTCTAATTTCAACCCATTCTAAGGCTTTTTATTTGCATTGGTTTAATGTATGTTCTCATATTAAAGGTATGAATTATTATCTATTTTATATCTTTTAGGATTAATCTATCAATTTGTGAATTTTTCTTTTTCTTTTTTTGAGTTGAAATTCAAATTGTGGTTATAAAAGGTAAATAATAAAATGTTAAAATTATTGAGATTAAACGGGTCAAATTGGGCGGGTCATGACCCAATTCGAATTTTAGCCCAATTGAGCCCAACCCATTTGAGCCCAAAGTAAATTTGAGCGGGTCATGACCCAACACGATTTTTATTTCAATTTATTTTAATATTCTCAATTTCAACTCAACTCGCTCATTTGACACCCTTAAGAACAACAAATCAAAATATAAGGAGGAAGAAAATAGTGGAAAAACATAGCAACTACAAGAAAGGACCAAGAACAATGAAATACTTCGATTACCAAAACACAATAAACAATAAATGATGATAGATATCACAATCAGACATCATCACATACTGAAAAAGAAACAAATATACAATTTTTAATATTAATATCCCTAAAATGCATGGTTGCAATTATGCACAAGGACCCGACCACTTTGCCCACCTTGTGATGATAAGGTACTAATTCGTGGACACTAATTGGCCTTGTCTACTCCAACTTGAGGTTCACATAAAAGGCAAAATATCTTCAAACTTTTAACTTTCTGACTTAAAGAAAATTCTCTCTCCATTTTCTCTTCAAAGCACAACATTAACAAAATGGGGTCTCAAATTTACTCACCAAGTTCTCAATTCTCCTGCCAGTATTCCAAAATCAAATCAAGACAAGTATCTTCATATTCCTCACTTCAGTTAAAACCAAGAATCAGCATCAGAAGTTCTCAGCAACAGCCACAGTCTACTGGTGTTGTTACTGAAACGTCAATTCCAAGAACTAGTACATACAATGTGGACTTCAAGACTTTTGAAGCTTGCAAACTTGGCATTTCCAGATACCCAGATTTTGTGTATAATGCACAAGGGGGTACAGGTACTGGAACTGGCAAAGGAATTGAGTCGAGCAATGAAATTTCGATTGATTTTGACTTGGAAAAGTTGTATATTCCTCCATTAACATCTGCAACTGCTAAGTTCTTGGGATTGCCATTGCCCCCTTTTCTGAAAATTGATGTTGAACCCGAGCTCCTTAGAGGATATGTAAACCAAGAAACTGGCAAGGTACATTGCTGACCTCTTTACTAAATTGTCCTTAATAGAGAGATGAATTCATCAAGAAGATGAGAAAAGAGAGATTAAATATCAAGCTTATACCTTTTACAGGTTAATCTGGAGTTCAAGGCCAAGTTCTGGTTTTCAGTTGGAACCATCTACCGAGCGCCACCACTCCTTGTGGATACGTTTTTAACGTCAGAGGACTCGAAGGGAAGAATTAGAGGAGGAAGAGGGGAGAGGCTAAATGAAGAAGGAAGGTGCAAACTTGTTGGGGTGGCAACAGTTGAACCTATTGACGACTTGTTTATGAATACATTCCTTAGCCTTCCAACAGAATGTCTTGCAAAGATGAATGCTACAATCTCATTTTCCAGTACCTAGAGACTTTGCTAAGCAATAGTTATATGAGATCACATTGTATAGCTCTCAAACATTAATTATATATAAAAAGAAAGGCTATAAATTGTATACTTGAAGTTAAAGAACATTCAATAATGAATTTTGTAATACAGAAAGTGTAGAATTCATGGGAACCTGGACGTGAGTGCCATTGATACAGGAATTACATTATACTGCAATTGTATCAATTTTTACATCAGCTGTTTATAGTATGTAAACTTTGTATACTTGGCCATGTTCCAAAATAAAAAGGGAGGACTTGTCCCACTGTTTTTTTTCTTGCTATATCCATTTATCCATCCATCCACCAGACTTTCAACATTCGATCTGTAATAATGGCTCCTTCAGTGCACAATATCATGCATCAAGGAAATAAGGGTCAGAACATTCACGTAGTTGCACACAGTTCACCATTAAAACAAGAAAACAAATTTAAATTACCATAACTCACATGTTCTGCCCCTGAAATTGTTCTGATAAACTAGCAAAACAAAGTGCTGTACGTTATTCAAATGCGAGCCTCTGAGTATCAACCAGAGAAGCATATTGACCCTTCCTTCCCAACAACTCTAAATGTGTTCCCAACTCTGCAATCTTCCCATCAGAACACAAAGCAATTTGATCTGCATTCTGAACGGTGCTCAATCTGTGAGCAATTACCAAAGTTGTTCGTCCCTTCATCAGATGGTCCAGGGCTTCTTGGACTAGACGCTCACTTATCGTGTCTAAAGAACTAGTGGCCTGCAAATACACAGAAAACAAGGCCATATTCATCAAATATATATAGTATCATAATCAAAGGTGGATCCAGAATTTAAACTTTACGCATTCAAGTTTGGACTTTTACCACAACCCATTTGATCTACTGGGTTCAAATTTTTTATTTTTTTGGTTGGGTGGGTGGGGAATGACTGTGAAATACTACCATAACAAGCAAGAACATTACACCAAAAGAGCACCTAGAAATCATATCCACTTTCCAGGAAGGGTAGTATGATTAAGTAGGCTTCCAACAAAACCAAAAAACTAAGTACATAACCTTTGGATAAAAAATCTACATCTATGAGCTTTTCTAGACCCCTGAAAGAACTCTATCCTTTCTATGACTTCTGTCTTTATCTGTGATACTACAAAACTGGTATTTACATTTTCACCTCTAAATAACTTCCAGTTCCTTGCTCGTCGAGTGTGGTATATCATAGCACCCCACACTGCTGCCACCACTTATTAAACTGTCTCCATCTTTTCTTTTTGATCCATTCCAGGCATAGTTGTATTAGCCTCTATATGTTTTAACGGTGACAAACTAATCCCGTAAACCTACTATGCAGGAGGAAGAAAAAAGCAGCAAGAAAGATTGTTACTCAACTATACAAGCAAAGAGAAGCAGTCACGGAAGGTTGATAATCAAGGAAGATTTACTCAACTGCACAGGGAAAGAGAAGCAATCAAGGAAGATCGTTACTTGGTACAACACAAGGAAAGAAGACCCAGGAAGATCAAGGCAGATCCCAGAACAGACGAAGAATAATGCTCGGAGTGGTACGAGGCTGAACAAGGAAAGGAAATCAACACATACGGACATATCCTAACATCAGCTACCTCCACTCTTTCAAATGCAAGTGTTTCGTATACAACAACGGTAAGAATAATATGGGAAAATTTGATCCTCGTAGTGATGAAGGTAGTTTTCTAAGATACTCTCCCTCCAGTATATTTCAGAGTTTTCAATAAAAGGAGTTAAGTGTTGAAGAATATGTACATGAGGTATTTGATGATTCTAACCTTAGTGACTGTTTGGCTTGACTTCTGGCTTTTGACTTACAAGCCAATTCTAACTTATGACTTTTGGCTTATTTTTATCATTTTAACTTAAAACCAAGTGCTTATAAACACTTTTAAAATTTACCCAAACAATCCAAAAGTGCTTAAAAGCTATTTTAGCTTAAAAACACTTAAAATAAGTCAATTCAAACAGACTCTTAGTGTTCAAAATTCTAGAAATGAATGTGCTGATGCGAAACATATTGTTGAAAAATCCTCTGAAGAAACAACAATAACCCGATCCAAAAATTGTTGAGGAAATAACTGAGCGGTCGACTATCTCAGACGAAAAGTCAACTGATCCATCTGAACCACCTAGACTCTTAATCCCGCGAGAGTGGAGGCATAATGCAAGCTATCCAAACAACTTGATTCTTGGAGACCCAAATGAAAAAATGCAAACCAAAGCTTCCGTGAAAAAACAAGCATTCGCGGCACTCATATCACAACTAGAACCAAAACAAATTGATTAAGCACTAGGTGATGAGTCCTAGATGAAGGCAATGCAAGAAGAAATCGGGTATGGACATTAATGAAACGACCAAAAAAAAAATTTAAAAAAGAAACAACCAAAAAAAAAGTCTCTGTAATAGGAACCAAATGGGTCTTCCGAAACAAGATGGATGAAGAAGGCAAAGTCATTAGAAATAAAGCAAGGTTAGTCTTTCAAGGCAATTCACAAACGTTTGCACCCGTGGCAAGGTTAGAACCTATTTGAATCCTGTTAGCATACGCATACTTTAAATGCTTTAAACTTTTTCAAATGGATGTAAAAAAATGTTTTCTTAAATAGACTTATAAAGGAAGAAGTCTTTGTTAAGCAACCTCCTCGCTTTGAAAATCCCTCTGGTCCAGATTACATTTTCAAACTAACTAAAGCCCTCTATGGTCTCAAACAAACCCGTAAGGCTTGGTATGAGAGATTCAACACCTTTTACTTGAAAATAATTCCCAACGTGGGAAAATTGATACAACTCTTTTCATACAAAAATCAAAATCTAGCATCCGTATTTTTTACGTTTATGTGGATGACATTATTTTTGGAAGTTCTAACGCTAGTCTCTATGAGATTTTGCTGGCCTTTCATATGAGTTTAATGGGAGAACTTACTTTCTTCTTGGGACTAACAATCAAGCAGTCGACTGAGGGTCTCTTCATTAGTCAAACCAAGTACACAAAGAAGCTTATCAAAAAATTCGAGATAGAAAAAGGTAAAGCTTTTGAGACTCCTATGAGCCCCTCAACTTGCCTCAAAACAAATGTGCCAGGTAAAAACGTCGATGAGAAAATATATCTAGGGATGATCGGATCACTATTGTATTTGATAGCCAGCCAACCAGACATCATGTTTAGTGTCTGCATATGTGTGAGATTTCAGTCAACTCTGAAGGAATCTCATCTCACTGCTGTGAAGAGAATCATTCAATATCTCATTGGGACCCAAGATTGCGGATTATGATATCCTCATTCAACAAATTTTGATTTAATTGGATATTCAGATGCTAATTTTGCAGGTGATAAAAATGAATATAAAAGCACAAGTAGTACCTGTCAAAATTCTTGGCGAAGCTCTAATCTCTTGGAAAAGCAAAAACAAACTTCAGTGGCTGTATCACCCACTGAATTAGAGTACTTAGCCGTAGGGAGTTGTGGTACTAAATTGTTATGGATAATGCATCAATTACTTGACTATGAATTATCTTATGAATCGATACCTATTTTATGATGATGCAAGTGCTATCAATCTGTCCAAAATATATTGTACATTATTCTAGAGCAAAGCATATAGATATTAAGGCATCATTTTATTAGAGATCATGTTGAAAATGGAAATTTTGTGTTAAAATTTATTGATTCTGAAAATCAATTGACTTGCATTTCCACAAAACCTCTTTTGGAAGATCGATTTTGTTTTCTCCGTGAATTGCCCTTTTAAAATCACAATTCGTTGCGCTCTCTTTAATACTTAAAATTACTGCATTTAAAACCATATTTTGCAAAAAGATTTTCGCTATCATTACTTGATTTCTTTTATGCACTTCCCTTTTCCCCACTCTTTTTCCTTTGCCAAAGCGTCACTTCCGCTCAGATCTTTCACGTCTTAAACCCTCCATCTTCCTCCGCTCTCTCTTCCTTTACTTCCCTCTCTCATTAAATTTCTCCACAACTCACTCCTCTCTTCTCTCTTCTATGAGGAAAAGATCTTCCATGGCTTCGTCCACTAGAAGTTCAAGTAAAAGACTCCCTAACCCCTCTGAAGCCGAATTCATGTCCCCCATTTCAGACTCCTTTGATTCTGAATCCAAAACCCTTCCTGCCAAACCCTCTCCTAAAAGGAACCCTGCTCCTTCAAAAGGAAAAGGTCAGTCTAACAAAAAATTACGATCGGGAGAAGCCAATGATTTCACTCCGGCAGACATGCGTCTTTTCTGTAGTGCAGAACAGAAGGGCAAGTTCTTGGCCTTCATGAATCGCCCAATCGTGAAGGGAAGGGTGATAAATTTGGAACAAATGGAGAATTCTCATTGCGCTGTAAGTACTTATTTTGAAGCCCAGGGGTTATCTCCGTTCTTTCAGCTTTGTGGTTTAAAAGTTTATGAGGAATCCGTTCGTATGTTTTATGCCAACCTTAGGGTTTCTAAGGACAGTGGGGAACTAGAAACCCTCGTCTTGGGAAATCAAATTATTCTGAAAGATGTTTTATTCAAACAAATCATTGAAACCAATTTCTCTGGTGTCATTCCTTTCATGACTGGGTGTTGGCATGATGACTTTGAAGTAACTCTAGATGAAGCCAAAATCTTTGTGGCTGAATCCGAGTCGTACCTATCTGATTTTGGTCCTTCCACCATCTGTTTTGAGAATCGTATCTTGGCTCACATTATAGCAACTACTCTGCTCCCAAGGAAGGGATCCCTGAGCAATATCACCAACAGGGATGTTTTTGTCCTCTACTGCCTACTGAAGAAGTATAAGATAAACTGGGTCGAATGGATTCGTATATATGATTGAAAGTGCCGCTGAATCTGGTACTCATGCAAGTCTCCCCTATGGATTCATCATCTCCTGCATTCTGATTGGCTTGGACATTGATCTCTTTGACTACAAGCCTCTTGAAGTCTCTGCAACCTATAACATCCGAACTTTTGCTACCATGGGATACGTTCTGATTGATGGAAAATGGTCGAAGAAAGGCTCTGTCAAAGGTGAAGGTCAAACAGCCTCGGGCCAGCAAGATTACTGCAGACACTGCCGCAGATTTACTGAAAGAAGAAGGTGATATTAAGGAAAGACTATCAGCTTTAGAGGTTGGAATGCAGCACATGAAGGAGAAATTGGACAAGGTCCTTCAGCTGTTAAGGGATACAAGTACTGATGTAGAAAAGCTACGGATTTCTATGGATAGCATTCAGCAAGAAGGGATTAAGACCGTCAACAAACTGATCAACCGAGTTGACGCCCTTAACCATGGAGCCGGCTCCTCTCAGACTGATCTTGCTGTGACCATTCAGACTTCTTACTCCAACCTTGCCCCGGAAGGTTGAAAGATCCTATACGAATCTCTGAAAGGGTTATCAACACCCTTAAGTACTTCTTGGCCAAGCATACCTTTTATTTTGGTGTCCTCTCTTCAAACTATCCGTTATTGGGACCGTTTGTCCCTCTTAAAACAATCTGTTTTTGCTTTGTAACAGGAAATGTTTGATTCCCCCTGCAACTATGGGCTCTGCATGCTACCTAGCTATGTCTGCTTTTCATGTTTACTTATTGTTCCTATCTCCGCACGTATTGTTCTTTCTTTGCTCTTTTTTCTTTTTGATAATGTCAAAGGGAGAGAATGGAACAAGAGAATTCTGAGTCAGCTAGTGAACCATGACATACAGTAAAGGGGAGAATATCCAATCAGGCATCGTTGCACCTACTGTAGTTGGCCAGTTACTCCAGTCCATGTGAGGAGTGTCTCTTACCTCTTTTATCCAGCTGTAGTCAACAAACAAATGTTGATGTGTCTCGTTAAGCAATCCATCACATAGACAGCATGTGGCATCCCCCACTGGGATAGTCATCCTTGCTATTCTATCCTCTGTAAATAACCATATGTTTAGGTTGCATAACTCTACTCCATATCAAATCTGCTACCTGTAGTTTAGTCAGATTGCCTTTCAGAGCAATATAACTGCTACCAACTGAGTCAGTACCATTAGATGTCTGTAAATCTGTATCATTCAAATACCATGCAGTCATGTCAAGTTTGATTGTATTTAACTTCTTCCAGTACCAGCTACGGTCCAATGGAGGGCTATGTGTCCATATATTAGGTTGAGCCTTCATAAAGAGTATATGTACCCATTTAACCCATAGCACATCCTTCTTTGAGGCCAATTGCCACAATAATTTGCCCATAGAAGCCGCATTCCGGCATTTACTACTTTTGATGTTGAGTCCCCATATTTCTTTGGCACACAGATCTTGTCCCATGGTACCAGTGTCACTTTCCTCGTTTCAGTTGAGCTCCTCCATAGATAATTTCTACATTTCTGATCCATTTGGTGGATTTTCTAATACATATACATGGTCAAGCCATTGGGTTCAAACAAACCGTAACTAATGCACTAGGTCCACCCCTGATCACAATAATATCTAGGAATTTGTCATCCATACTTATACTGTTTATACTGTTCTGAGTTGAGCTAGATGGGTGTAATTCTATGATGTAAATAATGACCACTGTCCTCCTAGAGCAGATTGGGAAATATGCTTGCAATGCTACAATAATAAAAAGTTTAAATCTGCCTATGTAATTCAGGCTTAAACCAGAATTTACAAAGAAAAAGAAGATACTAAGGCCACCCACAGAACTGTACCGCAGAGCATATATTGTGAAAGTCAATGGACACAGAGGGATCAAAGGGGGTCAAAGATTACCTCATCAAGAATCAAAATAGGGGCATTCTTCAGTAGAGCCCTTGCAATAGCAATTCGCTGAAAATGGAAAGATGGTATAATCAGTATAACTCTGCAGACTCGTGAAGAGGGGAAAAAATAATGAAAAGCTATGATAAGTGCATTCATAAACAGCACAACAATTTACTACCTGCCTCTGTCCACCACTCAATAAACCACCACGTTCACCAACCAATGTGTCATAACCCTGTCAGTTTCTCGAGGGATAATTAGCACATATAAGAGTAAATACTCCCTCCGTCCCAATTAATATGAGTTAGTTTGACTTGGCACGGAGTTTAAGAAAGAGACTTTTAAAACTTGTGGTTAAAATAAGTCAATAGATATTTGCGTGGCTATAAATCATTTCATTAAAGGTAAAATGGACATTATAAAGTTAAATTATTACTAAATATAGAAATCTGTCATTCTTTTTGGGACCGACTAAAGAGGAAAGTAAGTCACATAAATTGGGACAGAGGGAGTATTAACTAGAGGAATGAAAGAAGCAGCCTTTCAGAAATGACAAACCTGTGGCATTGAAATTATGAACTCGTGTGCGTTGGCAGCCTTGGCTGCCTTTATCACGTCATCCTTGGATACATATTCATCAGGGAGAGCATAAGCAATATTTTCTCCAACCGATACAGAGAAAAGAACCGGTTCCTACAAGCAAGATTTTATGCATGTCAGAAAAAAATAGGAAGTGATTACAAGGCTCAGGACAATCACTGACACCATCCAGAATTTCAAGTCAAATCTTCAGTGAGGAGAATGAGCCTGAGAATAGTGTCTCACTGCTTAAACAGTGAGTGTTGGAGATAAAAGAGCAATACATACTTGATTAACTATAGAGACAACCCGCGCCCACTCGCTCTTATCAAATGTTCGCAAATCTTCTCCTGCAACAGTTATGCGACCTCGAGTTGGCTGCAAGGTCAGGTTATTGGCTGATATATTTACCTTCAGACCTTCCTAGAAGGACCATAAAAACTTATATAATAGTCAAATAGATAATCAAAAGTAGACCTCATAGAAACGCGCCAATAGCTGTACTACTGTACTTTTCCCTGCACCACTTGGTCCCACCAGAGCTGTAACAGTTCCACATTTTAGGGTTAAATTAAGACCACGAAGGATTTCCACATCAGGCCTCACTGGATATGAGAAATCTACATCTGCATGCAAAAGATGAAAAGCATTTTATTAATTAACAAATGGTGCATTTTCCATTACTTCTTCCCACCGTCTTTTTCAGAAAATGGAAGGCTGCCAGATTTCTGAAACCATAGATGAACAGACAAGAATCTGATTTGTTTCTCCTAAACAAAAGAAGTCTTCCAAAGCAAGACATTTTACTGAAAAGAGACCAGAAAATCTCCTAGATAAAAAGTTACAGAAAGATCTACGTTATAAAGGAACTGTGAGAAGACAAGAGTTTGAGAGATAACTCAGCTTGATTATTCCCACAAGCTATTGGGGTTAAAATAGCTAAGTATACATGTCCTAAAAAGGAAAGGAAAATCAATACATAATCAATACCTAATTAAAATAGGAGTAAATCAAGCTACCTACTATATTTACACATATGCTATAGAATATTCCTAAGATTCTAACACTCTCCCTCAAGCTGGTGCATACAAATTCTATGTACCAAGCTTGTTGCATATATAACTTGTTTGGGACTGGCTAGGGACTTGGTGAATGTGTTTGCTGTTAGAATAGGAATAGGTGTATACAATCCTACTTAAAATAGGAATAGGAGTACACAATCCTACTTAGAATAGGAATAGAAATAGGAATAGTTTATAGTATCCTACTTGAAAAATGATTGTTTTATAGTGTTTATAAATAGGGTTTTTGTGTAATATTGTTCTTATACAATTCAATAATATTTTTATCCTATATTTCTAACATGGTATCAGACCATTGGTGAGAAAATTCAAGGATAGAAGCAAGTCACCGTGCGTCAATTTCCGATGGCTGTTGGGACTGATTTGTGTCAATTTTTTTGAGGGCTGTCCCGGTCGATTTTTTGAGCAAATTTTGTTTTAGTTGTGGTCGTCTAGCCACTTTGACTAGATCCATGCAATTTTTGACCAGATTCGAAAGCCAGAATTAGGGTTCCGGCGAATTCCAGGCTATTCCGGTGAGATCCAAATTTTCCGGCAACCAAATCTCTGTAATCCCGTGTTTCCTTTTATTTTCAAGACAAATTTCACACCATGTCTTTTGGGTGTGATGTTTTTGGTTCCAAAAATATGGGGATTGGAAATTCAACCCCTACAATCACTTCATAACCATTAATGGGAAGTTCAAACTATATAGCTTAGACTTCTTCGGTTGAGTTGTGGTGCAAGGATCAAGGTGTTCAAGATCACTTAACAAATAATGCTTGTATAGTAGATGAAAAAGGGAAGGCCAGCGAGGAAGACGCAAAAGTCAAAGCACAATGGGTGAAGGTTGATGCTCAATTATATAGTCTCCTATGGCGATCTATCGATTCCAAGTTGATGCCCTTGTTTCGCTCATCCCAAACATGTTATTCAGTTTGGGAAAAGGCTCGTGCTTTATACACTAATGACATATCTCGATTCTATGATGTGATATCTCGAATGACCAACTTAAAGAAAAAAAATCCGATATGTCTACTTACTTGGGACAGGTACAATCAATCATGGAAGAATTTGAAAAGTTGTTGCCAGTTACTACGAATGTGGAAAAACAACAAGATCAGAGACACACTTTGTTTCTAGTTCTTACACTTGCTGGACTTCCTATTGACCATGATTCAGTGCGTGATCAGATTTTAGCTAATCTTGTTGTTCATATAACTGATGAATTATTCTTTCGTCTACTTCGTCTTGCCGCGCCTCACAGTCACAAAGTAGCCTTATCACCCACCATTGACTCTTCTGTTCTTGCATCTCAAACCATAGAAAAACGAACATATCATCTATGGAGAATCGACGAGGAGGAGGGCGTTTTGGGAAACCTCGATCCAAGTATAGTAATTGTCATAAACTTGGGCACACTCGTGACATATGTTATATTTTGCATGGTCCACCACCCAGTTATGATCCTATTGCTCTAAAGGAATATAATGAGTTCCTTCGAAATCGTGTAAGCAAGCAAACATCTCCATAAGTAGCATCTATGGCTCAGCCTAATCAATCATCCAATAATGGTCATATTGCTCATACAAAATATGATGAATTCCTCCGGTGTCAAGCAAGTAAGCAAATGTCACCATAAGTAGCTTCAGTTGCACAACCTGATGTTTCTGTTGCGAGTAATTCTTTTGCTTGTGTTTCACAATCTAGTACTCTTGGATCATGGGTCATGGACTCAGGCGCTTCTGATCATATCTCTGGTAATAAATCATTTTTTTCTGATATTGTTTATTAACAATATTTTCCAGTTATTACTTTAGCTAATGGGATCCAAACAAAACCAAAAAGAGTTGGAAAAGCCAAACCCTTACCTTCTGTCACTATAGACTCTGTTCTTTATGTCCCTTGCTCTCCTTTTAATCTGGCATCCGTTAGTTGTTTGACGCGTGCCTAACATTGTGGCATATTCTTTTTTGATAATTTTTTTCTCATGCAGGACTGTAGTACGAGATAGATGATTGGCACAAGACATGAATCACAAGGCATTTACTATCTTACCTCTTCAAATTCCTTCACAGTATGCTCCGTTACAGATCCTCCAGACCTAATTCACAAACATTTGGGACATCCGAGTCTATCGAAGCTGCAAAAGATGGTGCCTAGTTTGTCTAGTTTGTCTAGTTTAGACTGTGAGTCGTGTCAACTTGGGAAACACACTCATGCTACATTTTCACGTAGTACTGAGGGTTATTCAAAGTCTATTTTTTCATTAGTTCATTCTGATATTTGGGTCCTAGTAGAGTTAGTTCACCCTTAGGTTTTCGTTATTTTTTTAGTTTCATTGATGCTGATTATTCAAGATGCACGTGGGTTTTCTTAATGAAAGATCGTTCTGAGTTATTTTCTATATTCAAAAGTTTCTTTGCTGAAATACAAAATCAATTTGGTGTTTCTATTCGTACTTTTCGTAGTGATAATGCCTTAGAATACTTCTCCTCCAATTTTAGGAGTTTATGACTCACCATGGAATTATTCACCAAACATCTTGTCCGTACACCCCTCAACAAAATGGTGTAGCAGAAAGGAAGAATAGGCATCCCATTGAGACCGCTCGCACTCTTCTCATTGAATCTTATGTTCTGTTGCATTTTTGGGGTGATGCAGTCCTTGCGTCTTGTTATTTGATTAATAGAATGCCATCATCCTCAATTCAGAATCAAGTTCTACATTCCATACTATTTCCTCAGTTACGTCTTTTACTCTATCCCCCTTCGTGTCTTTGGGAGCACATGCTTTGTTCATAACTTAGCCCCAAGGAAAGATAAATTAGCCCCTCATGCCCTCAAACGTATCTTTCTTGGTTATTCTCGAGTTCAAAAAGGGTATAGTTGTTATTCCCCTAAACTTCATTGATACCTTATGTACGCCGATGTCACATTCTTTGAATCTCAACCTTACTATACATCTTTCCGATCATCTTGATGTATCTGAGGTCATACACATACCTCAGGTCTTACCTGTACCGACTTTTGAGGAATCTACGATCTCTCCTACATCTCCAGTATTAGTGCCACCACTCCTGACTTATCATCTTCGTTCACGTCCAATTGTAGTCCCAGATGATTCATATCATGTGCCGTACCCTGTGCATACTGCATACTTGCCTCCTCCTAGCCAACCAATTGCACTTCAAAAAGGTATACGATCCACTAGAAATGCTAACCCACATTATACTTTCTTGAGTTATCATCGTTTATCCTTACCACATTATGCCTTTGTATCATCTTTGTCCTCTATTTCTATTCCTAAGACTATAGGTGAAGCACTTTCTCATTCTGGATGGAGGCAAGCTATGATTGATGAGATGTCTGATTTACATACGAGTGGTACTTGGGAGCTTGTTTCCCTTCCTGCAGGTAAATTAATTATTGGTTGCCGTAGGGTTTATGCTGTCAAAATTGGCCCAGATGGTCAACTGAAGGCTCGCCTTGTTGTCAAAGGGTATACTCAGATATTTGGGCTAGATTATAGTGACACTTTCACTCTTGTGGCTAAAATAGCATCTATCTGTTTTTTTATCTATGGCTACCATTCGTCATTGGTTTCTTCATCAGTTGGACATTAAGAATGTTTTTTTGCATGGTGATCTTGAGGAAGAAGTCTATATGTAGCAACTGCCTAGTTTTGTTGCTCAGGGGAGTCTAGTACCCTTGTATGTCGATTGCGTAGGTCACTCTATGGTCTGAAATAGTCTCCTCGAGCCTGATTTGGGAAGTTCAGCACAGTAATTCAGCAGTTTGGCAAGACTCGTAGTGGAGCTGATCACTCTGTCTTCTATCGGCATTCTGCACCAAATCTGTGTATTTATTTAGTTGTTTAATTTGATGCTATCGTTATCACTGGCAATGATCAAGATGATATCACTAATTTGAAGCAACATCTCTTTTAGCATTTCCAGACTAAAGACATCGGCAGACTGAAGTATTTTTTAGGTACTGAGGTTGCTCGGTCTAAATCAGGTATTGTTACTTCTCAACGCAAGTATGCCTTAGACATTCTTGAGTAGACAAGAATGATGGGATGTAGACCCATTGACACTCCTATGGATCCGAATGTTAAACTCCTTTCGGGACAGGGGAGCCACTCAGTAATCCTGAAAGGTATAGATGACTGGTTGGAAAGTTGAATTATCTCAAAGTGACTAGACCTTACATCTCTTTTCTTGTGAGTGTTGTAAGTCAGCTTACGACTTCTCCTTGTGATAGTCATTGGGATGCAGTTATTCATACTCTGTGATATATAAAGTCAGCTCCCGGTAAAGGACTACTCTTCGAGGATCACGGCCATGAGCATATCACCAGATATACAGATGCTGATTGGGCAGTATCACCCTCTGATAGACGTTCTACATCCGGATATTGTGTTTTAGTAGGAGGTAATTTGGTGTTGTGGAAGAGTAAGAAATAGAGTGTAGTTGCTCGATCTAGTGCAGAAGAAGAATATCGAGCGTTGTAGCAACTTGTGAGCTAGTTTGGATCAAACAGTTGCTGAGATAACTAAAATTTGGAGAAACTAGTCAAATGGAACTTGTGTGCGATAATCAAGCAGCCCTTCATATCGCATCAAATCAGTGTTTCATGAGAGGACTAAGCATATTGAGATTGATTGTCACTTTATCAGAGAAAAGATACTCTCAGGAGATATTGTTACAAAATTTGTAAAGTCAAGTGATTAACTTGCAGATATCTTCACAAAGTCCATCACCGGTCCTCGTATTAATTATATTCGTAACAAGCTAGGTACATATGATTTATATGCACCAGCTTGAGGGAGAGTGTTAGAATAGGAATAGGTGTGCAGAATCCTACTTAGAATAGAAATAGAAATAGAAATAGTTTATAGTATCCTACTTGAAAAATGATTGTTTTATAGTGTCTATAAATAGGGTCTTTACGTAATATTATTCTTACACAATTCAATAATATTTTTCTCCTATATTTCTCACATCTGCAAACTGGTCACTTGACCGCACGAACCTTGTGATGATGTCTCCTAAGAGTACCTTTTCTCTGCTAAAATGACAATCAATCTCTATGTGTTTGGTCCTCGTGAAATACAGGATTCGATGCAATGTGAAGTGCAACTTGATTATCGCACATAAGTTCCATTCCTTTAGTATCTCCAAATTTCAACTCCTTCAGTAGTTGCTTGATCCATATGAGTTCACATGTTGCCACTGTCATAGCCTGATATTCTGCTTTTGCACTAGATCTAGCAATCGTATTTTGTTTTTTACTTTTCGAAGACACCAACTTCCCCCCAACTAGAACACAATATCCAGAAGTAGATCGTCTATCAAAGGATGACCCGCCCAATCTGCATCTGAATATCCAACAATTTTCTCATGTCTCGATCTTCGTAAAGTAGTCCTTTCCCTGGAGCAGATTTTATGTATCGAAAAATGCGAATAATTGTATTCCAATGACTATCACAAGGAGAATTCAAGAACTGACTCACGACACTAACCGAGAAGGTAATATCAGGTCGAGTCACTATGAGATAATTCAACTTTCCTACCAGCCTTCTATATTTTCCTGGAGAATCAATAGGCCTACAATCCATTGGAGAATCAATAGGCCTACAATCTGTCATCCCTGTCTTTTCAAGAATATCAAGTGCATACTTCTTTGTGAAATGGCAATTCCTGATTTGGATTGAACCCTAATGCCCAAAAAGTACCTCAATCGACCAAGATCTTTAGTTTGAAAGTGCTGGAAAAGGTGATGTTTCAATTTGGTAATTCCCTCATCATCATTTCTGGGATAACTATGTCATCAACATACACTACCAAATACATACACAAACCTGGAGTAAAGTAACAATATAACAGAGAATGATCAGCTTCACTTAGCACCATGCCAAACTCCTGAATAACCATGCTAAATTTCTCAAACCATGCTCGAGAAGACTGCTTCAGGCCATAGAGTGCTCGTCGTAGTCTGCACACCATGTTACTAGACTCCCCTTGAGCAACAAAATCATGTGATTGCTCCATATATACCTCATCTTCGAGAGCTCCATGAAGAAAGGCATTTTTAATATCCAATTGGTAGAGAGGCCAATTACGAACCGCAACCATGGATAAAAATAGACGGACTGAAGCAATCTTGGCCACAGGAGAGAAAGTATCACCACAGTCAAAACCAAAAATTTGTGTATAACCCTTGGCCACTAGTTGAGCTTTTAGGTGATCAATTGTCCAGTAGGGTTAACCTTCACTGTATATACCCAACGACAACCAACTGTAGATTTATCTGGAGGTAGAGGAACAAGCTCTCAAGTATCACTTGAGTGTAAGGCAAACATTTGTTCAATCATAGCTTGTTGCCATCCTGGATGAGAAAAAGTTTCACCTATAGTCTAAGGAATGAGGAATAAACACAGATGATAGTGATGATACAAATTCTGAATGGGCGGGTGACAAACGATGATAGCACAAACAAGTATAGATAGGATGCGAGTTACGAGTAGAGTGATTACCGTTTCAAATGGCAACGAAAGGACTCTGTGTAGACAAGTCCTCAGCAGGCAAGGATTCCGATGACGACAGTATATCACGACGATGATAGGTTAACAGTAGTGGAGGTGCATAAGATGGAGATAGAGTCATAGGAAATGATGTGAAAGGATATACTATGGCGAGACCCCCAAAAGATGGAATTGGTAGAACCTCAAAAATGGATAATTGTTCAGCAGGAGAGGATGTAAAGTAGGTCTAACCTTCAAAAAAAGTAACATCAACGAACATAAGGTATCGTTGGAGGTCAAGCGAGAAGCATCGATATCCCTTCTATATCCTTGAATAACCGAGAAAGACACATTTTAAGAGCCAAGAGAGCAAATTTGTATTTTCCTGGAGTGAGTATATGGACAAAGCATGTGCTCCCAAAGACGGTGGTGGAAGGGAGAATAAGGTTGATTGGGGAAACAAAACAGAGTGCGGTACCTGATTTTGAACAGCAAAGGAACATTTGCTTGTATGAGAAGAGTGTGTGTAGTCTCAACAATATGCCTATTGTTTCTCTCTGCAATCCCATTTCGTTGTGCAGTGTAAGGGCAAGATGTCTGATGAAAAATTCCATGGGTAGACATAAATTATTTAAATTGGGATGATAATATTCACATGCATTATCACTACGGAAAGTGCGAATAGAAACATCAAACTGATTTTTTATTTGAGCACAAAAAGTTTGAAATATGGAAAATAATTCAGAACGATCTTTCATTAAGAACATCCAAGTGCACTTTGAGTAATCATCAATGAAAGTAACAAAATACTTAAAACCCAATGTAGGGCTGACTCTACTAGGATCTCAAATATCAAAATGAACTAAATGAAAAAGAAACTCTGCACGATTATTAGGACTACGTGGAAAAGTAGCTTGGGTGTGCTTTCCCAATTGACATGACTCACAATCTAACTTAGATAATTTGGACAAGCTAGGTACCATCTTTTGAAGTTAGGATAAACTAGGATGTCCCAATCATATGTGGATTAAATTTGGAGAGTCTGAAACTGAACAGACTGTAGTAGATCTGTAAGAATTGAGATGATAAAGTCCACTTGACTCATGTCCTTCGCCAATCATCCTTCCTATACTGAGGTCCTATATAACAATGTCGTCACTAAAAAATGAGACGAAACAACTTAAAGCCTTAGCCAACCGACTTATTGATAAGAGGCTAAAGGGACAACCAGGGACAAAAAGAACATTATTTAGAGTCAAGGAAGGTAAGGGATTGGCTTGACCAACTCCAGCTGCCATGGTCTGAGAACCATTAGCTAATGTAACAGTGGAAAGGGACTGAGAGTAAGTAATATTAGACTATAAAGATTTGTTACCAGAAATGTGGTCAAAAGCGCCTGAGTCCATGGCCCAAGGGCCAAGTGTGGTGGACTGTGAGATACAAGCAACGGGATTAATAGGATTACCAACTTAGGCAACGGAAGCTATTGATGAATATATCTACTCACTAGACTGATATTGAAGAAAGTCATTATATTCTACTTCAGACAAAGAAAACAATTGATTGATTGGATTACCAGTGGATTCAGTTTGAGCAACATGAGTATTCTTTGGTTTACCATGTAGAGAGTAGCACACATCACGAGTATGACCCAATTTGTTACAATAGCCACATCTTGGTCGTTATTTCCCATACCGGCCTCCATGTCGATTTCCAGTCTGAAATGCAATCTGAGATGCTAGGACAGAAGAATCTACAGGTGGTATCGAATGACTAGACGACATAGGTGGTGCAGCTAGTTGTAACAATCAAGCGAACAAGTCATCCACAACAGTAACAGTAGAGCTAGCCAAAATTTGATCTCATATTGAGTCAAGATCAAATGGAAGTCTAGTGAGTGTAACAACTAGAAACATATTCTTACGCTGCTCCAATTGCTTTTCAACACTTGGAGCTGCAGGCATTAACTCATTAAATTCTTCCATAACTGCCTGAACTTGTCCAAGATAAGTTGACATATCCGAGTCTTGCTTTTTAAGGTTAGTCAACCGAGAAATCACATTATAAAAGCGGGATATGTCATTTGTGTATAGCCACAAGCCTTTTCCCAAACTAAGAAGCAAGTTTGGAATGGCCGGAACAATGGCATCAACTTTGAATCAATACATTTCCTTAACAAACAACACAATTGAGCATCAATCTTCTCTGGTTCGCCCTTATCTTTTTCAGTAATATCCTTAGCCTGTGTAACCAAGTGATCCTGAACACCTTGTCCCTAGCACCATAACTGAACAAAGGATGGCCAAGATAAATAGTTTGCACTACCTGACAAAGGTTATGTGGTGATGCAATGGTTTGGGTGCTGGAACTCACATATTTAGTACTAAACATATCGGATCTGAGAGACATGCAAAAACAGATCTATTAGTGTCCAAAAATAAAGTAAATTCTAAGAAAAACCTGAAGAATAGATCTGAAAAACTGGAAAACTGCTTGTTGTCTCGTCAAAAAAAGTTACCGAAAAAAATTATGCCGAAAGTGGCTGGAAAACACCACGCCGCGAGGATTCCAATCGTAATGGTGGTACTAGTATATGCACAATACCCCCAGAGAGTGTTGAAATCGCGAAACAGTGAAAGGTTTTGCTGGAAAAAAAATTCTCAGCAATTTTGTTCTCTTATTATTCTTGTTTTCTCACTAAACAAAGCTCTGATTCCATGTAAAGTTAGGTCTTAGGCCTCACTCACACCCTCAAAAGCTAGCTCAAAGAAAGGAAAATTGCCCAAGTCTTATAACGAGTCCACCCATCTCATTAACCACCAATGTGGGACTTTTGTCATTCTTCAACACCCCACCTCACGCCCATTGCTTAGCATCTGGTGCGTGGACAATTTTAATTCTAGGGGCCCATCATTGGGTGAGATGAGTCCTGCTCTAATACCATGTGAGAAGACAAGTTTTTGAGAGAAAACTCAGCTTGATTATTCCCACAAGCTATTGGTGTTTAAATAGCTAAGTATACATGTCCTAAAAAGTAAAGGAAATCAATACAAATTAATACCTAATTAAAAATAGGAGAATCTAGGAGTAAATCAAGTTACCTACTATAGAATATTCCTAGGATTCTAACAGGAACTAAATCCATTAATCAAACATGTTATATATACCCTGTTTATCGACTTATCAAAATAAATACTATATCCACTTTTTCTAGTATTGTACAAGCAGCACAAAAAAAAAACAGCTATGGCAAAAGTATATACCTTCAAGACAGATATCACCGGTCTCCGCCAGGTTTCGCACACTGCTACCAAATTTTAGTGTAGACATGTATCTTGTTTTGGTAGATTGCATTTTATCATTAGAATCATTCACCAAGTACAATTCTAAAGTCTCATCATGGACCTGCTTTTGCTTCATGTCTTTCTCTAAAGAACATGCAAGTGCTTCATCAATTTCAGCATCGGATAAAACAGAGTTAATTCTCTCAGTTGCTGCAAGAGCTGCACGAAGGTCTCCAAAGGTATTAACAAGGCCTTGAACCTATAATGCAGAATATGTTAAGTAGATGATGGAAGATAAAAATGGGTGAAAAAGTGAGCAACAAAACAAGTTAACTCACTGCGAAAGTCAATGTAAATGTATATCCGATAAATGAAGCCACAATTCCCACTGATAATTCACCCTGCGTATGATATAATTTGAATGGTCAGTTAATAGGCAAATAAAATCAATCCTTAGAGGAAGAGAGTCCACATATAAATTTACTAGTGGGTGGACAAAAAGTGCCGCCAGATGTAATAACTTGAAACAAATTACAGCTTAAGATGGATAAACTCTTGAAGATATAAATATCCATCTTTTTTTTTTGTAGGAAAGATATAAATATCCGTCACTTTGCTTAAAGTACTTACTGCCTTTACTTTGCTTCCACCAAGACAATATAAAGCCATCAAGGAGATATAAATTGCCACTCTCGTCACTGACTCATTGAAGGATTTGAAGGTTCCAATCTTTATGCTACTACTTTCATACTCAAGTACCTGTCACAAATACACTCTAGCATCTCTAGAACAGCAAGTATGACAATTCTAGACCTTAATATATCTAAGAAATCAAATAGCCTCTATGTTACCTGGCGAGCAAATACTGACATCTGACGCTTCTCCCCGCTAAATGACCTCACCTGCAAAAGAGGTCAGTGCAGTCGTATTCATTATCACCAAAGAAGCGTAAGGACATCACAGGAAAATCCGAAATTTAGTGAAGTTACAGAAGTTGAGGTAAAATCTGAATGGGTTATAGATCATGAACTTACAGTGCGAATGGCAGAAAATGATTCAGTCACAGAATCAGCTATTGATGCTTGGACCAGTCCATGAGCTTTGAAGACATTTACAGTTGACCTCTTGTACAGAGCTAATAAGTTCATAAACATTAGAAAGCCGCACATACAACTCAAACAGAATACCAGTCATTACTAAGACCCATAAATTATCATACTTTCTGCATTTTCATTTCTACTTATTACTTGCCTTTGCTATCATATCAATAAACCATATTTGATATGGTACTTTTTTTTCTTTTGCATATACCAAGATCTATGGTCTTGAGCAATATAATTGAGAGAAATATAAGAGAAAAATATTATTGAATTGTGTCTCTACATTATTACATTGAGACCCTATTTATAGACACTATATTAGACTCCTTTTCCAACTAGGACACTACAATACAATCATTTTCTAAGTAGGATTCTATATACTATTTCTATCCCTATTCCTATTCTAAGTAGGATTGTATATATTATTCTTGTTCTTGTTCCTGTTCCTATTCTAACTCTCCCCCTCAAGCTGGTGCATAAAAGTCATATGTACCTAGCTTGTTACAAATTACAAATGTAATTAATACGAGGACCGATGAGGGGCTTGGTGAGATATATTTGCAAGTTGATCGCTCGACTTCACAAATTGACAGTCAATCTCAATGTGCTTAGTCTTCTCATGAAATATTGGATTTGATGCATAATGTCGATAAAACACCGAGTGATAAATTAATGAATTATAGTGTTGAACTTCCCAAACCAAGCTTGAGAATACTATTTTAGACCATAGAGTGACTTACGTAATCAACATACAAGGCTACTAAACTCCCCCTAAGCAACAAAATATGTGGTTGCTCAATATAGACTTCTTTATGGTGCAACGGTCGCCCGAAAAGTGCTCAAAATCTGATATAAAATATATGGATAGTTTTGGAATCAATAGATGAGTCGAGATATTAAACAAGAAAGTTACTGAAAAATTGGCCGAAACATACGCATATGTCGGAGTATTAGATTTGATAGCTGAAAGTGGTCACAATCTGAGAAATAAAATTATGTGGTAAGGTCGGAATGATGGCACAAGCCTACTGAGAAAGAGAATCATATGGGTAGGGTCGAAATGATGGCACGACCCTACACAAATAAGAAAGTTGTCACCGAAAAGAACGATGTTATACAAATCAGATATGAAAAAGTAGTCACAAAAAAGATGGCACGGCACTACACAAATCGGATATGAGAAAATAGTCACTGAAAAGATGGCACGGTGCTACACAAATAAGATATGAGAAAGTAGACACCGGAAGGATGGCACGGTGCTACAAAAATTAGATATGAGAAAGTAGTCACCGAAAAGATGCACGGTGCTACGCAAATCGAATATGAAAAAAGTAATCACTGAAAAAATGGCACAGTGCTACACAAAACTGATGGATATAGGTTGACACAAAATAGTCTCAAAGTCACCGAAAATTGACGCACGGTGACATGTCTGACTGAGTTTTTTCCACTGAATGTTGGGTTCATGCATATATCATTGATCATACTTTTGTTAACATAACCATTGGCCAGACAGGTAACATATATGGGTTATAGCCGCCCACCGATAGCGGAAGCTCTTTGATTCTCAACCAGGATCATAGAAGCTCTGATACCATGTGAGAAATATAGGAGAAAAATATTATTGAATTGTGTCTCTACATTATTACATTGAGACCCTATTTATAGACACTATATTAGACTCCTTTCCCAACTAGAACACTATAATACAATCCTTTTTTAAGTAGGATTCTATATACTATTTCTTTTCCTATTCCTATTCTAAGTAGGATTGTATATATTATTCTTGTTCATATTGTACAACAACAACATACCCGGTGTGATCCCACAAGTGGGGTGTGGGATGTGACTATAGTAGATTTTATAAATTATAATAATTAAATTATATAAGTCAAGCTGAAAAATATATTAGTGTTTTATTATGATTACAACTATTAAGTGCATACCGATAAACTAAGAATTCAACAAAGGTATTACAGTACCTATATCTACAACTTCTTAGAGTGCACAGAAAAACCAGTAATATCAAAAATAAAATATTTACCGACTAAAATAGACACTGCGAGCATGAGTAAGCCCAGAATCGGTGCAAGTTGGGGAGATAGAACAAACAATAAGGATAATGTTCCCACCACCTGCATGCAAAAGAGAATCCAGCTATGTGAAAGATCATGATGCAAGGTACTCACAAAGAAAAAGCAGAAAGTGGAGGGGAGAAGGAGAATAAAACTAATGGACAATGCATTTGAGTGTTATTAAGGGAAAGCCGGTAGATGAAATTTGGAGTCAAGAAATATGCAATGGAAGCCTCACCGTGTACACATTCCAAGATAAATCAGAAAAGAGTAGTGTCTAAATAAGGGATCTTCAGAACCAAAAATTTCAGAAACGTAACATTGGGAAATTTTTACCCAAGAAAAAGAACACTGGAATTGTTCTAATGATCCAACTTTGGACTCACTTCGCAATCAAAGAGAAAAAGAACTGATTCAAAATAAATATAAAGCTCACTTTTGTTTAGTGAGAGTAGCTTGCCTCTGATAGTGCCCTAAAACCACGATCCCGTGAAGTATTCTCACTGACAATATTTTTGAGAGAACCCAGATCAGATGTTAATAGAGCTGTTAATTCACCAACCTGCAAATAGAAAACTAAATGAATAATAGGTAGGCATAGGAAGAGCAGTAAACAAAGACACCAAATATATGAGTCATAAGTAGACAGCCAAACTTGGAAGGCCTACAAAAGAGTAAGACCAAGTATACACTGCGTAGTCCACCCTCCCCATCAGCATCCACACAGGTCATAATATCATCTGCTCACGGTTATATGATCTCTCTTATAACTGAAAAACCTAATCAAAAGTTGCAAAACCACAGTGCTCAAAGGCTGCCTCAGAAGTTATAACTCGTACTTACATTAGGTACGTTCCACGAGACATTTTTCAGAAGCTTTAAGCAAACAAAATTCCAATACAAAACCTTCTAGATGTAGTATACTAATAATATAAAAACTTCTGGTTCTTCAGAAAAAAGATTGTACAGAATCATGAAGTCTTCCTTTGCTTTTTCCTTGTTTTCCAGTCTCTGAAGAAGGTTATTCAGCAACTGGAAGTATTTATCTATATTTGAAATGAAAAATACAGAAAGAAGTACATGTGGAACACTCAAACAGATTTTAAATCAAAAACCATTACAACCACAGGTGTAAGAATTTTTTCCAGATCAAAAAGGCACTTTGCTTCCTTAATAGTAGAAGAGTCTTCCTTGAAATAAAACAGGGAAATTGTACAGCAGCATGTGTGAGTAAGGTAGTTCTCTCAAAAGCTGCAAGTATTTAGACCAAGATGGCCAAAACGAAGGGACCTAAAAAGCAAGAAATTTTAACCAGCACATCCTTAGACCTTAGTACAAATAAAAGTAAAATCTATTTGGAATTCATATGACCTTGTATGATGGAAGCGATAGCACAATAAATGAAGTATCATACCTTGTAACGGTCAAAAAAGTCAATCTGCAAAGAGAAAGAAAGGGAAAGCGTTAACAAGGATGTGCTGAATGAGCTTGCAACAGTAAATCTTGGAAAACATTTCCAAAGCAGTTGAAGCCAAAAGGAAATACATATGTTCCTGTACGTCTATCTATTTCATAAATCAGTTGATTGATCTTTCCCATGCTACAATAAATCTTGGCAAACATTTCCAAAGCAGTTGAAGTGAAAAAGCAACACATGTCTTTTTGGTAGGTAAAATAACTATTTGGTAAATCAGTTGATTGATCTTTCCCATTACAAAAAGGTTATAGGCAGTGATTATTAACAAGGCTAGAAGAATGTGACAGTTACCAAGGAAGCATGAGAAATAAAGCAATTAAAAGATGTGATGCCTTAAATCCATGAGACTAGTATGATACCAGTTCTAAATTCCCCTAGTCACAAGAGTTACGAAAACATCTTTAGGTTCGAATGTTGATAACTCATGACCTTAGCATTCCAAATTTAAGATGTCACTTATTAACTATCATCTTATAACAAATCAATATACATCAAGTTAAAATTTGGACAGCTACCGATTTTAGCGTTCACCTTTTGAATCAGTACTCTCTGAAAAATTTGAGCCCTTAAGCTGGACATAACCTTCTCCCAAATGGAATTCATGTTCACCACATAGATAACTGTAAAAATTGGCTCCAGTGTATATAGAAGTCCCACTTTACTGAGCAGTTCCAACAGAGGATCTGATCTTGTTCCAATAAGTACCTCAAAAAACCTTCCTGCAATGATAAGCTCAAGCAATTGTAAAGCCTACGCAGCATAAATTTTATATTTATTTAACATAAATTATACTCCCTCCGGTCAAAAATAAATGAAATTATAGCACTTTTTTATTTTTGATGACAAAGGAATACAGCAGCCGCTACCTTTTTGGGTGCGCACGGGTAAAACCTCCGCTCCCATGCAATAGCTCGCAAACCACACAAGAGAGGTAACCCGCACTAGGCAAGCCCGGTGCGATGAGCTCTACCCAAAAGGCAAACCCCTTACTTTCGCTGGCAAGGGGTTTCGAACTTGAGACCTCCAAAATGGAAGTCCCAAGCCCAAACCATTAGGCCACCCCGAAGGGTTATGAAATTATAGCACTTTTTCTATGTTTCAACATAAATGAATTTTTCAAAGTTCAAAGACATTAATTAGCTTTTCCAAAATTACCCTTCTCTTTAAGGGTTTTTCAACTCTAGTTTTACGAAAAGTTTGGGAAGAAACAAAAGGGTAATATTGACAAATTACTCTTTAATTAACTTTCTTTAGGAGTGTGTCACACCCCCAATAAACCATTTATTTTGGAATAGAGTATATTTACTCTTGTTTATGTGGTCTCATATGCAATTGTATCGCTATCATAATTTTAACTAGTATTTCAAGATATTTAGCCTAGTGCCACCACTCTATCCAAGTGTCTTTTCACTTGTGCTGAAACTTCACCTACAATCTTGCCTAATATGGGTGATAGCATCCTGAACTAATATAATTGACTTGTCACTTTTATTTTCTCTGCTTCAAGGGGCCAAAAGGGTCTGACAGATTTACATCTGCTTGATTTCCTGCATAATGTAAGTAACACACCCAGCATTTCAATCAAAATAAGCAGACAGAAAGGAAATTGGCAACTCAGATCCGAAATTAGGTCTGATAGGTAAAACAATTTTAACATGCGACATCTAAAATTGCACCTTTCCTGCAACAAAATAATGTACTCCCGGGTAATTGGTTCAAATATTGGCTGGAATAGTTATATGATTTACATATGAACTGCCCTGTAGTATTGACCACCCCGTTGCCAAACAAAATAATGAATACACAAGCTCTCTCGTACTCAACCTGTCATTCTAAAAATTTAAGGGAACTAAACATACTTAAAACTTCTCCATATGTTTGTATTATCTCTAGCATCAGCATGTTTAAGAGAGAAACATCCATCATCTTAAAATGTTGTGGCTAGAGGTGCTTAACGTAATCCTAAGCTACTCCACACGTGGACAACTATTCTTGGATGAACAATATTCAATAGAAATTGTTTTTTTGCATATTGATATAAAAGTATCCCACATCCTCACTCCTGAGATGTTTGATAAAAATTGTCTACGCAGATCTGTAATTCTCTAATGCAAATTGCTTTAGAAATAAGGGAAGATGTTAACTATCACTATTATTCATTAACTGTATCTTTTACCACTTACAAGCAATGCGGACCAGAAATTTTAACAAGGGGATTAAAACACGCAACATTTACCACTTGTCGAGGGGATTCAATAATGTATAAATATACAAAAAGAAGTTTTACTTTATCTAAGGAACATAAGTTTTTAACCAAGGGTATTCAATTGAATGCCAATGCTAACAAGCACAAAAAGTAAACATTTCCACTATCTTGCCATTGGTGGAAATATATCTTTTTTTAGACTGAATATTGAAATTTGACATGAAAAAATGTGATTTGTGCCGCCATCTAACTGCCTTAAAACCTGAAATATCTATTATGAATCACAATTCATTTTAGAAAAATGAGAATTTTCGCACTTTATTTCCTCTTATCTACTGAAAATCAATGCTCTTTCTTTTAAGAAGTACAAAAAAAAACTAAATAGAAGGAGTACTCCTTTTTCAACTTATATGACATTCTTTCCAATTTGAAACGTTACACAATATCTGATATTGTTCTAGTTTTATTTAAGTTTCACTCATTAAAAGCAATTCAAGTTTTTAACTTCGAGGTAGAGTTTTACAACAATATCATTGACATTACATAAGTACCTTACAATAAAAGTAAATACTCCCTCCCCCTTCCACTTTTACTTGTCATGATTTGTTTTATGAAAAGTCAAACTTCGTGAACTTTGACCAACATGCATCATATTAACATGAGAGGATTGCGACTATAGTATACTTTCCGTATAATTTCTAACATCTAAATTTAAAATTTAAAATTTAAAATATAAAATTAATCTAATTTAATTTAGATCCGAAGATTAGTCAAATTGACTCTTATAAAGTGAAATATGACAAGTAAGGTGAACCAATGGAGTAGTGGAGTATATTATATCTTTCTCAAAACAAACAAAAAAAATGCATACCGGAAAGTAAAGGCAGGGTGAGAGAACAAGTGGTGCAGACGACAAGAGAGAAAACAGAAGCAAGGAGCCTTAACTTGTGGCGAGAAATAAGTTTCCACAGAAAGCCCCAACGGATAATTTCAATTGGCTGTACCGCTACTAAACTATTATCCGTTTCTTCAACTTTAGGATCGTTTTCTGAAACAAAAGCATCAAAAGCAGGGCCCGTAATGTAAGCGGAAGATATGACGAACCGCTTCATTTTCCGGCGGCAACTAACAAATTGTGAGCGAAATGGTTGTGTTGATGAAATAGAGAACTGAGGAGGTCCATTGAAACGGTGGGGTAACACTCGGTGGTTGCGCCGGCGTTGGGTAGTGAAGGGGGTGAGGGGGAGACAGAAGGTGTTGGGTACAGTAGCCATGTAGTATTAGTTTTAGTAACAAGCTCCTTTGAAAAATAGTTTCTTTAGGTTTTTTTATTTATTCATAGATAAATGGCCAGGAGAAGAGGGAAGAAACAGAAGAAACATACCTTTCCTTTATCCAGAGTACCCAAATTCCAACTTTGTCGTCTTGTTTTTTTTGTTTTTTTTTAATCGGAGGTGCTTTGGTACCCATAAGAGTTGTACAACTATTAACACCTTGTTTGGATGGTTATTAATTGGTGTATTATATTGTTAATTTAAATACAATATTTATTTTGATTATTACTTAAATTTTATTTTATCGTATCGTGTAAATTTATTGTTAGATAACGAAAAAAAAATATTTTATGTAACGACCGAATTGGTATAATCGCGTCGTTACCTTAATATTTTATACTCATTGTGTCTTTACTTATTATTCAATAATTCTATTTTATCATTTATCCTACATTTTCATAGTAGGTCTACTCCGCACCCTATTTTATTGTAGGTTTATCATGTGCGACATTATGTAACAATGGAGAACGATACAATCATTCAAATAATGTATTCATTAAAACAATATAATACAACACAATACAATACAATACGATACATTACGAAATAATACATAACAACCATCCAAACAAAGCCGGTGGACCATGTGAAATGAAATCATATGAGATGAGGTTGAAGTTTTGTTTTGACATGCAAGTTGAAATTTTAAATTATATTTTTTGTTTATAAATATAAAATTTCATAAGTTGTGAAAACTATTAAAATTGTCCCAACTCTTTATATAATCTTACCAAATAAGCAAACATGCATAACAAAAATATAATATATTATCACAAAGTTATGGCAAAAATATATATATATAATATTTATTGATCAAATTTTAGTTCAATAAAAAGGTAAAATTGAGCATGAATTGTAGTATACTACTCTTTAAATAATTAGAATTGAACATGAATTGTAGTAAAATTGAACATGAGTTGGTAAGAGTAATAACGTTAACAATACATATAAAATAAATGGTTGGTAAATATAAAATAGTGATTTAGTTTATAAATATAAACTTAAGTGTTAGTTTTTGTATTTGAAAAATGTGAAATCATGATAGAGTATAAAATTTTCAAATTAATCTTTTTGGAGAATTTGAAATTACATCTCATAAATTGAAATTATGAAATGAAATTACATAATCAAACATTGATTTTATCAGATGATTTGAAATCATAACATAAAATTGCATACATTGATTTTATCAGATGATTTGAAATCACAACATAAAATTGCATGTCAAAACGTCTGCAAATAATGCAATGAGGTATTGTTATGTCTAATATGATTTTATGTTTCTTTTTAAAGCAGTCTTTGCCTCATCTTTACAATTGCATAAAAGTATATTCATCTTAATAGTCAAAGGAATTGCAGAGATCCCCCCCCTCGAAGTGAGGGACATGGTAAAATGTGTTGTTAGTGAATGTATAGTTTCTATATCGTCTATAATCTCTAGTTGTAATGGTAGAAAGAGGGGAGATTTGCGTCCGGATTCAACAGTATTTGCTCCTCCTCGGCTTGTTGGCTCGTCATGGGATTTGTCATATTGCCTGGAATATTGGTTATGAAGATCACATAATATTTTGGAGGGTCCAGATATGAAGATAGGCGTAAGCTCACAATAGTCTCCCCTTTGCGGGGCAATCCCTATACGATTAATTTTTTTCCTTGATCGAATGGAAAGGACAAATCTAGTGGTCTTCAAGGTCATATATTATAACTCCATCTTGAGGTGTGTTTTCGAGACAGGTCTAGCGCGGAGGTTGACAACAGAAAGATTGGGGATTTGACCATTCTGAAATTGTTAGTTTGAGAAACTTATGGGTAGTGTTAAATTTGCTTGGGTTGGCTGCGAGACTATTTGTGGTAATAAGTGGAGGAGTTGGTGTGGTGGATAGGGTGGTGAAGGGTGGGGTGGAGACGTTTGTTGGGGATTGAGTGGATTTTCAAATATGTTAGTTCTTAGAGATATTTGGTTCATAATGATCATGGTGTGATATAAAGGTGTGGGTTATTTCCTGAAGGTCTGTCTGAACACAAGGTGGGGGGATGGACATGTTGGTGGGAGTGTTCGGATCCGCTGGATTTGGGGGATAAGTAAGGTAGTAAGTCTGATGGAGTTGGGGATAAGATAATTGGTAGTACCCCATCATCGGAGTGTGAAAAAGGTATTGGTAGATGGCTTAGTTCACTAGTAGTGCCGGTGATTGGTGGAGATTGGTTATGTCGTCGTCCTTCAGTTTGTAGTAGTTTGATTGACGTTGGCGGTGACAGAGACGTTGGTGATTTCAATTGTGGTGTTGATGAGTATGGCAAACATTGTAACTTTCAAAAATGAAAATCGAAGATGATAAAGAAGTAAGAGTAGATACAAACACAAAACGGATATCAAGCTTAATAGGGAGAGAGATTGCCGAAGGCAGTTCAAATAGTTATTTCATCAGCATCACCTTGGAACTTGGAGTAGTCGGTGGTGTAGTTGTATGGCAAGGTGAAGGATGATCACCGAATGAAGTAATGACGGGATTTAGGGGTGTATGGGGTAGCTCAAATGACATACTAGTAGGGTAAGTAAGGGTGTGGAGTGAGATAACGACATGTGGGAATATAGATAAATGTGGCACATGTTTTGTTGTTGGTGAAGTAGGTGGATGTGTAGCTAGATTTTCTACCATGGTAGAGAGAAGTAGATCCAAATTATGATTTCTTTTAGTCTGAAGGAAATTTTATTTCTAATAGTGTGGTGGGAACATGCCCAAAACATTCTATTTGTATAGTAGCGATTTTTTGTGGAGACGTATTTATTTATTTTTTCCTCCCCAGTGAGGTCGAAGCTATTAAATTATTATTTGTATGCAGCTAAAAAAAATTATGGACACGTGTATAATTTACTAAGGGCTATGTATTGGTTATAAAGCTAAAATATCAAAAAAAAAAAAAAAAAAAATATAGAAAGTATTTAAGTGAGATGGGGCAAGGATAGTATTGATAGGTATTGGCAAATAAGAAGTGGTATTTAATAAGTAGGGTTGATTCGGAGGTATAACCATGGTGGCAATTAGAGAAGTTTGGTTTGGATGACTAGTATTTTCATCAATCAGCATCAGGGTGGCTATTGATCGTTGGAGGGTGGTGAAGGATCTTAGCGGGAGGATGTGCAGGGTGGTATGGGTGATCAAATCAGTAGATCCAAAATTCTCGATGAGGGAGATGAGTAGGGTGGTTTTTTTTAGTGTAAGATATAGTAAACCATTCGTCTTCGGGCGGAGAGGGTTCTATAAATAAAGTTGGAGTGGAGAAGCTTTGGTTGGGATCTGAGCGTATTGCGGTCGAAGGATATTCATAGAGAAGATGATTGATGCAACAACAATCAGAGCATATAAAAGTACGGATATCGATTTGATGGTGGTTGTTGATGAGCACCTCTTTGGACAAGGGATGACCCACTGGTGCAAGAAGGCAAAGTCTTGCATCGAGACCTCTACTGATAGTCATCGTACGTGTGTCAATTTTAATCGTTTCTTCGATCAAGTTGCCAACTTGCTGCAGAATGCTAGAATCATAATATTTCATTAGGAAATCTAGTAGGACAATCCAAATAGTAGAGATATGGTTTTATTCGTCAATTGCGAAATTTTTTGGCTCCCAACAATTGACATTTTTGTATTGTGAGCCTATAAACCAAGGTCCCTGATACAAAACTTTTTGGTTGTTTTGGAAGCGAATAAGGAAGTGAAAGTTGAAAAGTACTATCACTTGAAATAATTTCACAGTCGTGGTGTTAATTGAAATCGCATGTATGATTATGAGGTTCTAAGCAATAAACTTGATTTCACAGGTTTATTTTAGATTCTTTTTCAAGGGCTTCTCTGACGGTATGATACTTGTGAAAAAAGTCAAAAAAGTGGAGATAAAGCCAATTAACATTATTGACGATCAAGGGATCACAACTCCCTTAAAGTAAGTTCCACTGCCCCATTTTGGATTTATACAGTAATATATGCTGGCATCTTACTTTCCAAAACATATTACTTTCCTTGGAAAGCTTAAAACAATTCTATTGTGAACACTAGACATTGGCTTTTTTGTGGGGACTTTAATGAGGTTTTGAACCCTTCCGAAAAGTGTAGAGGTAATTCTGTTAATACTACATGCCCTAAATGCTTTTTTAGATTGTCTAAATCATATAGGTATGCATGAGTTAGGCTTCATGGGCCCACGATTTATATGGACTAACAAAAGAATTATTGACACACTTTAATTATAGAACGACTAAATAAATATTTGGCGACTTCTGATTAGTTAAATCATTTTTAAGATTGCTCAATTTTACAACTTTCTAGGACTCACTTTGACCATTGCCCACTCTTAATCTCTCTAAGGTTATCTCACATTCTTCTAGAATATTTTATTTTGAAACTATGTGGCTCTGCCACCCTCAGTTTCTATCAGTAGTTTCAGATGTATGGGCCGACTCTAACGACTATTTGCCTATTTTGGACCACTTAACCATTACCTCAACTCACTAGAATCAATATATTTTTGGAAATCTCTTCACTTGTAAGAAAACTCTTCAAACTGGGATTAATGGACTCCAAAGTATGTCACCTCATAGAAAAATTAATTTTCACCTCAATCCAGAACACTCTTATCGAGAATTACCAAGATTCGTACCCTCACACTCAAGGGTATTAGCGCATATTTTAACTTTAGCCTAAGAACCAAAGCACCTGGATCTTTTGGTTAATAGGTTCTCACGAATAGATTATATCAATTTTTCAATATTTTCTATATACGTATACAAAGTTTTTGTTAGGGTCAATGGGTGTCGAGCACCAGATTCTCTACACGTGGGTCCGTCCCTGTTGATTGCGCACTTTCCAATTTAGAAATTTTCAAAGCTATTCAATTTTTTAAACCTTTCAAGGCACCATGGTGGATGATTTTCATCCTATTTTCTCTTAATAATATTGGAGGACACCAGACAACCTTTGGCTTCGTCCCTTCAAAAATTAATCACTCTAATCCCTAAAGCGAGTCACCTTGAACGCATCACCCAATATAGACCAATCGGCCTTTGCAATATTAGTTACAAAATTATTATCAAAATCATAGTCAATCGTATTTGTCCTTTTCTAGATTTCTTAATGAGTCCTTGCCAGACTAGCTTCATTCCTAGAAAGGACCATTGATAATGTCATTATTGTCCAAGAGACAATCCACTCTTTAAAAACTACGAAAGGCTCCATAGGAAGTATGATTCTTAAGCTTGACGTCAAAAAGGCCTTTGATCGCATTGAATGGTCCTTTCTTCACTATTTCCTTGCTATTTTCAATTTTCGACCTTATTAATGTAAAATCAACATCCTTCTTTTCCTCTTTGTGTGGGATCAAACAAAGGTTATCCTTTGTCTCCTTATCTTTTCATCATTTGTATAGAAACACTTACTCATCTGATTAATTCAGCAACTCAAAATCAACCATAGACTCTCGTAAAGATTTTTTGATTTGGACCCCTCATCTCCAACCTACTGCGTATTTGTTGATAATCTCATACTTTTTGCCGAAGCCACTATTGCCAATACACAAAATATCCATTCAATCCTCCAATAATTTACTATCCTAGTCGGTCCAAAGGTTAATTTTGCCGAATCCCACATTATTTTCTCCCCAAACATTGCACACCGTACAAGGCTTTTTAATATTATTTTTTATTGACTATTTGAAAAGCCTTGAATTTTTTGTCATTTTTATTATTTTATCACAATATAATTAATTTTGAGATTACTATTTCACCATCTACTTACTAACAATGATATAACTTATCACAAATTAATAATTAAACTAGAGATAATGAAGTATTTTTTTATCCCAAAATTATTAATGTTTGTTCAGCGTACCAATGACCCGTTGTTCTTGTAATCTATTAAATAGATTTTTTATGGTTGTCAGTATATGAGAGCAAAAAGAAATATGTATTCATTTCACACGAGGAAGTTTGTAGATTTCTTTTTACAATATTTTTTGGCTTTAATTTATACGATATAATTTAATTTGATATGAAGTTTAAAATATAGAAATTTTAACTTATCTATAAAAAATAAATAAATGGAAGAATATGTCTTTATAAATTTTTTGTTAAATAAGTGAAATTCAATATATATAAAATATTGATGATATTAAATATTTATCAAATAAAAAAATATATTATTTTTTTAGATTAAGTAAAAAATATGTGATATAAATTACGACATAAAAATAGAATTTTCTATGGTTACCAATAAAAAAGGAAGGTGGCAACTTATTAATTTGTCAGCTTGAATAAGTTGCAAAGTCAAAAAATTTACTAAAAAATTTGAAATCTAAAAAAATAAATACACAAATCATTCCAAAAAAAAAATTCTACATTTACTGTATATATAAAAATTAATTCTCATGCATATAATTTTCTATCAAGTGATTTGGGACGAAGCGCTTTGACTCCACTGGCTCCGCCCTTACTCGACTGATAATGAAATCAAGACTACTATTCAAGTTTTAAACTTTGAGTTCAGAGTTTTTAACGATATCATTGACACTATATAAGTAGCGTGGCACAAAATTAAACAAAAGAGTGTATTCATTGATAAAATAGGAGCTGTGACTTAGTAGTTAGTTAGAAAGTTGTTAGTTTGTTATAACTAAGAGTTTAGTTGTAACTAATTAGTAGTTAGAGAATTGATAAAATATCTAGGACATGTATATATGAAGGACATTTTAGGAAGTCTCTACTGATACACTTTCAATATTCTTCAATACAAAAATGCCCTAATTTCTCTCTTCATTCTTCTTCCTCCGTAAGTCTCCTTCACTTTAGTTCATTACTGTCTTCATCATGGTATCAGAGCGGAAGGCCATAGATATGGTCTAGATCGAGCTACGTGAAAGTCGAAGCTGTCGAAACCAGTGAAGAGAAACAATGGCGGAGGATCTGGACAACGAGCTGCCGGAGAAGCTAAGTCACAATCATCAACTGTATCTGAGTGCATCAGACACGTCCGGAGTGGTGTTGGTGTCTATTCAGTTAACGGGACCTGAAAACTACTCGGTTTGGAGTCGCTCGATGCGAATCGCCATACTAGGACGCAACAAGCTCGGATTCATCAATGGAACATGTAAGAAGGCTAATTTTGGTGTGAATTTGACAGATCTGTGGGAGCGATGCAACGCCATAGTTCTGTCATGGATAATGAATTGTGTGTCAAAAGAGTTGTTAAGTGGAATTGTGTATTCTTCTGATGCGAGTTCTGTGTGGAATGATCTGAAAGAGCGTTTTGATAAGGTGGATGGATCGAGGATTTTTTAGTTGCACAGAGAAATTGCAACCACAACTCAAGGTACGAGCAGCATTTCTGAATATTTTACGAAGCTGCAATTACTGTGGGCTGAGTTTGATAGCTTAGCCCCCTTTCCTGGATGCAATTGCGAGAAATCGCGCGATTTCGAGGAGTTTATGAAGAGACAAAAATTGTTGCAATTTTTAATGGGACTGAATGAGTCATATGAACAATCTCGAGGCCAGATTTTGATGTTGGTTCCACTGCCATCCATTAACCAAGCCTACTCTATGATGATTGAACGAGAGAGTCAAAAGGTTATGGTCAATGCGACTGGATCATCCATGAATGGAGAAATAACAGCTCTCATGACAAGTCAAGGAGGAAATTTCAGTAGATTCAAGAAGAATATGGATGTGCAATGTGATTATTGCAAGTTGAAAGGTCATCTAAAAATAGATTGCTACAAATTGCATGGTTATCCTCCAGATTACAAGTTTAAAAGGAAACCAAATGGTGTCAATCCTATTCACGCACGTGATGGAGATCCTAGAAACAATGGCTACCAGGTAAGAAGAGAAGAGCCTAAAGGAAGAGTGTATAATGTGAAGGAGGAAGTTTCTAAGTTTCCTGAAGGTATTAAAGGCACGAAACCAGATATTGAAGCTTACAGAGGAGTGGCTCTACCTCAGGGCAATTGCAATCAGTTAATGAGATTATTAGAGGATCCTTATCGTTACAATCGATTGATACAATTTTTGGACAAGGAACAGCAAGGAGAAACATCTTCAGCAAGCATGGGCAAGCTATCAAATGCAGAATCTCATAACATGGAAGGTAACATTATTGCATCCAATGTGACTGTACATGAGGAATCAGATACTATTTCAGCATGTTCTGTAAAAGATAAAAGGGAGGAATGGATAGTAGACAGCGGAGCTACGAATCATATGACATCTAATAAAGAGCTCTTACAAGAAGAGCATACTGTTATTACTGATAAACAGGTGCATCTACCTAATGGTGAGGTAGTAAATGTGACTCACACTGGAAATTGCGAAATCATTGATGGCCACACTATAAGCAATGTGCTGTATATACCTGACTTTAGATATAATCTTTTATCAATCGCCAAGATTACCAGGGAGTTATGTTGTTAAGTCAATTTCTTTCCTAAATTTTGTATATTCCAGGAACTCTCAAGTGGGAAGGTGTTGGAGATTGGTAGGGAGAAAGAAGGACTCTATTTGCTGAAGCACAAAATAAAAGGAGCACAAGACAAGCAGCAGCTGATGAGAGGATTGATTGCTACAAAAAATGCAGTAGATATTATGTTGTGGCACAGAAGAATGGGTCATGCTTCTGTTGGTGCAATGCAGAAACTTCTGGATATTGATTATGGTCATTGCAAACAAGCTTTAGACAAATGTGAATTGTGTCCTCTTGCTAAACACACTAGAATGGCTTTTCCTGTTAGTGAAACTAAATCCTCTGCTGTTTTTGATTTGTTGCATTTGGATGTATGGGGTCCTTTTCATGTTCAAACTGTTGATGGTTATAGATTGTTTTTTACTATTGTTGATGATCATTCACGTATGACTTGGATATATTTGCTCAAACTTAAAAGTGATGTTGTAGTAGTCCTTCGAAACTTTATACAGCTGATCCAGACTCAATTCAATAAGACCATTAAGGTGTTCAGGTCAGACAATGGATCTGAGTTTGTCAATTCAGAATGTGTGCAGTTATTTCTGGCCAATGGTATAGTACATCAAAAAAGTTGTGTCCACACCCCTCAACAGAATGGAGTTGTTGAGCGAAAGCATAGATACATTTTGGAGTTGGCAAGAGCAATCAGATTTCAAGGGGCTTTTCCTTTGAAGTTTTGGGGGCATTGTGTATTAGGGGCTGTTTACATGATGAACAGATTACCCTCAGTTGCCTTAAAAGGAAAAACACCCTTTGAAATATTTCATGGTCACAGATGCTCCCTTGATCATCTCAAAACTATGGGCTGCTTATGCTATGCCAAGAAGCTGCCTTCAGGTAATAAATTTGATTCAAGAGTTGTGCCTGCAGTACACATGGGATACTCTTCTGTGACTAAGGGCTATGTGTTGTACAGCCTGGTGACTCATTCCTTTTTCATATCCAGAGATGTACTTTTCAAAGAGGACATTTTTCCTTTCCGGACCACTGCACACACTGGTCCAATCTTTCTCAATACTTCTACAGATCCCTTCATATATGAGCCCTTTGCTACTTTCTCTGATGAGGTAATTCCTAATCCTGTCTCACTAAATAATTCTCCTACCAATGGTGTTCCTGTTAGTGCAGTTCCTACTGCTCCTGCTCCTTAACCTCCCATTGAAGTACCAAATGTTCGAACTTCTTCCAGACAAAGAAAACAACCCTCTTGGATGACAGATTATGTTTCCAACAGTGTTGCAACATCAACTCCATATCCCCTTTCTCATGTTCTAAGTCATGCCAACCTCTCCCCTTCTTATCAGCAGTACCTGACTGCTTTTTCTTGCACTACAGAACCCAAATCATATCATGAAGCCTGTTCAGATCCACATTGGATCCAAGCTATGAAAGAAGAGATTCAGGCTCTTCAGGATAATCATACTTGGCAATTAGTTCCATTACCTCCAGGTAAACATCCTATTGGTTGCAGATGGGTTTACAAAGTCAAATTCAGAGCTGATGGTCACATTGAAAGATACAAGGCAAGATTAGTTGCAAAAGGCTATAATCAAAGAGAGGGCCTTGACTACTTAGATACCTTTTCTCCTGTTGTGAAAATTGTTACAGTGAGGAGTGTACTCTCTATTGCTGCTGCTTCTGCCTGGCACATTCATCAAATGGATGTGTATAATGCTTTCTTACAAGGTGATTTGCATGATGAGGTGTACATGTCCCTACCTGAGGGATTTTCTAGCTAGGGGGAGTCACACGGCTTAGTATGTAGGCTAGTTAAATCCCTATATGGTCTTAAACAAGCTAGCAGACAATGGAATGTAAAACTCACTGATGCACTACTTACCTTTGGTTTTCTACAAAGTGGCCTAGATCATTCATTGTTTATTAAGAGAAAACATGGAAAGATTGTGATGATTCTGGTATATGTTGATGATATGCTGATAGCTGAAAATGACCTGGAACTAATTGAGCAAACCAAGAAAGCACTGCATGCTAAGTTCAAGATCAAAGACCTTGGAATTCTGAAGTATTTCCTGGGAATTGAATTCTGCAGATCAGTGAAGGGAATATTGATGAACCAAAGGAAGTATGCCTTGGAAATGATTGAGGAAGTGGGTCTAACTGGAGCCAAACCATCATGGACACCACTGGATGCCAATGTTAAATTGACAACAACAGAAATGGATGAGGCAACAGGGGTAACAGATGATCCAATATTGGAGGACATAAGATCATATCAAAGATTAATTGGAAGATTACTATATCTGACACTAACTAGGCCAGATATTTGCTTTGCTATTCAAACCTTAAGTCAATTTTTGAGAAGCCAAAAAGGTCTCACATGGATGCAGCATTGAAGATAGTAAGATACATAAAAAGGAATCCAGCCATGGGAATATTGATGAATAGCAGAAATGAGAACAAGCTGACAGGGTACTGTGATGCTGACTGGGCATCATGCCCAAATACTAGAAGATCAGTCACAGGTTTCTTGATCAAACATGGTGAATCCTTGATTTCTTAGAAGTCAAAGAAGCAAACAACAGTTTCAAGAAGCTCAGCAGAGTCGGAGTACAGAAGCATGGCTTCCACTGTCTCGAAAATAATATGGATTGTTGGATTATATAAAGAATTAGGTGAAGAATTGGAGATGCCAGTGGAACTTTTTTGTGATAGTAAAGCTGCACTACAGATAGCAGCAAATCCAGTATATCATGAGAGAACAAAACACATAGAAATAGACTGTCATTTCATTAGAGAGAAGATTCAAAAGGGACTGATCAAGCCTCTGTTCTTGGGTACACATGAGCAACAGGCAGATATAATGACAAAAGGGCTACACAGATCACAACATGAATATCTTGTTTCCAAGCTGGGGGTACTAGATATTTTTGTACCTACCAGCTTGAGGGGGAGTGATAAAATAGGAGTTGTGACTTAGTAGTTAGTTAGAAAGTTGTTAGTTTGTTATAACTAAGAGGTTAGTTGTAACTAATTAGTAGTTAGAGAATTGATAAAATATCTAGGACATGTATATATGAAGGACATTTTAGGAAGTCTCTATTGATACACACTTTCAATATTCTTCAATACAAAAATGCCCTAATTTCTCTCTTCATTCTTCTTCCTCCGTAAGTCTCCTTCACTTTAGTTCATTACTGTCTTCATCATTCATATCTTTCTAAAAATTTCTCAAAAAAGAAAAAAACATACCGGAAAGTAAAGGCGCGGTGAGAGTACAAGCTGCACAGCCGACAAGAGAGAAAACAGAAGCAAGGAGCTTCAATTTGTGGCGAGAAACTAGTTTCCACAGAAATCCCCAACTGATTACTTCAATTGGCTCAACTGCCACTACACTATCATCCGATTCTTCGGTAGCCAATTCTTCAGATATAGCATCATTTTCTGAAACAAAAGCATCAAAAGCAGGGCTTGTAATATAAGCGGAAGATATGACGGACCGCTTCAGTTTCCGAAAACTAACAAATTGTGGACGAAATGGTTGTGTAGATGAGATAAAGAACTGAGGAGGTCTATTGAAACGGTGCAGTAACAGCCGGTGGTTGCGCCGACGTTGTGTAGTGAAGGGGGTGAGGGGGAGACAGAAGGTGTTGGGGACAGTAGCCATGTATTATTTTTAACAAGTTCCTTTGAAAATTGAGTTCCCTTTGATTTTTGATTTATTCATAGTTTGCATGAATGGCAAGGAGAAGTGGGAAGACACATGCCTTCCCTATATTCGGAGTACCCAATAGTGCTACTGTGGAATCAGAAATTTCATGAAAGATATTCAAAAATTACACAAATATTTTTTGGACTAATGAGTGTACTAAAACTTTAAGATCAAACTACATAATATTAATAATTAATATTTTTTTATGAATAAATGTATTCAAAATTTTAAAATCAAACTACATAATATTTAGCTTTAATGTTCATGTTTAATTTAATATGAACTGAATGGACATAGAAAAATAATAAGAGAAAGAGAAGAGAAATTTTAGTTTGGAATGAAATGATCACTTTTACGCTTCGCAAAGAGACATGAAAAATGAGAGCAAAATCAAACGAGTTTTTAAATTATTATTTTTATATATAGAGCCTTTTTAGCTTTTTAGTAGCTTTATATAAACTTTAGAATTTGCTTATCAATTTTAAATTAAATAATCACTTTTAAATTTTAACGAAAAGAAAAAAGAAAAATCAAAGTCAAATTGAATAAAATTATAGGTATCTGATTAATGAAGTATTATTTTAATAATTAGTATTAATTTTGAATTAATTGAAAAATTACTGCTCTTTTTAAAATGTGAAGAAGAAAAATAAGCCTGGAATTCCCAGGCGTGGCTGAAACACTAGGCTACAATACCTTGTTATTTCAATTTTCAAGGATGTCCAAAATATCTTATTTAATCATTTAGCGTATCATTTTATTTGTGTATACGATATAATTTTCTGACGAAGGGTGTCCGTTCGAATATCTTGAATATATTGTAGTTCCGACCCTGGTACCCAAATTCTAATTTGTGTCTTTATTTGTTAGTCGGTTAAAATTGTATAGTTTTTAGTAAATTAGATTAATTATGACAGAATTTATGTATTTTTTACACACGTATTAGTTAGATAGAGTTTAGTTATTTAGATATTAGTTATTTTCTATTTAGTGGGTGTATTAATTTAATGTTTACCGATCATAAATTGTGCGACATCAAATACTGAATATTTTGGCAATCCACTCACTAACGAGGATGGATTCTACAATTAGTACTTCTTATTCAAAACAATTGAAAAAATAATTAGTTATAAAAAAGCGTTTCCCGAAATTGTATCGTTAAAAATAATGTGGATTATTCCAATTCTCTCAATATAGAAGCATGGCTCCTCCCTCTTATTATTTTTATTTAATTTTGTTTTCTTCTCTTCTTTTTTTATCTCGAGATGATTTCATTTATGATTAAACAATAGAGTTCAAGTCAACTACGCATGGCCTATTGGCCTTCAAGAATCAAGGTAACTCAAATGCTGAAGAAAAATGAAAGTATATAGGTACAGTGTATATGAAAAGTATAAAATATATATCTTTCATATGAAAAGTGAATATAAATATATATGAAAAAAATTATTGATAAAAATATATATAATTGAATATTGTGTATATATATTGTATAAAATATATAATGACAATTAAAATAAAGAGAGAGAAAAAAAAATTAAATACATTTTAATTGTTAAATTACAATTAAAGTTTTATAACCAATTTCATGTTAAAAAATCAAAAAAAAAAAAAAAACTTCAGAACGAACTTAAAATTATTGATGATTTCAGAAATAAGAATCAAATTGGTTAAAGCAAAAGCGCCCAAATTGTCTTAATTAGGCCGAGCTCGGACGACCATCTCGCATTTTTTTATTGCGAGCATCGACGACTCATCATATTCCATCAAAACTTGCCTGAAGGATCATGCTTTTACAAAGCCTACCGATCTCCGTTATTTATTCTACTCACGAAACTCGTAAACTTCATTCTCCAATATGTGCAATTTACATCCGGTCCTTAATTTCAAGCCAAAAGTTTGTTGTTGTTTTTTTCTGTTTTGTTTTCTTGATTCTTAACTGCCTCCACTTTTTTGGAACTAAACCTCTTGCGCTTTAGTCCAAAGGAGAAGATGCGGGTTCGATTCATCAAGATCCAAGATAAAGTCATTTTTTTACTATTTATTTTTATTATTGAATTTCATAGATAGTATTAAATATATTCTTAAATTAAGAAAATTTAGGAGTTGCTATAGTTGGCCGTGATAGTGTAGTGATTCTATCCCTCCCCTACGTTTTTTTTTGCCTTCCATCCCCCAAAAAACGAAAGGCGGGAATTAATTACTAGTTACCAGAATAAGATATTGCGAAGACATGATTTGAACCCGTGACCTCAATGTTATGAGTCTTGAGAGCTACCAAACTGCTCTACCCCGCGCCAAAGATAAGAACTGAAAACTAATAGATAAATAAGGATTAAATGTGCCCCTCCACCCTATCTGTACAAATAGAATAGCCCATTTATACAGAATGGTAAAGGAACTTCTATGATCATCTACGGTGATTGCGAAATCACAATAGTGTAAAATTTACTATTTGAGATAATTATTTTTTCTTTGTGAAATTAATCACATTTAGATTATAAAGAAAGTGGTTGTTCAAGGGTGATGAGGAATGATGCTATTGGGTACTTGGTGTTGAAACAATAATTTTTATATCTCAAAAATAAATTAAAACATATTCTTTATCTTTTATTGGCCATGATTAATAGACATTAATCATCTTTACATCTATTTGTTGACGAACCTTTACTATGTTAATATATTTCATGAAAGAAAAGGGTCAAAAATATTTTGAAACTATACAAAATTGAATTAAAATGCCTTTAGTTAATAGTTTAGTTTAAAAATATTCTTGTCGTCAATAATTTGATACTCTGGCTCTACACTTAATAGGTAAAAAATGCCCCTTCACACACAGTGTGTGTATATATATGACACAATATTTTTCTAATGATTTTTTATTAACAAATGCTTATCCTACTTCAATTCAAAAAGGATTTCAACAACAATAACATATGCAGAAAAATTTCACATAGTGGGGTCTCAGGAGGATAGATTGTACACAGATCTTACTTCTACCTCTTGGAGGAAAAATATTGTTTTTGAAAGACCCTCAGCTTAAGTGAAACAATTTTTTTTTGTTAATGATAAATTTTTGGCCGAATAGGCCGTTTTATTGATTAACAAAAACAGTAAGCAACCTAGGCCAAGCCCACAAATAATCCCCATAAGCTTATTTTAAACATGATTAGGGCAAAATCAAAGACTCTCAGCTTAAGTGAAGTAAATCAAAGTAGTAATAGAAAGAAAAAAACATAAAATATGATATATTATAGGAAAGTGTTAGAACAACAATGATAAATACAAGAAATTCAAAATTAAACTTGCTTCGCTTAGAGGCACGTTAATACATTTTTTGAAGATAGTTAAAGTCTCTTCCACAAGTAAGTGGAAGAATAAATATCAAACTCTATCTTCATGATACAATTAACCCACAAAACAAGTAGTAATCAATAATGTTGCTCTTCTATTCTTGAATCGATGATTTGACCTTTTGATCAATATCTGTCAAATATTTTTAAGGGAAAGTGTTTTGAAGTGATTGTCTTTTCAATGAAAAAGTAACACTATGTATAGAATAAAAGATTTTGAAAAAGAAGAGTTATCATTAAATAATAGTTTTAATAAGTTCATGAATTTTGCAAATAAAATGTATCTGTCAAGAATCTAAAATGTAAAAACTAAAGAAGGAATGAATTTTCAATTCACATTCATTTCTTTTAAAAATGAAGAAACTTTTATGGGATAAACTGTAAAGTGAAACATTAATTTTAACAAGCCCCCGCTTATTTTAAAAAATAATAGTATAAGAGTCGGTCAAATAAGAATTTCAAGCAGCATCACTATAACCTTCAAGAATTGATGAAAAAGTAGAATAATATAGGTCATGTTAGGCAATAACAAGCGGATGTTCCACTTTATAAAGTGGAACCCACAAATACAAATTGAATTTGACTTTTCCTCCCACTTTTCTTTCCACTCCCCTATGTCCCCCATACGTTGTCCTCTTACTCTGGCTATAAATTGTCAGTTTCTGACAATGAAAAATATATACAGATACGTTTCATCTTCTGCTCCTCTTTCTTTCTCTTACTCTCTTTTCCTTCTTAATTTGTTAAATTAGTTTATTTTATAACATGTTATCAGCACGAAACTCTAATTTTTTCTAAACAAATTAACTTCTATATCAGAATATGAAAATTTCTCAGTCATCAGTTAGATTCAAAAATAATTATGATGATATATGCCTTATTGATAGTACCACAACACACACTATTTTAAGAGATAAGAAATATTTCTCTTATTTGATTATGAAAAAAGCTAATGTTAATATAATATCTGATAGTACAAGATTAATTGAAGGATCCGGAAAAGCTAAAATTGTACTTATCGGAGGAACAAATTTAACAATTAATAAAACATTATATTGTAGTAAGTCTCAAAAAAACTTATTAAGTTTCAAAGGCATTCGTCAAAATGGTTATCATATTGAGACTACAAATGATGAAAAGAATGAATATCTTTACATTACTACAATGGCATCGAGCAAAACGTTTATACTTGAAAAGCCTGCTCTTTCATCCGGCTTATACTTCACAAGTATTAGTATGGTTGAAACACATGACATAGTAAATCAAAGGTTTACTAACTCAAATAATTTTATTATTTGGCATGATCGGTTAGGCCATTTCAGTTTTAATATGATATACAAAATAATTGAGAGTTTACATGAACACTCTTTGAAGAACCAAACGATTCTTCAATTTAAAGAATTCTCTTGTGCTGCATGTTCTCAAGGCAAATTGATTAGTAGACCATCAGTAATCAAAGTGGAAAATAAATCCCCAGCATTTATGGAACGTATACAGGGTGATATTGTGGGCCCATTCACCCATAATGTGAACCATTTAAATATTATATAGTTTTAATAGATGAATCTATAAGATGGTCACATGTGTGCTTATTATCAACTCGTAATATAATATTTGCGAGATTACTTACTCAAATAATCAAGTTAAGAGCACAATTTCCAGATTATGCAATAAAGATAATTCGTCTTGATAATGCTGGCGAGTTTACATCTCAAGCATTTAATGATTATTGTTTGTCTACTGGGATAACAGTTGAATATCCGGTTGCTCATGTTCATACTCAAAATGGTCTAGCGGAATCATTGATTAAACATCTCCAATTAATTACTAGACCAATGTTTATGAGAAAAAAAGTTCCCATGGGGTCATGCTTTTTGCATGCAGCAAGTCTTGTACGGATCAGATCCACAAGTTATCATAAAGTCTCCCAATTACAATTGACTTTTGGTCAGGATCCAAACATTTTCTATCTTACAATATTTGGATGTGCAGTATATGTTCCAATTGCTCCACCACAACACACAAAAATGGGACCCTAAAGAAGATTAGAGATATATGTTGGGTATGAATCTCCTTCTATCATAAAATATTTGGAACCTATGACTGGAGATTTATTTACTACAAGATTTGTTGATTGTCATTTTGATGAATCAGTATACCCAACATTAGAGGGAGAAAATAAGCAGCTGAAAAAGGTAATAGATTGAAATGCATTATCATTATCTCATTTAGATCCTCGTATAAATAAATGTAAATTGCAAGTTCAAAAGATAATTCATTTGCAAAATATTGCAAATCAACTGTCAGATGTATTCATTGACCTATCAAGAGTTACTAAATCTCATATTTCAGCTGCTAATGCTTCAATTCGAGTTGATGTCCCAATAAAATAATTAATTAATGCAAATGAGTCTAAATCACATATAAAACATGGTAGATCGATCGGTTCCAAAGATAAAAATCTTCAAAAAAGAAAAGAGCAAACAATCAAGATGGTCATGATATGAAAGAACTTGCTTAAGAAGAACGAAGAAACATAACAATTGATAAGACCTTGAAAGAGGTTAATGCGTCTGAAAATGATAAAGAAATTTCAATAAATTATGTCTCATCAGGAAAAATATGAAATCGAAATAATGTAATTGTCGATAATAGTTTTGTTTATAATGTTGCTATTGAAATAATGCAACAAAATGGGGATCTTGAACCTAAAAATCTGTCGATGAATGTAGACAGAGGAATGATTGGCCAAAATGGAAAGATGCAATTCAAGTTGAATTAGCTTCGTTTGAAAAACGCGAAGTTTTCGGATCGATATTCCGAACACCCAAAGGTATAAAACTAATGCAATACAAATGGGTCTTTGTGCGAAAAAGAAATGAGAAAAATAAAGTCGTAAGATATAAAGCATGACTTGTGGCACAAATTTTTTTACAAAGATCCGACATTGATTTTATGAAAACATATTCTCCTGTGGTGGATGCAATCACTTTCAGGTATCTTATAAATCTGGTAGTTCATGAAAAACTTGACATGCATCTGATGGATGTCGTTACAGCCTATTTATATAGTTCTTTGGATAACGATATTTTTATGAAAATTCTTGAAAGATTTAAAATACCTGAAATATATAAAGATTCCCGGGAAATTTGTTCAATAAAACTTCAAAAATCTTTATATGGGCTGAAACAATCAGGGCGAATATGGTACAATCGTCTTAGAGAATATTTGCTAAAAGAACAACAACAACAACAACAACAACAACAACCCAGTGAAATCCCACATCGTGGGGTCTGGGGAGGGTAGAGTGAGAATATTTGCTAAAAGAATGATATAAAAATGATCTAATTTGCCCTTGTGTCTTTATGAAAAGGTCTGGATCTGAATTTATCATAATAGTCGTATATGTTGATGATTTGAATATCATCGGAACTCCTGAAGAACTTCAAAGACAGTAAAATGTCTAAAAAAGAAATTCAAGATTGAACATTTTCAAATGGGATATTTGTCCATCAATCAACATATACAAAAAATATTTTAAGGAGATTTTACATGGATAAAGCACACCCACTGAGTATCCCAATGGTTGTAAGATCTCTTGATATTAATAAAAATCCATTTCGACCTCATGAAAATGATGAAAAACTTTTTGATGCTAAAATACTATATCTTAGTGCAATTGGTGCATTAATGTATCTTGCCAATAATTTTAGACCAGATATAGCTTTTTCAGTAAACTTGTTAGCATAATTTAGTTCTTCTCCAATGCGAAGACACTTAAATGGAATTAAACATATATTCAGATACCTCTGAGGGACCACATATATGAGATTATTTTACTCAAATGAATCCACGTCAGAATTGATTGATTATGCATATGTAGGATATTTGTCTGATCCTCATAAAGGTCGATCGCAGATGGGCTACTTATTTTATATGTGGTGGTACAACTATATCATGGCGTTCAATAAAACAAACTATGATTGCCACTTCTTCAAATCATGCAGAAATAATAGCCATTCATGAAGCAAATCGAAAATGCGTTTGATTAAGATTAATAACTCAACACATTCAAGAAACCTGTGGCCTTTCTTTGATAAGAGTCACTCCAATATTATTGTATGAAGACAATGCTGCATGTATAGCTCAATTAAAGGGAAGATACATCAAATGAGACAGAACAAAACACATTTCACCAAAATTCTTCTTTACCCATGATCTTCAAAAGAAAGGTGAAATAGATGTTCAACAAGTTCGTTCAAGTGGTAATTTAGCCGACATGTTCACCAAGATATTGCCAATTTCAACCTTTGAGAAATTGAGATACAAGATTGGAATGCGTCATTTTCGAGATATTAAATAATGTCTTCATCAGGGGGAGTATAATACGCGCACTCTTTTTTTCCTTAGTCTAGGTTTTGTCCCAGTGAGTTTTCTTAACAAGGTTTTTAATGAGGCAGCACTCAAGGCATATTATCAGATGTGTGTATTCTTTTTTATTCATTAGGCTTTTTCCCATTGAGTTTTTCCTAATAAGGTTTTAACGAGGCACAACATTTATGGGGGTTCAGAATAACTACTATGTATATTATTTCTTGTAAAATTTTTAATGAGGCACATTACACGTAGACATCTAAGGGGGAGTGTTATGAAATAGCAAGTGGATGTTCCACTTTATAAAGTGGGACCCACAAATGCAAATTGAATTTGGCTTTTCCTCCCACTTTTCTTTCCACTCCCCTTTGTCCCCCATACGTTATCCTCCTACTCTGGCTATAAATTGCCAGTTTCTGGCAATGAAAAATATATACAGATACGTTTCATCTTCTACTCCTTTTTCTTTCTCTTACTCTCTTTTCCTTCTTACTTTTTAAGTTAGTTTATTTTATAACAAGCCAACATTAATTGAACCCTTCAAATATCTTAAAACATGAATTAAGACATTCCAGTATTCAACTTCACGAATATTGGTAAACTTGCTCAAAGTTCCTATTGTGTAATCAATATTTGCCCTAGTACAATGCATGACATATATAAGACTCTCAATAGTGGGTCCAAAAGCGATTCATCAAGACTACCAAATCTCAAAAACTATTCTTCCTCCGAATAGCAAAGTCGCTCCAATAGCAATACATCGGGGTCATCAATTCATCCTTGAAGACTATTCTTCCTCCCGAATAACAAGACTGTCCATCCAAGCCCAAAGACAAATAATTTTAATCATGGCACTCTAGTCTCCAGTCGGATCATTAACCATAGCATATCCGAAACATTCTTAAATCAATCTTATTATTTTGAGGTACATCAAATTATCATTCATATTATAAATCATGTTTAAAGCCTATTGAATCACATTTCAAATCAATAGCCTATTCGTAAAGCAAAAATCATGTTGAAAATCATTACTTTAAATTCAACTCAACAAATTTCATTAATGAGGAAAACACATTTCATACATATAATATAAAAATGAGCAAAATACGAGAACTCACTACGAGCTTGTCTCACAGGTCGCATAAAACCTTATTGAAAACCTCTTAGTTGTCAAAAATATATTTTGAAAAGAGACATACTTCAAGCCTCACTAAAACATCCTAACGTGCTTAATAACATTTAATGATATCTAATCTCACAGAGAATTTTGAATGACCTCGAATCAAGCTCCTAAAATTTACTAATTAGGATAACGATTTTACGCTTTAATTTATGATAAAATTGACGTTATAATTAAGGTGATGAGTTGGTAAGTCACCTGGATTTGATATACTTGAGAAAATGGTCTTTCAAAAACAACCTCTCCATCTCTACGAGTTAATAGTAAAATCTGCGTATACTCTATCCTTTTCATATCCTACTTAATGAAAGTATGCTGTTGTTTTTGTTGTTGTATTGATGAATTAAGTCATTAGTCCCTTGAATTATGTTTGTTTAAGATATTTTGAGATTTAAAATGATTTTTATAAAGGAGCTAAAACGAACAAAGAAGGTTGGAGAGTTTTAAAATTAATATTATTAACACTAATTTTAAAATTGTCACCTTCATTCAATAATTAAAACTTATGTCATTTTTCTTTTAATTTTGATACCTTTTTCTTATCCTTAATTATAATTTACAAATCTGTAGAATTAATATAACCAAATGACATGAGCTAGTGAATGAGATTCGTCCTTCCTTTAATTAGTGAGGTCAATGAGTATGAAGAAGATAGGAGGAAACAAAATAAGGTGTGTAGAATCAGATGGAGGGCAGATATGTAAAACAGATCGGTGAAATGCCATTTGGGAGTGCTCTGTTCACGAGATTCCGTAACACATCCCCAAAAAGCCCTCGACTAATTCTCTCTCTTGGTTGTTAATCACGTCATTCCACATGCTTATAGTCAAATTAATTCATGGCTTCATCATTGTTGTATCAATCTCTGTTTAATACTACACAAATATATTGATGGAAGCGATCCATCAGTCAACTCAGTACGCAAAATTTCACTTTCATCCCTTGTTTCTGTAGCAAATTCTTTTCCTTTTTGACTTTTCTACGATGGCACGGTATCGTTTGCTTCTCTTCCTTGCTGCGCTTTCCTCTATTTTCGGACTCCTTCATGCCAGTGCTGGCGATGCCGATCCGATTTACAGGTAAACGCATCTTCAATCTTATTTACTAATTTCACCTGTTCAGATTATATATCGGGCTTGTTTTCAGTTCTAGCTAATTTCTGGTGAATAATGTAACCTCAGCGGTTGATGTTGCTCGATTTACAATTTAGAATTCACGGAAGCAATCGAATGCTAGTATTTGCAGTATTCATTCCCGTATTTTCTGAAATTTCTGGAATCAACTGCTGATGTGCCTTTGCCAAGTAACGGCGATGGGCCTAAGTTACTTGGTTTAGTGTGAGCTTGGACATACAAATGCAAGATGAAAAGGCATCTTCTGTTGTCTATTGAGATTAAAAGCTAATTTGTAAGAGATTAGAAAATTTAGCTCTATCTAGTGTCATGAAGCTACAAATTGTTGGTTGTACTGTGCAAGTTTCATGTTCCTCCTCCAAATGAAAGGAATTAGATTTCTTTATATCTGCGTAAGCCGTGGTGGATGGAGTTACTCGATACCTATACTTATGTTGGAAGTGGAGCTGTGTGTAAGGTGGAATAGATACCACAGCTGTGTGAAAAGAAGTGAATAGACTTGAATTTATAGTCTAACTGCTTGTAACAAATAGAGCTTTTTTTAGTCTAATTATTTGGAACAAATAGAGATTTTCTCAATAGAAACCTGTATATTATACTCCTCAATTGGTTTATGGGGATACTTAATTCTGGATTGGAACATTGTTATCAAACAGCCTGTTACTATTAAAAAGAGGTGTTGATCTGTAATGAACAACAATTGGAGGTAACTTTTCAATCATTTTGGGCTTTTTTGAAAACCTTAGAAGTTAAATCTGCTATATTTGACATTTCGATTTAACTTCTGAATGCTATATCATACCGGTAGGTGTTAGAATCCTAATTTTACTATTGGATATGTCTTTTCAGTGTTCTTTGCATTCCTTAGATTATAAAGCGTTTCTCAATGCTGAACTATCTGTAGATGGACCACTAGATGATATTCCCTTTAGAATATGGATGCATGAGTTTATTGAAAACTAATGCATCTTGGCCTTTAAGTTTTCTCTTAGTATGTTACCTAGCTAGTTTGGTATAATCGAACTTATACAGGCTCACTCTCAGTGTTCACTTTACCTTTGCTGACTTTATTTTTTATGAAGTAAATCGGAAAACGAAACAGCTAAGAACTTGCACAAAAGTTTCTCCTCATTTTGTTTATAAGTTCAACTTTTGTGAGGTCTGGATTTTTTTTTCTCATCTGTTTAATTGGATCAAAAATTGAGAGTCCTATAATTGTGTTTTACCAAAGTTCTTATTTGGTGGATGACGTATTTATATATTGAAATTGCAAAAAAGAGGAGAAATTAGTAGAGAGAATTGATGTCCATGAGTTTCTTTAGTCTGTCTGTTTTTGTTAATTACTGGCGGCATCCTCAGGAACTATGGTTGGTGATCTTCACTCTTAATGACAGTTCCATTGAGGATACCTGTCTAATGCACCTTCTCTTCCCCTCCTCCAGTACCACATGAAAAAAAAAACTGTATTATCTGGCATCCGGAATGATCCAAAAGTTTAGGGTGAACTCGAAGTACATATTGCTCCTCAAAACTTTTTTTTTTTGTTGGATTGAATACAACTACAAAATTATAACATTCAACTTTCAGAGACCTATATAATCCTGTTAACTATGGCTTCTTGCTTCTGTGTCTAGACATAACTTGATGCAAATCATTGCTCTGTATTTCTAAGTTCTTCTTTGGTTCATATAAGTTTAACAATTATGACACGCTGTCAAAATCCCAACGAACCAGGCTACTGTATGTTATGCTGTTAAGTGGGGCCAAATTAAAGTAAAGGAAGCCCCAGATGCCCATATGCTCAAAGCTCATGTGTGGTGCCAAAGCTAGCGAAGAAATGAAATTCCATATTTGCTTTGACAGACAAGCGAGGTTGGATCTGGTAGGCTCTCTTTGGACATGGAACACAATAAAGAGCTATTAAGGATTGCATACTCTCGAGCCATATATATGTGTAACCATATTTTCTCTTATTTCTGAATCATATTGTTCTGTAAGTTTTCTTTCTAATGGGAGAAAGGAAATACATGAAAGTAATGCATGTCTATACTCTTTTAGTGTAATCCTCTAGCTTGCTTTGATCTATGTCCCAGTCTACCTTTTGGTGTCTTGGGCAGTTGGGCAGCACCTGGCTTTTACTAATTTGCATGTTATATGGGCTGAATCCCAAAATCAATCCAATTTTTTGTTGTTAATCTACAACACTTCCTTTTGCTGTTATGTTCACTTCATGCCCTCGACTTTGAAATTGCTGGTTTTACAGAGCTTGTGTTGATCAGTGTGAAAAGACTGGATGCGTGGGGGATGAATGCTCTCAACATTGTAATTTTACTTCTGGGGGGATTTCCATTGATGGTCCATGGTATCTACAGGAACCACTTTATCTGAGATGGAAACAATGGGACTGCCTTAGTGATTGTCGTTACCACTGCATGCTTTCCAGAGAGGAAGAACGGAAGAAAGTTGGTCTTAAGCCTGTCAAATATCATGGAAAATGGCCTTTTCAGCGTGTTAATGGAATCCAGGTTCTTCGCACTAGTTAGTTAGCATTTTCTCCTTGTTAAGCATGCTAGTTCTAGGCTGTATTGTTGTTAGTATCCTAAACTAAGTCTTTCATGGCCAGGAGCCTGTTTCTGTAGCTCTTTCTGCTCTTAACCTTGCCGTGCAATTCCATGGATGGGTATCTTTTTTCATTTTTGTCAATTACAAGCTGCCCTTTAGGCCAAACAGAAAGCCATTTTATGAATACACCGGCTTGTGGCATATCTACGCTATTTTTGCAATGAACTCCTGGTTCTGGAGCGTTGTTTTCCATAGTAGGTGAGATATTGTTTATTTCTCTTTTCTTATAGCTCTCTCTTTATTTGCAAGAGATCTCCGATTAAAATTGTTGCATTTCGTGTACAGCATTTATGCATAAATCAAGTAGCTTGAAACTGTCTTCTGAAGATATATAGTTTCACCTTCTTGGTTATTGGTTTCTCATCAATATATTATTACTGGCTAAAGTATGTGGTTTTTTCACGGATAACAAGCTTTGTCTGGCATGGTCATGGATAATTGTGAAAGCATTTTGAATTTGTCAGATACATTCTTGAATGCATATGTTTATCAGAATTTTCAGATGCCAATTTCCCAACTTTCTAGGTGTTTGTGCCACAAAGATCATATGAGCACCACGTAAATGCGAATTATTATTTTGGTGTACGACAGTCTGAGAAGTGAGAACAATTTATGTTCTCCAGCTTCTCCTTATGAGTGGAATTGTTAGGCGGCACAGTGGGCAGCATTGTTTGGTGTACATAGAAGTAGTTGCTTGCGCTCAGTTCTCACTGTTTAATTCTGGGTGGTGTTTGAGCCCATTGCTTCTTTAGTAATTGTGATGAAAAGTTAGACTAGCTTTTTTATCGCAGAAAAACAATCCCGAATTATTGCATGGTGTACTGTAATAAGAAGCTACTCTAACTTTTCAGCACAATTACTAAAAAAGTAATGGCCTCACCATTTCTTCTGGGGCAATATTTGTTTGGTTGTGATAATGTTCTATCTTGTTAAATTACAACAACAACAATTACACCACAATTCCAAGTAGTTGGGGTCGGGTGTATGAATCCTCATCATCGTAAATGCTTTGTTTGGGTCCATAATATTTCAATACTTCGTACGGAAGGATTATCTAACACTAAAGGTTCTCTGGTATACTCTAAGGGGTCATTTGGTAGCTGGATAGATTTATACAGGCATTAGTTATGTAGAATTTAGTTATGCAAATATTTGTTATGCAGGGTTTAGTTATGCAGGTATTAGTTATGCAGGGTTTAGTTATGCAGATATTAGTTATGCAGATATTAGTTATGCAAGATTTAGTTATGCATGTATTTGTTATGCAGGATTAGTTATGTAGGTAGTAGTTATGCAGGGTTAGTTATGTAGGTAGTAGTTATGCAGGGTTTAGTTATGTAGAGATTATAATACATTAGTGAGCTAATTCTTATTTCTTAATTCTAAAAATGTTTAGTGAGCTAATAATATTAGTAAACCCATTAAAATAAACAACTATCTAAACAACACATTAAAATTAAATAAATATCAATAGCTAAAAACAATAAAGTAAATAACAAATAATTAGCAATAAAGTAATTTGTATTGAATAGGATTAAGCAATTTAAATTAAAGTAAATAACAAATAACTAAAAATAAATTAATACTTGCATTGGCAGTGCGTTGCAGAGAAACTAAGCAAAGAAATTAATTAAATTAACGAGAAAACAATTAACAACCACTGCCTTACCACCAAAGAAATAATTAACAAGAAATTAAACAAAGAAACTAAAAATAATCAAGCAATTAACAAGACAAAAAAACTGATAGTGCTTTTTTACATGTATTATTTATTTGATTTGTTGTAAATTAATGTGCATTTAAAAGAAAATTGATAGGGGTAAATGTGTAATTTACTATTTTAATATATGTACAACTAATACCACATAACTTATTCCACCTTCTATTCCACATAAATTATACATAGATTCCCTCATACGTTATGTAAGTATTAATGATGTAGGATTATAAACAAACGCAACCAAATATAGTATAAAATTAATACATGAATAACTTTTTTACAACATCTAGAAACCTACCAACCAAACATTGTATAAAATTAATACATGAATAACTTTTATATAACATTTGGAAACCTACCAACCAAACATTGTATAAAATTAATACATGAATAACTTGTATCCTATTTGCAAACCAAACATGGTATAAATTAATACATGAATAACAAAATGGTTATATCTCTAATATACTAGGAGTCTTTTAATAAGCATTAGTCGTCTAGTTGGTATCACCTATGGAGATTTTCAACTTCCATTTTTTCCCCATCTTTTGCTAGATCTGCTTGGATTCTAAGATATTCTAATTTCTTTGCAATTAACTTCTCTTCATGTGATTTTAGGTCCACCTCTTCCTTTTTAACACTTCTAATAATCATGTTTTCGCATTGAGGAACCGATGCACTTGGAAGCCTATGTAACACGTAGCCAGACCATATCAAGCGACATTCTCTCATTCTATTCTCTATGTTACTTGCACCTTCTAACACATGTGATTATTTCTATTCTTATCCAATGTTGTATTACCGCCCAATGCATATCATCTTAACATTCACATCTCTGTGGTGCTCATCTTGTAGATAAATTGGGCTTTAGAGGCCCTCTATTCACTCCTATACAATATTCCTGACCTTACAATCATTTTGTAGAATTTACCTTTCACTTTGGTAGGCATCTTCTATCATATAGCGGTCCTATGACACTTTTCAATTTCAACCATCCTACCTTAATTTTATGCACAACATTTTTATCTATCATTCCATTCTCCTGGAACATTAATCTCACAACCCGAGCTACACCTTGAACGAGACCAACACTCGAAACCATTTTTGGCCCGAGCGAATCCTTGGCCGAGCATGCTATAAGTTGAATACAGACTAATGCAGAAGCTTTTAAAACATAAACATGCAATGCAATAACTTAGAAAATGAACTCAATAACTTTATAGATAAAAATCCAAAATCCTTATAATATGCACAGGCTTGTAAAACCATGGTGAAAGCTTTAACATAATTGACTCGTTTGTGAAGCTTCTCATGTACTGAAGATAGATTATCGGGACAAGACCCCAAGCTACTGGAATACTCTAATAACAACATCTAATAAGTAGTAATACTCTAGATAAACTGGAGCCCTCCGAAAGCAAGGAGGCCTCACCAAAGTTGGATGAAAGTGATCCTGATGATGCATCTGCTGTCGATCCTGAATACCTGAATCCGCACTATAAAACGATGCAACGCTGAATGGCGTCAGTATATGGAATGTACGGTATGTAAAGTAGCTAAATGAATTAACTGGCTAAAACTGAACATGCTGAGCTGAATGAGAAGATTGAAGATAGACTGAAATAAAGTCAACTGAATAGTATAAAAAATAAGATTTTCAGCTGAAAAGCTTGGACATGTGCTAAAATTGATTAACTGAAGCATGGTAGGTGAATATTTGATATTGAGAAAAGAAATACATAAAATAGTATGCAATTATTTTTAAAACACGTCCATCATCTGATGATATAAAAAGTATTTCTATGACTTGAGTTGAAAATGTGTCTAAAATTGTAAATATGAGAAGTCATCATGTCTATGATTGCAATCATATCAACTTAAGCTGCAACATATATACAATCTTTAAGTGGGGAGTTTCTTACAGCCAACATACATCATGTGAGCTCATGATGTTCAACAGCTAACCCAGTTGGGAGGGTTGTCCTATGCCTTGCCAGGGTATAAAACCTGTCTATCTTATGTGGATCCACTACTGAGCCTCGTGGGACTTGGGCATAACTAGTTGACTGACTAGCGGTATACTCAAATCCCTACGATAGCACATAGTTATGGTACTTGGATTTTCTAAATTCGCGTCCTCTCGGTGCTAAATAATTCTCCAAAATAATCTATATATGCTTATAATATATCATGAAAACTGTAACTAAAATCATACCGTATCTTTGCTCAAAATATATAGAACTGTACTACTGGTGAGCCTATACTCACAACTATCTGAAACATACTGATGTTCTGAGTTTTCATGATTATAGAAAATTTTCTTTGAAAATCATACCTATGTCTGTAAGCAAAATTTGTAAACTTTCGTGAGGAATCTTTCAAGTGACTGGACTTTCTTTAAAGCATAATTTGCGAAATAGGTATAGAGAAATTCCATGAAAATATACTTTACTCATGAAAACAATGCATATGAATACTACAACAATGTTTTCAAATAACTCTAGTTAGAAAAGGTCCATGTGGTATGATAAGCATGAACCATTACTCAAGAATCATTTATGCATATGAGATACAATAGTTTCAATAATAGAATTCAACAATGGGAAGTTCGAATTAGAGGGAATTTGAAATCCGATTTTTGGGTGAAAATCCTAGTATTGATCGTACTAACTGAAACTATAGATTTAGGGCGTGAGGACGAACTGAGCTCCTTAGTATGATAGCCTTACATGCCTTAAATGCTCCACAAATCTTGATAAAGAACCCTAACTTGATAAAGAACGATCGAGAAATCTTTTCTTGAGATTCTTTAATTCGCTTCTTGAAAACCCTATGGCCAAGGATTAAAATTTGTATTAACAATTCATGATTAGATAGTGGAATTCAATTTGGAAAGCTTGAATCCTTAGAGAAGGAATTACCTTGATGAAGGAGGATAAGAAGAGGAGAGAAAACCAGTTCTAGGTTTCGAAAGAATGGCTAGAAAGTGGAAAAAAGGGGATTAAAACTGCCTTAAAAGGGTTTCCGTCAGCCAGGTGCGACCCATTTGCAGCCCGAAACTGGGTCGCATCTCTTTTACAGAACGCCTTCACTTTTACCACCATTTGTGATCCATTTGCGGCCAACAAGTGGACACCTGCGGTCGCTTCTCTTTTTCAGAATGCCTGTCAAAACTAAAATGATTATTACTTTTGACTCCGATCTCGGATTTGGGAATGGTCGGTGGCATTGGAAAGAAGACTCGAACACCTTTAATTTGGCTGGTAATGGGACTTAACTCTTCATATTTTAAGAGATGCTCATTTGAAGTTGACCAAAGTAAAAACTTATACCGAAACTCAATCGGTAAAGAAGCTTTCAACTCAACTTGTGCTAGAGGGTTCTTATGACCTTAATTCATCTCCAAAACTCTTCTCACACTAAAGAATTGACCTTGACACCTATGCACAAATAGGAATCACCTGGTTCGAGCCTATACGCATACGAAGAATGGTTCGGGTCTTATTTTAAGAATTTTCGGGGTGTTGCAATTAAGTCCAGATTTCTTAATTGTCTACATTTAGGTACCTCAATCCCATCTAATCTCACTTCAACTTCACTCCTATATTGCTGGTTAAACTTGCAGTGGATGTATTCTATCTTATTCCTACCTATCCTACGTTACTTGCTAAAGTGCTTCTCTATAGTTCAAGCTTTGATTGAATCCTCACTAGTTTCATCGATTAACACAATATTGTCTGGTGACTGTCATGGCAGCATCACACCTATTTCTAATGAGCATTTTAATTGCAACCCTTCTTTTTGGCTATTGTTCTAGCAACTCGTCCAGTGATGATTCCAAGCATTGTTCTGGCACTTTCCAGCAACATCTCGGCTACCTGAACTTTCCTATAAGATCCCAGTGGCTAGGCTTTTCCAATGATTTTCACACAGGTTCTCCGTGGCACCATCTAAATGATTTTTTTCCCAATGATTCTGATTCTATTCAAGTGACTTCTTACAATTCCAAAGGTTGTTTGCTCTTATGTGTTGTCAAATTAAGTAGATTGGTTTTCCAATTAAATTTGAGGGTTCAGTTGAGATATAAGAACTTTTAAGTTCCTAATTCGATACTGCCCATATGTTATTTGGCACTTCTAAATAAGTGTACTTTTTTTTGATAACCGAGAAATCCCCAAAGGCCAGTGGCGCATGCAGCAGATAATGGGTCCACAACTCTCACTTTTCCCCTTAAATACCAGGCTTTGTCTTGCAGCGGAGTTTGAACCCATGATGTGTGGATTATGCCCTCTTACCACTAGACCAAAGCCTTTGAGGGCACTTAGGAATAGGTGTACCTTGTATTCATCAAATTATCAAGTCATCAACACATCATCTGTTCTCTTATTTTCTCAAATAGCTTATGGTTTCTCATTTTTTGAATTTCCATGTTCTGATGTTTTGCAATTTTTTAGAGACGTAGACTTGACTGAGAAGCTAGACTATTCGTCTGCCGTTGCATTGTTGGGTTTTTCTCTCATCCTGGCTGTGTTGCGAGTCTTTAATGTGACAGATGAGGCAGCAAGAGTAATGGTTTCCGCTCCGCTTGTTGCATTTGTGACAACCCACATCTTGTATCTGAACTGTTACCAGCTTGACTATGGTATGCCCACTTCACAATTACTTGATATAGGATATTGCATGCTCATGATAAATTGTGCCTTGTACAATCTCCTGCTAATTGAAAAGTAACACATCCAAGAAGTTTACAATATATACAAAATTAGTTTGTAACAACAATCAACACCATTAGTTTCCTAAACATGTTCTATTTTACCTCCTTTATCTTTCTCATTTAAATTTTTAACTTTGTTTATTTCTCAATGATCAGTAGCATCATATATTTGAAAGATTTTGGTTCTATTTTCTGTTCTTATAAATATGGGATCCAAGCAATATTAATATCCTAATAACAAAAATATTAGTTACTCCATATGTAACAATAGAATAAATTACTGAACTAATTACCATAAACTTGTTACATTCTGTGGCCTATATCTGTTAACAGTATTAGTGACATTATGAGGTCTAGTAATGAGTTTATTATTGTACCTTTAGAATCAAGAAACTGTAGGTGCTTATAATTTAAGGTGCTCGTGAATTGTTTTTTTGACAATAGTAAGTGTGATGGAAAAATAAGTCATATGTCAAAAATAAAATAATGATAAGAAAATGCAGACTATTGGAGCAATTTGTGTATGAACTGAAGAAAGAAAATATGTTACAGACGGCTGAATTTCTTCTGACTTCCAATTTTAATTGTTGATACTTGCATTGTGTCACTTTCTTGAAGTAACAATCCTGTATGATTATTGTGTCTCTTTGGATTTCATGAATGTGTCCAAGTGTTGTGGAGTAGGAAAGATGATGTTGCTCGATCGCATTGCAGGGTTAAACATGAAAGTCTGTTTGGGTATGGGAATTCTGCAGCTCATCTTATGGGCTGTCTGGGCAGGGGCTACTCGCCATCCATCACGCTGGAAATTATGGGTGGTGGTGATTGGTGGAGCTCTTGCTGCACTCCTTGAGATATATGACTTTCCTCCCTATAGGGGATTTGTGGATGCCCATGCTCTGTGGCATGCCACCACCATTCCTCTAACCTACTTGTGGTGGAGCTTTGTACGGGATGACAGTGAATTCAGGACAACAACTCTCATCAAGAAAGCAAAGTAGATTGAAGAATCGTGAGATTCTAATTGCTAATTTGTGTATGAAATCATTGCTTGTTTAGGTCTTTGGAAATGTCACTAGGCTGTCCTTTTTTCTCGCAATGTGCATTTGTAGGAGATGTCTAGCCATGCGAGTTTCTCTATTTCCAGCTTCAGTAGGTTTAGGTTAGACTCGTTGTATGATGTCACACTCATCTACATTTGATATTCTCTGTCATTGCTTTTTGTGTCCTGAACTTGACTTGAGCTGGGTGGCAAGATAAATTCATTTAAAGTTCCTTGATTTGAATTTACGTATAAGATGTGTTTTCCATATTTTTCATGGTATTCTATGAATCACGTTTAGTATTCTCACTGGACATTATTGTAGCGTGAGGTCGCTTTTTTTCCCCCCCGAAATACTACTCTTTGGTAGTTATACATTATTTTGAAATACTAGTACTATTCTTTGCTATACAAAATTGTCAATGATTTCAGGTCAGGTCCCCGTAAGGTGTCAATATTCCAGATCCATGCTATTACGATTTAGTGGTGATATTCATATATTTCAAATCCCTAAAGCAGGTTCTGTAATATTTACAATGTAAATTCCTAAAACCTGGGTTCTAAGTAAGTTTGGAGCTGCAAGTCATATGCATGTAAGCTATGCTGGGTCTCTAACTAAAAGGCTTTTGACCAAGAGGCAATTGAGGATTTATACCCCAAATTTTGTTGCGCAAACAACACAAATTTCACTAGTTTAGGTCCTAATTATGTGTGCTCACATTAGCTTAGCAAATTACCGTTTGTATCACTATTTCTCTATATCTGCTACACTCAGAAACATGTATTTCAGTTACATGTGAGTCAAATTAGGTGTAATTTGTTGTAAATACACTGATCAAATCGTGATTCACCTGTATCCGGGATATACTAACTCTCTCACTCGTCTCTCTCCCTATGTACCCGGTGTCAAATATTTAGAGTTATGTATCTAGCTTGAAATATGATATTTTGAAGGAATGGTGTATCTCGGTTGAAATTTGCTATGAAATTATTGAATACTGATACAATATGTAATTATTTTTAAGTATAGAGAGATTTAATAGATATAGTAAGGATGTTTGCCTAATTAGGTATTTTTTTTTCAATTTTATTTCTTTAATATATAGACCTTTTTTTTAGGATTAGCGTTAATTAATCTAAGATTCTTTATATGACATATGGAACCAGCCCCAAAGTTAAGAGAAATTCGAACTGGTCCAAAGTAATAAATAATAAAATAAAATAAAATAAAATAAAAAGTATAAACATGTATTTTTTACCTTATAAAAAAAAGAAAATATAAAAATCTATTTCCCTCCAATTCATTCCCACGCTAGTTTTTCTCCTCCTCCTAGGTCGAAAGAACATCTGAAATACTCCATTGATACCATGGTTGAAGCTTGAGCAACAAGCTTAAAAAATTGAATTTGCCAAGTGTTTTGTTTTAAGTGTGTTATTAAATTTTATTGGGGATCTTTTAGCGAGTCTAAATCTCAAATTATACATGCAAGTCAGTTTAAATATTGTATGGTTTTAATTAGGCGGTCAAAATAAGTTTAAATATAGGTAATTCGCTCAAGATAATATTCGCTTTAGAATTTTATGAATTGGACTCAAGATAATTTAATTTTTTTTTACATAAATTAATTTTTTAAATCAATTATTACCCTTTTTTGGGTAGTTTTTTTTTATTACTGTCTATGACTTAGTTTACCTTTAATAGTTGAAATCACCCACTGCTTCCCTCATCTCTCTTTCTTCTCCAATCCCTCATCTCTCTCCTTCTCCGTCTGACCTTACCGGAAATGGCTTCTCTGGGAAACAAAACAACAAACAACAACGATACCCCAACTCCCATTTTCCGTTCTCATCTTCATACCACCACCAAATAGACCCAATAACAATAGACAACACAATAATTCGTAAAATCATCAAATTTCAACCAAAAATTAGGAGCTTCATGAAAATCGATGATGTTCGGTGTCTTTTCTCCTTTCTCTTTTATGTTGATTTTATTTTATTTTTTAATTTGTAACAATTAGAACCAAAGAAGATTGTAGTTTCTATGTTCGTTGCTTAAGTAAAAGTGTAGAACATAAAATCGACAGTGTTGTTAGATCTGAACAGAACCCTGATGGTATTCATTCCTCTAATGATTTTCATGAAAATCAACGTTTAGATTTGACCGGAAAACACTATCTGACGTTCAAATCTGGTGGTGGTGTTTAGATTGGAATCAAATGGGGAAAAAGAATTTGGTGATTACCGGTGAATTGCGTAGTGATTTATTTTGGTATTAGTTTGAGCTACTGATAGTTTGGTGGTGGTGAATCACTGGAGAAGAAGAGATGCAACTTTGAAGAATTGTATTACAATTGTATTAAAAGAGTATTTGTCATGATCCAGAACGGGTCGTGAGTGACACCCACACAATTCCTCCGGTGGGAGAACCAAAGCTACACCCTAACTAGCATCCTAACACAACAGAAATCATAAAAAGATGTGGAAATAATTTTTATATTTGTTTTACGCTGAATTCCCATAAACTCAGAAAATAAGTTCAAGCACAGTCATAATAAAATCAAATCATGCGTAAGTTAATCCCTTAGAATCTGAAAGTCATTATACTAAAACTCTATTAAGGAACAAGTCTAAGATTAAGGGGATGCAACCCAAAAACAATAATATAAAATAAATTTGAAGATAAAATCCAAGTCCGAAAGGTTGGACTAAGATCCTAAAAGAATCCATGGCAACCTGAAAAAATTGGCTCACCCTTAAATCCTAAAAAGTCAGTGGTCTCCTAACTAAGGTTTGTCAGCAGCCGCCTGAAGAATTCTTGTACTCAACAAGGAAGGAGAAAATGCAGTATCAGTACACATAAACAATCATGTTTAAGATGGTTATAAGGATAATTCTTACCAAAGTTATGGATTCCTATGAATCACTAAAGGTAATGAGCTACTATTAATATGTTTTATAAAGATGGATTGGTAGGTAGTTACTATCTTTTCCCATAATGTATATGATCATGTTTTAATTAATTCCGTTGGTATTTTGACTAAGCACAGGGAGGACTTCTAGGTGGGGTTTGGTCAGGTAACACAGTTAGTTATCCAAGGGAATCCTAATAGCAACCTAAATTCCCAAACTACGTTGCTCGCCTAGGATTGCCCTCATGTCTTAGCTAGTGGATTCACATATAGCTAATGAGTTAAATTTGTTTCTCACAAAGTATATCTTGGCAAGTAGCCTCTCTCTTCTCGATGTGGGAGTTATATCGAATTCTATGTTATAGATCGCATGGTCTTAAGATGTCGGTTAAATTCCATGTTAAGTGCCCATACTGAGTTCTAAATGCCATTTTTGGTGCATCCTTAGATCTAATCTTCAGCTGATGGTAACTAGACCTTAGATCAATTTTTGAGAAAACTAATACACCTTGTAAATGGTCAAAGAGATCATCTATACCAGACAATGGATACTTATTTTGAATGGTGAAACTATTCAACTGCCGATAGTCTATGTACGTTCTCATACTACCATTTTTTTTCCTAACAAACAAGACCGGAGTACCCCACAAAGAAGCACTAGAATGAATAAAACTCTTATCAAGGAGTCCTTGGATTTGAGCCTTAAGCTCTCTCAATTCTGCCAGAGCCATGCAATAGGGAGGAATAGAGATTGGGTGAGTACCCGACTTCAAGTCAATGCAGAAATCTATGTTTCTATCCGAAGGCATGCTAGAAAATTAGTAGAAACATTTCCTTAAACTCAGACACTACAAGAATAGACTCAATAGAGGGGTATCCGACTTCAACATCCCGAATATGATTCAAGTATACCAAACAACCCTGCTCCTCCAGTTTTCTAGCTTGGATGAAAGAGACGATCTTAGCTGACTTATGCTTGTACACCCCTTCCCACTCTAACCTTTTCCTACTCAGGTTCTCTAGAGCCAGAGTCTTAGTATTACATTTAAGCACGACAAAAAAAGGGGACAAGTAAGTCATTCCTAAGTTCATATCAAAATCAATCATGTCTAGAATTACTAAATCCACCTAAGTCTGAAAACCCATAAACATAACATAGAAAACACGATAGGCATGAGTGACTAAAATAGACTCTCCAACTGAGGTAGAAACATGGATAGGGACATCAGGCATATCACAAATTATATCAAGACCAAGGAAAACTATACTAACACATAGGAGTAATTGAACTCGGATCAAACAAGACAGTAGCCATATGGTCACAAATAAGAATAGTATCTGTGATTGCTGCATCAGACGTCTCTGTCTCTGTCCTGCCCAAAAAAATATAAAACTGTGCCCTGTCATCCATACGGTCCCTATCTGGCTGCACTGCTTCTCTACCTGTATTACCATTTTCACGATCTCTATGACCTCTCTGATTTCCTTCTCGCACACCTTGTGGATGTCCTTTATCATTATTTCCTCCGTCTGTCGGTACCACTACTCTGGTTTACTGCTGCAAGGGATCACTGGTGGGGATAAGTTCTCATCATGTGTTCTGGTTCCCCATAATTATAACAACTGCAGTCAAGGGATGGCTTGATGCAAAAGAATCTCCTTGACCATCCTGAGTAGGATTCTGTTGTAGAGTCTCTGATTAACCACCCATAGAAGTGGACATGGCTGACTGAATTGGCCGGGATGCAAATGCCGCCTACATGAACCCCTAGAGTAAGACCCATTGAAATTACTTGTGCTTTTGGGTTTCTTAAAAAAAGTCTTGGCCTGCCCATCCCGTTAGACTCATTTCATTTCTTTTACGAAGTTTGTCACTTTTTTGAAGCTTCTACCTGTAGAGGTCATGTGAACGGACAATATTTGTAACTGGGATTCAACCTCTTGACGAAAAAATGAATTCTCTCCTCCTCTGTAGTCACCAGTTGTGTAGCATATCTAGACAAGGCATAAAACTTTGCCTTATAAGTAGCGATAGTCATGCCTTCCTTCTCAAGAGCCATGAACTCATTTTTCGTAAGAACCCTCAGTGTTTTGGGCATATTCTTTTTTAAAAATAGGACATGGAACTGAAAATAAGTGAGTGGAGGCAAAACTGGCGATGGGCATTCCACAAAAGCTCCCCACCACTGCTTCGCTTCACTTTGAAGTTGGAAGGTAATGAACTCAACTCCATGCCAGTGGACTATGTCCAACTTGTGAAGTCTCTCATAGTAGTCTAAAATGAACTCATAAGCATCCTCACTCTCAGAACCTTAAAATAATGGAGGCTTCAACTTCAAGAACTTACTTAGAATCTCATGCGCAGTGCCAATCATCACTGGGCCCAGAAGTGGACAGAAGAAGGCATCAATGCCTAATGCTCCATCCATCTGAGGGACTACAATAGCAACAGGATGAGCAATTGGAGCTTGAGCTACAAGAACTGTGGGAATGGATCCAGTGCCGACCAACTCACTTAATAAATTCATGATCTGCAGAGCTATAGCTAGGTCCAGAGGGGGAAGTCCTCCGGTCTCAGCCTCAGCATTCACCTCCTGCTCAACATCCTTCTCAACCCCTACTTCCACATTCTCTTCTACTTTTTTTGGTGTACGGGAGAGGTCACTTCCTACAAAACATTCTCATCTTTAGCCTCACCCCTGGAGGGTGCTATCCTTCCTCGGCCTCTGCCGCATCCTCTTCTCCTACCCCTGTCTCGGCTATGCCCTTTAATAGTTGGCTCCTCCTCTGGCTCAATTAGAGCTATGGTTTGGACATAATTATATCGTGTATTAACCATCTGTGGACAAGAGAGTGAAAAAGGTTAGATACCAATTTGGATCACCAGACACAAATTGGAGTCAAATTATAACACGAAGGAAGAAGAAGATAAGGAGATTTTCTAAATTCCTATAGCTTCTCGAGGAAAAGTACATACGTCTCCATACTGTTCTACAAGAATCTACTAGAATTATTTTGGTATAACGAGATCAACAAACTTAGGACTTTGATACCAACTTTGTCAGGATTACCTTGAGTGGAACCCATACAATCCCTCCGGTGGGAGAACCAAAGATACATCCCAACTAGAATCCTAACACAATAGAAATCATAAAAAGATGTGAAAATAGTTTATATATTTATTTTACGCTGAGTTTTCATAAACTCAAGAAATAAGTTCAAGCACAGTCATAATAAAATCAAATCATACGAAAGTGAATCCCCCCAAGAATCTAAAGGCCATTGTACCAAAAACTCTACTAAAGAACAAGTCTGAGAGTAAGGGGATGCAACCCTAAAATAACAATATAAAATAAGTCTGAAGATAAAATTTAAGTCTGAAAGGTTGGACTGAGATTCTAGAAGAATTCATGGCAGCTTAAAAGAGCTGGCTCACCCTTGAATCCCGAAAAGTCAGTGGTCTCCTAACTGAGGTCTGTTCGTAGCCGCCTGAAGATGCCCTGTACTCAACAAAGAAGGAGCAAGTGCAGTATCAGTACACATAAACAACGATGTACTGGTAGGATCATGCAGCCAATCAAGTCAGTAAAACATATGCAAGCAACTATAATATAGTAAAGACAAGCCTCCATGAAATACATTACCACTTAGCAATTCATAAGCATTATTCAGGTCACAATGTCAATCTCAAACAACAACCAATAATAGTCCTCTCATGGGACCCATACTCAAACCAATAGTTTGTGTCACAACGTGACATCCGATCTAATATATATATATATATATATATATATATATATATATGTATGTATGTATCAAAAATGACACCCGATCCAATATATGACAATCATAATCACAATCCACAATGAATAGTTCACACACTTGCATAATCAAGTAACAGGTTCATTGCATGTAATTGATCATATTAGTCATTTCATTAAGCTTATTACATCTTTCCTAATCTCACACATGCATGCAGTACTATCAATTACAGTAACAAGCACATGTAACACAGACAGAAATGTAAAATCACTACCTACCTCGAAATCAAGCCTTGAAAACTCTAAACAGCTGGAACATTCCCTTTTTGAAGTCTATCGACTTGTTTTTGGTCTAAATTTAAACAAAAAATGGGTGGAAAGTTGAAAAGAATATCCCTACTTCGTGCCTTTGCTCTCCAAAAATGAGAGAGTGTAGAAAATAACGTTTTTGAGATTTTTTCCGTTTAAAACCACGCTTGTCCCGCAATGGCACCACTTACCCCACCATGAAGGCTTCGCCATAGCGAGAATAATCCCACCGCGATGGGTTGCACAAAATAGAAACTCGGTATTTGTGTCCCGAGCTCTCATTTTGCAACATGTCCTCAAGCCATAATGTTCTAAAATTAACCCTTCACGCCAAGATCAATATGAGAGCTCTATTCACCCGAATTTGATTTCGTAAAGCTAGACATGCTCCTTAGTGTCTTGACTATCAATTCCAACTATCAAACTGATAAATACATCACCCATCCATTAACAGATTACTCCAGACCCCACTTAACTCAGATTAAGTCCAAGTGTAGCCTAGGTTCAAATTTTTCAAGTTACTACTCAAAAATTTTCTGACCCAATTTCCTTCCCCATTGTCTTATCCATAATGACAGAAAAAAGTCGTTAAAATATTAAATATAGACAGTTATTGTAATACAATTCGAATTTAATATTATATATTATTATTAATTCGATAGTTGTTATTTCAGAATAAATATAATATATTTCTAACAATATATACTAATTTAAATAGTACCAAAATATTTTAAATGCACATATAATACTAATATTATATTTGTATTAAAAACATTTTAGTTATATATTCACCATATGTTTTAAAATATACCTATAGTATGTATATATTGAATTCAAAATATTTTACAATTATTTTTATTTTTTTCTCTTATTAATGGTGTTCAAAGTGCATTATACCTAAATTTAAAATATTCAAATTATATTCAAATTAGTTATGTATTACAATTGTATTTACAACTATTTAAAACTATACTAAATATAAATGATAGCTATAATACAATTTGAATTCAATATTATACATTGTTATAAATTCGATCGTTATAATTCCGAAAAATATAATACATTTCTAATAACGTAAATTAATTTAAATAGTACTAGAATATTTGAAATTCACATAATATTTATCATATATTTATATTAAAAATATTTTAGTTATATATTCACACGTGCATTGAAACATACCTATAGTATGTACAATATATTGAATTCAAAATGTGTTATAATTATTTTTATTTTTTCTCTTATTAACGATATTAAAATATATTATTGTATTAAAAATATATGAGTTATATATCCACCATATGCATTGAAACATGATTATAATATGTATAATATATTGAATTCAAAATGTATTACAATTGTCATTTAGATTTATTTCTTTTATTAATGAAGTCAAAAAAATCGATCTTCATATCTTCAAAAAAAATGTTACTCTCCACCAAACATTCTTAAACATTAAGATATAATATAAGTTCCAATGATATTCTCAATTGTTTGCAATAATACCCAATCCAAAATTCAGTCTTAAATTAGGATAATTGAAATATTTTTAAAAAATTATATATAGAGAGAGAAAGACGAAAAAAAGAGAAGAAGGAGAGAGAGAGATGGACAAAAGAGAGGGGGGGGGGGAGAGTGGGAGAGGGAGGCATATTGTTAAAATGGTTATGTTATAGATGATAAAACATATTCTACTACTATAAGTAGTAATTATGAGGCTATATTCACGATGATTCATAAAATTTGTTTGTCGCTAATTTCTAATTTGTTAGTAATGATTAAACGTAGTTGTCTGATTGAATTACTTACAAATCATACTGGATTACTGTGAATGCAATGCTTTAATCAAAAGAAGAGGGAAAAAAAATCTCAAAAGTGTAACATGCTAGCTATAGAGATGATCATGACAAATTGATATGACTTCGTGTTATATTCAATCTAGTTGACTTGTTGGATTAGTCAATCATACTAAATTGTAATGATCTCAAAGCTACAATCAAAAAAGAAAAAATATATTTAAAAATTGAGGTATGGAATTCATGATAGATCAATATGACTTCATATTATATATTCAATCTAGTTGACATATTAAGTAATCACAAAACATACTAAATCCTCATTATTTTAAAGTTGCAAATAAAGAAGTTGATAGGCAACTAGACCCCGATGAGGACTTTGAACTCTTCTTAATCGTTTATTGTTCTACCCCATTTTAACTTGCATAAAATAGTGTACAATATATTGATGATTTCTAAATTATTTATCTTAACAAGTCGTCATCTAATTATTTTTTAAGGTAAATTAGGATATTTAAATTATTAACTAAAGTAAAACTAAATTAACTCCAAATAAAAGTCTACTAATTTATATGATTCTAGGTAAGGGTTCTAATTATTTTAAAGGGAAGGAGTTAAACCTCTTTAAGATTCGTTAAAAAACGATTACCAACCAAACTTAGGTTAATAAAATTAAGGCTTTGATAAGAAAATATAGTATTGAAAATACTTCATTATATATTGGAATAAAAGAGGAGCTAAATTGCATTGCTAAATTTCAGGGATGATTATGCACTATCTATATAAGATCGTTAAAACAATATTTTTTTTACTTCTATAAACATATCTTCAAATTACATGAGCTTCAACTTTAACAAATTGAGTTTTCAAAAATCAATATTTAAAAGAATAACTCTAATTTGAGACCAAAAGGGCAAAGATTAGTCCAGACCATTTCGATTTAAGAAAAAACATTTTTCTTTGCAAGAAATATGCTCAAATCCTTGTTAAATCATAAACATATTGTTAAGGCTAAAAAAAAAATTGAACACTTTTCAAAGCAAGTTGCTTAATAAAAGATTTAAAAGGTTTTTCTTCCTAATTAGATAAATTATTTGCTTCGTACATGAGAGAGCCAATTGATTTCAAAAGAAAATTTAAAAACTTATTCAAGTAACAAATATTTAGCGATTCTAAAAACTCTTTTGGACTTGTCAAAATAATATCCCAATCACCCCATCTAAAAGTTTAAATATTCTAAGGCGGCAATCTAAAAACAAATCATATAAACAGTTGCACATTAGGAAGATAAATATCAAGCATATGACAAGTAATACACAGAAGACATTCTCATCTCTTCTCCTTTTTTTAATTCCTGTTTGGTCATCTTGAAGAGAGGGAGAAGAGCGAATGAAGAAGCGGGTGTAAGACTCTAGATACTCTCTTTGTTTTCTGTTTGGATAACTGTAGAGAGAGCGAAAGAAGTGAATGGAGATACACATTTGGAATCTGGTAGCAACATCAAGTCTCAAAGCGGACTGCTTGGCAGTGTGAGTCATTTACAAAGACTCCATTTACTCCCGAGGTGTACATGTGCAAGAATAAGATAAAAATAATAATCAGTTATCGGGACTAGAGACTAGATATACTCAAATTAAGATCAAATACAAAGAAGTTTATTGCAATGTGGGCTATTGAAATTCAAAGAGGGACAAATACTTACTTTAACTGATAAGAAAAACTCAAGCCAGAGAGCTCAAATAAAATAATGCAGTAAGTGTTTGTGATGACATGGTAGTCCCTAAAGTCTTGAACATCAGCTAATACAAAACACGTAGTGAGTTGCTAACACATCTCATGAAATCTTAACAATATTAACAATCATCCGTCAGCTAGCCCATTCTTACGCATAGCAATGGAATACATATCCATCAAGTGAGTACATGAACATATTACTAACATTTAACCTATGAAAACTAAAAGAGCTAAAACATGTATATAACCATAAAAGTCTTGCTTAAACTTGTTAAAGTAAAATAAATGGATTTATACTTGTATACCTAAGTGAAGTATATCGGATATCTACTTCTTGTGTCTAAGAAGTTTTTTTTATATAAAAAAAACGAGGACAAATTTACTATGAACAGAGGAAAACATCAACAAACATAATCTGTTCTTAACATCCATATTTTCCATGATTCAATTTAGCTTACTACTTGTGAACATTCGAATTAACACATCGATGAAATAAAAACACACAATCATACTTAATCAAATTCACCTTTAGTTGCACAAGAAATGCACTGACCTTTTGGAGAGTAGTGAACTGAAGCCTTTTGGAAAATTTTGAGCTTTAAGCACACTCGGATTCAAAATCACGACAGAAATAAAAGTGATCGAGATGGACTTAGTGTTTCGGAAGAAAGAACAATATTGAAAAAAATAATTAATAGTAGTTATTTAATAAGATGAAAGGGACTTGCACCGGCCTGCCCTTTGCCCTTTAGTTATTTAATAAGATGTGGCGAATCTCAAGGTAAAACCTGACCTTTCAAGGTTCTTTGAATCGAGTATTTGTAGAGAGAAATAACTAGGGTTCGAAATTGGGCGAGATATTGAATTTGAAATCAAGTCAAATTTGCTCATTCAAACTTGAACGTTGTGATTTTGATTGGACTTGCTCCTTCACGTGATTGAAATCTACATAGCACAAAAAATAGTGAGGCAACCTCTGTCCATAGCCAAAGAACAATGGAGTTTTGCTAAAAATGGAAGAGATAAAAAGAGACTCCTGCGGCTGTTGAGGGTCTTGAAACCCTACTGAGTTAAAAGCATTGAGGGGTATTTTGGGTACTTAAGATGGCTGATAGGTTTGGGTTTTGTGCTGCCGCATTTTGGGCCTCAAATTAAAGTTTTTTTGGATAGATTTGATAGCCCTATTGGCCAAATGATATGGATCTTTTCTTTCATCAAATTAATTCTTTCGAGCTTCTAATTTAATAACGGACTTAACATATAATTGGTATGTAGAAAATAAATTGTTAATATTATAATTTTTCGCTATTGATTTAACAAATATTGACTTATAACTAATTTAATAAATAAGAAAACTTGAAATAAGATGATGACAATAGAAAAATTAAAAGATAGTTTTATTACTAATTTTAAAACAAAACGTGACGATCATAAGCCTAACACCACCACCATCACCATCAACATTATTAATAAAAACAATAGTAGTAAGTGTAATTTGAAAAAAAGAGAGTCAAAATCCGGTTTCAACATTTTTCATCTGATAAGTGTCCTTGATTTATGTAATTCTCAATATAAAATGAATTTTTAATATATATAAACATAGTATAAGTAGATACAAATAGAATTGCTAGTAGCCTATATTGAAGAGTTGTCACAATCCGATTTCTTGAGTAATGATGACACCTACTATAACCCTTCAATAGGTAAGTCAATCCGTAACCCAAAACTACAAGTAACAAGTCTGAGGGTAGAAACTATGCTAGAATAAGTAATTTACAGAAAAATCAAGGCAGAAGCAACATACATGTACATCAAAACAAAGATTCCTCCTAGAAACCGAAAATCACAAGTACAGAGCTACTATCAAAAGAGTACAATCCCAAAAGTGGACCACAAGATAAATACTTGTCTAAAAAAATAAATGACTAGTCAACTAAATACAAATAGAGACATGTATGATTCAGGACGCCAAGTGCTCACTCTAGCCTCTGAATATGACATCTGCTGGCTCAAACTTAAAACTTATAACTGGTGCTCTGACCTACATAAAAAAATAAATGAACAGTGTATTATGAGTACCAAAACAACAAGTAACTAGTAGGCATTATAGGCCGAGCTTGAAAAGTAAAATCAATATGAAAAGCAGGAATTAAATAGAATAAAAGTCTAATAGAAAGGCACACGAGTGTAGCAATGAAGCTAAATGAGGTAAGTAATAGCTAACTAAAACCTAAATGGACCCCCCATAAGCACAAAAGGTACACTCATGCGCAAGTTTAAGTAAAAAATCCAAACGGATCCCCTATAATCTCGATGATTACATAGAATAACTATAACTACTAAGAATGAACCAGTGAGTCCAGAGTCGGAGAGTGCATAGCTCGAACGTCGAACAACAGATAGCTCCCAAAGTAACCAATAGAGTTATCTAGTAGCCAAATAGTGCGTAGCCGAAACCTCGATCTGCGGAAGTCCCCAAAACAATCAACAGGATCTAGGCGATATGTATCAACTTTATAGAGGATAAAAGAGCCCAAATCACGGACTGCCACTGTAGGTTAGTGACCAGCCTTGAATCTGCGACATAAAGCTGCTGAGAATGACATGACAACTCATCATCATATAGCCACCGTGGAATGATGTCTATACCAAGGTAATCAATGTCATACTCTAAGCTTGAACCGAATCCAATTCCAAAACGTCTAACAAAGCCTGATCTATCAAGCATGAATCACTAAGACCGTAGAAAAGAGGAATTATGAATAAAAAGTCATCAAAGCTAAGTTACCGCTTAGCTGTTTGAAGTGATGTTAGAGATATTCTAAGGCCTATCAGCTCTAAAATATGCAAGTCTAAGGAAAGCACTAGTCTACACCTAGATTAAGGCCAAATATGCTCTCAACATCAACAAAAAAACATGAATAATTTTTGCCACAAGGTAAGGATGATTTTAAAAAAAAGGAATAACATGACAACTAGTCGTGAAAATACCCAAAATAAACCTAAAAAATAATTTCTAAGTAAGTAAGCATGATCAACTATCTATCCACCAAAAATTCCAATTAATCAAATTTACATTTACGTTCTCAAGCTCTATCTAAAGAAAGAAAAGTTATAGTCTTCCTTAAAGCAAATCGCGCGCACTCCAAATTCACAATTTTAGAGTTTTTCCTTTTCGAGCGGCCTCCAAATGCTGCCACACTATTAAAAAATAGGATCACAATGTCATGACGAATGTTTAAACACTAAAATCACATTAATCTAAGATAAATGAAAAATTGGGTCAAATGAAATTGTGTGACCTGCGCCTGAAATTCTAAAATAGTCTCCATCAAAATTTTTATTTCAGCTCCCAAAAATTATATCTCAAAATAGAACACAATTTGGAGCTCCACGAGGGCAGAATCAACAACATGCAATAATTCCTCCATAAAAGTAAAGAAAAGAGAGAGGAAAACCCCTATAAGCCAGAACATACCTCAAATAACGAATCTCTTACACTCCCTAAACACTCCAACGCGTTCCCATGAACTGCACAAAAAACACCAGACTTGAAATCACCCAATTCAGACTTTCAGAGCTCAAAAAATTAAAGAATGTAATTTTAAAAGAGGGCTAATAGTAGTCTGGTCTTTTAATTAAAATACTAGGCAAAATTACTCTCAGCGAACGTGAAAGGTCAACCCCTAGAGCTCTGCGAATGCGGTGCCTAGAATGCATATGCGGTGGGTCAGTTCACTGACCTTCGCAAACGCAGCTTAGCACCCACGAATGCAGTAGCCAATCCACCAGGGTCTCCATGAATGAAGAGACCTTTCCCACTGGCCTTTGCAAACACGGTCTAATGCTCTTGCGAAGGGCAAAATGGGCCTACACCGACTGATGCTTATTAATTGATTGTGGACAAATTCAAAATCTTCGACGGAGTATTCAAAATTCATTCAGAACTCCGTGCGTGCAAATGAGATATGCTACCCCACTAAATTTGACATTCTAGAATTAATGAAGTTGTCAAATTTCTTACTCGAGGTCGTCTCGATTAAAAGTGAGTCCCATACCAAATTCTATTTTAGTCAATTTCTAAAAGGGAGCTATGAATTAGCCGAGGAGTCTTGGGAGCCACATGAAAGGCCCTTCTATACCAAGCTCGATGTTTCGAAGACAACAAAACTGTTATAATTCCATTTTGAGTCTGTTTATCTGAAGTTTTGACTGAAGTAAACTATTTAAGTTTTAAAAGCTCCAAAATACGAAAACTTGATAAACACCAAGCAAACGACCAGGCGACCGAACTGTTAGTGCCAGCAAGTCATAAATTGTCATGATCCCGACCCGCCGTGACTGACACCCACACTAACCTTCCAGTGGGAGAATTATTTTTACAACCCAAGCTAACACACTTGTGAGATATAATAATTAAAAATTTGCGGAATCATGATTAAATCAAAAAGTAATGCTGAGTTCTCAAAACTCAGAAAACCATCTAGACAACAAACTAAAAATTGCGAAAAACATCCTAGGAATTAAAAGTAACCGTACCAAAACTCTAAAACTAAACAAGTCTAGAAAGGGAATGTAATCCCCAAAATAAATCAATAAGAGTTAACCAATGTCTCAACATCTAAGTCCCAGATAAAGGATTAAGATAAATGAGAGAGTCCACGGCAGTATGACAGAATAACTCATTCTTGGAATCGAATAAGATCACTACTCCTCTAGGCAAGGTCTCTCTGCAGCCGACTGAATGTGCCTAATACTCAACAAAAGACATATCAAGTGTAGTATCAGTACACAAAGTCAATAGTGTACTAGTAGGATCACGCAGTTAGCTAGTAAGTAGATCATGAATAAGTAAACTCAACACAATAAATAAATATGTTCAAAATAAGTTAATCATTTTCACCAAATTTAGTACTCAACAAGATCACAGTTCAACCGCCTCAAATCATATCATACAACTTCACATAAGGATCCTCTCATGGGATTTACAAATAATTAACTTGTGTCAAAACTTGACACTCGATCTCAGATTTATGTCAGAATGCGACACCCGATCCAAATGTATATCGGAACGTGACACCCGATCCAATTATGTGTTAAAATGTAACACTCGATTTAAACATAAAAGAAATCATAATTTCACAGCCATAGTCAACATTATTTCACCAAGAATAGGTTCATCACAAAATATGCTAGCAAGGGATCATTCGACCTAAAGCCTAGCACGTTTCCCTATTCATATACATATATGTTTATCATGAAGCAGTTTAACAAGTAAATGAAACACATACAGTAAAGAATACCATCACCTAACTCAAATTCGAGCTTCATCAACCTTAAAGTGCAGGAGCTTTCCCTTTTGAATTCGTTCCGCTTGTTCTTGATCTAAAAACAGTAAAGACACATAAATGATCAACAAAATAGCCTAACTATCATGAAAAATAATGCAATTCCCAACCTAGATTAAACCCATAATCCTAGTCTCACCTTAGGGCTACTTTCCAGCCTCACCCACAGGTCGAAACCTCTCCACAATGGTCATCCATCCTAGTTTATGAGTATTAAGAATCGAAGGATGAGCTTATGGAGTAAAATCCTTACCTTAAGCATAGAAATTCATAAAAAATTGATGAAAATTGCCCTAGGCCACCTGCTATTATTTTAGGAACTGTTTTTTAGAAATAGACCATTTTTGGGTTTTTTTCCGACTTAAGTCGCGACTGTCCCACTCTGGCGGGACCCATACTACTCTGGCGGTCCTGCTCTGGTGGGATAAATCCTGCTCTGGCGGGTTGCACAAAAATAGAAGGGCTAGAGTTTGAGCTCCAAGCCTCTATTTTACAACATACCTCTTTTTCAAGACGTATTAAATTATTAAATTATACATTTCACGCCAGTCTAATTTTGGGAGTATTACTCGCTTGAATGCGATTTTGCGATGTCCTAAATGCTCCATATCGACTTGGCTATCAGCTTACCCACTCAATTAGAAATTTGATCACTCACTATTCATAAGGTCACCCTATACCTCACTTGACTCAGAATTTGTCCAAGTCTGGCCTAGGCTAAATTTTCTGAAGTTACTACCCAAAGTTTTCTAGCCTAAAATCCTTTACTATTAGCTTATCCATAACGACGGTGACATGTCATTACAATAGATACCAATTTATCCATCACTTATCCCTAAGTTACTAACTTGAATATGAGCTAAAGTAGAGATAAAGTAGTACCTGTTTCGACAAACAGTTGAGAATACTTGTCTCACATGTCCTTTTCAGTCTCCCAAGTAGCTTTCTTCATCGAATGATATTTCCATTTCACTTTAACCATATTTATCTCTTTAGTCCTCAACTTCTAGCTATTACGGTCAAGGATTGCAACTGGCTCTTCCTCATACTGAAGTTCCTTGTCTAATAACACCAAGTCCTATTTAATAATGTAGTCCCCATATCCATGGTATTCTTCAGCATTAATACATGGATCACCGGGTGTATTCCAGACAAGCTAGGTGGTAAGGCCAATTTATACGCTACTGGCCCTACACAGTCAATAATTTCAAAAGGGCTAATATAACGAGGACTGAGTTTGCCCTTCTTATCAAACCTCATTACCCCTTTAATGGGTGACACTTTTAGAAGTACTTGCTCACCAACCTCGAATGTCATATTCCTTACCTTACGGTTAACATACACTTTTTGATAATTTTGAGTCGCTAGAAGCTTAGCTTGGATGCTTCTTACCTTATCTTGAGCATCCCTCACTAAGTTTACCCCCAATGACTCCACTTCTTTAGCTTCAAACCACCCTATGGGAGACCTGCATCCCCTCCCATAAAGGGCTTCAAATGGTCCCATCTCAATAGTGGATTGATAGCTATTATTGTAGGAGAACTCACACAAAGGCAAGAGCTTGTTCTAATGTTTCCCAAAGTCAATCACACATGCCTTCAACATATTTTCCAGCACTTGGGCAGTTCTTTCTGACTGCCCATCTGTCTATGGATAGAAAGCTATGCTCAAAGTGAGTTGAGTGCCCAACTCTTCATGCAGCTTCTCCCAAAATTTAGAAGTGAACTGTGTGCCCCACTCTGAAATGATAGAGAGGGGTACCCCATGCAGCCTTACCATGTCTTTTAGATAGATTCTGGCCAACTGTTATGCATTATTGTAACACCCATCAAAAATTTTCCAAAGATTCGGGCCCTTCTTGTATTCGAGAGGGGTCGAACCCGAGTATCTTGAAGTATATTCGTGAGTTAAGATGAGTCTCTAAGGGACTGAGCAGTGTTAGAGGTGATATGGGGTCACCAAGGACCCCTAAGACCGAACTAAGTCCAAAAGATCCGTCGTGACTAAGTTTAGGACGAGTTCGTATAAGGGTCGACTTTTAATGACCCTATCTTTTGAAGGACGTCAATCTGGGTGGCCCACGACCTATCAAATTAAAGGTCGTCGAGTCTTGTTTCCAATGCCACCAAGAACGTAAATTTTAGAGTTCGGAGTCAAAAGATATGATGATCCTAAGATAAACTAACACGACAGAAATTTCATTTTTGGACTGGGTTGCAACTGCTGGGGAAATGGCCTTGGCGCTGTAAGGGTGCGACGCGCCACTATCGCGCCAGGAACATGCCTCAGTAGTTTGGCCCCTGGCGCGATGCGCCACTAAAAGTTGTGCAGCATTTTTCAGGCTAAAATCTCAGAACTCAGAATAATGGCCTTGGTGCTGTAAGGGCGCGACACGCCACTATCGCGCCAGAAACATGCCTCAGTAGTTAGGTCTCTGGCGTGGTGCGCCACTATCGCGCCAGGTGCATTTTTGCCTATTTTTTCAGAACTTTTGAGGAGGGACAATTTGGGAATTGCCCTAAATTATATATGTATCACCCTAGACTATTTTGGGATCATTTCTTCAGCCCCCACTCTCTTTCTAAAAGCCCTAGAAACCTCTTCTCTCTCTCTTTCTCTCTTCTTCTTCTTCTCCAAATCCTTCTCCAACAAAAAGAATTCCAAGAGCTTCAAGGTTTGAGTTTTCCATTGAAGACCCAACCACAAGGTTTTCTTCAAGTATTCACTAAAGTATGTAAGGCTATAAAAAACATGGGTTGAGTCCACCCATGTGCCCTACTCTTGCCTTGAGGTTAGATGTTCATGAAAATAGAGTTTCTTGGTATGGTTTATGTTTGTATGAACTTTGTATCCTATTTATTTAATGCTATATGTACTGATGTTGTCGAGCTAAGAAGTCCCTAAAATCCTTCATGTTAGTATGAGTCGATGAAGATGAGTGGTTAAATATGTTTTATTGATCTTCTTAATTATGTGGATTATGATGAAGGATGCTATTTTCTTAAAAATGTTGCTTATCTTAAATTGTTGACTTTATAGCCTTAGAGTTGTGATGAGTTTCAAAGATTGAGTAAATGGATAGAGGAAATGATTGATTGTGCTTATATGTTGCTATAAATGTGCATTCAAATTTCTTTTGAAAGATATGCCTGAGATTGACTGAATAGTATGATTGGAAAAGATTTGATCATGATAGAGTTGATGAGTTGACAAGGTTGTAATGAGACTTGTCGATATGATTTGATTGGATGGAGTTTTATGAGCATTGAGTCTTAAGAGGAGTATCGAGCACCGAATTGGGCAAGAGTAAAGTCCATACTCGAACCCAATAACTATGTCACCAAATATAGGAGGGGATTGAACAGTTAAAGTTGGATGTTTCCCCAAAATATTTGTCCTGACATTATAGGACTTGGTTGGATTGGATCCATGATTGGTTGATTTGTTCATACCCTGGCAAGGTATGAACGGACGCGGCAACAACGTCGGTTTGTTGTACTTTCACTGGCTCATAAGTGATGGTTGTCGGGTAAGAGAAACTCCCAAATAGGTCTTGATAATATTCTGAGTCAGATTGAGTTGAATTGTATGTGATTTGTCCTGTCTAAATCATATTCTTGTTTAGACTTAGGACATTTGATTGAGTTGTTATTCCTCTTGAGTTGAGCTTCTGAGTTGATAAATTCTTCCTTGATGTTCGTTGTATTCGGCCATTTTACATACTCGTACCTTCCATGTACTGACGCCATTTGGCCTGTATCGTTTTATGATGCAGAGACAGGTACTAGAGATCATCAACCGGCGCTCCATTGAAGATCCACATACACTTCCAGCTAGTTGGTGAGTCCTCCTAGTTCCCGGAGGATATTGAGCCTTCTTGTACAGTTTTGTTGTCATTTCTTTTATTTTGATTGTTGGTAGCCATGGACTTGTCATTGACACCTTTTAGACTTGGATAGAGACTTCATAGACTGGAGTGTGGGGAGGTTACACAGTTAATTCGAGGAGTCTTATTATTTTTGTTGTTGAGTTAATGAATGCTTGGCCTTCGGCCCACATATTGCGAATAGTATTTTATTAATTGAGTTTCCGCTAAGAAAATGTGATTGAATGAATGTGTGACTGGACCAGGTGGTTCGCTCGGAGGTCAGAAATGGCCTTCGGGTGCCGGTTACGTCTAGGGTACCCTCCCGAGGCGTGACAAATATGGTATTAGAGCACAGAGTTCAAGTGTCCTAGGGAGTCTATGAAGCCGTGTCTAGTAGAGTCTTGCTTATGGGTGTGTTGTGCACCACACTTATAATCAAGAGGCTATAGGATATTAGGAATTGTTTCACTTCTTTCATACTCTGATTTCGTGCGATAGAGTTAAAACTTTATAAGACTCCTTTCTAATTCGTGCATTTGTATGTTACAGATAATGCCTCCAAAACGTACTGCTAGCCAGAGGAATGTCGATAACGCCGAGATGCCCCAGTCCGAGGCATGCCCGACAAGGGCTAGAGGTCGACCTGCGAGATACTCGGAGGCACCCCAAGTGCCATCTACTCCACTTGCACCCACATCAGAGGCAGAATTTCGAGGGGCAATTGCAATGCTCACGCAACTAATGGCTGCCCGAAGTGGTAATCAGAGTTCGTCGACTCTTAGCTCTAGCTCCCAAGAGCCATCTGCTGCCACTAGAATTAGAGACTTTCTGAGGATGAATCCGCCGGCATTCACGGGTTCTAAGGTGGATGAAGATCCCCAAAACATTATTGATGAGATGTGGAAAATTCTAAAAGTTATGCATGCTACGGAAATTGAGGGGTTGAGTTGGTATCTTATCAACTCAAAGATGTGGCAAACATTTGGTATAGCAAATGGGAATAAGGTAGGGGCGAGGATGCCGAACTTGTTAGGTGGGATGAATTTGAGGGAGTCTTTCTTGACCACTTCTTTCCTCGAGAATTGAGGGAAGCGAAAGTGCAGGAATTTGTGAATCTGAAGTAGGAGGGTATGACTGTTAAGGAGTACGGCCTGAAGTTCATCCAGCTGTCCAAGTATGCTCCCAAAATAATCCCCAATATGAGGTCAAAGATGAGGAAGTTTGTCTCCGGTTTGGGGAGATATGTGAAAAAGGAATGCAAAGCGGCGTTGTTAATCTTCGATATGGATATTTCAAGGCTAACGGTGTACGCCCAACAGGTGGAAGAGGAGAAGAGGAAAGACAGAGAGGAACATCTGAGCAAAAAGGCAAGATCAGCTGGGCATGAGAATGAGCAGAGGCAAAGCAAGGGCAACATGTCCTTCTTCCAGAAGAGGCCTTCCAATTATGCCTCATCTACCGCCAGTGCACCGATGCCGCAGAACAGGTATGATCGACAGGGATAAGGTCGCCAGAATTTCAGACCCCAGGGTTCTCAATCCCAAGCTAGCATGGGTCAAGGTGCACAAGGGAAGCCACCATGTGTTAAGTGTGGTAAGCTTCACTTGGAAGAGTGCAGAGCGGGAAGGATGGGTTGTTATAAATGCGGCCAAATAGACCATTTTCAGAAAGAGTGTCCAGCATGGGGGAACAGAGCCCAGTTCTCTACCACCGCACCACCAGCTAGGGGTAATCAAAGGGGCGCTACTTCAGGTACGAGTGGAGGTACAAACCGCCTATATGCCATGGGCAGTCGCCAAGATTAGGAGAACTCTCTAAACGTCGTGACGGGTATGATTCGAGTCTCTTCTTTTGACTGTTATGTATTAATGGATCCAGGTGCCACCCTATCTTTTGTGACTCCTTATGTGGCTAGTAAATTCAATAAAATCCCTGAACGTCTTTTTGAGCCTTTTAGTGTGGCTACTCCTATCGGTGATTCTGTCTTAGCTGAGAGAGTCTATAGAGATTGCACTGTGTCCATTTATCACAAGGATACCTTGGCCGACTTAGTTGAGTTGGATATGGTTGATTTTGATGTGATCCTTGGCATGGACTGACTTTATGTCTGCTATGCCTCTATTGATTGCAGAACTCAGGTTGTCGAGTTCAAATTCCCGAACGAAGCTATCATAGAGTGGAGGAGCAGTCCTGTTATGCCTAAGGATAAGTTTATTTCTTACCTTAGGGCCAGGAAGCTAATCTCAAGAGGGTGCATTTATTACCTTGTCCGAGTGAAGGATGACAATATCGAGTCTCCATCCCTGGAGTCGGTTCCGATTGTCAACGAGTTTCTGGATGTCTTTCCTGAAGATCTGCCTAGAGTCCCTCTTGATAGGGAGATCGAATTCGGGATTGATATTCTTCCTGATACCCAACCTATCTCGATCCCTCCCTATAGAATAGCTCCGGCTGAGTTAAAGGAGTTGAAGGAGCAGCTGAAAGACTTGTTAGATAAGGGATTCATTAGGCCGAGTGTCTCACCATGGGGTGATCCGGTCCTATTTATGCGGAAGAAGGATGGGTCCCTTAGAATGTGTATCGACTACAGGCAGCTGAATAAGATCACCATAAAGAACAAATACCCTCTCCCTAGAATAGATTATTTATTTGATCAGCTTCAGGGTGCCATGTGTTTCTCAAAGATAGACTTGAGGTCCGGTTACCACCAGTTGAAGGTGAGAGAATGTGATATTTCGAAGACTGCTTTTCGGACTCGTTATGGCCACTTTGAATTTTTGGTCATGTCCTTCGGGTTGACTAATGCCCCTGCGGATTTTATGGATCTCATGAATTGAGTGTTTAAACCATATCTCGATATGTTTGTGATTGTATTCATAGATGATATTCTAGTCTACTCCAAGAATGAAGAGGAGCACGCCTATCATCTTAGAGTTGTTTTATAAACTTTGAGAGACCAGGTACTATATGCAAAGTTCTCCAAATATGAATTTTGTCTTGCATCAGTGGCCTTGCTAGGCCACATTGTATCTGGAGATGGTATTCAGGTTGATGCTCAAAAAATTGAAGTTGTGAAGAATTGGCCTAAACCCATATCCCCGACAGAGATAAGGAGCTTCCTGAGTTTGGCCGGGTATTATCAAAGGTTTGTAGAGGGATTCTCATCCATATCATCACCATTGACTAAGCTGACCCAAAATAAGGCTAAGTTCCAATGGTCCGATGTGTGTGAGGAGAGTTTCCAGAAATTGAAGGCCAAGCTAACCACAACTCTTGTCTTGACTCTGCCCGATGGGACAGAGGGCTTTGTGGTCTACTGTGATGCATCTAGAATTAGGTTGGGTTGTGTGTTGATACAAAGGGGGAAGGTTATAGCCTATGCTTCGAGATAACTTAAGGTTCATGAGAGGAATTACCCAACTCATGACCTTGAGCTAGCAGCTGTGGTGTTTGCGCTAAAAATTTGGCGCCACTAATTGTATGAAGTGCATGTTGATGTATTCACCGATCATAAGAGCCTGCAATATGTCTTCAGCCAGAAGGAACTCAACCTGAGGCAAAGAAGATGGCTTGAGCTACTCAAGGACTACGACATGAGCATCCTCTACCATCCAGATAAAGCTAATGTTGTTGCTGATGCTCTTAGCAGGTTGTCCATGGGTAACACTGCCCATGTGGAAAAGGGAAGGAGGGAATTGGCGAAGAAGGTACATCGATTAGCCCGATTGGGAGTCCAACTCGAAGAGAACAATGAAGGTGGAGTAAACGTTCGAGATGGGGCCACGTCCTCACTTGTAGCAGAGGTAAAGGAGAAAAAAGATCAGGATCCCATCCTCCTCCGGCTAAAGGAAGTTTTTCACAAACAAAGGGTGATGGTTTTCACCAAAGGGGGAGATGGTGTATTGCGGTACCAAAATAGATTGTGTGTGCCGGATGTCAATGATGTTCGAGAGAGGATTATGGCCGAAGCGCATAGTTTTAGATACTCTATTCATCCGGGTTCTACAAAAATGTACCATGACTAGAGGAAAATCTATTGGTGGAGTGGGATGAAGAGAGATATTGCGAAATTCATTTCCAAATGCCCGAATTGTCAACAAGTGAAGGTTGAGCATCAAAGGCCATATGGTTTAGCCCAAAACATAAGAATTCCAGAATGGAAGTGGGAGATGATCAACATGGACTTTATTACAGGCTTGCCGAAGTCCCAAAAGCAACATGATTCTATTTGGGTGATTGTGGATAGAATGACGAAATCATCTCACTTCTTGGCGGTTAAGACTACTGACACCGCAGAAGATTATACAAAGTTGTATATACAGGAGATCGTCAGATTGCATGGGGTCCCTTTGTCTATCATTTCAGACAGAGGAGCTCAATTCACTTCCCAATTTTGGAAATCCTTTTAGAAGGGATTAGGTTCGAGGGTGAACTTGAGTACAGCCTTCCATCCCCAGACAGATGGCCAAGCAGAGCGCACCATCTAGACATTGGAAGATATGTTGAGGACATGTGTGCTCGACTTCAAGGGAAATTGGGATGATCACTTACCTCTCATAGAGTTTGCATACAACAATAGCTATCATGAAAGCATTCAAATGGCTCCTTATGAAGCTTTGTATGGGAGGAGGTATAGATCGCCCATTGGGTGGTTTGAAGTTGGTGAAGCCGAGCTGATTGGGCCTGACCTTGTTCACCAAGCCATGGAGAAGGTGAGATTTATTCAAGATAGGATAAAGACAGCCCAAAGCTGCCAAAAATCTTACACCGATGTGAGGAGGAGAGACTTGGAGTTTGAGGTGGGTGATTGGGTGTACTTGAAAGTATCACCCATGAAGGGTGTCATGAGGTTTGGAAAGAAAGGGAAGCTCAGTCCTCGATATACTGGTCCTTACCATATTTTGAGGTAAATTGGGATTGTTGCTTATGAGTTGGAGTTACCCTCGGAGTTAGCTTCTATTCATCTGGTGTTCCACGTTTCGATGTTGAAAAAGTGCTTGGGCGATCCCTCGTTGGTAGTCCCTATTGATAGCATTGGAATTAAGGATAGCTTGTCTTATGAAGAGGTTCCGGTCCAAATTCTTGATCGCCAAGTTTGCAAACTGAGGAACAAAGAAGTCGCCTCAGTCAAAGTCCTGTGGAGGAACCAATTTGTTGAGGAAGCCACATGGGAAGCGGAGGAAGCCATGAAATCTAAATATCCCCATCTATTCATGCCTACCGAGGAGAATGTTGAAGGTAATGACCATTTCCTTGACTTGAATTCATTTGTGCCTTCTTGAGTCTTGATTGGTAAATGATTGAGAATTTGACTGATTGAATGACTGAGTTTTGATTGTGATTTGTACCCTAAGTCTGTTCTTGATTTCTCGTCATTCGAGGATGAATGATCCCAAGGGGGAGATAATGTAACACCCCTCAAAAATTTTCCAAAGATTCGGGCCCTTCTTGTATTCGGGAGGGGTCAAACACGAGTATCTTGAAGTATATTCGTGAGTTAAGATGAGTCTCTGAGGGACTGAGCAGTGTTAGAGGTGATGTGGGGTCACCAAGGACCCCTAAGACCGAACTAAGTGCAAAAGATCCGTCGTGACTAAGTTTAGGACAAGTTCGTATAAGGGTCAACTTTTAACGACCCTATCTTTTGAAGAACGTCAATCTGGGTGGCCCACAACCTATCAAATTAAAGGTCGTCGAGTCTTCTTTCCAACGCCACCAAGAACATAAATTTTGGAGTTCAGAGTCAAAAGATATGACGATCCTAAGATGAACTAGCACGGCAGGAATTTCATTTTTGGCCTGGGTTGCAACTGCTGGGGAAATGGCCTTGGCGCTGTAAGGGTGTGACGCGCCACTATCACGCCAGGAACATGCCTCAGTAGTTTGGCCCCTGGCGCGATGCGCCACTAAAAGTTGTGCAGCGTTTTTCAAGCCAAAATCCCAGAACTCAGAATAATGGCATTGGTGCTGTAAGGGCGCGACGCACCACTATCGTGCCAGAAACATGCCTCAGTAGTTAGGTCTCTGGTGCGGTGTGCCACTACGAGGTGTGCAGGTTTTAGGCGTATTTCAGCCTGACGTTGCAATGGCGCGACGCGCCATTATCGCGCCAGGTGCATTTTTGCCTATTTTTTCAGAACTTTTGAGGAGGGGCAATTTGGGAATTGCCCCAAATTATATATGTATCACCCTAGACTATTTTGGGATCATTTCTTCAGCCCCCACTCTCTCTCTAAAAGCCCTAGAAACCTCTTCTCTCTCTCTCTCTCTTCTTCTTCTTCCTCTCCAAATCCTTCTCCAACAAGAAGAGTTCCAAGAGCTTCAAGGTTTGAGTTTTTCATTGAAGACCCAACCACAAGGTTTTCTTCAAGTATTCACTAAGGTATGTAAGGCTATTAAAAACATGGGTTGAGTCCACCCATGTGACCTACTCTTGCCTTGAGGTTAGATGTTCATGAAAATAGAGTTTCTTGGTATGGTTTATGTTTGTATGAACTTTGTCTCCTATTTATTTGATGCTATATGTGTTGATGTTGTCGAGCTAAGAAGTCCCTAAAATCCTTCATGTTAGTATGAGTCGATGAAGATGAGTGGTTAAATATGTTTTATTGATCTTCTTAATTATGTGGATTATGATGAAGGATGCTATTTTCTTAAAAATGTTGCTTATCTTAAATTGTTGACTTAAAGCCTTGAAGTTGTGATGAGTTTCAAAGATTGAGTAAATGGATAGAGGAAATGATTGGTTGTGCTTATATGTTGCTATAAATGTGCATTCAAATTTCTTTTGAAAGATATGACTGAGATTGACCGAATAGTATGATTGGAAAAGATTTGATCATGATAGAGTTGATGAGTTGACAAGGTTGTAATGAGACTTGTCGATATGATTTGATTGGATGGAGTTTTATGAGCATTGAGTCTTGAGAGGAGTATCGAGCACCAAATTGGGCAAGAGTAAAGTCCATACTCGAACCCAATAACTACGTCGCCAAATGTAGGAGGGGATTGAACCGTTAAAGTCGGATGTTTCCCCAAAATATTTATCCTGACATTATAGGACTTGGTTGGATTGAATCCATGATTGGTTGATTCGTTCATACCCTGGCAAGGTATGAACGGACGCGGCAACAACGTCGGTTTGTTGTACTTTCACTAGCTCATAAGTGATGGTTGTCGGGTAAGAGAAACTCCCAAATAGGTCTTGATAGTACTCTGAGTCAGATTGAGTTGAATTGTATGTGATTTGTCCCGTCTAAATCATATTCTTGTTTAGACTTAGGACATTTGATTGAGTTGTTATTCCTCTTGAGTTGAGCTTCCGAGTTGATAAATTCTTCCTTGATGTTCGTTGTATTCGACCATTTTACATACTCGTACCTTTCATGTACTGATGCCATTTGGCCTGCATCGTTTCATGATGCAGAGATAAGTACTAGAGATCATCAACCGGTGCTCCGTTGAAAATCCACATACACTTCCAGCTAGTTGGTGAGTCCTCCTAGTTCCCGAAGGATATTGAGCCTTCTTGTACAGTTTTATTGTCAGTTCTTTTATTTTGATTGTTGGTAGCCATGGACTTGTCATTGACACCTTTTAGACTTGGATAGAGGCTTCATAGACTAGAGTGTGGGGAGGTTGCACGGTTAATTCGAGGAGTCTTATTATTTTTGTTGTTGAGTTAATGAATGCTTGGCCTTCGGCCCTCATATTGCGAATAGTATTTCATTAATTGAGTTTCCGCTAAGAAAATGTGATTGAATGAATGTGTGACTGGACCAGGTGGTTCGCTCGGAGGTCAAAAATGGCCTTCGGGTGCCGGTTACGTCTAGGGTACCCTCCCGGGGCGTAACAATTATAGTCCACTCTAACTGAAATGAAGTGTGCTGACTTTGTCAACCATTCAACCACCACCCAAATGGAGTCATACTTTTCCAAGATTTTGCGAAGTCCCACCATAAAGTCCATATCTATTCTCTTCCATTTCCATTCAAGAATGGGCATTTATTGTTGTAAACCTGCAGGTCTTTGGTGCTCATATTTCACCTATTGGCAATTCTGACAGTTGGCTACATATTCAGCTATGTCTTTCTTCATACCTGATCACCAATATAGACGTTTCAAGTCTTGATATATCTTAGTTACTATGGGTGAATAGAGTACCGTAAACCATGAGATTCAGACAGAATTTTCTGAATTAAGCCATCTATTCGAGGAACACAAATCCTTCCCCTAAAGTGGATCACCCTACCTGCATAAAGTATTGAATATTGTGCCTTGCCCATCAACACCTATTCTCTAGTTTCATTTAAGTTAACATCCTCGAACTACTTGGCCTTGATCTTTTTTATAAAAGTGGGCCTTAGATCAACACCGGCTATTACCCTACCTTTCTCTGAGATGCCTAGACTCATGAACTAGGCCTCCAAGGCCCGAATTTCTCTAGCCACAGGCCGCTTCAAGGCTCCCAAATAGGCTAGACTACTCATGCTAATCGATTTTCGGCTTAATTCATCTGCTACCACATTAGCCTTACCTGGATGATACTAGATGGTGATATCATAGTCTTTAAGCAACTCCATCCACCTTTGTTGTCTCAAATTCAAGTTCTTCTAGGCGAACACATGTTGTAAGCTGTGGTGATCGGTAAACACCTCACATTTGACGCCTTACAGATAATGCCTCCATATTTTCAGTAAAATATTATCGCTGCCAACTCCAAGTCATGAGTTGAGTAGTTCCTCTCTTGTACCTTCAACTGCCGTAAAGCATAATTTATAATGTTCTTATCCTGCATCAACACAACATCCTAACCTGAATATGAAGCATCACAATAAACAATGAATTCTTTACCTTCAACCGACATGTTCAAATTAGTGTTGTGGTCAGAAGGGTCTTAAGCTTTTGGAAGCTCTCATCGCACTTATCAGTCCACTCAAATGACACCTCCTTTTTATCTTGTCTGGTCAAGTGAGTAGCGATAGAAGCAAAGTTTTTCACGAACCAACAGTAATAACTAGCCAGTCTCACAAAAGTTTTAACCTCGGTCACGAAAGCCAAGCCCAGTTCTTAACGGCGTCAATCTTTTGTGGGTCTACCATTACCTCTTTCTTTGAAATAACATAGACTAAAAAGGCATCTAAAGGAACCCAAAATTCACACTTAGATAATTTTGCATACAACTTTTGTCTTCTCAAAACACCTAAGACAATTCAGAGATGGTCTGTATGTTTCTGTTCACTTTTTGAATATACCAAAATATTATCTATAAACACGATCACAAACGAATCTAGGAACGACTTATACACCCCATTCATCAAACTCATAAATATTGCAGGTGCATTGGTCAGCCCAAAATACATCAACAAAAACTCATAGTGCCCATACTAGGTCTAATTTTCAGCTGAACCCAGACCCGAGATCAATCATTGAGAAGACTAATGCACCTTGAAAATGATCAAAAATGTCATCAATACGGGGCAAAAGATATTTATTTTTAATGGTAACCTTATTCAGCTATCGATAGTCAATGTACATTCTCATACTATCATCAGTTTTATTAACAAACAACACTGGAGCACCCCATGGAGAAGCACCGAAATGAATAAATCCCTTATCAAAAAGCTCTTGGATTTGAGCCTTAAGCTATATCAACTCTGCTGGAGCCATATGGTATGAAGAAATAGAAATTGGATAAGTGCCCAGCTCTAAGTCAATGTAGAAATCTATATCTCGATCAAGAGACATACCAGACAAGTCTGAAGGGAATATTTCCAGAAATTCACACACTACTGGAATAGACTCAATAGAAGAATATTATATATATCCAGATCATAGCTAGTTTAGGCTTGTACACCCTTCTCACTCCAACCTTTCCCTCCCCCAGGATCTCTAGAGCCATAATTTTTGCATTACAACTAAGCACAACAAAATAAGGGGACGAGTAGGTCATGCTTAAGATCACATCAAAATTGGTCATGTCTAAAATCACTAAGTCAACCCAATTTTGATATCCTATAAACACCACAGAACAAGCACGATAAATATGGTTGACTATGACTGACTCTCCAACAGAAGTAGAAATATGAATATGAGCATCTAGTATATTAAATAGTACATTAAAACTCAAGGCATATTTCACAGACACATAAGAATAAGTAGAACCCAGATCAAACAAAATAGTAGCTATCTGGTGACAGACAAGAAGAGTACATGTAATCACTATGTCAGATGCCTCTGCCTCGATCTTGCTTGAAAATCCATAAAACTGAGCCCGAATCATCCTGAAGGGCCACCTTCCTACTTGGTTGGGCTACTCCTCGGCCTGCATTACCATTACCTCGGTCCCCATAGCCTCTCTAATTTTCTCCTCGCCCACCTTGCGGATGTTCTATACCATTGCCTCCTCCAACCGTGGATACTACTGCTCTGGCCTACTAAGATGCTGAAACTGGCTCGCGGAGGTAAGAACATTCCCTCTATATATGCCCCGGCTCTCTACAATTAAAACAGCCGCGATCAAATGACGACCTGCTACTTAGGAATGATGCTCCCTGATCCTCATAGGTCGGATGCTTTTGTGGAGTATCTGAAAAATTGTTAGTAGAAGTGGGCAGGACTGACTGAATTAGCCGTCCTATAATTACCAGGGTGCCTGATCCTCTAGAATAGGATCCCTAAAAATTACTTATGCTCTTGTGCTTCTCAGTCAAAGCTTTGGCTTGCCCATCTCTCCTCACACCTTTCACCTTCTTTACAAAGTTAGTGACTTTGTTGAAACTCTTGCTTGACGAAGTCATATGAACTGATAAAACCTGTAACTCAGGGCTTAACCCTTTCACAAACAACCTGATCCTCTCCTCCTCTATAGTGACCAGCTGAATAGCATACCTAGACAACACATGAAACTTGGCCTCATAAGCAGCCACTGATAACCCTCTCTGCTCCATTGCCATGAACTCATTCTTCTTTTGGTTCCTCAAAGTATGAGACACATATTTTTCTAGGAACAGGGCATGAAGTTGAACCTAGGTAAGTAGGGGAAACACTGGCGAACAACACTCTACATAAGCTCGCCACCACTGCTTGACCTCACCCTACAGCTGAAATGTCACAAACTCCACTCTATGCTGGTGCATTATACCTAGCTTGTACAACCTCTCGTAGAAATCAAGGATAAACTCATACGAGTCCTCATTCTCAATATCATGAAAGACCGAAGGTTTGAGCTTAAAGGCCTTGGTTAGCATGTCATGCTCAGTACTGGTCATCACAGGACCCATAAGTGATCTAAAGAAGGCATCAGTGCCTACCATCTCATCTGCTAGCTGAGCTACAGTAGGAACAGGAGCCGGTGTTGCGGGCATGATGGAAATGACTCCAGTGCCAGCCAACCCACTCAAGAAGGCCATGATCTGCTGAGCTAGTATGAGGTCCAAAAGGGGAATACCAGCAGCCCCAGTCTGGGTGTCTTCCTCCTGTTCAGCATTTTCCTTTTTTTTTCTCTAACCTCTACATCTATCTCTAACTCATTTTGGGGAGCAGGATACTGGCACCTCCTCAATCGGAACCTCCACTCTGACAGGTGCTGCTCTCCCTCTGCCTCTGCTACGTCTCCCTCTCCTGCCTCTACCTCAGCCTCTCCCTCGAACAACGGGCTTTTTCTATAGCCCCACTAGAGCTATGTGCCATACACCATTATAAGTGTGTTAACCATCCGAAGACAAGAGCGTAAAAGAGGTTGGATACTAATTTGGATCAGCAGATACCAATTGGAATCAAGTTATAGCACGAAGGAAAGAAGATAACGAAACTTTTCCTAAAATGTTGTAGCCTCTCGAAGAAAAGTACAGACATCTCTGTACGATTCTGCAAGACTCTACTAGACTCATTTTGGTACGACGAGATCAACAAACCTAGGCTCTGATACCAATTTTGTCACGATCCCGACCCGCCGTGACTAACACTCACACTAACCCTCCAGTGGGAGAATCATTTTTACAGCCCAAGCTAACACACTTGTGAGAATTCATCCAAGTCTGGCCTAGGATAAATTTTTCCGAAGTTATTATCCGAAGTTTTCTGGCCCAAAATCTTACCCGATTGGCCTTGTTATTTTCCTTAGAAGTATGTGACATGCAAGTCATAAATTGATATGATTTCATGCTATATTTAAACTAATTGACTTTTTGGTTTGGATTAGTCACAAGTAATATTAGATTGTTATAATTTTGTAGCTATATAAATAAAGAAGCATGTGACATCAAGTCATGCCAAATATGATAGATATGATTTCATGCTATATTTAATATAATTTATATTACTTACAAATCATATGAGATCACCAGGATTTCAAAGCTACACATAAAGGAGGAGAAAACATTTTTTCAAGTATCACCAATATTGAAATATTTTAAAAATAATTTTCTCAGATATAACAAAATAAAATAGAATTATATTTTGCACGAGTGAAACGAATTTCTCAGACATCATAAATAGAATAGAATTATTTAAAGAATTGCTTTCTCTAGTATCATGAATTAAAATCTTGAAGAATTATATTAAGAAACTCTGAGTGAAATACTATCTATAAAAAAAAATATACATTTTAAATTTGTATGCAGATTATGACAAACTTATATGACTTTACGTTATATTTAACGTAATTATCTTATATTGAAATTTCAATTACTCACAAATTATACACGATTGTCATGATTAAAAAGCTACAAATAAAAAATAAAGCAAGTTACAACTAATCAATATAACTTCCCGTATATATCATGGGATAAATATCACAAATCATATTGGATAGTCCCAACAAATCTGACTAGTCATTAAAGGCACCAACTAATTATATTGTAAGGACATATATGTCATTTTCCTTGTCCGTAAATCCAAATCACATGCCTTTATTCTCTATAAATATATGAAAGGCCCAGGTAGAATGCTATGATTTCAACGTCACTATGGGCCTCATCAGCAGAGTATTATGTGGTGGTTAAACCAACAGGCATAATGTACTTTAATAAACGAGCTAGTTGGTAATAATGATTAATGCATGGCTCCTGTACGTGGTGCAATAGTTTTCACTTCACCATGCTTACATCGGATCCAAACATTAAAATTTAGATACAAAAGAAGTTGTAATTTCTAAATATTATTAATTGTCATGACTAAATTACAATACTTGTTTACATCCGTACCATACAAATATTGAGTACGAAAATATAAACTGTCAAAGAAGTAATAGTTATTTATAAAGAATAATTCCATAAAGACATGTAAGCATCATCAGCTTCCACATAATGATCTCCGATTTCTAAACATTGAGGTGGAGGTAGCATTAGTCCTTCCGCCATACTCGTAAGTAATCCCGGCATGTAGAACAGCGCTTCTTCATCCACGAAGAATGCATTTTCTCGCGTTTCAGGAGTAGTACTGCTAGCAGATTCTCCTGAAATGAAGAGCACATTTTCTCGCTTTTCAGGTGTAGTACTGCTAGCAGATTCTCCAGAAACGAAGAACGCATTTTCTCGCGTTTCAGGAGTAGTACTGCTAGCAGATTCTCCAGAAATGAAGAACGCATTTTCTCGCGTTTCAGGAGTAGTATTGCTACCAGATTCTCCTAAAACTCCTTCCGACTCTACTAATGGTTGGAAGACTTGGGCAGCCTCAGCGGCTGCCTTTTGAATATCCTTGGTGTCTGAGGAAGCCGGGATAGGCAACCTCCAAGCAGAATCAGCGAAATTCAAACAAGCAGTACGACCCCTTAATGCTATAGCCGCAACATCATGAGCTCTAGCCGCCATTTCTATGGTTGGGAAAGTACCAAGCCAAATCCTTGATTTCTTATTTGGTTCTCTGACTTCGCAGACCCATTTTCCGGAATTCCGCATCCTGATTCCCCTGTATACTGGATGTCGAGTTTCGCGAAACTTCTTCCTGCCAGCTGGCTTTTTCGGGTTATTTGAAGCTAACATCAGTGATGAATATTCAGTAAGTTGGTGTTGGTCCATAAGTAAAATAGTGTTGCAGTTAAGAGGTTTTTGCTTTTGTGGTTATTTGGATCACTATATATAGGAAGAAGTAGCGAGTAAGATTATGAAAAGAACACGGAGTAAGGAGACAGGCTGGATATTTTATGAGACAAGTGGATTGATTTTTAGAATAGTAAGTTACAAGTGTCTAACTCCTATGGGTGTCTGTTTTTCTGATGTGGCAACTAGTCAACTACTGGACTACACACATAAAGATCTGCTGAGTATTGACCAATAATCTTTTAACATTTGTAATATTATAAAACAAATCTAATTACTATATTTGTTTAAATCATTTGGATTTAAGTAAGTATTTGAACTACAATAGCAGGTAGCTTTTATTTTTATCATCCAATTAATAATTAATGTTCATTATCTATGTAATTATATAAATATTTTATGTATTGTTACTGCATAGAACTTTGATATTTTTTATATTATCAACAATTTAATTAACTAGTTAAGTATAAGGGCTTTGCACGTTTGTATCACATTAATTAATATATATATATATTAATAGAGAGAGAATAAATTACTCTGGATATTATATTATTAAACACAATTTTTTTTAAAAAAATAATGGGATTTTTTTCCTTTTTCCAACTCCCACCCAAAGACTTTCTTCCAGAAGAAACAAATGGTAAAAAGCAAAAGAAATCCTTCTGTCAATTTCTCCCCTCTCTCTCCCCCTAGAAAAATAGCTAGATTGGGCACTAAGTTATGACAATGCTGACTATCTATTAACATATAAAATTGTTGATTATACAATTTTTATACTTTCAACATAGATAACTTGAATTTGATTATGGCCGTAAGCATAACACTATACTAATAAGTTACGGACAACCTAAAAGTTGCGATAGAAGAAAATTAAAGTCATTTATCAAAAGGCTAGCAACATTATAGTTTCGTCACCAAATCAGTATCATAAGGTCAATATTTATTTCAAAATCTATTTCAATTAGCCCTCGTACAACAACATAAAAATATTCATCATAATGGATACAATACGCGCTTGATTATATATGTTTGATTTATAAATAAACTGCAAATTCATTCATAGAGAAGCTAAAGGAAAGAATGTCTATAGAAAAATTATTAATTTACATTGAAAATTTTCTAAAAAAGAACATCGATCGAAAGAAATTTCAAGGTCAGACTATGATGACTAGCATCCTCACTTTCGCAACGAAATTGAAAGAAAGGAGGACTCCTATAAAAATAAAAAGGCGTAAGAAACTAAAGATGATAAAAGCCAAACAAAAAATATTTAATTTCAAATTCCTAGTATTAGATTCAACTAATATAATTCAAGTTGTGCGTATATTCTAATGAAAGGAATGATCAGGAAAATTAAAAACAAAGTCTGTTCATTCAAGCATCCGCAAATTATAGGCGATACAAAATCATAAATAAAGAAAAAAAAAAGAAATATCAACACAACTTAAACAACTTGTACAAAAAGAAAGAAAAAGAAAGAAGAACTGCTCAAGAAGTTATTCGGAACATTATGAATTCCTTCAATTTCTATCACTCTCTTGAACCAAACTGTTTTGAAGTCATCTTCATTGGTGAAATCGAGAAATATATTGTTGTTGTCATAGACTCCTATTTTTGCTGAACCCTTTACCGGAAAAAGTTCTTTGAATCTGGACCTTATCTTCTCAATTTGGGATCGTGGTTTAAGGAATTTTTCGATAATTGTGAGCCGGCATTCCGCTGCCATGACTCCATAGTAGTCGCTCGGCTGTCGCCTTGAAGATAACGGCCGGCATCCCATTATGGGTCGATTGTTTTGCTGTAACTGTTTCTTTAATTTGTCGAACTCCAATGCTCTGTTTCCGATGAGGCCGCAATGTGTTAGCATAAGATGGTGGATTTGGGTTATTGGGATTTCTAGAGTTGATCGGGGGGAATTGTTCTAGGTTTTGAAAGAGGTTGGGTTCTCCGTCCAATGGCGCCATAAGGCGTCTCGTGGCGGAGACATGGAGTAGATGTTACCGTTGTGGTTACCATTATATTCTTAGGAGTACGTAGAATGTACGAAGAGAGAAAAAGGAAGTTTTTTTTTTTTGGCTTTTTCGGATTATTTGAAACTAAAACCAGTGATGAATATTCATTAAGTTGGTCCATAAAGTAGTAGTGTTAAATATATGTTTGTTCAGTTGCTTTTTGTGGTAATGTACTAAAGTTGGATTTCTATATATAGGATTTAATTAAGGAGAGGGTATGATTATGAAGAGTGAGTAAAGAGTGAGATGACGCAAAAACAACACGGATGTGAGTTGGTTGTGTTTGAATACTTGCTCTAGAATTGTTTAAGTTTTTAGTAATTTTAATAAGATCTATCTAGTCAATTAGTTAGCTCTTTTGATTAGAAGTTGAATTCTTTTTCAATTTTGAATAAATAGTATTTTATAGATTTGGTATTTTCAGCACATCTTTTTACTTATTTTTAGGTTTAGAATTTAATAGTTTTATTATAAATTATATTCTTAAATTGCAATAAAAATATATCAGTCTTTCAATTTTAGTTTATAAGTTTTCTTTCTTGTTTTTCATTCTTTTAATATTTTTATTCGTTTTCTGCACATTCTTCTTTTTAAAACCAATAGGTTGTCTGGTAAGGAGACAAGCTCCATATTAAAATGGGTTCAATATGTTTTTAAAGGGACAAAGTGGATTGATTTTCCTTTTGGAGTTGTAGTGTTAATTTGGACTAAGAGCCCGTTTGATTGACTTATAATTTATTGAAAATAACTTATTCAATTTTTTTGAGTGTTTAATTAATCAACTTAAAATTATTTTGTGTTTAAAATAAATTCAAAAAAATAAATTTAACATGTTTGACTTAGATTATCTAAAACAACTTATAAGTTGAAAGCAACTTATAAGCTAAAAAAATAAATTGAAATAAGATAAGCTAAGCAAATAGGCACTAAATGACAAATCAATTGTATCCTAGGAGACTTTCGAATGTAATCAATCATGTTGAATGATGAATTAGAAAATTGACCTTTCAAATAATATGAGAAGCCATCAATATTGTCTTATTGAACTACACTTTCACTCATTCACTTGCACCAACACGTTTAGAAAATTCACTTGCTCTAGAAATTAGTGGAACACAGGAAAAAGGAATCTTGGATTAGTATTACAATTGTACTAGGTAATAGGAACCTAGAAAGTGAGACGTGTCCGTTTCCAATTAAATCCTGGAACAAGGGTGGGTTCGATTTTTCGTCAAAATTTTTAAACAATATTTTATGTATGAACATAAGTTTTTAAAATAAGAAAAATGATTTAATAATTGAAAGTTGGAAAATTAAGTTCCACAAATAACATTTTATATTGACTGTATTCTTCACCTTTCAACACATCTTATTTTCACTCCACCATTCCCATTACCTCCAACCGTATGTTTCAAAATACCTTTTCATATTATATACAAATACTTTTATGATAATATCTTTAGTTTACGTAATGACACAAGTAAATAAATAAAAACAAACTCAATAATTTTCCTAAGAAACATTTTTACAAAAAAGAACATTTTCTTTGGACCGAAGACACCCTAAGTGACTTCGTATATTTACTTCTTTATGTTCTGCATGAGCTCAGTGAAAATAATATGACTCCGTGACTGCATATACCAAAGACACCAACTCGATTTTCTCTAATAAAATTGAACAACAATTTTGAAAGCTAGAATATAGTTACAGACAAAGTATGTAGTAGAACTAGCTTAGAATTAGTAATAAAATATTGACGCAGTGTAATGATTGGTTTCCGTCGTTATGGATAAGCCAATAGAGAAGGAATTTGGGGCTGAAAACTTTTGAGTAGTAACTTGAAAATTTCGAGCTTAGGCGAGACTTGGGCGAAATCTGAGTCAGGTGAGATTTGGGATAATTCGGTAATGGATGGGGGATTAAATTATGAATTTGATCATTTGAGTTGATAGCCAAGAGAGTAAAGAGTCTGTACGGCTTTACGAAATCGAATTCGGGAGAGTAAAACTCCCGTAATTGATCTTGGAGTGAAGGAGTTGTTTTGAAACGTCAAGCAATAATGCAGGTGTGTTGTAAAATGAGAGCTTGGGACTCAATTTGGGAGTTTCTGTATCTGTGCAACCCGCCACAGTAGGACTAATCCCACTATGACGGGCCAGTCATGAAATAAACAGGTAAAAATTCTAAAAATGAGATTATTTTTGCAGTTTCGTATTTAGGAGAGCAAAGGACAACATAGGGCCATTCTTTTTCAGCTCTTCGATATAAATAAGTAATCCATTCCTCTAATGTGTAATTCAATTCTTAGTCAGTAAAATCTATAGGAATTAACTTCGAGGAAGGTTTTGGCATGAATATTAATGGTGGAAAAAGCCCTAGTTGGGTGATAGGATCATGAACTTGGCCAAGGGTTAGTAATTTGATATAATCCGGGTAGTTTAGGCTATTGTTCATTGATTGCTTGTGTTCTTTGATTGTTTTAGACCAAAAAAATAAGCCAAGAAACCCCGAAAGGGGAAACTCAGGTTCTTTAAGGGCATTCATGCTTGGTATCGAGGTAGGTGGTGGTTTACTTTTCTGTATGTGTTATGTATGCATGTTAACTACCTCATTAATATTGCATGCATGTTGTGAATCTAGAAAGATTGAATGAACCCAATGAAATAACTATTCGTGATCAATTGCATGTAATAAATCTGATACTTGATTGTGTAAGTGTGTTAACTATTCATTATTGATTGTGATTGTGGTTGTTGGATCGGATACCACGCCGGTATATAACTGGATTGGGTACCACGCCAATACATATTGGATTGGGTGTCACGCCGGGACATAATTGAATTGGGTACCACGCTGGTACATATTGAATTGGGTGCCATGCCGACACACTAACTATTGAAATGGGTGTCATGCTGGCATACTAACAGTTTGGGTATGAGATCCATAAGAGGACCATTGTTGACTGTTGCATTTAAGATTGACACTGTGAAACTATATATTGTTCATGAAATGATAATTGGTAATATATTTCTATATATGCTTGTTTTACTATGTTGTGGTTGCTTGTATATATTTCACTTACTGGACTGTCGCCTGATCCTACCAATACACTGTTGTTGTCTGTACTGATACTGCACTTGATCTTTCTTTATTGAGTACATGATATTTTCAGGTGGCTACTGAAAGATCTCATCTAGGAGATCATTGACCGATCGAATTCAAGGGTCAATCAGTTCTTTCACGCTGCTGTGGATTCATCTAGGATCTTAGTTCAATTCCTTCGGACTCTGTTTTATATTATTGTTTTCGTGGTTGCATTTCCTTACTCTAGACCTTTAGTAGATTTTTCGTACAATTACTTTCAGGTTCTAAGGATTGACTTCCGCATATTTATGCTACGATTGTCTGTTTATTTTTCAGAGTTTTATCGGAATTCAATTTAAAACTAATATAAAACCTGCTTCCACATCTTTAAATGTCTTTTTTTTATTAGTATTGCTTAGTTGGGTTGTAGTATTGATTCTCTCACCGTATGATAGTGTGGATTTCACTCATGACTCAATTTAAATCGTGACATGTAGTTTATAATTAACGATGCTAATTTCTTAATCTAAAAGAGAAGGCATTCATAATTACACAAACGAAGACATTATCTTATGTAGAGAGATAAAAGGAAAAACACAAAAGATTATATTTTTATCCTCAAATTTTGTTTAATAATCTTGTTCATATTATTAGTCACTTAGTTGTGACTTTTCAATATGAAAATGGTGAAATAATATTAACATTGTAAGGACCAGAATATATTAATTATTAGAGGTTATTAATTCTAATTTTCACAATCATGTTATGACTTGTTTTAGAAATCAGACAAAAGTCTTTTTGAGAAGATAATTTTGAGGATCATTATAGAGAGAAACTCAAGTTAATTAAATTTTTAAAGGTGTTTAGAACATGTATGTATGATATTGGATAATCAAAAGAATTAGACACTTGCATCAATATAAGATGAAAACATCGTAGCACGTGTTTCATACCACGTGTGCTAAGCAATCAATTGGTTAATGAAAGAGTGGTTCCCTGTTTCTTCATTGTGTGAGACCCTAAAAAGTTGAATTAGCTTTTCATTAGAATACCCTTTGACCTTTTACTGTTTCGTGAGGCTTCATCAATGTTTCTACTTTAGCATGTCACTAATAGCCATGAATGATTCAACAGTACAATGCATGTCTAGGAAAGTAATTGAATTGGAATAAATAGATTCAAGTATAAAGGGAAGACGACTAAAGTAAATAATATAACTTGCATGCACAAGTCGGTTAGGTGTCGAGTGTAATTGTGTATATATAAAGTTTAATATAAATTTGAGTTCACCTCTTTAAGTGGATGATGGATCAGATAAGTAGCTACTAAAGTACTGAATGAAGTCTTGGGCATTGCGAGTAATAATATTCTCATATAAGTAGTGAATTTCTTTCGTACATGATTGGATTCCTATGTAGGACTTGTAAAATCTTGAAGGTAAGCTCTTGATGCTCACAGGTCGCACAGATTATTTGTCGTATGAATTGTCTATCTAGTTGATCTTACATTGACTTAGGACTTGTCCACCATGTGCGAAGTGGGAGTTGTATGTTTTGGATCGTAGGTCGTACATGTGGAATGACCTGACCCGATCTGACCCAATGATTTTTCAGAGAAAATATCAGATTGAGATTATCCCTTATCTCTATTTTGAAAAGAAGAGGGAACAATTACGTAACTACCTAACCTCTCTTTACAAAAGGGTGAGAATCTCATATCAAAAGAAGAAAAGAAAAACAGAGGAAGAAAGAAAACAAAATTTCTATATTTCTTAATAACATCAACAAAATAAAAGAGCATTTAATTTGTGAATATAACCTTTGTTTTTTAGTGATTCAAATAAGAAATTTGGAGCAATCCTTCGGCAAGTAAATTTCATTCTGCAATAACAATTAAAGATATACAAATCTTGTATCGAATATTATTTTAATCTTACCCTTTACGTTATATTTAACCTAATTATCTTATATTGAAATTTGAATTATTCACAAATTATACACGATTGTCATGATTACAAAGCTACAAATAAAAAATAAAAAATAAAGCAAGTTACAACTAATCAATATAACTTCCCGTATATATCATGGGATAAATATCACAAATCATATTGGATAGTCCCAACAAATCTGACTATCATTAAAGGCACCAACTTATATTGTAAGGACATATATGTCATTTTCCTTGTTCGTAAATCCAAATCATATGCCTTTTTTTTTTGTACGAATATATGAAAGTCCCAGGTAGAATACTGTCATCTGCCCATATTATGATTTCAAAGTTACTATGGACCCCATTAGCAAAATATTATGTGGTTGTAAAACCAACAGCCATAATGTACTTTAATAAACTAGCTAGTTGGTAATAGTGCATGGCTCCTGTACGTCGTGCAATACTTTTCACTTCACCATGCTTACATCGGATCCAAATATTCAAATATTAAACTTTAGATACAATATTCAAATATTAAGAAATTGGAATTTCTAAATATTATTAACGAAAAAGGCTTAAAATATTCTTAATTATGTAAATTGATATAAAAATACTCTTCGTCTACCTATTGGGTCTAAGATGTCCACGAAGTCAACCTTTGAGGTCTGTTTTATCCTTATTTCTAACGGTCAAAAATATTAAAAACGAAAAAGAGCCAAAAATACTCCTGAACTATAGGAAAAAGTTTTAAAATACCCTTTCATCCACCTTTTGATCTAAAAATACCCTTCTATTCATCTTTTAATCTAAAAATATATTTTGATTCACCTTTTTGAATTACTATAACTTTTGAAACTAACAACTCTCTTTTTATTTTTTATTTTTTAAAAATATTTGTAATGTCTCATTTTCTTATTAGATGAAATAAAAATTTCACCTCCACTAAAAAAAAATTATAATTTATCTAAGCCAAAAATAATATACCTCTTCAAGACCCCCCCCCCCCCCACACACCGCCGTTCTAATTTTTTTTTTTAAAAAGCTACATTAATAAAAAAGACTAGAATTTTTTTATCCGGTTAATTAAAAAAAAGACTATTTAGTTCTTGGCTTGATTTTTCTTTTTTGTTTAATAATACTGATTTTTTACAATACGTATAAATAAAACAACTAAAAGATTTTAGTTATACGTATAACTAAATTATTTTCTAGTTATTACAAGCTAGTTAAAAATTATTTTAAACTAGATTAGTTATTACAAGATGGTTAAAAATAAATAATTAATTTTTTAAAATTTTTTACAACATAGTTTTTTGATAGTTATTATAAAATTACCTTGTAATAATACGTATAACTAAAAGATTTTTTAAAAAAAGTTTTTTAATTTTTTTCTCATAATCTATCCAGACCAAAACAATATACATGCTTGATGATCATAAAAAATTAAATTAAAAGAAAAAAACTACAGCAAATAAAAAAGTTATTTTTTTTATATCTTTCTCCATAATTTATCCAAATCAAAACAATATCCTTCTTCATGATCCCAAAACAAACTTTAAAAAAATAAGAAGAAAAAGTTACAGCAACAAAAAACTATTAGATTTTAAAAAAATAAATTTGGGGTCTTGAAGAGGTATAGTATTTTTGGCTTAGATAAATTATAATTTTTTTTTAGTGAAGGTGAATTTTTTATTTATTCCAATAAGAAAAATGACACATTATAAATATTTTCAAAAAATAAAAATTAAAGAGAGGGTTGTTAGTTACAAGGGTTATAGTGAACCAAAATGATAAATGAAAATGTATTTTTAGATTAAAAGATGAATAGAAGGTTATGTTTAAACCAATGAAGAATATTTTTAAATCTTTTCCTATAGTTCAGAGGTATTTTGATCCTTTTTCGTTTTGAATATTTTTGACTGTTAGAAATAAGGGTAAAACATACCTCAAAGGTTGACGTCAGGATTATTTTAGGCCCGATAGATAGATGAAGTATATTTTAATACTAATTTACTTGTCTACATCCGTACCATCCAATTATTGAGAAAGAAATTAAGTTAGGAATATCTCCTAAACATGCTCTCTTTTAGGGAGCATTTCCATTGCATATATATTTACAGTCAAAGAAGTAATAATTATTTATAAAGAATAATTCCATAAAGATATGTAAGCATCATCAGCTTCCACATAATGGTTTCCGATTTCTAAACATTGTGGTGGAGGTAGCATTAGTCCTTCCGCCATATTCGTAAGTAATCCCGGCATGTAAAAGAGCTCTTCCTCGTCCATGAAGAACGCATTTTTTCGCATTTCAGAAGTAGTACTGCTAGCAGATTCTCCTAAAACTCCTTCCGACTCTACTGATGGTCGGAAGGCTTGGGCAGCCTCAGCGGCTGCCCTTTGAATATCCTTGGTGTCTGAGGAAGCCGGGATTGGCAACCTCCAAGCAGAGTCAGCGAAATTTAAGCAAGCAGTACTACCCCTTAATGCTATAGCCGCTACATCATGAGCTCTAGCCGCCATTTCTACGGTTGGAAAAGTACCAAGCCAAATCCTTGATTTCTTATTTGGTTCTCTGACTTCGCAGACCCATTTTCCGGAATTCCTCATCCTGACTCCCCTGTATACTGGATGTCGAGTTTCGCAAAACTTCTTCCTGCCAGCTGGCTTTTTCGGATTATTTGAAGCTAACATCAGTGATGAATATTCAATAAGTTGGTCCATTTATAAAGAAGTGGTACAGTTAAGGGGTTTTTGCTTGTTGTGGTAATGTACTAAATTGGATATCTATATATAGGAAGAAGTAGCGAGTAAGTGGACAGGCTTGATATTTTATGACCCAAGTGAATTGATTTTAGAAAAGTAGATATTTTTTTTTTGATCAAAAGAAAGTAGATATTTTTTTTTTTTGATAGAAAGAAAAGATATTTTACGAGACGAGTGATTGATTTTAGAAAAGTAAGTTACACGTGTCGAACACATATGGGTGTTTTGTTTGCTGATGTTGCATCTAGTGAACTACTGGACTATACAGCCCTGCTGAGTATTGACCAATAATCTCACATTTGTAATATTATAAAACAAATCTAATTACTATATTTGTTTAAATCAATTGGATTTAAGTTAGTATTTGAACTACAATAGCACAATATTTTAATATTATATTAGTTTTTATTGAAGGAAAATTAGCTTTTATTTTTATCATCCAGTTATTAATTAATGTTTATTATCTGTGTAATTATATAAATAGTTTATGTATTGTTACTACATAGAACTTTGATATTTTTTATTTTACCAACAATTTAATTAACTAGTTAAGTGTATGTGCTTTGTACGTGTATATCATATATATATGTGTGTATTATATTATTAAGCATAATTTTTTTAAAAATAACATAACTCACCACCATGTAAGAGATTACGGAGCAATAGCGCAGCGGAATAATAGATCGACATACCTCCAACCTCCAATTTTTTGTGAGCCTTCTAAGCACTCGAAAACTCTCACTAAGATGACTTAATTTTTAAGAAGAAATTTTGTCCAATCCGTGATGCTTTTTATATAGAGTTCTACCATCAAGAATAGTTTGAGCAGTTACAGTAGATAAAACAGTTTTAAAGTTTATGGACAATTACTAGTAGTGAGACTCCTTTTTGTACGGAACATGATAAAAGAGGCCTCTTTTGTGTACGAAACATGGTAAAAGAACTTTTAAGTAACATTCTCCCACTTGGTCCGTATACATAATGCTCACTGTCATATTACTCAAAGAGAACCATAATACATGAATCAAAGCGATAGTTCCTTTAGGAGCGAGTAGTATCTTTCATGTATCACAATGCATTATGCTTCTAAACTTTAGCCCATATAATTTAATGAATAAAGTCAATATTTATTCTATGTCCTTACTTTAGCGATATTTCTCAAAATAAACTGAATGTGCACACTGTTATAGATATGAGAAATATGATATAAAATCGAGTTTCATAAACATTCATTATTACAATAAAATTTTACATAAAGGGCAGCCCGGTGCACTAAAGCTCCCGCTATGCGCAGGGTCCGAGGAAGAGCCCGACCACAAGGGTCTATTGTACGCAGCCTTACCTTGCATTTCTGTTAGAGGCTATTTTCAAGGCTTGAACCTGTGACCTCCTAGTCGCATGACATCAACTTTAACAGTTACTTCAAAGTTCCACTTCTACAACAAAATTTTACATAGTGAAACTAATTCCCATTGTGACTGCATGATCCTTAAATTTGTGCGGTGGCATGCGTTTAGTTAAAGGATCAACTAACATTACTTCAGTACTAATGTGTTCAATGACCACTTTTTTATCTTTTACATGTTCTCTTATGGCTAGATATTTGATGTCGATATGCTTTTTTTGACTACCACTTTTTTATTTTTAGCCATAAAGGCAACAACTGAATTGTCACAATATAACCTTAATGGCTTAGATTTAAATTCGACAATTCTAAGCTCAGAAACAAAAGTCTTCAACCATACACCATGTGAGGTAGCCTCAAGCCAAGAAACAAACTCAGCCTCCATAGTGAAATTAGTAACCAGAGTCTGTTTGGCATTTCTCCATGATATAGCTCCACCAACTAACATAAAAGTGTATCCTAAAGATGATTTTCGTGAATCAACACAATCAACAAAGTATGAATCAAAGTAGTCAGTGACTTTCAAGTCTTTCAATCGTTTGTACATAAGGATGTAGTCTTTTTTCCCCTTGAATATATCTTAAGACTTTCGTTGCAGCTTTCCAGTAGTCAAGACTAGGATTACTCTTATATTTTCCTAACATTCCAACCACAAATGCTATGTTACGTCTTGTACAAACATGAGCATACATAAGCTTCCGACATCGAAAGCGTATGAAATGTCTTTCATTTGTCCCTTTCAAGATAGTTTTTCGGGCACTGATTCAAATTGAACTTGTCACCTTTTACAATAGGAGATACACTTGGTGAAAAATCTTTCATTTGAAACTTTTCTAAAATTTTATTGGTATAGGATTCTTGAGATAGACCTAAGGTACCTTGACGTCTACCTCGATGAATTTTAATGTCAATAACATAAGATGCATCACCCATGTCTTTCATATCAAAATGTTTAGAGAGAAATTATTTCACCTCACATATCATTCTGTTATTATTGGATGTAAGTAAATATCATCCACATATAGAACAAAGAAACATATTTTACTCCCACTGACCTTTTGATATATACATTGATCCATAATTTTCTTAACAAAATTAAACTAAGAGATAGCATTATGAAATTTTTACTACCATTAATGAAAAACTTGTTTTAGACCATAGATAGATATATTTAACTTGCATACCAAGTGCTCACCGTTACTAGAGGAGAATCCTTTGGGTTGTTTCATATAGATCTCTTCCTCTAAATCACCATTAAGAAATATAATTTTTACATCCATCTGTTGCAATTCTAAGTCAAAATATGCTACTAATATCAATATTATGTGCAAGCAATCCTTTTTAGAAATTGGAGAAAAGGTTTCAGTGTAATCAATTCATTCTTTTGGAGTGAATTCTTTAGCAACAAATCTTGTTTTATATCTTTCTATGTTGCTTGATGGGTCTTTTTTAGTTTTAAAGGCCCATTTACATCCAATGTCTTGAACACCATTAGAAAACTCGACAAGATCCAAACTTCATTATTTTTCATAGAATTCATCGCTTCTTTCATGGCATTGTACCACATTCAAACTTTTTACAATTCATGACTTGTAAAAAAAGACTTAGGATCATTTTTGACTTCAACATCATATTCTTGCAAATATACAACAAAGTCACTAGAAATTGCTGATTTTCTTTCTCTAGTAGATCTTAATAATGTTGCACTAACCTTTTCTTGAGGATCATGTTGTTCAAATTGATCAATGGAAATGTTTTCAACGATTTGTGAAATTTTATTGATTGATTGATTGCTCAACAACAATTGTACTTGAGGGGTATGCACGACAATTAATCTTTGACTTGAAGTGGAAGGTTAATGACTTACATAAATTATATTTTGAAATTGATTACTAAGTGGAAGGTTGATGACTTACAGAAATTATATTTTGAAATTGATCACTCCCACTAATTAAGTTATTCTCAAGAAATTTTTCATTTCTTGATTGTACAATTCTAATATTGTTAGATGGACAGAAGAATATATATCCTTTAGACCTTTCAACATATCTAATGAAATATGAACTAATGGTTCTAGAATCCAATTTCTTTTCTTGTGGATTATAAATGCTAACTTCAGACGAGCATCTGCATACACGTAAATGTGTAAACTAGGTTTCCAATCTTTGAACAACTCAAAAGGTGTCTTTAGGACAACCTTTGTTTGAAATCAATTAAATATATACACTGCCTTCTTAAAAGATTCAATCCACAAGGACTTAGGTAGTTAAGAGCTACTTAACTTATGACGCACCATGTCTAATAATTTTCGGTTTCATCTTTCTGCTACACCATTCAGATCCGGAAAATCATGCATAGTGTATTGGGCAATAGTCCTATTATGTTGGAAAAACTTCACAAATGGATCTTGTGCTTGTCCATCTTCACTATATCTACCATAATACTCACCGTCTCTATCACTTCTCACAATCTAAATTTGCTTTTCGCATTGTTACTTTACTTTAACCTTGAAGAATTTAAAGGTTTCTAATGATTCACTTTTATTATGAAGCATGTAGAGATACATATATCGTGAGTAATCATCTATAAAAGTGATAAAGTATTTTTAATCATATACGTCCGTGTCTGAACAACATATATTTGAATGTATGATTTCTAATATGTTTGAACTCTTCTTGGCACTTTTCTTTGATTTGTTGGTTTTCTCTCCTTTAATGTAATCCACAGAAGTATCAAAATTAGTAAAATTCAAAGTACTAAGTACTCCAACATTTACTAATCTCTTAATTCTATTTATGGAGATATGTCCCAATCTCCTATGCTATAAGATAAAAGAATCTTCTTTCATAAAACATAGTTTAGTGTTAGCTTGGACATGCATAATATTATGAGTGAAATCATTTTGAGTTAAGGGATAAAATACCATCAGAAAATGTATCATATCCAACAAGTTTAGATTTTTAAAATTGTTTGGAATAACCTTTTAAATAGAAGAAATATCCCAAAGGTAAAAATCTTGATAATGAAATTGAATTCCTGAAAAAAGTTAGGAACATAAAAGGTCTTTTCTAACTCCAAAATAAAATCACAACTAAAAACTAAATTGCGTGTCCCAATAGCTTCACATGCTAGTCGCATCTTGTTTTCATAATAGAAGCTTCGCTCGACTCCCACTGACTTCTGTAGGTTTCTTAGATCCTATAAGGAATTTGTAATATGGATTGTACAAGCAGAATCAATCCACCACGTGTTATTATTAACAAACAAGAGAGATTGAAGTACCTTTCTTAACAAGCCATTATTGAAGTTTGACACAATCCTGCCTTATGTGCCCCTTTTATCTGCAGAAGCGACACTTAAATTATTTCTTGATGTCAGTTTCAAGTGGTACCTTTCCTTTCAAGTTTTTATATTTTTTATTGGTTTTCTTTTCTTGAGTAGTCACGAATGCACTTTCTCCTGTTCTCATCAGCATTTGGGCCTCCTCTTAAATACACATGGTCTTAAGTTCATTAATAGATCATTTATGTTTATGTGTGTTATAAGAGATCTTAAATGGATCATACTGTGCAGGTAGAGTATTCAAAATATAGTGCAAAAGAAAAGTTTAAGACATTTCGACCTCAAGAATCTTTAGTTGAGACACTAAGTCTCGCATTTTCATGATGTGCTCACGTACATCTCTCACACTGTTGAGCCTCATTGATGAGAATTTTATTATTAAGGTGATGGAAAACACCTTATCTGAAGTCATAAACTATTCATCAATAGGCTTCAGTAATGTCTTCACATTATTAAACTGTTCGACAAAATCATGAATACCAGCTGAGATTTTGGTTCTAATGAACATAAAACTCAAACGGTTAGAGCATTCTAATTATTCATGAAGAGCAATCTCATCTTGCGTGGTGATTTCATTAATAGGTGACTTGTATTTCCTAATAACATAATCAATAGTCACCCACCTTAAGTGAAGGAGAATTCTCTCCTTTCAGAACTTATAGTTCTCACCATTCAGTTTAGGAATATCACAAATATTAAAAAAATATGCAGATTGCATAACTGCAAAAATATACATTCATACTTAACTTAAATTTGAGTCAAATAATATAAAATTGAATCAATTGATTGCTTGTGGACTAAATTTTTTATTCAATTACATTTACACTTTATGATAAAATTATCAATTCGCTAGCATGATATTTTATTTTTATGATAAAATTATTAAACTCTCATTCATAATTCCTGTGGATGATTATGAAAAATATTTAATATTTCATCTTAATTAATTATGCAACTCAATATTATTAAAGAAATTAAGTTATCATATCATGCATAATTAATCACAATTCTAATGTCTAATTTTTTTTATATGTGATCCTTTACTTTAAAATTTTATTCAATTAAAGATGTCGTGGCTAATCCTTAATCAAATAATATTATAGATTATTAAGACATTGTTCCTTATTTAATGTCTATAATTTTCTTATGTGATCCTAAACATAATATATTTTCTTTTAATCAAGAATGTTGTGGCTAAATCTCAATTAAATAAAATTATGAAATCACTCAACATTAAATCTCAAAATTTATTCAAAATTTATTACTTAAATATTTGCAATAAATTATTATCTCCCAATATAGTACACAAATAAAAGTATATTCGACCAAAAAAATAATAATTCAAACAATAAATAACAAACAGTAACACATGAATTCGCAATTAGCATTTCAATACTACTAATCTAATCTACTTGACAATATCACCAAAAAAGAAAAATAGGCCAACTCCATTATTACTATTTTGTCTTTTCTTATATTGAGTAGTACATCTCATATAGAAACAATTAAAAAAGTCATGTACAAATAGATGTAAAACCTATCAGAATATTAAAATATCATATTTTAGCATGGCCCCATTTTACTTTGTCTTAGTAGACAAGTTTGAGAGAAGACATTCTTTGCGGAGATAAATAAAACACGGTCATTTGATTTGATGGATAAAATAAAATAATTTTGGAATAAATTTTTGGTAACTTTTAATTATTTGTTTGATTATAAAGTGTGGGATAACTTATCTTTAGATTAATAATTATGATTGAAATAAGTTATCATTTTCTTTGAGTGGTATAGTAATTTCGGTATAAGTTATTCTGGACTAAAGTAGGTAAACAACAAAAACATCACTTTAAACCCTTTTTATACATCATTTTTCACATTCATAAAGAGTATTTTTATAAATAAATAATTTATTCTTAAAATCTATATAATGCATATTATTTTAAATGCAACAAACCAAACACTCAATAAAAAATAGTCCATTACAATTTATCTCCTCATAATTAATCCCATCATAACTTATCCCATCATAACTTGTATTCAAATCAAACGCCCCGTAGTGCCATCTTCTCTATTAAAAAGTATTTTTACCTGGTTAAAAATTATTTACAGATTCAATAAAATTCATCATAACAGATATTAAAACACGGTTTGTGATCACTAAGATTTTAGAAACTCAATATCCTTACAATTTTCGACATTAGTTTCATAAAAAAATATTCAAAAATAAATATGAAAATCAAGACCCATTTCAAAAGATTTTTACAAATTTTGAGAAAGATTTTGTCATGATCCGATTTCTCAGGTTATGATGACACCTACCATAACCCAGGTGGTACAACTTCCGTCAAAAACTTATTTTTAAAATAGTAAAAACATGAGAAAGCCTTTTCAAAAATAGTATTAAAACTCCATAAATAAATCGGGATGGTACCACAAAACATGCGAAAAAGCTCAAACAAAGCAAACATGCCATCATCAGCATCCAAATAAGACACATACAATCCAAATAGTAACATCGAGTCATACCATCCTATCACGGCAAAAGAACTAACCTGAGATCCAATCACTCCTCAAATATGGCTGCGGGCCCAACAATAGATAATAGACATAAAGGCATCATAAGTCTACCACTAGACATAAAGCGAAGTAATCGAAAAATGGCTAAGAACCAGATAGGGAGAGAAAATATCTCTAGGATCGATGTCTTACCCCAAAATATGCCACTTCAGCTCCCAATGATCACAACTAAGCCAAACCTATGGCTACGAAGAGCCACTGAGGTATCAGGCACTAACATAAAGGTACATCATCCGAAACAAGCCCTATCGAAAGCTACGCCTAGCTATGAGGGCAAACAAACACCTGCTAAAGCACCTAAGGCTCAAACCTAGTCTAAGGCCATCAATATCAATCCTAACAAGGATAATATTGCTAAGTCAATACCACAAATGGGGCTCATAGCCTAAACTAAGGATTTCAGAAGACTATTCTAGTCTAAGTCTCAATCGAGAACCAAGAAAACAAAATAGGAGGAGGAGAACTCTAATCTCCACAAATACCAACCTAAAACACATGCAATAATACTAAACAATATCTAATAAACTCCAGTCAAAGTGGGAGAACGTAACCTACCTCAAAGTTGATCACGCGCACTCCAAATCTACCAAATTAAAGCTTTCCACTTTTGGATCACCTCCAATTACCGCCATGCTAACAAATAGTGATCACGACGTCAACACTAATATTTTGACACCAAAATCACATTTATTGGAGACAGATCCAAAATTAGGTCTAATAAGATATTGGCACCCACACCGGAAATCCCAAAATCAACTAAGTGAAAAAGTTTATTTGATCTTAATGAACTTGGGTTTCAAAATACAACACAATTCGATGCTCGAAACCAAGAAAACAACCCATGAAAAATCATTAAAGCTTTAAGAAGAGAGACAAAAGTCCTATTAGGATGAAAATTACCTCCAACAATAAGCCTCCAATGTCCCTCGAGCACTCCACTACATAGCCACCATTAATACGAACACATAGCACTTGAAATTGCCTCAAACGAAGCTCTAAAGCTTTACAAATCACAAAAACAAGATATGGGGCTGGGCTGGTGAATGACTCGTCATTATTTAAAATACTTCTCCCCAACCTCTCCCCATAAGCCATAGCGATCGCGAAGTTTAAGGCTCGCAATCTCGGCCCACTAAAGCTTAGACCTTTGCGATCGGGGAAGGTATCCCCGCAAATGCGAAGGGCAATTAACTTGACTCTCATGATCGCGGACAAGACCTCAGGTTCGCAAAGGATAATTGGTTCTGCACCAGCCCATCAGCTTGTTTTGGCCAAGTTCAAAAGCTCCGATGGGGTACCCGAGATTCGTTTAAAATCTCGTGTGCGCGAATGAATTATAATACCCTACCAAATTCGATGTTTTAGACTCAAGACGCAGTCAAAATTCCTATTCGAGGTTATCTTGACCCAAATAGGTCCCACACCCAAGTGCCATTTTAAGTCAAAATCCATAAGGGATCTCAAAATTCGATCGAAAGTATCAAAAACCATACATAAGGCTGTTCTAGACCAAACTCAACATTATGGAGCTAACCATGCTGGCGGGATTTTAATCCAAGCACGTTTACCAAAAATATTGACCAAAATCAAAGGCTTAAGCTTATAGGCTAAAACACCTAATGGCTCAAATAACGAAAGCCTCGGGACTCAAACCGAACATGCTACTAGTCTAAAATGACAATTTCGGAGCTAATGGAACTATCAGAATTCCCATCAAAGGTCATTTTCCTGGAGTTTTGACCGAAGTCAACTTTTCTAACTTCATAAGTTCCAAAATAGAAAAACGGGCATAAAACCCAAACGAACGACTATCCAACCAAACTGTTAGTTCCAACAAGTTATTAATGAATTAGGTCGCTATAGGAAAGCTCAAAATTCTGAAAAGATCGGAATACAGAGGAAATGATCTGGAGGGTCATTACAATATCCATTACTAAATGAACTTTCATTCGCGAAAGTAAAAGGATAGTTACAGCCTGAAAGTACAAAAAGATGAGGGTATTAGGACTGCATACTCCGTCAGACCCTCGAATACCCTCTCGGGTAGAACAACTCCCTCACAGAATACAAGCTAAGAGGAAAATCCTCAAATTCAGTTTAAGCACCAAAACCCTCCTCTAATTCCTTTTTGGGCTCCAACTCTCGCTCAAAAAACCCAAACTTGACTGAAAACATCAAATTCATCTGAAGAAGACCAAAAATATATCAAAAACACTAAAAAGAGACACAGAGGACCATGGCAGATGTAACTTAAACCATAATTCAAAATATTTTTCTGATTCTCCAAATCCATCTTCTTCTAGACACCAAGGCGTTCTGTCTATTCTTAGATATCCCGAATACCTCTAACACCATCTGAAATTTGTTTAAAGGAACACACCACACAAACCTCGAAAGAGTCATATACTTCAATTGAACCTTTAGGTAAGATAAAAAACAAGGAAAGTAGCTTGAATCAAGGCCCAAAATTCCAACTCTAACTTCAAAAACCAATAATCCAAGCTGAACTCACCTTCTAAAATTGAACACTCCACTCTAAAAGATAATTGTCTCATGAATTATGAGGTCGTATTGGGTCCAGCTCCAGCTCTAGTGACTAACTCTTACTATAGGAACTTTCGAAAAACTAGCACTATGTGCCCACAAACCACTATGGCACCTTAAATCTGAGCCAACCATCCTAGTCCCTGAGGAAACCAAATCAGTAGGAGACGCACAAACATGGACAACCGATCGATAATTGTCCAAGGGAACCAACTTCCACTCACAACACTGCAAGCTATCGAATATGCCAAAAGCGAACCTCGTATCCTACACAAATTTAAAATTACAGGTATCGTGAATTACTTTATCTCTATACTATAGATGAAATTTCTAACCAACTTCCCATCCTCCATGTTAGGCTATATCCGAAGGCAACAATTAACACCATTTCTCCAATCTAAATGACAACAAAACTTCGAGAGCTACCAGCACAACCGCAGAGAACCCACTACAATGGTAACAAGGCACAATGAGAGAGCACATTTCCCAAATTCCCAACTAACCAAAGCTAAGCGCCCCTCAAAAGATACATCTTCTAAAAGATCGTACAAACAGACCACAATGTTGTATCTGAGAACAAGACTAAGGCAAACGGGAAGAGACAGGCAACTAGGATTTACGACAATACTACATATTGTTGTTTCATCTTTCTCACAATTCCAACAACCACAAGAAAACTAACTAGGTAGGTAAGAAAAGGAGCAAACCCCAACTTCGCAACCTTTGGGCTGAAAATATTGATAAGGCATAGGAAAAATCGACTAGTGGGAGCTATCTAACTCTAAAAGGCTACATCTCCATCCACAAACTGCCTCGACAACAAACCTATCAACTACGAACCAAATAATGCCAAACAACGAAGATAGCCATCTAAGGCAAGAAAACCAAAATAGCAGAAAAAAATACTAATCAAGCAAGGCTACCTATGCACAATGGTAAGAAAAGCCATTCAACCGTTAATCCCAATGGGAAGACACACAACCAAGGAAACTTTCTAAGTCAACTATATCTACCAGCACCAAAATTCCCAACACTAACAAAGCTGATCTAGCCACCTATCTAACAAAGATCAACACAACAACAACAACTGACAAGGGAGATAAAAGGGAACATCTAATTGCCCGGCCGTAACCTATATCAAACCACCAAGGTAAAGGCACATAGAGTTGATCAACCATCACTTCTCAACATAGAAATTCGACCTAGTCGATCCATCATTAAAATAAATCAACTACAACACTAAAACATGTACACATAAGTCCAAGTAAGGCTACTTTCACAATCATGGGACAAATAACAATTCAAATAGGCACACATGGGTATGAAAACCCCAAGACTACATAATATAGGTAATGAATAAAAAACAAAAAAATCACCCATATATAATTGATACCTGGACCCTCGACCTCTTTCCAGCCTATAAGAGCATATAACGGATCCCGACCGACCTTAGACTAAAAACTTGAAATACCACCAGCCACACCTTGAGCACTACCTCTAATTGGAGTTATTGTAAACCCATGATACTGTCCTAACTAAGCAAACTGCGCACTGGTCCCATGTCGGGGACACCTTCTGGATCGATAGCCAAGCTCTCCACAGGTATAGCAAAGCCCTACAACTCTAGTTTGGAAGTGATAGATGTCAACAATAACTGAATGATCAACTTCCACTAGGGGTACTCCCTGGACTAGTGATCGAGCTCTCTATAATTACAACAGCCTTGAGAAAAATGGACTATAAGAAGATGGCCACCACAGTTGGCTACTCGAAGATAAACCCTTCGAACTTTAACCCGTGTTAGGGCGGTGCTGGCTACCCCCAGAAGGATGCAATACTACTTGAATAGGCCAGCTAGACTAAGCTACTAGTAACTTTGGTAGGGTCTATCATAAGAGTTCCTACCCTTAGCTGAAAGCACCAGGGCCCTATGATCTCGTGACATGCCTTGTAATGACCCTAAAGGTTAATTTTGGAAATTTTCACAAAATAACCGTTTTACCCCTCTTAGTAGTTGCCCTGAGTTATGTTTGATCAGTATTCAAAGTTGATTTTTTGAAATCCCTTGAAAAGTTAAGATTTTTAAAAAGTTTTAAGTTTTGAAGGCTTAAGTTGTCAAATAGTGGTATTCGGTGTGATTTAAAGTTTCGAGTTTTGAAATAGAATTTCATAGATTCCATCAGCTCTGAAATATGAATTTGGTCGAGAAAAGTTGACAAAATCAAATTTGGAGTGGTATCGTGTATTTGAGGTCCTAAGTTAGAATTTGTTGAGTTTTTAATTCTAGAGTTGACTTTGGTCAACATTTAGAGTTCGGATGCTCGAATTAAAATTCTGATGACTTCGTTGCATTTAGGGAATGATTTTAGGCCTACGATGAGTTTCAGCATATTTTTTTGAAAGCTCCGAGGGAATTTTGATCTTTTTGAGTTCTAAACTAGTTTGATTGTGACTAAATAAATACTGGGTCAAGAAGATCTCAAATTTAAATTTTGATGGTTCCATTGAGTTTGGAACGTCGAATATAGTAGAGTAGCATGTTTGATTTGTGTGCACGATATTTTGAATGAATTCCGAGGGTCTCTTTTGTGACTTTATTACTTATGTATGGTTGTTGATATATGGTGCCTGAGGTTTTTTCTCCGCATTTACCGAGCCTTGGCCGTGACAATGGAGGATAGTGGAATTACTTTTCCACATTCGTAGAGACAAGGCACATTCGCAAAAGGCCCACTGTCCCTTCTCCATGTTCGCAGAGCTTGTGCCGCATTCGCAGAGGGACTTGTCCATGTTCTCATAGAGTAAATTTCTCCTTAACATACATTTCCCAAAGATGGGAAATAGGTCATTTTCATCAGTTTTGGACTTCGGGTGCTCAAGGGAAGGCGAATTCAAAGAGTTTTTTGCGTGGAAATTATTGGGTAAACTAATTTAAGTTATAATCTTCATTACCCATCGATTATATCTTAAGTTCTAACCTCAAATTAGTGTTTTGATTTCAAGAAATTGGGGATTTTGTTCAAGAACTTGAGTTTTGATAAAATTATGATTATGAGTTGAATACAACTCCATTTTCAAAACAGATTTTGCCAATGAGTTCCAAATACTTAAAAAACATTTTCATAAAAAGATTTCCAAATTTGAGTCTCATTTTTGGAATCAGATTTTTGATCTATTTTGACCTTTTTTCTGAATTTTATGATTTTGGTATATTTAATTTTGGAATTTAATTGTGAATCATTATTTGGTTAAATTATGGTAATTTGGACTCTATTCTGAAGGGGAAGTCTCAAGAGTTGGATTGATCAAGTATCGATTAAAGGCAGGTGAAGTTATAAAATGCCATAAATTTTGTAGAATCCTTGAACTTTTTTCCATTTGCGTGTTGGGGAGTAATGAAAATTTGTTTTGGGCCTTTAATCATGTGAATTATGCTTAATAAAGATCGGGAATAATAAAAAGATAATATGTACTATAATTGTGATCAGAAACGTGTACTTCTTATTTAAACTTTATGTGAATTCGATGAAATGCTATGATAGCCTTAGCGTGATTGTGAACTTGATGGAGTTGTCATTTACTCATTGTTGATTATGGAAATTCACTTGAAATACTTGCTTACCAATTGATCCTAATTATATGATAAAGGAGTAATGAAATGGAGACTTTGATGACTATAATGACGTGAATGATGTAAATGTTAGTGTTGATGTACTATTGATGTCGTAACGTGAATGATCTTAATATGAATTGAGTTTTGGTTATGAACACTATTATATTCTCATTATTTGTGTGGACATACTTATTTGTATTATTTCTGGAATATTGTGATTGTCATTACCCGAACCCTGGCCATGATGACGCTTACTATAACCCCCGAGTAGGCAAGCCAGACCAAACCCAAAATTTGTAGAAGCCAAACATTTAATTAATTAATTAAGTTATAACATATGAAGGCGGAAATAGGAATATATAACAAAAAAGATCAATCCATGATATAGATGCGTAAATACGATACAAAATATACACAAGGCCTGAAACTGATTAAAAATAACGAACTGACATTAGACCAATCCTCGAATCTGGTATCACCTATATAGGAGCTGCTAACTACAAAAGCTGAAATACATATTGTGGACACCCAATTTTGAATCTCCATATTTAATTAATTAAACTTCCGTAAATAATAATAATAATAATAATAATAATAATAATAATAATAATAATAAAGCTTTTATAAAAATATGAAAATATTTTTTGTATAAACTTTCTCATTCCATTCGGCAATTTTATTTCCTATATGTATGTGTGTGTATATATATATATACTGTTAACCATCTGATCAAACAAAAGGATGACCCAAAATGAATCAGATAACTTTTTTCATTAATTCCAATTTCTCAAAAAAACTCTAAACCTGGCCTCCTTTATCTCCTTCCTCTTCTCTTCTCACCACTAAAATGGCTGCCACTACACCACCCTACACTATCCCATCACCTTTTTCTGCCATGTCACGACCTGAAATCAGGTATGATGACACTTGCCTAACCCACCAAGGCAAGTCTTGGTGTCATATGTACAAGCCACTATTTCAACAGAAATAAAAAAGATACAAGTCTATATGTGTCGGTCCTTAAGCAGAACAAAGCATAAAATAAATAGGCGGCGAGAGTCTGCCGAAGAAGACAAGTTGTTATCTCTTACGCATCCAGAAGCTCGGCCTAATCAGTAGAAGTACTAAGAGCAGGAGGTGCCGGGCTCAAATCCTAATACCCTCATAGGAAAATACAAGGTCCAACATATTTAACAAATGTTAGAATTCTATTTGCCTTAGCCAAAAGTCACGAATAATTTGAAGTCATCGCTTTTCCTCTCCGATGATACTTAAGTCATCATAATCTAATCAAATATAGACTCACAATTACATTTTGAATCTATTGATACTATAATCAAGCAATTCAGGTGAAAATGGTAAAATGGTCAAAAATTTCATATCAGAAATCGAATTCGGAATCTGATTAGTTTTAGATGAAAATATTCTTCAAAAAATCAGAAATCTAACAATGAAAACTATTTTAAAAATGGGGTTAAAATGGGTTCACAAACCCAACTTTTGATAGAATTTTGGATTAGGCAAAACCCTCAAAAGTCTCCTATTTGAAATCTAATTTTTGAAGTTAAAATCAAGAATTATTCAATGGGAATCAAAGATATAAGTTGAAAATGAATTGCCCAATAGTTTTCCACAAAAATTCTCTTTAAAAATTGCCTATACCGAGGTTAGAATGTTAAAAATAGAGGAAATTGACCCTATTCCCATCTTTTGGGAAAGACACTATTCAAGTCAGCTTAGCCCTTCGCGATCGCGACTCACTTATGTCGCGAAGGCAAAGGTCATGCCCTCGCTTCATCGCGATCACGGCCAAGACCTCGCGATCCCGGAGGTCAAAAGAAAGGTGCATTGCGATTGCGGCAGGGATCCTCTGCGAATGCGAAGGACAACTGTAGGCACCAGTAGACAACAACAATTTCAGAAGGATAAGTCTTCGAATGAACCATCGGGATTTGATCGGAACTCCATGAACACAAATTAGATATGCAGCCCTACTAAATTCAACGTTGTGGACTCAATGGAATAGTTGAAATTTGAATTCGAAGTCTCCTTGACTTGAAATTTGATAAGTCGCAACTAAGCTAGTTTTGACACTTAAAATACCCAAAATACCCTCGGGATCTTTAAAAATTATAACAAAGCTTTTTGTAGTGTTAGAATCATCTCTCAAAACCATTGGAAACTTCACAAATCTAATTTGAGCACTCAAACCCCAAATATTGATCAAAGTAAATCTCTGATCAAATTTTAACTCAATTTCTAACTTCATACTTAAATTCCATGTTTTAACTCTAAATCTGATTCCGACGACTCTCCTAGAAAAATTTCCACATTTCAGAATTGATGAAATCAAACAAAATTCCATTTTGAGATTTACAACTCCAAATTACTCAGAAACACAAAATTTGATAACCAGGCCTTTAAAACTCATTTCTCAAGCTAAACCTCAACTTTCCACAAGAATTCAAAAAACTAACTTTTAGACCCAACCAAAAGTGACTCGAAAAAGCTAACCTACCCAAAAGTGACTTGGAGAAGCTAATAGAAGGGGTAAAATAGTAATTTTATTAAAACTATTGAAAATGACTAACAACGTCATTACATCTTCCACTACTAAAAATCATGTTCGTCCTCGAACATAAAGGAAGAGACATACCCGAAGTCTAAAAAAAAATGGGGTAACGGCCTGCATGTCTGACTCCAACTCCCATGTTGCCTTCTCCAAGGCCCGATGCCGTCACTGGACCTTCACTAAAGTTGTATCCTAAGTCCTCAATTTCGTGATCTACTTGTCTAAAATAGCCATCGGCTCCTCCCCATATGACAAATCTGGACTTAACTCCAACCAAATCATGGGAAATCATATGAGACTCATCTAGAATGTAGAGTCGTAGCATCGAGACATAAAATATAGGATGTACAGAGGATAGACTAGGTGGCATGACAAGTATATAGGCCACTTCCCCCCACTCGATCTAGGATCTCAAAAGGACCAATGAACCCAGTGTTGAGTTTGCCCTTCTTCCTGAACCTCATGATATCCTTCAAGGGTGAGACCCTCATCCATACCTGTTCACCAACCATGAATACCAAAGGTCAAACTCGTCTATTAGAATAGCTCTTTTGGAGACTCTGAACTGTCAATAACCTACCTTGAATCAATCGAACCCACTTCATGGCATCTCAAAGCAAATCAGTGTTTAGGCTATCCACTCCCACAGAATCAAACTATCCAATGGGTGACCTATATTTCTGGCCATACAAGGCCTCAAAATAAATTATATGGGTGTTAGAATGGTAACTGTCATTGTAAGAGAACTCCGTAGGGGGCAAGTGCTGATCCCACCGAGTGCTAAAATCAATCTCACATGCTTGTAGTATATCCTCAAGTACCTGAATAGTCCCCTCAGACTGTTCATCCATCTGAGGGTGGAATGCAATACTCAGATCCAATATGGTACCTAACCCAAGCTGCACGGCCTCCCAGAAGTTAGATGTGAACAATGAGCCCTAATCTAATATGATGGAAATAAGAACTCCATAGAGTCTAACAATCTGACTGATATAGAGCTGAGCCAACTTTTCCGCCGTGAAATTAATCTTAACCGGAATGAAATAATCAGCCTTGGTCAATTGGTTGAGATAACCCAAATGGAATCATATCCTCCTACGGTAGTAGGTAATCCTACTACAAAATCCATAGTGATCCTCTCCTATTTCGAGGTAGGAATGGGTATCTTTGAAATTCACCCCCAGGACTCTGGTGCTCATACTTAACTGCTGGCATGTCAAAAACTTAGACATAAACTCATCGATGTCCTTTTTCATACCACACCATCAATAGTGTTGACGTAAGTCATTGTACATCTTTTCTATCCTCGGATGAATAAAATATTGAGTGCAATGGGCCTCCTCAAGTATAAATCTGACCAACTCACCTACCTTGGTCATAAAATGCGACTCCCAATGTCATGCCCCGGGAGGGTACCCTAGACGTGACCGGCACTTGAAAGACATTTCTGACCTTCAAGCGAATCACCTGATTCAGTCACCTCATTATTCAATCACACTCACCCAAAGGAGTGGTCAATCATAGTATAGTATTCACATTGCAGGGCCGAAGGCAAACATATTCAACTCCAACAAAACAAGTAAAATAGGACTCCTCAAAATAATAGTCCAATCTTCCCACACTCTAGTCTATGAAGCCTCTATCAAAGTCTAGAAGGTGCCGATGATAAGTCCATGGCTACCAACACTCAAAATAAAAGAAATGACAACAAAACTGTACAAGAAGGCTCAATATCCTCCGGGAACTAGGAGGACTTACCAATTAGCTAGAAGTGTATGTGGATCTTCAACGGAGCGTCAGTTGATGATCTTTAGTATCTGTCTCTACATCATGAAATGATGCAAGCCAAATGATGTCAGTACATGGAATGTATGAGTATGTAAAATGGCCGGATGAAATAAACATCAAGAAGACATCAACATCAACTCAGCACCTCATCTCATACATATATATATAAGTATATAACAACTCACTCAAATGTCCTAAGTCTAACAAGAATAGTTTAGACGGGACTAACTCATAAACCACTCAACTCAACCGACTCAGAGCACTATCAAGACCTAAATGGGAGTTTCTCTTAATCGATAACCATCACCTATGAGCCGGTGATAGTACAACAATCAGACGTTGTTGCCACATTCGTCCATACCTTGCCAGGGCATGAACGCCTCCCTAATCATGGATACCATCAATTAGTCAAGTCCTATTATTTTAGGACAATAAAAATAGGAAACATCCGACTTTAACGGTTTGATCCCAAGGGAAGCATCTGACTTTAACGGTTCTATCCCTACCTACGTTGGCGGCGTAGTTTCTGGGGTTCGAGTATGGACTGTACTCTCACCCGCCTCGGTGCTCGATACTCCTCCCATGACTCCCTGCTCATAAAACACCTCTAATTATCTCAAGAAAGCCCTCACGGCTAGTTTCATATGGTACATTGCCACCTCATCAACTCGGTTCTCATTTCAACTCAATTAAGTCATAATGGCAAGTCTCATTTAGGACCTTGTCCACTCGTCAATTCCACCCTCAAATCAACTCAATCAAGCCTCATTTAGCTAAATATTTTTGACATCTCCTCAAGCTTCAGCACAACTCTATGACTTCCGCTCAACAATACAAGTAGAATAGCACATTTAAGGAAATTGACTTAAGCAACATAATCACATGGCTAAAAAGGTCAACAAGACGTAACAACAAGTCATCTCCATCAACTAATACTAACATGAAGGATTTTAGGGACTTCTTAACTCAACAACATCAACACATATAGCATCAAATAAATAGGAGACATAGTTCATACAAACATAAACCATACTAAGAAACTCTATTTTCATGAACATCTAACCTCAAGACAAGAGTAGGGCACATGGGTGGACTCAACCCATGTTTTGGATAGACTTACATACCTTAGTGAAGACTTGAAGAAAACCTTAATGTTGGGTCTTCAATGGAGAACTCAAATCTTGAAGCTCTTGGAACTCTTCTTGTTGGAAATGGGGAAGAAGAAGAAGAAAGAGAGAGACGAGCTCCTAGGACTTTTTAGAGAGAGAGTGAGGCTGAGAAATGTGTTCCCAAAAGACCAAAGGCAATACATATATAATTTGGGTAAGTTCCCAAATTGCCCCTCCTCAAAAGTTCTGAAAATAGGCTAAAAATACACCTGGCGCGATAGTGGCGGGTCGCGCCCTTACAGTGCCAGGCTGAAATACGCCTAAAATCTGCACACCTCGTAGTGGCGCGCCGCGCCAGAGACCAAACTACTGAGGCATATTTCTGGCGCGATAGTGGCGCGTCGCACCCTTACAGCGCCAAGGCCATTGTTCTGAGTTCTGGGAATTTGGCCTAAAAAACCTGCACAACTTTTAGTGGCGCGTCGCACCAGGGGCCAAACTACTGAGGCATATTCCTGGCGCAATAGTGGTGCGTCGCGCCACTACAACACCAAGCCCAGATTTCTAGTAGTTGAACCCCAGGCTTGAAAATCTCTATTGTGCTCGCTTATCTTAGGATCGCCATACCTTTTGACTCCGAACTCCAAAAGTTATATTCTTAGTGGCGTTGGAAAGAAGACTCAACAACCTTTAATTTGATGGGTCGTGGGCCACCGAGATTATCATCTTTCAAAAGATAGGGTCGTTAGAAGTCGACCCTTTATGCGAACTCCTACCCAAACTTAGCCACGATGAATCTTTTGGATTTAATTTGATCTTAGGGGTCCTTCATGACCCACCTCACCTCTAACGCTGCTCAAATTCTCAAAGACTCATCTCAACTCATGCATACGATTCTCAATACTCGAGTTCAACCCTACCCGTATACAAGAAGGGTTTGAATTCTAGGGAAATTTTTTGAGGGGTGTTACACCCAATCCTTAAAACACCCTCAGAATCAAGCACTGCTTCCTTAGCTTTACCTCTCATCACTTTGTCTCGAATGAAGCATAACTTCTCATCCTCTAACTTCCTCTCTTGAATCTGATCCATCAAAGAAGAGCAGACCTCTATGAAAGCAAGCATCCTTATCAAAAATTTGCAATCTCACCAACCCATTGTCCAATCTCTGAACATCCTTAGCCAAGGACCACTCCTCAGCTTGAATAGCGGCAAGACTTCCCATGCTAGAAGACTTTTTACTCAATGCATCGGTCACCGCATTGGTCTTTTTGGGGTGATGTAGAATAGTTAAATCATAATCTTTCAAAATCTTAACCCATCTCCTTTGCCTTAAACTCAAGTCATGTTGGCTGAAGATGTATTGTAGACTCTGGTGATCGGTGAATATCTCATAATGAACTACATACAAATGATGCCGCCAAAACTTCAAAACAAAGATAACTGCCGCCTACTCTGAATCATGGGTGGGATAGTTCTCTTCATGAGTCTTCAAATGCCTCGATGCATAGGCAATCACCTTCCCCTTTTGCATCAACACTCCACCTAAGACCACTCTTGATGCATCTTAATACACAGTGAAGTCAACACCTTCCTCTGTCAAGGTCAACACAGACGCACTAGTCAATAATACCTTGAGCTTTTGGAAGCTCTCTTCACACTCATCTGACCAATAAAATACCACATCTAAGTGGGCCTGGTCAATGAAGCTACTTTCGTAGAGAAGCCCTGAAAAAAATAGAGATAATACCTTTCCAAACCTATAAAACTGCGAATCTCTATAGTTGAGGTGAGCCTAATCCATCCTCTGATCGCTCGATCTTAGCCGGATTGACTCTAATACCCTCTTTGGACACCACATTCCCTAAGAACACCACCGAACTTAATAAAACTCACACTTAGAGAACTTGGCATAAAACTTCTTATCCCTAATCCTCTAGAGAATAATTCTCAAGTGTTGCATATGATCTGCCTTAGTCTTGGAGTAAACTAAGATATCATTAATGAAGACAATCACAAATGAATCCAGATATAGGAAAAACACCCCATTCATCTACTACATAAACACTGCTAGGGCATTAGTCAGCCCAAAAGATATAACAAGAAAATCATAGTGGTCATATCTAGTTTGGAAGACTGTCCTAGGAATATCTGAAGGTCGAATCCTCAACTGATGATACCCGGATCTCAAATCAATCTTAAAGAATAAAGCAGCTCCTTGGAAATGATCAAATAAATCATCGATGAAGGGAAGAGGGTACTTGTTATTGATAGTCACTTTGTTAAACTGTCTATAGTTGATGCACATCCTTATGGACCCTCCTTCTTTTTCATAAATAACAGTGGGCACCCCAAGGCAAAAAACTAGGGCGAATAAACCCCTTACTCAATAGATCCTGCATCTGCTCCTTTAGATCCTTCCACTCAGTTGGAGCTATAAGATAGAGAGAAATAAAAATGGGCTTGGTGCCCAACTCGAGGTCAATAGCAAAGTCAATATCCTTGTCAGGTGGAATCCCTGGAAGATCAGTAGGAAATATATCCATAAACTCTTGAACCACATGAATAAACTCCATAGAAGGGGGATCAATAATAGTATCATGAATAAATGCCAACCACACAAAACAACTCCTATAGATCAATCGCTGGGCTCGAATACAAGAAATAACTTATTAGGATAAGAATCACTCAAACCCTTCAAGGATAATTGTCTATAGTTGATGCCGCCTACCCTTCAAGGCATAGCTAAGGTCACCGTATTGACATAACAATCAAGAATAACACGATATAGGGATAGCCAATCCATACCCAAGATGACATCGAAGTCTACCATATCAAGGATAATCGTTCCACCTATGTGTTATAACCCGCCAAAGATACAAAACAGGGGTGGCACACCCGATCCACTTCTAAGGGCTCTCCTACTGGGGTAGAAACATGCAAGAGCACGAGTAAATGATCACATAACAAGTCAAACCCAAAAGAGAAATATGCTGACACATACGAATAAGTGGAGCCAGGTTCAAATAACATAAATATAGGGAGATGACAAACTAGAACAATACCTGTGATGACTGCATCGGAGGCCTCAACCTCGGGTCTACTTGGAAAAGTATAACAATGAGCTCCCTGTCTTCCACAAACAACTCTTCTACCACCTTGTGTGCTAGGGCATCACCCTCTCCCTTACCTCCAGTACGACCGCCTCTATCGAACTGACCCTTACGATAACCCCTGATCGGTGGGGTTAAACCATTGGCTGGAGGCACCGAACCCATGATTGGCGTTGATGTGTTAGTTCAGTGTGGACTAGAATAAGTCTACATGGGGAAATATCAAACCATGTGGTTCGGAGATCCACACCCAAAACACGATCTCGGGACAGATGGATGATGCGAAGAAATAAGAGGAATACTGTAACCACCCTGGTCCACAAGCCTCTACTGTGACCCAAATTAACTCTAAACCAAATTGTATGAACCACGATAACTTTGTCCTCCCTTAGATGTTGTCATAGAGACATGAGATGGCCTTCTGCACTGAAAGAAACCACTTCCTCTGTAAAAACCTTTACCTCTAGATGAGGTACCTGAAAACTTCCTAGAAGCACGGGCCATCTTGGGGTCCACGAACCCCTCCTTCTCCATCAACTCTGCCTCTTTGGCAGTATAACCACCAACTAAAAGAAGGCTCTATCTCTAGATACCCAGAATAATAATTACTTGATAGAATAAGTCAAACCTCTCAGAAAACAACAAACCCTCTCGGTCCCATCAGGGATGATAGCGGTGGCATGTCTTTAGCTGACAAAAGTGAACCTCATACTTAGAAACGGATATCCCATCCTACCTCAGGCTCTTAAACCTGAGGCAACTCTCCTCCCTCACACTCCAAGGGATGAAACAATCATAAAAAACACTAGTAAATACCTCCCAAGTCATTAGAGGGGACCCAACTAGTAAAGATATAGAAGATGTCCTCTACTACTCTCTAGCCGGCCCATGAAGCTGAAGAGTAACATATCAAACACCATGGGACTCAGCCAACTCAATTTTCTCAAGCAGCTCCCTATAAGTGTTCAATAACTCATATGTATCCTTGGTTATCCCACCCTAAAATTGAGGTGGGTCCATCTTCCTAAACTTCTCATAACGACACTGCTCATCCTTAGTCAGTACAACTATTGATGCATCCTGACCCTCAACTACTAGTGCTGAAGGAATCTCATCTATAGGGACTACTAGCAGTTGTCCCACCTGTCTTTGAGCCTTAGAGCCTGCTATTAGTCTGGACCCTCACTCGAGTTTGTGATGTACCGGGTGTGCCCGGTTAACTTCCAGTCTGCACCATAGTCTCGAACATACCTAAAACCCTCAGAAAGTATCCTGTAGTAATGGCGCTACTGCATACTCAGAAGGAACCTGCTCTCCTTTATCTTCTGTTTTCGGGTCGGGAGAAATACCCCTCTCATGATCCCTGGATGGTGACTCTCTTCGACCTCGGCCCTTACCTCGGCCTCTGACTTTGCCTCTACCTTTACCCCAAGCTAAGGTCTCAGTAGCAATCTCAGATTCTGGCTTCCCTCACCTAGTAGAAGATGATGCTCGAGTCCTAGCCTTCTACCAAAAGAACTTACAATAACTCAACACTTATATAAGAACCACATATGACAGAATTGAAAGAAGTAATACAAGGATTTCCTAACAACCTTCACATCCCCTCGAAGATAAGTAACAGACGTCTCCACACTGATCCTCTTGGCTTTGCTAGACTGGTCTTATACACATATGAGACCTACGAACCTGGGGATTTGATACCAATTTATCATGATCCAAAAATCGAGTGTGATGACACTCGCCTAACCCACCAAGGCGAGTTAACCTAAGAGTCCAAACACTTCAAAATAAATGAAAATAAAAGCAAAAATGTAAATCTAAAGCGATATAGATAAGAATAAGCGGAAATAGATTTTAACCACCAAAGACATGTTGTCACATGTACAAGCCACTATTTCAATAGAAATAAAAAAGATACAAGTCTTTATGTCTTGGTCCTCAAGTAGAACAAACCATAAAGTAAGTAGGCGGTGAGAGTCTTCTGAAGAAGACAAGTTGCTACCTCTTACGTGTCTAGAAGGTCGGCCTAATTAGTAGAAGTACTAAGAGCAGGAGGTGCCAGGCTCAGATCCTATATTGATGTAGAAACAAGGGGTGAGCACCAACAATACGCTACTCAGCAAAATGAAAACCAAACCCTAAGTAAAGCAATGCAGAACACAGTTACTCCTGACATCCCAACCACAATCCTATACAACTACACAACTGCACTCAGAAAGCCCAATCTATACAGTTTATATCATAATTATTCCATAATACTAGACAATCCACAGGTAGAAAGTACATATACGTTCTCACCACTATACTTAGACAAACACAAGAAATCTCAAATCATAATCAATCAAAGGATGAAATAGATGCAAATGCAATATCAAATAATCGTGATGCATGTCTATCCTACGATACACATCCGTTGATCACCTCAGACCCAAATCCATAAAGGCCTTACATAAACCATGTATCCACCGGAAGAGACCTCGGCCATAATATTCGCCGAAAAAGACCTCGGCCGTCGAAAGAGACCTGGGCAAATCACCTCAATCGGTAGAAACCTCGGTCCTAATATCCAGTACCTCGCTCGTATCATTTCTCATCCATCACAAATAAGTATATGCATAAGTAATGAGTGAAATAAAATAAGTATTTTTATAAGATATCATATAGTCTACAATCATATTATAAGTCAATGTCTCGTAATTTACAATACTTAGACAATTACCTCTATCTGAATTGCACTATCACATTTCGAATCATATAATTCAACTCAATATAATGATCCAATACACCCTAATCCTCTCACATAAAAAAATATAAGGTTCAACATACTTAACAAAGGTTAGAATTCCACTTGCCTTAGCTAACAGCCACGAACAATCCGAAGTCATAGCCTTTTCTCTTCGGCGATACTCCAAGTCACCACAATCTAATCAAATATAGACTTACAGTCACATTTCAAATCTATTGACACTATAATCAAGCAATTCAGGTGAAAATGGTAAAATGGTCAAAAATTCCATATCAAAAATCGAGCTCAAAATCTGATTATTTTAGATGAAAATATTCCTCAAGAAATCAAAAATCTAACGGTGAAAACTATTTCACAAACAAGGTTAAAATGGGTTCATAAACCCAACTTTTGATAGAATTTCGGATTAGGCAAAACCCCCCAAAATTTCCAATTTGAAATCCAATTTTTGAAGTTAAAATCACAAATTAATCAATGGGAATCAAAGATATAAGTTGAAAATGATTTACCCAATAGTTTTTCATGAAAAATCTCTTTGAAAATAGCCTATGCTAAGATTAGAATTTTAAAAAATGGAGGAAATTGACCCTATTCTTGTCTTTTGGAAAAGACACTTTTAGGTCAACATATCCCTTAACAATCGCGACTCACTTATGTCGCAAACGCTAAGGTCAGGCCCTCATTTCATCGCAATCGCGGCCAAGATTTTGCAATCGCGGTAGTCAAAAGAAAGGTGCATCGCGATCGCGGCAGGGCTCCTTCGCGAAAGCGAAGATCAACTGCAAGCACGAGTTGACAACAATAATTTCACAAGGCTAAGTTTCCGAATGTACCATCGGAATTCGATCGGAACCCCGTGAACACAAACCAGATATGCAACCCCATTAAATTCAATGTTTCAGACTAAATAAAATCGTCGGACTTCGAATTCGTGGCCTCCTTGACTCGAAATCCGATAAGTCACAACTAAACTAGTTTCAGCACTTGAAATACCCAAAATACCTCCAGGACCTCTAAAAATTATAACGAAGCCATTTCTATAGTTTGAATCACCTTCCAAAACCATTGAAAACATCATAAATCTGATCTGAGCACCCAAACCCCAAATATTGACCAATGTCAAATTTGAAATAAACTTTAACTCAATTTCCAATTTCGGACCTAAATTTCACGTTTTAACTCTAAATATGATTTCAACAACTCTCCTAGACCAATTCCCACATTTCGTAACTGATGGAATCGATGAAATTTCATTTTGAGACTTGAAACTCCAAATGACTCCAAAACTTAAAATTTGACAACTTGAGCTTTTAAAACCCAATTCTCAAGCAAAATCTCAGCTTTCCACAAGATTTTCAAAAACCAACTTTCAGACCCAACCAAAAGTGACTCGAAAAATCTAACGAAAGGGGTGAAATTCTAATTTTATCGAAAATATCGAAAATGACCCTCAGGGTCATTACATGCCACCACTAGCAATCTTCTCAAATCCCTTTCCCTTTTAACCATAGCCCCATCAAAATATACATCGGACAAAATCAAGAATGAAGAAAAACTAATATCTCCCGTTTGAAAAGGTGATCTTTTTTCAAGATTTCTTTCATTCCCTGCTTTACACAATTGTTTTTTAATAATTTTTGAGCTTCAAATCCGGAATTTGAAGTCTGGATTTCACCTATAAATGAAGGGCATTTTCACCAAAGATTCATCGGGAAAAATAAGAGAAAACGGACAGAAATATACTGAGTTCAAAAATTATTTCATCTTTTGTCTCTTGTTTTCGGTTTTAAATTCGAGTTTCAGCAAAGAGTTCAAAGTTGGAATCTTTTGCGAAAGGTCTTAGTTTGCTGCTCAACACAAGGTAACAATCCGACCTTTCATCTGATTTGATTTTTGTTTTGTGAATATGTGATTTATGTAATGGTTTTGACATTTCAAATATGTAGGATGCATGAAAATTTTGCTTCTCGTTCTTACCTCTGGTTCAAATAAAAAATGACTGTCAATATGTGTGACATTGGTTTGAGTCATTAGCGAGTTTGCTCCCTCTGTTTATTAGGGATAAATAAAGTATCCAAGGCTGATCTTGGGGTTAAAATTCAAGTTCTTCATCACTCTAAGGTTAAATGTTTATTTTGTGTGGTTCAGACAACTGACAATGGAGGAAGAGATTTGTTGATTCATAATTTTTACTAGTGAATCTAAATCAGAAATTGACCCTTCTTTTACATATATTTGATGAGTTAATTCAGTAATCACTCTCGTCTTTGTTTCATTCAGTTTTAATTGTAGCCATTTGAATGTTTTCGTCTTTTATTTAATTCTCTGTTTTAAATGTGTATTGGAATGTGCCTCGTTTTTTTTTGGTTAGAAATCAGCTTATAACGGGTTAAAGGAGGTTAGTAATATTCGAAAATTAACTACTACTTCGATTAGTCGAACATGTGATTAATCTTTAACGTTCGTCTCAATTTTCTGCTCGAGTTCTCTTTAGTTTTCTGTTCAAAGTGCAGTTACTGTTTATTATTGTGATATATCCAAAAATCTGTTTCATGTTCGTGTGTTGACAAAAAATTGATTTGGATATGTTGCCCCATTTTCTAGACTATGTACAACTCCCTCCTCCCTGTTTCATTTTTGCTCTCATTGATGCGACATTGAGTATGGGACAGTTTGAACTTTTCTTCCATTGCTTAGAATAACTTAGTTTTAATTTTTTCTTTATTTTAGATTTGTACGTATGTTTAATTTCAGCTTTTGAATCTGTCCATTTTAGCATTTCGCTATTTTTTTAATCGTTGTTTCAAGACATAGATAGCTCGCAGGCTTGCATCAATATCCTTGCTATGTGAATTTCTTTTAGTGGTGTGCTGTCAACAAAAGTGAACATGAATATAGCAGACTGCTTGTTAAATTATCTTGAATGTCATTTTCCTCGTACTCGTATTAATTCTTTTTCTTTACTTTCTTTGCATATGATACCAATTCGAGTCCACTATGGACTCATTTCCTGCATTTCTTTAAGTTGATGCATTTCCGAGTCACCCTCTTTGATGCCAAAATCCGGAAAAAAAAAGAAATTTGAAAACAACCGTCATCATTTTACAGTGTTCAATTGATCAAATATTATGAAGTCTATTATGGAACTAGTAGTCATTTTGCCACTTTTAAATATTAGTTAAAAATGGTTGAAAGGGGCATGTCTTTTTTTTCTTTCTCTCTTGAGTGTACTAATGAGTTAGGCATCATAAATGTGGTTGCTCTCCTTCCCTGTTTAAAAGCTCCACTCTATTTGAGGTTGGTTGCTTCTATAACTTCTATAGAGTTCATATAGGGTAGATAATAATTGTTTGCTGAAGTAAAGAAATGCTAATATTAGTTCTTGCTTCTTCTTCCTGGGGTTATCCTTGAGATGTTTTTGTGTATTAAGGTGCAAAACTTCTCTTTATTAAGTTAATTAAATTATTTGTGATTATTTAAGTCCAAAATGTGCCTATGGTCTATAAAACTAGGCATTGTTTATTGGAGATGATCAAGATGTGAAAATAAGTTCAAACTTTAAAAAATGGTAACCTTTTATCCTTAATCATCAGCTGAAGTATTTGTGGTCACTTGTAGGCTGAACTCTATAAGTTTCCATTGTTCTTTCATGTCCCGAAGTCGAGAATCCTAGTCAAGTTGACAATACAAATGGTTTTTGAGCTTAACTAAGTTATGATACATATTCCTCGGAAATCTTGTTGCTTCATAAGTCATTCCTAGCAACTGAGTTGCTTCGAAGTGTGTTTTAGTATTTATTTAATAAGAAATCCAAAGAATCTTATATATTGTTTTAGAATAATATGTTCTTTTTAGCATTTTAAAGTCATAATGTTAAAGTATATTTCAATATTTGTGCGCCAAACATGTTATATTATGCCATCACCTTAGTGTAAATTTTTGAATCCTTATTTCTCTCTTCTTATATTTCATGTACAATCGGAGGGCTGAAGTTTCCACTTTTAAACTCATTTTTGGCCCAAAATATTGGCTAACTTGTAATGACCCTCCAGGTCATTTTCTCCGTTTTCTGATCTTTTCAGCATTTAGTGCTTTCGTGTAGCGACACCACAAACGAATCCTCTCCTACTCTGTAGTCACCATCTGTATAGAGTATATGGACAAGGCATGAAACTTAGCCTCATAAGTAGCTACAGTCATGTCGCCCTGCTTGAGATTTAATAACTCATCCTTATTGCGATCTCTCAGAGTCCTGAGCACATACTTCGCCAAAAATAGGGCATGGAACGGAACCCATGTGAGTGGCGGCCAAACTGGCGATCGGCATTCCACGAAGTCTCTCCACCACTGCTTAGCCTCACTTTGAACCTAAAGAGTCAAAAATTAAACTCCATGCTGGTATACAATTGCCAAATTTAGTATACAATGATCAAATTGTGAAGTCTCTCATAGTAGTCCAAGATGAATTCATGGCATCCTCACTCTCAGAACTATGAGATACGATAGGCTTCAACTTAAAAAACTTTGTCAGCATCTCGTGGTTAGTGCTAGTCATCACTAGGCCGAAAAATGGATGGAAGAAGACATAAGTGTCCAATGTTCCATCCACTTGAGGAGCTGCAACAACAACGAGACGAGCAAGCTGAACTTGAGCATCGGGCCTGTGGGGATGGCTTTAGTTCCAACCAACCCACTAAAAAAAGTCATGATCTGTTGAGCTATAGCTGGGTCCAGAAGGGGAGGTCTTGTCTCCTCATCCTTTAGATGCTCCTCCTACTCTATCTCTACATTCTCTTCCACTTCAGCCTGGGGTGTAGGAAGGGCCTCTCCTTATGGGACATTCTCAGCTTGAGATTTACCCCTGGTGGGTGCTACCGTTCTCCGGACTCTGTCGCGTCCTCTTCTTCTACCCCTGCCTTAGCCACACCCTCTAACTGCTGGCTCCTCCTCTTTCTCATTGATGGGAGCTACAGATGGGACACAATTGTATCATGTATTAACCATCTACGAATAAGAGAGTGAAAGAGTTTAGACACCAATTTGGATCACCAAATACCAAATGGAATCAAGTTACAACACGAAGGGAGAAGAAGATAGAGAGATTTCCTAAAGTCCTGCAGCCTCTCGAAGAAAAATTATAGACGTCTCTGTACTGTTTCACAAGACTCTATGAGACTCATTTTGGTATGAAGATATCAACTAACCTAGGGATCTGATACCAACTTTTTGTCGATCCAAATCGGACCGTGAGTGGCACCCATACTAATTCTACGGTGGGAAAACCAAAATTATACCCTAACTGACATCTTAACACGGAATAGACATTTAAAAACTAAAAACATAGCTTGTATATAAGTATTATGCTGAGTTTCCATAAACTCAGCAGTTAACAAACAATCATAACATAGTCAACTTGCGGAAGTGAACCCCTTAGAACCTGAAAGTCATTGTACCAAAACTCGATCAAGTAATAAGTCTAAGAGTAAGGGGATGCAACTTGTCATGCCCGAAAATCGAGGTCATGATGTCATACATCCCAAACCCCATCCCGATGTGTAAGCCTAAAAGTAAAAACTATACAATACTCCCAAAGAGAAGTTAGGCCACAAATAAATGCAGCAAAATGACAACAACGAAATTATCCCAAAACCTAGTACCATAAGTTTAAGAGACATAAGAATCTGCAAAAAAGGGACACAAGAATAAGAGTGAGTACAATCAACATGTACTTAGTAGGTTTAGTGACTGAATATAAGGAATTAATCAAAATTATGAAATAAACTAAGGCCCGCCTCCACCTGCACGCAGAAAAGTCCCACTCCGGCTACGCCGCTGCAAATTTATAGAGAATAACAAGATTAAAGTAAACACATAAATACAGTTCAATATCACAATTAAACAGATACGTCAAGTATTGCAGGTATCAATGCAATGAAATGCAATATGATGATGCAATGAGATGATGTTCGGTGGGATAAAGGCTCTCGCACAACCTGTCGTATACGCCTGCCAAGCTGTGCTACCAAACCGGACCCATAGGGATCTCACTGACCATATACCTCATCACAATATCAATGTATCAACTACTTCTTCACCCAACTTGTGGACAAGGACTCATGATACTAATATATCTTCCGCTTTCCACCTAACTCATAGTCAAGGATATACAAAAGGTGTCATATTGTTTTTCTCAAACTGAATTTTCCACAATTCTGAACTTCCCAATGATCAATGATAATATGAGTGAGGATGAATGTATTCACAACATATAAGGCATGGAGGTAATATTGAACTCAACATGTAATACAAGGTTCAAAGTTCTCAAAACTTAACCTAAACATAATACTCACCCTCAATAGATAGTAATGGGAAAGAAATACCTCAAATTAAGTGTACACACATTTCCTACAATATTTCAATACTCATGTATGCTCAAAACCCCCAACTCAACCCCTCAGGCGGGAATTTCAAATCAAATAGTCTCCTTACGCCTCTCTCACAGGCAAGTCATGAATCCCATATGCTCAAAGCAGATAAGTTAGCAAAGAAGGCCCCCACACAGGCTATACAACACAAATAAGCCCCCATACAGGCATCGCAATATAAATAAGCCCCAACACTGGCATCTAAAAGTAATTTAACAGTGTCCATTTATACTACAACCTAATCCCAAAGTCTACAACATAGAATTTCACTAATCACCCTAACTCAGCCCTAAGAAGGATAGACAAACCTACCTTAATTGTTGAAACCGTAATCGAACTCTCTACCAGATGAACAACCCTCGAATTCAATACTCGGAATGACAACCCACTATCAAGAATGAAACATATGCATCACAAGAAGTCCAACGACGCCTATATTGGTAGGTTTTAGAACTAGGGGTAAAATAGTCCAAAAATAAATCATTTTCAAAATGGGTTAAATTTAAAAGTTTCTTGTAAAATCATATTCTACTAGTAATAAGGAACTCATAGTTGTAAAACCCATAAAGATAGAGTACAAAATGAGTTAGAAATCACCATTTTCCTTAAATTCGGGTTAGAGAAGAAAACAAGAAGTTTGGGGTTTGAAACTAAAAATTAGGGGTTGAAATCATCAAATAATTAATGAAAAAGGAAGGTTTTAGGTCAAAATTCACTTACTCAACAATTTTACTCGAAAACCTCTTCTCAAATCGCCTCTCCAAGCTCCAAAGACTTAACAGTGGAGGAGATAAGGGTTTTCCTTGAAGTTGAACACTGTTCAGGCAAAAATGTGCATCACAATCGCGATCCACTAATGCTCATGATAACGAAGGACACGAGATGGAAAAAACCATCGCGATTGCGAACTACCCCTCATTTATGAAGACAAATATCCTGGCAAAGTGCGATCGCGTGGCCTAAGTTTGCAATCGCGATGAACAAAGGTAAGTTGCACCAGAAACCAACAAAACCCCATACTCAAATTCTCTGATCGAGCCCTCGGGATTCGTTCGGAATCTTGTATATACAAACCTTATATTCACTCCTACCAAATTCAATGTTCGAGACTCAATGGAACTATCAAAATTTGAATTCGAGGTCTTCTTGATTCGAAATCTGATAAGTTGCAATTTCACTAGTTTCGGCACTTGAAATACCAAAAATACCTTCAAAATCTCTTAAAATTACCAAGAAGTCATTTCTAGTGTTAGAATCATCCCTCAAAACCATTGGTATCATCAGAAATTCAATCCGAGTCTCCGAATTCGATATGTTGACCAAAGTTAAACTTAGCTCATTTAAAATTAAACTTTCCAACTTAGGACCTCAAATTCACATATCAACTTCAAATTTGATTCTGATGAATCTCCTAGACCAATTTCCATTTTCGGAGCTAATGGAATTGATGAAATCCCGTTCTAAGACCCGTAGCTCCGGTTGGTACCAAAAACCACATTTTAGAAAATTAACTCATTAAAACTTAAAAACTTGCCCAATTCACAAACCACTAAAGATTTGACACATTCCACTACACAAATTGATCAAATAACACACGAGGGCACTAACGAGAGAAGTAAAATAATAATTATACAAAAATATCCAAAAATTATCCTCAAGGTCATTGCAACATCTACCGCTAAAAATAATGTTCGTCCTCGAACATAATAATAAAGAAAGTACCTGAAGTCTAAAAAAGCTGAGGGTACCGGGCCCGTATATTAGGATCTAACTCCCAAGTCACATCCTCAACAGGACGATGTCACCACTACACCTTGACTGAAGTGATCTCCTTGGTCCTGAGCCTACGAAGCTTCCTGACTAAGATAGCTACCAACTCTTCCTCCTAAGTCAAATCCGGACCTACCGCATCATAAGAAATCACATGGGACTAATCCAGTATATACTTGTGAAGCATGGAGACATGAAACACCGAATGGACAACTGACAATCTAGGGGGTAAGGCCAACTCATAAACCACCCACCCACTCTCCTCAGAATCTCGAATGGGCCAACAAACCTCGGGCTAAGCTTGCCATTCTTACCGAATCTCATCACACCTTTCATGGGCAATATTTTAAGCCATACATAATATCCCACCATGAACTCTAAGGCATGAGCCCTCCTGTCAGCATAGCTCTTCTGACAACTCTAGGTTTTCAATAGTTAACTCTGAATCAAGCATACCTTCTTTGTAGCATCCCTGAGTAAGTCAGTATCCAATGCATCAACCGCAACTGAATCAAACCACCCAATGGATGATCGGCACCTAGAACCATACAATGCTTAAAATGGGGCCATCTAAATACTAGAGTAATAATTGTTATTATAGGCAAACTCCTCTAAGAGAAAGTGTTGGTCCCATTGGATACTAAAATCAATCACAAAGGCTCTAAGCATATCCTCTAAAACCTAAATAGTCTGCTCAGACTAACCATTAGTCTAGGGATGAAATGCTGAACTTATGTTTAAGTGCGTACCCGTACCATGCTACAATACTTCCCAAAGGTGAGAGGTAAACACTGAACTCCGATCTAACATAATAGAGATAGGCACCCCATACAACCTAACAATCTTACGAAGATAAATCATAGCTAACTGCTCTGCACTAAAGCTAGTATTAACTAAAAGGAAATAGGCTGATTTGTTAATTGATCCACAATCATCTAAATAGAGTCATGCTTACCCAATGCTGTGGGTAATACAAACACGAAATCCATGGTGATACGCTCCCACTTCCACTCGAGAACGGGCATCCTTTGTATAGGACCACCCAATTTCTGATGCTCATACTTCACCTGTTGGCAATTCAAACACAACCACAAAATCAAAAAACATTTATTTTCATGCCACACCACCAATATTGTTGTTTCAAGTCATGAAACATCTTTGCCACTCTCGGGTGAATAGAATACTTAGAATAATTAGCCTTTTTCTAATATCATACGTACCTAATCTCCAACCTTGGGCACACCAATGCGACCATTAATCCTCAAAATTCCCTCCGAATTAAGAGAAGTTGATTTAGCTTCACCTCTCAACACTTTCTCTCGAATGGCCCTCAACTTGTCATCCTCAAACTAGTGTGTGCAAATCTGATCCATCAACGTAGATCTAGCCTCCATAAAGGCCAATATGCTATGATGCGTAGAACTATCAAGTCAGATCAATTGTCTAGCCAATAGCTGAACCTCCAAAGACAAAGGTCTCTCATCCGCCTCATACTCATCCCTCCACTGAAATGCCACAGTCTTTTGAGTCAGCCTAGTCAATGGGGTTGCAATAGAAGAGAAGCCCTGAACAAATAGATGATAATATCCTATCAACCCAATAAAACTCTAAATCTCGATAATTGAAGTAGGCCTAACCCAATCACAAACTACTGCAACTATGTTCGGATCAACCATAATACCATCCTTGATCACCACATGACCCAAGAATGTCACAAATTTGAGCCAAAACTCACATTTGGAGAATTTTGCATACAACTTCTCCTCTCTCAATCTCTGAAGGACTATTCTCATTATTGGAATAAACCAAGATATCATTAATAAACACAATAACAAATGAGTCCAAATAAGGCAGAATACCCGATTCATCAACTCCATAAAAGTAGCCGGGATATTAGTCAACCGGAAGGATATAACCATAAGCTCATAATGCCCATAACGAGTCCTGAATATAACCTTGAGGATATCAGATTCCTAAACTCTTAACTGATGGTAACCCGACCTCAAATAAATTTTAGAGAACACTGATGCACCGTAAAGCTAGTCAAATAAATCATTAATGCGAGAAAAAGGATACTTGTTCTTGATGGTGAATTTGTTCAACTGTCGATAGTCAATACACATCCTCATAGTACCATCTTTCTTCTTCAAAAATAAGACCGGTGCACCCAACGGTGATACGCTTGGTCGAATAAATCCCTTTTTTAACAAATCCTTCAATTGTTTCTTCAACTCCACCAGAGCTATCTGATAAGGAGAAATAGAGATGGACTTGGTGCTTGGCTTCAAATCAATCACAAAATTGATATCATAGTCAGGAGAAACACCCGACAAGTTTGTAGAAAACACATCCATAAATTATCGCACCATCCTCGTAGTCTCTAAAGGAGATAGCTCGATAGTGAGATCACATATATGAGAAAAATAGGAAAAACAATCCTTATCCATCAAACGATGAGCACGAATATAAGATATCACCCTCGTAGGATACGAACTTAGATTACCCTTCCACACTAAGCTAGGAAAATTGAAATAAGCTAAAGTCACGGTCTTTGCATAACAATCTAATATAGCATGATCAAGAGATAACTAGTCCATACTCAATATCATATCAAAATCAAGCATGTCTAATAAAATTAAGTCTGCACGGGTCTCTCAACCCAAAAATATAACCAAACACACCCGATACACCACTAAGGACTCACCTATAGGGTAGAAACAGTAATAGCCATAGTAAGAGGTTCACACACATAATCATTACCCACATCAAAATAGGTCGACACATAATAATTGGTTGACCCTAGATAAAATAATAATGAAGCGGGATACTGGCAAATCGGAATAATACCTGTAATAACTGCATCAGAGGCCTTTACCTCAAATCTACCTGGTATAGCATAGCATAGCTGACGGTCACCTCTAGCCTGCAAACCATCATGAGTAACACTTCTAACTCCACCCTTGGTTCCACCTCTAGTGCCCTGTGAAGTACCTCACATGGCCGGAGTAGGAGTAGAACAAACAGCCGGTGTCTCGGGCCGTCCAGTAGAAGGAGCACGTCTAGGGTAATCTTTGGCCTTATGCCTAAACTCATCATACACAAAATAAACTTGAGGTCCCGAGCCCCGTGGAGGATAACCAGAAGTATCAATACGATCTTCGAAGCCCAAAGAACCTTTATAACCAGTCTAACCTGATCTAGATCTACCTGAATAGTTTCCTGAACTAGTCTTCCCTAATAACCATGGGTACCTGAACCCGAATACTCCTTACCCCTAGAGGAATAACCACCAAACTAACCCTGCCAATGGAACCCCTTGGCCCCGCCATGTATAGCATGCCTGATACTCTCTATCATCCTGGCGTGGTCAATAACACTCTGAAAGGTACCATCGGATAGCATAAGGGAGGCTGTAGCTTCCTGAAGATAACCTATGAATCCCTTCACCAGCTTGCGAATCCGCTCAAACCTAGTGGGAATACTTGACATAGCATAACGAGAAACTCATGAAAGAGAGCCTCCTACTAAGATACGGATAAATAGCCTTGCTCTAATCTGTCAAACTTATCCCTGCGCTGATCACAAAGTCTATAAGACACAAATCTCTCAAAAAACACCTATGACAACTACTCCCAACTAATCGTAGGGGAACTAGCAAATCTATGAGCAATAACCGATCTCCACCACTTCTTGGCAACCCCTGTGAACTGATATGAACTGTAAATTACTCCATGTGCCTCAAGAATACCCAGGTTGAACAACCTATCTTGATATTTAGTTAGAAAGTCATAGGTCTTCTCTCCAGCAGTACCATTAAATCTGAGAGATGCCAACCGAATAAATCTCTCAAAGTTCATCTGCTCAGGTATCGACATGGAAGCACTGGCAGAAACTAGTGGAGTTGCAAATCTCAGAGGTACAATAGAAGGTACAAAAGAAGAATCCGGAGTCTGAAATCTAATACTAGGCCCCTGAACTAGTAGTATACTACCAATAGTGATAGGAGAGCCTGAACTACCTAGGATAACACCAGGAGTCGGAGAACCATCCAATCTAGCCAATAGTCTAACCAATAACTCTTGAAGTATTGGAGCACTTTCAGGGACCGCAGGAGGCTGGGATAGATTATGTCTCTCAGTCTGTTGCTCATAATCGTCCTCGTGCTCATACATACGCTGATGTGATGGCTCTCTAGCTCATTCATGAGTTTGTGCTACTGCTTGACCTTATCCTCTGACTCCACTGCGTTCTCTGTCTCGCCCGTGAATTGGGGCTCGGGCAGTAGGTATAGCTTTGCTCTTGGTGACTCTAGGTATAGTCCTCACCATCTACGAAAAAGAAATAGATTAGAGATATACAATACTTTATATGAATAACTAGCACTAAATAAATCAAAAGACAGAATTTATCATAACAAGTATCTTATAACCTCTCAAAGATAAGTAAGGACATCTACGTACCAATCCGCAAGACTTTACTAGACACCCTGCTTCTTAACTCATGATACTGGTGAACCTAGCGCTCTAATATCAATTGTCACGACTCAAAAATCGAGGTCATGATGGCATATATCCCAAACATCATTACGATGTGTAAGACTAAAAGTAAAACCATACAAGACTCCCAAAGGGAAGTTAGGCCACAAATAAAGGCAATGAACGGACAATAATAAAATAATTCCAAAACCTGGTATCATAAATTTAAGAGCATCTAATAAAAATCTGAGTTTGAATACACAATATAAATCTCCGAACATAGTAATAACTATAAATAAGAGATGGACTAGCGGCGGTTCGGATGCCAAGACCTCATCATTGATCCTATGCTGATGTATTTGCTAGAAATCAACTATCGCACTAGACACCTTCGCTAGAATCTGCATCAAAGGATATAAAAGTAGGGGCAAGTACAATCCACAAGTACTCAGTTGGTTTAACCAACTGAGTATAACGAATTAATCAAAATTATGAAATACACTAAGGAACGCCTCCACCTGCATGCAAAAAAGTCCACTCCGGCTACGCTGCCCCTAATTTATATACAATAGCGCAATGAACGTAAACACATAAATACAGTTCAATATCACAGTAAATAGATAGGTCAAGTATAATTGGGATAAATGCAATTCTATATGATGATGTAATGATATGATGGTATGGTGGGATCAAGGCTGTCGCACGACCTGTTGTATACACTTGTAGTTGCACTACTAAGAAAGACCCATGGGGTCTCGCAGACCATATATATTGCATCACATCTCAATGTATCAACTATCTCACCACCTAGATTCTAGAAAAGAAATCATGATACTAATATCTCTTCTGCTTTCCACCTAACTCGTAGTCTTAGATATAGAAAATATGTCACATTTTCTTTCTCAAAAAGGATTTTCCACAATTTTCAGCTTCCTAATGATCAATGATAATATGAATAAGGATGAATGCATTCATAACATATAACGCATGGAGGTAATATCCAACTCAACATGTAATACAAGGTTCAAAGTTGTCAAAACTTAACCTAAACTAGCACTTATCCTCAATAGACAGTAATGAGAAGGAAATGCCTCAAATTAAGTGTACATCCATTTTCTATAATATTTTAATACTCATGTATGCTCAACCCCCCCAACTAAACCCCTTAGGTGGGAATTTCAAATTAAATAGTCCCCTCACGCCTCTCTCATAGGCAAGTCATGAATACAAGTTAGCAAATAATGCCATCATAAGGGCTATAATGCACAAATAAGCCCTCACACGGGCATCTCAAAGTAATTTAACAATCTCTATTTCCACTATGACCCCATCATAAAGTCTACAACATATAATTTGACTAATCACCTCAACTTAAGTCCAAGAAGGATAGCCAAACCTACCTCAATTACAAAAAATGCACTCGAACGCTCTACCAAATGAATAACCCTTGAATTTAATGCCCGGAATGACAATCCACTATCAGGAATGACAATTCACTATCAAGAATGAAACATACGCATCACAAGAATTTGAATGACACCCATATTGGTAGATTTCAAAACTGGAGGTAAAATAGTCCAAAAATTAATCATTTTTGAAAAGGGTCAAATTTGGAAATTTCTTTTAAAATCATATTTTACTAGTAATGAGGAACTCATAATTGAAAAACCCATAAAAATAGAATAAAAAATGAGTTAGAAAATGTCATTTTCCTTAAATTTGAGTTAGGGAAGAAAACAAGAAGTTTGGGTTTGAAACTAAAAATTAGGGGTTGAAATAATCAAATAATTAATGAAAAAGGAAGATTTTAGGTTAAAATTCACTTATCCAATAATTTTACTCGAAAACCTCTTCTTAAATGGCCTCTCCAAGCTCCAAAGACTTAACAATGGAGGAAATGAGAGTTTTCCTCGAAGTTGAACACTGTTCATGCAAAAATGTACATCGCGATCGTGTAGGACACAAGATGGAAAAGACCACTACGAACGCAAACCACCCCTCATGATTTTGATCGTGTGGCCTTAGGTCGCGATCGCAATGTAAAAAAATAAGCTGCACCAGAAACTAGTAGAACCCCAAACTCAAATTCTCCAATCGGATCCACGGGATTCGTTCAGATATCCGTATACATAAACCTTATATGCACTCCTACTAAATTCAACATTCCAAACTCAATGGAACCATATAAATTCAAATTCGAGGTCTTCTTGACCCAAAATTTGATAAGTCGCAACTTAACTAGTTTTGACACTTGAAGTTTCTAAAATACCCTCGAAACCTCTAAAAATTGCAACGAAGCTACTTCTAGCATTAGAAGCATACCCCAAAACCATTGGATCATTAAAAATCCAATCTGAGTCTCCGAACTCAATTTGTTTAAAAAAGTCAAACTTAGCTCATTTAAAACTAAATTTCCAACTTGGGACTTCAAATTCACATATCAACCCCAAATCTAATTTTGATGACTCTACTAAACCAATTTCCATATTCTGGAGCTAATGAAATTGATGGAATCCCATTCCGAAACCCATAACTCTGGTTGTTACCCAAAATCACTTTTTAGCAACTTAACTCCTTAAAACTCAAAAACTTGCCCAATTCATAATCCATTGAGATTTGCCACATTCCACTACACAAACTGATCAAATAAAACTCAAGGGCACTAACGAGAGGGGTAAAATGGTAGTTTCACAAAAATTTCTAAAAATGACCCTTAAGGTCTTTACATAACCCCCAAAACAACAATGTAAAATAAAGTCTGAAAGATATAGAGCCTGTTTGGTTTGGCTTTAAGTTGCTCAAAACCAACTTAAAGCCCTTTTTTAACTTTTAGACGTGTTTGCCTAATGCTAACTTTAAGCCATAAAGTTCTTAAAGTCAACCAAAAATAAAAAGTTAGGATTCCTAACTTTTTTTTCTAAAGTGCTTAAAACTATTTTCTTTGACCATGTAAATTACTTTTATATCCCTTATATTTTAATTAAATTCCAAAACTATCATTTTAATTATTTTAACCCTAACATTCAATCACTTTCCTCATTTCTTCTTCTGCTGAAGTCCACCAAGAACAGAGAAGCATAGCTACGGCGATTCCGACAATTCCAACAATGGAGACGAGTTTGATGCTCCCACAACTATCATTGTTGAAGCTGCTGACATATTGTGAAATCTAATTTTGCTTTGGTTTCTAACAATTTGCTCTTTTGTCGATCTTGAGATTTCTGCTTCTTCCTCTGTCACTCCACAGTCTCTCCATTGTAGTCTCAGAAATCCCCTTCTGAGGTAAGTTAAATCTCTGCATATCTTCATATTTGAGCTTCTTGTTCCCCTTTTTTTTGTTGAATGGAATGAAAAAAAATTTTGGATGTAAAGAAATTATGTTAAAGTTTCTTCAATTTTTTGGTAATGGTAGCAGGAGGTGATCAGCAAAGCCGATAAACTGTAAGAACACCTCCCCCCCGGCGCCAAAACCTTCCACAGACCCACCTCAATGAACTACTCTTTATCTATCAAATTTTTTCTCTGTATAGTTTCCAAGATTCATTTTTTGTCAAATACAATTGTTATTATGTAAAGATACAATTTTTGTTATATAAAAAATGTTAAGGTTGTTTCATAAAATCTGTGTAAGAGGGTTCCTATTTATTTGAGTTGCTGGTGTGAAGATTGTATATTACACATACATATACACAATCTATGTACATGTAATTTTCTTAAGAGGTCTATAAAGGCCATGTTTTGCTATAGTTTTTAAAGTTGTTGAATGGAAGTGGTAATGGAATGTGCTTGCTTTGTTCTCCCTCTTGATAATTAAGCACTTGATTGAACTAAGTTAATATCCGACCAGTAAAAACAGTGTTCTGATCAAACATTGGAGGATCTGGATTACAGTGGTACAAAATACCATTTTTGATATCTTGTATGCTTGAAGAATTTTCTGTTTTGATGCTTGTGGCGTGATATTGACCTGTACATCCTTACCCCCTTTTGGTAAATACCTCTTGTGGCATCCTGCTAATATATAAAAATAAGATAGACTCAAAGTTAGATTTTTCAACGTCGCTCGACTAACGTCTCCGATTATCCGATTGAGTTGAAACTTCATGAGGTTTGCACATAAATCCTTTTCTTTATCCTTGCAAAATTTGAAATCTTTTTGCCCAAGTTGGAAGTTCCAAATTGCAAATTGCTCTCTCTTTAGGCTTAAGACAGCTGATTTTTTCAAGGTCGCTCGCCTACCGTCTCTAATTATCCGTTTGAGCTGAATCTTCTTGGGCCTTGTCAATATAGTATTTTCTGAAATCCTGAAAATTTTGGAGGCCTTGGTGCAAGTCCACATGCTGCAACTCACCCTGCACATCCTACCCTGCTGAAGCTTAGATGGTGCAGGGGGTTTGAAAGTTGTATTTGTGATTTTCTCTATGTATTTGTTGTTAAAGAAAGTTGATATATCACTCCAGCAACCTGAAATAATACAACAAACAAACCCAAGTAAAAAAGAGCTATCACAAACTAGCAAAAAAGAAGGGACCTCAGTAAGAGCTTTGGAGTCTCTTATCTTTTTCCAAGTCGCTCGACTAACGTCTCCAATTATCCGTTTGAGCTGAAACTTCATGAGGTTTGCATATATAGCCTTTTCTTTAACTTTGCAAAATTTGAAGGCTTGTTTCCCAAGTTGGAGGTTCCAAATTACAAAAGGATCTCTCTTTAGGCTTAAGACAACTGATTTTTTCAAGGTCGCTCGCCTAATGTCTCCATTTATCCTTTCAAGCTGAAACTTCTTGGGCCTTGTCAATATAGTATTTGCTGCAATCCTGCAAAGTTTGGAGGCCTTTGGACAGGTCCACATGGTGCAAAACACCCTGCACATCATACCCTGCTGTAGCTTAGGTTCAGATATTGCAGGGAAGAATTTGGCATGAATGGGAGGCTGAAGAGAGGTCCTATGCCATGTTGTTGTCCCTCTTCTGGTGAGGTGCTTTGAACCTGTATAGACAAGTGGTAAAGAGACAAACAAGGGAAATATATGCACAGGCTGCTGCAAGTCCTTGTGTTGAGAAATGTAGAAGGTTTGTATGTACCTGCACAGACAACCAAGAGAGGAAAAGAAAGAACACCAATTTGAGGGGTTGATATTGTTGATTCTTGTTTCACTTCTGTTTTCTCTTCTTCTTTTTCACTATCTATATCCATGTATTTATCACTGCCAATAATTTCTGGAACATTTTCCTCCTGTTTCTGCACATTTATTTTATTATCAAGAGCTAACAATGTAGGTGTCGAAGATGTAGGAGAACAAAATGATGTCTATTGGATGGGGTTTCGTGATATGATTGCTAGTGACATTTCTAATGCTTAATGCTTGTATTATATGAATATTTTCCACTTCTTGTATTTATAGTGGAGTGGTTTCGATTGGAAACAAAGGATACTAAAGCAACCACATTACGCCAACAAACTTCATTAGAAAGCGCAAATGAGACATGTATTTATATAAAAAATAACTTAAATAAACATTTTATTTAGAAATATTTTATAAATTACTTAGATAAACATTTTATAAAAAAATAACTTAAATAAACATTTTATTTAGAAACATTTTATAAAAAAATAACTTAAATAACTTAAATAAATATTTTATTTAAAAACATTTTATAAATAACTTAAATAAACATTTTATAAAAAAATAACGTAAATAAACATTTTATTTAGAAACATTTTATAAATTACTTTTGATTAAAATCAACTTTACAGTTTAAAAATCTTTTAAATCAACTTATTATGGCCTTAACAGTTTTAAGGGTATTTCAGTCATTTTGACAGAAAATAAGTGCTTAACAACACTTATTTGCCAAACATATCAACAACTTATTTTCAGCATAAGCACTTTTATCCAAACACTCAACTGCTTATTTATAAAAATAACTTTCAGCACATAAAAGTTCTAAAAGCACTTCATACATAAAAGCTACTTTTTTTAAGCCAATCCAAACGGGCTCATAGTCTAATTCCAAAAAGATTGGACTAAGATTCTAGAAGAATCTACGGCAGTCTGAAAGAACTGGCTCACCCTTGAATTCGAATGATCACTTATCTCCTAACTGAGGTCTGTCAGCAGCCGCCTAAAGATGTTCTATACTCAACAAGGAAACAAAAAGTGTAGTATCAGTACACATTATCAACTATGTACTGGTAGGATCACGAGTTCAACCCAATAAGTGATATATATAAAAGTAACCAAAATATATTAAAGATAGGCATATAGAGAACACAATATTAGTTATACTTTCATAAGGAATATGCATTTTCATAGTGTCAATCTCAATTACAACACTCAACAATGGTCTTATCATGGAATCCATACCCAAACTGTTAGTTTGTATCAGCGTGGTACCCAATTTAATATGTGTTGGTATGACACCTGATCCAATACATACCGACATGGTACTCAATCTAATTATGTGTCAATGTGACACATGATCCAATATGTACTGACGTGGTACCCGATCCAACAATCATAATCACAATCAACAATGAATAGTTCACAACTTGAACAATTAAGTAACAAAATCATTGCGTGCAATTGATCACACTATCATTTAATCAAGTTCATTACATCTTTTCTAGTCACATACATACATACAATACTATCGGTCGCAATTAATAGGCGCATATAACATAAACTAAAATTACAACCATCACCTACCTTGAAACAAAGTCTTGGAAAATTTAAAGAACTGGAGCTTTTCCTTTTCAAAGTCTCTTTGCCTATTCGCAGTTTAAAAACAACGAGATATACAAGGAATCAATGAACAATGTCCTATAATACCTGGATTATATCAAAATCCTAACCCTTGGCCACTTTCATGATCACCTCCCCCTACTTGGGCTTTCCCCCCCCATTAATTTTAGGCCAAAACCTTCCCCTAAGAGGATTCCCCTAGATTCTATGGTCTAATAATCAAATTACAAGTTAGAGAAATGATTAAGTTACCTTTAGCACAAAAATTGGTGGAAAAAATGAAGGAATATCGCCCTAGATTGCTTTTGGTCTTTCAAGAATGAAGTGGGAGAAATAAAAATAGTTTTGGAACTTTTCTTTATTTGAATTTGCGAATGTCTCGCCATGGCGCCACTTACCCCACCATGGAGGCTCTACCATAGCAGGGATAATACTGTTATGGCAGGTTGCATAAGAATAGAAACTCACGATTTGAGTCCCAAGCCCCCATTTTGCAACACAACCTCAATCATTGATGTCCCTAAATGACTCTTTCACTCCAAGATCAATTACGGGAGTTCTACAAGACCAAATTCGATTCAGTAAAGTTGTACAAGCTCTTTAATATCTTGGCCATTAACTCAAGCTATCAAACTTGAAATTTGGTCACCTATCTATTTTTGAATTACCCCATACCTCACTAGAATCAGATTTAATCCAAGTCTGGCCTATGCTCAAATTTTCTAAGTTACTACTTAAAAGTTTTCTAGCCTAAATTCCTTTCCCATTGGCTTAGCCATAATGACGAAAATAGGTTCTTAAAACAAAGCTCATAGTGGTGGTTGTCGATTAGAGAAACTCTCCAATAAAGTAAAGTGTTATTATTTTAAGTTACTTTTATTGCATGTTTTACTTATGTACGTTAAACTGATTGTTTACTATATAATCACATTTTTTGCGTATGAGTGACTTCAGTCTTCAGTTCAGTCTACTTATTTTCTTTACATTTCATGTACTGACATTATTCGATGAGATATCTTTTTATTAAACAGACGCAGGTGCTAGAGATCATCAACAGGTGTACCATTAAGATCATTTCTCACCCTTTTTTGGTGAGACCTTTTTGTATTCAGAGGCGCTTTGGAGTCTTTATTTATGTCTTTATTTCAAAATTAGTATTATACTTGAGGTAGTCGTAGACTTGTCCCGATAACAATTACAGAGTCAGAGTCAGAGGCATCTTAGACTAGTCAGATAAAGTTTAAGTTTATTCAGTGTTATCATTTGAGTTCATGTTTTGCTAAACTTTGAGTTATATTGCATTCAGATTATTTTGAGACTTTAGTTTTAGAAGTTGTATTTATATTCATACATATGCTTACTTGGGTAGTAACTTTTATGAGTTAAGTCTTCCACTTAGTTAGTTAGCAGGCCAAGGATTCGCTTAGGGACCAACGATGGTTTTTGAATACTGGTCACGCCTAGGGTGTAGACTCAGGCCATGACATCTTATTTGATCATATTATAAGGTGTAAATCAGCTCATTAAATAAGGAGGACTTGATACTCCCAAATTACACCTCGACAAAGAGATATAAAGTAATCGTTGTCAAATATAGAACCCAGCTAGGTTAGGTTCGATTCCCACATGGAATAAGGCGACGATTAAGCCGTATGCGGTTATTTTATTGTTAGTTACTTACTTTCGACATAAAGTAGAAATATGAGGGGGGTGTATAATATAGTTCTTAAAAGTTAATAGTAGCCAAAAGCGATTTACAATAGCTGGAGATTGGTATTTATGAGGAAAACTATCCAGATTTGTGCTGACCAAGACACTTTCACTGATCTTCAGGTTAGTACAAAATGACTTTACACACTGCAGATTGCATCAGTTTATCACACACTTATCACACTTAAATATTTTTCAACCTTCTTAAGCATATGACATTTTTATTCTTTCGAACTAAAACTGTCTCAAGTCAATCACTGATAATCAACAAAGTAGTTAATCTTGCTACAATATTAACTATTAGATGAATTTACAATTTGAATTATTGTTGTCAACTCTTTTCTCCAGGTCATACTTTTTTACTCAAACAAGTCAAACCTAGGGCAAGATCTAATGTTTGCAACCATTAAAAATTAGTCAATATGAAAAAATTAATAAGATATGCAATGCACTACTTAGGCGATTCCATACAAACCCCTAGATTTAGGGTAAGTCATCATGGATTTCATAACCCTAGGTTGTGTGATTTAGCCACTCATGATTATGAAAACAAGAGATATTATTGCATTGATCTAAAGGAAAGAAACTTATAAAAGATGAAACAATCAATACTTTGATTTCGTAATTCATAATTTTCGTTCAATAGACCACACTCCAAGCAATACCGCGTTCCTCATGTTCTCCAAAAATAAGATGATGAAATAAAACCTAAAAATTGGTATTTATAGTCTCAAGAAATAAAAATTCAAAATTCAAAATGCGGCTCTCCGACGTTCGCCTGACGTTAAAGATGACGGCCCGTCATATACCTGACGGCTAGTCACTTGCACCATTAGTGCTGACTAGTGATGATAAGTTGACACGTATATTCTGATGATGGAAATGATGGGTGTTAGAGGTGTGATGGTCCATCAGATACTCTGTCATTAATCTTCCTCTTGGCTTCACTTCTGTGGAGGTCCTATAGTGTAATTGGCGGTCCATCACTGATGCGATGGCTTATTAGAGTTGCCGTCATAATAGAAATATTCTGTCACTCTTATGGTTTAGCTTGATGATGGGGTTGACGGCCTATTGTGAGTGTGACGGTCCATCATACCTGCCGTCAGGTCTCTATTTTGTAGCTTTTTGCTTTGTTTCACTTTCTTATCCGTTTCCGCTGATTTCCTACCTTGATTTAGTAGAAAACTATTAAAATATCCTATTATATATGAAGAACTAGCATTTATTCCTTGTTAAATGCATCAGATGTGTCGTCAAATGCCGTTACATCAGGACTCTTGATCATTGGTTCAACAAAAAGAATGAAGCTCTGCTACCAATATGGGAGAATGAATTGACTCACACCATCAAGGTAATCTTTCTATCGCCGAGTATTTTTTGTATATTAAGAACTTATGTTTTGATATATCTTTATTGAATTCGGATGAGGCTATTTCTAAAGCATGAATGAGAAGAATTTTCATTCATGGTTTAAAACCTGAATATATTCCATTTGCGATGTCGATTCAAGGATGGGCTCAACAACCATCCTTAGAAGAATTTGAAAATTTGTTATCGTCACAGGAGTTACTGGACAAATAGTTGGCTGGTGTGTTTGCCAAAGAAAGAGAAGGAAATGCTCTTGTAACTGACAAGAGAAACTTTAAAGAAAAAGCAAGAGATATCTCGCACTCTAGATTAGAAGGTGGTTCAAGATCGCCTGGAAAGAAGGAAGTGTTTTCTAACTATTATGGTAAGAATCCTCTAATATTTTATTGATGTGGCGATATAGCACACATGAAAAGATATTTCCAAGAAAAAGAGAGCAATATGGCTCAAACTGAGAAAGCTACTGAAGAAGAAAACTTGGGAAGGTGCTTTGTAGCTGAGACTCGAAAATTAAATGCCATGACTTCCATCAATTTTAAAAGAGACTGGATCGTGGATTCAAAATATAATATAGTCGATCATGTGGAGAATCTTCATATTTGTGATATGATAACTTCTATCAAAGCAGTGTCTGAAACTATACACATCAGTGGTGACTTTTACAGAGAAAGCATTAAGGGAGATGTATTGGAAGTTGAAATCTCAGGTCAATTGTCTGCCACTGATTTAGAGCAAAAATAGTGGAAGCAAATGGAGAAGATGGAGATCAAATAGATGAAGAAGGTGACCTTGAAGGCTTCATTTCAGGGGGAGAAATAAATGACTTAATTTTCTGAAGCTCTAAAGTTAATAAACAGATTATTGAAGAGTTACAATGGGATTTTGGTGGTGGATCCTATCATGGTTTTGAGGTTTCTCAAAAAATTTATTTTTAGACTGCCAATAACTTAAATGAGGAGGCTGATACAAATAAAGTCTCCTTCTATTATGGAGTCGCGTCAAAAGGAGCAGAATCTAAAATCTTAAACCCTGGAGTTCCAAACATTCCCATCACATATGTTTATGTAGATAATACAATTGTCGGGAAGCTAAAAGAAAGGGGGAGCTCGGGAACTCAACATGGAGATACTTTATATGGTTCAAAAAAGATACACAAAAATATTATCAAGCCAACCCGCCATAGAGATAAAGATTTTGTCAATACATACTCATGTTTCTTTGCAGGACCAATCAATCATGAAAAACCTTCATCATTGGAAGAACTAAGAGGAGTTCGAAGAAAACTGTTGAGATCCTCTGTAATGACCCTCATGGTCATTTTTGGAATTTTGTAAAATGACTATTTTACCCCTCCCTTTAGATGCCCCGAGTCGTTTATGATTGTTACCGGGTGTTGATTTTTAGAAAATCCTATGAAAAGTTAAGTCTTTGGAAATTTTGAGTTTTCATAAGTTTTTTTTTTTTTGAGGGAACAGACCCTACACGAGGCTCCCACCTCTCGTGCACAGTCAGGGGTTGAGCATCACCCCCAAGCCTTAACATAAAATAAAACAGAAAAATACAAAGAGGGGGACATAAACCTTACCTCCGATCCTATGTTGGTTCATAAGTCGGCTAAGCTATTAAGGTCGGCTAACTCGTCCCCGTAGCAAAAGGAGCTATCTATAACTAGAAAGCAGTAAACCTATGAGAGGACTCCTCCCGATACAAGTCGACTAAGAAAGCATAAATGAGGGAGACTCTCTCCTTCCATGAAAAGACAAGAAAGTAACCTACACTAGTCCTATTCAACTATGCTACGTACCATACATAGCTAAATTGAAGAAGAACAAGTATATGAACCTTCTATCTTGCATGGGGTGAAGAAGCTCTTTTCATCTTTGCCCTTTTTCGTCTTGTCGTACCAAGTAAGTCCAAGGGAAGTATGCAACAGCATCGCAAGCTTTAACTATTAAAAAGTGGTATTTGGGGTCAATCGGAGCTACAGATTTCGAAACGGAATTCCGTCAATTCCAGTAGCTCCAAAATGTCGAAATTGGGTTAGGAGACTTTACGGAATCAGTTTTGGAGTTGTAACAAAGATTTGAGGCCTTGAGTTGAGAATTTGAGGAACTTTAAGCTAAGGTTTGACTTTGGTCAACTTTTGGAGTTTCGATCTCGGAATGGAATTCCAACGACTCCATTGGATTCGGGAGATAATATTTGGTCTAGAAGAAGTGTTGGTTGAATTTTTAGAGGTCCCGAGTCCATTTTGGTATTTTGAAGGCCTAAGTTGGTTTAGTTGCAACTTTTCGAGTTTTGGGTCAACGAGATCTCGGATTCAAATTCTGATGGTTCCATCAGCTCCGGAATGACCAAATTAGGCTAGTAGCACTGTTGGAATGACTATCGAGGCAATCGATACGAGTTGGGGCCATTTGACGCTTTTGACTTTGAAAGTTAGCCTATGGTTGACTTTGGTCAACATTCTTGGAAAAAATGCTCGAATGAAAATTCTGATAGCGCGGTCAGTTTCGGAATGTTGATTTTGGTCTGGAAAGACCCTTCGTTCTCTTTTCGAGGCTTCCGGACTAATATCGAGGCCCGTTGTGGAATGAGGCTTAAAATAACTCTTGGGTGTAGGACCCACTTTTTATTAAAATGATCTCATATGGAAATTCTGAATGAGCCATTGAGTCCGTAACGTCGAATTTAGTGGGGTAGCATATCTGGTTTATTTTTATCGAATTCCGAACGAATCCCGAGCACCCCGTCGGAGATTTTGGACTTTTCCAAAATCAAAAATTGCAGCAGAAAATCTGCAACCCGTTTTTTGGGTTTTTCTCCAACTTTAAAACCCTTTATCTTGAGTTATATAGCTCCAAATTGGATGATTCAAAAGACAAACTTGTGAGATTTTTCATGGAGAACGCATTGGGGAGCTTGGAAACTGATTTGGAGCATTCGATTCAGGTAAAAATCGTGATTTTATTTGCAGCAGTATCCATTTTTGGAATGGATTTTTGAAGAACTTTGACAAGCTATATCTTGACCAATATAAATCCGATTTTGGTGATTCAAGGGTCTAAATTCAATAGAATTGCGTGAGGAATCTCGTGGTAATCTCAGAAACGCTAGGAGAAGCTTCGTTTGAGGTAAAAATACGTTTTTAGTTACTGATTTAGTCATTTTCGAAATGAAATTTTGTGGAATTTTGAAAAAGTGTATCTTGGTCAATATAACTCCGTTTTGAGAGATTCTTGATGCTAGATTGTGGGGTTTTTCGCAAGGATCATCATAGTACAATTTTTTTGGGTTGAAACAGTCTCGTATTTCCAAAATCTACTGATTTCAATGCTGCCATTTTTGGTCCTTTAGTCCGAATTTATGAGTTTTGGTTGTTTGATCGTCTTGCGTAATTTTTCACCCCGAATTGTATTATAAATCTAATTTTTGAGCTTGGGGTGACGTTTAGAACCTGTTTTGGGGGTCAAATCCGAAATTTCGTATGTGGGTTCCACAATTCCCGTTTTCGACCCAAAAATTGGTTCATCTCCAAAAATTATGAAATTAGTGTCTAAACGACCGTATCGACGTTGTGGTTTTATTTTTTACAGCTTGGCACCGTTTCGAGGCCGTTCGAAAGGGAAAAGCTATAACACAGTGATTTGGAGCCCGCGTGTTTGGCCTACATGTAGGCTACGGTTTACCTTTCTTTAGATTGAGCCGAAATGTGTGAAAGCATATTGAAATAGTTGGAATTTGGGTTGGGTAGTTTGATTGTATATCTTAGGTGTTAGAAATCATGCTTTAGGCTTATTATCGGGTTTTCGGATATTTAGAAGCATGTGTATCTTGTCGTTATTTGTTAAGTATTATAAGTAGAGTGGAATGAGCATGTTGTTGATATGGTGGGGTATATTGGCCTTAGTATAGGATGTAAACTTGCGTTAGATGTCCCGGCGTCGCTCTGGTAGACTTAGATCCTTGTAGAATGGTGTAGCGGGCTAGTGCCTAGTAGTTTGGCCTTAGCTAGGCGTTACTCTTGCTCTTAAACTTATCATCATCCATAACTCGATATAATCGTGACTTTTGTGAGGCATCGGCAACACTAGATTTCGTGATCGTTGACTTTGGCTCCGGTTTTAGTTTTGGCGGCATATTAGTTGACTCATTGGAAAGGAGATTCTCGGTACTATTATTGTTTAGTTGGAAAGGAGAATATTCGGCACCATAGAATAAAATATCTGTGAGTATCCGGATACCCAGTCCCGGCCTCCATTCTGAATTATCGAGGAGCATCCGGTTACCCAGCCTCGGCCTCCACCGACTTGCTAGTATGACGAGCATCTTGGTATCCAGTCCTGGCCTCAATCATATCGATGTGTTACGGCGAGCATCCGGGTACCCAGTCCCGGCCTCGACCACACTTATGTATTATGGCAAGCATCCGGGTACCCAGTCCCGGCCTTGACCACTTTGAACATTTAGGTGAGTCTCTGGGTCCCAGTCCCAGCCTCGACCCCTAAGTCACCACTAGATTGATTGACTCTTAGAGATTCTGGGTTTGGAAATGATATAATACTTCGGCTCCTAACATCGCAGATTCTTGGTTCCTAGCCTTGGTAGTTGTAGCTATTCTGTATACTCGGCGGACTTATGGGGGTTCGTCCGAGTTTTTATTTAACTTGCATACGAGTGTCCCGGTTGGGCTTATGGGGGCCCAGTTGGGTATAGTTAGCTGTAGTTTTCATAGGTAGTACTCTTTTCCCTTTTGATGCTTAGGTTGACTCCTATTTAGGCTATTCTTCTTTTTCATATTGTTTTTACCTTTTCTGCTCAGTCGGCCTATGATGCCTACAGGGTACCTGTTGTCTTGGTACTCATACTACACTCTGCATCTACTTTCGTGATGCAGGACCAAGCACCAGCTATCGCCGTGGATAAATCGAGCCTGTTGCAGTCAACTTCGGAGACTAGGGTGAGTACTTGGCGTTTTTAGATCATTCTTGTCTCCTTTAGCATGGATGGCCCGTCTTTTGCCTTCTGAGACTAGCCAGTTGTTTATATCTTTTTGGTCTACTTTCGGGACTTGTACTCATATTTTATTTTGTAGCAGCTCTGTACTTGTGACTTCCAGGTTCTGGGAGGGATCTTTAGTTGTTTAAAACATGTTTTGGTTTACTTCCGCTTATTCATTCTGTTTACTTTTATAATTCAATGCTCTTATATAGTTTTTGCCTTCAAACACATTACTTGAAGTTCCGAGTTGACGGGTTGGCTTACCTACTAGAGGGTTATAGTAGGTGCCATCATGACCTACGAAATTGGGTCGTGACATCTTCACCAAGGAACGTTCAAAAGCTTCAGTTGAGTACTTCTACAACTAACTTGGGTAGTATCCAAAAAATCACTTTAAGGGTGTGTGTGTGTGAAAAAGGTTAAAGTTGAATTTTTTTTTTGGAATATGATAGATTGTTCTAATAAAGTTTTTAGAATAGTCTAGTGTAGTATCTAGGAAAATTATATTAAGGGAATATCTATCTTGTCACGACCCAAATTCGGGTGTGATGACACTCATCTCAACCCACCGAGAAAAGTCAGCCTAATACCCAACGACAAGTAGATGCGGAAGAAAATAAAATAAATCAAAATTTAACTTAATAAAAAATACATAAAACAAACTCAAATTTTCCCAAGATTGGTTGTCATGTGTACAAACCACTAATACATTATCGAAGTACGAAAGAAAATACAGTCACAATATCATTGTCTCTAGAATAGGACTAAAACATATTAAAAGAGTAAGAGGTGTCCGCTAGATGAATGTAACAGCTACCTCAATACTCGAAATGACATCCGTGGATAGGGTAGAAAACACTAAGAGATCAAGCAGAACATACATAAGTGTAGAAGCAAGGGGTGAGTACCAAATAACACAGTACTCGGCAAGTGGATAACTAAAACAAAGCAAAGATCGATAGATACAAGTACTCATGTCATCCCAGCCGAACCTCCTCAACTACAACCTACATAAAACTAGCCTAACTCTACACTCTACACAATAATAATAATATAGTCCACGAATATTCATTGGTAGTCTTATCAAGTGAATCATATCAAGTCAAATTCAACATATACATAGCAATAAGTGGTAAACACGAATTCACAAATATCAACAAAATACGATGCAATACAATGAGATGATGCATGTCTATCCTATCGGTACACATCCGCTGAATTACAGTCCGGAACCCATGGGGGATATTTTTGTTCATGTTACCTGTCATGGAGCGTGTGGCCCATCCCCTCAATATACATATCCTTCCTAGGAGCGTTTGGCCCGATCCCTTTGTTTCATAATACCTTCCACGGAGTGTGTGGCCCAACCTCTTTGTTTCATATCATTTTCAGTCTCGGCACAGTATGTCAGAACCAATGCAATAAATTCATGTTCATATGATTCACAATAATAACATGACAACAACAATGATTTTTCCTATCTCACATCAACATAGTCATTTCACATGTCCAAAATAAACTCATAATCACAACATATCAATTCCACCAATGCATGTCATTAGATAACCATTTTATACCCCTCATCTCCATTCTTAAGGCCAATCATACAGTCAATAACCCAGTCTATTTCTCATTACTCCTCAGTACACATAACATGGAAATACAGGCATCTACAAGCTTAAACTGAGGTTTAGAAATTCAGTTGCCTCTATTCAATTGAATAATCACTTTAAAACTTGAGACTTTCATAATGCTTCCAAACGATCAAAATCTGTTCAAATACATAATCTTCAAAAGAATACGAATCCAATGACACTCATATTGCTATATTTATTTTCGGATCAAAAATTGGGTCAAAAAGTTATTCCGAGTCATTTAAGTCAAATATGAAATTTTGTTTTCAATTATGTTCACTCATGATAAAATTAAAATCACATGTCAAATTTCAGCTAAAATGGATCGTTATTCGATCCCCCAAATCAAGATTTTATGTGAAGAACCCTAGGATCATATTTTCTTATTTCAGAGTTATTTCTCCACCAATATACCCTAAAAATATGTTCATAATCACATAAAAATTTAATGAAAAGGATGAGAATAATTACCTTGACGCTTTGGAATAAAAATTCTTATTTTTCTCTTCCCCTTTCTTTTCTTTCTTCCTCCGTATTATTTTTTTCAGTTTCTCTGTTCACATTTTCTCGTTTATGAAAATCATGTCACTTATTAATATGAAAATCATGTCACTCATTCTCATAAGTCATAAATTATTTATAAAAGTTAAGGGTTAAATAGGAAAATCAACAAAAGTCACAAAATAAGGTCGTTACATATCTAGATTATAAAGTTGAATCTTCCGATCTTACTTAACGATCTTGGACTAGCAGAAGGTCTTCATAATTATACTTTTCTTCTACTATTCTCTACAGATTTAGTGGGCAATAGAGTTGTTACTTTGTGTCTTCTAATAGAGGTGCTACAAGGATGGTAGGATTAAGAGTTTAATCCTTTGTAAGTACTCGAGTCTGTATTTACAAGTTGCTCGAATATATTGGAGCCTTGAGAAATCCTATATAACAGATTGTGATATTTACTCCCTTAAGCAAAGAGGTTTCCACATAAACATCCTTGTTCTTTTCTTTGCGCATTTACTTAAATCTTCTAGCTTATTAGTCTACGTAAGAATTTCCACTAATATATCTTATTAAAACTGAAAATCATATCTTAGTGAATCTACTTGTTGGAATCTTTTTACCCTCGGATTTTGTCTGCTTGATCTTTTAGAGCATATTATTATAGATAATCATTTCCACGAGTTTTGTTGCGCTTGGTCAAAGCGCGTACCTCATTTAACAACATACAATAGAAAAAAAGTTGAATTTAAATATGAAATATACCGTTAATTCGTTCCTAAATTGCTTGTTATATTCACCCACACAAATTAATGTTATGACTTATTTAAGGTCACAAATTTATAGTTATACAAATGATATATTTTAAATAATTAATTTTATAATTTTTATTTATTTATTACTTCATATCATGTCTATCAAAATTATATCACATAAATTAGAACCAAGAGAATATATAATTTGTAAGGAAATTCTAACTATCTTAACCTATGAAAACTTTTTTAAGTTTCTTTCAGGAAAAAATAAATTGTAGACTAGCGAAAGAAAAGAATAAGTCAAAAAAGTATGTATGAAAGGGGGGAATTGAAGCAATATAATAAATGGTAGTCTAGTTAGATAACGATAACTAAAAAGCTAAACATTAAAATTGTGGGAGAAGGATATATATAGGAGTAGGAGAAGGAGAAGGAGAAGGAGAAGGAGAAGGTGAAGGGTTAGTTCCTTTTGGAGTTATAGTGTTAATTTGAACTAAATGATAAATCAATTGTATCCTAGGAGACTCCCAAATGTAATCAATCATGTTGAATGATAAAGTTAGAAAATTGACCTTTCCAATAATATGAGAAGCCATCAATATTATATTACTTGTTATAAAATAAACTAACTTAACAAATTAATAAGGAGAGAGAGTAGGAGAAAATAGAAAGGAGCAAATGAGAAAGAGAGATCAGAAGAGAATTAGTATCTGTGTGTATATATTTTTCATTGCCAAAAACTGGCAATTTATAGCCAGAAAGAAGAGAAAAAACAAGTGGCAACTTGTCCACTTTGAATGGGTCTCATGTAAGAAAAAGGACATCCACTTATATCATAATACTCCCCCTTAGTTATTTTCAATATCCATAGATGTTGTGCCTCGTTAAAACCTTACTAGAAAAAATGCACTGAGAAAAAGAGTACACACATCTGCTAATACGCCTTGAGTGCTGCCTCATTAAAAACCTTACCAGGAAAATCGAGTGGGACAAAACCTTGGTTAAGGAAAAAAGAATGCAACGCATATTTTACTTCCCCTGATGAAAACTTCATTTGATATTTTGGAGACGACGCATTCCAATCTTATATCTTAGCTTCTTAAAAGTTGATGTTGGTAATGTCTTTATGAATAAATCTGCAAGGTTATCACTGGAACGAATTTGTTGTACATCAATATCACTATTTTTCTGGAGATCATATGTGAAAAATAATTTTAGTGAAATATGTTTTGTTCTATCTCTTTTTATGAAGCCACCTTTCAATTGAGCTATGCACGCAACATTGTCTTCGAATATAATTATGGGTACTTTGACATCATTTTCAAGGCCACATCTTTCTTTGATGAAATGTATCATTAATCTCAACCACACACATTCCTACTTGCTTCATGAATTGCTGTTATTTCGGCATGATTTGAAAATGTAGCAATAATAGACTGCTTTGTAGATCGCCATGATATAACAATTCCTCCTTGAGTAAATAGATAACATGTTTATGATCAAGCTTTTATGTGGGTATGATAAATAACCTGCATCTGCATAATCAATATGGTCTGCACAACCTTTGTTAGTATAAAACAAACCCATAATAATAGTACCCTTTAGGTATCACAAAATATGCTTGATACAGTTCCAATGCCTTTATGTTCGGGATGAACTATACCTTGCCAGCAAATTAACAAAAAATGTTATATCAGGACTGGTTGCATTAGCAAGATACATAAGTGCACCAATAACACTGAGATATGGTACTTCAGGAGAAAGAAGTTATTCATCCTCTTTTGGAGGTTGAAATGGATTTTTTTTCACTTCAAGTGGTCGAACAACCATTGTAGTACTTAATGGATGTACTTTGTCCATGGAAAATCATTTTAAGATTTTCTCAGTGTAGACAGATTGGTGGAAAAAGACCCCATTTGCTAAATGTTCAATTTGCAGACATAGATAAAGTTTTGTCTTTCCAAGGTCTTTCATCTCAAATTCTTTCTTTAGATATTCAATCGCCTTTTGGACATCTTCAGGAGTTTCAATGAGATTTATGTTATAACATAAACGGCGAGTATAAAAAATTCGAATTCCATTTTCTTAATAAAAACACATGGATAAATGACATCATTTATATAACCTTCATTTATCAAGTACTCACTAAGGCGATTATACCACATACGTTCTTATTGTTTCAGACCATATAATGATCTTTGCAATTTCATTGAGTAAATCTCCCAAGATTTAGTACATACTTCAGGCAATTTTAATCCTTCTGGGATTTTCATATAAATTTCATTATCAAGTGAACCATAAAGGTAAGCTGTAACTACATCCATTAGATGTATTTCAAGATTTTTATGTACAGCTAAACTGATGAGATATCAAAAAGTTATTTCATCCATAATAGGTGAATATGTTTCTTCATAGTTGACCCCGGTCTTTGAGAGAATCCTTGTGCAATAAGGTGTGCCTTGTATCTTACAATTTCATTTCTCTCATTTCGTTTTTGCACAAAAACTCATTTATATCCAATTGGTTTTATACCTTCAGGGATTTGGACTACAGGTCCAAAACCTCACATTTAGTAAGTGCGTCTAATTCTGATTGAATTGTCTTTTGCCATTCTGGCCAATCACATCTATGTCGACATTCTTCAATGGATTTCGGCTTAAGACTTTCAATATCTTGCATGGGTTAAGTGTAAATTTATATGCAAAAAAATTATCAATCGTGATTTTTGGTCGATCTAAATTTATCTCATCACCAGTAAAACTTATTGAAAGTTCTTCATTCACTTGAGTCCCGGGTTCACTGATTTCTTCAAGAATATCATGCTTACTCAAATCTTGATCTTCTTCATGAGGTTCTTTTGTAGTATCATCTTTTTTTTCTCACACTTCTGTTCTAGGATTTTTATCCTTTGACCCCAATGATCTGCCATGCTTCAAGCGTGTTTGGGATTCAGAAGTTATGATACTAGTAAATGGTTCTTTTGGGATATTAATCCGAATAGGCACATTCACTACAAGGATATGTGACTTAGTTATTCATTTAAAATCAATAAATACATCTTGCATTTGATTTGTTATTTTCTGTAGGTGGATGATCTTCTGGATCTCCTGCTCACATGTGCAAGTACGTGGATCAAAGTGAGATAATGATGAAACTTTCCACGTAATTTCTCTTTCGGGTTCCTTTTTCTCTCCTCCTAATTGTGGAAACATTGTTTCATCAAATCGACAATCTGCAAATCAAGCAATAAATAAGTCTCCTGTCAATGGTTCAAGGTAGCGAATTATGGAGGGTGAGTCAAACCCAACATATATGCCCACCCTTCGTTGAGGGCCCATCTTTGTACGTTGTGGTAGTGCTACAGGAACGTATACCTCACAACCAAAAATTCGTAGATGGGCTATATTTGGCTCATAACCAAATACTAATTGTGATGGAGAATATTTATTATAATGTGTCAATCTGAGACATACAAGTGCTGCTACATGTAAGATTGCATGACCCCAAACAGTAATTGGCAATTGTATTTTCATTAGTAAGGGTCGTGCTATCAATTGTAGGCACTTAATAAATGACTTTGCAAGGCCATTTTGAGTATGAACATAAGCAACATGATATTCAATTTTTATCCCAATTGATAAGCAATAATCATCAAAAGCTTGGGATGTAAATTCTCCAGCATTATCAAGGTGAATAGCCTTAATTGAATAATCTGTGAATTGCGCCCTTAATCTTATTATTTGTGTTAACAACTTCGCAAACGACAGGTTGCGAGATGATAACAGGCACACATGAGATCATCTTGATGATGCATTTATTAGAACCATATAATATCTGAACAATACACTAGGTGGATGAATAAGTTCACATATATCTCCATATATACGCTCTAAAAAGGCAGGAGATTCGATGTCAATATTCAGGGTCGATGGTCTGACAATTAATTTTCCTTGATAACAAGCAACACATGAAAATTCATCATTCATAAGAATCTTCAGGTTCCTTAACGGATGTCTAGTTGAATTTTCAAGAATTCGTCTCATCATTATTGATCTAGGATGACCCATTTGATCATGCCATATCACAAATATATTTAGAGTAGTAAGCTTTTGGTTTACGATCAAATGTGCTTCAATGACACTAATTTTTGCATAATATAGGTCAGACAACAAAATTGATAATTTTTCTAAAATATATTTCTGGCCTGAGACACTCTTGGTTATACCAATATATTCAATATTCATTTAATTTAGTCTCTCAACATGATATTCATTTTTAAAGATATCTTTAAAACTTAACAAGTTTCTTGGGGATTTAGAAGAGAACATTGTATCTTCTGTAACAATCTTTGTCCCCTTAGTCAAAAATATAATAGCTCTTCCGCAACTTTCAATCATTTTCGAATTACTAGAAATTATAGTAGCATTTGGTTTTTTTCTAAGCAAGTTGAAAAAATATTTCTCGTCTTTAAAAATGTCATGAATTATTCCACTATCAATTACAGAAATATCCTCATGATTGATCATTGATCCAAACAAAATTTGAGGCATATCCATATTTTTTTTTCAAAAAGAAATAAAGTAAATATTATAATTAATACATGACTCATTATATAAATTTTATTTATTTACATGAATTAGAAAAATACAAACATATCATTTAGTACAGACAAATAAAAAGAAAATTATTTAAATATTATTAGGCTTACCAATATTCATATTTTCTTCTGAAAAATTAAAGAAATTAGCTACATCCAGATGTATAGGTTCAATATTATCTTCAGAGATAGAGTTTGTTTTTCGATTATTTTCTGCCCTCTTCAAATATGTTTGATATAGTTTAACCAAATGTTTTGATGACTGGTATGTCCGTGATCAGTGCCCCATATCTCCACATCTATGACATATACTTTCTGAATTTTTCTTTGGTATAACTTCTGGCTTTTCACTCTTCTTTTTATATTGCTGCTCATTTCTCGGTGCCAACCGAGTATCATGGTTATAATTTGTTCTTCGACCACGACTACGATCATGATTGGGGTCATGACCTCTTTCTCGTTGGTTATAGTTTGTCTGATTCACTTTAGAGAGTGGAAAAGAACCAACGGGCCGACTATTATGATTTTTCATTAATAATTTGTTGTGGCGTTCAGCAATAAGAAGGTGAGAAAGTAATTCAGAATATTTTTTAAAATTCTTTGTGCGATATTGCTGCTGCAGGAACATATTCCCGGGTGGAAATGTGGAGTATGTTTTTTCAAGTTTGTCTTGCTCAGTGATTTCTTCTTCGCATAAATTTAATTGCACTATAATTCTAAACAAGGCAGAATTACATTCAGTTATATTTTTAAAATTCATTAATCTCAAATTTAGCCAATCATGACGTGCCTGTGGAAGGATGACCAACTTCAGGTGGTCATATCTTTCTTTTAGATTTTTCCACAGTTTAAGGGGGTCTTTTAATGTGAGGTACTGTAATTTTAACTCTCGTCAAAATGGTGGCGGAGAAATATCATGGTTTTGGCACGGTCTTAACTAGATGTTACATTGTCATCTTTGATGGTGTTTGTCAGACTAATCAATTCTAGGTGTATTTCGGCATCTAGTGCTTATGATGAGTAACATTTTCCAGATATATTAAGAGCAACAAATTCAAGTTTAGAGATATTCGACAATTTAAGAAAATAAATTTTTTACCCCTTTGTTACCTTCTTAAAATATCTCAAAGTGATAAAGTCTCGTACTGATAATGTTTTTTAAAATAAACTAACTTAGCAAATTAATAAAAAGAGAGTAAGAGAAAATAGAAAGGAGCAGATGAGAAAAAGAGATGAGAAGAAATTTTGTCTCTGTGTGTTAATATCACTGGCACTAACACACGTTTTTGAGTGTTAATATCATATATATTTGAAAGAGAAGAAACGAGTGGATCACAGGAAGTAGGAATAATCTTGGATTAGTATTACAATTGTACTAGGTAATAGGAACCTAGAAAGTGAGACATGTCCTTTTCCAATCAATCCTGGAGTAAGGGTGGGTTTTTGGTCAATTTTTTTTAAAATATAAGTTTTTAAAATAAAAAAAATCATTTATTAATTGAAAGTTCCTAATCTTGGATTAGTATTACAATTGTACTAGGTAATAGGAACCTAGAAAGTGAGACATGTCCTTTTCCAATCAATCCTGGAGTAAGGGTGGGTTTTTGGTCAATTTTTTTTAAAATATAAGTTTTTAAAATAAAAAAAATCATTTATTAATTGAAAGTAGAAAAAAGTAAGTTCCACAAATGACATTTCATATTTGAAGGTGTCCTTCCACTTTCCAGGACTCTAATTCTAAATCTAGAAAGAGAGAAAACATATTGAACATTCTGAGAATAGGTGAAATAGCTGCTGTTAATTAGATTAACTTGCTCACCTTTTTCATTCAAATTCGATGGCTTGAAATTCGAATACTGTGTATATTAATTGTTACTAAATTACTACACTTGTATACATTCGTAATTTCGTACCATCCAAATACTGAGTACGAAACTATAAATATCTCCTAAATCTGTGACAACTCATGAACCTGACTGCTGAGTATTGACCAATCTTTGACATTTATAAATGAGGTAAAACATTAATTACTATATTTGTTTAAATCAATATAATGGATATAAGTTATTTGAACTACAATTAAAAAAAAATTAATATTATATTAGTTTATATTTTAACATGCGACGGAAAGTTAGTTTTTATTTTTATCGAATTATTAATTAATGTTTATCATGAGATTTATCTGTAATTATTTAATAAGTTTATATATTGTTACTACATAAAAATTTAATATATATTTTTTATATTACCAACAATTTAATTAATTAGTGAATCTTTTTGGGAATTTAGTTTTACTGAATACAGCTAATCTTCTGGCTTATTAGGCTACGTAAGAATTTTTATTAATCCATCTTAAGACTGAAAATCATATCCTGATCAAATTACTTGTTGGAGTCTTTTTAAAATCAGTTTTTGTCTGCTTGATCTTTTAGAGCATATTATAGATAATTAACTAAAGTCACTAAGTTCACTATAACCACACTTTATCCAATTCAACAAACACGGCTAGAAAAGAAGGAATTAGCGATACAAAATTTCGTAGCTAGAAAAAATAATTTCATGCTAATTTTATTTAGCTATGGATTAGCGATAAATTATAAGAAAGTTCAATTAGCTAGGAGTTTTTTAGCGACGAATTATCTAGGGATTACCTACAAATTCTGTAGCTAATTCCATATTTTTTAGTAGTGAAAATAAATACTTTTCTGTCTCAATTTATATGACATCATTAGACTTGACATAATGTTAGAAACAAATGAAGATTTTTTTCAATTTGTGGTCTAAAATACTTTTGACCATTTATATATGTAGCTATAAATCATTTCATTAAGAAATAAAAGAAGAACTTTCAAAGTTAAGGATTACTCTCTCTGTCCCAAAAAAATTATGTCAAGATAATTTACGTGAGAATTACTCAATCTGTCCCAAAACAATTATGTGAAGAGAATTTATATGTAATCTTATAAAATAATATGATTTTTTTTCTAGGTAAAATAATGTGTAATATTACAATTGAGATATATGACGTAATATTTTATGTTGGATCCAATTTTAGTCGAATGCGATTTATTCCTTGGTGAGTGCTCTTCAATGCATTTCCATGTTCTCCCTCTTAATGGAATTAATGGAACTAGAAACTGGCATATATTCTCTATTATTCTACAAAAAATTCAACTTTATTGCATATGTTCCATCACATTATCAATTTATTCCCACGCAGATACTCATACATTTAATAACTTTTTGTTTTTGATAACCATATAAACAGTACCATTAACAATCAAAGTAATACACCTAGAGAGCACTCACCTCCATAATCACTAATTGTTATGAATGGTGAGCTTCTAGTAGAAACAACTAGTTACATTTTTTGTGCATAGCACATCCTGAACTAAATGCAAAGTATTCTATATATAAACTCCCTGCTCTTCGATTTGTTTAACATCTCGAATCTTTGTGCAGTTTCCTCTTTAATTTGTGTAACTACATCTGTCTCTTGTATGATTCTATGGTGGAAGATCTTCAAATTTCGAGGCCTCCAAGTATGATATAGAGCTACACCACATATAGCTACCATTACCTTTTTTTGGAATTTCTTCCCGTGCTTCCTACTGATGGACATTAACACTTGCTTCATGCCCCCTGCTTGGATGTGAGTGTTCGTCCAAGACAATAATTCTTCTCTGACTGCAGTGACCCAGGCACATTCAGCAAAATAAATGAGAGCTTGTCTCCATGGTCTGTATATCACACAAGCAACAAAAGGGATCATCTACCCTCATATGGAGCTTGAGCATTCTCTCTTTGGTTAGCAATCTCCCCAACACAGCTAGCCACATTATTACTCTATGTCTAGGTTGAGCTATTAATGTCCATATTAAATTTGCAATCTCCATCTTTCTGTGTACTCCCATCAATTGGAGATAGCTGCTGGTGATGGAATAAATTCCATTTGCTCTTAAACCATAGACCTTCCTATTATACCAGCTCATCATGCTTTTCTTGAGAGAGTGAATTTTCCTCCAATACCAGCTGCTATCTTGTGGCATTTTGTGGTCCCAAATGTTGGCGTGGTTTTTCATATAGACTCCATGAACCCACCTTACCCATAATGAGTCCTTCTCTACTATCAGCTGCCAAAGAAGTTTTCCCACTGATGTTACATTCCAAGTTCTACATTATTTCACATTCAAACCTCCTTTATTTTTGGGCAGACACACTTTATCCCAGGAAACCAAACATGATTTTTTCTGGCCATTTGAGTTTCCCCATAGATACTCTCTACATTTTCTGTCCACTTCCTTTAGAATTCTCTGTGGTATGATGAAAGTTGATCCTCAAAGACTATGTATTGAAAATAACACTGCATTCAACACCTGTAATCTACCGACATAGGATAATTGCTTTGCATAAGTAGTGGTAATCCTACTGGTTATTTTATCAATCAGTTGTTGGCACTCTAGTTTACTCTATTTTTTTGACGATAAGGACAGTCCTAAGTATCTAATTGGGAATTCCCTTATTGTGTAGCCTGTTCTTTTCAGCAATAAATTCTTCACTCTGTCAGTTACTCCAGCAATGAAGATACTGGATTTCTCCATATTTGCCACCAAACCAGTGGCTGAGCTAAAGTGTTCCATTGCTTCTTTTACTCTACTTACTGACTGCTCTTCTCCCTTGCAAAACACCATTAAGTCATTAGCAAATATTAAGTGTGTCAGTTTTACACCTTTGCACATGGGGTGAAATTTAAAGTCTGGAAACTGACCTATACTCTTAAATATTCTTGACAAATATTTCATAACTAGGACAAAGAGAAGTGGGGATGCAGGTTCGCCTTGCCTTAATCCTCTTTGGCCTTCAAAGTACTCATATCCTTCTCCATTTATCTTGATAGTGTACTTAGGAATTGTGACACTGTTACGATCCAATTCCTTAGGTCATGATGACATTTACTATAACCCACCAGTAGGTAAGTCAATCCGTCAATCCGAAACTTCAAGTAATGGGGTTGAGGGCAGAAACTAAACAAGAGTGGCGAATTATAAAGTTAGGCAGAAAGAATAAGCGGAAATAAACCAAAACATGATATAAACAACTAAAGATCCCTTCCAAAACCTGGAAGTCACAAGTACAGAGCTGCTACAAAATAAAAGACGAGTACAAGTCTCGAAAGTGGACCGAAAATATATACAACAACTGGCTAGTCTCAAAAGTCAAAAGACGGGCCATCGATACTGAAGGAGACAAGAATGATCCAAAAACACCAAGTGCTCACCCTAGTCTCCGAAACTGACTGCAACAGGCTTGATCTATCCACGGCGGTAGCTGGTGCTCCGTCCTGCATCACGAAAGTAGATGTAGAGTGTAGTATGAGTACCAAGACAACAGGTACCCATTAGGCATCATATGCCGAATGAGCAGAAAAGGTAAAAACAATATAAAAAAGAGGAATAGCCTAAATAAGAGTCAACATAAGGATCAAAAAAGGAAAAGAGTACTACCTATGAGAACTATAACTAACTATACCCAACTGGGCCCTCATAAGTCCAGCCAGGACACTCGTGCGCAAGTTAAATAAAAATCCGAACGAACCTCCATAAGCCCGTCGAGTACATAAAATAGCTACAACTATCAAGGCTAGAAACCAAGAATCTGCGATGTTAGGAGCCGAAGTACTATATCATTTCCAAACTCAGAATTTCCAAGAGTCAATCTATCTAGAGGTGACTTAGGGGTCGAGGCCATGACTGGTACCCAGATGCTCGCCCAAATGTTTAATGTGGCCAAGGCCGACACTGAGTACCCGAATGCTTACCATAATACATTGGTACAGTCGAGGCTAGGACTGGGTACCCGGATGCTTGCCGTAATACATCGATATGATCGAGACCGAGACTGGGTATCCGGATGCTCTCCGTAATACATCAATATGATTGAGGCCGAGACTAGGTACCCGGATGCTCGTCATACTTGCAAGCCGGTAGAGGCTGGGGCTGAGTACTCGGATGCTACCCGATAATTCAAAACAGAGGTCGGAACTTAGTACCCGGACGCTCACAGATAATTTATCTCATGATGCCAAACATTCTACTTCCCAACTAGAATATAGTAGTACCAAAAATCTTTTCCCAAATGAGTCAATCGATATGCCGCCAAAATTGAAACCAGAGCCAAAGTCAACGATCACGAAATCTAGTGTTTCCAACGTATCACGAAAATCACAATTATATCAATTTATGGATGAGGATATTGTGAAGAGCAAGGATAACGCCTAACTAAGGCCAAACTACCAGGCACTAGCCCGCTACACCATTCTACAAGGATCTAAGTCCACCGGAGCGACGCCGGGGCATCTAAAGCAAGTTTACATTCCATACTAAGGCCAATATACTCCACAGTATCAACAACATGATCATTCAACTCTCTTTATAATACTAACAAATAACGACAAGATACACATGCTTCTAAATATCCAAAAAAAACCGATAACAAGCCTAAAACATGATTTCTAACAGCTAAAATATACAATCAAACTACCCAACCTAAATTCCAACTATTTTAACATGCTTTCACACATTCCATCTCAATCTAAAGAAAGGTAAACCGTAGTCTACCTGTAGGCTAAACACGCGGGCTCTAAATCACTGTGCCGGAGCTTTTCTCTTTCGAACTGCTTCGGAATGCTTCCACACTGTCAAAAACAGAACCACAACATCAATACGGTCATTTAGACACTAATTTCATAATTTTTGGAGACGGACCAATTTTGGGGTCTAAAACGGGAATTGTGGAACTCACATACAGAATTTCGGATTTGACTCCCCAAAATAGGTTCTAAACGTCACCCGAGCTCACAAATCAGATTTATAACACAATTTTGGTGGGAAATTACATGGGACGAGCATGCAACCAAAACTCATAAATTTCAACTAAAAGACCTGAAAATGGCAGCATCAAGATCAGCTAATTTCGAAGAAACGAGACCCTTTCAACCCAGAAAAATTATACTACGATGATTCTGGCAAAACACCCCATAATCTATCATCAAGAATCACTCGAAATGAAGTTATATTGACCACGATACACTCTTCCAAAATTCAATAAAATTTCATTTCAAAAAAAACTAAATCAGTAACTAAACATGCATTTTTACCTAAAACAAAGCTTCCCCTCACATATCTGATGTCACCACAAGATTCCTCATGAAATTATCTTAAATTTAGAATCTTGAATCACCAAAATCGGGTTTATATAGGTCAAGAAATAATTTTTCAAAGTTCTTCAAAACCTTAATCCGAAAATGGACATTGTTGCAAATAAAATCACGATTTTACCTTAATCGAATGCTCCAAATCAGTTTTCAAAATCTCCAATGCGTTCTCCACGAAAAATCTCACAAGTTTTCCTTTTGAATCACCCAATTTGGAGCTCTGTAGCCTAAGATAAAGGGTTTTAAAGTTGGAGGAAATATCCCCCCAAAAAGGGTTGCTGAGCTGCTTTAAATATCAGATTTTGGAAAATCCAAAATCTCCGATAGGGTGCTCGAAATTCATTCGGAATCCGATGAAAAATAAACCAGATATGATACCCCACTAAATTCGATGTTCCGAACTCAATGGCGCATTAAGAATTCCCATAAGAGATCATTTTAATAGAAAGTGGGTCCCACACCCAAGAACCATTTTGAGCCACATTCCACAACGGGCATTGATATTAGTCCGAAAGCCTCGAAAAGCGAATGGAGGGTATTCTAGACCAAAATCGATTTCGGAACTAATCATGTTGTCAGAATTTTTATTCGAGCGCGTTTTCCAAGAATGTCGACCAAAGTCAATCATAGGCTAACTTTCAAAGTCAAAAGCGCTAAATGGCCCCAAACTCGTATCGATTACCTCGATAGTCATTCCAACAGTGCTACTAACCTAATTTGGTCATTCCAGAGCTGATGGAACCATCAGAATTTGAATTCAAGATCTCTTGACCCAAAACTCGAAAAGTCGCAACTAAACTAACTTAGGCCTTCAAAATATCAAAATGGACTCAGGACCTCTAAAAATTCAACCAACACTTCTTCTAGACCAAAAACCATCTCCCGAATTCAACGGAGTCGTCGTAATTCCATTCTGTGCATCGAAACTCCAAAAGTTGACCAAAGTCAAACCTTGGCTTAAAATTCCTCAATTTCTCAACTCAAGGTCTCAAAACTTCGTTACATATCCAAAATTGATTTCGTAAAGTCTCCTAAGCCAATTTCGATATTTCGGAGCTGTGGAATCGACAGAATTCCATTCCGAGACCTGTAGCTCCGATTGACCCCAAATACCACTTTTTAATACTTAAAACTTATGAAAATTCAAAATTTCTGAAGACTTAACTTTTCATAGGATTTTCTAAAAATCAACATCCGGTACCAATCAGAAACGACTCGGAGCATCTAAAGGAAGGTGAAAAAATGATCATTTTACAAAAATTCCAAAAATGACCTTGAGGGTCATTACAGACACATATCATTAGCAGCTTTATAAATCTATCTGGGAATCCATATCCTTCCAGAGCTTCCTCTAGGAACTCCCAACTCACCATATCATGGGCTTTTTTAAGGTCAATTTTCATAAGACATCTAGGTGTTGTCTTCCTCCCATAGTGTCTTAACAAATCATGACATATAAGTACATTATGGACCATGGACCTCCCTTGTACGAAGGCTGCAAGGTTGTCTGCTACTATATGAGCTACTGCATCTTTCAGTCTACTAAACATCATTTTAGATATGCACTTGTACACTACGTTGCAACTGGAGATTGGTCTATATTGGCATGCACCTTCAGGATAGTCAACCTATGTTATAAGAGCAATATTAGTGGAGTTTATTTGTCTGAGTAGCTTACCATTCTTTAAAAACTCTAAATCTGCCTCCATTAATAACTTTACTATGCCAAATTTAGGAATTAGACTTATTCCAATATAGTTATAGAGATAAATTTGTAGCTTGCTATTTTGTTATTTTTTTTCTTGCCATCACATATCAAATATTTTTTTTTGAGTCGAGGGTCAATCAGAAATAGACTTTCTACCTTTTAGTAGGCAAGATGTTCGTATATTTTACCTTCCTCAGACCCTACTTATAGGATTACACTAGTTATATTGTTGTTGTTGTTACTTATATACTTTTCAATATAGTTACGAAGATGGTTTTATTTCTTGCTATTTTGTTATCTACGTTGGATAATTTCCTTTGAATCGGAGGTCTATCAAAAATAATCTCTATAAATAGGGATAATGTCTAAACATCCTACTTCTATGGGGTGTAATCTTGACCAAAAAAATTATTTCTAAAATAATTTATATGTAATCTAACAAAACACTATGGGGCGGAATGGGGTGAACAATAATCTTGAATAGTAAATATATTTTCGATGATTAGGGGAACCAAAAAAATAATAATCAAACTATACTATACTTAATTAAATCATACAAATTTTTAACATATTTTAATTAAAATGACCTTTTTATGAAATTAAAACATGATCTTAAGGTTGGATTTACATTTTTGGTCCATCTTTAATTTTAGGACATCAGGCCCAATTTTAGAGCAAAGGTTCATCTGGTTTCAAGAGTTTATTATGCCTAGTTTTAAAGCATAGCTAGAAGACTATAAAATAATTAAGGAAAAATTACCTAAATACACAACTTATTTTATCATATTTTCTAAAATTTTCCATCATTTAAAAAAAAATACAAAAATTCCTACTCTATTCTATTCTCTGATGCATCACTTTACGCGATGTATAGATCGGATACATCACTTTACGCGATATATCAGTCAGATACATCACGTTACATGATGTATCGGGACGTCGGATACATAACTTTACGCGATCTATTGATCGGATATATCACTTTAAGCGATGTATAGGTCAAGTGATGTATCAGGACGTCGGATACATCACTTTAAGTGATGTATCAGGACGTTTTGGGATGTATCTGTCTTCCACTAAATTTAAGAGATTTTTGTAATTTGGAAAAGAGTAGGGATAGAATATAATTAGTTCTTAACACTATGAGGCTTTTGTAATCCTTCCAATAATTAAACCTTGGTTGTTCGCGAGGAATTGTACTAGACCACAAGTCGCGTCTAGGGGCTCTATGAACACCCTTAACCGCTGAGCTATTGCTTTCCATTGTGTCTAGGAGTGTTCAAAATTCACCCCAATTTTGGGTTTTGGAATTTGGTGTTCACTCGACATCTTTATTTGCTTTGGTTAATTATAGATAATTAGAGTTTTATTTTGATCAATAATTTCTCATTTTTACTTGTTTATTTAAACTATTTGAGTTTATATTTTTCAGAGTTATTTATATTTACATGACTTTTTTGACAAAAGTAAATACAAGCGAAAGTAATAACAACAAAATCTCTTCAGCATTTATAGAAAAACATAAAAGATCTTTCATCTATGAAAACTCTAGAGCTTCCATTGCTTTCATAAATAAAAGTTTTGTAAAAATTATAATAAAAAATAATAATTTGTTATGGGGTAGGAGGATTATAATGTTCTTGAAGTCAGTTTTGATGATTTGAAAAACTCAGGGAATAGGTAGAGGACTTGGTTCCTTTGAGGACTTCTTGCTGATAACGATAACAAATAAATAGTACATAACAGATCCTGCCAAGTCTGCAGGTGTGTATGTATACAGTCGAGTGCCAATGCAGAAGGCCAGTTGTCTAACCAATACAAATCATCCAGTACAAGGTATATCAGTGATATATACACTCTTTACAATATTTTCCACTTGGCTTTTTGAATGTGAAAAGGAATATTCATACAATCTCATGCTCTCAAGTATTGGAAATTTGCTCTTGAAGAAGACCAAGTATCAGATAGAGCATTGTTTTTGTTCTTATTTTTAGAGTTGTAATTTCTTGTTCTTAATCTTGTAAGGTCTACTTCCTAATCTGTAAAGGAAGTTAGATCAACTCTTATTTGTTATCTCTTTTGTTCATTTTACCAAAGTAACTAGAGCTAGGTATGGAGACCATCTGCACTCTAAATCATCTAGAAAGCAATAGAGTTATTGTTTCAAGTCTGTAACAGAGTTGTTACAATGAGTGGAGAGGGATTGTGAGTACAATTCCTAGATTATAATAGCTTGTAATCTGAATCTTGGTTCAATTTTTCTAATGAAGATTTGAGTTGAAATCCTGTGGGATAGGTCGTAGTTTTTCTCCCTTGAACAAGGAGTTTTCACGTAAAAATCTTGTGTCTATTTTATTTTTTGGTTCTTTAAGTTGCTACATTGATTTCTTATAAGGGACCCGATCCCTACTATTTTGGTGGAAGAATACATTATAATAATTGGTATCAGAGCAGGTTTTTCTATTTGGTTAACACCAATATAAGGTACTGAGAGGATAAATTCTTCGTACAGATACCCCGAAGGAAAGAATATCAATTGACCTCCAGTGTTCAAGGGACACTACTTCTTACTGTGGAAGGCAAGAATGGAAGCTTACATTCAAGCTAAAGATTATGAACTCTGGACAAGAATTTCTGATGGTACTGAATATCCAATGAAGAGAGACAGTGAAGGAAATGATGTAAAAAAGGAAAAGATCGAGTATGAAACAGATGACTTTAGATTGCTTAAAAAGAATACTGAAGCCAAGCACATACTTATCTGTGGTCTTGGACCAGATGAGTATGCTCAAGTATCCAATTGTACCTTCTCAAAGCAAATACGAGATATTCTCATAGAAACATATGAAGTGGATGATGACAGAAGTGATTCTGGTTCAATAGTTGCTCTCATGGCTAAATCGAATGTTGAGGAGGAAGCTAAAGAAGAGGTAACACTTCTTGATCTTAAACAGAACCTGCATACTTATTCTATAAAAAATTGAGAAGTCTTGCTATCGTGTTGATAGATTCGATTATTGAGCTATCAAATAATTTTAAAAACTCATTAATTGTTCAGATACCTCTCAAGATGAGAATCTATCTCTAGTTATACAAATATCAGATCTAAAAGAACAAATAATGGTTTTAGTGGCAGAAAATACAAATCTTACTCTTGATATTAAGAAGTTGAACCAAAATTTTTTTAGTGGCAAAGGTATAGTCAATAATGTACATCTTGAGCTAGAAGGAGAACTATGATGCTGAAGTAAAGTTGGCTATGATTCTTGATAGAAATGTACAGCTTGAAAAGAATCTAGCCTTGACAAAAGAAGAACTTTTTAAATCACTAAAATAGACTGGCCACCCAAAGAATTTTGAAAATGCTATTGATAAGAATAACAATGGTAGAAGAAGTCCAGAAAATTCCAAAATCAGTTTCTCTCACATTTCTAATGAAAAGTGTGATTCAGAATCTAAAAACTGATTGTGTCTTCACTGTGGTCGTGATGGTCATTTGAAGAAGGATTGTCTAGCTTTGAAAAGGTCTCTAGACAGGATTTCTTATCATGATGAACATGAAGTGATGCAAAAAAAGTAAACTGTTTCTAATTTTGAACTTTATCATAAGATGAGAAAAGAAACTTTACCTCATTGGGCAAAAAAGACTCTTTTGCACCTTTGTCTGATTATTGAGAACTCAGATTGAAATGGGTTCCTAAATCTAATAAATGATTTGTACAGTAGGAAAGTGGGGGAAGTAACAAGCAATGCTGGTTCATAGACAGTGGTTGCTCAAAATACATGATTGGCAAGATCGAAAACTTCCTCTCACATAAGGCACTTAAAGGTGGAGGTGTCTCTTTTAAAAATGGCAAAAAATGTTACATTCTAGGAGTGGAAAGAATTGGTAAATCTGTAAAATAATCTATTGAGAATGTTTACTATGTGAACGGCCTGAAATATAGTCTTTCAAATGTTTCTCAAATATGTGACAAAGGAAATGAAGTTAGGTTTCGATCAGAGTTGTGTATTATTTCAAATCTAAAATCAGGAGAAATGATTCTTACTACTCATAAATGCAAAAACATGTATGTTGTTGATCTGAATACTGCTCAAGGGAGTGATCTTACATTTTTAAGTGCTCAAAGTGAAAGTGCTAATTTGTGGCACAAAAAATTGGGTCATGTAAGCTCATCTCTACTGAACAAACTGGTATCGAGGGACCTAGTATGTGGGTTGCCCAAAGTTAAGTTTTCAAAGAAAAAAATGTGTGATACATGTGTCAAAGGAAAGAAAATACAATCCTTCTTTAAATCCAAGAAATAAGTGAGTACCACGAGACCACAAGAATTAATTCATATGGACTTGTGTGGTCCTATGAAAATTCAAAGTAAAGGTGGAAATAAATATATTCTAGTTATAGTGGATGATTATTCTCGATACACCTGGACAATGTTTCTGATGTCTAAGGACAAAACTTATGATGTATTATTGATATTTTCAAGATGATTCAGACAAAGCTGAACCGTAATATTGTTGGAATTAGGTCTGATCATGATATAGAGTTTGAAAATGCAAGAGTTGATAACCTCTATGCTGAAAATAGGATATATCACAACTTCTCAGCTCCAAGGACTCTACAGCAAAATAGTGTAGTTGAAAGGAAGAACAAAACCTTAGTTGACATTGCTAGAACCATGCTCATTGACTCAAATCTTTCTAAAAATATCTGGGCAGAAGCTGTTAACACAGCCTGTTATGGGACAAACAGATATTTAATAAGGTTAATTCTGAACAAAACCCCCTATGAGCTTCTCGATAATAAGAAGCCCAACTTGAGTTTTTGAACGATAAAAAAGATGATCTTAGAAAGTTTGATCCTAAAAGTGATGAAGGATTTTTTTGTAGGATACTCCTCCTCAAGCAAAGCTTACAAGGTATATAATAAAAGAACCCTATGCATCAAAGAAAGTGTTTATATGATTTTTGATAAAAAATCTGAAATCAAATATCTTGCAAGCAGAGATGATGATGAATTAGAGGAATTGTTACAAATTCAGAGAGACATCTTCAATGAAGTCACCTCCAGTAATATGAATCTTGTCGCTAATGTGGCTGAACCTGAACAAGGTGAAGAAGTAATTGAAGATGTGGAACCTAAAGAGAGACCTGATCTCTTTGTTAACTCTCGAAGGAATGACACTGTTCAAACAAAAATGAGGATTTGGAAAGTGAGAATAAAGAAGTTGAGAAACCTACTCAACCTTCAACATCCCCAATAGGGTGGAAATACAAGAAGTCTCATCCTTTTGATAATCTGATTTCTCTATTAGATTCTGAAATACAAACCAGATCCAAGACAAGAAATCTAGTAACATTCTCAGTACTTATTTTGAATATTAAGCCAAAGAATGTCGAAGAAGCTTTGAATGATGCTGATTGGGTAAATTTTATGCGAGAAGAATTACATCAGTTCGAAAGAAACAAGGTATGTCATCTAGTTCCTAAACCTTCTGATATAACAATAATTGGGACAAGGTGGGTGATTAAAAACAAACTAGATGAAAATGGAGTCATTACAAGAAACAAGTCAAGGTTGGTAGTGCAGGAAGAAGCGATAGATTATTATGAGACATTTATATCTGTGGCTAAGATGGAAGATATCAGAATTCTTATTGCTTTTGTAGCCTTTATTGATTTTAAACTATTTCAAATGGATGTAAAAAATTGCCTTCTTAAATGGCTTTCTAAAAGAAGAAGTTTTTGTAAAATAGCCTCCTTGGGTTTGAGGATGTTGATCATCCAAATCATGTTCTCAAATTGGAAAAGGCTTTGTATGGATTAAAACAGGCTCTTAGAGCATGGTATGAGAGACTATCAATCTTTCTTCTTGGAAATGGCTTCAAAAGAAGAAGGATTGATAACACATTATTCTTAAAGTCTAGAGGAAAGGAATTGCTCATTGCTCAAGCATATGTTGATGACATTATCTTTAGGGCCACATCAGAATCTCTCTACGAAGAATTTGCAAATCGTATGGGAAGTGAGTTTGAAATAAGTATGATGGGAGAGTTAAGCTTCTTCCTGGGATTGCAAATCAAGAAAATACCAACTGGAACGTCTATCTATTAAGAAAAGTACATCAAGGAACTACTAAAGAAGTTTTATATGATGGATGCAAAGCCTATTGACACTCTCATGGAAACCAATCTAATATTGAATGTTGCTAAAACTGATCCTAAAGTTAATGAGACTATGTATAGAGGGATAATTGGGTCTCTACTATATCTAAATGCTAGCAGGCTTGATATTGTGTTCAGTGTTGGTATGTGTGTAAGGTTTCAGGCTTGTCCAAAGGAGTCACATCTGAAAGACGCCAAGAGAATTCTAAGATATCTAAAGAAGACTAATGACCTAGTCCAGTTTTACCCATCTAGAGACTCTTTTGATTTGGTGGGATATGTAGATGCAAATTATGCAGGATTTCAGGTTGACCAAAAGAGCACATCAGGAATGGCTCATTTCTTGAGTTTATGCCTTATCTCTTTGTGAACTAAAAAGCAGAATTATGTTGCTCTTTCAACAACTGAGGCAGAATATGTCTCTGCAGCATCAGGTTGTGCACAACTGCTTTGGATAAAGCAACAACCAAAAGATTTTGGGATTGTCACTCATACAATTCCTCTCTTATGTGACAACACTAGTGCTCTAAATATAACAAAAAATCCAGTACATCATAAGGGAACAAAACACATAGATGTCAGACATTATTTTCTAAGAGATAATATTGAAAAAAGGCATATCTCCATGAAATTTTGCAAAACTGAGGATCAAATTACTGACATTTTTACAAAGGCTCTGAATAGGGATCAGTTTGAGAAGAACAGACTGAAGTTAGGATTGTTAAAGTTGAACTGATCTGCGCTATATTTGAGGCTTGCAACTCTACTTAACTATAATCAGGATACAAGTATCATTAATCTTTGCATTGTTATATTTGTGAAAATCTAATTAGGTACCTATACAGGTATACAAGCACAGGAATTACTTTTGAATAAAGGGAGAACTGGAAGGAAAGAGAATTTATCTACAAAACTATAGATAGGGACCTGGTCCTGTCTCAAAGTTAGTGCACTTTACATTTGCTCTATTAACTGATAATGTAAATCATTGTAATTGGTACTGATCAACCATTTTTTCTTGAAATCGTTGTCCAAAAGGTTAACTCTCAATTACTGTGATTGTGTCAAAGGAATCCGACTCTTGGGATCAACAAAATTTCTTCTCCCTTCCTTCAAATCTTTTTCCCTCTCTTGGTCCATTAACACATTGATCATACCCTTTAATATCTCTTCCTGGTGTGAAGATGTCTGAATTTTTTTTTGAGAAGGAGGAGTTGAAGCACTCTTAAGTGCTAAAGATGTTGAGATTGCGAGGCTTAACGCACAGCTAGCTACTGCACAATTTGAGGGACCAGGTTCTTCTAAATTGGAAGCACTCAAAGAAGAAAATGACAGCACAAGTAGTCAGTCTCAAAGACAAACTGCTTCTACATCATAAAAATTATGCCAATCAGATGTCTTTTCTCCTCAAATCGCTCTCCCAAAAACCCTTATAGATACCTAGTGTCATGTTCTCTTTCTTAAACTAATCACAATGGTTCACTTTTTAGTTAGTTTGTAATGTTTTGAATATTATCTCTTAGTTGTGATGAATGAATATTTTTGCTTCTCCAATTTAATCTCCTGATTCATTGCTTCTTGGCGTATGATTGTGTTGCCCTCAGTGGCTCTGACTTTTCTATAATATTGCATGCTTAAATTTTAGTTTACTGTTCTCCTTTTTAATGATGTCAAAATGGAAAATATTGTAAAGCTGATGATATATGAGCTTGTGGTGAAAGGGAAAACATTGAAAGGGGGAACAAGGGAACATTTCTTTTGTGGCTTGTTGGCTATAAAAATTTTGTTACTCTAATTCTGCTTCAGGATGTAAAGGGGGAATGTTGTAAAGAAGTTTGCCATCATCTAAAAGAGAAAATTGATAATGCTCCTGAAGTCGGTTTTGATGATTTGACAAACTCAGGGAACAGGTAGAGGACCTGGACCGTTTGAGGACTTCTTGCTGATAGAGACAACAGACAAATAGTACATAATAGATCCTGCCAAGTCTACAGATCTGTATGTACACGGTCGTGTCCCTGTGCAAAAGGTCAGTTGTCTAACCAATACAAATCATTCAGCACATGGTATATTGGTGATATATACACTCTTTACAATATTTTCCCACTTGGCTTTTTGAATCTGAAAATGAATATTCATACAAGTTCATGCTCTCAAGTATTGGAAATTTGCTCTTAAAGAAGACCAAGTATCTGATTAAGTTATCAGTGTTTTTGTTCTTATTTTTAGAGTTGTAATTTCTTGTTCTTAATCTTGTAAGGTCTACTTCCTAATCTGTAAAGGAAGTTAGATCAACTCTCATTTGTTATCTCTTTTGTTCATCTTACCGAAGTAGCTAGAGCTAGTTATGGAGACCATCTGAACTCTAAATCATCTAGAAGTGTAGTGATTTAGGAAACAATAGAGTTATTGTTTCAAGTCTGTAACAGAGTTGTTACAAGGAGTGGAGAGGGATTGTGAATATAATTCCTAGATTACAATAGCTTGTAATCTGAATCTTGGCTTAGTTGTTCTAGTAAGATTTGAGCTGAAATCCTGTGGAAGTGGAACGGGGTTTCCACGTAAAAATCTTGTGTCTATTTTATCTTTCTATTCTTTAAATTTTTGCACTGATTTCTGATAAGGGACCCGGTCCCTACTTTTCTGGTGGAAGCATACATTCTAATAGAGGAGGGTGACCGGATCATCATAGTCGCTTCCTTGAGCCTTTCATCGTTGATCAAGCACGATATTTAAACAAATACTAATTTGAAAATATATTGAACATTTTGATTTCTGAGGATAGATAATAGGTGCTCCTAATTAGATTAGCTTGCTCACTTGTTTCATTCAAATTAGATGGCTTGAAATTCAAATTCTGCCTACATTGTTGCTAAATTACTACAGATTCGTACCATCCAAATACTGAGTACGAAACTATTAAAATCTCCAAAATCCTTATTTAGATAGATAACACCATAAAGGCATGTAAGCATCAACTTCCACATAACGATCTCCGATTTCTAAACATTCAGGTATAATGTTGTGTAATAAAATAAATTAGGATATGTGACCTAATATTTTATGTTGGATTCTATATTTTTGAAAATTATAACTTTTTGTTCATAAATTGCATTTGACAGATGCGTTTTAAGCCGATTTGTTTGTGATCTTCAATTCATTCCCTTGTTGTCCCTCTTAATAGCATTAATGGAACTAGAAGTAGCATATATTCTCTATAATTATACCAAAAACTTTACTTTATTGCATATATTCCACCACTTTATTAGTTTATTCCAATATAATACGCATACACTTAATAACTTTGCCATGCCAAATTTAGGAATTAGACTTATCTCAATATAGTCATAGAGATTGTTTTGTATTTTACTATTTTATTATTATTTTATTTTGCAATTTTGTACCAAATACTTCCTTTTTGCAAGTGGAGGGTCTAGTTAACTTTTTGGTTTGGATTACTCACAAGTCATATTAGATTGGTATAATTTTGAAGCTATATAAATAAAGAAGTATGTGACATGTAAGTCATGCTAAATATAATAGATATGATTTCATGGTATATTTAATATAGTTTAGATTACTCACAAATCGTACGAAATCACCAAGATTTCAAAGCTACACATAAAAAAGGAGAAAAGATTTTTCCAAGTATCACCAATATTGAAATATTTTAAAAATTATTTTTTCAAATATCATAAATAAAATAGAATTATATTTTATACGAGTGAAATGGATTTATTTAAAGAATTATTTTCTCTAGTATCATGAGTTAGAATCTTAAAGAATTATATTAAGAAACTGTGAGCGAAATACCATAAAGAAAAATATAAATTTTAAAAATGTATCCAAACTATGACAAACTGATATGGCTTTATTATATTTAACCTAATTTTCTTGTATTGAAATTTGAATTACTCACAAATTATACCTGAATGTCATGATAAAGCTACAAATAAAAAATAAAAAATAAAGCAAGTTACAACTAATCAATATAATTTCCTATCTATATCATGGGATAAATATCACAAATCATACTGGATAATCGCGACAAATCTGACCATCATTAAAGGCACCAACTTATATTGTAAGGACAAATATGTCATTTTCCTTGTTCGTAAACCCAAATCATATGCCTTTTTTTTTCCTAAGAATATATGAAAGTCCCAGGTAGAATACTATAGTTTAATAAACTAGCTAGTTGGTAATAATGCATGGCTTCTGTACGTCGTGCACTCCCCAGTCCCCAATAGTTTTCGCTTCAGCATGCTTACATTAGATCGAAACATTAAAATTTAGACACAAAAGAAGTTGTAATTTCTAAATATTATTAATTGTCATGACAAAATTACAATACATGTTAACATCCGTACCATCCAAATATTGAGTACGAAATAACGCTAGGAATATCTCCTAAACATTCTCACTTTGAGGGAGCATTTCCATTGCATATAAACTGTCAAAGTAGTAATAATTATTTATAAAGAATAACTCCATAAAGACATGTCACTCATGCAACTATCATCAGCTTCCACATAATGATCTCCGATTTCTGAACATTCAGGTGGAGGTAGCATTAGTCCTTCCGCCATATTTGTAAGTAATCCCGCCATGTAGAACAGCTCTTCCTCATCCATGAAGAACGCATTTTCTCGCATTTCAGGAGTAGTACTGCTAGCAAATTCTCCTAAAACTCCTTCAGACTCTACCAATGGTCGGAAGGCATGGGCAACCTCAGCGGCTGCCCTTTGAATATCTTTGGTGTCTGAGGAAGCCGGGATAGGCAACCTCCAAATAGAGTCAGCGAAATTTAAGCAAGCAGTACGACCCCTTAATGCTATAGCAGCCACATCATGAGCTCTAGCCACCCATTTTCCCGAATTCCTCATGCTGATTCCCCTGTATATCGGATGTCGAGTTTCGCGAAACTTCTTCCTGCCAGCTGGTTTTTTCAGGTTATTTGAAGTTAACATGAGTGATGAATATTCAATAAGTTGGTGTTGGTCCATTAATAAAGTAGTCTTGCAGTTAAGAGGTTTTTGCTTTGTTTAGTAATGTACTAAATTGGATTTCTATATACAGGAAGAAGTAACGAGTAAGATTATGAAGACTGAGTAAAAAGAACACGCGTAAGGGACAGGCTGGATATTATACGAGACAAGTGGATTGATTTTTAGAAAACTAAGTTAAACGTGTCTAACTCCTATGGGTGTCTTTTTTGCTGATCTGGCAACTAGTGAACGGCTGGACTATACAGCTCTGCTGAGTATTCACCAATAATCTTTCACATTTGCAATATTATAAAACAAATCTAATTACTATATTTGTTTAAATCAATTAGATTTAAGTTAGTATTTGAACTACATTAGCACATTTTTTTATATTATATTAGTTTATACTGAAGGAAAGCTGACTTTTATTTTTTTTAAATTATCTAAATACACATCTTATTTTATCATAATCTCTTAAATTCCCTACCATTTAAAAAAAATTCAAAAATCCCCTCTCAGATACATTAGTACTCCTTTTTCTCTGATACATCATTATCTCCCTCTCAGAAACATTCCTCCCTCCCTTAGGTATTCGGATGTCATATCCCCTCTCTGATATGTCTCTATCCCTTCCCTCCCCTATTGGTTACATCCCTCCACTATATATCCGGATCTGCTGATGTATTCGAAATTCATAAATTTTAAGGGATTTATGTAACTTAGAAGAGAGTAGAAAAATAATGTAATTAACACTATGAGATTCATGTAAATTATACTTTATTTTTATCATCGAATTATTATTAATATTTATTATCAGTGTAATTATATAAATATTTTATGTATTGTTACTGCATAGAACTTTGATTTTTTTATAATACCAACAATTTAATTAACTAGTTAAGTGTACGTACTTTGCACGTATGTATCACGTTAATAAATGATAATATACATTCCTCCAACTTATCACCGACAATCTGTTCAGGGATCCAAAATCAATGATGGCAACTAAATACGAGGGTTGCGCTCATTGTGGGACTTAACCCAACACCTTACGGCATGAGCTGATGACAGCCATGCACCACCTGTGTCCACATTCCCGAAGGCACCCCTCTCTTTCAAGAGGATTTGCGACATGTCAAGCCCTGGTAAGGTTCTTCTCTTTGCATCGAATTAAACCACAAGCTCCATCGCTTCTGCGGGCCTCCGTCAATTCCTTTGAGTTTCATTCTTGCGAACATACTCTCCAAGCGAAATACTTAACGCGTTAGCTACAACACTGCACGGGTCGATACGCACAGGGCCTAGTATCCATCATTTACGGCTAGGATTACTGAGGTATCTAATCTCATTCGCTCCCCTAGCTTTCATCTCTTAGTATCAGTGTCGGCCCAACAGTTATATATATATATATATAAAGCACAAAATTTTATAAAACAACTTAAATTTTTTAAGATAAAAAATGCACATAGAAAAAATATTATAACTTACCACCACACCAATAATTAAGAAGTAAAATTCTATGTACTGTACAATTGGATATTTTTTTTCTTTTTCCAACTCCTACCCCTTCCAAGAAACAAATGGGAAAAAGCAAAAGCAATCCTTTCTCCACAACCTGTTTTCAATTTCTCCCCTCTTTCTCTTTCCCCTTCTGTGGAAAGATAGCTAGATTGGGCATAAAGATACGACAATGCTGACTACCTATTTACATATAAAATTATTAGTTATACAATTTTTAGACTTTCAACATAGATAACTTGAATTTGATCATGGTCATAAGCATAACACTATACTAATAAGTTACTTTATTGGCGCAAGATGACAATCTAAAAATTGCAATGGAAGAAAATTAAAGTCATCTACCAAAAGGCTAGCAAGACTATAGTTTCGTCACTAAATCAGTATCACAATGTAAATGTTTATTTTAAAATATATTTAATTAATCATTGTACAAGAACATAAAAATATCCATCACAATGGATACAATACACTCCTAATTATATATGTCTGATGTATAAATAAACTGTAAATTCATTCATAGACATGCTATGATCATAAATAAAAAACTCGACAATGTGAGAAGGAGAGTGAGCAAATGTATGAACACTAATTGTATTAAACTGAAAAATGCCAGATTAAAAGAGAAGAGATGCTATAGCACTTCACTAATTAGTAACTAACTCAATTTAACTAACTATAAGATAGTTTGTTACAACTAACAACTTCAAAAGAACTAATTTGTCAGTCTGCATACCTTATTTCCTTGACTAACAAACCCTTGAGGTAGCTGCATGTAGATTTTATTTTTTAGATCACCTTGTAATAAGGCATTCAACACATCTATCTGATGTATATACCAATGCCTTGAAACTTCAAGAGACAAAATAGATCTTACTGTCATCATATTAACAACAGGTGAAAAAGCTCTTTATAATCTATCTCTTCTTGCTGACCATACCCTTTAGCAACTAACCTTGCTTTGAACCTCTCTATTTCTCCTATTTATTTGTACTTGACTTTGTATATTCATCTACAACCTATGGGCTTATTCCCTTGAGGTAAATCAGTATTCTCTTGAGACTTGTTACTCTCCAGGGCTTGGATTACAGCTTGGAATATCTACCCACTATTTATCCTTAATAGCCTCTAAATAACTAGTAGGTTCCTTAATAGTGGAGGTAGCAACAATATAGCATTGATAAGTGAGTGAGAGAGAGAGATGGGAATAGCTCATGTATTTAGATAGTGGATACTCAACATCATTGGTTATGTTCAAGGAAACAAAATCCTTCATTCATGAAGGAGTTTGTTTAGTCCTAGTAGATCTTCTATTAGGAGCTGGAATTATAGTCTCTTGTTGAACATGAACTAGTTCTCCAAGGACAATTTCATTGGTAGGAATAACTATAGGAATAATTAGCTCTGACAAGTCATGCTCTTCACCAGCATGATCCAATCTAACATCTTGTTGTTCCACACCAACAGGACCATAGTCAGTTTTCACAACTTGTGTTATGCTAGCATTTTCATCACATCTGATTGACATAAAAGCTAACTGGTTGAGCTCTTTAACTGCACACTTGAACCCTGAAGAGTATCTATAAATATGTGTTGTTTTTCTTAACTATCCATAATGGAAATATGTCCCCTCTGAAGATGACACTCTTACTTGTAAAAAATGATCTATTTACTTGATCAAACAGTATGTACCCTTATGTATTTCTGAATATCTCATATGGACTACTGACTTTGATCTTGACATCATCTTTCCACGTTCAGTAAGATTTTTTTTTGCTATGCAAAAAAACCCAAGTGTTCTTAAATGATACAACATTGGTTTGCTACCATATAACTTTTCATAGGAAGATTGAAAACCAATCACGTTGCTAGGTAACCTATTAATGAGGTAAGCTGCAGCTAACACCCAATAACCCCAAAATCTCAAGGGTATTTTGTCTTGAAATCTTAATGCTCTTGTCATTTCAAGTAAATGTCTATGTTTTCTCTCAGCAACTTCATTTAGTTGAGGGGTATATGGACAAGATTTTTGATGAATAATTTCCAATTCTTTAAACATACTGTTACAAATTGGGTTAACAAACTCTGTGCCATTATTAGATCTTAATATTTTGACCATTTTTTTCTAATTGAGTCTTAAAATACTATAGGAATATTTGGAGATAAACACAAATATCACACTTATGTTTAAGAAAGAATAACCAAGTCATTATGAAAAAATCATCAACTATTGTAAGAAAAAACTTGTTACCATTACAAGTAGGTGTATTATAGGGACCCCAAAGATCAACATGCATCAAGTCAAAACAACTACAACTTTTTATACTAATGGAAGGAAATACAAGTCTTGTCTATTTACCATAAGGACAGACCAAACATTTAGAGACTTTACACATACTTTGCTTATTCATAGCAAATATCCTAGTAAGAAAATCTAGGGAAACATGTCCTAATCTTTAATGTCACAACTCCATATCTGACTCTTTGACATATGTGTGTACTTTATCAATAGCACATACAATTTCCTTAGTAACACTCTCATTGTTTTGTATTAATTGCCTTCACAACAAATACATACCTACTTCTTCTTTACCAACCCCATTCACCTTCCCACTGTAAAGATCCTAAAAACACAAAAATTGGAAAAGAAGGAGACTGGGTAACTTAGTGTTGAAGATAAAGATCAAGAAGAATCTAAAAAATGGGTTGAACAACATGGTCCAATAGATAGGAGTCCTGCAGACTGTTAAAGATTTCTAAAGAGTTAAGTATAGCCAGACACACTGTTACATGAGTTAGAGAGTCAGAATAGGACTAGGCTGCTGCCATGTGCTTATAGTAGTTAATTTGTAATTATCTCATTGTATTTGTGTTGTAGTAAAATTCTAAATTTAGCTAGTGTAAGACTCTATAACCCACTCCTGTATAAAGGAGACTTGTACTCATTTATTATCATCAATACAATCTTTGATTTCTCTCATTCTTTTGTTGAGAATTCTACATGGTATCATAGCATTAAAGCTCTTCCAATATTTAAAGTATTGAATTTAAATATCACGATTCAAACCTAGGGCCTAGATATGACACGACGAATAAGACACCCGGAGGTACCTCACCCCAACCTCGTAGTATTCATTAAGCATTTCATTAGGAATGATAAACAAATTAAGCAGAACATAAGGGGTATAGGGACTAAGGAGCTTCAGCTTAATAAGAATTAAAGACAATATAACATCCTTTACTATGTCCAACAATACCTTTTATATTAAGACTTGGCGGGGGCTAAGACATATCCCTAGTTCACCTTCAAGATTAAGTCAAAAAAATACAAAACTTAATTTAAATGTCTAAACATAACATAAGCTAGATAAGATAGGAGTGTCATTTCCGGAACATGGGAACTCACCAAAGTGGTAGACTTTAACACTCAACTTAGCCACGGGGAGGAGATTGTGGAGCAACATTGGTCCCTAAATTATAATATCATATAGGTAAAAATATGCGTTAGTCCTTTGAATGTACTAAGTTATGAGTATGCTACGAAATAAAGAACATAAGAGAGAGACATGTATAGGCAATATGCACAAGTGAATGTATGCATGAGAAATCATCATGTGAATTCTTAAAATATTCATTTTATGGGGAAGCAACCATAGTCGACATTTAAGACCATGCGAGCTATTATATGGAATTCGACATATCCCCCTATGTTGGCACAGGGAGACTACTATCCAGTTAAAACTCTGATCAACTTTAAACATTCTTTAACTTTAACTTTAATACAGTCAGAGGCGACTCAAAACACTTCCCAGTTGTAATGGGGTTGCATCAAGGATCGGCTTTTAGTCCATTTTTATTTGCCTTGGTGATAGATGGATTGACGTAACAAATTCAAGGTGAGGTGTCATAGTGTATGCTTTTCGCAGATGACATAGTTTTGATCGATGAGACTCGTAGCGGAGTTAATGCTAAGCTGGAGGATTGAAGACAAACCTTGGAGTCTAAAGGGTTTAAGCTGAATAGGTCCAAGACAGAGTACTTAGAGTGCAAGTTCAGTAAGACACCTCGGGAGGTTGGCACGGAAGTTAGGCTTGGTGACCAGGCCATCCAAAAGAAAAGTAGTTTCAAGTACCTTGGGTCTATTATGCAAGACAGCGGGGAGATTGACGATGATATCACACATCATATTAGGGCAGGATAGATGAAATGAAGGCTCTCTTCCGGTGTGTTATATGACAAGAAGGTGCCTCCAAAACTTAAGGATAAGTTCTACGAAGTGGTGGTTAGATCGGTTATGTTATATGGGGTGGAGTGTTGGCTAGTTAAGGTATCTCACGTTCAAAAGATGATAGTTGCTGAAATAAGAATGTTGAGATGGATGTGTGGGCATACCAGGAGTGACAAAATGAGAAATGAGGCTATTCGGGACAAGGTAGGAGTGGCCTCAGTGGAAGACAAGATGCGAGAAATATGACTAACATGGTTTGGGCATGTGAAAAGAAGAGACACAGATGCCCCAGTGAGGAGGTGTGAGAGGTTATCCATGGATGGTTTCAGAAGAGGTAGGGGTAGGCCAAAGAAATATTGGGGAGAGTGATTATACAAGACATGACACAGTTACAACTTACCGAGGACATGACCTTAGATAGGAGGGTGTGAAGGAACCACATTAGGATAGCAGGCTAGTCCATAGTCTCGTTATTCTTTCTTATTAGTAGGCGTATTAGCACACTATAATTCTACATGGTCTGATATCTATTACCATTTATTACTTTCTTTACTTTCTGTACTTTGATTGCTCTATCTTGCTTTTCCATGTCGCTTTGAACTCCTTATTCTTATCTGACTTCTTTCTTATCTGATTTTACTAAGCCGAGGTTCTTTCAGAAAAAGTCATCCTACCTTGGTAGGAGTCAGGTCTGCGTATACTTTACCCTCCCCAGACCCCACGTTATGGGATTTCACTGGGTCATTATTGTTGTTGTTGTTGTTGTAACTTTAACTTTAATGGCTGATCATGGATCCACTAGCCTAAAATAGCCGATAAGGACCCTTATGGTGGCATATAATAAATGCAATATAAGACTTTACTTAAGGACCCCTTAGGTTGAGCCCCCATCTACATGCTACATTCAGTGCGAGGTCAAGTCCCATGGAATAACATTTAAATATTAATATAATATAAGCATTATATAACTTTAACATTAAAACATCAATCGGTGGAATAGCTCATTAAGACCTTTCATTTGATTCAATGTGAGAATTGTCCTTTCATATTGAAACTTTAATATGGCTAAGAAGCCCCTCATCAATCAATCATTTCATAAAGACTCTTTTCCATAAGCATTTACTTTACAACATTCATTTGGAGTCAAACTTTATTTCAACTTTGCTTTATCATATGAAACTAGGTGGTTTTATTTCGTAAAAACCATTTAATGCCTTTAAAGAATTCTTGCATGCATGAGAGTAATGTAAATGCATGAAATACACATTCTTAAAGCAATCCACCATATATGTCTTAAAACTCTTTTCAAGCCTTCATATAGGCACTTTAATAACATCATAACTTCATGAAATCAAGAGTCAATATCCATTAATATATGTAAGGAAACTACAAATATATCATAATCTATGCATTTAAAGTCATCATGTAAAGCCCATAAGATTTCATCATTTAAAATTGAAAAGCTAGTTTGAGAAAATATTTGGGCTCCATGGGTAGAAGGACCTATGGATGAAAACCCACATACCTTGAGGACTAAATTCTTTAATATAAAACTTGAAAAGAAATGGAGGATTGGTCTTCTTGGAGTGAAAACCAAGAACCTTTCTTGGAGATAGAAGAAGAAAGCTTGAGAGGAATTTGAGAAGTTAGGGTTTGGGTCTTAGAATTTTGAGTGAGAGTAAATGAGTGTGTAAAGGCTTTGGGTCTTTAGATAGGTGAATTCATCTCTCAAAATGACACTACTTTTTGTTAAAACACAAGGAAAAGACTAAAATACCCCTTTTAAAACTGGTTGAACTAGACTTCAAGGGGGAACTTCACGGTCCTTTATGCCTACCATGGACTGTGGTGGGGCTTCCATGATAAAAGACTCGGAAAAATATTTTGGAAAGTGTTGTAGAGAAGTCTCTAAACATTCTTCACGAACGGCCACTACGGACTGTATTAAGGTTTACAGAAGACCATCACGGGTTGTGGTGCTCATCATTGATCTCAGGGATTAAACTATTTGAAAACGTGGCTTTCACGGATGGGCACTATGGACTGTATTGAGTTTCACAGAAGAACACCACGGATCGTGGTCCTATCCTGTCTGAGCAGCTTCACTAAAATGGTCATAACGTTTTACTTCAAATTCCAAATGAAGCAAACTTGGTGGTATTGAAAAGAGGATTCAGAGACCTTTTATTTGGTATGTTATAAAAAACCTGAGTCTATATATTCAAGGAGATATGATCTCTTAAAGTTGACCTATGTAGAATCTTACATTGAAACTCAATCAGTACAGAAGCTTTCAACTTAACTTTGTGCTTAAGGATTCTTGTGACCTTAAAACATCTCTAAATTCCCATACTAAAGAATTAACATTGAATCCTCTAAGATAGAATACATGGACCCCTGGACGGACCATCATCACAGACCGTGAAAAGCTCCACAATTTGTGATGGTCGTTCGTGGCCCTTCCCTTGGGATATTTTCTGAGGGTTTTGGGTAGGGGTCACCATGGAGGTCTTTATGGTTCGTGGTACTAACCATGGTCTATGGTCCTTTTTTGTGGTCTTCTCTCTATAATTTTGAACCTCTGAATCTCTACCACGGTCTGTGGTTTTCACCACGGCCTGTGATGGCTTCTGTGGTCAACCCCTGGTGCCAGTTTCTACAACTTTCTAAGATTTCCTCCTTTGATCCTTGGTTTAGGAATTTCCAAGTTTTTGGGGTCTTACACTAAACCAATATCCCATATCCAATTTGTAATAGCTCCATCCACCAATGCACTATCCACCTTCTCCCTTTATCACCTCATTGCCTTATGTTACATTAAACTTAAGCCAATAAATTATCTCATATGGAGGACATAAATGATACAGTTGATTTAGGTTATGAGATTAAGCTATCTCATCATAGAGATTGATCTAACTTAGAGTATCTATCCACTGAAAAGACTACTAAGAAAGTTGTAGTTGTTAAGAAGGATGTAGAAGACAGTGGTAACATTGACGACTAGTAGGAGAAAGATGTGTTGCTAAAGATTTGTATCTCATGAACCTTGACAGAAGAAAATATGTACCTGATTGTGGGTTACTCAACTGCCAAGGATATATGTGAATGGTTGAAGAAGCATATCTTCAAGCAATAAAAATAGGGAGTTTCAGCTCAAACAACAACTGCAAAATGTTAAGCTAGAAACTAAAAAGATTGATGAATACATTAAGGAATTCAAGGATATATATGATGTTATTGAAGTCATTCACAAATATGTGGATAAAGATAGAAAAGTAATTAACATTGCTAGAAGTTTGGGTCTCAAGTACAAGACCTTCAGAACTGTCATTCTAGGTAAGGCAGCATATCCCACTCTTAATAAATTTATTAATGCTCTTAGGGGATTTGATATGAGGGAGGATGAAGAAGAGGTGCCACCAAAAAAACCATAACATGGCATTCTCTGACCAAAGAGGTAGGGGAAGAAGAAACTACTCTTGGGGAAGAGGAAACAACAACTTCAACTTTAGAGGAAGAGGCTTCAAGCCTGCAGGACAAGGTACAGGTTCTTAGAACCACCAGAATGGAATAGGTTCTTCGACCAAAAAAAGGAATAGCACCGAGTCTTGTAAAATTTGTGGTAGGAATAACCATACTACTCTTAAGTATTTTTATAGGTGGGACTACTCTTACCAATCTGATGATGAACTACCATAAGCATTCATTGGTGTCAATTTGCAAAATGCATTTGCGACTAATGATACTTTGTATGTGGACGTAGGAGCCAGTAGTCACATAAAAAATAACTCAGGTATTCTATCTGATCTTAAAAACTACAATGGATTTGATAAAATCATTCTTGGCAATAGATCACTATTAGACATAACACATATTGGGAATATAACTAAATCAGGTCTAAAATTACAGAAGGTTCTTTTAGTTCTTAAGATTAATAAGAATCTACTCTCAGTTAGTAAGATTGCAAAGGATAATTGTTGCATTCTTGAATTTGATGAAACTGATTTTGTTGCAAAGAACAAGAAGACAAGGACACTACTGGCCAAGGAATCTAAGAGAAGTGGACTATATTCTTTGAAAGACAACTACTTTCATGTCTTGACTTCTACACATGATTGGAACACGTCAGACAACATGTGGCATACTAGAATAGGACTTCCTAGTTTGAAGTCTTTAAAATTTTTGAGTAGCAATAGTTTCATAAATGTTAGTAACTGGGATAAAATCTATGTTTTCTGTTCTAGTTGCCAGTTGGGCAAAAGTTGTAAACTTTCATTTGGTTTGAGGAATAAAATTAAGAAGCAACCTTTATCCAAAATACATTGTAATATGTGGGGACCTGCTCTTGTTGAATCTTCTCAGCACATGAAATTATGTAGTGTTTATAGATGACCACACAAGGTATACTTGGTTTTATCCACTGAAAAAGAAGTCTGAATTTTTTGAAGTATTTGTAAAATTTCAGAAAATGGTGGAAAAACAGTTTTCTAAAAAGATTAAGATATTTCAGTGTGATGGAGGTGGTGAATTCCTCAAAGCAGACTTCATTCAATATTTGGAAGATTGTGGTATTGTCAGGCGTTTTTCATATACCAACACACCTGAACAAAATAAAGTTTTAAAAAGAAAACATAGGCATATTGTTGAGACCGGTTTTACTCTCCTACTCCATGCTAATCTTCCTTTATATCTATGAGTTAAGGCTTTTCTCACTGCAATGTTCCTCAATAATAGATTGCCCTCCTCAGTCTTAAAGATGGTGACTCTATTTGTCAAGTAACATAGTAAGCAACCTGATTACAATAGCTTAAAAGTGTTTGGTTGTAGGTGTTTCTCATAAATCAAGGGCAGTAACAAAGTTAGTCCAAAGACTTATCCTTGTGTGTTCATAAGATACAGTAGTTTGCACAAAATTTATAGATGTTATAATCCTTTAACAAGGAGAATGTATGTGTCCAGACATTCTATCTTTGATGAGAACACATTATCCTTTTTGTCTCCAACACAACCCCATACTAACATTGATGTCTCACCTCCTTCAACAAGTGCAGGCACAAATTGTTCCTAGTTTAGGGGAAAGTGCAGGGTGATCCAACTACACAGGTTGCTGATCACATTACAACATCAATACATCTTAATGATGGTGGTATGGAACGGGTTGATAGTATTATTCCTAATTCACAAGCTTCCAATGATAATGTTACTAATCACATTGCAGCACCTATATCTGTTGATGATGCTAGTGCTACTGCCTTCTCAAATGCAAGATCAGATGATAATGATGCAAGATCAGATGATGGTTGTATGAAATAGGTTAACAGTGGTGGTTCACCACTTTCTGAACCTGTACCTATGACCATTCCATCAGGGCCAGGGATATATCTTAAAGTAGACCTTTCAAAGTGGAATCTGACTGAGAATCAACTACCTAGAGATACAACACCTCCTACACCTCATGCACTACAAGGGCATTACATGATCACCAGACATAAGTCAAGGAACATCATTTATCACTTGTTACTAACAATAAAGAAGATATTTTGAGGGAACCACAAACTGCTAAAGAAACACTAAAGTCCCCTCATTGGCGTGCAACAATGCAGGAGGAAATAAGTGCTTTGCATAACAACAAGATATTGATATTAGTGCCCAAATCTATTGGTATAAACTTAGTTCTAAATGGGTGTTAAATACCAAGTTTAAGGAAAATGGAACTATAGATAGATAAAAACCAGGCATGTTGCTAGGGGTTTATCACAACTTAAAGGGATATATTTTGAAGAAACATTTAGCCCTGTGGTTAAGGCCACACCTATTAGGGTTAATCTATCCATTATTGTTAGCTTTAAGTGGGGGATCAAGTAGTTAGATGTCAAAAATGCATTTCTACATGGTTTTTTGTAGGAGGAGGTATACATAAGTTAACCTCCTGATTGTTTTGATCCAAGGTATCCTCAACATGTTTTTTTATTGAAAAAGGCACTGTATGGTCTTAAACAGACACCAAGAACCTGGTTTGATAGGTTTAGCATACATCTATTACATCTTGGGTTTCTTTATAGTAAGGCAGATCCTTCCTTGTTTACTTTGCAAACTCACGAAGGTAATATTTTTCTCTTGTTATATGTATATGACATTATTGTAACAGGAAGTAATCCATTACATTTCTCAAAGTTGGTTCTATAACTTGGAAAAGAAGTTGCTATGAAAGATCTTAGTCCTTTACACTTCTTTTTAGGAGTAGAGGTTAAGTATTTTGTAGGAGGAATTCATTTAATTCAGAGTAAGTATGCTACTGAGTTACTGCATAAGACTAATATGACTTTGACAAATGTTATCGCTACTCCTTTGGCTAAAAAACATGGTTTACATGAAGCTTTGGACTCAGAATAATTTAACAATCACCTTGTAGGTTGTATAAATATTCAGATGCTGATTTGGGAGGTTGTACCATTACTAAGAGGTCAACTACAGGCTATAACATCTATCTAAGTGCAAAAATTGTATTTCTTAGACTTCCAAGAAACATACCATAATAGAAAGATCAAGTGCTGAAGTTGAGTATAGAGCACTAGCCTCCATTGCAGTAGAGATGATATGGATAACATATCTACTTCATGATCTTGGGGTGTACCTCAAGTTAGTTCCTATACTGTATTGTGATAACTTGAGTGCCTTGTACATGAAAGTCAATCCAGTTATGCATGTGAGAACTAAACATGTTGAGATGGACTATTATTTTATTTGAGAAAAGGTGGCCAGAGGTCAACTTCTTACTCATTTTGTGAGGTCCAAGGATTAACTAGTTAACATTCATACAAAAGCATTGACAAAGCAAATATTTGCTAGTTTTCAAAGCAAACGAGTAGTAATTATTCCACCAATCACTAGCTTGAGGGGAAGTATTGAAGATAAGGATCAGGATGAGTCTAAGGAACAGGTTGAACAATATGGTCCAATAGATAGGAGTCATGTAGACTGTCAAAGACTGCTAAAGTGTTAAGTTATAGTCGGACTCACTATTGGATGAGTTAGAGAGTCAGAGTAGGACTAGTCTGCGGCTATGTAAGCATAGTAGTTAATTTATAATTAATCCTATTATATTTATGTTGTAGTATGACTCTAAGTTTAGCTAGTGTAGAACTCTACAACTCACTCCTATATAAAGGAGACTTATACTCATTTATTATCATCAATGAATCTTTGATTTCTTTCATTCTTTTGTTTAGAATTCTACATGAACCAACATGAGTCACTTGAGTAGTATCACCATTTGACAGAGATACAATCTTAGAAACATCAAATTTTGACACAGAATCTTTAGTCAACATATCCAAGTTAGAAATCATGTGAGTTGTTGCACCAGTATCTACAATTCATACTTTACTATTTTTAGTAACAAACAAGTCTTTACTTGCAACAATGTAATCAGTTGGAATGGCTCCTGACTTGTGTTTCATCATTTTAAGAATATGATCATATTGATCCTTTTTAAAGTTGTTTGGCATCTTTCTCGGTTTGACTTACTAGATAGGCATTGTGTTTAGGAACTTCAGTTGTAACTCTATCAGTAATATGTAGATGATCAAGCTTTCTTCCCCACACTTGTGCATGAACATTTGGGTTCAAGCTATAAGAGAAATGGGTTTGAACTGGTTGAGTTTGGCTAGAGTAACTGGTATCATTTACATAATAGGTAGAGTTGATACCTTCAACCTTCCCCTTGGACTTGAAGTCTAGTGGATACCTTATAATTTTGTAGAAAAACTTATTGTTGTGGCCTTTACACTTGTAGAACTCACATATTAGAAGAGATTTCTTCTTAAACCTCTAACTCACTCCTGAACTACTACCAACTTTTGAGTAAATAACAATAGAGTCTAAGCTAACATAATTCATTTCCATACTAACAACAAATATTTGACTTTTATCTCCCACCATTATAGCATATGGTTGATTAATAGGTGATAATGGATCCATCATAAGAAATTGACTTTTTACCTAATGATATGATTCATTTAAACCTATTAAAGACTAGTATAGTTTCTTTCTATTCATATGAACGATAAATACTTTCACAGTTACAACAAAAAGATGGCACCAACACCTTAAACTCATCCTGTAGATTCTTGAGCCTGGTATAATACACAGAAATAGAAGTAGTATCCTATTGTAAAGAAGCGATATCCTTGTGTAGATTATAGGTTCTTGACCCATCCACTCTATCATACCTCTATTGCAAATGAATCCAGAGATTCAAAGCTCTAAAAGCAAATGCAATTCCACTAAGCAAACTTTTTGATACTAAATTCACTAACCAGGTCAACACAATAGCATTCACCATTTTTCATTTCCCCCACAGTTCTTTATCATACATCTCCTTCCTGCATTTCCATCAACTAATCCTAACTTGTTCCTTCCAAACAAAGCCAACTTAATTGATCGACTTCATAAAGTATAATTCTTAATACCAAGCAATGAAAAAGAGATAATATTAATTTCACTAACATCAATAGGACTAAGAAATAGAGGATGATTATAGTCAATACCGTACCCTACCATAGAATTGACATTTAAAGGAACATAATTGCCACTTTGTTGAAATTGTTGAGATCCACTATTGCATGCTCACCTGCCATTGTTAATATCTGAAGCTTGGAACTTTTTAACTAATTTTATTGTAGACGTAAATGTTGTACGTAGATTCTAACTTCAACCGACCTACGATCTACAAATCAACTCTAAAAATGAATGAATTTGTGAATCAAAAACTTAATTCTTTGATTCTATAACCAAATCACCTCTTGCAGTAATCATTGTGATGACTCTTATATCATAATTGTAAATGAAGAATTCAATAATATGAGAACAAGAGTGAGCAAATATGATGAACACTCATTGTATTGAACTAAAAAAAACTACAGATTACAAAAGGATATATATATATATATATATATATATATATATATATATATCACTTCATTAGATAGTAACTAACTCAATCTAACTAATTATAAGATAGGTGTTACAACTAATTAATAATTTACATTAAAGTTTTCTAAAAAATGATATCGATTGAAAGAAAAAAGAAGAACTCCTATAAAAATAAAAAGGGTAAGAAACTAAAAATGGTAAAAGTCAAACACGTGTGGGTATGCCCACATTTGTCGTGTGAGTGCTTACTTTACCTCTACCCTCCAAAAAGGGAAAAAACTGATAAGCACGCGTCAGTTCGTGTCAAAAAGAAACCAATAATGCATGTGACAATGTGGCCTAATGCATTCCCGACTTGCATTATATGGAATCTTATCTTCTAATATCAGCCATTTGTCTTTAGGCCACGTTTTTTTATCTGAGTCCACTCATTTCTTTTATCTTATGTCTATATAAGACACTCTTCTTCATTAGAAGACGGACAGAATTTAGAAAACAGAGAATACTTAGAAAGAAAACCAAGCCAAAAACATAACATATTTCCCTTTTCTTTATGTTTCCAAGTCCTCTCCAAAAATCGATGACTCTCTCTGTGTAATGAAAGCTTTGTATAATATCTAAGTTTGTTGAATAAAGTCTTTCAAGTTTGTAAAAGTTCTTCGAGAGTTCCCGAAAGGAAAACCTCTCTCAGTTTAATCATGTAAGTCCTTAATATTGTTATATTTCTTATATATGTCCCCCCAAAAGTATGTTTTTATATTTATAAATATATATTTTTGGATGTATTACAGTAAGTTGTTCATTATTTGCACATTAGGCATTACCCTTAGTATATGATTAACCCTTAATCTCTTAATAATGATGATGAATTAACTTGTAAATTGCTAGAAAAAATTTGACAGCTTGGCGTTAGAGTCCACTTGAATTAAAAGGTCATCACTTCCTTAGGCCATATCCGGGGTGAGGTTAAAGAAGAAGTTGTTAAGAACACAGGTTTAGAAAGAGAGATGAACAGGGTAAAAGAAAAAAATGGGGAAAATATAGGTTAATTTCAAAAATTAAAAGGCTAAAACATGATAAGATTATACAAGAGGGGGAGTACTAAGTAGGATTTTACAACATACTTGCATACATACCGATTTCAAATTGCTCGTTAAATTTTTACTCTATATATCTAAATCACGTTATATATTTATATCTATTTAAATCACTATCACTTTCTATTTGGTATCAGAGCGAGAAGTTTTTGGGAACTATAGATGAGATGACCATTAAAAAACACTAAGACATACTTAAAAACTAAGCAAAAATTATAAGATTTATATTGAGAATATAAAAAATTAAATCATACAAAAGAAGATAACAAAAGACTTGATCATCTAATTACAATAATCTCAAGACTAGAATACAAATTAGTTATGCAACTTAAATCCATACAAAATACATGAAAAGACATCCGTTTGCACAGCCTATAAGAGCAAAATATTGGTATCTAAATAGGGAAATAAAAACAAACAAATTTCATGTGACACACTAAAAGCTTTGACTTTGTATTTAAAAATAGTAGAAACTATAGACATGTTAGTTCGCCTATATTTCCACGATAAACAATGATTTTTTGATCTAAAATTCAAAAGTGCTATTAAGTGGGAGTTACAAAGTCTAAAAAGCGATATTGCACAGTATAATAGCAGAATAACATTCCAAAGAGACTAGGTTAAAAAACTACATTTCGTTAGGATAAATTTATGAAAAATTTACCAGTATTTCAAACATTAGGACAAATTCATCAGTGGCTCAACGAAGAATTACAACATCGGACTGAGTTAACAAAAACAGAGGCAAGTCTGTATGAGTATTTATTCTTATAATTTCTATCATTTCTATATTTTCTAACATATCTGTCTTTATTTAAATATGTCTTCTTAGCTGATGATTTACGTAAGTAATATTTTCTATGATTATATGGATGCTGGTTATAATCAAATATGCGTTCTTAACAACTTCTTATTTAACCACAACCCGGATATGGCCTAAGGCAACGATGTCCTTTTAATTCAAGCGGAATTAACGCCAAGACGTCAAATTTTTTCCAGAAATTTACAGGCTAATCCATCATTGTTATTAAGAAATTATAATATGAACCATATACTAAGGGTAATTCCTAATATGCAAATAATGAACAACTTAATTTAATACATCCAAAAATATACATCTTATCTTTATATATATTTAAATCACTATCACTTTCTATCTGGTATCAGAGCGAAAAGTTTTTGAAAACTATACATGAGACGACCATTAAAAAGTACTAAGACATACTTAGAAACTAAGAAGAAATTATAGTACTATTCTATTAACATGTGAAGACAAGAAGATAAAGATAAAGATAAGACGATAAGATAAGCAATGTGAATAAACTACTACCACCTACTATGTAAATAAATAAAGTATGCCATGTGGATATGCCCACATTTGTCATGTGAGTGCTTACTTTATCACAACTCTCCAAAAAAAGAAAAAATTGATAAGCACGCGTCAATCCATGTCAAAAAGAAACCAATAATGCATGTGATGATGGGGGCTCAATGCGTACCCGACTTGCATTATATGGAATCTTATCTTATGTTATCAGTCGTTTGTCTTTAGGCCACGCTTCTTTGTCTAAGTCCACTCGTTTCTTTTACTTTATGTCTATATAAGGCACTCCTCTTCATTAGAAGACGGACAAATCTTAGAAAATAGAGAATACTTAGAAAGAAAACCAAGTCAAATACACAACATATTCCCCTTTCCTTTATGTTTCCAAGTCCTCTCCAAAAACCAATGACCCTCTCTGTGTATTGTATAAAACCAATAAAAATAAATGTAGAAGAATATTCAGGTTTAGAATGAAACTTAGAAAAATTTAATAAACCTAAAGTGTTTAAACTTGAATCTCATCTAATGAATACTAATATGAAAGGAGAAACACCAATAAGAATCACAGACTATAATCATACTAGTCAAAGAGAATTAGATGATGAGGAGACAGAAAACATTATAGAAATAGAACAGAAAGAATTGATGAATGTAGAAATAATACAAGAAAGATATGTGGTTGATAAAGCTATAGAAGAAGTCATAGTAAATCTTGTGGAACTATCTTTTTATTTATTAGGCAACTTGAACGTCCTGTACATTTAGTAATGTTTCTTGAAAATCCTCTATTAATTGAGAATTTCTAGTTCTATTATTATTTCTTTTTGTACATATGTTTGCTAACTGTTCTATACTTCCACAAGTAAAACATTCTAATTTATTCTTATAATTTCTATCATTTCTATATTTTCTAACATGTCTGTCTTTATTAAAATATGGCTTCTTAGCTGATGATTTACGTAAGTAATATTTCCTACGATTATATGGACATTGATTATAATTAGATCTTCTTTTATATCTTTTTGGTTTACATTGTTCTTTATCAAAATTTTTGTGTTGCATATATCATAGTTTTGCAGAAATTCATCTCATTTTGTTTTAATTGTTATGTTCCTCTAGTGCTAGCCCATTCTAGAAAATAGCCTCTACTCAGGCAGTAGAAACTGGTACAAAAAACGTACCTAAAAGAAGAATATATAGGTTAGATCCAAATACATAAATAAAGACATAAAACCTAAACCAATGGGGAAAAGAATACTGCTAGAAGAACCTATTAGATTACAAGAAGGAGGAAATAAAGGAAAAATATTACATATAGCTGCACATGATCCACAAATATAGAATACAGTTATAGATTTATGGAAAGAAATAGTAGTAGCTGATTATATAAAAACTTATACTGAAACAAATATTAAGACAATGTATAAATACTTAGAAACTTTTCTTGAAGAATCTGCAAAAGTCATGTGGAAAGTATTTAAATCAAAATTTCCTCATGAGTTCCAAGCCTTATAAGTTTGGGACCAAATTCTTATAATTTCACAAATAAAATACGTAGTTTACTTACAGGAGAAGACTTAAATAGTGATTTGATAATATTACAAAGAAATGCTTTAATAAAGCTAGAACAATTAAGTATTTCAAATTGGTTTTATATAAAGAATTTTTTAAAAGACTATTTTTATTGTTGTACAATTAGTGAAAATATCTTTGATGAAAATTAGGAAAGAAATTATTTAATAAATTACCAAGAGTTTTAGGAAGAGAAATAGAAAGTAGATGGTATAAAGGAGAAGGAGTAGTTCAAAATCCAATGGCTTAATGGTTTATTGGACAAAAAATATAACACGTTATGGAAATATTAGTATACAAAAAATTCCACCATTAGTTTTCAGTTCAAATCCTCCTCTAATGATTACTAACCATACTTTCTAGCTTCTAGGAATCAAAGTATCAATTGAGGGAGTAAAATCCTTACTTTAAGTGTAGAAATCCATGAAAATTTGATAGAATTCTCCCTAGGTCAACTCTTGAAGTTTTAGAAACTGATTTTACAGAAAAAGACCATTTCTGGGGTTTTTCACGACTTAAGTCACGACTACCCCACTCTGGCGGGACCCATTCCACTCTAGCAGGGCTGCTCTAGCGGGATTATTCCCGCTCTAGCGGGATATACAGAAATAGTGAGCTTGAATTTGTTCTCCAAGCCCCCATTTTACAACATACCCCCTTCCAAAGACGTATTAAAATATACCCTTCACGCTAATTTTAATTCTAGGAGTTTTACTCGCCCGAATGTGATTTTGTAAAGTCGTAAATACTTTGTATTATCTTTTATATCGGCCTATCTAATCAAATTAAAGGTTTGACCTTCCATTATTCACATGATCACCCTAGACTTCACCTGACTCAGAATTTGTCCAAGTTTGGCCTAAGCTAAGTTTTTCTAAAGGTACAACCCAAAGTTTTCTAGCCCAAAATCCTTCTCCATTGGCCTATTCCTAACGACGGGGACAGGTTATTACAATAGATACCAACTTACCCATCATTCATCTCTGAGTGAAAAATTAGGGAAAATATAGCTAAATTAAAGATAGAGTATTACTTATTTCGTTGAACAGTTGAGGATACTTGTATCGAATGTCCTTCTCAGTCTCCCAAGTAGCTTTCTCTATCGAACGATGTTTCTATTGTACTTTAACCATATTTATCTCCTTAGTCCTCAATTTTTGGACATCACGATCAAAATTGTAACTAGCTCCTCCTCATACTGAACTTCCTTGTCTAATAACATTGAGTCTCATTTAATGATGTAGTGTCCATCCCCATGGTACTTTCTAATCATAGAAATATGGAACACTGGGTGTACCATACAAAAGCTAGGTGGTAAAGCCAATTTGTAAGTCACTGGCCCTACACAGTCAAGAATTTCAAAAGGGCCAATATAGCGAGGGCTGAGTTTGCCCTTCTTGCCAAATCTCATCACCCCTTTAATGGGTGACACTTTTAGAAGTACTTCTTCACTAGCCTCGAATGTCATATCCCTTAATTTTTAGTTAGCATACTCCTTCTGATGACTTTGAGCACTAGAAGCTTAGCTTGGATGCTTCTTACTTTATCCAGAGCATCGCTCACTAAGTCAATCCATAATGGCTCTAGTTTCCCAGCTTCAAACCACCCTATAGTAGACCTGCATCCCCTCTCATACAGGGCTTCAAATGGTGCTATATCAGTACTAGAGTGGTAGCTATTGTTGTGGGAGAACTCACACAAGGGCAGAAACTTGTCCCAATATCCTCCGAAGTCAATCACACATGCCCTTAATATATCTTCTAGCACTTGAATAGTCCTTTCTGACTATCCGTCTATTTGTAAATGGAAAGTTGTGCTGAAATAATTTGAGTACACAAATCTTCATCCAACCTACCCTAAAATTTGGAAGTGAACTGTGTACCACGGTTTAAAATGATAGAAAGGGATACCCCGTGCAACCTTACTATCTCCTATTCATAAATCTTGGCCCACTATTGTGAATTATCAGAATAAAGTGTGCTGGCTTTGTTAACCTGCCAACTACAACCCAAATGGAGTCATAGTTTCCCATGGTCTTGGGAAGTCCCACCATGAAATCCATGGCTATTATCTCCCATTTCCATTCAAGAATGTGTATTCTTTGAAGCAAACTTGCAAGTCTTTGGTGCTCATATTTCATCTATTGGCAATATTGACACTTGGATACATAGTCGTCTATGTCTTGCCAGTCCACCAATACAACTATTTCAAGTCTTGATATATCTTAGTCACTCTCAGGTGAATAGAGTATCGTGAACCGTGAGAATCAGAAAGAATCTTCTGAATTAGTCTATCTATCAAGGGAACATAATTCTTTCCCCTGAAGTGAAGCACCCCACCTGCATCAAGTATTGAGTCTTGAGCCTTGTCCATCAACACTTTTCCTCTAATTTCATTCAAGTTCACATCCTCAAACTTTTTGGTCTTAATCTTTTCTATAAAAGTTGGTCTTAGATCAAATTCAACCATTATCCCACATTTCTCTAAGATGCCTAGTCTCATGAACCTGGCATCCAAGGCCTAAATCTCTCTATCCAGGGGCTGCTTAAGAGCCCCTAAATAAAATAAACTGCCCATGCTCACCGATTTCTGGCTCAATGTGTCTGCTACCACAGTAGCCTTACCTAAATGGTACTGGATAGTGACATCATAGTCTTTAAGAAACTCCATCCACTTTCTCTATCTCAAATTCAAGCCTTTTAGGGTGAACACATGTTGTAAGCTGCGGTAATTAGTAAACACCTCACACTTGACACCATATAAATAATGTCTCCAGATTACTACTGCTGCCAACTCCAAGTCATAAGTCGGGTAGTTCCTCTAATGCACCTTCAATTGTCGTGAAGCATATGCTACAACATTCTTATCCTGCATCAACACAGTATCCAAACTGGAATGTGAAGCATCACAATAAACAATAAAGTCTTTACCTTCGACCGACAGGGTCAGAATTAGTGTTGTGGTCAGAAAAGTCTTGAGCTTTTGAAAGCTATCTTCACACTTGCCAGTCCACTCGAATAACACTTCCTTTTTAGTCAACCTGGTCAAATGAGTTGAAATAGAAGCAAAGTTTATCATGAACCTACGACTAGCCCCACAAAACTTCTAACCTCGATCACAAAGCTGAGCCTAACCCAATTCTTAACAGCCTCAATCTTTTTTGGGTCCACCATTACCCCTTCCTTTGAAACAAAATGGCCTAAAAAGGCAACTAATGGCAGCCAAAATTCACACTTAGATAATTTTGCATACAACCTTTGTCTTCCCAAAATACCTAACACAATTCGAAGATGATCTGCATGTTCTTGTTCGCTCTTTGAATACACCAATATATCATCAATAAACACTTTCATGAATGAATTCAGGAATGGTTTGAATACCCCATTCATCAAACTCATGAAGGTTGCAAGTTCATTGGTTAACCCAAAAGACATTACTAAAAATTTATAGTGCCCATACATGATCCTAAAAGCTGTTTTGGGCACATTCTCAAGCCTAATTTTCAACTGATGATAATCAGACTTAAGATCAATATTTGACAAAACTAAAGCACCTTGCAACCGATCAAAAAGGTCATCAATACGAGGCAAAGGATATTTATTTCTTATGGAGAACTTATTCAGTTGTCTGTAGTCAATGTACATTCTCATACTACCATTATTTTCTTGATAAACAACACTAGAAAACCCCAAGAAAAAGTACTAGGATGAACGAATCCCTTGTCAAAAAGCTCCTGAATCTGAGTCTTAAGCTCTCTCAACTCTGTTAGAGTCATACGATAGGGAGGAATGGAAATTAGACGAGCACCCGGCTCTAGGTCAATGCAGAAATTTATATCTCAGTCAGAAGGCATACCAGGCAAGTTTGAAGGAAAAACTTCCAAAAATTCACACACTACTAGAATAGACTCAATAGTAGGAGACTCTACCTCTACATTTCGTATATGGGCCAAGTAAGCCAAATAACTATGCCCCACCATTTTTCTAGTATAGAGAAAGGATATGACCTTAGATGACATGTACACTCTTTCCCACTCTAACATTTCCATCCCTGAGATCTCTAGAGCCACAGTTTTTGCATTACAATTAAGTACAGCAAAGTAGGGGGACAACCAAGTCATACCTAAAATCACATCAAAATCTATCATTTCTAAGATCACTAAGTCAATCCAAGTCTGGTGTCCCATAAATACAATAGAACAAGTACGATACACATGGGTGACTATAACTGTTATACCCCAAATTTTTAAACATTGAGATATTTTATGCTAATCGAGATAAGTTTAGGACAAGATCATTTTGAGATATGAGATAGAGATTTTTAATCCCTGATTTTAATTAAGTATATGAATTGCTTATAAATTTCAATTTATATAGAAATATTAGTGGGAATTAGGGATTAATTAACTATGATTAGATTAATAAGTGGAATTAGTGATTAAACTAATACTAATTAAATCATGAGTGGGCTAAGTGAACCCCACTATAGCATGACCAAATATGATTGGCCTATGCTATGAATGGGGCACGTGTAACTTCAAAGACTATATGTATAGAGCTTAGTTTATGACTAATTAGTTAGTCATTCACTTCATTCTTCTTCAACATAACATAAAGGTAAAGAGAGAGAGAGTCTAAGCCATGGAAACTCACGGCCATGGCTGAGCAAATCAAAGCTCCAAATTCTGATCCCTACATTAATTCTCTAAGGTATTTACAATCAGTTAGAGGTGATTAACAATGTGAAGTAGTTATTGAGGCAGCAAGAATAATTATCATTTCAATCCAAGGTTTTCAGCCAACTTAAGGAGCCAATTTGTTAAGGTAAAATCTAATCCTTTTCAATATATTTTAGAAGTGGTTTGGACTTGTTATAATTTGGTAGATGTGAATTGTATATAAGAAACTATGCATATTGATGTTGAGGTATGGTTTGAGCCATGTAAGGGGGGCCATTTTGGGTGTGTTGTTGTTCTTGTTGATTTGAGGAATTAAGAGTTAAGACTTGTATTATTTTGATGGTAATTTTGATGGTAATTAATGTGATGCCTTAATCCAGAAATAATTGAGTTAATTATAATTAATATTGATGTTATTGTGGTGGCTGATTATATAATGAGAATGGAAGAATATGATATTTCAAGTTGGAATTGTAATTATTTAAAAGGTTGGTTATAATGCGTTGTTGTTGTGTTGTATTGAAGGATTAAGTATAGTTACAAATATACATTGTATTGTTGTAATTGTTGGGATATTATAAATTGTTTCGATAAAGCATGGTGGTTGTGGGTTGTTCGGAGTATTCAAAAATATTGTCTTGTCTAGTCTTAATATGACATTTGAATGTGTGATTGTTGATGCTATTGGTTGTTGTATGGCTGGTTGGATATGAGGAGAGTGAGTGACATAGGGGAAGTGTTTGCCAATTGTCTAGAAATAAGCTACTAATGTTAAAGTATGCTTTATGCCTTTCATAGCTTAACTATAGTCCAGACGTCTTAATATAGGTTGAGATATTTTGGACAACGTATACTCATCAAATCATGAATTAAGCATCAAAGGTATGTAAAGTTGTCCCCACTTTCTTTTGGCATGTCTTAGATTTAAGTGATGAATGATATGAGCTTGAGGTAATTCTATTCATAAGTTTCGAGTGTAGTTCATGATTCTTATTTACTTTTTGATGTTAGAGCTCCTAATATGATCGAGCTATTGCCCCTCGAGCCTTTTATACATTGGATAGTACCTGGTGTATAAAAGTTTATATTCTTACAGACTATATAATGACTAATGTCCTTAACTTACAATAGTCGTTCGCATTATCTTGATACATAACATATGATTCCTGAGGCTCTATTTAAGATAGTTCATATTTGATCTAATTGTATATAGTTTCTCATGATGTTCTACTCGTGCATGCCTCAATATGTCTTTCACCGAGTCCTAGGCCGGGTATGTTATTGTACATAATGTAATGACTTTAATCACTGAATCCCTTACTAGAGGGCCTGGTACGGTATATGTATATGATATATAATAGTGGCACCGAGTTCCATAATAGGTCGGGTACGGTATATGATAATGATATACATGATTTTATTTCGTAAGATGCAGGTACAGTGATTTCTTGATTATCATACTTGTCTCCTGGAATCTCTACTTCAGTATGAACATTTTTATTGTATTTCATTCTTTACATACTTAGGATAAATCTCATACTGACCCCCTTTCTTCTGGGGGAGGGCTGCATTTCATGCCCGCAGGTATAGATACTCATTTTGATGATACGCCAGCTTAGGACTTCTATTCAGCTGTCTTGGAGTGCTCCATTATCACGGAACCTAGATTTTTGGTGCAGATCTTTTTGATGTATATATATATTTATCCAGGGGTATGACAAGGCCCTGTCTCGTCATATATTACTGTTGATACTCTTAGAGGTCTGTAGACACATGTGTGAGTTATGTATAGATGTTGTTCAATTGTGTTAGCATGAATTATTTTGGGACATTCCCATACATAGTGGCAGCCTTGTCGACTTGCGTGTATATGTATATTTTGAGATGTTGTAGGTAGTAACAGCCTTGTCGGCTTGCGTATATATTTAGGGATATTTTCGTATGTAGTAACAGTCTTATCAGCTAGGGTATTATGATATTTTAGTTGATTGTGACTTCTCAAGAGATGGGTTACCATGATACATGTATATAATACTTTGAGATGACGTTATATTTTTACAAAGCCTCTATATTGTGTTTAGTTTTAGTTTGATGATGTCTAACAGCTATGTACACGAGTGTCCAACTCGGGCACTAGTCACAGCCTACGAGGATAGGTCGTGATAATGACTGACTCTCCAACGAGGGTAGAAACATGAATAAGAGCATTCAATATATCTCACAGTTCATCAAACCCCAAAGCATATTTTGCAGACACATAAGAATAAGTGGAACCCGGATCAAACAAAATAGTAGTTATCCCATCACAAATAAGAATAGTACTTGTGATAACTACGTTAGATGTATTTGCCTCGATCTTACTCGAAAATACATAAAATTGAGCTTGATCATCCTGACGGGCTACCTTCCTATCTGGCTGGGCTGATCCTCAACCTTCACTATAATTACCTCCCTCACGGCCTCTTGAATTATCTCCTTGTCCTACCTGTGGACGCCTCTACCATTGCTACCTCTAGCTGTTTGGACCACTATTTTGGCCTGTTGGGGTGCTAAAACTGTTCTTCCAAGGTGAGGGAACTCCCTTCGTATATGGCCCTGCTCTCCACAATTAAAACAACCATGATTAAAGGATAGGCGGCTTCCTGGGAATGATGCTCCATGACCCTCATGGGCCAGATGCTACTGTGGAGTACCTACAAACTACCAGTAGAAGCGGGAAAAACTGATTGAATTGGTCGGGTAGCAATTACCGGCCTGCTTGACCCTCTAGAATAAAATTCCTGGAAGTTACTTTCACTCTTAGGCATTTTAGCCAAATCTTTAGCTTGCCCATCTTTCTTCACACCTTCAACCTTCTTTACAAAGTTTATAACTTCGTTGAAACTCCTGCCAACCAAAGTCATATGGACATAAAGTACTTGCTACTTGGGGTTCAGTCACTTCACGAACAACCTGATTCTCTCCTCCTCAATACTGACCAGCTGAATAGTGTACCTAGATAGTGCATGAAACTTGGTCCCACATGCAGTCACTGATAACCCTACCTGCTCAAGGACCATAAACTCATCCTTTTTTCTGTCCCTCAAGATATAGAGCACATACTTTTCCAAGAACAGAGCATAAAACTAAACCCAAGGGAATGAGGGCAACACACACGAATGACACTCCAAATAAGCCCTCAACCACTGCTTGGCTTTACTCTACAGCTGAAAGGTCACAAACTCTACTCCATGTTGATGCACTATACCCAGCTTGTGCAACCTCCCATAAAAATCCAGAATAAACTCATAAGCATCTTCATTTTCTATATCCTAGAAGACTGGAGTTTTGAGTTTGAGGAACTTGGTGAGTATGGCATGTTCCGTACCAGTCATCACAGGACCTATTAGTGGCCTGAAAAATGCATCTATGCCTATCTCCTTATCTGTTGGTTGATCTGAAGCAGCAAATGGATGAGCAACATAAGCAGGTGTTGCAGGCATGGTTGGGATGGTTCCAATACTAGTCAGCCCACTTAACAAGGCCATGATTTGTTGAGCTAATATTGAATCTAGAGGGGAAATACCAGCAGCCCCAATTTGGGTGTCTTTCTCTTGTTCAGCTTGCTCTTTCTCTTCTCCAACTTCCATCTTTCCCTCGAACTCATTCTTGGGAGAAGGAGGGGCCTCACCTACCAGAACCTCCTTAGTATGGACCTCCACTCTGTAAGGTGTTTCTCTCCCTCTGCCCCTGCCTTGCCTCTCTCTTCTACCTCTTTCTCTACCACACCCTCGAACAATTGGCTCTTCTTCTAGCTCTACTAAAACTATGGGACTGACATCGTTATAATGAGTATTGACCATCTACGGACAAGAGAATGAAATAAGTTAGATATAAATTTGGATCGCTAGATACTAGTTGGAAATAAGTTATAGCACGAAGGAAAGAAATAATGAAACTTTTCCTAAAATATGGTAACCTCTCAAAGAAAAATACAGACGTCTCTGTACTATTTCGCAAGACTCTATTAGACTCTTTTTAGTAAGATGAGATCAACAAACCTAGGCTCTGATACCAATTTTATCACGACTCCGATCCGCCGTGACTTGCATCCACTAACTCTTTGATGGGAGAATCATTCTAAACTGCCCAACAATAATAATCAAAAGTATACACAATCTTAAAGATGTGGAAGCAGGTTTAAATCAAGAATAAATGTTGAGTTCCCATAAACTCAGAAAACTTCTACTTTTCAACCCAAAATAGGCAAAAGTAAATATATCCTAGGAACTGAAAGTCATCCCTACCAAAATTCTAACAAATGTCAATGGAACAAAAAGGGGAACACTTCCAAAAGAAGTCAAAATACTAAATAAAGTCTGAATATCTGAGTCCAGAAAGAAGGACTAAGACTAATGAGAAAGTTCACGGCAGCATGAAAAAATAGCTCATATTTGGATTTCGAATAAGATTTTAATCTTTTAACCGAGGTCTCTCTGCAGCCGGCTGAATATGCCCTGTACTCAATAAAATGGTAGAGCAAGAGTAGTATCAGTACATAAAATAATGGTGTACTGGTAGGATCACGCGGTTAACCAGTAGGGGGATCATAGACAAGTAAATTCCACATAATAGACCTATACATACAAAGAATAAGTCAACTAAATTCAAGTTCAACTATATTCAGCAATATCACAACCCAATATCTTTTCCATGGTATAACTTTACACAAGGGTCCTCTTAAAGGACCTATAAATAATCAACTTTATGTCAAAATGTGACACCCGATTCAATGATGTGTCAGAACGTGACACTTGATCTAAATATATTGTGTCAGAACGTGACATTCGATCCAATTATATATCAATATATGACACCCAATCCAAGCATACAACAATCACAAATACATTCAGTATTTATAGTATTTATAGTATTTATATCACCAAGAACAGGTTCTTCAAAAAACAGACCAACAAATGATCATTTCACATATAATCTAGCATATTTCCCTATTTATATACACATATGCATATCATAAAGTAATTTAACAACTATATGAAACACATACGGGAAACTAGACCATCACCTACCTTAATTTCAAGCTTCAACAACCTTACAATGCAAGAATCTTTCTTTTCCGGGTTCGTTCTTCTCGTTCTTGGTCTAGAAAATAGTAAATACACATAAAGGATCAACACAATGGCCTAAGTATCATCACCCTAGGCCAAACCCATGATCCTAACCTCACCCTAGGGCTATATCCCACAATTAGTTTTCAGTTTAAACCTTCCCCCAATGATTATCAACCATACTTTCTAGGTTCTAAAAATCAAAGTATGAATTTAGGGAGTAAATTTTTTATCTTAAGCATGGAAATCCATGAAAAATTGACAAAATTCGCCCTAGGTATCCTCTTGAAGTTTTAGAAACCGATTTTGCAGAAAAAGACCATTTCTGGGGGTTTTCACGACTTAAGTCGCGACTGTCTCGCTCTTGTGAGACCCATCCCACTCTGGCGGGATTATTATCGCTCTGACATTATATGCAGAAATAGTGAGCTCAGAGTTTGTGCTCCAAGACCCCATTTCACAACACACCTCCTTTCAAAGATGTATTAAAATATACCCTTTATGCCAATTTTGATTTCAGGAGTTTTACTCACCCGAATAAGATTCCACGAAGTCATAAATCCTCTGTATCGTCCTAGCTATCATCCAATCTAATCAAATTAAAGGTTTGACCTCCCATCATTCACATGATCACCCTAGACTTTACCTGACTCAGAATTCGTCCAAGTCTGGCCCAGGCTAAGCTTTTTTGAAGTTACTATCCGAAGTTTTCTAGCCCGAAATCCTTCCCCATTGGCCTATTCCTAACGACAGAGACGGGTCATTACAATTGGTTTTAGATTTTCTATCTTTATTTCTGTATTTAGATCTAACCTAAATCTTATTCTTCTAGGTACGTTTCTTGTACCAGCTTGTACTGGCTAAGTAGGGGTTGTTCTCTTAAATGGGCTAACACTAGAGGAACAAAACAATTAAATCAAAATGAGATGAATTTCTGCAAAACTATGATACATACAATAAAAAGTTATGATAAAGAACAACGTAAACCAAAAAGATATAAAAAAAGATCTAATTATAACCAACGTCCATATAATCGTAGGAAATATTACTTACGTAAATCATCAGTTAAGAAGCCATATTTAAATAAAGACAGACATATTAGAAAATATAGAAATGATAAAAATTATAAGAATAAATTAGAATGTTTTACTTGTGGAAGTATAGAACACTTAGCAACATATGCCCAAAAAAAAATATAACTAGAAATTCTCAATTAACGGAGGATTTTCAAGAAACATTACTAAATGTACAGGATGTTCAAGTCGTCTAATAAATAGAAAGATAGTGCCACAAAATTTATTAAATTTTTTACCTAAACCAGTTGCATCAATGTAAATTGATGGATCTCATAATATATATGAATATTATATAGATAAGGCAAAAGTTAGTTTTATAAATACATGTAGTGAGTTTTTATAAACCAACATACACTATTATAAGATATTAGACGAGACTTACCTCTACAGACAGATTTGGTAATAAGATTACAATTTATATTAATAATAATGGAAGTTATTTAACAACTAGAGATGGAGTAATATTCTTCAAAAAGACTACGTATACACCAGTGCAAAACATTAAACTCAAAACAAAAGGAAGATACGCTATAGACAATGAAGTAACAGTTACGTCCTCTAAACCATCATCATTAGCTCAAACCAGACCGTCGTGCTGTGACAACCGTGCTAAAGGAAATAACTGTTGTCAAGGTAAGAATCTATATGAAGAAATGAGGAAGATGAAACATTAGAAAAAGACTATACACTAATAAATATTGAAACTAAATTTTATAATTTTTAGACAAGAATTAATAAAATAGGAGTAATAAAAGGTCTAAAAGATCTAGACAATATAGTGGCAATACTATGCGAAATGGGGAGATAATAAAATAATGTGTAAATTAGATATTATAAATCCAAAATACACAATAAAGACAGCAGCTATAAAAGCAACTTATCAAGATATAGAAGAATTTAGTACACAGATTAAAGAATTATTAAAACTAGGAGTAGTTAGAAAATCTACTTCTAAACATAGATCTGCTGCCTTTATGGTAAAAAATCATAGTGAATAGGTTAGAGAAAAAGCTAGAATGGTAATAAATTATAAAAGGTTAAATGATAATACTAGAACAGATGCATATAAATTACCTGACAAAAATGAATTAACTAATAGAATACATGGTAAAATGTTATTTAGTAAATTCGACTGCAAATCAAGATATTGGCAGGTTAAAATGTACCTAGATAGTATAGAATGAACATCATTCACTTGTCCTGAATGACATTTTAAATGGTTAGCCATGTCATTTGGTTTAAAAACAACATCATACATATTCCAAAGGAAAATGGATGATATGTTTGGAGATTATAAGAACTTTGTTTTAGTATACGTAGATGATATTTTAGTATTTATTAAAGATATGCAAGAACACTTAGGACATCTATAAACAGTTTTTAGACTATTTATAAAATATAAAATAATAATTAGTAGAAAAAAATGGAAGTGTGCGAAACACATATTAACTTCTTGTGAATAACCTTAGTGATGGAAAACTAAAATTACAACCATATATAGTTAAAAAGGTATTAGACATGCCTACTAGATTAGATAACACAAAAGAATTACAAAAAAATTTAGGATTGGTTAATTATGCTAGAAACTTCATTCTAGATTTAGAAAAAATAGCGGGACCCCTATACTCTAAAATAGGAAGTAAAGGTCAGAAACATTTTAATAGTGAAGACATAAAATTGGTACAACAAATTTAGAAAAAAGTATACTTGGCGCGGGAGCTAATAAAATAATGTGTAAATTGGATATTATAAATCCAGAATACACAATAAAAACAACAGCTATAGAAGTAACTAATCAAGATATAGAAGAATTTAGTACACAGATTTAAGAATTATTAAAACTAGGAGTAATTAGAAAATCTACTTCTAAACACAAATTTGTTGCCTTTATGGTAAGAAATTATAGTGAACAGGTTAGAGAAAAAGGTAGAATGGTAATAAATTATAAAAGGTTAAATGATAACACTAAAACATATGGATATAAATTACTTGACAAAAATTAATTAATTAATAGAATACAAGGTAAAATGTTATCTAGTAAATTCGACTGCAAATCAAGATATTGGCAGGTTGAAATACACCTAGATAATATAGAATAGACAGCATTCACTTGTTTTGAAGAACATTTTGAATGGTTAGCTATGCTATTTGGTTTTAAAACAACATCACTCATATTCCAAAGGAAAACATTTCTTTGTAATATTATCAAACCACTATTTGGATCTTCTCCTGTAAGTAAACTGTGTATTTTATTTGTGAAATTAAAAGGATTTGGTCACAAACTTATTAAGGCTTGGAACTCATAAGGAAAGTCTGATTTAAATGCTTCTCATACAACTTTTGCAGATTCTCCTAGGAAAGTTTCTAAGTATTTATACATTATCTGAGTATCTGTTTCATTATAATATAATCTGCTACTACTATTCCTTTCCATAAATCTATAACTGTATTCCACATTTGTGTATCATGTGCAACTATATTTAATATTTTTTCTTTATTTCCTCCTTCTTATAATCTAATAGGTTCTTCTAGCGGCATTCTTTTGCCCATTGATTTTAGATTTTCTCTCTTTATTTCTGTATTTGAATCTAACCTATATATTCTTCTAGGTACGTTTCTTGTACCAATTTCTACTGGCTGAGTAGGGGCTGCTCTCTAGAATATAAAACTTGAGAGAACAGTAAAGACAAAAGAACATTCTAGAAGATGGAACTCAGATTATCTAATTACAATAATCTCAAGACTAGAATATAAATTAGATATGCAAAGTATATATATATCAAGTACCAAAATATAAGTGAGGATTACCAGGCAAGTTATGGTGGACGTGTCTGCTTGGTAGCAATAAGTACAATTCTACTTTTTCTACTACAATATATTTTGCCCCTGTTTAAAAATTTTATTACAGTAGTTATATTGTACATTTTGATAAATAAAGTGATGTTTCATGTATTTTTTCTAATGCTTATTAAAGTGACAAATACCTCACAATTCAATTTTTGCATGTCATTTATTCTGCCTCTACTTTTCAATTTTATTAGAGAAAATGATTAAATTTGTCCTGTATGAAATTTGGATTATTCTGATCCTATATATATAACACTTAATTGAAATAGTAATATTTGATTATTTTGGTACTAAACTCTCTGTTAAAATGGTAACGGTTTTCTCGTTTCCTCTCTCAGCTCCCCCTTTCCTCTGTATCTCTTTGCTTCAACATCAATTCAAATCAAGTTGCCATGTGATAAAGCTCAAAACATGATTGCAAGTCTGTGTAGAGTTTGAGGAAGAAAATAAAAGAGTTGGTTCTTTGTTTAGATAAAAAACAGAGGATGAAGGGAGAATTAAGCATTTGTGCATCATTTAAGCAATTTTTATTACTGTTCCAGAGGTTGAATTCAATTACTTTCTGTTGTTTGATCTGTTTGTAGGTCGCTGAAATTTTTGAATTTTCTCATTATTTTACTGTTCATTCTGAGAATTTTGCTGTTGGATGAATTTTTTCATTATTTTACTGTTCCTTTTGTGCGTGTGATCTGTTTAATAAAATTCCTCAGAGAAGTGAATCATTGAAGAGTTTTCTTGATCTTCAAGCTCTGTATTTCTGAGGAATTTTGGATCAATATTGATTTGGGTATTTCATTTGTTGCAGTTTAGGATTTGTGAAAGTTTGACCCTTTGATTCTTGATTGCTTTGAGTTTCTTCATTTGTTTTTAATTTCATTTGGTGTCACTCTCTTCTTCTTAATCATTTCCCTGTAACAATTTCCTGTAACATAACATTAACATAATGGTAAAAACTTCCGATGACATCGACCATTGAACACTTCACGAAGGTTAAGAACCGATGGGTTGTCGTCGGATTCTGTTCGCTACTGCTTGGCTGAAAACACGGCTAGTCAGATTTGTCCATATCGAGGAACTCATTTTTGGCGGCAATCAGGTTCATTTTGACTGGAGTTGGTACCTTCGATTTTCATATCTTTTATCTTTTTTCATATCTAGTCTTTGTTCATACACTTGTAGTTATATTTTGCTGAGTTTAGAACTTTGAATAATTTATTAGTTCATACGCGTTTTCGTGGCTTTGGATCGTGATGGTAGACTAGGGTCATATTCTCGCTCAGGGACGGGGACGGGGATGGGGACAAGGCCGAGGGTAAGGAGGGGTAAGTGGTTAAATGAGCTTCTAGACTGAGAGTAGGTTCTTGGAACATTGGGACGTTAACGAAAAAGTCCATAGAGCTAGTTAAGATTCTAAAGAAAAGGAAGATTAATATAGCTTGTGTCCAAGAGACCAAAGGGATAGGTTCTAAAGCTAAAGAGGTAGACAAGTATAAACTTTGGTTCTCTAGTAGATCGAAGTATAGGAATGGGGTAGGCATTTTAGTAGATAGTGATTTAAGAGATTAGGTGGTGGAGGTTAGGAGAGTCACTGATAGGATGATGTCGATTAAGGTGGTCATTGAAGGGATCACATTGAACATTATTAGTTCTTATGCGCCGCAAGCGGGCTTAGGCGAGGAGGATAAGAGGCATTTTTGAATGGATTTGGATGAGTTAGTGGGAGGCATACCACCTACTGACAAGCTTTTCGTAGGAGGGAATTTCAATGGGCAAATTGGTCTTTTTCGGGAGAGTATGATGATGTGCATGGATGCTTTGGCTTTGGGGACAAAAATAGAGTAGGAGTTTCACTTTTGAATTTTGCAAGAGCTTTTGGATTGGTGATAGCCAATTCGAGTTTCTCAAAAAAAGAGGACCACTTGGTAACCTTATGTAGTTTGGTAACTAAGACTCATATAGATTATTTACTCCTTAGGAAGGATGATAAAGGTCTGTGCAAAGATTGTAAAGTCATTCCGATCGACAACCGTACAATCCGACATAAGCTCTTGGTGATGGATTTAGGGATCAAGATGACGAGGAAGAGGAGGGGTGAGGATGACCGACCTAGGATTAGATGGGGGAGTTTGTCCACGGCTAGTGCCCTTGAGATGGGAGAGAAATTGAAGGATATGGGGGCTTAGAATAGTAGTGGGGATGCGAAGACAGTTAGTTATATTAGGGTTGTAGCAAATTGTTCAGGCTAGCCAAGGAGCGGGAGAGAAGGACACGCGATGTTGATCAAGTGAAGTGCATTATGGACGAGCATGAAAAAGTATTAGTACATGAGACCCTCATTAAACAGAGATGACAGTCTTACTTCCATAAACTCTTGAATGAAGAAGGGGATAGAGAGATTGTGTTGGAAGATTTGGAACATACAAGGAGGCGTCACAATTTTGGGTGTTGCAGGGGTATTACGGTCGAGGAGGTTAAGGGTGTTGTTCGTAGGATGCACTGGGAAAGAGCGATCGGACCTGACGAGATTCGTGTGAAATTTTGGAAGAGCACGAGCTCGATAGATTTGGAGTGGCTGAATAGGTTATTTAATGTCATCTTTAAGACGGCAACGATACCCAAAGAATGGAAGTCGAGCGTAATGATTCCTCGATACAAAAATAAGGGGGATATCCAGAGTTGCAATAACTATAAAGGTATCAAGCTTCTAAGCCATACTATAAAAGTGTGGGAAAGAGTGGTGGAGATGAGGGTGAGGAGAGGCATGTCTATTTCAGAGAACCAGTTCGAATTTATGCCGGGACGCTCAACTACAGAAGCCATCCATCTTATGAGGAGACCGGTGGAGCAGTATAGGGAGAGGAAGAGTGACTTGCATATGATATTAATCGACCTAGAAAAGGCCTACGATAAAGTGTCACAAGAGATACTATGGAGATGTTTGGAGTCTAAAGGTGTACATGTGACATACATTAGGGTGATCAAGGACATGTATAAGGGTGCCAAAACCAAGGTAAGGATAGTTGCAGGGGACTCAGAGCACTTTCCAATTGTAATGGGGTTGCATTAAGGATCATCTCTTAGTCCATTTTTATTTGCCTTGGTGATGGATGGATTGACGCGATAAATTCAAGGTGATATGCCATGGTGTATGCTTTTCGCGGATGACATAGTCTTGATCGATGAGACTCGTAGCGGAGTTGACGTTAAGTTGGAGGATTGGAGACATACCTTAGAGTCTAAAGGGTTTACGCTGAGTAGGTTCAAGACAGAGTACTTAGAGTGCAAGTTCAGTGAGACACCTCAAGAGGTTAGCACGGAAGTTAGGCTTGGTGACCAGGCCATTCAAAAGAAAAGTAGTTTCAAGTACCTTGGGTCTATCATATAAGGCAGCGGAGTGATTGACGATGATGTCACACATCGTATAAGGGTAGAATGGATAAAATGGAGGTTCGCTTCCAGTGTGCTATGTGACAAGAAGGTGCCACCACAACTTAAGGGCAAGTTCTACAAAGTGGTGGTTAGATCGGCTATGTTACATGGGGCTGGTGTGAGAGGTTGGCCATGGATGATTTCAGAAGAGTAGGAGTAGGCCGAAGAAATATTGGGGAGATGTGATTAGACAGGACATGACGCAGTTACAACTTATCGAAGACATGACCTTAGATAAGAGGGTGTGGAGGACCCACATTAGGGTAGAAGGCTAGTTCATAGTCTCGTTATTCTTCCTTAGTAGTAGGCGCATTAGCGCACCATAATTTCTTGTGGTCTGATTTCTGTTATTATCTATTACTTTATGTACTTTGATTGCTCTATTTATTGTTTTGAACTTCTAATCCTTATCTGACCTCTTTTATGCTTTTACTGAGCCGAGGGTCTTTCGAAAACTGTCGTCTTACCTTGATAGGAGTAAGTTCTGCTTACACTTTACCCTTGCAAGACCCCACGTTGTGAGATTTCACTGGATTTTTGTGGTTGTTGTTGTTGTTGTTTTTATTTACCGGAAAATTTTCCTGATTTACATACTTATTCATCTTATTCATTGTACGTAGTTGCTACAGAGAGTGACAACGGAGAGGCTTGATCCTTCATCACTATCTTCTAACACTCTGCCGTCGTCACAAAGGCAGATCGTCCCTATCGCTGACAATAACGACTCCATGTGCGAGGTGTAACTTCAATCCCAATGAGCCGAGTGATTGTCTATGCATGTTGGTCAAATTCTGGAGAATGAGAGAATGAGAGAAAAACAACGATTCAAAAAAAGTTAAGAGTTTAGGACATATTTCTCCTTCGAGTATGTTTTGAGCTTTATTCATGGCAGCTTGATTTAAATTGTAGATGAAATAGAGAGAGTGAGGGAGGTGAGGAAATGTTACTTTCTTTTTTTTAACAAAGTTAAGATTTAGGACCAAAATGATCACATATTACATATGTCAAGGACTATTTTAACTAAATGATGTATATGAAGGACCAAAATAATTCCAAATCCCATAGACTATTTTGATCATTTTCTTATTTTATTACAATAGTTATCATGTATATTTTGGTAAATAGAGTTATATTTCAAGTATTTTTATAATACGTATTAAAGTGAAAAATACCTCAATTGTTAGATGCAGTAGCTTCATACGTTGTCAAAAAAGTTTGCTCCCTCCAGTTTCATTTTATGCGACACCATTTAATTTGATATAAATTAAAAAAAATATTTTTTAAATTTATTATCTAAATTAAATAACTTTTTAATATCTGTGTGATTATAAATTATTTATTTTTGTACTCGACTATGGGATATTGGAGCTTTTGTAAGTACTCGAATCTGGGATCAATGATGATGTTATGTACTCGAGTCTGGGATCAATGATGATGTTATGTACTCGAGTCTGGCATATTGGAGCTTTTGTAAGTACTTGAGTCTGGGATCAATGATGATGTTGCCATTGCTTCTAGGATGTCGAGTTTGTCGAAACTTCTTACCAGCTGGCTTTTACGGATTATTTGAAGCTAAAATCAGTCATGAATATTCATTAAGTTGGTCCATAAAGTAGTAGTGTTGGACATATGTTTGTTCAGTTGCTTTTTGTGATGATGTACTAAAGTTGGATTTCTATATATAGGAATTAAGTAGAGAGTATTATTATGAAAAGTGAGAAAAAAGTGAGATGACACAAAAGGGACACGGATCGGAGTTGGTAGTCTGGTGAGGAGACGCCTGGATACTAAAATGCATTCAATATGTTTTTTAAGGGACAAAGTGGATTGATTTTTGCTGGCAACTCCTAAACTACTGAACTATACTATTGTTGAGTATTGACCAATCATTATACATCGTTAATTTGTTCTTAAATTGCTTGTTATATTCACCAGCATAAATTAATATTATGATTTGTTTAAGATCATAAATTTTATAATCACACAAATAATATATTTTAAATAACCAATTTTAAAAGTTTTTATTTATTTAATACTCCACATCGTGTCTTTCAAAATTGTAGAGAATATATGATTTGTAAGGAAACTCTAACTATCTTAACCTAAGAAAACCTTTTTAAATTTCTTTGTGGAAAAATTAAATTGTACACTAATTAAAGAAAAGAGTAAGTCAAAAAAAAAAAGGTACGAAGAGGAGGAAACAGTATAATAAATGACAGTCTAGATAGATAACGATAGCTAAAAAGCTAAACATCAAAAATTGTGGGTGGAGGATATATATATTTAGGAGAAGGTGAAGAGTTAGTTCCTTTTGGAGTTTAGTGTGTTTGGACTAAATGACAAATGAATTGTATCGTAGGACACTCCAAATGTAATCATGTTGAATTAATGATAAAGTTAGAAAGTTGGCCTTTCAAATAATATGAGAAGCTGGCATTTCATGAGAAGCCATCAATATTGTCTACTCAAGTACACTCTTTCATTCCTTAACTTGCACTATCACACGTTTTTGGACGGTAAATATCATATATATATATATATATTTGAAAGATAAGAAATGAGTGGAGCACAGGAAATAGGAATCTTGGATTAGTATTACAATTGTACTAGGTAATAGGAACCTAGAAAGTGAGACATGTCCTATTCCAATCAAATCCTGAGAAGTGAGTCCACACTCAAACTCTGTTTTTAGTCAAATTTCACGGGAGTTCGGGATTAGCCCGCAAGTCTTGAGATCTGCATAAAAAGTCAGCTTAAATCAAATTTGACGTTTTGCAACCAACGGAATTATCAAAATTTCATTTCCAAATTTTTTATACGAAGTTCTGATCGAAGTCAACTATTCTAAAAATCAAAAAAATGATTAAACAATCGAACTATCAGTGCTATTAAATTATAAATAGCTTCGAGGTTGTTACAAAAAAAGTTCTAAACATTAAAATTTTCACAAATAAAAAAAATGATCCTCTGCTCATTATAAATAGCAATGTAAGGAGCCGTATGTATGCAATTAAGAAAAGAGTTTAAACTCTAAAGTGTGTCCTAGTTGTTATTTTTTTAGGAGTATGTGACATGCAAGTCATAAATTGATATGATTTCATGCTATATTTAAATTAGTTAACTTTTTTATTTAGATTACTCACAAATCATATTAGATTGTTATAATTTTGAAGCTATATATATATATATATATATATATATATATATATATATATATATATATATATAGAAGTATGTGAAATGCAAGTCATGCCAAATATAATAGATATGATTTTATGTTATATTCAATATAATTTAGATTAAGAAGAGCATTTTTCAAAGTATCACCAATATTAAAATATTTTAAAAATTATTTTCTCGAATATCATAAATAAAATATTATTATATAAAGAATTATGTTTTGCACTAGTGAAATGGATTTATTTAAAGAATTGTTTTCTCCAGTATCATGAGTTAAATCTTAAAGAATTATTTTAAGAAACTGTGAGTGAAATACTATAAAGAAAAATATACATTTTAAAATGTATGCAAATTATTAATATGATTTTACGCTAACTATATTTAAACTAATTATCTTGTATTAAAATTTAAATTACTCAAAAATTATACTCAACTGTCATGATTACAAAGCTAAAAATAAAAAATAATGTAAGTTATAGCATCCTGTCTATATTATGGGATAAATCACCGATAATATTGGATAGTCCCAACAAATCTGACTAGTCATTAAGGGCATCAACTAATTATATTATAAGGACATATATGTCATTTTGCTTGTTCTTAAATATATATGCCTTTTTTTTCCCAAGAATATATGAAAGTCCCAGGTAGAATGCTAAATTATGATTTCAACGTCACTATGGACCCCATCGATAAGCAGAATATTATGTGGCTGTAAAACTAACAGCCATAACGTACTTTAATAAACTAGCTAGTTGGTAATAATGCATGGCTCCTGTACGTGGTGCACTCCCCAATAGTTTTCACTTCACCATGCTTAGATATTATTAAAATTTAGATACAGAAGAAGTTGGAATTTCTAAATATTATTAATTGTCATGACTAAATTACAATACTTTTTTACATCCGTACCATCCAAATATTGAGTGCAAAATAAAGCTAGGAATATCTCCTAAACATTCTCACTTTGAGGGACCATTTCCATTTCCATATAAACTGTCAAAGATGTAATAATTATTTATAAAGAATAACTCCATAAAAGACATGTCACTCATGTAACTATCATCAGATTCCACATAACGATCTCCGATTTCTAAACATTGTGGTGGAGGTAGCATTAGTCCTTCCGCCATATTCGTAAGTGTTGGGTTTAATTGATAGGTTGAATGAAAAATGAAGAGAAAAGAAGTGGAGGAAAAAATGATATATTCTTTCTTACTTTATTAAATAAGCATTTTTCTCACTTAGGTGATGGAAAGAAAAAATCTCCTACTTAAAAATAGAAGCACTCATTTATGTTGCTAAAGGGTCAAGAAGAGGGTCTCCCCTCGCGTCGCCATCGTCGTCGCTCACTCGGCTTGGCTTCAGATTTGAATTTGGTCAATTGATCTGATTGATAATCTTTTTGGACCAAATTTTTTTTAATTTTTTAATTAATTAATATTATTTATTTAATTAATTAATTGAAAATCCTGACCAATGACCCGATCCATTTTTTTCTTTTCCGAATTAATTTAAAATATTTTCCTCCGTTTTTCCAACGGAACTTTTCTAAAAGGTTGCAACTTTTCTAAAAAGTTGGAAACCTTTTCTCAACAAGCAAACATTTTCCCAACAGTACTTTTTCTTAAAATCTGCAAACAGACTATATATATTTGTTGATCCTCAGAATTGTTCCTTACGAAAATTTCTGATAGACATCTTCTTCTTCTTTTTTTCTGCACTTCTTAAAAACGCGTGTGATATACTGCCTTCGAGTGGTTCGCAGTCATCATAATTTGTTGTACCGCTATTCTGGTGAGTAAGTCGTTCTATCCTGGGAGGAAAGATTTCAAAACCTTAGGTACATTGAGGGGAATAATTTCCTTAAGAATTCACTGTGCATTCAGTGGGTTCGATTTCTTGTTCTTACATAATTTTTTCAGACACTGTTCTTATTTTAAGTTTCTGTTCTGGTTCTGTCTTTTATTTCAGAATTTATTGTTGTTGTTTCATCATTTGTTTTCAATAAAGTTTACTGACAATCTTAAAGAAATTATTGTCATTTTTTTCTAATTAAACTGTATTCTATTTTGGAGACTAAAATCTGTGTGGTTTTGTACTCCGTATGAAATAAATATTCTGACTTGAAGAGTATAAAAACTTCGTTGGAATATTAAAGTCTATACTTGTACAACGATTTGAAGAGTATAAAAAATTCATCGTTGTTGTTGTAAAAGGTATGATATTCTGAAATATTAAAACAGTTTGTCTGTTTTGACAGTGAAAAAAAATGTCAAATAAAACTGCTACTACTTTTGCGACTGTTGCTGCAACACGCCGCACTATTGTGCCACCGGCGAAAAAAACAGGAAAATTTTCTGGAGCCAACTTCAAAGGATGGCAGCAAAATGTGTTCTTTTGGCTTACCACTCTTGATTCGAAAAAGTAATTCGATTGATGGGATTTGGTATGAGATCGATGATGCAGAAGTTCACCAACGAAGACCCTCCTATGCTTGCTGCTGATATGTCGTCCAAAGAAAAATTTATGATTACTGAGGCATGGACACATGTGGATTTTCTATGCAAGGGTTACATCCTAAGTGCGTTGGATGATGATTTGTACAATGTCTATAGTGCTATGAAAACTTTTAAGGAACTGTGGGATGCACTTGAGAAGAAGTATAAGACTGAAGACGCATGCTTGGAAAAATTTGTGGTTGCCAAGTTTCTAGACTATAAAATGATAGATAGCAGAACCGTTGGAACCCAAGTTCAAGAACTTCAACTTATTTTTCATGACCTTATTGCTAAAGGCATGGTGGTTAATGAAATATTTCAAGTGGCTGCAATGATAGAAAAGTTGCCTCCTTCGTGGAGAGATTTTAAAAATTATCTAAATCATAAACGCAAGGAAATTAAGTTGGAAGATCTTGTGATTCGTCTCAAGATTGAGGAAGATAACAAAACAGCCGAAAAGAAGTTGTGTGAAAATTCAATGATTATGGGAGTGAACATCGTTGAAGATGCTGCTCCAAAGAATAAGAAAAGGAAGAAACCTTTTGGAAAGAATAAGGAGCAGAAAAAGAAAAAGTTCAACGGCAATTGTTACAATTGTGGAAAAGCTGGCCACAAAGCCCTAGATCGTCGTCTCCCGAAAAAAGAAAAGGGAAAGGGACAAGCCAATATGGTAGAGAATAAAGATGACATGGATGATCTGTGTGCAATGCTATCGGAATGCAACCTGATAGGAAATACCAAAGAATGGTGGCTTGATTCAGGAGCAACGTCGCATGTTTGTGCAGTTCATGAAACCTTTGCTACTTATTCCCCTGCTGCACCTGATGCGACTATCTATATGGGAAATTCTGCAACGGCTAAGGTTGAAGGATATGGTAGAGTATTTCTGAAAAATGACATCCGGCAAGGTGGTGATGCTGAACAAAGTTTATTATGTTCCAGAAATTTGAAAGAACTTAATTTTTGTCGGTCTTCTTATCAAGAATGGAATCAAGTGTGTTCTAGTTTCAGACAAAGTAGTTGTCAGTAAGAAGGAAATGTATTTAGGAAAAGGCTACCTCACTGAGGGTCTTTTCAAACTAAATATAATGGTTATTGATGATAATAAAGTTCAAGCTTCTTCTTACTTACTTGAGTCAAATAATTTATGGCATTCACGTTTAGGATATGTCAATCATAAAACCTTGCAAAAATTAATTAATTTAAATGTATTGCCTAACTTTGAGTGCAATAAATCAAAATATCAAGTATGTATTGAATCTAAGCATGCTAAGCATCCTTATAAATCTATTGAAAGGAATTCCAGTCCCTTAGAATTGATTCACACAGATATTTGTGATATGAAGTCAACACCAACTCATGGTGGAAAAAAGTATTTTATAACTTTTATTGATGATTGCACTCGATATTGTTATGTGTATTTGCTTAATAGTAAGGATGAAGCAATTGATGCATTTAAACAATACAAGAACAAAGTGAAAAATCAATTGAACAAAAAGATAAAAATGATTAGAAGTGATAGGGGTGGTGAATACGAATCTCCTTTTGCAGAAATATGTTTAGAATATGAAATTATTCATCAAACTACTGCCCCCTACACACCACAATCAAATGGAACTATGGAAAGGAAAAATCGAACATTAAAAGAAATGATGATTGCTTTATTAATAAATTTTGGTTTACCACAGAACTTGTGGAGGGAAGCTATCCTTACAGCTAATCAAATACTCAACAGCGTGCCCCACAGCAAAACACAATATACTCCATATGAACTATGAAAAGAAAAAAAATCCAACTTGAAATATTTTCCTCCTTCCTCACTATCTTATAAAGTTTCCTATTCGTCTACTTCTCCACCTCATCTTTGCTTTCTATCAACTTCGCATACGCCCTCTTCTTTGCTTCTACCTTTCCTTGTACTTCTCCATTCCACCACCAGTCCCCTCGATGCCGACTACGACTATCTGTCGAGACTCCCAAAACTCCCTTGCTACAACTCTAATATAACTAGCCATCCTATCCCATATACTGTTCACATCCCCACTACTATCCTAGGCACCCATATCCTTCAATTTATCTCCCATCTCTAGGGCACTAGCCGTAGTCAAACTCCCTCATCTGATCCTAGGTCGGTCATCCCCGACCCTCTTCTTCCTCATCATCTTATCCTTAAATCCATCACCAAGATCTTATGTCGGGTTGTAAGGTTGTCGATCAGAATGACCTTACAGTCTTTGAACAGAACTTTATCATCCTTCCTAAGAAGTAAAAAATCTATTTGAGTCTTAGCCACCAAACTACGGAAGGTTATCAAGTGGTCCTCCTTCTTCGGGAAACTCAAATTGACTATCACCAACCCAAAAGCTCTTGCGAAATTCAAAAGTAAAACTCCTCCTCCATTTCTGTCCCCGAAGCTAAAGCCTCTATGCACATCATCATACCTTCCCAAAATAGATTCGATGTGCTCATTGAAATCCCCTCCCACGAAAAGCTTCTCAGTAGACGGTATGTCTCCCACTAACTCATCCAAATCCTCCCAAAAGCACCTCTTATCCTCCTCGCCTAAGTCCGCTTGCAGTGCATAAGCACTAATAATGTTCAACGTGATCCCTTTAACGATCATCTTAATCGATATCATCCTATCAGTGACTCTCCTAACCTCCACCACCTACTCCCTTAAATCACTGTCTACTAAAATGCCTACCACATTCCTATACTTCGATCTACCAGAGAAACAAAGCTTATACCCATCTACCTCTTTAGTTTTAGAACTTATCCATTTGGTCTCTTGGACACAAGCTATATTAATCTTTCTCTACTTTAGAATCTTAACTAGCTCTATAGATGTTTCCATTAACGTCCCAATGTTCCAAGAACCTACTCTTAGTCTAGACGCTTATTTAACCCACTTACCCCTCCTTACCCTCGTCCCCGTCCCCATCCTCGAGCAAGAACATGACCCTAGTCTACCATCACTACCCAAAGCCACGAAAATGCGTATGAACTAATACATTATTCAAAGGTCTAAAGTTAGTAAAATGTAACTACAATTGTATGAGCAAAGAATAGATATGGAAACCGGAGGTACCAACTCTAGTTGAAATGAACCTGGTTGCCGCTGAAAAATACTATTCACATCGGAGTACTCTTCACGTCGGAGTTACTACTCACGTCGGAGTTACTGTTCACGTCGGCTTGCCAAGATGCTGTTCACAACGACCTTTGAGTTGTGTGGGTAATCTTAATGGAAAAGGTTATAGTGATATAGGTAAAAAAATGAATAACAAAACATTAAAATAAAATAAAATGAAAGAGCAGTCAACTAGAAAGTTAGAAATTAAGAAAAATAATAATAGATGATTTTATCGGTGATATGCTTTTCGGCCAAATCTGATCCCTTTTAGGTACAACAGTGATAAAATGGAGTTGTAGAGACTCTCTGGCCCAGCGGAGTTCTTGGGGTTTTGTAGGAGTTGATGGAGCTTGGAGCTCTGTTTTGTGGCGGCTTCATTGGAGCTTTTGTTTGCTTGAGTTCGCGACTGCTGGGTGTGGATTTTCTAACCCCGCAGCTCAATCGAGATTCCAGTGGTCGGCCACTGGATTATGAAAAATAGCAGTGTAGGATACGAGGTAAAGCTACAAAATAATTTAAGTGAATTTGTGGAAAAATTAAATTGTACACTAATGAAAGAAAAGAATAAGTCAAAAGAGGAAGAAGTAGTATAATAAAGGCAAAACGGTCAAGAATACCCTTAACCTATTAAAAAGGCTTTAAAATATCTCTCTTTCACTTTTTGGTCCACAAATATCCCTAACTTGTTGGAAATGACTCAAAAATATCCTCCTTCCACCTTTTGGTCTCTCAAACCAAATTTAATTGAATTGAATTCTTTTACTAATTAGTTGGTTTTTTTAATTTCTTCTAAAAGAAGAAAAATTATTTATTCAAATATTTAATACTAGCTCCCCTCAAAATATTAAGTCTAAAAAATAAAATAAACAACTTATTGTGTAAATATGAAGAATAAAATTCTTATTTTTATTATTAAAATAACGCAATAAAATTCTTAAAATTTAAATTTTAAAATTATAAGTTTTTTCTTCAATACTGATTTTTCTTCAACTTTTCCACATCTTTCAACACTTATTACCTGTTGAAATTTTATTTTTCTCCTGCAATTTGATTCCTCCCTCTCCAAACCCAATTTGGCAAACTGGTTACTTTTAAATCGCTTTGAGTTTAACATTTTAATTGATTTGAGAGAAAGAAAGAGACGTAAATGTTCAATTTTGGATTTTAGGACGAAGGATGTTTACATTCAAAGTTGGGTTAAACAAGAAAATAAGATGTCGTTTTACATTGGTCACGAGGCTCCAAAGGTTTGTTTTTTAGGTGTACAACCCCTTTTTCATGATTTGTTTTGGATGTCTCGTCTTGTCTTTTCTTCCCGCTTATGTTTATTTATAAAATTTTATTGTGTTATTTTAATAATATGGGCAAGAATTTTAAGAATTTTATTCTTCATTTTTACACCATAATTTTTTTATTTTATTTTATGTTAGACTTAAATATATTGGGATGAGCTAATATTAAGAATTTGAATAAATAAAAAATTATCTTGTAGAACAAAGAAAAAAATTAACTAATTAGTAAAAGAATTCAATTCAATTAAATTTGATTAGAGGGTAATTTTAGACCAAAAGATGAAAGGAGGGTACCAAAAGATGGAAGGAGGGGTATCTTTTAACCAAAAATGAAGATGGAGGGGGGGGGGGTTATTTTTAGACCAAAAAATAAAAGAATGGGTATTTTTGAGTCATTTCCAATAAATTAAGATTATTCTTGAACCAAAAAATGAAAAAAAGATATTTTTGAGTCATTTTCAATAGATTAGAAATATTCTTAGTCCTTTTTCCTAATAAATGAAAGTCCACATAGATAACGATTACAAAAAAGCTAACCATTAAAATTGTGGGAGAAGGATATATATAGGAGAAGGTGAAGGGTTAGTTCCTTTTGGAGTTGTAGTGTTAATTTGGACTAAATGACCAATCAATTGTATCCTAGGAGACTCCAAATGTAATTATGTTGAATTAATGATAAAGTTAGAAAATTGACTTTCAAATAATATGAGAAGCCATCAATATTGTCTTACTGAACTACACTCTTTCACTCATTGATCACTTGCACTAACACACGTTTTTGAGAAATAGGAATCATGGATTAGTATTACAATTGTACTAGGTAATAGGAACCTAGAAAGTGAGACATGTCCTTTCCCAATCAATCCTGGAGTAAGGGTGGGTTCGATTTTTTGTTAAAATTTTTGAAAAATATTTTTTTATAAAAATAAGTTTTTAAAATAAGAAAAATCATTTATTAATTAAAAGTAGGAAAAAATAAGTTCCACAAATAACATTTCACAGTCCTCCCACTTTCCAACTCTCTAATTCTAAATCTAGAAAGAAAATATATTGAACATTCTGAGGATAGGTGAAATAGCTGCTGCTAATTAGATTAACTTGCTCACTTTTTTCATTCAAATTCGATGGCTTGAAATTCGAATAGTGTGTATATTAATTGTTACTAAATTACTACACTTGTATACATTCATAATTTCGTACCATCCAAATACTGAGTACGAAACTATTAATATCTCCTAAATCGTTATTTAAATAGAATAATTCCATAAAGGCATGTAAGCATCATCAGCTTCCACATAATGATCTCCGATTTCTAAACATTGAGGTGGAGATAGCATTAGTCCTTCCGCCATATTCGCAAGTAATCCAGGCATGAAAAAGAGTGCTTCCTCATCCAGGAAGAACGCACTCTCTCGTTCTTTCTCATTCACAAAGAATGCATTTTCTGGCGTTTCAGGACTAGTACTACTGCATTCTCCTGAAACTTCTTCCGACTTTGATGATGATCGGAAGGCTTCCGCGGCCTCAGTGGCCGCCTTTTGAATATCCTTGGAGTTGGAGGAAGCCGGGATAGGCAACCTCCAAGCAGAGTCAGCGAAATTCAAGCAAGCAGAACGGCCCCTTAATGCTAAAGCTGCCACGTCATGAGCTCTAGCCGCCATTTCTACCGTTGGGAATGTGCCGAGCCAGATTCTTGATTTCTTATTTGGTTCTCTGATTTCACAAACCCATTTTCCGGAATTCCTCATCCTGACTCCCCTGTATATTGGATGTCGAGTTTCGCGAAATTTCTTCCTGCCAGCTGGCTTCTTTGGGTTATTTGAAGCTAACATAACTTCCTCATCAGAAAAATTATTATCAGACATTGAATCTGATGATGATGATGATATTTCAGTGAGTGAGTCCGAATAAAAGCTTCGAAAGATATTCATAGTAATATTTTTCAACACTGACTAATTTGATGAGAGAGTAAAAAGTAGGGTTGGATGAACGTTTTGTTGAGCTAGAGGTTTTTGGTTTATGGTGAATATGAAGTGAGTATTCTATATATACAGATGTGGATATGATATGATAAGTGAATTATTGAAGCTAACATGGAGTTGGAGGGTGATCAGGAGACAGCTGTTTCAAGTCTTAAGTGTGTAGAACTCGTGTGTAGCCTCTCTACTCATGTGGCGAATTTCTAGTTTATGCCTCTCCTTCTTCCTTCTTTCCTTTTTGGAATGCAAGTAGTAGTATATCTTATCTAGAGTACTTGAACTGGTTAAGCTATTAATACACATTTTTTTTGTCAAAGGGCGGCATGAATATATATTGACTACTACAACTAATCCTCTTACTTCTTAGTATTATATTACTATGTTACTCTCTTTCTTAGATCATGTGACATAGAAAATCATTTAAATTTTTATATGGTTTATTAATATTTTAAATTGTTAATTATCGTAATTTACAGTACTTTTAGGAATTTTCTAAATAATATATGTTACTTCTTCTATCTCAATCAATCAATTTATTTTGTCTTTTTATATATATTAAATTATTAATTATTATAATTTATAATACATTTTTAAATATATAACAAATTAAAAAAAGTAAGACAAACAAATAAAAATAAAAAAAGTATGAAAATTCCAAAAATGCCATCGGCCCGGAGCAGGATGTCGATGGACAGTTTCCTGCTTCTGACCACTTCTATATAGTAGTATAGAAATATTACACTTGAGATACGATTGGTCAAAATTAACATTTGGGGACAATTCGTACAAAAACTTGAATATCGGGTAATAACTCAATCCAAACAATTTTTACTAAATGTGTTTGGACATGCGATATAAAATTATAATTTTAAATCAGTGTTTGGCCATGCGATTTGGGATTTCAAATCATAATTGTATTTTTTTAAAATGTGTAAAACTTGATACATAAGTTTATATTTTGTTAAAAAAAAGGACCATCATTTTAATTTTTGCAAAAAAACATGCATGTTCGACATTAAGAGAAATTATAAAGGTAGGAAAGAGGTTCAAGCGGTGTAATGACCCTCCAGGTCATTTTCTCCATTTTTTGATCTTTTCAGTGTTTAGAACTTTCCTATAGCGATCCCAAGTCATTTATGACTTGTTGGCACTAACAGCTCGGTCCCCTGATCATTCGTTTGGGTTTTATATCTATTTCCCTATTTTGGGGTTCTTGGAGTTTGAATGGTTGACTTCGGTCAAAATTTCAGGAATACGATGTCAGAACGGAATTCTGACGGATCCATCAGCTCCAAAATAGTCAAATTAGGCTTGTAGCGTGGTCGGCGCGAGCATCAAGGTATTTGGTGCGAATTTGAGGTTGTTTGGCGCTTTAGCCTTTGAAATTTAGCCTAAGGTTGACTTTGGTAAATATTCTTGGAAAACGCGTTCGAATCAAAATTCTGTCAGTGCGGTTAGCTTTGGAATGTCAATTTTGGTCTGTAATGATCTTTCTTGCGGTTTCTGAGACTTCTGATCTCATTTCTAGCCTTCTTGTGGATTTTGGCTCAAAATGGTGCTTGGGTGTGGAACCCACTTTTTGTTGAGATGAACTTGGATGAAAATTCTGAGTGCACCGTTGAGTATGGAACGTCGAATTTAGTGGGTTAGCATATCTAGTTCATTTTTATCGAGTTTCGAATGAATCTCGAGGGTCCGTTTGGAAGCTTTAAAATATAGCAAAAGCTGAAATTTGATGCAGTCCTTTTAGAGACTAGATTTTGACTTTTTGCGACCAAATCCATTTTTATTTAAAGCTAAAAATCAGCATTCAACTTTATTTTCAAAATATAATTTTTTGAGTATTTCGAGTCCAAATTGAGTGATTCAAAAGGCTATCTTGCATGGTTTTTTGAGGAAAATACCGTGGTAGTGTCTGAATTGATCATGGGTTCTCCGTTCAAGGTAAATTTTGATTTTTTGCTGCTAATTCGGATGGTTTTTGAGCTGATCTCTTGGAAACCTGGGAAGTTGATTTCTAGGACATTTCAGGTCCGAATTGAATGGTTCTTGGGTCTAAATTGTGGGAGTTTTTGAAAAGAACACGTTGGTAGGATCAGAAAATGACTTAGGAGCTTCGTTGGGGGTGAGTTTTTCAATTCTAATTGCTGCATTGACTATTTTTCGGGTTGGAATTTGAGGGATATTTAGAAAGTCATATTTTGGTCAATATAGGTCTGTATTGGGTGATTCAAAGCTTCAAGTTGTGGAGTTTTTTGTGAAGATCGTCGTGGTGTGGTTGATTTCAACTGTAGAACCTTTGTTTGAGGTAATTTCTTAGTTTTAGTTGTTGTCCCTCTTTCTTAATTTTTTTTCTTTTCATTACTGAAGGACTCTTTTGCATGCACCAATTTCTTCCATTCCGAGTTTTGAATTGTGCTCCAATTTGGGGTACAAGTTTTTATTTATGCTTATAAATTTTTTATGGAGTTGATTTCGGGATTCCCACCGCGGGTCCCATAATTCCATTTTAGACCCTAGTTTGGGTCCGTTTCTAAAAAATGTGATATTGGTGTCAAAATGTCCATATTGATGAGGTGATCAATATTTTGTTAGCATGGCGGCGATTAGAGGTGATTCAGAGCTTAAAAGCTTCATTCTGGTGGATTTGAAGCTCACGTGTTCGGCTTCGAAGTAGGCTACGACCTCCCCCTTTTGACTGAGTTCTTTTAGATATCATCTAGTATCTGTTGCATATGATTTAGGTTGGTATTGGTCGGGTTTAGGGCCTTCCTCCTGTTATCTTATTTCCTTGACTCCGGTTGGACCTTAGACTAGCGTTGTCTCTTGAGATCCTTATTTTAGGCTTGTGATTTCGGTTGCATTATTGTTGGGTGAGGTTATCCTTCTTAGGATCGATATTATGGACTTAGGTTAGGGTTGAGTCTTAGATGCTTTAGTTTGTGTTCCAGTGCCCTTTCAATACTCAGGCATTATCAAAAAACCCAACTCAACCCCTTAGGCAGGAATTACAAGCCAAATAACCTCTTCACATCTCTAACTCAGTTAAGTCATAGATTACACAGTCTCAAGTACAAATAAAATATCACATAAGGCCCCCACACGGGCTACACAGCACATATAAGCCCCCATACGTGCATCACAATATACATTATCAGTACCAAACTACACTACTACCCCATTCCAAAGTCTACAACATAGAATTTGACTAATCACCCCAACTCAGCCCCAAGAAGGATAGTCAAACCTACCTCAATTGTCGGAACCTCACTCGAATGCTCTACCAGATGAACAACCTTTGAATTTAATACCCGAAATGATAACCCACTACCAAGGATGAAATATACGCATCATGAGGTGTACAATGACACTCATATTGATAGATTTCAGAATTTGGGGTAAAATAGTCCAAAAAATAATCATTTAAAAAAAAAGTCAAATCTGAAATTTTATTTCAAAATCAACTTTTACACAAAAACTGGAGTTCAGAAGTGAAAAACCCATAAAAAAGAAGTACAATTTGAGGTAGAAATCGCCATTTCAAGTTTCATGAAAAACCTCCAAAGTTTGAGTTCAAAACCATGAATTTCAAGGTGAAATCATAAGATAATGGAAGGAAAATCAAAGGATTTAGGTTATAAATACTTATCCAAATGAAATTCTCTGAAAATCTACTTCACAAATCGTTCAACCAACCTCTTGGAAATCAAATATGGAAGAAAAGACCCAATTCCTATTTTTGGACCTCTCAAGTATCGCTAAAGCGACCAAAGGGTGGCTAAAGCGAAGGTTCGCTTTCGCGAACCCCGCTTAAGTGAGCCCCTTAGCTTAAGAGATAGGTATAACTAAAGAGAATATTCGCTAAAGCAAACCTGGTCTGCTTAAGCGGACCCCTGCATCAGTAACACAGCAACAGATCCAAACTTCATTTCCAAATCTCCAATCGAACCCTCGAGATTTGTTCAGAATCCCATACATACAAACCATATATGCACTTCTACTAAATTTGGCGTTCTAGACTTAATGGAATCATCAAAATTCAAATTCAAGATTTCCTTGATTCGAAAGTTGAGAAGTCGCAACTTACCTAGTTTCGGCACTTGAAATACCCAAAATACCTTTGAAACTTCTAATGATTACAACAATGTCATTTCTAGCGTTAGAATCACCTCTCAAAACTTGTGGAATCATCAGAAATCCAATTTGAGTCTTCGAACTCAATTTATTGACCAAAGTCAAACTTAGCTCATTTAAAACTAAATTTTCAACTTGAGACCTCAAATTCATATATTAACCCCAAATCTGATTCGGACGACTCTCCTAGACTAATTTCTACATTCCAAAGTTAATGGATTTGATAGAATCCCATTCCGATGCCCATAGATCTGATTGGTCCCAAAAACTACTTTTTTACCTCTTGACTCTATTAAACTCAAGAATTTGTCCAATTCACTAACTATTAAGACTTTAACACATTCAACCACACAAACTGAACCAATAAAACTCAGAGGCACTCATGATAGGGGTAAAATGATAACTTCACACAAATTTTTCAAAAATGACCCTCAAGGCCATTACACCATTATAGCTAGGCGCAGTTTCTAATAGGGCTTGTGATGGCTGGTGTAACTTAGTGCTAGTGCTGGAGACCTTTGAGGCTCATCGTAGCCGTAGGTTTGGCTTAGTTGTGCTTGTTGGGAGCTGAGATGCCATATATTAGGGTATATTTTCGGGTAAGGCATCATTACGAGAGATGTTTCTCCCCCTATTTGATATTGAGTCATGTCTCGATTGTTCACTTTTGGTTAGCGTAAGGCTTATGATGCCTGTTTATCTATTATTCATTGTTGGACCTAAGGCAGTATTCGATGAGCGATTGGACCCTAAGTTAGTTCATTTGCCTTGTTATTATCGTATGACTTGATGTACTGTTCAGACTACGTGTACCTTGCATTAATTGAGCATATTCACTCATTTTTTGGTATGATTCCAGATTCTTTATGGATTTTTACTACTATCTTTGAGAAGGCGTTCTCACACTTTTACTACTTTTAAAATGGATTTTTAATGGGATTCATACCACCTGGATTACTTGGTCACTGGTTTTAAAACTTATGAGGCGTTGAGGACGTACTTTTTTTTCTACTTGAGGCATTAAAGTCATCTGGAATGTGCTCAGCTTTACTTGGATATTCGGTGCGTTGACACCCTTTCTAGACTTACCGATGCCCCTAGGCGTTTACTAGCTGGTTGGATGGCCCCTTTTTAGGGTGCTCATGGTTTAAGGTTACTGGTTTACTGATACACGGAGCATGTCGCCCTTTCTACCTAATCTAGCTACACATTCTTCTAGTACCATCGACAGAGATGACTTATATAAGACCTAGTTTGGGTTCAGGCAGTGTATATAGATTTTCCGCATCCCTTATGGGTCTTTCTAGCCGTGAGTACTTATACCGGATGAGGGATCTATATGGGTCCCACCTAGGAGGCCGAAGGCCGGGGTAGGTCTATACACTTTGGGTTAAAGTCCCTGATTACAGACGATACTTTGGGTTAAAGGCCCTAGTTATAGATGACACTATGGGTTTTACTACAAACTTACATTCATTAGCATCGCATATCTCTAGTATACTTGTATGATGTGGTCCCTTGATTTATAGGGGTCAGAGATATATTTTTCATTGTTTGTACCTTCCGGGGGTATGGACGTCCGGTCGGTTATTGTTTGATCTTACTTGTACTTACCTTTGGTTGTATTTGTAGTTGGTCTATGAGGTATTTGAGTTGGACTGTGGTTGGTACTTCTTGCTAGGTTTAGTCGAATTAGTTCTTAGGTGATTACGTGGTTAGCATTGCTCGTTGGTACTGTATCCTTATTTAGTAGACTTCTATGATTCCTTCTTCTTGTTAATAGGTTGTTGAATTACGTTTCAGGTGCATTCTTCGACTCTGCTCCTTTATCTATGTCTTCAGTCTCATTGTCTTATTTTTTGTTATTATTGTGATAATTTCTGATTAATTACTAGTGCGGTATTTACCTGTTTATATGTTATTTAAACTTGCTTTATCTGCAAAGCTCAGTCGGCCTGTGCCTACTCAGTACCATTCATTCAGTACTCATATTACACTTCTGCCCCTACAGATCATAATACGAATTTTCGCCTTTAATTTGGACTGGTGTGTAACAGCTTTTGGGTCGGTGATTTGGTGAGCTCCTAGCGTTCGGAGTTGCTAATTTCCATCTATGACGGATTAGGACCAGTCTTTACCTTCTTTCGAAGACTGTCTGTACTTATTTTGTATTTTAAAAAAGCCTTGTACTCATATTTTGATTTAGATGCTCGGTTACTGACTGATGTCAGGTCTTAGGGTGGTTTCTTGTGTTTGTTTCAGTTTTTCTCTTTCTTTTTATTATTATTTACTTTCCGCTTTATTTATTCATCTTCCTCTTGATAGACCGTTGCCTCTGGTTTCGGAATAAGGATTAAGGGTTAAGGGTTAGGCTTATTTGCCGGTGGGTGTTAGTAGGTGTCATCACGGCCTGAGAAATTGGATCGTGACAACCGGGAAGTCTAGTGAATTGATGGTGAGAGAATTCTTAAAACATTATGACAAATGATGTAAGCAAAGGGCAAATTGGTCCACACGAAAATAGCATAAATGAGTCAAACTTTTAACATATAACATATAACATATATGAGCCTTTTCTCAAAATTCAATGACATATTTGAGTCTTTTTTCAAGAATGTATAATAATGAAAAAAAAAATTAAGGTACAAGGAGGAGGAAGCTGATGAAATAATCAAAGTCAAAATCAAGAATGACTTTCGAATAGTAGAAGGTGCACTGTGAGTTGCCTCTTTGGAGTTGTAGGAGTTTGTCTCCTAGAGTGTCCAAATGCGAACTGTTGAAAGATACTCTCTACCATATTAAGTGAACTTTTGGGATTTTTTTTTATTCAAAATTATTATATTATTCAAAGTTCAAGATAAATGGTTGAATTTTTTTATATATTTTTCTTTTTCTTTAATAAAATTTTATATTTTATAGAAGATAAATTGCACTACTTAAAAATAAACAAAAGTGTAATAGTGAAAAATATGATTTAAATTATGTCCTTGAATGTTTTTCTTAATAGGTGTGCATATACTCTATTCGGTTTATTTTTATTTTAACGGTCATTTTAACTTTTTTAAAAAACTTAATAAATTCAAATCTTTGTTTACTTTATTAATTAAATTATCCCTATTTAATAAAGATAGATTGATATTTCTTATGCATATTTTTTTAATATTAAATATAGTTAAACTAATTATTAACTTTAATTTTGAATCTTTAAGGTCTTTTTCAATTTGTTTGTCCTAAAAAAAATTTAGTCTATTTTAAAAAGTATGTTTTTTTTTTCTTTTTGACAATTTTTTAATTCAAATTCTTGATATGACATATTTATGATCACACGATCAAATGTATTTAGATACATCCTACATATAAGTTCACAAGATTCAAAAATCACTGAAATCTTTTTAAATTTTTTGTTAAATTAAAATAAGATAAAGAAAATTGCAACTGCCATAGTAATTTATTTTGAACTAAAATGAGAGTTAAAATAGGAGGGAGGGAGTGTTTAGTTAGAAAAAATGACCTTTCAAATATATGAAAGTCATTAACTGATAATACACGGTTTTGACAGTTACTAACATGACTCCAAATGCCTGCCCTTTTCAAGAAATGAAAGAAAGCTTTTTGTCCAACCGAAAGGTGTGGTCCACGTGGCAGCAGTTGCAGCTCCCCAACATCTTATTTCAATGTTTCCTAGATTTTCTACTACTATTGGACTAGAGGAATAATCTATTTTAATTATTTTTGGAAAGTTTTCTATAATTTTTGACATTTAGTTATTCTTATTTCGCTGTATATATTACATTAATACTGTTTTGTTGAATAAGAAATTATTTCTTATATTACAATTTTAAAATGCTTCCAACATGAAAAAGTTGACTTCTAGTCATTGTTACCTCTTTGTAATTTCTGAATATTCAAATTCTTTAATGATGAAACAAATAAATTTGGAATTTAAGTTCGATGGTTGACTCATACTAGGCACCCCTTCATTATAAGTTGCTTTTATAGTTTTCAAGAATTTGAACTCATTAATTTAAGATTCAATCAAACTAAATAATTTTTCTTAGCTTCTATTCATAAATTAACATTTAGATACTCAGTAATTACAAAAAATAAGTTAGAACTTGTAATTCTTCAACATCAGATCAATGGAGAAAAAAACATTCTTGAATATTAGTCAATGTTTAGAAAGGCAAAAAATATTGAACATTCAAATAAGACGGCTTGATATTTGCAATGCAAATCTTTTCTTCTCACTGCCAAAACCAAGTCATCCAATTTACACGTGTTATAATTGTGGTGGCGCTACAATCTACATCGTTTAGTACTAAATTAAAATACTAGCTAGTGTACATTCGTACCATCTAAATAGAGTACGAAAACTACCTAAAATCTTTAAGAAGCTGTACAGATAGAATGTCCTAACTTCCTAAAAATAGTAGTAGTACAGTTAATAACAAAAACTATTTAGACAGAGTAACTCCATAAAGGCATGTAACTATCAACAGCCTCCACATAATGATCTCCGATTTCTCCACATTGAGGTGGAGGTAGCATTAATCCTTCCGCCATATTCGTAAGTAATCCCGGCATGTAGAACAGTGCTTCTTCATCCATGAAAAATGGCGCTTCCTCATTCATTATAAACAACGCGCTTTCTGGTATTTCAGGAGTACTATTACTAATAGAGTCTCCTTCGGACTCTGATGACGATTGTCGGAAGGCTTCGGCTGCCTCAGCGGCCGCCTTTTGAATATCCTTGGAATTGGAGGAAGCCGGGATAGGCAACCTCCAAGCAGAGTCCGCGAAGTTCAAGCAAGCAGAACGTCCCCTTAATGCTAAAACTGCCACGTCATGAGCTCTAGCCGCCATTTCAGCAGTAGGGAAAGTACCAAGCCAAATTCGTGATTTCTTATTTGGTTCTCTGATTTCGCAGACCCATTTTCCTGAATTCCTCATCCTGACTCCCCTGTATACTGGATGTCGAGTTTCGCGAAATTTCTTCCTGCCAGCTGGCTTTTTCGGATTGTTTGAAGCTAACATAACTTCCTCGTCAGAAAATGATGATGATGACGACGAAGATGATGAAGATTCGGTTAAAAGTGGACCTGAATAATAGTTTCCAAAGATATCCATTATTTTTTAGAGAGTTCAAAAAAAGGAAATAGTAGTAATAGTAGTAGTGTTGGGTGTTTGTTGAGTTAAGAGGTGGTGTTGTACATATTTATAGTGGAAAGTATGATAGTGAGAGCTGAGGAGAAGAGAACACGGAGTTGGAAGGAGACAGGCTGGATATTAAAGTGTAAAGCCCAGCTGTTATGTTTTATGGGACAAGTGGATTTTGTGTTCTAAAAAAGTAAATTCCAAGTTTAAATTGCGTACAACTCGTGTGGGGATGCGGCAACTCGTGAGCTTTTCCTCTTTCTTCCTTCCTTCCTTTTTGGAATAATATCTTATCTACACTACTACTTACTTGGACCAACTTAATAAGCTACTACTCATTACTGACCAATCTTTGACATTTCAATATGATAACATAAATATAACTTATTCCTGTTCCATCTATTTTATACTCATCACCAATTTAATTAACTCATTAATCTTTATTCAGTTTACCAATAGTTGTCAAGGCAAAGGGTCATCAATTATTATTTTTAATATTCCCTCTGGTCGTGAATTGTTGAAAGTTTAAGAGTATTGTTGAGGCCTTTTTTGTGTTTATTCTTTATTTAATGAGATTCTTAATAACTTTACATTTTCTAAAAGAATAGTTTAGGAATAATCAAAATAGTAATAGTATAAAATAACTTTTAATTTTTGTCCTTAAATACTTTTGTTAAGAAATGTGTCACACTCCAATAATTCAATTAATATGATTTAAAGGGAGTACTACTTTAAATTATCTAGTACTAGTATCAGGAATGTAGAATTTTTTATTGAAGTCATTATTTAAATCAATTTATCAAAATAGTATATTTTTTTGAAATTTTACAGAACTAGTATAAACGTACTTGGTAGTAATGTTTTAGGTATTACTTGATTCAAAAACATTAATGAGAAAAAGATAAATGTCGGACGGAATAAACAGACATAAAACGTTACTGTCAAATACATTTTATTAATTCGTTACTCACAGACACGTTTTAAGGTTAAAACGTTACTGACAATAACGACTCTTTAATAATACAAGAATAGTTTAAGTTTTAAAAGTCGACTTGTTTTACAAACAAAGTAATTTTTAGCAAAAAAAAAAAAGCTGAATAATAACACAAGAATAGCTATTATTTTTACTTGTAAATGACTAGAAAGAAACGGAAAAAGAATGAGCAGCTTAATAAAAAAAGCGAAAATAATATATTAGGGATACTTACTTGAAGTCATTTAGACCAACAGGTTTTCAAAGGCAAGCTAACGCTGATGATGGGAAATATAAAACTTAGTCATGTTAACTGCTACGTAATGCAGTGGGATCAACAACACTCTCATTCCCTCCATGATACTATCCACCTAAAGCTCTTTGACTTTCATCCTGTATGATCATAGCATAACACTGACTTACACTAAGGGTTGGATTCATCATAAGTATTTGACTTATGGCCTACATAGCTATCATTCAATCACATTAGGAATTGCAATAATTTTTGCCTAACTATGCTATCAGTGTACTCCTTTGATTTTGCACAATCATAAGATAGAGGTGGTACAATTGAGTCGAATTCATCCCATGGATCCTTTAATCGAGAGTAATGCACAGAGACAGGGAAATACCTTGAGTGTGTGAGACTATAGCTTTGTAAGATGGAAAATTCTGGACATGTTTACCTTATCAAAACGTTCCTTCAAATCAGACCATACCAGTGCTGCATTTGATCGCATTACAGAGATCCCACTGTTTCTTCTCCACATTATCCTTGAAGTCATCTCTATTGATACTACCATCTATGAACCCCAATTTGTTCTTCGTGAGGAGATTCAGTTGCATCGCACGTCTCCAAAGTGTGTAGTTCTCCATTCCAACGAGTTGGATCCCAATTTTCACAGCTCCTGGGACGTCGGAAGGACTAAGAAACAAAGGATGATCATGATCTATCTTTGTCACCATTGCTCTGCAGAGATCAAACTTCTAGATATAATGGAAGCTGAAAACCTAAGCTAAAATTGAACTGAAAAATTGGTAGTCCTCTGAATCGTATGCATTGCTCTGATACAATGTTAAAATGAACAATCGAGCATCCATCTATGGATGAATTACAGAGAACACAGAAACTCCATTTCATTCAGCAGGAGAGAACTTTACATTGAGGAATCTATTTAGCTATGCAGTTGAACCTTCTTTATATACACATTCACAATCTAGTCTAGGTGCATTATGGAAAATATCTTCTAACAGAACTGTAGCAAACTTCTACTCTAACAGCTAGATCATCTAATTAGCTTAACTAACAGTCGACTAACAGTAGCTCAACTAACTAACTAACTGAATTAGCTCCAACTCAACTATTTTCTATCTCCTTGTTGTACTCTCTAATAATTGGAGGTAGTTTTGGGAGTATAAATTTTCTTGTGGAGTCATTGCTCCATTTTAGTAGCTCGTCTCGTTATTGGTATGATCTATCCAACTCTTTCACGTTCTATACTTTTTTCCATTCATAGACAACAGTTAGAGATGAGTCATCAATTAGTGTAAATTTATTATATGATCAATTGCGGAGTACGTTGTAGTAGGTTGTGCTTACATGCATGGTGAATGGAAGGAGACTCCAAAATGTTGGAAGTGGAAATTTGTGAGTAAGCTGACAGTGGTTTTTACCGTGCATTCGCAGTGGTATGTATAACGACTTAGTTGTGAGCGTAATAGAAAGCATGGAGTTAGATTGTGAGTCCAGTGAGTCGAGATTTAGTTGTTTGATGAATGCTTGGGTGGAAACTCATCCATCTTTCTTAACGAATTATAGGTAGGTAGGATTGTATATTCTGGATATTGTACTTCTGCTTATCAGATTATTCTTACATGGTTAACACTCTAATCTGAGTTCCAAGAATATCATTTAATTTCCATTCATATTATTTCATAGACTACGCAGCTTGCATTCGAGGATATATACTACACATGATCTAGGTTATTTTCGTGAATGGCATGCTTTTATACGACAAGTACCAGGGTGTCTTATTGTCCGTCATCGTATAGGATATTGAGAATCATATATATCCAACTGCATTGTGGTGTACGAAAAGTGTAATTATTCGCTTCCACTGCACACGCAAGTATACGTGATCGTACAAGAAATATAGTGACTCGAGAGTCACATGTCAAATTCACAGGGACTTATGAATAACTATAAGATAAATTAAATTAATGGAAAAAGGTCAAAATTACCCCTGAACTTCGAAAAATAGTTCATCCATGCCCTTCGTTATACTTTAGGGCCAATTATACCCTTACCGTTATAATTTGGGCCAAATATGCTCTTGAGTATAATAGAGTGTCATGTGTCGGTTTCTCAGTGGCCAACTTATTTCTCCTCTTATTTTTTTATCCGGATCAAATAAATATAGATCCGACCCAATCAATTTAGTACCCGACCCATCAATAACATATCATACCCAAATAAATCTAAACCTAACCCATCAATAACGCTGCTCTCTCTCTAAAAAAATGCATACCATCTCTCTCTATCGTCTTCAACCTCCATTTCATCATCAAATATTGTACATATATGCATTTATCTACTGCTGTTGTTATTCATAAGGTTCTTATTGGAAGAAGGTTCTTCATAAATTCCATAATCTTTGTTTATTTACTACTGCTATTGTTGTGTTTTCAGTTTTTTAAAGGCTTGTTGCGGATTGTTAAGTCTGAACGTTAATGGAGGTTGATTTTATTTTATTTTTGAAATCTGGTGATTTTTGTTTTGAAATATGGTGATTTTTTTTTTGAAATCTGGGATTTTGCCCAACAATTTTATATTCCTAGTTTATTATCAGTTGTTTATTTTTTTCCCTTTTCTTTGTGGTTATGATATGGTTCCGAAGTGGATAGACAACAATGCAAATTTCATTTGTTGTTACCCTATGCTTGACTTAATCAATTTAAAAAAAATAATTCTTTTTCATTTTTTGGTGATAGACAATACTGAGAACTTCATTTGTTGTTTAGGCTAGATCATTTTGGGAGTTAGAAAATAAGTTTTGTCCAAAGTCTTATTTTGTCTACTCATTTACATTAACTTTTACTTACTAATTAATTGCAGCTTGTTAAGATGATAAAAGTCAACTTATTCTTCCATCATGGTGGTGATTGGATTCGAGAACCACATGTATTATATGAAAAGAAATGGGTTCACTATTAGAGAGAGTATGATCCTGATCTCTTATCTTATATTGACATTGTAAATGAGTACACTTTCCGTTTAGGATTTATAGGTGTCCAACAATTAATTGTTGCTGGACCATCTGGAAAGTACTTTGAATTAGAAGGTGATGAAGGTTGAGGAAATTATTATCATTTGTCTCCGAAGAATGCCATGCCATTCATTTCTTTGCTACTAATGAATGTAAAATAGATGTGCATGATCCCAATATTCTACAATGTGATAAATTATTTTTCTTAGTACCTAATTTTGTTAATGAAGTTGGGACGGATGTGCATGTTCCAAATGTTCTACAAAATGATGAATCACTTTCTTTAGTACCTAATTTTGTTACTGAAGTTGGGACAGATTGTAGTGACACTAAGGATGATAATGGTATGGCATTTGATTGTCCATAATATGATAGTGAAAAATTAGAGAGACTTGCTACAAGAGAAGGGATATCACTGAAAATTTGAATGATTTTAGGGAGTTAGTTAAGGGTATGACCTTCAAGGACATACCAGAAGCAAGGAATTTCTGTAGACTTTATGCACTGGTAAATAAGAAAAAGTTAGTTGTTGAAAAAAGTGATATGCATAGGGTGAGATATTCATATGATGCTGTAGGATGCTCATTTATATGCCACATATCTGATGATGACACTACTGTTGGGTGATTGTTAAGACTTTAATTCCTCATAGTGATTGTGGTGTAGTGTATGATAACCCACTGATCAACTCTAGTATCATAGCTCAATATTTCAAGGAAAAGTTACAAGATCACCCAAAATACAAGGTATCTTTATATGAGGGCAGACTTACATAGAGTTTTTGATTTAAATGTAAGTGAAGAAAAATGTAAAAGAGCCAAACGAGAGGTCCTGGAAACTCTGGAAGGTAGTTTTATAGATAATTACAAAAAATTAGAGGCCTATGCAAATGAATTGAGAGAATCAAATCCAGGAAGTGGTGTTGTCATTAATTTGTCCAAGGAGGCACTAGCTCAAGGTAAAGGAAAATTTCTAAGAATGTATATTTGTTTCAATGCATTGAAAATGGGTTTTAAGGAAGGCTTAAGACCATTTATTGGGTTAGATGGTACATTCCTTAAAGGAAACGCCAAGGGTCAATTATTGATTGTTGTTGGTCAAGACAGTATGAATCAATTTTACCCTCTAGCATGGGCAGTGGTTGATAAAGAGACTAAGAGGACTTGGATCTGGTTCTTACAGCAGTTGCAAAACTCACTTGAACTCCATAATGGCAAAGGAATAACCTTCATATCAGACATGCAGAAGGTAAACTACACTATTTTTTATCTATTTTTTAAATTTGGTTTTTTATTTGTTTTTAAATCTATTTTTTAAAATTTATGTAAATATTTAGCATTGTTTGTTTCTTATATATAGGGACTAGTTGATGAAGTAAAGAATGTACTGCCTGGAGCATATTAGAGATTTTGCGTAAAGCACATTGAGGCAAATTGGTGCAAAAGGTGGAGAAAAGGTGAGTTGAAAAAGCTTCTATGGTGGGGTGCATGGTCCTCCTATGCTAAGGAGTTTGGAGACCAACTTGAACAGATGAAGCAGTTGGATGAACCTGTTGTAAAGGACTTAATTAGCAGGTATCCTCCAGAAACATGGTGTAGAGCTTATCTTAATACAGTCGATAAGAATCAAGAAGTGGACAATAATTTTACTGAGTCATTCAACTCTTGGATACTTGAAGCAAGGTATAAGCCCATCATTGGGATGTTGGATGACATAAGAATTAAGGTGATGAATAGGTCAAGAGAAAATGATGAGTTTGTGAGTAAGTGGTATGGTTTGGTCAATCCTAATACAATGAAGTTGTATAATGAATATTTGAAAATAGCCCAAGTTTGCAAGGTCAATGGTAATGGAGACAGTGGATATGAGGTAATAGAAGGACATGATAGACATGTGGTGAATTTGAGGTAAAAGCAGTGTACTTGTAGGACATGGGACCTTATTGAAATTCCATGCCCACATACAATCAAGGCCATGATTCATAAGAAAATTGACCCTATTTCTGAGATACATTGGTATCATAGCAAGGAGGCATTCAAGCTAGCATACAAACACAAGTTGCAACCAGTTAGGGGCATACAGTTTTGGAATGTTGACCCTTCTCAGGCCATGGAACCACCAGCTTTGGTCAAACTTGCCGGCAGACCCAGGATTAAGAGGGATAGAGGGAAAGATGAGGCCCTTAAGAGGCAAGGTGAATGGAAGCTTTCAAGGAAAGGTAGAGTGATGACTTGCAACAACTGTAGAGAGCCAAATCATAATGTTAGGGGTTGTGGCTAGGTAAATCAACACATCTATTAACTGTTGTGTATCTAATATTAGTATAATTAACTATTTTTTAATGATGTTTTCACTTTTTTGTAGCCAAAGAAAGGCAAGCAATAAGCTAAAAAAAGACATCCTGCTAGAGGCAAAAAGAGACAAACTCGGGGCTTAGGTGATGAAAATGAAAATTCCCAAGTTGAAGAAGAGACCAACTTAACAGCCCCCCAACCAACCCAAGACAGTCAGCCCATGCCTAGTAGCAACACCCCATTTCCTAACTTTGAATATCCCTCAGTTGAAGAAGATGATGAAGACCCCTTTCTAAGGCCCATAGTGATTTCTAAATTTTCCACAAGACTTCAAATGAGGCAGAAAGCGCAATAACCAACAGGTAGAAGGGCAATAAGCTTTAGAGGTGACCATAATGGTGTTAGTGAGATAACCAATCTTCCAATCTCATTAACAAGATTAACTTGGCAAGGGAATGATGCAGTTACTACCAGCAAGTTGGAGTCTAAAGCTCAAGAGAGGATTGGGAAATTGAATCCAAGAAGGGGACCTAACAATTGATTTAGCTTTATGAAATATTATTGTTTTTTTGTGAATTATGGTGATGTATTTACTGCTTAAGACTTGTGGTGTATTAGTTTTTGGGGTTATAGTGTGGCATCCATACAACTATTATGGTGTTTGAAATATCCAGTTGTTTTGTCGAATTCAATTATGTTTAGTTTTACTGAAATGTTGATGAATGTATAGTTGTGTTGTTCAGTTGTAATGTGCAAAAACTGCAGTTGTGCAGTTGAAATATGTATGGAGTGTAGTAAATTGAGATCTATCAGAAGTAGTAAAATTTGATATATGAGAATATGATACATTAGTTGTAGATGTATCAGAAGTAGAAAAGTTTAATACATGAGAATATGGTACATAAACTTTCATCTTATATTTGAGTTTGATACATGAGAATAACTGATACATAAGTTGTAGCTGATACATAAGTTGACTTAATACATAAGTTGTAGCTGATACATAGCTGATACATAAGTTATAGATGTATCAGAAGCAATAAGTTGATATATAAGTTGTAGCCGATACATAAGTTGACTTGATTCATAAGTTGTAGCTGATACATAAGTTGACTTGATACATAAGTTGTAGTTGATACATAAGTTGTAGTTGATACATAAGTTGTAGTTGATACATAAGTTGTAGTTGATATATAAGTTGTAGTTGATATATAAGTTGTAGCCAATACATAAGTTGACTTGATACATAAGTTGTAGCTGATACATAAGTTGACTTGATACATAAGTTACAGATGATACATAAGTTGTAGCTGATACATAAGTTGCAGCTGATACATAAGTTGTAGATGTATCAGAAGCAGTAAGTTGATACATAAGTTGACTTGATACATAAGTTGTAGCTGATACATAAGTTGACTTGATACATAAGTTGTAGCTGATACATAAGTTGACTTGATACATAAGTTGCAGTTGATACATAAGTTGTAGCTGATACATAAGTTGCAGCTGATACATAAGTTGACTTGATACATAAGTTGTAGCTGATACATAAGTTGACTTGATACATAAGTTGACTTGATACATAAGTTGTAGTTGATACATAAGTTGACTTGATACATAAGTTGTAGCTAATACATAAGTTGCAGCTGATACATAAGTTGTAGAGCATCTACAACTTATGTATCAGCTATATATTAGCTACAACTTATATATCAAGTCAACTTATGTATCAACTTACTTCTTCTAATACATCTACAACTTATGTATCAGTTATTCTCATGTATCAAACTTTACTGCTTAAAGTTTATGTATCATATTCTCATGTATCAAACTTTACTGCTTAAAGTTTATGTATCATATTCTCATTTATCAAACTTGTAGCTCAAAAATTCCAAGAATTCATCCATAAATGGTTTCTTCAACACATAAAACTCAACTCTGTGTCCATCAATCACCGACTAACACAGTATCTACAGTTTTTGCACATCTCAATTTACTACACTTTATAACCTGTTGTTCTGCTCTTTTCCTCAAATTGGGTGTTCAAAAATGTCCGGCTTCAAGAAAACTACAAACCCACTTCGTTCTTTAAATTCATATAATTTCCTTTATGATAATTCCTTAAATGAGCTCGGACAAAATCGTAGCAGCAGCAATGGTGGAGAAGCATTGAGTGTCCATTTGCTTCAGAACCAACTAGTTATTTCTGATAATAAAGAGAATGTTGCACCTGAAAAATCTAATCTTTGTGATAAAGAAAATGTTTTACCGTTTGATTGGACTAGTAAGGTTAAGAACAATGAGTTTTCATCAGTCGCGAGAATCGGGGCAGATATGAAAGACTCTGTGCTGAGGCCATCTTCATTTCAGAGGTATACAAAAATATGAACCAGATTCCAAAATTGGGTTGAAATGGAGGTTGAAGACAATAGAGAGAGATGAACTTTCATTCGATGATACAAAAAATAGAAAAGCTGCGGGGAGCTCTAGAAAAGCAAAAAAAAAGTCCATAATGAAGAATCTCAAAAGGTATACATTTTTTTAGAGAGAGAAGAGAGAGAGAGCAAGTTACTGATGGGTTAGGTTTAGGTTTATTTGGGTATGATATATTATTGATGGGTCGGGTACTAAACTGATTGGGTCGGATCTGTATTTGTTTGATCCGGATGAAAAAATAAGAGGGGAAATAAGTTGGCCACTGAAAAACCGACACGTGGCACTCTATTATACTCAAGGGCATATTTGGCCCAAATTATAACGGTAAGGGTATAATTGGCCCTAAAGTATAACGAAGGGCATGAATGAACTATTTTTCGAAGTTCAAGGGTAATTTTGGCCCTTTTCCGTTAAATTAATGTTTAAAAATTACTTATTCAAGGGATAAATCTCAAAGTTATATTTATAATTAACTAAACTAAAAATAAAAGAAAAATAACTAATGAACGATTAGTTAACTTTATGAACACTAGGTTTCACAAGAGATAAAACCAACCATGAACCCTCTGAATAGACAATTGAAGTTAAAAATACCTGAAATGAGAAAATAACATACCTGAGGACAACGACTATAGATCTTCAAGCTTTGGAGAAAAGAGAAATCAGACCAGAGAGATTGGAGCAGTTAAAAATCAAAAGGTGGAATGAGAAGGGGAATCAGAGAGAAAAAGAGACTTATTTTTATTTTAGGATACTAGATATAGATGTTGGGATATACTATTAATCATGTAATTGTGTTAAAGTATTTTTATTTAACCCCTTGTAAAGACTATTTATGTTTTGATAATAAAGTCTTGATTTAATTATTTAAATAAATCATTGTGTATATATGTGCGTCCATTACTTACATAGTAGACGATTTTGTGGATGGAATATTTTAACTCATACATGAAAGATTAAAATTATCGGTTCATATAAGTAATAAATTTATGTTCACGATCAAACACCTTGCTAATCATAGCACAAGATTAAATTTAATTTGATCTTAATTATGGGAATGGTTAAATTCTAACTTCGTGTGCTAGTACATTTTGTATGTATTGAACAGACCAAATTAGAGATATTTATTTATGTTTTAAATATTTATTAAATAAATACTCTAGTCCATTATATGTAATTATACTCTTAATCTTGATATAATTATTATGATCTATGTATTTGATTTATTATTTTAATCTACTAAAGGTGAGACTCTTTTAATGAATCAATAAATTCCTAATAGATTGGATAATAACAAATCACATTAGTAAAATAATAATTAGTTAACAGAACCGTGTCTCGGTATTGAGAAAGAAGAGATCCCTTTATGGTTGCTTATAAGTTTTCACGTGTAATCCTGCAGGTGGATTTTATCCGACACGTGACATAAGTTAAGTATAATAATAAAAGATTAATTTAGTCAATAAATTAAAATATTTTTAGAAAAATTGAATTAATTGATTGGTGTCGGTAATTCTAACACGAGGATTTAAATAAGATGAAATGGTGGATTTCGAAATTAAATCGAGTGCAATTACAAATTTTTAGTAGAATAATTTATAATTTATTGTGATATGGTCAATTCATTCTTTTGTGAATTATTATCGTAATTGGAAGCCTCTATTAAATAAATATGCGGTCCCTGCTATGCCTGACTAATAAATCGGTTTTTTAAAAAAGATAAAAGAGTTGTATAATAAACATTTTTGGTTTTAATGAAATTTTGAATTTCAAAATTTTTAATATCTAAAACAAAACGTTTTACTGATTTATTGTAAAACATATTGGTTTTAATGGTAAAACCTTTTTTTGGTTATTATGGCTCTTTATGTCTCTTGATTATCTTTTAATGCCCCTATTGAATTGGCTTGATGGCTGAAATTCATGGTCTACATTATGTGGGTATAAAAAAAGGTGTCGAGGTAAGAGGAAGATTACTTGCCTACTCAAGTTTGGGTTTAAGAAAATTAGTGAGGTCAATAGTAGATGGCAGTAGAAAGAAGAAATTCAGAATCCTTCAGTGTTGAGCAATTTGTGTGAAAATTTTGAAAAGTTAGTTGTTCTTCTCAACTCCTTTTAAGTTATATTATTTAGTTAATATGTAATTCGTGATCTTGTCGTATGCTTCCTGCTGCATATAAATTGTATACTCTAACAATAGATACACCCAAGTATATTTTAGTAGACTTAAAAAATTATCCCAAACTATTTAAAAGTACGAAAAGTTCCCTACCCTAAAAGTGATTTATGATGAATTTTTCGAGTTACTGAATTTTCTCATTCTTAATCTTCTACTGAAGCTTCTTTGATTCAAGAAGGGCATAACTATTTTCAAATTCACAATTTTCATACCAATTCAAAACAAAATTGGTAAGAAAGAAAAAAATCTTAATCATGACGGTGGATCTTTTGATTTAATGTGATTTAGGCTTTAATTTGGTGAGTTGCGAATTTTAATTTAATCGAGAAATCAATTAAAATTGGTTGAAATCCATTCAATTTAGGGGCAAGTATGTGAAGTTTCATAATGACAAAGATATTTTTAGCCAAATAATATAATGAGAGACAAAATTAATTAATAAATAAAAATATATTTAATTATTTTTCCTTATATAAAAATTTAATCCTGCAATAAAAATTTTATAAATTTCAAATAGTAAATTTGTTCCGCCTATAATTATTGAGATTCTTCGAAAAGGATAGGGGAAGGTGAAGGGTGAGTTGCCTTTTGATTCATATATATATATATATATCGCCCCCTAGTGAAGTACCACTAACTGATTAATAGGAGTATTCAATTCACTCAACACACCATTTCTCAAATATTTTTCAAATATTTTTGGTAAGTTATTTTTGACAAATATTTTAGCAAGTTTTGGTAAAGTTTCACCATGTATTTGGCCCCAATTTTTTTCATAAATATTTGACTATGTTAAAAAATATAATTTATACCCGTAAGTTTTAAAAACTATTAAAAATACTCATAAGTTTATATTATCATTCTATTATGAACATGTTCTGTTAAAAAATAACTTTATAACATAATTAATAATAATCGATAACAACAAAATAACAATATGGGTAAGATCAATACATTAATCATATACTTAAACTTATTGTTGATTCAGATGAAATTATAATCCATTAAAAGAAATTTTTTTCTCAATCTTGTTACTCAAATTATAATTCAAATTTTTTTAGAGAGGTAGATAAATATTAGTTGAAATAAATAAATATGGATGTTTTTTATAAAATATAAAATTTGAGATAATTTTTAAATATTGAAAACTTTCCAAATATTATCCAAAATTCCAAATACTAATTTTTTCTAGTATTTGAAAATTTGAAATTCTTCAAATATATTTGCCAAGCTTTATAACCAAACATCACTTCTCAAAACTTTTTCAAAGTTTTTTTCAAAAATTTTTGGGACTAAACGGCACCTTTGTATCATCATTTGCAACTCCAAGAAATTAAAGAACTTTTCTCACGCGGAAACCAAACGCGTGGACCACGTGCATCAATTTGGACCAAGGAAAATCTTGGATTACTACCACAGTGTGAGACATGTACATATATCTCCAAGGATTTGTCCCATCATTCTTTCTTCTACAAAGTTCTATCGTCTGTTTTAACTTATTCATATTTAACTTAACACATTTTTAAAAAAATATATAAGAATAATTTTACTATATCACCCTTATTAACTATAGTAATAACATGATAATATTCAATACAAATTTTAATAATGACAAAGTGAACCAAGTACACCAACTTGAAAGAAAGATTAGAGAAAACACATAATCTGCAAAATCCTTTATTAAAAGGTCAAGACTTCTGAATAAGGCAAAATAGCGTAATAAACACCTACAAGGAATAGTAATCAACTGAAAAATTACCTTTTTTAGGGATTCACACAATACTATAAAAGGATAATTGAAACACGAAGAACGCAGCTTTTGCAATTATAAATCATGAATTTCTCAAGCAAGAGGAAGGCAATGGTTACAGAACAAAAACATGAAAAGAAAGAAGAACTAAAATTGTGTTTTCTTTCTAAGGGCTTGGTTTGTAATAATTCAACTTAGAATTATTATTTAGTAATAATTGTTCTAAGTGAGAAAGTAAGTTTTGAAACATTTTTATATATGTGTTTTGATGATTTAACAAACTATGAGATCTGGTAGAGGGACCTGGTCCCATGATTAACGCATGTCAAGGACAAGAAAGTAGAGTACAGTTGTAAAGCTGCAAAAGCTGCAGAGGTTGGTGGGCACTGTAGCAAAGATACATATTCACATTTTATGAATCAATAAACCATGAGAACTGATAGACAGACCTGGTCCCATGAACGATGTGTGTCACAAACCAATGGGAACCAGTTATAAAAGCTACCAACACCTGTTGTGGTTAGTGGACAGCAGACGTCCAGCCAATCATAGAATACTAGGTTGTTTCGTCCATATGCTAAATACAATCTTTAGGAAATGAAACAACTTATTTCTACACATCACATTTATAAGGCAAAAGGAAAAAGATGTGTGTGCTCAAAAAAAAGAATAACTTCCTCAAGGCAGCAAGGACCTGATCGAGCTATTATTGAAGAATAGTTTTTAGGTTGTTGCTTTGTTGTAATGTTGAGTCTTGCGTGCTAAATATTGTAAAATCAGTTCCTATCATATAAAGAAATATTAATTATTTCTCTTTGTATTGTGTCATTTTGACTTCATTGCTAGAGTTAACTTGAAATGGTTAGAAAATTCTACATTAACCTAGGGGTGGTTGTGTAGTGGGCAATAGATTTATTGCTTAGTTTCTGAGTCATTGCTAGAGTTAGCCTTGATCGGAGTATTCAAAGTCTACGTCAACTAGAGTTAGTTGGGGTAGTAGACAATAGAGATATTGCTTAGACTCAAAGTCTTGCAATAGAAGTATTGCAAGTCAAGTGGTGGAGAGGGTTAGTTTATAGTTACAATAGGTTGTAATAGACTACTTTTCTCTTGCATCTTTAGTGAAGTTGGTTGCTAAACCCTATGGGACAGGTCGTGGTTTTTCCTTTCTTAAGCAAGGAGTTTTTACACGTAAAATCTTATCTTGTTTATTACTTGCAGTAGCTGTTCATTTATTAATTATTCTATTTAGGGACCTGGTCCCTAAGTGATAGTGGAGGCATATATTCTAACAATTGGTATCAGAGCTGGGATTTCGAATTGGCTAACACCTAAAGAGATTCATGTAAAAGAATGGTTGCTCCACTTAACTTAGAAGAAGGTCAATCATCAAAAAACCACCTCGATTCAATGTTGATGAGAGGAAAGGGGATATCACCAGAGTTGTTCTCAAGACTAGACAATAATACAATGAGGCTGATAGGAAGAAGATTGTGAGAAAACATGATACATTTAGGAAAAGGATAAACACTAGCAGGTTAGCAAATGGCAATGACTTATGCCACAAGTGTGGAAAGCCTGGGCATTTCATCAGAGATCATCCTTGCACAATTTGAAACACAAAAAATATGCCAAGTGTAACAACCCCTAAAATATTGTATGTCGGTATTTCAATTCTCGATGAAAATAATACAGCCTCTGTATTTTGGGCATAACTCTTCATAGTTTGGTCCAAATTAAGTGATTCAAATTTCTGGGTAATCACAACATCCTTACCTACAACTTTCATGAAGAACATAACTTCAAATTCGGAGTATAAGTAGGTCAAATAAATTAATCTTTGCAAGATATAGTGCTGTGACGGAATTGAGTGTTGATAGAAGAAAATTCATATCTCACTGTAGGTTGCTCCAAATTGGTTGATTCTTGAACGATATGAAACTAGACTTCCATATCTACAATTCTTATGAAGACACCAAATCCTAATAAGGAATTTATCTTATTCAAACGCAGCTTCGAAAATGAGTATTCTGTTAAAAAGAACTCATCTTACCTACCATGGAAACATCTAGATGCATTTGACATCATGCATGACATAAATTGTCCTCCATTTAACATCATCCATGACATCAATATATTCCATTAAATTTTTAGATTTTTCTTTATAATTATTTTATTTATTGTTAAGTCCCTCTTTCCCACCTATAAATACCCACCTTATTTCCTCATTTTATTCATCAAGCTTTCTTAAGCATTTCTTCTCTCTATATACTTCTTCTCAAATATAGTTTTAGTTTTAGTAGTATAAAAATACTACTCCGGTTATTCTTATACTCCGGGTAGTACACAAAACGCTCCGGCGAGAAGAAAAGGCTAGGGATCCAAGAGTATTCCAATTCGGAGTAAACCTTCGGATTTAAGGTATGTAAGGCTTTCATAGCATCGGATTGAGTTCGTCCATGCGCCCAATATTTAAATTCATTATAATTGAGTTATAGTTGAGTTTTATCCAAATCTTGAATTCTAAATGAATTAATTCTTCTTCTATTGAGTTAGATATATTTATGCATTAATATTATTATTATTGTTATCTCTCATATTATTGGAATTATTGTTCATGGCTACTTTCCCATGAATCCTAATTGATTTGATGTTCATGAATATTTTTACACATGTTTTGAGTAAAGATGTTGGCTTTTTATTATTTTTATTGATAAAAAGAGAGTTATATGAATTAATACTATATATGTATTTTATTGAGTTTTGAAAGAGCAAAAGAGTTGAATTTGAATGAATTTGAGAAAATGATATTTTGAGCAAGATGTTTTGATGAGATGAAAATGATGTTTTTGGAAGTATAATGATTGATGAACATGAAATGAGATGAGTTTGATGATTTAAATTAAAGTCCAATGAGACTAGATGATGAGTTTAATATGAGCACATATTTTGGGAGTAGTATTGAGCACCGAGTTGGGTAAGAGTTTAATTTACTCAAACCCCAGAACTACGTAGCCAGCGTAGGATGGAGGCTATGCCTCTTAAGTCCCAAAAAGAGGACTTTGATGAATGGATCCAAGATGGTGATGTCCTTTACCCTGGCAAGGTATTGGATGGATGTGGCAACGACATCGCTTCGTTGTATCATCGCTAGCTCATAAGTGATGGTTGTCGGTTAGAGAAACTCCCAACTGAGTAATCATTGTTTATTACTATTATTTTTATATTTTAAACTTGAATTACATATTGATGTTGAGATAATGTTGAGTTTTGAGCTGAGTTTTCTCGAGAGGAGTTTATTGATATCTGTCCTTACCTTCCTGCCATTTTACATACTCATACATTCCACGTACTGACGTCATTCGACCTGCATCGTTTTATGATGCAGATACAGGTGTTAGAGATCCTCAACAGGCGCATCGTTGAAGATCATTTCTTTTCAGCTATTTGGTGAGTCCTTCTTTTATTCGAAGGAACTCCTTATCCTTTTATTATTGTTGAGTGTGATGTTTCTTTTGAGGTAGCCATGGACATGTCATTGGCACCATCTAAGAGTATTAGAGGCTTCATAGACAGAGTTTGATGATGTAATCGGAGTAGTTCTCCTTAGAAACTACTTCTTCTAAGAATTATCTATTTTTCCTTTGATTATGACAAGCCCACATTAGTATTATTAAGTCTTCCGCTGATGAACAAATGAGTAATGAGACCAAGTGGTTCTCTCGGAATCCAGAGATGGTTTCTGAGTGCCGGCCACGCCTAGGGTACCCTCTCGGGGCGTGACACCAAGCCTGGAGGAGACAAAGATAGGCGAAGGGACCAGGTCTTTGAGAAGTTAAGAAGAAGGGTTGTTGTTGATTATGTGGTTAAGAGAGCTCTTGCTGTGTGGGGAAATTCCTCAAGTGATTCTGAAGAGACCGAAGTTTCAGAAAATGCCTCTATGTTGGCTGTTAAGGACGATGAAAATTTGTTCGACAACATGTTTGCCTTTATGTCATAATCTGAAGATGAAGCTGATGAAGAAGTAACCCTGCTTGACCTCAAAGAAAATCTCAACTTTTACTCTATCAAGTAATTAAAAAAACTGGTTAGTGTCTTGATTGACTCACTCTGTGAGTTAACCGCCGAAAAAGATTTTCTGAATAACAGCATCGATACATTTCAAAATGAGAAAACTTCATTGGTTATTAAGATGACAGAACTGGAAGAAAAAATTATTTTGTTGGATGCTGAAAATAATAGTCTCAATGAAATATTGAAGAAAAACCCTGTAACTGATATCAAGTTAAAGGGTAAGGCTAACAAAATTGAACTGAAATTTGAAGAACGTTTAAAAAATTCTGAATTGAAGCTAGCCTTGTCACTAGAGAGAAATCTTCAGTTGGAAAGGGACCTCGTTCAAATCAAACATGAGTTGGACATATCTCTGAAATGGGCCAACTCTTACAAAATGTTGGCAAACCTACTAATTAGGGACCAAATGATGGAAAGGGTCTTGGATGTTTAAAATTGGAACCCCCTTTCAATCCTCATAGCAAGTATGTGTTTGTGTCTGATAACTTATTGTGCACATAATGTTGTAGAAATGGACACCTAAAAAGGATTGTGAAGCCTTGAAAAGAAGAGAGAAGAATTCTTCAAGATACTCTAAGCAGAAGGAAAGCCAGAAGAAACGACCTGGTCCCAATATTAAAATGAGAAAGCAAAACTTGCCTTCATAGACTAAGAGAACACTGATTACACCATTATCTGCGTTTTTGGATCTCAAGCATAACTGGGTTTCCAAACCTAACAGGTAATCTATTTTGCAGAAAAAGTCTAGAGGAAGTAGTCAGTGATGGTTCATGGATAATAGATGTTCCAAGCACATGATTGGAAGGACTGAAAACTTTCTCTCACTTAAGGCATTGCAAGATGATAGTGTTTTTTTTTGAAAAATGGAAAGAAGGGATACATTCTTGGTATTGGAAGAATTGTGGCACTAAATACTAGGTCATGTGAGTACATTCTTGTTGAACAAACTTGTAACACGGGACCTGGTCAGTCCTAAAATACTGAGGAAAGTGACGAAGCTCAACTTGAAGTTGCAGACTGATCAGATGATAAAGATGTTGACCAATCAAATCATGTTCTCAAGCAGGATAAAGCTCTTTATGAATTGAAATAGGCTCCTAGAGCTTGGTATAAAAAATGGTTAAAATTCCTTCTTGATAATGGCTTCAAGAGAGGGAAAATTGACAATATATTATTCCTAAAGGCAAGGGAGAAGAATCTGCTCATTGTCCAAATTTATGTGTATAATATTTTCCTTAGGGAAACATCTGACTCACTTTGCAAAGAATTTGCTACCTTCGTTGGGAGTGAATTTGAAATAAGTATGATAGGTGCACTGAGTTTCTTTTTGGGATTCAAATAAAAGTAGTCTCCACATGGAACTTCCATTTGGCAAGAGAAGTTTATCAAAGAGCTTCTAAAAGGGTTCCACATGCTGGATGCAAAGTCAATCAATAGTCTAATAGGAACTAACTCTAAATTTGATGTTGATAGACCTGGTCCCAAAGTAAATAAAATCGTGTACACAGGAATTATTGTATCTCTTCAATATCTGACGGCAATCAGACCTGACATTGTATTTAATATTGAAATATGTGCAAGGTTTCAAGCTTGTCCCAAATAGTATCATTTGATAAGCTGCAAAAAACATTTTGAGATACTTAAAGGGAATTGAGGACCTGGTCCTATATTACCCTGATAGAGATTATTTCAACTTGGTCGAGTATTCAGATGCAAATTACACAGAATACCTGGTTGACAGACAAAGCACCTCAGGAATAGTTCATTTCCTCAACTCTTCTCTAATTTCTTGGGGACAAATAAGCAAAATTTAGTGGATCTATTCATAGCGAAAGGAAAATATGCAACATGTTGTACTTAGCTCCTATGAATCAAGCAATAATTTGAGAATTTCGGGACAGTCACCAACATTTTCTCACTCTTATGTGACAATGTCAGTTTATTGAGCATGACCAAGAATCCAATGCATCATAAAAAAAACCAAGTACATCGATATGAGGCATCACTTTTTGAGAAATAATGTTGAGAAAGGATATATTTGCATGTATATTGAACTACCCCTTGTGAGTATGCCAGCCACTTGATCTTCAGTCTTGAAGAATTGCATGCAAATATGTCTTTTCTCAACATTGTTCCTCAAAAAGTGATATCTCACATCGATGTGCTTGGTTCTCTTATGTTGAACTTGATTCTTGATCTGTTCAATAAATTGTCGTTGTCACATAAGAGTGAGACTGTTGGTGACTATCCCAAAATTCTCAAGTTGTTGCTTGATCCATATGATCTAAGAACAACATGATGAGGCTTCTACATATTCTGCTTTAGCTATGAATAGATCCACTGAATTTTTCTTCTTTACCCTCAAGAAAATCAAAGAGGGAAAGCAAAAAAAAATTAGCCATTCCTGAGATTCTCTTTCTATCGACCAGGTCCCCAATTAGGTAGAATAGGATCAGGTCTCATTTAAATATCTCAGAAACCTTGTAGCAGCTTCCAAGTGAGTCTCCTAAGGATAGGTCTGAAAATCTTTCACACATCCAAGCACTAGAAATAATATCAGGTCTGCTAGCTGACAAGTATATAAGAGATCTACTGATTCCTCTATGTATAGTATCAGTCATATATGGATCAGTGATGGGCAATGAAATGAGATGATTTTATACAAGTTTTAAATGTTTATTTTGCAACTAATGTTTACTTTTCATATGTGTAGGGTTGTAAATTCAAGTGTTGAACGTGATTTTTGAAAAAGGCCAACAAAGATACTTAAAAAGAAAACAAGAACAAAAAATGACATTTGACAAGTGTTGGTCATCCGCGCGCTCAAGAGCCCTATGGCGCACCTGCGTGAACCACAAGACTCTCATTGGTCCTCCGTGCATTGATCGCACGCTCAAGCGCCCAGTGGCACGCCCACGTGGCGTGGAAGTGTGAAAGCAATTAAAAAAGGTATTATTGAAATATATTGGGGAATCCTATGCTATATGATGTTATAACTTGCCCAGAACCAGGGGTATCAAGAAGAGAGAGTGAAGAAAAAAAGGCTAGGTTAAGAGGAGAGGAGAAGAAACACGCGGTACAAGACTCGAATCCTAAACGGGAGTTGGGATTCAGAGTTTGTTTGTTATGTCTTCTTGTTCATCTTTTTTCTTAGTAAATTTATTCTCCTTCATGGAGTAGTTTTTAGAGGATATTTGACAAACATGGTGTATTTATGAGTATGTTGGGATTTAGATCGTCGTTTTTATACTTGAACTTATTATCGGAGTTTGAATTAAATTGCAATCTTATTCATTATTTTATTTATTCGAAAGAAGAATATCTTAGTAAATATTATTGCATAATTTTTTGGATTGAATCAATATATATATATCTCTTTAAGTAATCGAAAGAGTGCTTGATAGATATTGATTGAATCCTAGAAAAAATAGTTGAATAACGTTACTTCCTTAAGAATAATCCATAACATGTTCTTGCTTAATTAGATCGCTAGGTTATCATTAGTTTATTCTTTAACTTAAGATTTACTCAGAAGATAAATATGAATCTTAATGATACCCTAATCAACTATCGAATTTGAGAGAATCGATAAAACTTTACAGGTGATCAATGTACGTGGTCAATTCTCAACTATCATTATGTACTTATTTCATCTCGTACCCTATATTTCAGTATTGATATTAAACTTGGTAGTTATCAACTGTTTTAAAATTATCATTTAGTCTACAAACGTGGTTCATAACCACAACCAACTCTCTTCTTTTAATCACCTAAATAATAGTTAGCAAGATATTATTGAATTATTATTTGTATCAATACCTGTGGAGACGATATTTATACTATACTATTTTTACTAGCGAAGCATTAAACTTACATTGTGTTTGTGCTCGGCAACCACGTCCCTCAATGTCCAGTTTTTAGCACATGATTTGATTGATCAACAACTTCAAAACTCGGGGGCTTCTTGAAATACACTTGACCAATATCTTTAATTCTCAGGGGCTGAAAAGTTATGATGGATCCCTTCTTCTGAATAGAATCCTTCAACCTTATCTTGGGAATTCCACGAATCAGGTCTCCAGCATCAAGTTTGTTTAGTAGAGATGAGCTCACATTCCCCAATCTTCTGTGTCATAGATGAACACTTTCATCTTAAGCCCTAAGACATGTTAGTCTGTCACCTTGAGCTGAACTGAGATTAGCAATACACATGGTTATTTTCATCTCCTAGCCGTGAGGATCACCCTTTTTGTAGACAGATTAGTCACAGACATTTTTCAGACAAGAATCTGACTTTATTCCCTTTGTGATATATTTGGAAGACACTCAACAAGCTGTATTTTAACTCATTTACATATTGACCATCTTTAATGGAATGTTCTAGAAATTTTTCAATTCTTTCAATTCCTAGAATAAAACCCTCTTTGTCATTTTCAAATAAGGCACTACCACCCTGTAGTGCTTTCAGAGAGAGGAAATTTTCAGTCATTTAAGTCATGTTCTTGGAGCATCCGTTTCCCATTAACCAGCACTGAGTGCTTCCTCTTGACTGTTTTTATATGAGAGATCACTAGTTAGTCTTGGGAACCCATTTTAACTTGAGCTCCCAAAAGCCAAACAAAGGTGTTATCAAAAACTTCTTGGTCTAAGGAGGCAAAAATTTCTGTGATTTACCAATTCTTGAACCAGATCTCTTGCTAGATCCCTTCTTCACTAGTTCTTTATTATTGGAATATTTAGACTGATTTTCAAGCACCACCTTCTTCAATGCTTCACAATCCTTTTTTAGATAACCATTTCTTGTACAATGAAGACACAATAAATTATCTGACACAGAAACATACCTACTATGAGGATTAAAGGGAGGATCTATCATATTCACATAGCCTAAACCCTTTCCATTGCTATTCCTCTGACTGGTCATATCAGATAACATTTTGAAGGATGTTGTCCACTTAAGTGACTCATCCATTTCATCTTTAAGTTTGACCAGGTCCCTTTCTACTTGAGCATTTCTTTTCAGTGACATAACCAGTTTTAGCTTAGAATCTTTTAGTCTTTCTTCAAGTTCCAACTCAATTTTGCTAGCTATGCCTTTAAGCTTCTTTCCAGACTTAGAACTTACTTTTAGCATTTTCATAAGTTCGGTTTTTCCAACTTTCAATTTAAGATTTTTTCCTTCCAAAGCTGACATTTGAAGAGCTAAGGCAGTTTTCTTATTTTGAAAAATATCAATGTTGTTGTTTAGAAAGTCCTTTTTAGCAGTCAATTCACACAGAGAATCAATCAACACACTTGCTAGATTCTTTAGTTTTTTGATAGAGTAAAGATCCAGATTTTTTAAGGTCAAGCAGGATTACCTCTTCATCAGCTTCATCTTTAAATTTTTCCATAAAGGCAAACATGCTGTTGAACACATTTTCATCATCCTTAACAGCCAACATGGAGGCATCCTTTAAAAGTTCAGACTCTTCATAATCACTTGATGAATTTTCTCACACAGCTAGAGCTCTCTTAACCCCATAATCAGCAACAACGTTTCTTCTTGACTTCTCAAGGACCTGGTCCCTTCGCCTATCTTTGTCTCCTCCAGGATTGGCATATTTTTTGTGTTTTAATTTATGCATGGGACAATCTCTGATGAAATGCCGAGGCTTTTCACATTTGTGGCATAATTCATTGTCATTTGCTGACCTGCTAGTGTTTTCCTTTTTCATAAATCTGTCATGTTTTCTCACAATGAAGTATATGAATGAAGTCATGGAGATTCTTTTACTAGTGAACTACCACTAATAACAACACATGGTTTTGATAGTTAACATCATCATTCATTCATTTGAAACTCCAAGAAATTAACAAAAAAAAATCTTACACAGGATATTAATGCGTGGACCACGTGCATCATTTTCGGCTCCACTGTGGTTACCCTTTTGGAATTTGGACTAGGAATCTTTGGATCAGTACCACAATGTAAGACAATTACATATTACTCTTTCGGTCTAGAAAGTTCTACAATTGGCTTCACTAATAATTTGGTATCACCTATAAAGATGATAATTTTGAGATAAAATATGAAATTATTTTATTTAATATTTGATTGGAAATTTTGATTTTGATGTAGTATTCGGGAACTATTTATACTACAAAGAAAAGTAATAGTTTCTTATTTGGAAAATAACATTTTTATCTAAAAGTTATGAATACTGTGTTCAACAAGAATATAAGAAGAACAAAGATAAACAAAAATTTTAATAATAATAAACAAATTTCTAAGGTTCTAGAATTCAATGCGTCCTTAAGGAATTTAATCCTCTCACTATATCCAAGGTTGTGGATTATTTTCTCCCAAAATAAAATGGATATATCTGTCAGAGAAGGAGCAGCACCTCAAACTTTAATAACTTCAGGGAACTCACAAGCCAGCAACGAAATCACACAAATACTCTACTTTGTTTATAACAAATGTATGCAGAAGAAGGAGAAAATTTGATGCAGAAAACTGAGAGGAAGCTTCTCTATTTGTAGCAAACAATAGGTGTGAACTCACCTTTTCAAACCAATCCCATCTATTCAGAACACTCATGGTGTCTTTTGAGAAAAGAAATATATGTTCGGAACTAACTTGTCCTTTTTGAATTCGCGAATTTCAAACTAATTCAATTATGTGAATTAATTAGTTAATTCCGTTTTGTGAATTAATTGAAAATTAATTCTATAATTTAATTAATTTAAAATAATTCAATGGATTAATTAATTAATAAATAATTAAATGGATTAATATTAAGAAAAAGAAAATTAATTAATGAGATTCATAGATAAAATTTGTCTAAAACGTTATCAATCAATCATTTGTCGATGCCGATGCCGATGCCGGTGCCAAAATCGAAGGCAAGCGAGCGACGGTACAAGGGGACATCCTCTACTTATCCCTTTAATAACTATATGAAGTATTTCCCAATATAAGGAAAAAACTTTTCATTTCTTCTACCAATGAGGGAGAAATGATTTTTTATTTTTTCTTCACTTGGTTCCCCTCACATTACTCAATTTTCATTTCACAATTCACATCTTACAAAAATCCAAGAAAAAGTAACAAGAAGAACATTATTGAATCAAAGTATTAACTTCAGAAACGTTTTTTTTACTAAAGTATTAATGATAGGGGCATTTTTTAACCAAATACTAGCGACAGAGATATTTTTGGACGAAAGTATTAACGGTAGAGAAATTGTGCGACTAAAATATTAATGATAGAGACATTTTTAACCAAACTATTAGCATAGAGACATTTTTGACCAAATATTAATAAATGATATTTTTATTCAAATTTGCATAGTTTAATAATGTAATGAGCTTGAAAGTCATTTTTTAAATTTTTTGCTAAATGACCATTTTGTCCATTCTAAGAGTTTCCCAAAGTCATTGTTGATCAGTGTTGGGTGTTGGTTTTGAGAAATTCTTTGAAAAGTTGAGTCTTGGTAGTTTTTGAGATTTTCAAAGGCTTAAAGTGTTCAAAAGATATTTGGGATCAATCGGAGCTAAATATTTCGGAATAGAATTCTGTCAATTCTATCAACTCTGAAATTTGAAAATTGGTCGAGAGTTAAAAGAATTAGATTTGGAGTTGTAACAAAGATTTGAGGTCCTAAGTTGTAAATTCTTTAAATTTTGGTCACAGGGTTGACTTTGGTCAACATTTAAATATCTTATACTCGAAATTGAATTTCGATGACTCAGGTAGATTTGGGGGATGATTTTTGGCCTCTGAGTGGTCTTCGTTGAATTTTTAAAGATTCCGAGCTTGATTTAGTGTTTTGAGGCCTAAAGTTAGTTTCATTGCAACTTATCGAGTTCTAGGTCAAAGAGATCTCGACTTCAAATTTTGATGGTTTCATTGAGTTCGAAAATTTGAAAAGATAGGTTTGTGTGTACGGGATCTGATCGAATCCCGAGTGTCATTTCAAAAACTTTTTGTGACTTGGTGAAATTTTGAAAGTTGTTGATATCTGGTGCCTTCACTTTAGCGAAGGGAATGTCGCTTTTGCGAAAGGAGTCCGCTTTAGCAAACTCTGCTTTAGTGAAGGGAGTCCTCTTTAGCAAACTCCGTTTTAGCTAACAGGGCCACTTTAGCAGGGTCTGCTTAAGTGACACCTGAGGAGTTTATGGTCAGGATTTTAGCTATTTTTTCTCATTTTCAGATTTTGGGAAGCTCATGGGTGGGAATTTCAAAGGGATTTTTGTGGAAAATCATTTGGGTAAGTACCCACTAATTATATCTAGAATTTAGTCTTAAGTCAGTGATTTTGATTTTAAAATATGGGGGTTTTTTCAAGAACTTCAACTTTCTTAAAATTGGGATTATGAACTAAATTGAGCTCTATTTTTGAATTCATTTTCACCAATAGATTTCAAATACTTCAATTTTTCATCCAAAAATTTTCAGATTTGGACTCCATTTTCAGAATTGAATTTTTGACCCATTTTGATTATTTTGCCCAAATTTCATAATTTTGGTGTCGCTAGTTTCATAATTTGATTGTGAATCATTATTTAATTATATTATTACAATTCGAAGCATCGGCAAAAGGGCAAGTCTCAAGTTTCGTAGTAGTAGAGAGCGATATTAAGGCAAGTGAAACTCTTAACCTTCGTAAGATTTGTAGAACCTTGTATTCTTGCTACGTGCTCTGTGTATTGATGTGAATTTGATAATTGGTTTGATCATGAATCATGAAAACACTTAAGGTTGATTACCAAGGATACAAAAAGAAAAATTGATCTAATGAATTGGGGTATTTGAATAAATTGACATTGTTGACTTGTTGTGGAGATTACACTGTGGTAGCATTAATATGAATTACATATGGAATTGGACTTTATTTCATTCTCATTGATTGCATGAGAAATTTCATATGCATTTGGGTTGAAACTTATCATTGAAGTCTACATTGAGGATATCGTCGATGTGAAATGGTTCAGGCTAAGTTATGATGAAAGAGAAAAATAAAGAGGATTCGAGGGACATGCCATGCATCGTGGTTGTTACTTTATTGCATTCGAGGGACGTGTTGAGCAGCATGGTTGTTACTTTATTGCATTCAAGGGGCGTGCCACACATCGTGGTTGTTACTTTATTGCATTCAAGGGACATGCCACCGGCCGTGGTTGTTATTTTAGCATCTCATTGGGCACTCATTTCATTGCATTGCATTGCATCGGTTTGATTATCTGAGTATTTTCCTTTACTATATGTAATTGTGACAGATATACATGCGATATTGATGATATCTATCTGGACTGTTGAAACACACTTGATTTACGTACCATATGAGTTATATCTATATATATTGTTAGATTGGGTTGCTCTGCTTGTAGTAGTTAAGGAGGTTCAGATGGTGTGTCAGGAGTACTTGTTTCTATTTAGCTTTATCTGTGTTTATTGTATTACTTGCTAAGTATCGTGTTGTTTGGTACTTACTCATTGTTATCTACACCAGTGTAGGTTTCAAGCCGGGACAGTGATACAGATTTCCTTTTTCTTCATCCGCGGCTATCAAGTATACTTGAGAGGTAGTTGTCGACGCCGGTGATCTCTCTTGTTTCTTTTTATATGTTTTGTTCTGTTTGAGAGACAAACGCATTGAGACTTGTACTTATCTTTCATTCCTATTATATTAGAGGCTTGTACATGTAACAACTAATTCTTTGGGGTAGTGTAGATGACTAAGACTTCCACTTTTATGTACTTATATATCTATTTAGACCGTTTTCGCATTTGTTTATGTTTGGATTGACTTGTCTTTGTGGATTGAGACGAGTGTCATCACACCTACACTCGGATTGTGACAAATAACATTTTGAAATCTTTTTCATAAAAAGTATATTATAATAATCTATGACCAAACAAGAACTTAGTCTTCTTGATTGCTCTTATATACTCTCGCTAGTCCATATTAAAAGTGAATTATTGGGATATGACATACCTATTAAGTAAAATATTATGGACATAAATTAAAGGTTACTTTCCATTATTATTATTTTGATTATTTTCGAATTAGTTTTTTAGAAAATGTAAAGTAGTTAAGAACCTTATTAAATGAAGCATAAATATGGGGGAAAAATCAACAATTCTCTTAAACTTTGAATAATTTACTTATACTAAAATATAAAAAGCAATTTTAACAATTCACTTAATATGACTAAACGATTTCTATTGTATATTGGCAATTGAAATGGGTACTTGCCCAAAGGATCAATATTGCAAATTCTAGGACAGATGAAAATAGATTTTAAAAATTTGCTCATTTATTTCATTCAAATACAATAGCCGGATTGAAAAATACTTCACTCTAATTGTAACTAGTATATTTGATTCCACCTCCTATCATATTCCGCTATCCTCAAAGCCATTCGGTTTACGTGGAGTCAAGGCTGTGATCCGAGGGCGTAAAGCAACTCTACCATTGATCATTACACTCCTTTAGCATGGTAATGCTTTTCAAGCCTATCCTTGATCAGGTCATAACTTAACTCTTTTATCACATAAGAGAGTTCCTGAATACACAAATACACACCACCGCTAACTCAGTTTAATCAGACTATCACTTTTCTTCAAGCTCTCATATTAATACCCTGGCATTGAATATTTAGTAAACCACTTGCAAGATTACAGAAATAAATTATTTTGCGACTTTTCAATATTAAATTCGCGTCTAGCCAGCTATAGCGGTTCCATCATAGAGGAATTTATCTCGCCATAGCGACGTGCATGGAGTCAGAACCTTTGAATTTCTCCCTCAACACCTATTATCACACGCAATCATAGAACCACCACAAAACTGATGCAACAAGTAAGTTGTGACGCTGATGATCTTCCTTCTTCTTCACGTTTCCGATGGCTAAATCATCTAATAATAACAGTTATAAGAGTAATTAATAAATTGCTTTAATTTTCCAACAAATACTTTAGAATTCAAACTCATTGGTTCTACCTTCCAATCTACTCAAAAACTATATATTTTGGAATGATTAGATCAATTTCTAGTCCCAATGAAATAATTTATCAAACACTATTTCAAATTCAAGAGATTTCGAACCTATTAATTCTCTTTACACTAGAAAATTTCACCTAGGTCAACTTTCTACTTCCACTATGATCAATATAATATTATTCTAAGAATTAACGATTGATCAAACGAGTGTTAGATTGATGGAAGGACTTACCTTGAATGGGAAAATCATTGAGATTCTTCGAAAAGGATAGTGGAAGGTGAATACAGAGTTGCCTTTCTATTCCTAGGAATAATAAATATATAGCCGCCGCCCCCTACGTAATCCTATTGAAAGAAGTTTCAAAATTGACCTTTCAGATCAGTACATGAATGAAGTCATGGAGATTCTCTTACTAGTGAACTTCCACTAATAACACGGTTTTGACAGTTAATATCATCATTTGCAACTCCAAGAAGTTGAATAAAACTTTTCTCACGCGGGATGTTAAACGCGTGGACCACGTGCATCATTGGATTAGTACCACAATGTGAGACATGTACATATCTCCAAGGATTTGTCCCTATTATTCTCTGGTTCTAGAAAGTTCTACAATTGCTAACACTAATAATTTGATATAATAATTTTGAGATATAATGCAACATTATTTTATTCAATATTTGATTGAAAACTTTGATTCCGGTGTAGTAATTTAGGAACTATTTATACTACAAAGAAAATAAATATTTTATTAAGAAAAGAACATCTTTGATCCAAAAATAATAATAAAGGTATTTTTAAATTAAAATATTAATATTAAAAACATTTTAAAACTAAAATAATAATAATAAAAATATTTCTGGATCAAAATATTAATACGGGCAATTGGAAAGAATACTTGCCCAAATGATCGATATTGAAAATTGTAGGACACTTGCGCATTTATTTCATTCAAATACCATGGGCTGCTTGAAAAATACTTCACAAATCTTCTTTTCACTTGTATAAACCAGAGAACAAAAAACTTTAGACTATCTATCATAAAACACAATAGTCTTATGCGCACGGTCTAGGCCAATGATTTTCATTTAGCCAGAACCACAACATATATATAATAATATATACGTATCAATACAATACTTGTACATTAATTCGTACCATATCCAAATATTGAGGACGAAATTAAATATCCTAATGAAAGAAACTTCACACTTAGCCTTAGTCTCATTATACTTACTTAATAGGGAAGATCAAATATATGTAGAGTAGTGTGTCCATTTAGATAGAATAGTTCCATAAAGACATCTCATCAGTTTCCACATGATCTCCCATTTCTGCACATTGAGGTGGAGGTACCATTAATCCTTCCGCCATATTCGTAAGTAATCCAGGCATGCAGAAGAGTGCTTCCTCATCCATAAAAAACATATTCTCTGTAATACTGCCGGATTGATCTCGTGAAACTGATCCTTCCGACTTTATTGGTCGGAAGGCTTCGGCGGCCTCAGCGGCCGCCTTTATAATATCCTTAGTGTCAGAGGAAGCAGGGATAGGCAACCTCTCAGCAGAATCAGCGAAATTCAAGCAAGCTGAACGGCCCCTTAATGCTATAGCAGCCACGTCATGAGCTCTAGCCGCCATTTCAGCAGTAGGGAATGTGCCGAGCCAAATTCTAGATTTCTTATTGGGTTCTCTGACTTCACAAACCCATTTTCCAGAATTCCTCTTCCTGACTCCCCTGTATACTGGATGACGAGTTTCTCGAAACTTCTTCCTGCCAGCTGGCTTTTTTGGATTATTTAAAGCTAAAATAACTTCTTCGTCAGAATGATTAGCTCTATTAATAGGGGAGTTATTATTGCTATGATCAGAAAATGATGATGAAGATTCTATAAGTGGGTCCGAATAATAGCTTGAAATGCTATCCATTCCTTTTTCTTTAATCAGTGATTGATTGAGAGAGTTAAAAGTAGGATCTAGTGGTGTTTGTTTTGAGTTAAGAGATTTTAGTTGTTGTGGTAGATATGAAAAGTGTATTTATATATATATATATAGTGATGAGTGAAGCTAAAAAAGTTTTGATGAGAATGGTGTTAAGGAGACAGGCTGGATGGCGTTTTAACAGTAAGCTGCGTGCGGTGTGGGAATGAGGCAGCTGTTTTATGCGACAGCTGGAGTGGAGTGATGTGGGTTTAAGAAAAGTAAGTTCCAACTTCCAAATCTTTAGAGTGGGTGTGGGTTTCTACTTTCTACTTTCTAGTGATAGATGTGGCAAACTCTGAATATTTCTAGTTTCTTCCTCTCTTTCTTCCATCCTTCCCTTTTGGAATATATTCTATTTATCTTGGAAATGTACTTGGGCTACTACTTACCAATATTGACATTTGAAATTGACTAATAATAGTAATAAATCTAGTGTTGTCAAGTCAAAGGTTACTAGAATAAGACTAATCTTCTAACTTACTCGAGACCCTACTTGCTTTTTGGGAGCATCGATCTATTTAATTTGATTTGGTGTCATGTATTATTGATTTTTGATTTATAAATAGTTAAATCAATAAGATATTATTTATTAATTTTGATCTTTGACGGTTTGATTTTTAATTTAACTAATAAAAAAATATTTATAAAATAATTATATGACTTCTTCAATAATTTGGCTCGACAAAATCATAACGTAACTTTACGGAATACTTATAAAATAGATTCAGTAGTAACTAGTAACTAACATGAAAAGAACTATACAAGTGCAACACAAATAAAAGAATTGAAACAATAATGTGAATTGAATGTTAAAGGGCAAAAGTAGTAACCAATAAGGTATTGATATTAATATTTAATATTTATGTAGGGATAAAGTAGTAAATTAAATATATCTTAATGGGTTATCGGGTTGCTCAATAATCCAATATTAAAAAATCAATATTGAACTAATAATCCGATAACTTCTTTTTAATAAAATCCGTAAAATTCATTAATTCAATAATCCAATAACAATAACTCAATAACTTTTTTTCAATTCAATTTATTGATTGATTCGATTTTTACACACCCCTACCACTTACTACTATTCCATCCGGATCACCATACGTCTATACTAATCGTCCTTGTGAAAAATAGACCGAGTTGAAGATTTTTCCAAATCAACAACTCGTTTTCAGGATACTGGATACTTAATTAATTTTGTAATAACTTACTACTCCCCATTCATTTTTATTTATCCATTATATTTAACATAATTTTTTACTTTTATTTATTCATTTTAACATAGAAAGACAATTTCTTTTTTCTTATATAAATTTCAAAATTGATCAAAATTCATAAATATGCATGCATTTTTATGCATCATCAAATTATCTTTACCTAGTGTAGCAGGTAGGGGTATTCATGATTTGGATAAAAAACAATTAAATAAATTAATTTTACTTGGATTTGATTTTATATTTTTTAAAATTGATAATATATGATTTTATTCAAAAAAAAACTGAAGAAATAATTGAACTGAACCAACAAATTATCTATATATAATATATTATTTTTTATGAACAATTTTAAATATGTTGTATATGTTTTCATCAAAGTTTATTTATAATTTATTTATTTCCGCAAAGAGAAAAAATTTACTATCTTTAATTATGTTTTCCCAAACCAACAACTCTTTTTCACGTTTCTCACAATCATCTGCCAAAAAATTTAATTATTTGTCTCTTCATATATATATATATATATATATGATATTCATCTAATTGTTTTATTAGTCTCAAATGAATATATATTTGCAATCTTCATTACTAATCCTAAAAGAAGGGAATTGTATATCCTTTTTCGGGTGGGCATTTGATTCTTCGATTCGATTTTGTTAAAATTTGATTAGATTCTTTGATTTTTGATTTTGAAAAAAATGTGTGCCGAACACCAAACCAAACTTATTCGATTTGGTTTCATTTTTCAACTTCGGTTCGATTTGATTCGATGTTTCTATCTTTAAGTGCAAGTGAGATAAAATGAGAACAAAATTATCAAAATATTTAACTAAACATGAAAGTTGAAATAAACACATAAAATTGATCCGGTAATGTAACTAAACATGAAAGTTCATATTTTGACTAAACTAGGCAGTACCGCAGTACGGCAGCAGCCATGCCAATTGCTAATTCTGCCTAATAGTAGCAGTTGCCAATGCCAACAAGGCAATAAACCAACTGCTATTTTTGCCTAGCAGTAGCAGCCAGCAGGGGCCAGGCGCAGGCAACATTGAGCATTCACTAGTCTTCAGCAACACAATCCACAAATTCTTTTTGGAAAAATTTCACGGCAAATCTTTTAAGCATAATTACTTCATATGGTATACTTTTTCTAATTACTTATAATGACAAACATAAATTTGTCATTATACAAACATTGTAGCGAATTATACAAATGCTGTAACGAATTATACAAACGTTGTATCCACGAATTATTTATATACCAAAATATACAAACACTATAAATTGTATAGCGAATTATACAAATGTTGTATACGAATTGTATAGAGAAATATGCAAACTCTATACAAAAATTGTGAATTGTATAGAGAATTATACAAACGCTATACAAAAACTCCAAATTGTATCGCAAATTATACAAACGCAGTACACAAATTGTATAGCGAAATATACAAACAAATTATAGCAAATCTCAGTAAGATATAACCACGAATGATAATAAAATGAAACTATACTTATATAGAATAATAAACTAATAATATTTATCATCTCATATAATTTTTCTTTTTTCGTTTTACCAAGCAGCATCAACACAAGAATTCAATACTTAAAAGTGAAAAGTGAAATGAGTTGGGTTTTAAATTAAAATGTTTTGGGCTTTTGGCCTTTTGGGTCAAAGTATGGGACACTTACATAAATATACTATATTAAGAAAAAATTAACTATTTATAGTAATAATATTTTTTACTGGACACTAATAATATATTTATAATATAGTTTTAATATGAATTTAATATATATTAGCGAAAATAACTTATAAAAAACTCATATAATACAAGTTTTATTTATGGATAATATATTTATCACACATTTTAATACACTTATAATACATTACGTCAATTTCTTACCAAACACGTATAATATATTTTAAAATATTTATAATACATTTATATTGCATGCATAATTCACTTTTAATACATGACAGATATATCATAATATTGCTATGTATCGTTGTAGATGGTAATAAATAAAAAGTATCACTAAAATCACTAATTATTTATTAAAAATTATTCTCCCTGATAATTTTTCCAAGTATAATACATAATTAATGTATAATATAATTTAAAATTTTATTTAATAAATTTTTTGGTGCGCTGAAAAATCGTGATCCTTATATCAAACACTAAACCAAAGAATCAAATTTTCGGAAAAAAAGATCAAAATCGAATTGAAAAAATCAAAGAACCGAACCGAAAAATTAAATTAGTTCATTCGTTTTCTCAGTTTTTATGCAAACCCCTATAATAATCCACTTTAAATATAATATTCAAATGTCTACAAAGTACACTATCATTCGGGGAAATTGATTTTGTGGGTCGTTTATAAATATTTTTTAGTTTTATGATTTTTCTTTTTAAGAGATTTCTTTTTCTATTCGGTGTGTATTATTAACATTGGAATTCAACAATTTTATATTTGCACGATGTAGGATTCAATTTGGGGTAAAGCGCTCCAATTCCTATTAAGGATATTTCCATACCAAGACTTAAACCCGAGACATTTGATTAAGGGAGCAACAATTCATCCACTACACACCATATTCTTTGGATGATGAATTTTTTTTTGTACAAAAATATCTAATAATATCATTTCCTTTTATTCAATCCATAAGTAGAATTCTCTCGTGTATCCTTTGATGCACTTGCTACCTACAAGCGGGCTAAATATGACAGAATTCATTGGTGGCTCTCTAAAGTTGACGTCAACTTTCACTTATACACCTCAATTAGGCTTTGTTTATTTTAGACACTTCATATCACGTCCCGCTATGTCATTTTGATACTTTTTTTCACAATCTTCTGTTGATCCTATGCGCTTGTTGGCCAAACGTGTTCACGTGGATTAAAAGTCCAATTAGGTCATGCCATTTCATTTTAAAGAGAAAAAAATCAAGTATCAAATAAATTAAATAATTTTGACCAATTAAAAAAAGATTTTCCCTCCCACCCCTCATCCCCCTCTCCGGTCATCTTCTCCATCAAATTAAACTTCTCACTACAACACAGTCATCTTCTTTTTTAAATTTCTCCTTTTTCATTCACATAATTATCTTCTCCGGCATATTCCTCCATTTTCATGGCCTTTTTCGCAAAACCCACTTGAATTCATCGTCTTCTTCATCACACCTTTCTCCCATTTCTTCATTTAATTTGGTGTTTAGACATATAAATATGAAATTTGAGAAGTTATTATGCAGTTTTTTTTTTATGCTTAATTTTATTCTCCATTTCTTAAAAAAACAAAAGGAGCTAAGATTGTTGTTCCTACCTTTTTCTTACAATTTCTCTCTCAACTAGTGAGGTCAAATATGCATAATGTATTGTGCTCAACAATTTTAACATAATGTTTTCCCATGCAGATAATAGAAAAAGTCTGAAAATTGGAATGAAGCCCAGAAATTCTTGAGAGAGGAAATGTAAGATGAGTATTGGCTGAAAAATGAGGAAGAAGAAGAGAGAAAATAAAATAAAATAGGCTAAGTAAGCCTCACACGCTTCATTAATGAGTGCATCACACTCACTTTGTCACATCAACAAAAAATGTCAAAATGACATAGCGGGCATGACATGAGGTATCTAAAATAAATAAAATCTAGTGGAGTATCTAATTAAAAGTTGGTGTCAACTTTAGGGGGGGATTCAACCGATAAATATTTATACAGTAAATAATATCATATAAATTTATACAAATAAAAGTTTATGAATTATTATTCATAAATAATAATACTAATAATAATTATTTAGACTAAAAAGAAAAATAGGTGACATAAATTAAAAAGGTAAATATGCAAAACTTTACATTAAATTATTTTTAAAATTTGTCTAATCAAGGGTCCCCCACTCGTACCAAGTACGAACACACGTTTTTGAGGTTTATAAAATCTGCAACTGTGAATTATTATTCATAAATAATAATACTAATAATAATTATTTAGACTAAAAAGAAAAATAGGTGACATAAATTAAAAAGGTAAATATGCAAAACTTTACATTAAATTATTTTTAAAATTTATCTAATCAAGGGTCCCCCACTCGTACCAAGTACGAACACACGTTTTTGAGGTTTATAAAATCTGCAACTGCCTTTCGTTTTCACACGGAAACGTGTGGACCACGTGCTATAATTCCCAGGTGCAGAACCTCATACTCGGTTTCCTATTCTACTGCACTAACATACAAACGTCAGAGAATTATTCTATTCTACTGTTATCTTTTGTCAATATATTACTGATATTATGTTTATAAGAAATATTTTATTTTAATTATTAAAATCACTGAAATTAAATTCTTATTTTTATGCACAATTTTATGGGATGTACCTTTTATATTTATTTTTTCTACTCACATGCAAGCTGGGGCAGATCTACGTAGAGTTCAAAGTCTGTTTCTATGTGTATATATATTAAATGAACCCTCTTAGCACAAACAAAGAGCCTAGTTCAATTCTATGAAAAACTTTATTATTTTTGGGCTTGATGTGGAGCTTTATTTATTTTTTTCATTATTTTTCTTTTTTAATGTCATTTCTTCTTCCTAATTTTTATTTGTTTAAATTTATTAGGCACATTATTTTCATTTTGTATTTTATTCTTCTTATTTCTATTACTCATTTTATTTTTGCGTAACTCTCTTTTTATATACTAATTCAAAGAAACTCTTTAAAAATATATGGATTGTTCTTAAACATGAAATTGAGATTGAAAAATATTTTTTAAAATTAAATTTAATCGAATGAAGAAATTTAAAAGGCATGAATATTCATAATATTACTTTCTTATTTTTTTCCATAGATATGTAAACTAAACTTATTTGATTTATTCATCGTTTGTCTTTTTTTTTTTTACAAATGACAAACCTTATAAATTGAATAAATGACCTAAAAATTAGCGATGTCATTTATTTATCTTTTTAATATGCATTATAATATAGTAATTCAATCCATACACATTTTTAAAGAATCTTAATAATTTTCAAAGTAACATATGATTGTATAAACACTAATTTATTTATTTTTTAAAAAATCAAAATAAAGTTGCACACTACAAAATTAAAAAAAAATCACAATTTTTTTTGAGAAGACTCAATGGAGCAAGATAAAAGTAAGAAGAAACGTTAAATGCGATATGACAAAACAAGCTAAATTTAGTGGGTTAAGATTAATTTTTTCTTCTGAACCCGTTTTGCTTCGTTTTTCGATTTAGTTCTTTAAATGCCCTTCACAAAAATTTTAGTTCCGTCACTGCATGCAAGATAGAATTTTTTTGAATTCAATCCTTATTTTTATGTATTATTATATGGCTATGCAGTTTTTTGATTTATTACTCTACTCACAAACTCTCCTTTTTCAAAAAAATAATTCCTCTTTCCTGAGGCATGAATAAAATTATTTATTTTTATGCTTTCAAGGTCAACGTAATATTGCTTTCATACAAATATACTACTCAACACATTACAATGAGATCTAATACATTAAATATACCAAAAAAAAACTGAGTTTATATGTGAGGAAATTAAACGCTTATACAAATTTTTAGTACAAAATACAATAAAAAAAATTCAATACATTAAGCATACAAAAAAGATACATCAAGATGACATATATTAAATAAATGTATATAAATACAATCGTAAAAGCTAAGCATATTAATTAATATTCAGGTATACTTAGAGTCTATTTGGCCTAGCAATTCGAGGCTAAAAGCATTTGTTTTAAGAAGAAAGCACTTTTTAAAAGTATTAATATGTTTGACCAATCAGTAGCTTTTAAGTAGAAGCAGAAGTAGTTTTTCTACGAATTGGAAGAAACTAAAAAGAAAATTATTTTTTTGCAAGACAAGAGTACCCCTTCCACCTGTACACATTTTTCAGTATATCCCTTGTCAATCAATTGACATATCTCATAAGTTTGATTAAGTTTCATTTAATAATTTTATTCTTCATTTTTATATAATAAATTTTTTATTTTATTATATATATTTTTAAATATTATTATTTTATGTATTAATTTGTGGAATAATTTTTTAATTTATTTGGCTTGATGTTTTTAATTATATTCAAATGATCATGTTATTGTATTCAATATTTAATATATCCCTTGATTTATTTATGTATAATATTGATTGCAAATTTGTAATATGTATTTTTTTCATTCACTAAAAATAGATTAAATTTTACAATACATATTTAAAATAATTTCTCTCATAAAATAATACTAATTTAAAAATGCATTTCTAATTATTCTTTTTAGTAATTTGACTCTCAAAAGTATTTTTTTTTAAAAAAGGATAATTATTGTTATACCCCCAAAAAGAAAACTATTAGAGTATATTATACGCTGATGGTATCAAGAAGAAATTGTTTGATACCATCAGAATATAATAAATTCTGATGGTATCAAATAGGAGCAGTGATGTTAATGTCAGTACGACGTCATGCGCGAAATTAAAAGGAAAAAAATGGGTAAAAGAATAAATAATTTGAGTCATGAGTCTATTAAGAATAAATAGTTTGGGTTGAGTCCAATTTGGGTAAATAGTTTCACAATTGATCTATTAGGTGTAATTTTCCCTTTAAAAAATAATCAAACACAATTTACTTTTTACAAGTACTTTTCAAATAAATTAGTCAGGCGCAAATTAATTTTTTTTCAAAAGCATTTTTCTAAAAAAATATTTTAATACAGATGCTTATAAAAATAAGTTAGTTTTACAGGCTCTTGGTAATTACTTCGGTATTATAAATAAATATCTAATAAGATAGATATTAAGAGCAAATTTGATTTTATAATATATGCTCCACGTAATTTTCCCTTCCAGATATAATAAGACCTTTCTATTTGTTCTCCAAACTTCTAAGCTTGTTAACATTTCTATATGTACCTCATGTGTCTCACTTAACACTATTTAAATTCCTTCTTATATTACAATTTTTAACTATAAAAAGCTTTAGTTTATAATTTAAAAAAATTAATATGTATTTTTGATGTGTCAAGGATATTGTCCTTACTTAAGATCCAACCCTGACTTGATCTCATTTCGAGATATAAGACTAAGGATTCGATCCAACATCTAAATCTAATTCAGAACATAACCTTTTTATGAGGCTTGAGACCCAATCAAGGGCCAAAAATTTAAGTTGTGATCCTGATTTGAGATTTGATCCTAACTTTCTTGGGAGCCAAATGTAATATGAAATTCGAGATCAGATCTACTAAATAGATAAAAAATATTTGGGCCAAACTTGCGATTTAGCAATGATCGAAAGCGGGTTGAAATTAAGAATTCAACTGATCTAAGCTGACAATCATTTTAAAATGGGTAATGTTTGATGAGTTTATTTAGTTTTAAATTATCTTGAGTCCAATCCATAAAATTTTGGGTTGAGTTATTTTTTTAGGCTCAATTTGACACCTTTTGACATACTAAATGAAATCTCGTTGAAAGATACTCTCCTTGTCTACTTTACTTGTTATGTTTCACTTTTAAGAGTCAAATTATATAAAATTTGATCAACATTTTAAAATGTATTTTTTATCATAACAATTTGAGAATAGTTGCAACTTATATTATTTTTCTTATACTTTTCGAATATCAAAAATTTAAATTTAAGAAATTGAATTAATTTTACTCAATTTAACTCTAAAAAATAATTAAATTAACTCTCATAAAATATGCGATAAATAAAAATGAATAGAGTAAGCATATGACTTTTCGATAATACGAGGTGAGGTGAACCAATATGAATTATGGTGCAGTGATGGGACTGCTTTATCCTTGGGAATGTAAAAGACTCCATTGGGAGTGCCACTTTCGAATGGACCCTGCAGTGCATGATCCGAATTTAGTCAGAGCTCTACTGATTTCAAATACCGGATAGAAAATCAAAAAAATAAAAAATAATACGAGGTGACCATTGATGTCCCTGTGACATTTATTTTGTTTTTTTCAGGATAGATTTGCTTTCACACAGAAGCGCGTGGACCACGTGCTTATATTTCTTGGTCCTCCTTTGGATTTTCTTCTACTAGACAAAGATTAAACAAATCTAATGAATTAATTTTGATGCTGAGTGGTATTTTTTGCGTGTACGGAACTAGTCTGTCTTGTTTTTGATTTGGTGTCGAGTATATATATTACAACTCCAATAAATTTAAATTCTCATAGTATAAAATCTTCTTAAAAAGAAAACGCTCATTAATAAAATATTTTAATATCTAAAGTTCAAATATTCAAATACATATGATTAAGGATATCCCACGTTCCTACCGAAACCTTGCTCACTATGTGAAACTAGCTATTCAATGACTATTTTAGTTACAATGTTAATTTTTCAATTTTTGTTTTTATAAAATTATACATTTTCTAGAGTATTATTTAAATGGAGACAATAAAAAGCAGAGCTAGCTTTCGCGCCTACAAGTTCAACAAAAATGATTTTGATACATGTTGTACTTGTGTTTACAAAATTCACTTAATATATTATAAATAAATTATCACGAGCATAGTATTTTTTTTCTTCCTTGAATTAAGAATTCATAAATTCAAATTTTAAATTTGTTTCTACATAATATATAAAGTGTGAAGAATTGACTTCTTTATAATTAATCGAAGCGCATCCAAAGACGTGATCTAGTGGCCAGTAAAGTGGGTTAAGAATCATAAGGTCTCAAATTCAAATTTTAGAAACAAAAAATATTAGGTAAAATCGATGGACATAGTTATCTAATACCTATTACTAACGAGGGGTGACAAATATTCCGTAGAAATAGTCGAAGTGACATTAAAAAGAATTTTTTAATGAATTTCTTGGATAGCCACATTACTATACTGTACTTTTTTTTATAATGAAAAATCACTAATTTGATCTCAGTATCGCAGAGTTAATAAACTGTTTTCGTAACCGAAGAGTCACTCAACTTAATTTGGTTGTATCAAAAGTTACTAGGAGAAAATAAAGGAGACGTGGTGATATTGAAAAACCAGAAGAGATATTATTTCTATAACGGAGAAGGGCCAAAACTACCATTCAACTATTCGAAATAGAGGACATATACCCTTAAATTATATTCTGGCTCAAAAATACCCTTCTCTTCATACTATTGACTCAAAAATACCCTTCATGTCATACTATTGACTCACTTCTACCCCTGTGTTTGACCGAATGAAATGTGGCATCTCATGTGTATTAATTCACGCTACATAGTATCTCCACATAAGCACCCCACCACACCGCATCAATTAAAAGACTCAAACCCACCCATGCTTGACTCCCGTAGTTATGATTTCCTTGACTCCCATAGTTATGGTTGCCACAATTAATTTGCAGCAGTTTTTAAGCAACTCCCGTAACAATTTGCGGCAGTCAGACACCTCTTCTTGTTGTCCTGGATTTAGGAAGAACACTTTAGCTACTTCCCAAGCATCTATTGATCACGTTAAACGTACGATTATGTTGCTCTACAGCTTACTCCAGGCCCCGAACCCACTCATCTTCTTCCTAGAAAAGCACCTGCTTGATCAGGTAGCACATTTGCTTAATTGTCATTTTGGAAAATTAAACCTAACCCTTTGTTAGCTATGTCTACTAGATGAAAATTATAGTTTAACAAATTAAATAATCAATTAATAGTTTGCTTAAAAACTGTAAATTAATTATGTCCGTGTCACGACCCAATTCCTTAGGTCATGATGGCACCTACTATAACCCATCAGTAGGTAAGCCAACCCGTCAACTCGGAACTTCAAGTAATGGGTTTGAGAGAAGAAACTAAACAAGAGTGGTGAATTATAAAGATAGGCAGAAAGAATAAGCGAAAGTAAATCAAAACATGATATAAACAACTAAAGATCCCTCCCAAAATCTGAAAATCACAAGTACAGAGCTGCTACAAAATAAAAGACGAGTACAAGTCTTGAAAGTGGACCAAAAATATATACAACAATTGGCTAGTCTCAAAAGGCAAAAGACGGGTCATCCATACTGAAGGAGACAGAAATGATCCAAAAATGCCACGTGTTCACCCTAGTCTCAGAAGCTGACTGCAACAGGCTCGATCTATCAACGGCGGTAGCTGGTGCTCGGTCCTGCATTACGAAATTAGATGCAGAGTGTAGTATGAGTAGCAAGACAACAGGTGTCCGATAGGCATCATAGGCCGAATGAGCAGAAAAGGTAAAAAATAATATGAAAAAGAGGAATAGTCTAAATAGGAGTCAACATAAGCATCAGAAAGGGAAAAGAATACTACCTATGAGAACTATAGTTAACTATACCCAACTGGGCCCCCATAAGCCCAGTCGAGACACTCGTGCGCAAGTTAAATAAAAACTCAAACGAATCCCCATAAGCCCGTCGACTACACATGTAACATCCCCTAAAAACGTTGTATACGATGTTTCAATTCTCGCCTAAATATGATACAACCTCTGTATTTTGGGCATAACTTTTCATAGGAATATCCAAATTGGGTGATTCAAATTTTTGAGTAACCACAAGATCTTTACCTACAACTCTTATGAAGACCATATTTTAAGTTTCGGAGGTTAAGTAGGTCAAATAAATTAATTATAGTAAGACAAAATGTTGTGACGGAAAGGAGTGTTTATAGAAGAAAAATCATATCTTACTGTAGGATTATCCAAATTGGTTGATTCTTGAATGACATAAAACTAGACTTCTATATCTACAATTCTTATTGAAGACACCAAATCCTAATAAGGAATTTATCCTGTTCAAACGCAGCTCAAAAGGAGTATTCTGTCAAAGATAACTCATTTCACCTACCATGGAAAGATCTAGATGCATTTGACATCACTCATGACATAAATTGTCCTCCATTTAACATCATCCAATATATTCCATTAAATTTTCAAATTTTTTCTTTATAATTATTTTATTTATTGTTAGGTCTCTCTTTCCCACCTATAAATACCCACCTTATTTTCTCATTTTATTCATCAAGCTTTCTCAAGCAAGTCTTCTCTCTATACACTTTTTTACACATTCTCAAATATAGTTTTAGTTCTTAGTAGTGAAGAAATACTATTCCGGTGATTCATATACTCCGGGTAGTACACAAAACGTTCCGGCGGGGAGAAAAGTTAGGACTCAAGAGTGTTCATTAAGTCTTTCGGTTCTGACTAAAGCTTCGGATTCCAGGTATGTAAGGCTTCAATGAGAGTATTCCTTCCACTCTCATGTCTAAATTATTTTGATTATATGATAAATTATATTTATTTTCTTTAAGCTCTACTCTAAGTTATGTGGGTATTTATCCATGGGTTCTTCCACCCATGTAGTCCAAAAACTCTTTCAATTAAGTCTCTTGATTTTAAGTAATATTTTCTTATGATAATTCTTAATTTTACTTAATAGTATGCATCATGGTTAAACTAATGATTATTGTTCTATTTTGATGTAACATAATTTCATATGTATGAATTGATGGTTTACAAGTAATTCCTCTATTTATCTATTTAAAGGCTCTTGAAATTCATGGTGGGTTGTTTAAAGCATGATTTTTAATTAATGGATTTCAAAATATTTATGAATATTTATTTACATACATATTTGCAAGTTGAAGTGATTTAAACCCACCTAGTTTTACTATGTTTTTAATAAAGTTTGACTTGAAAGCTTTGACTCCAAATAAATGTTTATGAAAGCAATATCTATGATAAAAAAGGAAGTCTTATGAAATGAAAGAATAATGAAATGAAAGAATAATGAAATGATATGAATGATGTATTCTTTATGCAATAAGGACAATTCTTGCATATTTGAATTATCAAATGTTTTAATGAGCTATTCTACTGAATATGATATTTGAATTCTCAAGTTATATGCTATGAATATTTTGAAGTATTAAACTATTCAGTGGGATTGACTTAGCACCGAATGAGGCATTGAGGTGAGATTCGGTAAGGGAATCCTAGTAGCAACCCCTTGTCTCATTAACTATGTGCCAACATAGGAGCCCTTGTAGGCTTAGGCTAATGGATCCATAAATAGCCCTTAAAGTTAAAATTAAAGAAATGAATGAAGTTGACGGAGTTCTACCTGGCAAGTAGTCTCCCCGGCCAACGTAGGGGATTATGTTGGATTCCATGTAATAGCTCGCATGGTCTTAAATATCGGTTATGGTTAATTTCCCACAAAATGAATGTTTTAAAGGATATATATAAGATTTATTATGCATGTATTACATTATGTTCCATATTACATAAATATTTTAATGTTTTCCTCAATGTTCATGCATCCTTACATACTTAGTACATTCAAAGTACTAACGCATACTCTTTTGCCTACATGATATCACCATGTAGGGATCAGTGCTCCTCCTCGTTCTTCTCCACGTGGCTATTTGATATTCCATTGAAGACTACTTTTGGTGAGTTCCCATGTTCCAGGAACAATACTCTTTTATCTTTCTAGCTTATGATATGTTAAGATATTTTATTATGGCATTTCTTCTATTATAATTGAGGGTGAGTTAGGAACTTGTCTTAGCCCCATTAAATTTAATAGTTAGAGGTATTGTTAGACATATGTAAGTTGAAGATTTATTATTATGATTTCCGCTTATTTATTTATCATCATTACCTATGAAAGACTAAAAGAATGCTAAGAGGCTTGATTGAGGTACTTTTGGGTTCCTCATTCGCCATGTCACATCTAGGCCCTAGGCTTGGGTCGTGACAAACTTGGTATCAGAGCCCGAGGTTTTGAATGATCCTTGGAAGTCCAACATACCGCGTTGAATAGGTTCTTGTTCATGGTTGTGAAGCGCGCCACAATTATGAATAAGAGACTATGAGGCGTTTAGGAAAATTTTCACTTCTTTCAAATTTATGTCGTGCCTTAGAGTGTCCTAAGCTTTCCTTTAACTAACGATCCATTTTGTGTTCTCTAGATAATGACTCGTGGAAGACCACCTCAAAGAGCAAGGGTTGACGATGAGGACCAAACTCCTCCGATTCCTAATGCCCAACATCATGAGGACGGGGTAACCCATGCCGAGTTTCGCAGTGTTATTACTTTGTTAGCCCAAGTCGTAGCTAACCAAGGGAATCTAGGTGTTCCTCCTCCTCAAATGCAAAATCCAGCCTCTAGGATTCGAGATTTCCAAAGGATGAATCCACCCAAGTTCGATGGTTCTAAACTAGATGAGGACCATATGGAGTTCATTAATGAGGTGTATCGGATTGTGGCTATCATGGGTGTGCCACCAAATGAGAAGGCCGAGCTAGTAGCCTATCAACTCAAAGGTGTGGCTCGAGTGTGGTATGAACAATGGGTTGTTAAGAGGGATGAAGAAATAGGGTCGATAGGATGGGAAGAGTTCAAAGGTGCCTTCCTAGACCGCTTCTTCCCATTGGAGCTAAGGGAGGCCAAAATCCAAGAGTTCATCAACCTCCGTCAAGGGAGTATGAGCGTGAGGAAGTATGCTCTCAAATTCACTAAGTTGTCCAACTATGCTCCCTTCATGGTCTCCAACCCAAGAGCTAGGATGAGCAAGTTTATTTCCGGTGTGTCAAGCTTGGTGTCCAAGAAGTGCAAAATGGCCATGTTGGTCAAGGAGATGGATATCTCTTGGTTAATGACTTACGCAGAACAAATTGAAGAAGAGAAGCTTAGAGAGAGATCAAGGGGGTTCAAAAAGGCTAGAGTGGATGGTAGAGGGTTTAACCCTCAAAGGTCCGATTATGGTAACAATGGCAAAGGCCAAGGTGGGCAACGATTTATGGGACAAGGTTCCACCAATACTCCTCCTCCAAGGTTCAACAAGGACAAGAGTGGTAAACCAATGAATCCAAGAGAGAATTTTGCTACTCAAACTTTCCCCGCTTGGAAGAAGTGTGGAAGGACTCACAAAGGGGAATGCTTAGCTGGCTCCAATGCATGCTTTAAGTGTGGCAAGCTGGGCCACCATGCTAAGGATTGTAGAGATGGTGGTGGTAGGACTCAAGGCCAAATTGCTCATGGTTAATAAGTCCAAGGAGGTGTCCAACGCACCAACCGCTTTTACGCCTTGCATGAGAGACAAGAGGTTGAGGATGCACCCAATGTCATTACCGGTATGTTAAAGGTCTTTTCTTTTGTTGTGTATGCACTATTAGATCCGGGTGCAAATTTATCTTTTATTACTCCATTCCTTGCTAATAGATTTGATGTTTTACCTAAAATGTTATTAGATCCCTATTTGGTGTCTACCCCCATTGGTGAGTCAGTTATTGCTAGAAAAGTCTATAGGGGTTGCCTTGTGTCTATCTTGCATAAAGTTATTCCTTGTGATCTCATTGAGCTTGACATGATAGATTTTGATGTCATTCTTGGGATGGATTGGTTACATGCATTTTATGCTTCCATAGATTGTAGGAATCGTCGAGTCAAATTCCAATTTCCAAATGAGCCTGTTATTGAATGACAGGGTCATGATTCGATGGTGAAGGGTCAGTTTATTTCTTATCTTAAGGCTCGCAAAATGATTTCTAAGGGATGTATTTACCACATTGTGAGGGTTAGGGATGTCAACTCCAAAAGTCCTCCTCTTGAGTCGGTTCCTATAGTCAATGAATTCCCCGATGTCTTTCCCGAAGACCTTCCTGGTGTCCCTCCCGAAAGGGAAGTTGATTTTGGTATCGATCTTCTCCCTGATACCCAACCTATCTCTATTCCTCCTTACCGTATGGCTCCGGCAGAATTAAAAGAGTTGAAGGAACAGTTAAAGGACTTGTTAGAGAAGAGGTTCATAAGACCAAGTATTTCGCCATGAAGTGCTCCTGTGTTATTTGTGAGAAAGAAGGATGGATCGCTTCGAATGTGCATAGACTACCGTCAATTAAATAAGATGACCATTAAGAACAAGTACCCACTCCCTAGAATAGATGACTTGTTTGATCAATTACAAGGGGAAAGTCACTTCTCCAAGATCGACCTTCGGTCTGGCTATCACCAACTACGGGTGAGGGAATGTGACATTCCCAAAATGGCCTTCCGAACAAGTTATGGTCACTATGAGTTTGTGGTGATGAGTTTTGGGTTAACAAATGCACCGACGGTATTTATGGACTTGATGAATAGGGTGTTCAAACCTTACCTTGATACTTTTGTGGTGGTTTTCATTGATGATATTTTGATTACTCTCGGGGTGAGGAAGAACATAAAAATCACTTAAGAGTTGTGCTTCAAACTTTGAGGGATAGACAATTTTTTGCAAAATTTAGTAAGTGTGAATTTTGGTTAAAGGAGGTAGCATTTCTTGGTCACGTAGTGTCCGGTGATGGGATCAAGGTTGATCCTAAGAAAATAGAGGCAGTCAAAAATTGGCCTAGACCATTATCTCCTTCAGACATTAGGAGCTTCTTAGGTCTAGCCGGGTACTATAGAAGGTTCGTCAAAGGCTTTTCTTCCATCTCATCTCCTATGACATAATTGACCCAAAATAAATCTAAATTCATATGGACAGATGAGTGTGAGAAGAGTTTCCAGGCCTTAAAAGATTGACTTACCTCTGCTCCTATTTTGACTCTCCCAGAAGGATTAGAGGGGTTTGTAGTTTATTGTGATGTTTCAAAGATTGGTTTAGGTTGTGTCTTAATGCAAAAAGCAACTACCCTACCCATGACCTTGAATTGGCGGTCGTTGTTTTTGCTCTGAAGATTTGGAGGCATTACCTCTATGGGGTGCATGTGGATGTGTATACTGATCATAAGAGTCTTCAATATGTGTTCACCCAAAAGGACCTTAATCTAAGGCAAAAGAGGTGGCTAGAACTCCTTAAGGACTATGACATGAGTGTGCACTATCATCCGGTTAAAGCTAATGTAGTTGTTGATGCACTTTGTAGAGTGTCTATGGGGAGTGTGGCCTATTTGGATTGTAACATTCCCTAAAAACGTTGTATACGATGTTTCAATTTTTGCTTAAACATGATACAGCCTCTGTATTTTGGGCATAACTTTTCATAGGAATATCCAAATTGAGTGATTCAAATTTCTGAATAACCACAAGATCATTACCTACAACTTTTATGAAGACCATATTTTAAGATTCGGAGGTTAAGTAGGTCAAATAAATTAATTTTTGTAAAGTAGAATGCTGTGATGGAAATCAGTGTTTATAGAAGAAAATTCATATCTCACTGTAGGTTTATCTAACTTGGTTGATTCTTGAACGATATGAAACTAGACTTCCATATCTACAATTCTTATGAAGACACCAAATCCTAATAAGGAATTTATCTTATTCAAACGCAACTCCCAAAAAGAGTATTCTGTCAAAAATAACTCATTTCACCTACCATAGAAAGATCTAGATACATTTGACATCACTCATGACATAAATTGTCCTCCATTTAACATCATCCATATCATCAATATATTCCACTAAATTTTTAGATTTTTTTAATAATTATTTTATTTATTGTTAGGTCTCTCTTTCCCACCTATAAATACCCACCTTATTTCCTCATTTTATTCATCAAGCTTTCTCAAGCAAATCTTCTCTCTATACACTTCTTTACACATTCTCAAATATAGTTTTAGTTCTTAGTAGTGAAGAAATACTATTCCGGTTATTCATATACTCTGGGTAGTACACAAAACGTTCCAGCAAGGAGAAAAGCTAGGACTCAAGAGTGTTCATTAAGTCTTTCGGTACCAACTAAAGCTTCGGTTTCCAGGTATGTAAGGCTTCAATGAGAGTATTCCTTCCACTCTCATGTCTAAATTATTTTGATTATATGATAAATTATATTTATTTTCTTTAAGCTCTACTCTAAGTTATGTGGGTATTTATCCATGGGTTCTTCCACCCATGTAGTCCAAAAACTCTTTCAATTAAGTCTCTTGATTTCAAGTAATATTTTCTTATGATAATTCTTAATTTTACTTAATAGTATGAATCATGGTTAAACTAATGATTATTGTTCTATTTTGATGCAACATAATTTCATATGTATGAATTGATGGTTTACAAGTAATTCCTCTATTTATCTATTTAAAGGCTCTTGAAATTCATGGTGGATTGTTTAAAGTATTATTTTTAATTAATGGATTTCAAAGTATTTATGAATATTTATTTACATACATATTTGCAAGTTGAAGTGATTTGAACCCACCTAGTTTTACTATGTTTTTAATAAAGTTTGACTTGAAAGCTTTGACTCCAAATAAATGTTTATGAAAGCAATATTTATGATCAAAAAGGAAGTCTTATGAAATGAAAGAATGATGAAATGATATGAATGATGGATTCTTTATGCAATAAGGACAATTCTTGCATATTTGAATTATCAAATGTTTTAATGAGCTATTCTACCGAATATGATGTTTGAATTCTCAAGTTATATGCTATGAATATTTTGAAGTATTAAACTATTCAGTGGGATTGACTTAGCACCGAATGAGGCATTGAGGTGGGATTCGGTAAGGGAATCCTAGTAGCAACCCCTTGTCTCATTAACTATGTGCCAACATAGGAGCCCTTGTAGGCTTAGGCTAATGGATTCATAAATAGCCCTTAAAGTTAAAGTTAAAGAAATGAATGAAGTTGACAGAGTTCTACCTGGCAAGTAGTCTCCCCGGCCAACGTAGGGGGTTATGTTGGATTCCATGTAATAGCTCGCATGGTCTTAAATGTCGGTTATGGTTATTTCCCACAAAATAAATGTTTTTAAGAATATCCATATGATTTATTATGCATGTATTACATTATGTTCCATATTACATAAATATTATAATATTTCCTCAATGTTCATGCATCCTTACATACTTAGTACATTCAAAGTACTAACGCATACTCTTTTGCCTACATGATATCACCATGTAGGGATCAGTGCTCCTCCTCGTTCTTCTCCACGTGGCTAGTTGATATTCCATTGAAGACCACTTTTGGTGAGTTCCCATGTTCCTGGAACAATACTCCTTTATCTTTCTAGCTTATGATATGTTAAGATATTTTATTATGACATTTCTTATATTATGATTGAGGATGAGCTAGGAACTTGTCTTAGCCCCATTAAATCTAATAGTTAGAGGTATTGTTGGACATATGTAAGTTGAAGATTTATTATTATGATTTTCGCTTGTCTATTTATCATCATTACCTATGAAAGGCTAAAAGAATGCTAAGAGGCTTGTTTGAGGTACTTTTGGGTTCCTCATTCGCCATGTCACGTCTAGGCCCTAGGCTTGGGTCGTGACTGTTATACCTCATTTTAACTCGAGGTCAAACGGTGTACAACGTATTGATGATTCCTAAATTATTTAATTTTAAGGAGTCGTCACCTAATTATTTTAAAGGTAAATTAGGATACCTAACTTATTTAATGCTAACAATGATCTCCGATTAGTGGTCTACTTAACTTATGAGATTCTAGATAAGGGTTCTAGTTATCCTTAAAGGGAAGGGGTTAGGCATCCTTCAAGATTCGTTAAAAAATGATTACCGGCCAAACTTAGGTTAAAATGATTAAAATTATAAAAAGGTTGCTCAAAAGTTTTGAGAACAAAGCTTAGTAACTAAGTGAGTGTTTAAATGCGATATATATTTTTTAGTAACTAAGCCTTAAAGAAAAATATTGGTTTCTTTTATTATGATGAACCATTTTAATTAAAGTTTCACAAACATAAATATCCATATAATGTTAGCTATTGCATTAGTGAGAACATAACGACAATAATAATAATAATATGATAAATAATAATAATAATATGATAAATAATAATAATAATAATAATATGATAAATAATAATAATAATAATAATAACAATAATAATAGAAATAATAATATTAATAATGGCAGTAAATAATAATAATAATAATAATAATAATAATAATAATAATGATAGTAACACTAAATAATACTAATAACGAAAATAATAATAATAATATTAAATAAAAATACTAATGATAACGAAATTAATACTAATAATACTAATAAAGATAACGATAATAATATTAATAATAATAATAGTAAAATAAAATACTCCGAATAGTAACGATAATAATAATAATAACAGTAAATAAAAATACTACTACTACTATTACTACTACTAATAATAATAATAATGATGAAGAAAATAATAATAATAATAATAATAGTAAATGGAAATACTACTAATACTAATGATAATAATAATGATGATTGTAATAACAATAATGACAATAATAACAGTAAACAAAATACCCTAATAATAATGATAGAAATAAAAATGAAAATAATAATAGTAATAATAATACTAACGGTAAAATAAAAATACAACTACAACTCATAACAATAATAATAATAATAATAATAATAATAATAATAATAATAATAATAATAATAATAATAATAATAATAATAATAATAGTAAATAAACTATACTAGTAATAATGATAATAATAATAACGATAATAATAATAATAATAATAATAATAACAATAATAATAACAATAAAATAAAAATACAAGTACAACTACTAATAATATTAATAACGAAAATAATAATAATAATAATAATAATAGTAAATAAAAATAATAATAATAATAACGGTAATAAAATATAGTAATATTAATAATAATAATAATAATAATAATAACGGTAATAAAAATAATAATAATAATAAAAATAATAATAATAATAACAAAGGAAATAACAATAATAATAATTATAACAATAAGTAGCTCGGAATGATTCCGAGTGAGGCCATCTTTTTGTTTGCTATTCAAGAAAGTCTGTGATATCCGCTCCATGTGAGGGAATGAAGATCATATCGAGACTCCATTTTTGCTCCCAAAGTGTTCATATAAATAAGAAGAAAGTGACGAAATTAGCAAGATAACATTTTAGGATAATATTTTTATTATAATGGCAATAAAGCATTAGTGTAGTGCATTTGAATATATCAAAAAGTATTAGTGCAGTGCATTTGAATATATCAAAAAGTATTAGTGCAGTGCATTTGATAATATTTGAAAGCATTTGTGCAATGCATTTGATAATATTTGAAAGCATTTGTGCAATGCGTTTGAATATATCGAAAGCATTTGTGCAGCGCATTTGAATATATTAAAAGCATTTGTGCAGTGCGTTTGATAATAATTGAAAGCATTTGTGCAGTGCATTTGATAATAATTGAAAGCATTTATGCGGTGCATTTGATAATAATTGAAAGCATTTATGCGGTGCATTTGATAATAATTAAAAGCATTTGTGCGGTGCATTTGATAATATTTGAAAGCATTTATGCGGTGCATTTGATAATAATTGAAAGCATTTATGCGGTGCATTTGATAATAATTGAAAGCATTTGTGTGGTGCATTTGATAATATTTGAAATCATTTGTGCCGTGCATTTGATAATAATTGAAAGCATTTGTGCAGTACATTTGATAATAATTGAAAGCATTTGTGCAGTGCATTTGATAATAATTGAAAGCATTTGTGCAGTGCATTAGAAAGTATTTGTGGAGTGCATTAGAAAGTATTTGTGTAGTGCATTTGAATATATCAGGAAGAATTTGTGCAGTGTATTTGAATATATCAGGAAGTATTAGTACAGTGCATTTGAATATATTAAAAAATATTAGTGCAATGCATTTGAATATATTGGAAAATATTTGTGCAGTGCATTTGAATATATTGGAAATTATTTGGGCAATGCATTTGAAGAAATTTCAAGATAGTATGCATTGAAATATCCGTATTAGAAAATGGGCGCCTATAGAATGTAATGAAATACCTATATTAGAAGGTGGTGTCTATGAAATATAATGAAATACCCGCATTAGAAGGTGGGTGCCTATGAAATGTAATGCAATCCCCGCATTAGAAAGTGAGCGCCTATGAAATGTGTTGTAACACCCGCATTAGAAGGTGGGTGCCTATAAAATATGCTGTAATACCCGCATTAGAAGGTGAGTGCCTATGAAATGTGCTGCAATACCCGCATTAGAAGGTGGGTGCCTATGAAATATAATGAAATACCCGCATTAGAAGGTGGGTGCCTATAAAATATAATGCAATACCCGCATTAGAAAGTGAGCGCCTATGAAATGTGCTGCAATACCCGCATTAGAAGGTGGGTGCCTATGAAATGTGCTGCAATACCCGCATTAGAAGGTGGGTGTCTATGAAATGTGCTGCAATACCCGCATTAGAAGGTGGTGCCTATGCAATGTGCTACAATACCCGCATTAGAAGGTGGGTGCCTATGAAATGTGATGCAATACCCGCATTAGAAGGTGGGTGCCTATGGAATGTGCTGCAATACCCGCATTAGAAGATGGGTGCCTATGCAATGTGCTGCAATACCCGTTGTATCCTATTAGAGGGTGGATGAACTCATATCCTATTTTAAGGTGGATGAACCCATATCCTATTAGAGGGTGGATAAACTCATATCCTATTTTAAGGTGGATGAACCCGATATGTCCCATTTTAGGGTGGACTAACCCAATATATGGTGCAAACTTGTAAATATGAATTTTGGTGCAATGCATTGAGATTAGTGCAATTTGTTTGTAGTAGAAAACATTGATAATCTAATATGGAAGGCATGTTGCAATGTCTTTGCAGTACTTAATATTCAAAATGCAGTGCAGAGCTCGGTGTACTGTCTTCATGAAAGCAAAATTCATAATATAGTCTTTGCAAGCTTGATGTAATGCCTTGTAGTAGTAATTATCCCCCGTATAATGCCTCTTTTATTAGCAAATATTAACAGTGCAGTATAGCATTAACGAAAATCCCTAGTGTGCTGCTCATAATTTAGGAACCTTCCGCCTTGGTGACATTGATTTCCAAGAGATTCCTATGCTCAAAGAAAATTGTGAATTTCATATTTCATTCTTGATGATATTGCACCATTTGAATCTTGCAAATTCTGGTTTGATGTTGGGCTTCATGGTGTTGTTATTCAAGAATAAAAAATAGCCTCTGCATTACTCAAAGAAAATTTGTTAGTATAAAATAAAATGGTTGCCTTGCATTGAACCACGAAGTTTTGGCTTTGAATCTGCATTTCTTATTTTTATGGCTTTGAAGCAATTATGGCGTGAATATGGCTCGTAATCATAACCTTTGTATTTTTGAAGGATTATAGGTCCTCTGCAAAGCTGTCCCAGTTTTGCTTTTGGGGAAAATGAATTTTTTATTTTATCTAGACCGAACCCAACATGGGCGCCTACGTATCCCGCTACCAATGGGAATCAGGTCACACGTAGTTCATTTCAAAAATTTAGAAAAGATAGCAAAAGAGTAGTTATTTCTTAAAAAAAATATATTCTCAAGCTATTTTCTTTTATAGGAAACATATTTACGGGAGGAGTGATATTTGGCATTACAGTGACTTGGAAATTATCAGGATTGATAGTATATATGGATGGCATTTGCGGAGAGATTGTGTAGGTAGAAGATGAGAGAGAAGACATGGTTAAACAAATATTTTGAGTTGAGCTGGAAGCTTTAGTGGCTGTAGGAAGAAGGCTAAAGGTATTTGCCAGATTGACTAACACATTTCTCCGAACCACATTCTTCTCGTTATCATTCATTTTGTGCTTGCACTAATCCCATATTGTAGTTGAATGCTTTCAATTCTTCTTTCATTATATTTTCCCTTAATGCAGTTTCGCAGCCAAAACAATGTTTCAATGCTAGACAACATAAAAAAAAATAAAAAAAATCATGATTTTGTAGAATAAGAGCTCTAGACTAGAGAAAATGATCTAAGTTTAGAACGAATTGACGAGAAAGGTTGACTTATGTCAAACAAAAAAATGTAATATTTGGGTAAGCGCAGAGTAGGTATGCAGCAGGTCAATAATAAAACATTTAAGAGTGTGGTTAACAACTAATTAATGGATCTAATAAGGAAGGTTTTTTTAATAGAAAATATATCAATACGAATTTGTTGAAACGCTTGAGATTAAGATAATTGATAAGGAAATTATGATCAATCAAGCGCACAAGGATTGGACTTGCTAAATTGAAGGATTGCGAAAAAAATAAAAATCTATTTTAGTACGGACGTATTAAAAATTATCAAGGATGGAAACAATGTCAATTGTAGACCTATGATATTCTCCTCGACTTGCATGCCAAAACTTGGAATTAGCAGGTGCATAAAAAAAATCTTGAAAACTCATTAGAAGAAAAACACAAGTATTTGAATTAAGCTAGTGAAGCAACAAATGACATGAAGATCACTAATAAATTGCAAGAGTTTGAATGCAAAACCTCCATGACGTAGATTAAGTGCTAAATTATTTCTACGAAATATGGAACTAAAAAAATATTTTGTTGTTAAAATAAGATTATATACGTAAAAGAGAGACTTGAAAGAGCTTGAGAAGAAGGAGAAAATAATAATAATCTAAAAAAGTAGAATTTTGGCACGAGAATAGCAAAATCAACGTGCAAAAATATCAAATCTAAAGATGAACGATTAAGACCATTTTAAAGGACTAAAAAATAATTTAAAAGCAAGTTGCGGACATAGATATTGAAAGAGTAAAAGGAAGTAATTTTAAGATAATGACAAATTAAAATTAAAGGAAGAAAATCTTAATTGAGGACGCTAAGAGTTCGCACGAGTTTAAAATAATTATGATCTTAAACGATGCTCTAGATTCGTTAAACATGCGGCAAACGTGAAAAAAAATAATTATAAACATGACATAAAATTTATAATAGGTAATCAAATAAAGAGGTAGAAAAATAATTTTCTCTTCTGTAAAAAAAAATAAAGATGATGTTAGTAATAATCAATTAAATTCATGTTGCAAAATAAAAAAATTAATAGAAGTCACATAGAAAGCAAGCATGCAAATATTTATAAAGCACATAACACAAGTATAATGCGTCCTAATATAGGTGACCTCTTTATGCCAGAGGTAGATCTAACGCGTATTTGAAAAATAAATGTGCCATAATATGTCATTCCATTGCTCTTTAATTAATTAAACAAATCTATCCCCAAAATTAAATACAAAAAATAGAATTAAGCTTTATTACATGCCAACAATAATAATAAAATTCTCCATCGCATCTAAAAATCTTCATTCCATTTACATGTTCATGGTTCAATCTCCACAAGATAGAAGCTTGTGATCTTCATAGCTATCTGCATCACAAAAGGATTAGTAATACCCTCCCTCTTAAAGTTTAATTAATTTAGATAAATGGTCCATATTCAGGAACAACTATTTTTCAAATAATGCACATACAAATGATAAAAATCATTTGGGGTCATGAACCCACTTGGACATTAGGATAAAGTTGACTAATGGACTTAATATACCAAGGATATTAAGCCTCCCATGTTAAATGATGCATGTCCTAAAAATGTGTTGGTTTAGCTCTATTCTGGGTGAATTAAGAATGAGTTTACTAGACACAAGGTTCCCGAGCGGACAACTCGAGTGAGAAAGCTACGCGGCCACACGGAAAAAGATTCAGACACCCCGCGCATACTCCAACTCTCCTAAATTTTGGGATTTTTGAAAAACTTTGTGGGTGCGCAAAACACACCTCACGTGTACGTGTGATAGTGTCAATTTTCCAGAATTGGAGGAAGTATGAACGGAATGACAGTTTATATAAAGCAGTAACAAATAAACAATTTATATAAAATAATAACAAATAAACAATTTATATAAAGTAATAACAAATAAACAATTTATATAAAACAATAACAAATAAATAAATTATATCACATGAGCAGGATAAACACAGATTAGGCAATTTAAAATAAAAATAAAAATAAATAAATAAATAAATTATTAACCTAAGTCAGTTGTGGTTTAGACCTTAATTCCCCAGCGGAGTCGCCAAGCTGTTATACCCCATTTTAACTCGAGGTCAAACGGTGTACAACGTATTGATGATTCCTAAATTATTTAATTTTAAGGAGTCGCCACCTAATTATTTATAGGTAAATTAGGATACCTAACTTATTTAATGCTAACAATGATTTCCGATTAGTGGTCTACTTAACTTATGAGATTCTAGATAAGGGTTCTAGTTATCCTAAAAGGAAGGGGTTAGGCATCCTTCAAGATTCGTTAAAAATGATTACCGGCCAAACTTAGGTTAAAATGATTAAAATTATAAAAAGATTGCTCAAAAGTTTTGAGAACAAAGCTTAGTAACTAAGTGAGTGTTTAAATGCGATATATATTTTTTAGTAACTAAGCCTTAAAGAAAAAATATTGGTTTTTTTTATTATGATGAACCATTTTAATTAAAGTTTCACAAACCTAAATATCCATATAATGTTAGCTATTGCATTAGTGAGAACATAACGACAATAATAATAATAATATGATAAATAATAATAATAATAATAATATGATAAATAATAATAATAACAATAATAATAGAAATAATAATATTAATAATGGCAGTAAATAATAATAATAATAATGATAGTAACACTAAATAATACTAATAACGAAAATAATAATAATAATAATATTAAATAAAAATACTAATGATAACTAAATTAATACTAATAATACTAATAAAGATAACGATAATAATATTAATAATAATAATAGTAAAATAAAATACTCCGAATAGTAACGATAATAATAATAATAACAGTAAATGAAAATACTACTACTACTATTACTACTACTACTAATAATAATAATAATGAAGAAAATAATAATAATAATAATAATAATAGTAAATGGAAATACTACTAATACTAATGATAATAATAATGATGATTGTAATAACAATAATGACAATAATAACAGTAAACAAAATACCCTAATAATAATGATAGAAATAAAAACGAAAATAATAATAGTAATAATAATACTAACGGTAAAATAAAAATACAACTACAACTCATAACAATAATAATAATAATAATAATAATAATAGTAAATAAACTATACTAGTAATAATGATAATAATAATAACGATAATAATAATAATAATAATAATAATAATAATAACAATAATAATAACAATAATAATAACAATAAAATAAAAATACAAGTACAACTACTAATAATATTAATAACGAAAATAATAATAATAATAATAGTAAGTAAAAAATAATAATAATAATAATAATAATAACGGTAATAAAATATAGTAATATTAATAATAATAATAATAATAACAGTAATAAAAATAATAATAATAATAATAATAACAAAGGAAATAACAATAATAATAATTATAACAATAAGTAGCTCGGAATGATTCCGAGTGAGGCCATCTTTTTGTTTGCTATTCAAGAAAGTCTGTGATATCCGCTCCATGTGAGGGAATGAAGATCATATCGAGACTCCATTTTTGCTCCCAAAGTGTTTATGCAAACAAGAAGAAAGTGACGAAATTAGCAAGATAACATTTTAGGACAATATTTTTATTATAATGGCAACGAAAAATAGAGGAGTATGAAGTAAATATTACCTGTTGCAGGGCAGTGAACGGGGTGATTTGGTCACGAATCTATCCTCGTTTTTAAAGTAAAGCTAAGTGCAAATTCAAAAATACTTTGAAAGAAATATTCAAAATCAGTTTAAGAGTTTATTTTTTTTGTCTGCATTTTTTCTCTCCTCCTGTCCGTGTCCGTGTAAGCCCCCTTTCCTTCTGTCCAATCCCTCTATTTATAGGGAGATGGAGATTAAATAAAAATAAAAATAAAAAAGGATGATTAAAATAATGGGAGTGGGCGAAAATATAAAATAATGCGGAACAGCGGAAAAATAATAATTAATACGAAATGGGCGGAATATTTAAATAATGCGAAATGGGGTAAAATATTAAAATAATGCGGGTTGAATGCAAAAATAAAAAATAATGAAGGAATATATATAGTGATGGAAAAATGATATATTTATTATTTATTTATTTTTCGAATGAAAGAATACATATTTTTTATTTTTTATACATATTTTTTATTTTTTAAATAGGAATTCAGATGAATATATATATATATATATATATATATATATATATATATATATATATAGGGATAGGCGAAAATTATTTGTTTATTTTATTTATTCTGGATGAATATAAATATATATATAGTTTAGAGACAAAGGAGTATGGGCGGGGGCACGCGTCAGTTTTTTATTAGTATAGGAAAACGGGGAGGGGACAAAAGTACGGCAGAATATTATATATATATATATATATTATTATTATATTATTTTATTTTTTTAATTATTATTATTATTATTATTTTTTTGGTCGGATGAATATGAAATTATTATTATTTTTTTTTTTAAAAAGGGGACAAAAGTGCGGCGGGGCACGCGGGTCGATTAAATAATGAATATATTTATATATAGAAAAACGGGAGGGACATATTATGTTAGTTAATGTGTGTGTGTATATATATATATATATATATATATATGGGGAAATGAGGGATAGTATTTATATATTATTCTGAAAATAAGGGGGAAGGGACAAGTATGTGTATTAGTGTATAATTATCATATCTTATTATTATTTTATATATATATATATAGATATATTATTATTTTTTAATTTCGGAATATACATATATATAATTAATCACTTTTAATTTTAAAGAGACAAAGCGTGGTGGGCAGTATTTTTTTTTATTATTATTATATATATTTTTTATTTTATTGTTTTATAGAAAGGGTGAGTATATTAGAATAGTAATAGTGTTGGAATATGAGGGAAAGAAATATATTATTTGCATGTTGTAGTATTAATGGAAGAATTAAAAATGTTGTTAAGATAAAATTAATTATGTGTTATTTAGGGGAAGAAATGAAAACGAAAAATTAATTAATTAATTTATGAAATAATTATTAGAAATAAATAAAATCTTTTACTGGTCAATTTTGAATATTACTAAAAGATAATAAAATAATAGAGATTGTATATATTATGAAGATGACAAAATTATTTAAAAATAAAACTTGAAAATATGCATGATTTTATAAAAGCTAATTATTTTAATTTGTTTAAAATTGAGAAAGGCTAGAATTAAAATAATTAACTTGAAAAGGTGAGTCTATTAATTAAGTCAAGCTAATTAACAAAATATTAAGTTTAAAAATAAAAAATCTTTTTTTGAGATAATTTTTGAATATATAATAAAAATATTAATGTTCAATAATTATATATATATATATACCGAAATTATTTTAAAATAATAATATATATGCATGGTTTTATTTTTATTTTTTTAATAATTTTTTTTTTAAAAAAAATTTATGTTGTGGATGGTTAAAATTGGGTGTCAACAGTGACAAACTTGGTATCAGAGCCTGAGGTTTTGAATGATCCTTGGAGTCCAACATACCGCGTCGAATAGGGTCTTGTTCATGGTTGTGAAGCGCGCCACAATTATGAATAAGAGACTATGAGGCGTTTAGGAAAATTTTCACTTCTTTCAAATTCATGTCGTGCCTTAGAGCATCCTAAGCTTTCCTTTAACTAACGACTCATTTTGTGTTCTTTAGATAATGACTCGTGGAAGACCACCTCGAAGAGCAAGGGTTGACGATGAGGACCAAACTCCTCCGGTTCCTAATGCCCAACATCATGAGGATGGGGTAACCCATGTTGAGTTTCGCAGTGTTATTACTTTATTAGCTCAAGTCGTAGCCAACCAAGGGAATCTAGGTGTTCCTTCTCCCTAAATGCAAAATCCAGCCTCTAGGATTTGGGATTTCCAAAGGATGAATCCGCCCGAGTTCGATGGTTCTAAACTAGATGAGGACCCTATGGAGTTCATTAATGAGGTGTATCGGATTGTGGCTATCATGGGTGTGCCACCAAATGAGAAGGCCGAGCTAGTGGGCTATCAACTCAAAGGTGTGGCTCGAGTGTGGTATGAACAATGGGTTGTTGAGAGGGATGAAGAAATAGGATCGATAGGATGGGAAGAGTTCAAAGGTGCCTTCCTAGACCGCTTCTTCCCATTAGAGCTAAGGGAGGCCAAAATCCAAGAGTTCATCAACCTCCGTCAAGGGAGTATGAGCGTGAGGGAGTATGCTCTCAAATTCACTAAGTTGTCAAAGTATGCTCCCTTTATGGTCTCTGACCCAAGAGCTAGGAATAGCAAGTTTATTTCCGGTGTCTCAAGCTTGGTGTCCAAAGAGTGCAAAACGTCCATGTTGGTCAAGGAGATGGACATCTCTCGGTTAATGACTTACGCAGAACAAATCGAAGAAGAGAAGCTTAGAGAGAGATCTAGGGGGTTCAAAAAAGCTAGAATGGATGGTGAAGGGTTTAATCTTCAAAGGTCCGATCATGGTAACAATGACAAAGGCCAAGGTGGGCAATGATTTATGGGACAAGGTTCCACCAATACTCCTCCTCCAAAGTTCAACAAGGACAAGAGTGGTAAACCACTGATTCCAAGAGAGAATGTTGCTACTCAAACTTTCCCCACTTGCAAGAAGTGTGGAAGGACTCGCAAAGGGGAATGCTTAGCCGGCTCCAATGCATGCTTTAAGTGTGGCAAGTTGGGCCACCATACTAAGGATTGTAGAGATGGTGGTGGTAGGAATCAAGGACAAATTGCTCATGGTCAACAAGTCGAAAGAGGTGTCCAACGCACCAACCGCTTTTATGCCTTGCATGGGAGACAAGAGGTTGAGGATGCATCCAATGTCATTACCGGTATGTTAAAGGTCTTTTCTTTTGATGTGTATGCACTATTAGATCCGGGTGCAAATTTATCTTTTGTTACTCCATTCCTTGCTAATAGATTTGATGTTTTACCTGAAATGTTATTAGAGCCTTATTTGGTGTCTACCCCTGTTGGTGAATCAGTTATTGCTAGAAAGGTCTATAGGGGTTGCCTTGTGTCTATCTTGCATAAAGTTATTCCTTGTGATCTCATTGAGCTTGACATGATAGATTTCGATGTCATTCTTGGGATGGATTGGTTACATGCATCTTATGCTTCCATAGATTATAGGAATCGTCGAGTCAAGTTCCAATTTCCAAATGAGCTTGTTATTGAATGGCAGGGTCGTGATTCGGTGGTGAAGGGTCAATTTATTTCTTATCTTAAGGCTCGCAAAATGATTTCTAAGGGATGTATTTACCACATTGTGAGGGTTAGGGATGTCAAATTCAAAAGTCCTCCTCTTGAGTCGGTTCCTATAGTCAATGAATTCCCCGATGTCTTTCCTGATGACCTTCCCGGTGTCCCTCCCGAAAGGAAAGTTGATTTTGGTATTGATCTCCTCCCCGATACCCAACCTATCTCTATTCCTCCTTACCGTATGGCCCAGCAGAATTGAAAGAGTTAAAGGAACAATTAAAGGACTTGTTAGAGAAGGGGTTCATAAGACCAAGTATTTCGCCATGAGGTGCTCCCGTTCTATTTGTAAGAAAGAAGGATAGGTCACTTCGAATGTGCATAGACTATCGGCAATTAAATAAGATGACCATTAAGAACAAGTACCCACTCCCTAGAATAGATGACTTGTTTGATCAATTACAAGGGGCAAGTCACTTCTCCAAGATTGACCTTCGTTCCGGCTATCACCAACTACGGGTAAGGGAGTGTGACATTCCCAAAACAGCCTTCCGAACAAGGTATGGTCACTATGAGTTTGTGGTAATGAGTTTTGGGTTGACGAATGCACCGGCGGTGTTTATGGACTTGATGAATAGGGTGTTCAAACCTTACCTTGATACCTTTGTAGTAGTCTTCATTGATGATATTTTAATTTACTCTCAGGGTGAGAAAGAACATAAAAATCACTTGAGAGTTGTGCTTCAAATATTGAGGGATAAATAATTATTTGCAAAATTTAGTAAATGTGAATTTTGGTTAAAGGAGGTAGCATTTCTTGGTCACGTAGTGTCCGGTGATGGGATCAAGGTTGATCCTAAGAAAATAGAGGCAGTCAAAAATTGGCCTAGACCATTATCTCCTTCAGACATTAGGAGCTTCTTAGGTCTAGCCGGGTACTATAGAAGGTTCGTCAAAGGCTTTTCTTCCATTTCATCTCCTATGACAAAATTGACACAAAAGAAATCTAAATTCATATGGACAGATAAGTGTGAGAAGAGTTTTCAGACCTTAAAAGATCGACTTACCTCTACTCCTATTTTGACTCTCCCAGAAGGATTAGAAGGGTTTGTAGTTTATTGTGATGTTTCAAAGATTAGTTTAGGTTGTGTCTTAATGCAAAAAGGCAAGGTAATAGCCTATGCTTTAAGGCAATTAAAGGTGCATGAGCGCAACTACCCTACCCATGACCTTGAATTGGCGGTCGTTGTTTTTGCTCTGAAGATTTGGAGGCATTACCTCTATGGGGTGCATGTGGATGTGTATACTGATCATAAGAGTCTTCAATATGTGTTCACCCAAAAGGACCTTAATCTAAGGTAAAGGAGGTGGCTAGAACTCCTTAAGGACTATGACATGAGTGTGCACTATCATCCGGGTAAAGCCAATGTGGTTGCTGATGCACTTAGTAGAGTGTCTATGGGGAGTGTGGTCTATGTGGATGAAAGGAAGAGGGAGTTGGTGAAAGATGTTCACTGATTGGCTAGATTAGGGGTGAAGTTGGGTAGTACTAATGATGGGGGTATGGTTGTTCAAAATAGGCTTGAATCCTCTTTGGTGGTGGATGTTAAAACAAAGCAAGATCTTGACCCAAAGTTTATTGAGTTAAAGAAGTTAGTAAAGGAAAAGAAGATAGAGGTCTTTTCCCAAGAGGGAGATGGGGTTCTATACTACCAAGGCCGGACATGTGTTCCAGATGTTGATGGCCTAAGGAGTTTGATCTTGATGGAGGCTCATAATTCTAGATACTCCATTCATCCTGGTTCAATAAAAATGTACCGAGACTTAAATGAGTTATATTGGTGGGGTGGCATGAAGAAGGACATAGCAAGGTTTGTGTCCGAATGTACAAATTGCCAACAAGTGAAGGCCGAACATCAAAGACCGGGTGGACTAGCTCAAGACATTGAAATCTTTACTTGGAAGTGGAAAGATGTGAATATGGATTTTGTAGTGGGTTTGCCTCATACTCGAAAGCATCATGACTCGATTTGGGTAATTGTTGATAGAATGACTAAGTCAGCTCACTTCCTACCGATTAAAACTTCCTATAGTGCTGAAGACTATGCCAAGTTGTATATTCGGGAGTTGGTGAGGTTGCATGGTGTGCCATTATCCATTATTTCGGATCGTGGTACCCAATTCACTTCACACTTCTAGAGATCATTTCAAAAAGACCTCGGTACTAAGGTAAAGTTGAGCACATCATTCCATCCTCAAATGGATGGGCAAGCCGAAAGGACAATTCAAACACTAGAGGATATGTTAAGGGCTTGCGTGTTGGAGTTTAAAGGGAATTGGGATGATCATCTACCTCTCATCGAGTTTGCCTATAATAATAGTTACCACTCAAGTATTGAGATAACGCCATTTGAGGCTTTGTATGGGAGACGATGTAGATCACCAGTTGGTTGGTTCGAAGTAGGCGAGATGACCTTGTTGGGCCCCGATTTGGTACTTGATACTTTAGAGAAGGTGAAGATCATTAGAGAAAGGTTGAAGGCGGCTCAAAGTCGTCAAAAGTCCTATTCTGACACTAGAAGAAGGGATCTTGAATTTAATGTGGACGATTGGGTGTATCTAAAGGTTTCACCCATGAAAGGTGTGGTTCGATTTGGTAAGAAAGGGAAATTGAGCCCTAGATATGTAGGGCCTTATAGAATCGTGAGACGTATTGGTAAGGTTGCATATGAGTTGGAATTACCATTAGAAATGGCCATGGTTCATCCGGTGTTTCACGTGTCTATGTTGAAAAAATGTGTGGGTGATCCTAGTTCCATTGTACCTATGGGAGTAGTGAATATTGAAGAAAACTTGACCTATGAAGAAGTTCCTGTAGAAATTTTGGACCAGCAAGTTAAGAGATTGAGGAACAAAGAAGTTGCATCTGTTAAAGTCCTTTAGAGGAATCAACAAATAGAAAGTGCAACAAGGGAAGCGGAAGCGTATATGATTAAGAGATACCCTCATCTTTTCCCCTCTACCCAAACCTAAGGTATTAAGTTGCACTTGCTCAATTACTTGAAATCTTTGCATCTCAACTTTTCTTGTCATATGCTTGCAAAATTATGAAATATGTTTTAAATGATATTTTAAATTACACTGTTGCATTAATGATAGGTTGTTTGTTAACACTCTACTCTACTCAAGCTAAGTCTTTTCTCATTCGAGGACGAATGTTCCCAAGGGGGAGATAATGTAACATCCCCTAAAAACGTTGTATACGATGTTTCAATTTTTGCCTAAACATGATACAGCCTCTGTCTTTTGGGCATAACTTTTCATAGGAATATCCAAATTGAGTGATTCAAATTTCTGAATAACCACAAGATCATTACCTACAACTTTTATGAAGACCATATTTTAAGATTCGGAGGTTAAGTAGGTCAAATAAATTAATTTTTGTAAAGTAGAATGCTGTGATGGAAATCAGTGTTTATAGAAGAAAATTCATATCTCACTGTAGGTTTATCTAACTTGGTTGATTCTTGAACGATATGAAACTAGACTTCCATATCTACAATTCTTATGAAGACACCAAATCCTAATAAGGAATTTATCTTATTCAAACGCAGCTCCCAAAAAGAGTATTCTGTCAAAAATAACTCATTTCACCTACCATAGAAAGATCTAGATACATTTGACATCACTCATGACATAAATTGTCCTCCATTTAACATCATCCATGACATCAATATATTCCACTAAATTTTTAGATTTTTTTAATAATTATTTTATTTATTGTTAGGTCTCTCTTTCCCACCTATAAATACCCACCTTATTTCCTCATTTTATTCATCAAGCTTTCTCAAGCAAATCTTCTCTCTATACACTTCTTTACACATTCTCAAATATAGTTTTAGTTCTTAGTAGTGAAGAAATACTATTCCGGTGATTCATATACTCTGGGTAGTATACAAAACATTCCAGCAAGGAGAAAAGCTAGGACTCAAGAGTGTTCATTAAGTCTTTCGGTACCAACTAAAGCTTCGGTTTCCAGGTATGTAAGGCTTCAATGAGAGTATTCCTTCCACTCTCATGTCTAAATTATTTTGATTATATGATAAATTATATTTATTTTCTTTAAGCTCTACTCTAAGTTATGTGGGTGTTTATCCATGGGTTCTTCCATCCATGTAGTCCAAAAACTCTTTCAATTAAGTCTCTTGATTTTAAGTAATATTTTCTTATGATAATTCTTAATTTTACTTAATAGTATGCATCATGGTTAAACTAATGATTATTGTTCTATTTTGATGCAACATAATTTCATATGTATGAATTGATGGTTTACAAGTAATTCCTCTATTTATCTATTTAAAGGCTCTTGAAATTCATGGTGGATTGTTTAAAGTATGATTTTTAATTAATAGATTTCAAAGTATTTATGAATATTTATTTACATACATATTTGCAAGTTGAAGTGATTTGAACCCACCTAGTTTTACTATGTTTTTAATAAAGCTTTGACTCCAAATAAATGTTTATGAAAGCAATATTTATGATCAAAAAGGGAGTCTTATGAAATGAAAGAATGATGAAATGATATGAATGATGGATTCTTTATGCAATAAGGACAATTCTTGCATATTTGAATTATCAAATGTTTTAATGAGCTATTCTACCGAATATGATGTTTGAATTCTCAAGTTATATGCTATGAATATTTTGAAGTATTAAACTATTCCGTGGGATTGACTTAGCACCGAATGAGGCATTGAGGTGGAATTCGGTAAGGGAATCCTAGTAGCAACCCCTTGTCTCATTAACTATGTGCCAACATAGGAGCCCTTGTAGGCTTAGGCTAATGGATTCATAAATAGCCCTTAAAGTTAAAGTTAAAGAAATGAATGAAGTTGACGGAGTTCTACCTGGCAAGTAGTCTCCCCGGCCAACGTAGGGTGTTATGTTGGATTCCATGTAATAGCTCGCATGGTCTTAAATGTCGGTTATGGTTATTTCCCACAAAATAAATGTTTTTAAGGATATCCATATGATTTATTATGCATGTATTACATTATGTTCCATATTACATAAATGTTATAATATTTCCTCAATGTTCATGCATCCTTACATACTTAGTACATTCAAAGTACTAACGCATACTCTTTTGCCTACATGATATCACCATGTAGGGATCGGAGCTCCTCCTCGTTCTCCTCCACGTGGCTAGTTGATATTCCATTGAAGATCACTTTTGGTGAGTTCCCATGTTCTGGGGACAATACTCCTTTATCTTTCTAGCTTATGATATGTTAAGATATTTTATTATGGCATTTCTTCTATTATGATTGATGATGAGCTAGGAACTTGTCTTAGCCCCATTAAATCTAATAGTTAGAGGTATTGTTGGACATATGTAAGTTGAAGATTTATTATTATGATTTTCGCTTGTCTATTTATCATCATTACCTATGAAAGGCTAATAGAATGCTAAGAGGCTTGTTTGAGGTACTTTCGGGTTCCTCATTCGCCATGTCACGTCTAGGCCCTAGGCTTGGGTCGTGACAAACTTGGTATCAGAGCCCGAGGTTTTGAATGATCTTTGGAGTCCAACATACCGCGTCGAATAGGGTCTTGTTCATGGTTGTGAAGCGCGCCACAATTATAAATAAGAGACTATGAGGCGTTTAGAAAAATTTTCACTTCTTTCAAATTCATGTCGTGCCTTAGAGCATCCCAAGCTTTCCTTTAACTAACGACTCATTTTGTGTTCTTTAGATAATGACTAGTAGAAGACCACCTTGAAGAGCAAGGGTTGACGATGAGGACCAAACTCCTCCGGTTCCTAATGCCCAACATCATGAGGATGGAGTAACCCATGCTGAGTTTCGCAGTGTTATTACTTTATTAGCTCAAGTCGTAGCCAACCAAGAGAATCTAGGTGTTCCTTCTCCCCAAATGCAAAATACAGCCTCTAGGATTCGGGATTTCCAAAGGATGAATCCGCCCGAGTTCGATGGTTCTAAACTAGATGAGGACCCTATGGAGTTCATTAATGAGGTGTACCGGATTGTGGCTATCATGGGTGTGCCACCAAATGAGAAGGCCGAGCTAGTGGCCTATCAACTCAAAGGTGTGGCTCGAGTGTGGTATGAACAATGGGTTGTTGAGAGGGATGAATAAATAGGATCGATAGGATGGGAAGAGTTCAAAGGTGCCTTCCTAGACCGCTTCTTCCCATTAGAGCTAAGGGAGGCCAAAATCCAAGAGTTCATCAACCTCCGTCAAGGGAGTATGAGCGTGAGGGAGTATGCTCTCAAATTCACTATGTTGTCAAAGTATGCTCCATTTATGGTCTCTGACCCAAGAGCTAGGAATAGCAAGTTTATTTCCGGTGTCTCAAGCTTGGTGTCCAAAGAGTGCAAAACGGCCATGTTGGTCAAGGAGATGCACAACGCAAATTAGCTATCGAGTTTCTTTAAATTTTGAATAGTTTTGAAATAATTAGCTTTTATAAAAATAAAGATATTTTCATGTAATTCTTAACTATTTTTATCTTTTAATAAATTTTAGTATAATATATATATATATATATATATATATATATATTTCTATATAACTATATCTTTGATTACTATTTATGTGGTCATTCGAAAATCATCTCAAAAAGATTTTATTTTTAACTAAATACAATGTTACTAGATTAGTTTAATTATAGTTTGTATTTTTGAAATTTTTAATTTTTTCTAAAAAAAATCCATTCTCCCACATCGAAAATTCATGAAGAATTTGGGGTTTTTTGAGCCTATATAAAAGCTCATATTCTCATTAAAAAAAAGAAGAAGTGGAGGTTATTTAGCCATCCCAAAGTTATAAATTTTCTTTACTTAGCTAGGATTTTGGACTCTTGTCTCTAGCCTAAAAGTTGTGAAAATTTCTAGCTTTCAATTTATATTTTTCTTCAAAGAAAATAGGAGATTGAAGTCAAAATTTACGCTAAGAACAAAGTTCTTATAACGTCGAACTTACGAAGGCTCGAGCCTAAATTTTTAATTTTTTTTGTGGATTGGAGTTCTGTCAAGCTCTTAGGTGGTGCTGAAATCGTCTTCCGCTCGTTGTCTTCAGCCTTGCTGCCCGGAAAGAGGCAAAATCTTTTCTCAACTTTATTTTATTTAACTAATTCATGTTTTATATTTAGTTGATTCGTAGTCTTTATTTTTTTTAGTTAGCATGTATTGATAATAATTAGATTAATGATAGAAATTTCTTATAGTTGCATGTATTAGAATTAATTATCTAGTATGTGTTAGGATTATATCATGAAAGCACTTAGTTTTATTTATTAGTTTTCTTTGACAATATAGATTTTCATGTTTTCAATTTCTTCTTTTAATATGATTTAGATAACAAAATATGCTTAAGTTATTATTTAGTTGGAATTTTAATGGCCTAATTGATTTACTTCTTTCTTTAAAATTTGAGTTAGTATAGCGTATATATTAATTTTGTGTCCTTTAATTATTTGAATATATCATGATATATTCCTTGGTTTACCTTAAAATAAGTAGATGCTTATCTAATTTTATTTTGGTACGTGTGATATCAATTCGAGTCCATCTTTGAACTCTATCCTTGCATATCGTTGAGTTTTTAGTCTTCCATCATTTTGCTCAAATTGTTGAAAAGTTGATACATGGAAATAAAGCTAATATACGTGATTTAAATATTGATATTGTGCTATATACACAAAATATAGGTGGAAAATAATATTGTAAACACTGATATACAGTATATATACAGTCCAATATGTAAGAAAACAATATTGTATACAATGATATACAATGTATATACAGCAGATACAGAAACAAAAAGGTGGTATATAGTGTGTATATAGTTCGATATACAGAAATAATATTGTATAAATTATATACAGTTCGATATATAGTATATATATAACTGCGATATACAGTGGAATTGTGCTTAAGACTCAAAACGCAGATGACCCAACAACTTAGTCCAAACGTACAGAAGCTAAGTGTCGGGCCATATTTTTATGTGTTATTTATTGTTTATTTATATTGATTCGGATTGTAATAATTTATTTACTTATGTTATTTATGCTTGCTTAGATATTAATTTTAATTTGTTCTAACTTAATTAGATTCCCCTAAAGATAAACCAATTCATGTTAATTTACTCTTTAAATGATTTTCTACCTTTATTTAGTCATTTGATAATATTTTTACTTTTTTTATATACATGTATATTATTTTCAATATTTAAATTTGATCTTTTTAAAAAAAAAATAATTTTCATGTCTTAATTTCTTTTTAAATTAATATTTTCAAAGTTAGTCAAATAATTTTTCAAATCGTCAAATAACCGCGCGTTAACGACCACTTTGAATGCTAGCACCTTCTCAAATTGGAAATAAGAACCTCTTACCTATTTTCTCTAATTTTAAGACTTAAATATGTTAGGGTCTTTAAAATTAAGGTTTCTTGATTTTCCTTAAAAATTAAGTGAAGACTCTCTTTTCTAAAATTGATTTTTCTCTAAAAGTTTAAATTAATTTTTAAACCATTATTTTTGGACATAACATGTACAATCAATTAGAGAAAAATTTTCTTTGTTGAAAATAGGTTGATAGGGAGAAGAGAGAAGACTTTTTATTTATAATGAAGAGATCTCTTTATTTATATACAGGAGAAGGAGAATACTGTCATGGTCGCTAACTAGAATTCCTATGTTTTCTCAAAAAAAATAAAGTAGACATTCACTATACCACAATAAATATATTTATAACACTCATCTAAATGTCTATTTGATTGATATTGTGCCTTGTCAAAATCTTATTAAAAAAAATGTAGTGAAAAAATTGTAGGGAAGGAAAAAGAGAATACACATATCTAATAATATATATTATGAATATCTCATTAAAAACCTTATAAGGAAAATTCATTTGGATAAAACTTTGTGAGGAAAAAAGAGTACACTGCTTATTAACTCTTCTTAATGAGGACATCTATCTAATATTTTGAATCTTCGCTTCCAATCTCGTGCACCATCTTCTCAAAAGTTGTAGTTGATAGAGACTTGATGAATAAATCATTCATATTATCACTTGAACGAAATTATTGCACGCTGATATTACCTTTCTTTTGAAACTCATGTGTATAAGAGTTTTGACAAAATGTGTTTCATTGCATCTTCTTTTATTTATCCTTCCTTTAGTTGTGCCATGCATGTTGCATTATCTTCATATAAAATTATGCATATTTTGTTACATTCCAAAGAGATGTATCATAAATCTGAACCACAAATATTCTTAGCTTGCTTCATGAATAATTATTATATCACTATGATTTGATGAAGTGGTCGATCTCCAAGATATAATAGAAATATTATTTTTTTCAACTTGATAAATTTTTATTTTCATTTTTTCACATAATATATTTAAAATTAAAAAAATTTAAAAATATTTTAATATATTTTATATACCTTTAATTTAAAATTACATAATTCATTTTTTTGTTTTTTTTTTAATTTCGTGCCTATCAAATTAAAAGTAAGAGATTAACAAGTTTAAGCCAGTGTTTGACTCCAAATTTTCAAATATTTTTGACAGGTTATTTTTGGGTGAAGTTTTGGTGAAATTTTACCATGCGTTTGACCACAATTTTTTTCAAAAAAATTTGACTGTTTCAAAAATATTATTTTGTAACCATAGGTTCTAAAAATTATTAAAAATTCTCATACGTTTGTATTATCATTTTAGAACGAATATGTTCCATTAAAAAAATCTTATAACATAATTGATAACAATCAACAATAATAAAATAACAATATGTGCAAGAACAATATAATAATCACATTAAAAATAAATTGTTATTTTTTTTCAATCTTGTCACTCAAACTATCCTTCTTTGAAGGAGATAGATTTAGATGTTATTTAATGGTGTTGGTTGATCACATTAATGGAGTAAGTTGGTAGATAAATGTTAGTTGAAATTAATAAATGATGAATATTTTTATAAAATATAAAAAATTGAAGTAATTTTTAAAACTTCTCAAATATGAACTTTACCCAAATTCTAATTTTTTTTACAATTTAAAAACTTGAGATGTTTGCCAAATATATTTACTAAATAATAATAAATTATATGGTACACATCATTTTTCAATTTTTTAAAAGTTTTTCCCAAAAACTATTGCATCTTAAAAAAAAGAAAAAGGGGTGAAATGAAAGGAGAGGATGCGAAGTTGCAACGTTCACAACCTGACAGCCATTTGAGCCACACTTCACATAATGATGAATGATGAGCATCTCCTCAGCTCTCCAACCTTATTCATCCGGCCATGAGAATCCTCACTTCTCCTTTCCTAATCTCCCCACCTCACTCTAAATCCATCATTCCCAAAACTAAATTTCATCAATGCAGGGTTTCTATAAAGCCACCACCACCCAACTTCGATTTCAAGACTGATTTTTTCAGCGCTTCTCGGAATGCTATTGAAGAAACCCATCCGGAATTGCTAGATTTGGCTGATAATGGAACTCTGTTTCTCATCAAGAAGAATCAATTTGGACCTGTTCCACCATGGAGAAGCGAATTTGTTGAACCAGAGGCTATTTGGCTAATTGGAACGACCCATCTTTCTTTGGAATCGGCCGTGGATGTTGAAAGGGTCATCCGTACTGTCAGGCCGGAGAATGTGGTTGTGGAGCTTTGCAGAAGCAGGCAAGTAGCTATCTCTGAACAAAGTGTAAAATTTCTAATTCTACCTCAACTACACTAAGTCCTCTTGTTCATGAACTAGTTGGTTTGTCTTCCAACTGTTTGTATAATTGCCAGCTTAAAAATGAATAACTGATTCTTCTTTCGTGAAAACAATTATTTCCTGAAAAGCTGTATTTTAGGTAGAATAATGCGGGTATATTTTACTACTTACCATGTTTGGTTGCAAAATTGAAGTCTAGTACAACTTATATAAAGTGTAAACCATGACATCAACAATACCAATACTATTCTTATACTTATTTTATATATCCTATTCAGTACTATTTAGAAATTATGCAATGCATGATAATTTTTTAATACCGCAAACCAAATAGTCCATAGTATAACTAATTCCAACGTAACTAATTTCGTACTGAAAACTTTTATTGAACTAACTACCATGAATGGAGAGCATGAGAATAAGAAGAAAAAGCTGTATTAGATTTTCATTATTGCACCTGTTTCTTTTATAGAGCTACATCAACTTAGTCTCTATGAATGGAAATACATTTATGCCCCCACTCCCAACTAACTAACTAATTCTGTTAGTAACTAATTCTATTAGTTTGTTATGTAACTAACTGAGCATCAATTAACACACCCTCTCAAGCTAGTATGTGAAAAGCATTGAACACACCAAGCTTGGAAACTACTAGTTGATGCTAAGCAGTGCCTAGACCTTTTGTTAACATATCTGCAAGCTGAGAACCTGTAGGACTAAACTGAGGCTGGGTCAGACCACTCTTGATTTTCTCTCTAACAAAAAAGACAATTTATCTCTATATGCTTGGTCCTCTCATGGAATATAGGATTAGAGGCTATTTGTATAGCTGCTTTATTATCACAATACATAGCGATAGGAGTAGAGACTGGACAATTTAATTCCTCTAGAAGACCATATACCCAAGTTAGTTCTGCCAGTGCCACTGCCACTGCCATGCTCTTGTATTCAGCCTCTGCTGAAATTCTACTAATTGTATGTTGTTTCTTGGATTTCCAAGACAGAAGAGCACCCCCTAACTTCACAACATAGCCAGTAACTGATCTCCTAGTGTTAGGACATGCTGCCCAATGCCCCAATCAGTATCACAATAGACAGCCAACTCATGTGTTGTATTAGATGGAAAGAACAACCCAAGACTTGGTGATCCCTTGAGGTACCTAACTACTCTCATGGAAGCCTCTAGATGAGAGTGTTTTGGCCTCTGCATGAATTGACTAAGCACTTGCCCAACAAAACATATGTCTGGTCTAGTGATGGTAAGATAGATCAAGTTTCCAATCAACTTTTAGTAACCAACCACATCATTCAATTGAGGATCATCTTTGTTTCCCACTTGAACATCATAATTCACTGTGGTAAGTTTGTGATTTGCCTCTAAGAGAGTAAGAACTGGTCTAGCACCACTGAGTCCAACTTCAGAAATTAACTCCAAACCGTATTTTCTCTGATTGAGGAGTATTCCCTAGCCTGATCTCATGACTTCAATGCCAAGGAAGTATCTTAAGTCTCCCAAGTCTTTAACTTGTCCGGTAAACTACTCGGGGCTCCCCATGGTTTAGTAAAAGGGAGGGGATATTTTTTCTTCATCCGGGGTTCATTCATTATGAACTAAAAAGTGGTTGGCTGAGCACATACACAAATGGAATTCCTTTCTTGTACGATAGAAAATGAATTTCACTCAATTACATTACCCTTAGAGAATATTTTTCCAGATTCCACTAAATGATTGTGCAGTGTCTTCTTTGCTTCTTCAATCAACTCATTTGTGCTGCCTGTATCAACAAATCATCCACATATACAAGTATAACAACTATATCTGTACCTACCTTCTTGGTGAACACTGAGTGATCATATGCACTTTTGAGTATCCAACAATCACTAGTGCATATGTAAGCTTGATGTTCCATTGTTTTGAGGCTTGTTTTAGCCCATTCAAGGACTAGCCTGCAAACTTTCTTCTCTCCTTTTCTACAAAAACCTTGTGGCAAAGTCATGTATACCTCTTCATACAAATCTCCTTGCAGAAAAGCATTACTTACATCCATCTGTGAAATAGACCAATGCTTAGATGCAACCAAACTTATGATAGTCCTGACAGACGCCATTTTTGCTACTGGTGAAAAAGTATCATGGAAATCCAGCCCTTCCTTTTGATTGTATCCTTTTGCCACAAGTCTGGCTTTAAATCTTTCTATTTCTCCATTTGACTTGTACTTAATCTTGTATGCGCACTTACTTACATCCCATTTGCTTGCCTGCTGGAAGATCAATTATGTTCCATGTATGATTTTCCTCCAATGCATGAATCTCCTATTCCATTGCCTCAATCCATTTCTGGTCTTGGGAAGCTTCTTTAAAGGACTGGGGTTCAAGATAAGCTGAGAAAGCAGCTAAGTATGTCTGATAGTTGGGTGATAGAGAGGAATAGGAGATGTAGTCAGAGATAGGAAACAAAATTTGACTGGTTGTCTTCTTGGATGTCACATAGTCCTTTCATCCTTATAGGAGGTTTTGCTGCTCTACTACTGGTTCTTCTTCCTTCTGATTGCTCTGCCTCTATAGGTTCATCAAGTGTGGCTGTTTCCTCATCCATTTCTATCCCTTCTGAAGTTGTATCTGATGGTATGAGGTCTCTCTCACCTGTTGCAGCCTCAACCACTTCTCCAGATACTTCACATTCTCTCTATCTGCTACAATTTCATTAGAATCCTCATCAAAAGAACCAACAACTGGAACATGTTCCTCAGTAGTTGTTGGCAAAGTGTAGTCATGCACACACTCTGAAGGTGCAGAGTAGAATATATCATCAAGATCTCCTTTAGTCCCTTTGAAAGGAAAGATAGTTTCTCTAAACTCACATCTCTGCTCACAAGGAATGTGCCAGCTTCTAGATCAAATAATCTATACCCTTTCTGTGTCTCCTCATAATCAAGTAATACGGTATTCCTGACCCTAGAGTCAAATTTACTTCCTCTGGGCAGCATGTTAGCAAAACATAGGCAATCAAACACCCTAAGGTGATCAAGGACATCAGGTTTACCATGTAATACCTCAAAATGAGATTTCCCTTGCAACACACTAGTAGGTAATTTGTTAATGAGATAAACAAATGTCTTTACTCAATCACAAATGTCTTTACTCAATCACCCCAAAATCTATGTGGGACACCACTTTGAAACTTCAAAGCTCTTGCAACCTCCAAAATATGCCTATGCTTTCTTTCCACAATACTATTCGGTTGTGGAGTTGATGGACAACTACTCTGGTGTATGATACCAAGAGATGAAGATAAGTCAGAACAACTGGAATTAAAGAACTCCTTTCCATTATCAAACCTCAGAACTTTAACATTGACATCAAATGGAGTTTCTACTCTACGTAGAAAATCTTTCAACACAACAATAGCCTCATTTTTGGACTTAATCAAGCAAATCCAAGTGTATCCACTAAAATCATCTACAATTGTTACAAAATATGACTTCCTATCATAGGTAGGAACCTTGAAAGGTCCCCAAACATCAACATGAATTAATTGGAAACATTAGATGTACTAGCTGGGAACTTGAGTCTGCTCTGTTTAGCCATAGGACACACTATGCAAAGTTGTTGTGTTGTCTTACTCTTTTTTTTTTTTTTAATGAAGATGTTGTGTTGTCTTACTCATCTTAGTCTTCAAATCAGGAATGTGATTGAGTACTTCTAGAGAAGGATGACTAAGCCTGTTATGCCACAATGTTGAGTCTGGTTGGTCCTTTATTACTGCTCCTGCCTTTATTGTCTCATCTTCCTGTAGCCAATATAGTTCATCATACTATCTATCAATTCCCATCACCTTGCCATTGTAAAGTTCTTGAAATATGCAAAATTCTGGATAGAAATTGACTGAACAACAAAGTTCTTTAGTTATCTTTGATACTGATAATAAACTAAACATGAAGTCAGGCACATAGATTCTTCAAAATAACTGGTTCTCCCGTATCAGTTATACTGCATTTATTCCATGTAGGAACCTAAACACCACTATTATCTTCCCTACTAACAGATTTAAGCTCATTTAACACTTTTCGAAGTGGTGGACAATAGAGAGGATATACATGCAAAGTTGCAGTGATAATAATCTGTATGGTCCTGTGAGTACAAGTCCTGCTCCTTCCTCTTCTAAGTCATGTAGTTGTGATATTCTTCATCTAAAATGTAGTGACCTTTGAAGGTTCTGAGCTAGATTCACCTCCCTCTACAACAGCATGATGTGCTTGTGGATAACTTTTCCCTACTGGTGGTCCATTCCCTGTTTGTGTTCCCAAATGCTTTTTGCTCTTACAATCAGGTGGATAGCCTACCATCCTGTAGCAAATTTTCTTCAGATGCCCTTTGTACCCACAGTGTTCCTGGAATAGTCCCTATAGTTCCACTCGTCATTGTTTTCCTAGGTCTAAATCCATTATCTCTACTAGCTAGCATAGTCAAAGAGTTTTGATTTATATCAACCACTCCTATCCTTCTCTGACTCTCCTCTTGCACAACCATAGAATAAGCTTGGTTCACACTTAAAATTGGGGTTCCAAGGAGAATGTCACTTTTCACATGACTGTAACTCTCATTCAGTCCCATAAGGAACTGCAGCAAACGTTGATTATTCAAGTGCATGATATACGAACCGGGTTCTTCATGCTCAGATGCAGGAGGTTGAGGTGCCAATAAATCCAATTCATCCCAGCAATCCTTCAATTTGGATTAGTAGACTGTAATTGAATCCGTACCTTGTTTTTGTGTAGCAATATCTCTCCACAACTGATAGATTCTAGTAAGATTGACTTGTGAAATCTTTCCTTGAACTCATTCCACACTTTCTTTGCAGTTGAAGCAAGGACTATACTATAGATTGATTTTGGTGCTACTTTGCATTACACCTGTCCCACTGTTTCACTAATTCTCCTTTGTACAAACTTCGTGGGCAGCTACCATCGACAAGACCTAGCTTGTTCTTACCGAGCAAAGCCAATCCCATCGATCTACTCCACAATGTGTAGTTTTCTGGTCCCATTAATTTCAGGCCAATTAGCACAGCTCCTGGTGTATTTCCTGGTTGTAAAAACAATGGATGCGTGTAGTCTAACTGTGAGATCTATGTGGTTTCGACATGCGAGGTTCCTGATTATACCATGGCTGCAATCCTTACCAAGCTTCAACAATGGTGATTCAGCGACACTCAGAAACACTCGATGTAACCTCTACAGCGATCGCTGCTCTGATACCATGAAAATTTTATTGAACTAACTACCATGAATGGCGAGCATGAGAGTAAGGAGAAGAAGCTGTTTTAGATTTTCATTATTGCTCCAATAGATTGCACCTGTAACTTTTATAGAGCTACATCAACTTAGTCTTTAATAATGGAAATACATTTATGTCCCCACTCCCAACTAACTAACTAATTCTGTTAGTAACTAATTCTATTAGTTTGTTATGTAACTAACTGAGCATCAATTAACACATACTATTTGTCTTCAAACCAAACGACCCCTATGGGGTTACCGTATCGTCTCCATGAGCTATGACTGCGCCATTCTTGCCCCTATTAGTTGCCAATTGGTTTAGAACAAGGTTGATTATAAACTTGTTCAATCTCCATTATTGCTTAACTTCACTTGTTGCAGAGTTCAGGGCTGGCATCATGTACACTTCTGACGATAGTGATCTCAATCAGCCCTTAAAATCAAACATGTTCTCTTTGAGTGGGACGGGTTTTTTCGGTGCTGTTGGTCGTAGCATAAACTTGGGTAATTACTAGCCTTTAGCTTTATATGTGATGTATGCTTCCGGAGTATGATTTATCAAGCTAGCTATTTGATGTGATAGGAGGTCAAACTGCTCTAGCATTACGCGTCTTGCTGGCACTATTCTCTTCAAAAATGTCTTCAAGTGCTAATCGTCCTTTTGGAGATGAGGTAGTTCTGTGGACTGTGAAAGATGTTCCTCATTTACAATTAGGATATTTCCAAAGACTGTGAAGTTTGCTGTTCCTGTTTGCAGTTCCGTGCTGCCCGTAAAGCTGCCGAGGATATTGGTGCTCAAATTGTATTGGGGGATCGGCCAATAGAAATAACTGTATGCCGCACTTATACTTAGTCCAATGCAAATTTCCTTTCCTAGGATACTTTTGGATTTTATGAAGTGGTAAAGTTACTTTTCAATAGCAAGAAAGAACAATTCTGATGACTTCTCCTTTATATATTAGATGGACTACCTGGTTTTGCATGTAAAAAAAGACAAGTCAATCTATTTGATACTTATTGTTTCTCTTAAGTACGTCTATCAGATTCACAATTTAGTCTTACAGAGTTACATGTAATGCTAGAAAGTTTATTGTTATTCACTTCTGTTGTCAGCTTGAACGAGCATGGAGTTCACTAAAATGGAAAGAGAAGACAAGCCTTCTACTCTCTGTCTTCGGTGGAATAACCTCATCCGCTGACCTATCAACAAAGGCATTGAAGGTTTCCCTCTCTTATCTATGAGATCTTTCTGGATACTAATGATGATTGTTACTCGTCAACTTTTTCAAGCATTACCTCTTATTTGCGTAGGACCTCAGTTAGCAAATTAATTGGCTGACGAAACCTAAGTTGCATCATCATACATGGATTGTCATCCGTATCGTCTTAAATACTTTAGCAATTACAAAATGGATTAATTGATTCATACGCTGTTATGACATTGCCTGCTTTAGAAATAATTTAGCGTTCAGATGCCTAAAGGACCAGTCCTCCCTATCCAGCCAATACCACCCAAAAAGGAGAGAATGTTTTTAACCTTATTTTTGTCTATTACTCTATTTTAAGAGCTTTGCTTATTGTCTACGCTCTTTAGTCGGAAACAAATACTGGTAACTATACATGCAATACCATTCTATCCAATATGGTGTGCTCTACCCTGTTAGTTCTTGATTCTATATTCATTCTTTCCTATGTTCTAGCAGGAATCAAGTTCTGATGATAGTAACTTTCAGCTGTATGAGAAATTAAGCTTTTCATATCCATCACTTCTACAGCCACTCCTACATGAACGTGATACGGTTAGTTGCTCTTCCCTCATGAGCAATCTCTAGTAACTCAGAACGAATGTTTCGTTGGGAAACAGCCGTTTTACTGATGGATATCATGGCAAAAAATGGACACTGTGTTTTCAGGATCAAATTGAAAAGAGAACTGCCATTTCGTTGATTTATCTATCTTGTCTTTCATGTTCGTTGGAGAGGATATAAATATAATTGGGATCTGTAATATTAAAGATAGTTCTGAATAATTCTGAAGCTTTCTATTGATTTTAAAACCATTTAGATCAAACCCCTTTTCCCCCTTTTGCTAGTGACAAGTCTTTTTTGTTTTTCCATGCGATTGTTCCTTTAGTTTCTTGCTTGGTCTCTGAAGAGGAGCAAAGCTGTGAACAACTGTAAGCAAGTTGTCGGAATCATTGGGAAGGGCCACATGAATGGAGTAATATATTCCTTGGTGTCTGATCAAGGAAACTTGCGCTTTCGAGATCTAGCTGGGAAGAGTCCTTCAGGGGGGCTCTCTGGCTGGACAACTACCATCTTCGGAAACTTGGTTAGAGACACTATAATTGGTTTCCTCTTGTGGCTATTGTATGAACAACTAACCAGTGGTTTGAAGTTGATTGATTAAACTGCAAGACCAACTTTCAGACTTCTTGTACGATTAAGAAACACTCAAGTTAATTCACACAGAGGAAGGAATACTCCTCTCTGGACAGCCATCCCGAAAGAATATTAAGCATTATTCCGGTTCTCCATTTTCGTGGAGCTATTTTTCAAGCAAGGCAGCGGATAAGTCATCGAAGAGTTGGTTTAACTGTTATTATGTTAAGCTCTTAGATGGTAATAAAGTATATTTTCAAGGAAATGTGCATATAGTATTCAAATACTTTTAAAGACAATGTGCTACAATATACTCATGTTTTAATGGGAATCCTTTCATTGATTCTGGTTGGATTAGTGATCAGGAAGATTACTTTACCATAAAATACTGAATTCTAGTAAGTGTTTGGTGATCATAATAATACTTGATGCATGTGTAATATGATGCCTGTGTGGAGGATAACTACTTTTTGGTCAATTTTCAAAATCTTAGCTCTATCCTCCATTAATCTGAGTTGTGTGGACTCTTTACTTTCGATGTCACTCTCATGTTTGATTCTCTAAAAATGCACTACTTTTGGAGAATTCGACACGCATCAGTCTTTTTGAAGAGTTTGAACATAGCTATTAATACATCAATGCTCCGGTGGTACAGTGGTACTTGGCAATTTGATATGTACGATCATGTGTTAGTTGACGTGGTATGAGGTGTGAAGAATACACTTACACATAATTTACAGGATTATTGAATTTTGTTTCTCTAGTCAAGCAGTGTAATCACATTCAAAGACGAACTATACCGTATAAAAGTCACAGTCTAAAATCATACATGTTACAGATAATTGTTCCCGATATTAGCAAGAACTTTTTAGAGAAGAAGAAAGATGAAGCTTTCTTTTTCTGGTTTTCCTAGAGAATCATAGAGGAGCTCACAGATTGATCTCAGGTCTGGTACTATCAATTGATCTCAAGTCTGGTACCATCAATTGAAAATTAAGCCTGAGGATGTGCCCAAAACAACTTTTAGAACTAGGTACCGGCACTATGAATTTTGGTGATGTCCTTTGGGTTGACCAATGAACCTGCAGCTTTCATGAGTTTGATGAATGGGGTGTTTATAGATGATATATTGGTATATTCAAAGAGTGAACAAGATCATGCAGACCATCTCCGAATTGTCTTAGGTGTTTTGGGAAGACAAAGGTTGTATGCAAAACTATCTAAGTGTGAGTTCTGGCTGCCTTCAGTTGCCTTTTTGGGTCATGTTGTTTCAAAAGAAGGGGTAACGGTGGATTCACAAAAGATTAAAGCAGTTAAGAACTGGGCTAGGCCTAGTTTCGTGACCAAAGTAAGAAGTTTTGTAGGACTGATCAATTATTATCGTCGGTTCGTGAAGAACTTTGCTTCTATTCCTACTCACTTGACCCGATTGACTAAAAAGGAATTGTTATTCGAGTGGACTTACAAGTGTGAAGAGAGCTTCCAAAAGCTCAAGACTCTTCTGACCACAACACTAACTTTAACCCTGCCGGTCGAAGGTAAAGACTTCATTGTTTATTGTGATGCTTCATATTCCGGTTTGAGTGTTGTGTTGATGCAGGATAAGAATATTGTAGCATATGCTTTGTGGAAATTGAAGGTGCATGAGAAGAACTACCCGACTCATGACTTGAAGTTGACAGCGGTAGTGTTTGCACTGAAAATCTAGAGACATTATCTGTATGGCGTCAAGTGTGAGGTGTTTACTGATCACTGCAGCTTATAGAAGAACTTGAATTTGAGACAATGAAAGTGGATGGAGTTGTTTAAAGACTATGATGTCACCATCCAGTACCATCCAGGTAAGGCTAATGTGGTGGCAGACGCATTAAGCCGAAAACCAGTGAGCATGGGCAGTCTAGCCTGTTTGGGAGCCCTTAAGCGGCCCCTGGCTAGAGAAATTCAGGCCTAAGAGGCTAGATTCATGAGGCTAGGCATCTCAAAGGTGGGATAATTTCCATAGTTGATATAAGACCCACTTTTATAGAAAAGATCAAGACCAAGCAGTTTGAGGATGTGAACTTAAGTGAAATTAGAGGAAAAGTATTCGGTGGGCAAGGTTCAAGACTCAACACTTGATGCAGGTGGGGTGCTTCACTTTAGGGGAAGGATTTGTGTTCCCTGAGTAGATGGACTAATTCAGAAAATCCTGTCTGAATCTCATGGTTCACAGTATATTCACCCAAGAGTGACTAAGATGTATCAAAATTTGAAATAGTTGTATTGGTGGCTTGTCATAAAGAAAGACATAGCTGAATATGTAGCCAAATGTCAGAACTGCCAACAGGTGAAGTATGAGCACCAAAGACCCGTAGGTTTGCTTCAAAGAATGTCTATTCCTGAATGAAAGTGAGAGAGATAGCCATGGATTTCGTGGTGGGACTTCCCAAGACTTTGGGGAAGTATGACTCCATTTGTGAGGTGGTTGACAGGTTAAGGCACAACAGCTGGCCAGGATTTATGTGAAGTAGATAGTAAGGTTGCACGGGGTTCCTCTTTCTATAACACCCCCTAAAACGTTGTATGTGGTGTATTAATTCTCGACGAAGAAGATACCGCTTCTGCATTTTAGGCATAAATTTTCATAGAATAGTCCACATTAAGTGATTCAAATTTCTAAATAACTCCAACGGCATTACCTACAACTTTCATGAAGACCATATCTTAAGATTTGGAGGATACGTAGGTTAAATAAATTAATTTTTGCAAGACATGATGTTGTGATAAAATGGAGTGTTTGTAGAAGAAAAATCATATCTCATGGTAGGATACTTCAAATCAGTTGATTCTTGAACGACATGAAATTATACTTATAGATCTACAATTCATATGCAGATACCAAATCCTAATTAAGAAGTTATCTTATTCAAACACAGCTTCAAAAAAGGGTATTCCGTTAAAAGAAGGTTTATCTCACCAACCATGGAAAAATTTAGATCCATTTGACATCACTCATGACATCAATAGTCCTCCATTTGACATCATCCATGAGATCACAATCCTCCATTGAATTTTCAAGATCATCCTTTGTAATTATTTTTATTTATTGTTAAGTCCCTCCTCCACACCTATAAATACCCATCTTATTTCCTCATTTTATTCATCAAAATTTCTCAACCAACTCTTCTCTCTATATACTTCTTTACTCATTCTCAAATATAGTTTTAGTTTTTAGTAGTGTAGAAATACTATTCTGGTAATTCTTATACGTCGGATAGTACACAAAATGCTTCGGCGAGGAGAAAAGGCTAGGGGTTCAAGAGTGGTCATTGAGTTCTTCAATTCAGAGTAAAACTTCGAATTTCAGGTATACAAGGCTATTCATAGCATTGGATTGAGTTCGTCCATGTGCCTAATATTTAAATTCATCGTAATTGAGTTATAGTTGAGTTTTACCCTAATTTTTGAATTCTAAATGAGCTAATTCTTTTTCTATTGAGTTAGATATATTTATGCATTGAGATTATTATTATTTTTATCTCTCATATTATTGAAATTATTATTCGTGGCTACTTTTCCATGAACCCTAATTAATTTGATATTCATGAATATTTTTTATGCATGTTTTGAGTAAAGATGTTGCCTTTTAATATTCATTGACAAAAAGAGTGATTTGAATTAATACTATATATGTATTTTATTAAGCTTTGAAAGAGTAAAAGAATTTAGTTTAAATGAATTTAATTCTTTGGGTTAAATGATGTTTTGAGTGAGATGTTTTGAAATATAATGATTTGATGATGAGGTTAATATGATCACATATTTTGGGAGTAGTATTGAGCACTGAGTTGGATAAGAGTTTAATTGACTCAAATCCTAAAACTACGTAGCTAGCGTAAGATGGAGGTTATGCCTCTTAAGTCCCAAAAGAGGACTTTGATGGTTGGATTCAAGATGGCGATGTCCTTTACTCTGGCAAGGTATTGGATGGATATGTCAACGACATAGCTACGTTGTATCATCACTAGCTCATAAGTGATAGTTATCTGTTTGAGAAACTCCCAACTGAGTAAGCATTACTTATTATTATTATTATTATTTTAAAACTTGCATTACATATTGATGTTGAGATGATATTGAGTTCTGAGCCGAGTCTTTCTGAGAGGAATTTCTTGATATCTGTCCTTACTTTCCTGCTATTTTACATACTCGTACATTCCATGTACTGACGTCATTCGACCTGCATTATTTTATGGTGCAAATACAAGTGTTAGAGATCCTCAATATGCGCATTGTTAAAGATTATTACTTTTCAGCTATTTGGTGAGTTCTTCTTGTATTTGGAGGAACTCTTTATCCTTTTATTATTGTTGAGTATTATGTTACTTTTGAGGTAGCCATGGACATGTCATTGGAACCGTCTGATAGTATTAGAGGCTTTATAGACAGAGTTTGATGATGTAATTGGAGTAGTTCCTCTTTGTAACTACTTTTTCTAAGGATTATTTTTTTCATTTGATATTGATGATGGCGAGCCCACATAAGTATTCTTATTTTCACTTAAGTCTTCTGCTGATGAACGAATGAGTGATGAGACCAAGTGGTTCTCTCAAAGGCCAGAGATGATTTCTGAGTGTCGGCCACGCCTAGGGTACCCTTTTGGGGCATAATACTTTCTATCATTCATATCGTGGTACGCAATTCACTTCCAAATTTTGGGGTAAGTTGCATGAAAATATGGGTACTCAACTCACTTTCAACATGGCTTTCCATCCATAGACGAACGGACAGTTAGAAAAGACTATTCAAGTGCTGGAAGATATGTTGATGGCATATGTGATAGACTTTGGGGGACTTTGGGATAAGTTTTTTCTCTTGTGTGAGTTCTCCTGCAACAATACTTACCACTCCAGTATTGATATGACACCATTCGAAGCTTTGTATGGAAGAGGATACAAGTCTCTCATAGGGTGGTTTGAAGCTGGAGAAGTGGAGCCAATGGGGGTAGACTTAGTAAGGGATCCTTAGGATAAGGTAAGAAACATCCAAACTAAGTTTCTAGTAGCTCAGAGTCGTCAAAAAGACTATGCTGACCGTAAAATAAGGGATATGACATTCTAGACTGGTGAGAAAGTATTTCTAAAAGTGTCGCCTATTAAAGGGGTAATGAGGTTTGGCAATAAGGGCAAACTCAGTCCTCGCTATATTAACCCTTTTGAAATTTTTGACTGTGTAGGGCCAGTGGCATACCGATTGGTCTTACCACCTAGCTTGTCTAGGGTACACCAGTTAACCATGTGTCTATGCTGAAGAAGTACCATAGAGATGGGGACTACATTATTAAATGAGACTTGGTGTTATTAGACAAGGAACTTCAGTATTGGGAGGAGCCACTTGCAATTCTTGATCGTGATGTTCGAAAGTTGAGGATTAAAGAGATCAATATGGTTAAAGTACAATGAAAACATCGTTTGTTAGAGGAAGTTACTTAGGATATTGAGAAATACATGCGAGATAAGTATCCTCAACTGTTCGACGAAACATGTACTACTCTATCTTTACTTTAGCCATGTTTTTCCAAGTTAGTCACTCGCGGATGAGTGATGGATAAATTGGTATCTATTGTAATGACTTATTCCTGTCGTTAGGAATAGGCCAATGGGGAAGGATTTCAGGCCAGAAAACTTCGAAAAAACTTTGCCTAGGCTAGACTTGGATGAATTTTGAGTCAGATAAAGTCTCGGGTGATCATGTGAATGATGGGAGGTAAAATATCTAATTTGATTGGATAAGCTAATATCCAAGACGATACGGAGCATTTACGGCTTGGCAAAATTTTATTTGGACGAGTAAAACTTCAAAATTAAATTTGGCGTGAAGGATATATTTTAATACGTTTTGGGAAGGGAGTGTGTTGTGAAATGGGGGCTTGGAGCTCAAAATCCAAGCTCTCTATTTCTGTGCAACTCGCCAGAGAGGGATTTCTCCCGCCAGAGCGGGGAAGACGTAACTTAAGTCGGAGAAAAACCTAGAATGGTCTTTTTCTGCAAAAATAGTTTCTAAGACTTCAAGAAGCGACCTAGGGTGATTTTTATCAATTTCCCCACGTATTTCCACGCTTAAGGTAAGGATTTTACTCCCTAAATTAATCTTTTGATTCCTAGAACCTAGAAACTATGGTTGGTAATCATTGGGGGAGGGTTTGAACTGCAAACTAATAATGGAAAATAACCCTAGGGCGGGGTTAGGATCATGGATTTGGTCTAGAATGAGAATTGTGTTATTTTTTTATGATAGTTAGGCCATTGTGTTGGTCCTTTATATGTATTTACTATTTCTAGACCAAAAACGAGAAGAACGAACCCGAAAAGGGAAGGCTAATGCATTGTAAGGTTGTTGAAGCTTGATTTTGAGGTAGATGATGATCTAGTTTCCCGTATGTGTTTCATATACTTGTTAAATTGCTTCATGATATGCGTGTGTGTATATGAATAGGAAAACATGCTAGATTATGTGTGAAATAATTACTTGCTGACCTGTTTTTGTGAAGAACCTGTTCTTGGTGATATAAATACTGGATGTATTTATGATTGTGATATGCTTAGATCGGGTGTCATGTTTTGACACATATTTGGATCTAGTATCACATTCTGATATGATATATTTGGATTGAGTGTCACATTTTGACACATATTTAGATCGGATGTCACGTTCTGACACAAAATTGATTATTTGTAGGTCCCTTGAGAGGACCCTTGTGTGACGTTATAGCATGTGGAAGGTATTGAATTATGATATTGCTGAATATAGTTGAACTTGAGACTAGTTGACTTATTTTGTATATGTATATGCCTATTGTGTGTAATTTACTTGTTTGTGATCCGCTTATTAGCTAACCGCGTGATCCTACCAGTACACCGTTATTTTTGTGTATTGAAATTATTCTTTCTCTGCCTTTTGTTGAGTACCGGACATATTTAGTCGGCTGTGGAGAGACCTCGATTAGAAGAGTGAAACTTGTTCAAGTTCAAGGGTGAACTGTTTGTTTCAAGCTGCTGTGTACTCTTCTATGTTCTAGTCCCTTTTTTAGGACTCAAATTTTCAAACACTGTCTTAGTTTTTATGATTACATTTGGTAGTGTTTCCCTTTTTCTTATTCGGATGTTTTGTTAGAATTTTGGTATGGACGACTTTCAGTTCCTAGGATGTTTCTGAAATTCTTTTTGGTTGATTGAATTATTGGCTGAGTTTATGGAAACTCAGTATTATTTTGAGTTTTATTTCTGCTTCCGCAAGTCTTTAATTGTTATCTATTAAGTTGATAATTTGGGCTGTAAAAATGGTTCTCTCATTGGAGGATTATTGTGGGTGCCAGTTATAGCGTGTCGGGGTTGTGGCACCAATTACCCCCTTGAATTATTTTAAAGTATAATAAACACACCATTCAGTGCTGAGGTGGCATAGAGAGTGTGTTCACTCTCTTTGAGGCAAGTGAGAGACGAAAAAAAGTATAAATCTGACTAATTTGGACACATGTTTATTTTCAATTGGACATTTTTATTATTAATTAATACACATAAGTAATTAACATTAAAACTTCAATTGATATCTTTTCAATTAAAATTTCTGTTTTTCATTATGAAATAAAGCCCAATTTTATTATTTTTAGAAATATAAATATTTTTTTCATAAAATACTTAAATTGCCGGTGATCTTTTTTCAGATATTTCATCAATTTAAATAATATCGGAAGAATTTTTCTTTTTTTTTACTCAAACACTTAACATGAAATTCAATTTTTTTTTGCATATTAGAGATTTAGTTTAGGCAATAGATGGTGAACACAATTTTAATTAAATTCCTTTTAAATTTTTTTTAGATTTGATGATTTTTTTAAAAATCTGACGATGCACTGACGTGGAGGCGAGTGTAAAACACCTCCCTTCATGTGAGTGATTATATAGGTTTTAGGGTGTGTTTATTACACTTTAAAATAATTCTGGAGGGTAATAGGACTCATGTATAATTAAGGTATGTCCTAGCAATTTCGGTTATAATTGAAGAAGGTACTTGTGTAGTATCCCTTTTTTATGGTCATTATAATTCTTTTTATACTGTTTTTTTCCATGCTCCTGCTACATCACTAAATTGAATTTTTTTTTTATTTGTTTTACTTCCTCCTAGATCTTATCTGCAGATATTTTCTTTTAAAAAAAATTAGATCTAAGCAACTTATTGTTTTTTAATCAATTCGATCATGGTAGTAATTATGCTTTTTTTGTGTGTTGGAAAATTTTGATAAGGAGAATTTAATATTAAAAAATGACTCCCCAATACAATAAGCTTTCACTATGTGCGGAGTTCATAGAAGGATTGGACCACAAGAATTTATTATACGCAACCTCAACTTATATCTCTATAAGAGACTCTTTTCACACTCGAATTCGTGATCTCCTAATCACATCTGAAATTAAATCTGATAAATGATGAATATATTTTCGTGAATTTATATGACATTATTTTCCGTTTATAGAGTTTCATGAATATAATATTTTTTATTTTATTTTATTTTATTGGGTGTATTTGACTGATTTGAGTGTGTAATTCTAATATGCATTTATCATATCATCATTAATAATATACATTAAAATATTTTAAAATTCAAAAAAAGAAATAGGCAAGAAAAAGTAAATAAGAAAAAGAATTGAAAAATGGAATGAAGTTGGATAAAAAAGGGTTACGATCATTTTATCTAATCCATATCTTATCAAATTTATTTTGCCCATATTTTTATAAATAGATTATAATTCGATCTATTTTCAATCTATCCAAATTCAATTTAATCTATCCATTTAACACTCCTACTAAGTTGGATAAAGGAGAACTTTACATCACCACCAATTATTATAGAGTGACAACCTTTTGATTAAACAACCGTTGGAAAAATCTCATAGCAACAACTCTTATTTTAATGTAATTTTTCATGACTATAAAATACTTATATGTGTGATTTTATTTCTATTTCTTTGTCATTTGGTAAAAGTTTAGTGAACCAATGCGCCCGTCTATTAGCTCAGGCTTCGAGTTCTATTTTTGATTCAATAAAATGGATATTTAATCTCCATTAATTCATGATATACTTTAATTTAATTAATAACTTTTTTTTTCTAAAAAAAAGGAGTCGAACATTAGCTTTGTAAACATTTCTAATACATCGTGTACAAATTAGTCATAATTTGGCTTCTTGTACTTATATCCGAGTTAAATTTCTAAAACACTTTTTGGTAGGAAAATATTATGAATTAATTTCAAAAGAAATTAAATGGTAATTATATTCCAATTCTTATTTTTATTTTGCATTATATATCCAAATCTCTCCTTTCTTCTTTTCCCCCCTTCTAAATCATTGATTAGTTATTACTCTCTCCATTCCTTTTTAGTTATTACGTTGTGCTTTTTGTGAATTAGTTTGACTAATTTTTAAATCTGAATTAAATTATACTAATTTGATATTTTAAAATTAAAAATTAAGATATCCAAAAATTATACGAAAAATACTAAAATTTTGCAACTTTTTTCATATCAATATATTGAAAAATACATCTTAAGATTTTAGTTAAAATTCATATCGTTTGACGGTCAAAAAAGAAACTGCAACAAGTAAAAAGGAACAGAGGGAGTACATCGCGACAAACTAAAATTAAATTAAAGAAATAATTAAGTTAAATTAACTCTGTGAATATGTATATTTCTGCGGATGGGGTCCCTTTTCACATATTTTTTTTAAGTTCTTATTTAGATTGAGGACATATGACATATGTTAAAATTAATGGTTAATGTTTAATTCACTAAATCAAGATCCTAATCATAATTTAGATAATTAATTCCTTATTCTTAAACAACTTTTTCCTTCCTTTATAACAAATTTTTAATTTGTACTATCAACACTCAACTTTTTTTAAGAAAACAATATTTTAAAAACTTTTTTCTTTCCCATTTCAAAACATTAACTAAAAAAGAAATTGAAAGATAGACGGTACACTATCACTTCAAAAAAAAATAACGGGAAGATAGATACGGTAATTATGGACGCGATAATATGTAGTTATGATTGTGTGATTATTAAAAAATTTCGAAGCAAAATTAATATATGAAATATTAATTATCTAAACTATAGTTAGTCTTATTTTAATCAATTAATTTTAACTTTATGTCATGTGTCCTCAGTCCAAGCAAGTAAACTTAAAAGAAAGATAGAGAGGAGCCAGTTCAAAGCGTATTTTAGTCGTAATTGAACTTTTAAGGAATTTGCATTTCTGACTACATAAGACAAATGAGGTTCTCTAACTTCTAAGCACTGGGCACAAGTAGTTGGATTGGGGATATGTATAAATTTATGGCAAGTTATATAGCTTTTATTTATAGTCAGTTGACTATAGCATTAGAGCAAAAACAGGTAAAAATAAATAAATAAGCTGTTCAAAGAAAGTGGCAAAATTTGGTAAGAAAATCTAAGTAGTTTTTTGTGCAAAAAATATATAGAGCAAAAAGGGAAAATAAATAAATAAGTTGCTCAAAGGAAGTGGCAAAACTTGGTGAAGAAATCTTAAGGGTAAAATAAATAAATAAGTTGCACAAAGAAAGTGGCAAAACTTGGTGAGGAAATCTAAGTAGATTTTTGTGCAAAAAATATATAGAGCAAAAAAGGTAAAAAAATAAATAAATAATTGCTCAAAGAAAGTAGCAAAACTTGGCGAGGAAATCTAAGTAGATATTTGTGCAAAAAAGGAATTACATTGTAGGAAGGTAGAGTGTTATTAATTTTTTTTCCCTTTCAACAAAAAAACCATCTAAAACACCTACAATCAATTCTTAATTATCATTTAACTATTGATCTATTTAAAGCTTTCATCATTTCTTTTTTTGGGGGGAGATCATCAATGGAGGTAGAAATCGACTGTTGTGACAATGAATTTACTGAAAAAATAAGCATTCTGGTGGTGGATGATGATATCAATTGCCTTCTCATTACTTCTGATTTACTCAAGAAGGAGAAATACAAAGGTACTTAATTAACTTCCCTTTTTCATTTTCCTAATTTTGTGAGTGTTTTCTTTATAAAGTAGGTTCTTTTTTCTATTATTTTCATGTTACCTTTTCTTGATTTGATATTTGTGCAAGTCAAAATTCACATCAAATGAATTAATTAACGGGCTTTTTGAATTTAATTTTCCATCTTCATAAAATTGGCTTTATCTTCTACTGTAAGAGAATCACTGAAAAGGAATTCTATATATATATACGAATCTATAATTATGAATCGTGATAAACTAAGTGTTTTAAAATGCGGTATATAAGGAGGCGAGACATTTTATGTATCATGAGATTGAGACATAAGGTTAAGATGTTTTACGTATCACAGAGTGAGACGTACACAGCAAGGCATGTGCAGAGCCACCTTAGGTAAAGGGTGGTCACGGGTCCGATTTTTGTACATTCTTCGTCGAAAAATTATGCAGTCTATAAAGGTTAAATTTTAGCTATTATGAGTGTATATTTAATTGCACACACCCTTAACATAACTGAGAAAAAATATGCACACCCTTCGCCAAATTTCTGGCTCCGCCACTGATCGTGAATCCCAATTTTTCTTTAATATATAGAATGATTTCTTAAAATGGATTTAAAATTTATCAAATGAATTTATAAAAGCATAAAAAATGTGCCAGATATAAAAGAAAATGTACAAAAGAAGATTTAACAATCTAAAACATAATTTACAATAAATCAAGTCATCAGACCTATAAAACAACACATCTTATAACCAAGGTTATATATATATATCCTTTACTCACAGGCGAATCCCGGATTTTGAATTTTTGGGTGCCACACTACTTTGATAGTGACCTATGGCTAAAACTCCAACGAAGATTTTACTTGTGTGATAAAAATAGCATTAAGAAAATACAACCCCATAGAAGGGCTCGAACTTGCATTCCTACGACAATAAACCTAAGTTTTTAACCACTTGCACCACAAGGCTCATCGTATCTAAGGGTGTCTCACTTAATATTTATATATTTTCTAATAAACATATATACAAATATACATTTATATATAGAATTTCAACCGAGACCACTGGGTGGCGTGACACCCCTTCTGATCTTCATAGATCCGCGCCTGTTCACTGTATATGATATTATTATTTGTCGTATATCCTCCCTTCATAAGCTTAATAAGAAGCCCATTCAATCTAATAATAAAAGTAAAGCACAGTCGTGTTATAATTACAGTATAACTAAATCTTAATTAGCATATGTAAATATTATTCACTTCATCTAGTTTCTTCTTTTCCTCAAATCATTTTGGAAATGTTTCATGGGTATCAATCATTCTATCTTTTTGAGTTACCTTTATATATATATATATATATATATATATATGTTTATTTATGATAATTAATTGGTTGATTTAATTCAGTTGTGACAGTGAAGAACGCAAACGATGCTTTGAGTATGCTTCGGGCCAGTGGCAACTCATTCGATCTTGTGATCACAGATGTCCACATGCCCGATATGAATGCCTTTCAACTTCAACAACAAATAACCAAAGAATTTGACATTCCTGTTGTTTGTAAGTTTCTAACTCTTTATATTCTTCAAAACATAATTTTTTGCACAAGATAAATATATTTTAGATGTTTATGAGTGAAAAAATGGCAAAACATAATTCTTTTTTCTTTTTACTCAAAATGTATGACTTAAATCTATATTATTGAATATGAACAGTTATGTCAGATGATGATGAAACAGAGTGTACAACTATAAAAGGACTTGAAAGTGGTGGTGTTTATTTTATACTAAAGCCCATATCACAAGATGATATACGTGATTTATGGCAATATACAATCATGCAAAGGAAGAAGAAGAAAAATATTCTAGGCAAACAAGTTGTTGTTGAGGAAAATATTAATGAGAAAAGCCCTCGTGAAGAAATTGTTGTTGAATCTTCATCATCGGTCAATGAAGAATCTTATAAGAGTAACAAGTCTAAAAGAAAAAATGACATGGCTGAAAATCAACACAATGTGTTTACACAATTAAAGAAGAGTAAGCTTATTTGGACAGAGTACCTTCACAACAAATTCTTGGAAGCCATTACAATACTTGGCTTGAAGAGTAAGTCTTTGCAAACATATGTATTATATACATCATTCAGTAGTACCATACAAAATTTATGTTATCAGGTCATTCAAAGATTATCTACGTATAAGCCAACTTTAAAATATGTGATCTGAAAAATAGACTTGACATTGTAAAAATTTCTTATATTTTTTTTATTGAGCATAATTAACAAGGAAATGAACATGATTTTGTAACACGTGTATTTTATTATTTTTGATTTATGAATTTTTGTTCTACAGGAGCTATTCCGAGGAGAATTTTAGAAGTTATGAATATCCCTGAATTGACTAGAGAAAATGTGGCCAGTCATTTGCAGGTTCACTACTTTTAACTTAATATATGATTTATTTATTTTTGAAAATAACAACTCAGTATGTGTTTTGAAAAAAAAAATCAATGTATGAAGAAACTTCAGTAGCGTACTGGATATTTGATCAATTAACTATTGCTTGAGTTTTTATATCTTTTATTTAGAGTTGTGAAATGTTTATTTTCACCATAATAGAAAATAGAAATTAATTTGATATTTATTTATTATCAAAAACTTACTTCTTTAAAATTACAATATTTTTCATTTTTAAAACCTATATCATAAATTTACCTATAGAAAAATAAATATTATTTTTGATTTGAAAAGTGAAAAATAAGAAATGTTAATTGAGTATACTAATAAAATATTATATAATATAAAAAATTACATAAATAGATGATTGAAAATGTCAAGGATAAAATAGATATAGCATGACATAAGAAAGGAAAAAATATCTATTATTCAAAGTTGATGAGCGTGGGGGGAGAATTTGATTTTTTTAAAAACAAAGTTGGAGGTGAAAATGATTTTCAATCCATTAAGATATTGTAACTTTCCGAAATTGAACTCAAGCATTCATTGATATTGAGATTTTAAAAAAATAAATAAAAGCCATCGAATAACGCTCATCTTAGAAACTCTTTGACAGAACAAATTAAAAAAGTTACATAAATCTTGTGTAGAAATTTACTTAATGCAATCAGCTGCATTATTATTGTTAGAACTAAGTAATTTGATTTGTTGCTTTGCAGAAATATCGTGCTTACTTGAGGAAAGTCACTACTCCAACTAATACTAATTCAGAGTTTATTTCGAATTCGAGTAAAATCATATTTGGTAGTGCAAATCAATTATCCACAAGGGAAGCAACTAATCCTATTTCAACTTCAGCTCAACAACTTATGACAGAAGATTTGAACTCTGTTACTGCTCATGACACCAACTTTGAGTCTATTCAAGAGGATAAAATGCTTGCAGACATTTTGACTCGTCATATAAGAAAGAAGAATCATAATATGTTGGATAACATTTATCCTACGTCAAATTCAACTATGCATAAAACAAGTGTTTTCAACAGCCAACTGAATGTTCAATCTTCTATTGTGGTATATATCTCTCATCTTTAACTTGTTCTTATTTGATTTCTAGTGTTTCTTAAATTCATAAGTTATTAAGTATTTATTTGATAGTTTTTTGTGTACATTTTACTTAATACCTTGTAGGAAAACAATAATATTGAGGAGGAGACAATTCTTAGCTTCGTTGATGATGGTAGCAATCAGTACCAACAAACTTATTTTCCATGGGTTGATCATACATTAACTGAGGCAAGTTAAAGTTATATCATTTCTTACCATCAAGAACTTGTGTTTTATCATACAGTATTATTTTCTAAAGAACATGTAACTTACAAATTTAAGCAAGTTCAAACACATTATTGTTTCTTGCTTCTGTTATTTTTTAACGACATTCTCATCCCTTCAGTTCATGTGTTGAGATGTTTGTATATTTTGAGGTGAAAGGGTTCTCATATAATTTGGCGGGTTAATTTTTATTTTAGTTATTTCTCACATTTTTATAAAATACAAATGATCGACTTTTGTTATATGGAAGATCAAGCATGTGTTGAATAAGATAATTCAATAATAAAAATCAAAACTACATCATAACCCTGTAAATAAATATAATAAAAAAATAGTTGTCAATAAATATGCTTATAACTTTTGGTGTTTTATTTCACTGTGTAGAAACAAAATTATGAAGGTGTTACTACAGAGGAAAGATCGTTTCAATTTCACAATTCTCCCCTGAATTCAAAACTTGAGGTAGTTTCTCATATACCTATATTTGATCATAGAAAATCATGTTCTAAAAATTTAATTAACTGAATCAAGGAATTGATAAAATTTGTCCATGCTATCAATTTTTTTTTCTATGTTTTTTTTCCCCACTTCCCCTCCCCTAGTTAATAAGTTGAGATGGTAGCATATTTTGAGGTGAAAGGGTTCTCAAATAATTTGGCTAGTTAAATTTTAATAAAGTCATTTTTACATTTTTGTAAAAAGTGAATGATGGACTTTTGTTATATGAAAGGTTGTTAACCATAGGCAAGCTACCATGGTTAATAAGTTGTTAGAGTTAGCTGAAGTTTGTTAGATGTTAATTGTAGGTTGATAGTGACTTGTAACTAACTAGCCACACTCTATAAATACACCTCACTCACACCACATGGATGATCCTGTTTTGAGTGAAAAATGTACAATGTGACTTTGAGGGCAATGTAATCACTTTTCTCTTCTCTTCTCTTCTTCTCTGTAACTTCTCTTCTGTTCTGCATCTACTGTACTGCAGCTTCTCATCTTCTTCTTCCTTCTCGACTAACTCGTCTTAATTCATATAGTCGTCTAACAAAACTCCATCAATGGAGTTATCATGGTATCAGAGCATTTGGTAAGATTCTAGAACTATAACAAACAATTAAGGGCTGAGAAGCAGCGCAGTACAGGTGCTCGTCTCTGAAAAGTGTTTGAGTCTCAATAAAGTTTCAGCATACTCAGTTTCGAAGCATGTTCAATGGTGAACCTAGGTGAAGCTGCAACTGGAACACTAGGTGCTGAGAACTTCAACTCAAACACAGCAACATCTGAGCTTGTAATTCCAAATATTGACCACAATCATCCTCTCTTCTTGCATCAAAATGATACTCCAGGTAGCTCCTTAATTTCTCTTCAACTAATTGGTTCAGAGAACTACGCAATCTGGAGTAAATCCATGAGAATTGGATTGATAAGCAAGAGTAAACTTGGATTCATTGATGGTAGATATCCTAAGTCTAAGTTTGGACCTGAGTTTTTTGATGCTTGGGAGAAGTGTAATGCTATAATCCTCTCCTGGATTATGAATGTTGTTCGACCAGGATTGTTGGGAACTGTGGTGTATGGAAGAGATGCACACGAAGTGTGGTGTGATCTAAAGGAAAGGTTCGACAAGATTAATGGAGCTCATGTGTATCAACTCCATAAGGAAATCCATGGACTAAGTTAGGGGACCATGTTAGTTACAGATTATTATATAAAACTCAAAGGCTTGTGGAATGAATATGATTCAATTATGCCTTGTCCAGGCTGTTCATGCCCTGAGTCTAAGAAGTTTCAAGATCATTATGAGTATCAAAGGTTACTAGAGTTCCTAATGGGACTAAATGAGACCTACTCTGCAGTTAGAGGACAGATGTTGATGCATTCTCCAATTTCAAATCTGAACAAAGCTTTTCCCCTTGTCATGGATCATGAAAGTCAAAGGAACATAGCACACACTAACTATGAATCATCCCTTCTTAAATTGATGGAAAGTACTGCATTATTTAGCTAAAAGGGGAGTGGTCATAGTGTTGGTAATAGGAATTCTGGTCATCAACCTGGTGGAGGTGATGGTAATCCAATTAGAAGTCACTATGAAACTCAGTTCAATCCTCAGAAACCACAAAAGCCTGTCATCACCTGTGATGTTTGTGGTTATAAAGGTCACACTAAGGAGAAATATTTCAAGGTCAAAGGATATCCAGTTGGCTGGAAATCCAAGAAGAAGACTGGTAGCTCTACAACTAGCTCTAGTTCCTTTGTTAACCAAGTTACAGTTGCTCAAAGTGTAGGCTCATCACACAATGAAGAACCTAGTGCAGCAAACAAGTCACCTGCAGCCTTCTTCACAGCTGATCAATATCAACAGATAATGCAGTTACTAACCAAAGAAAGTGACACTAGTGGAGAGCACTCAACCAAAGCAGCCACTGCAGGTAGAGTTTTATCTGCACTAGTGTCCAAATATGTGAATAAGGAGTGGATAGTTGACACAGAAGCCACTAACCATATGACATCTCAACTATCATCACTAGATAAGTGTACCTAAGTGTCTAAGTCTGAAAGAAGGCAGGTACTACTACCAACAGAAAATGTTGCATTAGTGTCTCATGTTGGCAGTACAAAAGTCTTTGGATATCAACTTATTGACAATGTCCCCTTTGTTCCTGAATTCAAATGCAACATATTATTTGTGTCTCAACTAACTAAGAAACTTCAATGTATGGCAGCTTTCTTTTCTGATTTTTGTGTTTTCCAGGATCTCTACAGTGGACAGGTCAAGGAGATTGGTAGAGAAGATGAAGCACTCTACATTCTCAAGGAAGGCTTCAACCATACTGATCTTACTCAGAGGTTATGCAGTACTATTACTGCTCAAGCTTCTTCTACTGCTCAAGCTTCTTCTACTAGGGCTGTATGTAATAGTAGTTCCGATTCTAGTACACTATGGCATAGATGGTTAGGACATGCTCATACTGATGTAATAAGGAGGTCCTTTAGTCTTACAGGAGTAGATATCTCAGACAATTCAACATGTACAGTGTGTCCATTAGCAAAACAAACAAAAGTTCCTTTTCATGTAAGCAATCACACTTCAAAGGCACTCTTTGACTTAGTGCATTATGATATTTGGGGTCCATATAGAGTACCTACTCATAATGGAATGAAATACTTTATTACTGTAGTAGATGACTACTCCAGATTCACTTGGCTATTTCTTCTCACAGCTAAATCTGATACTATAGTTATGATAAGATATTTTTTGCTCAAGTTCATAATCTGTACTCAACTTGTGTCATAGTTCTTAGAACTGATAATGGGACTGAATTCATGAGCAAAGCCTTCCAGTCTATGCTATCAACTCTGGAAATATGTCATCAAACCATATGTGTATATACTCCTCAGCAAAATAGTGTGGTGGAAAGGAAGCACAGGACTATCTTAAACATGGCAAGAGCTTTGAGGTTCCAGGCATCTGTTCCCTTACAGTTTTGGGGAGAATGTGTTACCACAACTATCTATATCCTTAATAGACTTCCCTCTAAACTTTTGTCTTATAAGTCTCCCTTTGAACTATTGTATCAACATCCTCCATCCCTTTCTCATATCAAAACCTTTGGTTGCCTATGTTATGCTAGCCATCACAGATAAGTTCTCTCTTAGAGCCATACCTGTTGTTCTTATGGGATACTCTCTGTCTCAAAAGGGGTACTTCCTATATGATTTGTATGCTGAGTCCTTGTTTGTGAATAGACATGTTGTGTTTAAAGAAGATATGTTTCCTTTCAGAGACTTCCAAACCTCCTCCAATCCCATATTTCCTATCTTAACTCTAGTACAACCTGATAATGATCATCCTGATAATGTTTCCCCTACTATTGCTCCTCAAGACTCTCAGCTACCACTTACTCCTGAAGAATATTTTCCTCTCCCATCTTCTAGTGTATCCCCTGCAGTAGTTCCTACCAGAAGGTCCTCTAGACCAACCAAACCTCCTATCTGGCTTCAGGATTTTATTACTCAATCCAAAATCCACTCTTGTCTATTTCCAGTATCTGACTTTGTTAGCTACAAACATATTTCTCCTTTTTACAGTTCATGCATCAAGACATTCTCATCTATCTCAGAGCCCTCTTCTTATCAAGAAGTTGCTTTTGACCCTCAGTGGATTCAGGCAATACAGCAGGAAATAGATGCCCTGATTGACAACAAAACTTGGAGTTTGGTAAATCTTCCTCCTGGTAAGAAGCCTATTGGCTGCAGATGGATTTACAAAGTAAAATACAAGTCTACAAGAGAGGTTGAGAGGTACAAGGCCATGTTGGTTGCTAAGGGGTATAGCCAATAGGAAGGCCTAGATTATGGAGAAACTTTCATCCCTGTGGCCAAAATGGTTACTGTGAGATCCATCATAGCTCTTGTTGCTTCAAAGGGTTGGCTCATCCATCAGATGGATGTTCAAAATGCCTTCCTTAATGGTGATATGTTAGAAGATGTTTACATGACCATTCCTCCTGGATTTGCTAGACAGGGGGAGAACACTAAAGTTTGCAAACTCCACAAGTCTCTATATGGTCTCAAACAAGCACCAAGGTAGTGGAACTTCAAGCTAACATAGTCTTTTCTTCAGTTGGGATTTCATCAAAGTCACTATGACTACTCACTTTTCACTAGACATGATAAATATGACATACTCATTGTGCTGGTATATGTAGATGATCTTTTAATCACTGGTAGTAACTAGGATATCATCAGTGCCACCAGGAAAGATTTATAGAAGGAGTTCAAGATGAAGGATCTAGGAGAGATCAAATTCTTCCTAGGGATTGAATGTGCCAGATCAAGCAAATGGATTCATATGTCTCAAAGGAAATAAGCTCTTAAACTGATAGTTGAGTGTGGTCTAGGAGGAGCTAAACCTGCAGCAACTCCTCTAGAACAGAATCAGAAGCTCACATCTGTATAATATGATGAGTGTATTAGAGTTAAAGGTAATGAGGGACATGAGGATCACAAAATGCAGGATCCCAGCAGGTACCAAAGACTAGTAGGAAGGCTTCTATATCTGACCATGACTAGACCTGATTAGCCTTCTCAGTTCAGGTCCTAAGTCAGTTCATGCACTGCCCCAAAGAGTCTCACATGGAAGCTGCATTGAGAGTAGTTAGATACATAAAAGAAGCCCCTGGTCTTGGACTGCTAATGCCAGCAGCAGACACCAACAAACTTCTAGCCTACTATGACTCAGATTGGGGAGGCTGCCTGAAATAAGAAGGTTTGTAATTGGCTACTTAGTCAATCTTGGTGGAGCCTTGATATCCTAGAAATCTAAGAAACAGGAGACTGTATCCAAAAGCTCAACTGAAGCTGAGTTTAGAAGTATGGCTCACTGTGCTGCTAAAGTTACATGGCTTATAGGGTTGTTTGAAGAACTTGGAGTACACATTGAGCTACCTATAACAATGGTGTGTGACAGCATAGCAGGAATCCAGATTGCTGCTAATCCTATCTTCCATGAAAGAACCAAACACATAGACATTGATTATCACTTTGTAAGAGAAAAGATCAACCAAGGAATGCTGAAAACAGAATTCACACACACCAAGGATCAACTAGCTGACCTGCTCACAAAGAGCCTTGGCAAGGCACAACATCAGCTGATGGTGAATGAGCTTGGAGTCATGAACTTGTTCAAACCATGAGCTTGAGTGAGAGTGTTAACCATAGGCAAGTTACCATGGTTAATAAGTTGTTAGAGTTAGCTGAAGTTTGTTAGATGTTAGTTGTAGGTTGATAGTGACTTGTAACTAACTAGTCACACTCTATAAATACACCTCACTCACACCACATGGATGATCCTATTTTGAGTGAAAAATGTACAATGTGACTTTGAGGGCAATGTAATCACTTTTCTCTTCTCTTCTCTTCTTCTCTGCAACTTCTCTTCTGTTCTGCATCTGCTGTACTGTAGCTTCTCATCTTCTTCTTTCTTCTCGACTAACACGCCTTAATTCATATAGTCGTCTAACAAAACTCCATTAATGGAGTTATCAAAGGTTAAACGCGTGTTGAATAAATCATTTAATAATGAAAATCGAAATTATATCATAATTCTGTGAATAAATAGAGTAAAAATAATTATTAGTAAAAATGTTTATAATTTTTGGTATCTTATTTCACTCTGTAGCAAGAATATTATGAAGGTATTACTACGGGGGAAAGATCGTTCCAGTTTCACAATGCTCTCCTGAATTTGGAACTTGAGGTATATCTCATATACCTATATTTGATCATAAAAATGATTTTCTAAAAATTTAATTTACAGAGTTAAGCGAATTAATAAAATTTGTGTACACAATTATTTTTTCTTCACTCTCTTTTTTTTTTAAACCTACTTTACCTTTCCTAATTAATTAGTGGAGATGGCTGCATATTTTCATGTGAAAGGGTTCTCAATTTAATTGGCTGTTTAATTTTCAATAAAATTATTTCTTACATTTTTATAGAAATATTAAAGGCTAAATATGTGTTGAATAAGATAATTCGATAATGCGAATTAAAGCTATATCATAATCCTGTGAATAAATTGAGTGAAAATAATTGTTAGTAAATATGCTTATAATTTATATTGTCTTATTTTACTGTGTAGCAAGAAAATTATGGAGGTGTTACTGCAGAGGAAAGATCATTCCAATTTCAAAATGCTCCCCTGAACTCGAAATTTGAGGTAGTTTCTCATATACCTATATTTGGCAATAAAAAATTATACTTTAAAATGTAGTTTATAGAGTCAAGGAAACTAAGAAAGTTCGTAGACACTATGATTTTTCTCTTCAACTAAATGTTCTTCTTATCCATTTCTCCTTCCCTGATTAAATAGTCGAGATGGTCTTGTTAATTTTTAATTTAGTTATTTCTTATATTTTTGTAGAACACAAATAATCGACTTCTACATAAAAGGTTAAGTTTGTGTTATATAAAATTATTCAAACAATGAAACTCAAAACTATATCATAACTTATGAATACAAAGTAAATATAATTGTCAATAAATATGCTTATAATTTTTTATACGGATATATTACTACAACGGAAAGATTATTTCAGCTCCATTACGTTCCCCCAAATTAGAAATTTGAGGTAGTTTTTCATGTATCTATGTTTGATCGTAAAATATTATTTTCTGAAAATATAATTGCAGAATAATTTTGAGGTGCCAAAACATTTGTATGGCTAATTTTTAATTTAGTTATTTCTTATATTTTTATATAACACAAATAATAGACTTTTGTTATAAGAAATGTTAAATTTGGATTGTATTAAAGAATTCAATAATAAAACTCAAGATTGTACCGTAACTTATGAATACATAGTGAATAATTGTTAATAAATGTGCCTACAGTTTTTGTGTCTTATTTCATTGTGTAGAGAGAAAATTACGACAGTGATATTATAAATAAAATATCATTTCAGCTTCATAATATTCTTCCAAATTCGAAATTTGGGATAGTTTCTCGTATATCTATATTGGATTATGGAGTATTATATTCTGAAAATGTAACTTACAGAATTACGCAAATTAAGACAATTTGTTTGCATTATTATTTTTTGTTTCTTTTACCCACATGCCCTCCCCTGATTAATTAGTGGAGATGATTGTATATTTTAAGGTGAAAGATTTTTTAAATAATTTGACCGATATGATTTTTTCTTAAATTTTGTAGAACACAAATGATCGCCTTTTCTTATATGACAGGTCTATATTGAATAAGTCAATAATAAAAATCAAAATTACATCATAACTTGTAAATAAATGGTGTAAAAATAATTGTTAGTAAATATGCTTACAATTTTTGATGTCTTCATTCACTGTGCAGCAAAAAAATTACGGAGGTATTACTATAGAAGAAAGACCATTTCATCCCCATATATAATGTTTTTTCTGAATTCAAAATCTGAGGTAATTTTTTAAATACTGCATTTGATCATAAAGAAATATATTCAAAAATTATTTACTTATACCTTTGTCTTTTTAATTTTTTTTAGCAGGGAGAGCTTAACAATTTTTTGTTCGAGCCTTGATAACGGTGATCAGAAGTGGAGGGAATCTGAAGTCAATATCCAAAGGAGATTTACTTGCTAGTATGGGACAATTGGCTTTTCAATTCCTATTAATAGTATAAACAAAAACAGATTTGATTTTTATGTTCTTTATATCAATTGATTTGGAACAAGTAGGCTACTTTTTATTGGATAGATTGGTCATCCACCTATATATTCAATTATGCGTTTTGATTTATGCCTAATTTTGTTGCTCAAATTATCCTAACTAAAATATATTGATCCATTCACTTGCCTAGTCATAAGTGGCTCGACTTTCTTCGTAAACTAGGAAACTAGATCGTGCTTTGTGCGGTCGATAAAAATTAATATTTTTTCTCCTATCAATTTGATATTCACTATATTATTTAACCGTAATTTCATCACGTATTTTAAATATACTAATATACGTGTTTCTACGTTGCACAAATATTTTAAAATATAATAACTTTTTAATTTAAAACTAACTAATATGAATTATTATTGGATAACAAAAGTGCATTTGTAATCATATATAATATTTTGATTTTATGTAAACACTTGATGCTAATAAAATTTTACCTTAATTTATGTGCAATGCGGAGATATTTCTTTAAAGAAACCAAACATTATTCTAATAACTTCTCCTTCTAGTATAATAAAGACTAATAGTATATGTGACATAAATGATATTTGTGCTAATTAACAAATTTTAAATTCATAGATCAAATTTTAACTTAGTATTAAAAATATGACTCTATATAATGACCTGTCCCCGTCATTATGGACAGGCCAATGGAAAAGGATTTTGGGCAAGAAAGTTTCGGGTAGTAACTTCGGAAAAAATTATTCTAGGCCAAACTTGGACGAATTCTGAGTCAGGTGAGGTCTAGGGTGACCTTGTGAATGGTAGGAGATCAAATATCTAATTTGATTGGGTAAACTGATAGCCAAGATGATGCAGAGCTTTTACGGCATCACATTCGGGCCAGTAAAACTCCCAAAATTAGACTTGACGTAAAGGATATAATTTAACACGTCTTTGGAAGAGGGTGTGTTGTGAAATGGGGGCTTGAAGCTCAAGTTCTGAGCTCACTGTTTCCGCATATCCCGTCAGATCGGGATTATTCCCGCCAGAGCGACATAGTCGCAAATTTAGACAGGAAAAACACATAAACGGTTTTATTCTGCAAAAACTATTCCTAAAATTACAGGAGACGACCTAGGATGATTTTCGTCAATTTTCCACAGATTTTCATGCTTAAGATAAGAATTTTACTCCGTAAACTCATCCTTCGATTCCTAATACTTATAAGCTAGGATAGGTGATTATTGTAGGAGGGTTTGGCCTGTAGGTGAGGGTGGAAAATAGCCCTTGGGTGGGATTAAGATCATGGATTTGGCCTAGAATGAGAATTGTGTTATTTTTAATGAAAGCTATGCCATTTTGTTGATCCTTTATACATATTTATTATTTTTAGACCAAGAACAATTGGAAAGAACCCGAAAAGGGAAAGCTCTTTCACTTTAAGGTTGTTGAAACTCGAATTCGAGGTAGATGATGGTTTTGTTTCCCCTATGTATTTCATGTACTTGTTAAATTGCTTCATGATATACATATATGTATATGAATAGGAAAACATGCTAGATTTTATGTGAAATGATCATTTACTGGCCTGTTTTGTGATGAACTTATTCTTGGTGACACAATGTTGAATACGAATGTAATTGTGACTGTTTTGTATGTTGGGATCGGGTGTCACATTTCGATACATAAATTGGATCGAGTATCATATTTTGATACATATTTGGATCGGATGTCATTTTCCGACACAAACCTTAAACCAGGTATCACATTCCGACATAAGTTGAGTGTTTGTAGGTCCCATTAGAGGACCTTTATGTGAAGTTATATGATTTTGAGGTTGTTGAACTGTGATCTTGCTGAATATTGCTTAAGATGACACTAATTAAGTTATTCTCTCTCTCTCTCTCTCTCTATATATATATATATATATATATGTGGTTATTATATCGAGTTTACTTGTCCATGATTCGCTTACTAGCTAGTCACGTGATCCTACTAGTACACTGTTGATTTTGTGTACTGATACTACACTTGCTCTATCTTTGTTGAGTACAGGGCATATTCAGCCGGTTGCGCAGAGACCTCGCCTAGAGGAGTAATCTTGTTCGAGTCCAAGGGTGAGCCATTCCTTTACGCTGTCGTGGACTCTCTTATCTATCCTAGTCCTTCGTTTGGGACTTGGGTGTTCTAGCATTTGTTAACTTTTAATAATTTCTTTGGGGATTGCACTCTATTTTCTAGACTTGTTAGTTTTAGAGTTTTGGTACGGTGACTTTTAGTTCCTAGGATGTTTCCGCATCTTAAGTTTGATGACTAGATTGTTTTTCTGAGTTTATGGGAACTCAACACTTTTATTGACTAAACCTGCTTCCACATCTTTAAATGGTTTATAATTTGCAAATATTGTTAGTTTGGGCTGTAAAGATGATTTTCTCTCAGATGGTTAGTGTGGGTGTCAGTCACGGCGGGACAGGGTCGTGACACTCTACTTTTAGCTAAAATCTAAATATAACTTACAAAGCATATTGCAACCTCTTTATCACACTTCTCTCTAGTTCAATCATGTAAAATAAGACGAACTTCATTTAATCAAATATAATTTCAATAAAATAAGAATGCACAAAAAAAATAAATTTCAATGACAATAGAAAAATACCATAATTAAAATAATATATATCATAAAAAGATAAATTATTTAGCACAAAAAAAATCTGATAGATGAAAAAAATAGGTTATCTTCTATTCCGTTGATTTACAATAAGTCTCTTCTTTTATTTTATGAATTTTTTGGGTTTGTTTAGCTTTTTTAAAAATATTCGGTAGATTTTAAATTAAGTTTATATAAATAATAAATATATTATTTTTAATATAATGTCATGACCCAACCTAATGAGTCGTGCGGGCACCTACTCCAACACTTAGATAGGAGAAACCTTATAGAAATATCATGCGGAAGTATAACAAAATACAAATAATAGCCTAAAAGAGTTATGAAATAACTTTATATTAACTTAAAAACTCCAAGATTTATTACAAGGAACAATCTAACACCCCAAAAGATACTAGTCTAAACAGGTACAAAAACTTCTAAAGATATAAAGTATAAATAAAGTAATGACCCAGGTCCAACCATAAGAAATGAAGATTAGAAACTGTTGGAGAATCATCTTTGTCTTCACCTAAGAAACATCATTTGTAACAACCCCTAAAATGTTGTATGTCGGTATTTCAATTCTCGACAAAAATAATACAGCCTCTATATTTTGGGCATAACTTTTCATAGGTTGGTCCAAATTAGGTGATTCAAATTTCTGGGTAATCACAACATCCTTACCTACAACTTTCATGAAAAACATAACTTCAAATTCGGAGTATAAGTAGGTCAAATAAATTAATCTTTACAAGATATAGTGCTGTGACGGAATTGAGTGTTGATAGAAGAAAATTCATATCTCACTGTAGGTTGCTCCAAATTGGTTGATTCTTGAACGATATGAAACTAGACTTCCATATATACAATTCTTATGAAGAAACCAAATCCTAATAAGGAATTTATCTTATTCAAACATAGCTTCGAAAATGAGTATTCTATTAAAAAGAACTCATCTTACCTACCATGGAAACATCTAGATGCATTTGACATCATGCATGACATAAATTGTCCTCCATTTAACATCATCCATGACATCAATATATTCCATTAAATTTTCAGATTTTTTTTTATAATTATTTTATTTATTGTTAGGTCCCTCTTTCCCACCTATAAATACCCACCTTATTTCCTCATTTTATTCATCAAGTTTTCCTAAGCATTTCTTCTCTCTATATACTTCTTCTCAAATATAGTTTTAGTTTTAGTAGTATAAAAATACTACTCCGGTTATTCTTATACTCCGGGTAGTACACAAAACGCTCCGGCGAAAAAAAAGGCTAGGGATCCAAGAGTATTCCAATTCGGAGTAAACCTTCGGATTTAAGGTATGTAAGGCTTTCATAGCATTGGATTGAGTTCGTCCATGCGCCCAATATTTAAATTTATTATAATTGAGTTATAGTTGAGTTTTATTCAAATCTTGAATTCTAGATGAATTAATTCTTCTTCTATTGAGTTTGATATATTTATGCATTAATATTATTATTATTGTTATCTCTCATATTATTGGAATTATTGTTCATGGCTACTTTCCCATGAATCCTAATTGATTTGATGTTCATAAATATTTTTACATATGTTTTGAGTAAAGATGTTGGCTTTTTATTATTTTTATTGATAAAAAGAGAGTTATATGAATTAATACTATATATGTATTTTATTGAGTTTTGAAAGAGTAAAAGAGTTGAATTTGAATGAATTTGAGAAAATGATATTTTGAGCAAGATGTTTTGATGAGATGTAAATGATATTTTTGGAAGTATAATGATTGATGAACATGAAATGAGATGAGTTTGATGATTTAAATTAAAGTCCAATGAGACTAGATGATGAGTTTAATATGAGCACATATTTTGGGAGTAGTATTGAGCACCGAGTTGGGTAAGAGTTTAATTGACTCAAACCCCAGAACTACGTAGCCAGCGTAGGATGGAGGCTATGCCTCTTAAGTCCCAAAAAGAGGACTTTGATGAATGAATCCAAGATGGTGATGTCCTTTACCCTGGCAAGATATTGGATGGATGTGGCAACGACATCGCTTCGTTGTATCATCGCTAGCTCATAAGTGATGGTTGTCGGTTAGAGAAACTCCCAACTGAGTAAGCATTGCTTATTACTATTATTTTTATTATTATATTTTAAACTTGCATTACATATTCATGTTGAGATGATGTTGAGTTCTGAGCTGAGTTTTCTTGAGAGGAGTTTCTTGATATCTGTCCTTACCTTCCTGCCATTTTACATACTCGTACATTCCACGTACTGACGTCATTCGACCTGCATCGTTTTATGATGCAGATACAGGTGTTAGAGATCCTCAACAGGCGCATCGTTGAAGATCATTTCTTTTCAGCTATTTGGTGAGTCCTTCTTGTATTCGAAGGAACTCCTTATCCTTTTATTATTGTTGAGTGTGATGTTTCTTTTGAGGTAGCCATGGACATGTCATTGGCACCATCTAAGAGTATTAGAGGCTTCATAGACAGAGTCTGATGATGTAATCGGAGTAGTTCTCCTTAGAAACTACTTCTTCTAAGAATTATCTATTTTTCCTTTGATTATGACAATCCCACATTAGTATTATTAAGTCTTCCGCTGATGAACAAATGAGTAATGAGACCAAGTGGTTCTCTCGGAAGCCAGAGATGGTTTCTGAGTGCCGGCCACGCCTAGGGTACCCTCTCGGGGCGTGACATCATTGATCCTACAATCAAAATATTCTAAGTGGCATAGCAAGAATAGTACCAGTACAAACAACATGTACTGGTAGGCATCATCGGTCAATCCGATATCCACCGCATAATACAAAGAAATCAATAAGAAGAAATCATGCACTTTAAGGAAATACACTCATCAAACCTTTATGCACAAACTCTTATCATTGTCGTTCAAGCCTAACTCTCATCCCTTCTAGTTAGTTTGCTACAAACTCTAAATCAGATCAAGGCATAACCCGTTTATCACATAGATGAGTTTTGAACTATAAGCTTACTAACTTTGTCTAATTAGTCTACCTTCCTTAAGCTTTCGCACCAAAATCTGGCCCAAGAATAATTAACATATCACGTGCAGGAGGGCAACATTAAGGTGGACTAAGGCTTATTTTCTAAATATACTGGCTCGTTGTGGAAGGACCTATCCATCTCTAGCTGCCTTGACACAACGAGATTCTTCCCGCCAGGACGGCCTGCCTGGAGACAATCTCCAAATTCTTTCTCAATCTGTCTTTATTCACACGTACCAATAAGACACCATCAATATATGACTTTAAGTCACTGATCTTACTAAACCACATATCAAATGCTCTCCACTTGTTTACGCACGACCTCATATTTATGATACAAATGCATCTAGCCACCATAACATAATTCGAACATGCATATATAGAAACACTTTATCAATTTACCATTTAAAGAGCAATATACAGTTTCATAGTGTAAATAACAAATACAACAGTCAACATGTTAACACTTGGACCTTCTGTCCTTTCATATCAATTATTACACAAGATGGGCATGCTCAATTATAATCGGGTCAGTTTCTCTATCATCACCCCTATAGTCAAGATCAATTCACAGATGAAAGCCACAAAATGGTTCTCTCATAAAACCCATACCCAAATAATATATGTGTCGGAACGTGACAGTCAATCAAATATATGTGTAAGAATGTGACACTCGATCCTATATATGTGTCAGAATGCGAAACTCGATCCAATATATGTACCGAAATGTGACATTCAATCTAATATCACAATCATAAATACAATCACAGTCCACAATGAATAAGTCACGTATTTGCACATTCAAGTAACAAGTTTATTACATGCAATTGTTCACATATAGTTATTTCACCAATTTCATTCTATCTTTTCCTTCATTTATAATATTTCATCAAGCCTTCTTTATTCAAAAATTCATTTTTGGTAGAGCAACCCCAAGATTATAGATTTCATGATCTTGGGATTGTAGACCAATCACAATAATATATCAATCACCCAACCACAATAATTAAATATATGGTAAACATCACAACAATACTCAATCACTATTAAAAGTCTCTCTATGATATAGACTAAACTATAACTTACATCCACATGTAATCAAATAGGTTGATAGCATGAGATCTATCAACACTAAGTCATTTACATTCACCCTTTATTTCATGATTCGCATTACTTAAATAATTCATACGGAATAATCATCAGGAACACACACCATTATTAGTATAAACACATCCCTCTCTATATATCAATAGCCCATAATTCTCAAGTCTCAAAATTTTGTTATGAACCAACTATTGTCTACACTTAATCTCATAAGATTCATTGGCCTTATAAATAGTTTCACCAAGGTTAACATTTAAAGATTGGACCTTTATCACTAGTCACATAATAATCATGACCCACAACATACATTCCCACTCTACACAATAATTGAAAAATATTTAACCATTCAGACTCCGTGCCCGAAGGCCTCAGCATGAAATATGTCGTCAATATAAATTATATTAAGCAATGGAAATAAATTTATAACCAGTCAATTAAAAAAACCTAGTAGCACGATCCTTGACTTCCAAAAGGAGGAACTATGGAGACGAGCCTGAAATTTATGGGTTGTAGCCTTCCTTGCACTAAGAATCTCTTCTTTCCTTCTTTTTAAGTCTAGAGTAGCTTTTTGGGGGTTTCTACGGTAACCTATAACCCTCATCTATTTTGGCACTTAAGGGAAGAAGAAGATAATAAAAATATGCCCTTTTTAGCTTCTGGCCTATCGGATCCCGCTCTGGTGGTAATTCCCACCACACCGTCCAAGTACAAACATTGCTTAGTAAAATGGGTATAACTTTTGCTCCAAACTCCAAATGAGGCAAATTCGATGGCGTTGAAAAGAAGACTCATGGAACTTTAATTTGATATGTCATGAGCCACCTAATTCTTTATAGGTTTGGAGATATTATCATTTGACGTTGACCCTTGTTTAAAATCAAGTCCAAAACTAAATCGAAAAAATATTTTCAACTTAACTTTGTGCTAGGGGCATTGTACGACCTTAATTCACAGCTAATACACTCACATATCAAGAAATTAATCTTAGTCTTATGACAAATGGGATTCGTATACATTTACCTCATATATTTTTAGTAATGATAGGCTATATCATTATAATAGATATCAATTAACCTCTTGTTCGTCCCTAAACGACAACACTGAGAGGAGAGGGAATGAGCTAATCTATGAGTTTTTTTGAAAATAATGATGAGACAACGTTACAACTTAGGGGAAAGACATAGCCCAGACAAACCTCTTTTATGTCAAATGTTATATTCAAAGTTTTACTAACCCAAAATCCATTTCAAAAGTTTCTATGGGATACTATGTCCCTCACATGTCATGATACCACCTTAGTTTTTCTCAAACACTACACCTTGACACACCAAATATCTCTTAACCACACAATTCATAAAGTTCATTGGAATATATTCTAGGTGAAATTTTGTCAACTCTCGTACTAAGGGAAACTTTACCTGGGCAGTTACACCCTAACCAATGTTATATCGAGCACATCATCCCCACTCAAAGTGTAGTAACTACAAAGTATGCCACAAATCAAACACAAGAATCAATACACCACAAATAAGTATGCACAAATGCTCATTCATAATTAATAATTGAGCATCATCCACATTCGCTGGACAAGACCTCGATATCACATTCTCGTCGGAAATGACCTTGGAAACACACTTTCACCGATAATGACCCCAACATGACACTTTCATTAGAAATGACCTCGGCATTATACTCTCACCAAAAATGACCTCGACACCACACTCTCCATCTCATCATAGTATCCAAGAACACAATGCAATTCAGCATGTTCACATAATAATGAGAAAACAACAAGTTCAAGCAATTCATAATCACAATGGGGCTATCAAGGCATGTCAAAGATTCACATCAATGTCAATATCAAGCATTTCACACTTTTCAATCACCATTATAGCGATACATTTCCTTTTTACTAACCCCGTTCATTTATTAATATCAACTCATATGAATACATAATTCATCACCTCAATCCAGCAATATTACCCATATCAAATCCATAACCTTTATGCCCATTATCAATTAGGTTCTAAAAATATTAGACAACCATGACCAGTCACACATTTAAGAATTTTTCTATTAATCTTAGCATAAACAAACATGCATACTACATGAATCTGTTTATCACCCATCTTAAACCAATAACAACATGATAGATAGGAAAATTATTTTAGAAACAACTGAAGCATTGAATTTCCATAAACTCAATTCAATAGTTAAAACAATTATGACAGATAGACACACAATTTAGCAATAACTAAAGCATTCAGTCCCCATAAACCGAATACAATAGTTAAAATAATCATCATCACAAGTACAATATAGCCTTGACTCTCAGTCTCAAGTCTTGACTTAATAAACATATGACAACGTATTTAGGCCTTTAACATAATTTTAATATCAACCCAAGCAATGCATAGAAAATAATTCAGCATCACATTATTTAAAATCAATTATGAAACATGTTAAAGGAATGTTTCATAACAACAAGTCTACTATTATGCAATAATAGCCCTTTTTTCACATGATTTCCAACCAATCCTGACCATCTTGAAACTAGAGTTTCTCTACAGTCACAAATCATTTTTTTCCTTACCATCTTTACTAATGGTAAGTTCACGCACGATTAGGAGTTATATTTCCTCACAGAAGCATATTATTTAACATGCCGAATTTTTTTCATTAATCACATTGTGGTTTATCACTAGACCATTGCACATAACCAAGTTACGACTCTCAATCTGACCATAAGTTTACCAAATCCCAAATAATCATATCTCACATACTTTTAAACATTCAGGCAAGTACCTTTTGCACATAGACATTTATCTCAGGCAACATAAAATTTACAATATATCATATTATCTGTGTAAGCACAATTCACACATCATATTATTTATATAAGTGCACTCCACATATTGTCAATCAGGTAGACAACATTATGCACATAATCACAAATTTGGAACCACGTCACACAAGCAAGTCAATTTTTTAACTTAATTCGCTTTATTGATGACCATTAGTTAATCATTTATGCATTTACATAGCCTATAAGGCTAGATACCAATTCGAACCTTCTCAGTTCTAATTTCTCTTGCTTTCGTCCCTTCAGCCACGACAATGACATCAAGTTTACTTCATTGAGATACCAATTGAAATCCAGAGATACTAATTAAACTCAACCTATACCACAAGTGACAACCCGCATGAAAAGAGAGAAAAAATGGAATGACTTCCTAGTATGCTTCATAGCTTCCCAAAGATTAGATTTGGATGTCAACATACCAATCTACATGAGTCTATTCCACATTTGTTCTTGTATTGAGAGACCAGTAACCTGCTCTCTGATACCAATTTGTCACGATCCAACCCATCGGGCCATGTGAGCACCTATTCTAACACCTAGATAGGAGAACCCTTATAGAAATATCATGCAAAAGTTTAATAAAATACAAATAATAGGCAAAAAGAACTATGAAATAACTTTGTATTAACTTAAAAACTCTAAGGTTTATTTCAAGGAACAATCTAACACCTCCAAGGATACTAATCTAAACAGGTACAAAAGCTTCTAAACATACAAAGTATAAATGAAGTAATGACCCAACTCCAACCATAAGAAAGAAAGAGTAGAAGCTGTTGGAGAATCATCTTCGTCTTCACCTAAGAAACATGACTGATCCTGTAACCAGACTATTCCAAGTGGAATAGCAAGAGTATTATCAGTACAAAAAATACATACTGGTAGTCATCATCGTTTAACCCGATACCCACTGTATAATACAAGAAAATCAATAAGAAGAAAGCATGCTCTTAAGAAAATATACTCGCCAAACCTTTATGCACATGGTCTTATCATTCCCATTAACCTTATTAAAGTCGTTCAAGCCTAACTCTCATCCCTTCTAGCTGGTTTGATTCCAACTCTAAATTAGATCAAAGCATATCCCTTTTATCACATAGATGAGTTTCTGAACTACAGACTCACTAACCTTGTCTAACCAGTCCATTTTCCTTAAGCTTTCGCACCGACACCTGGCCCTGCAATAATTGACATATCACTTGCAAGAGGGAAATATTAAGATGGACTAAAGCTCATTTTCTAAATATACTGGCCTACTATGGAAGGACCTATCCCTCTCTAGCGGCCTCGCCACAACGAGATTCTTCCCTCTAGAGCGGCCTACCCGAAGACAGAGTCTCTAAATTCTCTCTTAATCCTATTTTGTTCACATGTACCAATAAGACACCATCAATATCTGACTCTAAGTCACTGATTTTACTAAATCACACATCAAATTCTCTCTTCTTGTTTATCAACGACCTCATACCTATGATATGGATGCATCTAGCCACCATAACATAACTCAAATAGGCATATGTAAAAATACATTACCAATTTACCATTTCAAGAGTAATATACAGCTTCATAGCATAAATATCAAATAGAACAATCAATATGGTAACACTTTGACCTTCGGTCCTTTCATATCAATTATTACACAAGATGGGCATGCTCAATTTAATTGGGTAAGTTTCTCTATCATCACCCATATATAGTCAAGATCATTTCATAGATGATATCTACACAATAGTTCTCTCATAAAATCCATACCCAAATAATATATGTGTCAAAACATGACATCCGATCCAATATATGTATCAAAATATGATACTTTATTATATTTATATGTCGGAACAAGACACCTGATTTAATATATGTATCGGAATGTGATACTCGATCCAATATCACAATCATAAATATAATCACACTCTACAATGAATAGTTATATACTTACATAATCAAGTAACAGTTTCATTGCATGTAATTGTTCACAAATAGTCATTTCACTAATTTCATTCTATTTTTTCCTTCATTAACAATATTTCATTAAGCCTTCTTTATTCAAGACGTTACTTTTGATAGAGCAAGTTCAAGATTATGAATTTAACAGTCTTAGAATCACCCAACCACAATAATTAAATACATGATAAATATCACAACATTACTCAATCACTATTATAAGTCTCTCTATGATATATACTAAACCATAACCTATCACCACAGATAATCAAATAGGTTCATGGCATGAGGTTTATCAACACTAAGTCATTCACATTCACCTTTATTTTTTCATAAATATTACTTGAGTAATTCATAGGAAATAATCAGCATGAACAAACATAATTATTTGTATAAACATATCCCTTTATATACCTCAATAGCCTATAATCCCCAAGTCTCAGAATTTTTTTATGACCCAACTATTGTGTCACTTCCAGGGAGGGTAACCAAGGCACAACCGGTACTTAGAGACTATTGCTAGTCCCTAAGTAAACCACTTGGCTTGTTCACACATTTATTCAATCAACACTTAATTAGGGGAAAATTTAACTCATCAAGAAAATAAATCAACATGATAATCAAATAGAGAACTTATAGAATAATGCCAAAGGCCAATAATTTATCTAATTTAATTAACAAGACTAGTATGAATGAAACTATCCAAAAGACAATATCTAATCAATAATATAGTCTATGAAGTATCTATCAACAGTGTAAGTGGTCCTAATGACAGATTTATGGCTAATTAAAATAAAAGTAAAAGTCTAAAATCTAAAGATAGACGATAAAATAGTGGCATCCTTTGAAAGTAGAGAGGACTTACTAATCAGCTGAAATATGGAAAAGATCTTTAATGGTGCACTTGTTGATGATCACTAATACCTGTCCCTTCATCATTAAAAAAAGCATGCCCAAATAGATGTCTGTATGTGGAATTTATGAGTATGTAATATGGCAGAGTGAAACATGATTAAGATAGAATAATATCAACTCAAGTAACTCAATCATGAGTAAGGAACTCAATCAGGATGTCATAAGTCTAAAGTAAGAGTAAGGTTTAGATAGAGACAAATTATATACCAATCCAATCTAATCAGAGTACTATCAAAACCTATATAGGAGTTTTTCTAGTCCGAGAACCATCATCTATAAGCTGGTGATGTAAAACAAGCCAATATTATTGCCATGTCCATTCAATACTTTTCCAAGGTAGGGGACGAATTAGCCAATCCTGGATCCACAATCAATCAATCAATCAATCAAGTCGTATCTTGTCTGGACTAAAAAATAGATAAGCATCCGACTTTAACGATTTAATCCTCTCCTACGTTTGGCTATGTAGTTATTGAGTTTGATTTGTTACTTACTCTTACCTAATTTAGTGCTCGATACTCCTCTCAAGACTCAATGTTCATAAGACAATCAATCCCAATCAATAAATCTTATATGGGCTTTTATCAGTTTATCAGTTCTATCCAATCAATTTGTTCAGCCAATTAATTATCCAATCATTTGTTTAAGATTGGTTTGGACAATCATTTATGACAACATTCAGTTGAGACCAATCACTTGGGTTCAATCATGAAGATATAAACTACTATCAAGTTTCATCAAGGCTATCATCATGCTCACATCCCAATCACAATCATGCATTCACAAGTTCAAGGCTCTAGACTCATTTCTTAGTCATATATATACAATATTAGTCAAAATACTATTAGGGTTTATCAAATACAATAACAACAACAACTCAGTGAAATCCCACAATTAGGGTTTATCAAATAAGTAGTTTAAATTATTTGTTCAAGAAACAAGTTCATAGAAAATATCAATTACGCAATATTATATAAAATATGTTAAATTTAAGTAAATTCTCAATAAACACAATCATGGTGATTCAATTCATTCACAAATCAACCTCTCAAAATTATGGGGCACATGAAAAAATAAGGTTCATGCTTTAGTTTAGCCTTACATACCTGAGATGAAGATTCGACTTAATTTCTCTCAACCCTTGCCTTTTCTTTTCTCCTCAGCCCTAGTTCTCAAAGTTTTAAGAGTAATTGATAGGAAAATCACTCTTAGGAACTGATATGGGGCTGAAAATGGCCTCAAAATGACGTGACTTAAGTATAGGATAGGTGGGAAAAATACTGAAATGTCTCTCACTATAACTGAAAAATGTTAGAAACAAATTGTCACACCCCGGGAGGGTACCTTAGGCATGGCCGGCACTCGAAGGCCATTTTTGACCTCCGAGCGAACCACCTGGTCCAGTCACACATTCATTCAATCACAATCTCTTAGCGGAAACTCAGTTAATGAAATACTATTCACAATGTGGGGGCCAAAGGCCAAACATTCATCAACTCAACAAACAAATATAATAAGACTCCTCAAAATAACCGTTCAACCTCCCCACACTCCAGTCTATGAAGCTTCTATCAAAGTCTAAGAGGTGCCAATGACAAGTCCATGGCTACCAATAATCAAAATAAAGGGAACGACAACACACTATACAAGAAAGCTCAACATCCTCCGGAAACTAGGAGGACTCACCAACTATCTGAGAGTGTATGTGGATCTTTAACAGAGCGCCGATTTATGATATCTAGTACCTGTCTCTACATCATGAAACGATGCAGGCCAACTGGCGTCAGTACATGAAATGTACGAGTATGTAAAATGGCCGAATACAATGAACATCAAGGAAGAATCAGTCAACTCGGAATCTCAACTCATATACATATATATACAGGACAACTCACTCAAATGTCCTAAGTCTAAACAAGAATATGATTTAGACAGGACCAATCACATGTCATTCAACTCAGTCTGACTCAGAGTACTATCAAGACCTATTTAGGAGTTTCTCTTAACCGACAACCATCACTTATGAGCCAGTGAAAGTACAACAAACCGACGTTGTTGCCGCGTCCGTTCATACTTTGCCAAGGTATGAACGAATCAACCAATCATGGATCCAATCCAACCAAGTCTTATAATGTTAGGACAAACCTCTCGGGGAAGTATCCGACTTAACAGTTCAATTCCCCATACATTTGGAAACACAGGTATTGGGTTCGAGTATGGACTATACTCTTGCCCAATTCGGTGCTCGATACTCCTCCGAAAACTCAATGTTCATAAAACTCCATCCAATCAACTCAATCAACTCATATCGACAAGTCTCATTACAATCTTGTCAACTCATAAACTCTATCATAATCAAATCTCTTCCAACCGTACTATTCGATCAATCTCAATCATCTCTTCAAAAGAAATTTAAATACACATTTATAGCAACATATAGATATAATCGATCATTACCTCCATCCATTTGAGAAATCTTTGTGACTCATCACAACTTCAAGACTTTAAATCGACATTTTAAAATCGACAACATTTTTAGGAAAATAACATCCTTTATCATAATCTAAATAATTAAAAGGTCTATAAAACATATTTAACAACTCATGTTTATCAACTCATACTCACATAAAGGCCCATTGCCGAGGGTCTTTCGGAAATAGCCGTCCTACATTAGTAGGAGTCAGGTCTACGTACACTTTACCCTCCCCAGACCCCACGATGTGGGATTACACTGGGTTGTTGTTGTTCTTGTACTCACATAAAGGCCCATTTTAAGAAATTTTTAGCACAACAACATCAACACATATAGAATGAAATAAATAGGGGACAAAGCTCATACACACATAACCATACCAAGAAAACTCCATTTTTCATGAACATCTAACCTCAAAGCAAGAGTAGGGCACATGGGTGGACTCAACCCATATTTTGGATAGACTTACATACCTTAGTAAAGACTTAAAGAAAACCTTGTGGTTGGGTCTTCAATGGAGAACTCAAACCTTGAAGCTCTTGGAACTCTTCTTGTTGGAGAAGGATTTGGAGAGGAAGAAGAAGAGGGAGAGAAAGGGGTTTCTAGGGCTTTTAGAGAGAGAGTGGGGGCTGAAGGAATGATCTCAAAATAGTCTAGGGTGATACATATATAATTTGGGTAAGTTCCCAAATTGCCTCTTCTCAAAAGTTCTGAAAAATAGGCAAAAATGCACCTGGCACGATAGTGGCGCATCGCCAGGCTGATTACGCCTAAAACCTACACAACTTTTAGTGGCGCGCCGCGCCAAGGAACAAACTACTGACGCATGTTTCTAGCGCGATAGTGGCGCGTTGCGCCCTTACAGCGCTAAGGCCATTGTTCCTGGGTTCTGGAAATTTGGCTTGAAAAACCCTGCACACCCTTTTAGTGGTGCGCCGCGCCAGAGCCCAAACTATTGAGGCATATTTCTGGCATGATAGTGGTGCATCGCGCCACTGCGGCGCCAAGCCCAGTTTTCTAGCAATTGCAATCCAGGCCTCAAAACTCTATTGTGCTAGTTCATCTTAGGATCGTCATATCTTTCGACTCCGAACTTTAAAAATTATATTCTTGGTGGCGTTGGAAAGAAGACTCGACGACCATTAATTTAATTGGTCGTAGGCCACCCAGATCTTCATATATCAAAAGATAGGGTCGTTAGAAGTCAACCTCTCATGCAAACTCCTCCTCAAACTTGGCCACGACGAACCTTTTTGGTCTTAGATCGATCCTAGGGGTCCTCCGTAACTCCACATCCCCTCCAACACTCCTCAATTACTCAGGGACTCATCTCAACTCAAGCACACACTTCTAAATAATTGGGTTCGACCCGACACAATACAAGAAGGGTCCGAATCCTAGGGAAGAATTTTGAGGGGCGTTACACAAATACACATAAATCGCATTTGTGGAATGCGTTTTATGTACTAAACATAAATCTCATTTGATGTATGTGTTTTATGGCTTATTTGCGTGAAAAAGGTTATTGGCCAAATTTCAAGAAAATTTGCACTATGGGAGAGTAAGTCCGCGACGTGGATTGGTCGGCACTTCTCTAAAAATAAAATTTTGCCCCAAAAAATTATTTTTTGATCCGGTTGACTTAAAATTTAATTGAGACCATTTTCCCATATGATTCCTCCCCAATTGATATTCTGACCCTGAATTGGCCAAAAATATTAGAGGTGCCACGTTATGTGAGTGTGCTATCCTCTAGAAGTATTTTGATAATTTTTTGAGGTATAACAATATCTCCCTTTTGGGATTACTTGTCCTTGAATGATGACCAAGCTAAAAATTACACAAGGCACGAGCGTAAAATTAAGAACTCAAATACTTAAACAACCAACCTATTATTACTCGGACTCAAGAATACTCATCATATACTTCAACTGGGAATGAACATCAACTCTAAGATAGGAAAAAGGGATATTACCATCAATATCATCATTGAAAGGCACGAATGCAATACAAGAGCTCAAAAACTCAATCTCATGAATAACTCGCCCAATTACTCAAACTAAAAAAGGTACTATCTCAGAGATAGGAATGGAAACAATACCTTCATCATCAACACTGAAGCAAAAATGAGTGAATGGCTATAATTTCAAACGTTTTCATCAAAACTTCTCATAACTTCAGGAAAGAGGCTTATGAGCCTGATATAAGAGTATGGATACTATGAATTAAGTGACATGACCGATATCTTTCAAACTTGAATACTCTTCCTTCTACATACAACTTTACATTAGCTACAACTCATAACTCCCACCAGGATACATATGACTACTTCACCAAGTCCTAGGACTCCAAGTCTAACTGCATACACTTATTATATTCAAGCCTAAATCTAAATCATAGGGTACTACACATAATAATTATGTTAATCTAGACCACAAACTTCATGTTCTATACCTCTGTAGAAAACCTCATCTACTACTCCTTTCTATTATATTCAACCAACCTCGAGTCCAAATCATGAAGCACCTGATGCATCGTGCATTCATCCACATACCATCAATACCACATTCAAGCCTAGTTCTATTACTATCCCAATATCCTTACTTGAAACCCTCAACAAGAAATCATCAATAGGATACTACAATCATTCACATAATGACCACCACACATGCAAGCCTATCATTTTAACCACTTTATGGATTCTTTGAAGTCAACATATCTTAAGAATTCTCATGCCAATCTTAGCATCTCTACACTGACAATTGCATTCACTTCTACCAAGAAGTATACCAAAATACTCTTACCTATCTATTTCACACAACAAGATCTTATCTCGACTTTCTCTACGTCTATAACATTAAATGAAATAAGCACACCTCAACTATCACAATAAGGAACAACCACTCTCTCTAATCTGCCACCACTTATCTACTATCATTAACATCGGTATCAAAATTAAAAAGAAAGGATCACTAAAATGGCTTAGAGTGGCAGATCATAAGCACGATTCATTCAAAAAATCTGATCTAAGAACATTCATAAAGTAACATGATCTCACTAGACTTTTAAGGACTATCATGGATTTATGAAATAGAGCATACTCTGAAACATAAAAGCATATATCATGTCCTATATAACATATGGTTAGAAATTCATAGATTCAAGAAATAAGATCGGAATCGCTAAAGGAAGTTACCACTTCTCACTCTAGGAACTGAGCATGAACACGAATCAATATGAAGTATATAGGTCTGGGCCACAGGTATGGCTCTGATACATAGGGCAGGTATAAGGTATCACCTCGACTGTAGTAAAGGAATGTAATAGATGGAAAAACATTGGTGTATCATCCTGCTTAAATCATCACTTCTTAAAACTCAAGACCCACTTTGGTTCATTACCTTATCATCTCTCCCTTAGCTCGAAGATCACTATTCTAAGCCTGCAGAATAAATTTCTACACTTAGCTATAAGCACACTGCTCCACACAACAAAGTATCACTATTCACAAGAACACTTAAACTCCCAGTTACGAAACTGCTACTGGGCCTCATTCTAAGATACTTCCCTTAACTTCCTTATATTTTATAGGCATATTTCTATATTTTCTGCTCTTATTGGTGTACAAATCCACTTTCTCTAACTCTTATGATCTAACCTCTTCTCTTTAGCCTACTAACACTCATATTCTAGGTTCACATATTCCTAACTTTGTTGAAGGAAACTTGAACTATAACCGAAGACTCATCATTGTATATATACATCTCCCTTCGAACCAATTCTTATGGATACTAAATAAAAAGAAAAATTCATATCCAACCTTTTTCACATTAGCAGATAAAGGATATTAACTAGTCACCCAAAATAACTCATAAAATTAAAGCCTCATACAACTTTATACTATCTTGAATACATATATTAGGCTTCTTCTTGCCAAATGACTTAGTCTCATTCACTATTTACATCTAAGGGTCACATACCCCCCATTAGTAACACACACTCCTTACAAGTTAATATCTTAATCTCTCACATACGTTATGTCAAACCTACTAAATCAAATCTTAAAATAAGCACTATCACACTTATAATGTTATTCCCTCTTTTTTCATACCACTCATCTCAAATTCAAGATTAGGGTCTAGTACTAACATGCACATTGCACACTGCTTGCATATTATACCAACTTACAACTACTAGGTGAAATTAAGAAATATTTCTACTAAGACCTCATGATAAATATTCAATCATCGTCTCACTGTCTGTCTAATTATAGTCTATCACCACATCTTTTTCACAATTTAGGTACTATTTAGCCATTTATTACACCTCTTTGGCTAGCTATGTTCATATCCCTCTAAATAAAATGGGGATCTCTCTTCAAAATCACAAGACTAGCTTAGATCTATCATCTCATGACTACTTCTCCCTTTTGTTCAACATATTTACTAGATCTTTACTAACACAAAGACACATTAGCATAAAACTCTTCTCATGGTTCGAGTGTACTCTAACTCATCCAAACTAATTCTAGTTACATGCCTCAACCAACCACCCTTCTCACTATTTGGTTTCTACTCCTGTAACTCCATCTTTCTAGCTTTAGGATAATTCTATCAATTATAACTTATAATACCTCAAATCATATTCTCTCAGGTGGTAACAATAAGCAATTTGGGACATAACTTCCCTCTCAAAGATAACATTTGAAGCAAGGTTTAAGGAAGAGATTCTGGGAGTACATCTTGCTTTGGCTCAATGCATGCTTCAAGTGAATAAGAGTGCGTTCTTTCGAATCAATAGACTTAAGCACACTAATCGGCTCCTCTTGGGCCTTGTGTCATCTCTTTACTCTCTGAATACTTTATCTAAAAGTAACTCATCAATAAGAATTTGAGCTTTATTATTCCAACCACCTTGAGTATGAGGTTTAGTCAGACAAATTTGAGCAACACACAAATTAGAAGGGAACTTATATAGAGTTAAATTATATCGCACGAACTCAGAATATGAAAGAAGTGAAATAGTTTCTAATATCTTATAGCCTCTTGATTATAAGTATGGTGAATTACACATCCATAAGCAAGACTCTACTAGACACGACTTCATATATTCTCAAGGAATCTTGAACTCTATCTCTGATACCAAGTTTTTTACGCCCTAAAGGGGTACCCTAGGTGTGACCGACACTTAGAGATTATTGCTAGTCCTTAAACGAACCACTTTGCCTATTCGCACATTCATTTTATTCAACACTCTATCGGAGGAAGACTTAACTCATCAAAAAAATAACTCAACATGATAATCAAATAGATAACTTATGAAATAAGGCCAAAGGCCAACAATCTATCTAACCCTATCAATAAGACTAGTATGAATAAAACTAGCCAAAAGAAAATATACAATCAACACATCAATAATTTAGTCTATGAAGCCTTTATCAACTATCTAAGTGGTGCCAATAACATGTTCATGGCTACCTTAATCTAAATAAAAGTAAAAGTCTAAACTCTAAAGCTAGATGATAAAATAGTGACATCCTATGAAAGTAGAGAGAACTCGCCAATTAGCTGGAATATGGAAAAGATCTTCAACGGTGCACCTGTTGATGATGATCACTAATACTTATCCCTGCATCATTAAAGGATGCAAATCCAAATAAATGTCAGTACGTGGAATATATGAGTATGTAATATAGCAAAGTGAAATATGCATAAGATAAAATAACATCAACTCAAGTAACTCAATCAAGAGTAAGGAACTCAATTAGGATGTCATAAGTCCAAAGCAAGAGTAAGGTTTAGAAAAAGACCAATCATATACAATCTAATTCAATCCAATCAGAGTACTATCAAGACCTATATAGGAGTTTCTCTAATCCGACAACCATTACCTATGAGTCGGTGATGTACAACAAGCCAATATTGTTGTCATGTCTATCCGATATTTTACCAAGGTAGGAGAAGAATCAACCAATCTTAGATCAACAATCAATCAATCAAGTCCTATCTTGTCATGACCATAACATAGGGAAGCAGCTAGCTTTAAAGGTTCAATTATCTCTTACGTTTAGCTACATAGTTATTAAGTTCAAGTTGTTACTTACTCGTACCTGGTGCTCGATACTCCTCCCAAGACTCAATGCTCATAAGATAATTAATCCCAATCAAACCAATCAATAAGTCTCATATGGTCTCTTATCAGTTCATCAATTTTATCCAATCAATCCTACCAACCAATCAATTATCCAATCATTCCCAATCATTTGTTTAAGAGTGGTTTGGAAAATCATTTATGACAAAATTCAGTTGAGACCAATCACTTGATGTCAATTATGAAGATATAAAGGACTATCAAGCATATCAAGACTATTATCATGGTTACATCCCAATCATAATCATGCATTCACAAATTCAAGGCTTTAGCTCAATTCTTAGGAATTTACATCCAATATTAGAATTTATGAAATAAGTAGTTTAAATCATTTGTTCAAGAAACAAGTTCATAGAAAATATCAATTACGCAATATTATGTAAAATATGTTAAATTTAAGAAAATTCTGAAGAAACACAATCATGAGGACTCAATTCATTCATAAATCAACCTACCATATTCATGATTTAGTTTAGCCTTACATATCTGGAATGAAGATTGGACAATCAAACGTTGAATATTCTACTTGACTTTTCTAAACTCTAGCCTTCTTTTTTCTCCTCAACCCTAGTTCTTAAAGTTTAAGAGCGTAATTGATAGCAAAATCATGCTTAGGAATGGATATGAAGTCGAAAATGGTCTTAAAAAGATGTGAGTTAAGTATAGGATATGTGGAGAAAAGACTAAAATCCCCCTCATTGAAGTTGAAAAATATAAGAAAAATACACATAAATCGCATTCTTGAAATGCATTTTATGTAAAAAAACATAAATCACATTTGCTTATGCTTTTTATGTTTCATTTGCATAAAAAAGGTTTCTTGGCAGATTTCAGGAAAATTTGCACTTTGAGGAAGCAAGTTCGAGATGCGGACTGGTCGCGCGCTTTTCTGGAATTGAAATTTTACCCCAAAAATTATCTTTTGATCCGATTGGCCTAAAATTCAATCGGATTGACCAAAAAAGTTAGAGGTGATACATTATGTGAGTGCGCTATCTTCTAGAGGTATTTTGGTAAATTTTTGGGTATAACATATTGTCTACACTTAATATCACAAGAGTTATTGGCCTTCTAAACAGTTTCACCAAGGTTAACATTCAAAGATTAGACCTTTATCACTAGTCACATAATAATCATGACTCACAACATACATTCCTACTCTAAAGAATAATTGACAATCATTTAACCATCAATACTCCATGTCCGTAGGCCTAGACATGAAATATACCATCAATATATATTATATTAAGAAATAAGAATAAATTTATAACTATTCAATTGAGAAAATCCAACCTACCTAGGCGCCAAATAATTGTTGAAGGATCATAGCATGATTCTTGACTTTCGAAGGGAGAAACTATGGAGACGGGCTTGAAATCTGTGGGTTGTAGTCTTCCTTGCGCTAGGAATCTCTTCTTCCCTTATCTCCAAGTCTAGAGCAGGCTTTTGGAGATTTCTAAGGTAACCTCATTTATTTTGACTCTTAAGGGAAGAAGAAGATAATAGAAATATGCCCTTTTTAGCTTTTCACCTATCGGATTCCGCTCTAACGGCCTAATTCTCGCCACAGCAGCCCAGTACGGACAATGCACAGTAAAATAGGCATAACGTTTTACTCTAAACTCTAAACGAGGAAAACTCGATGGCGTTGGAAAGAAAAATCATAGTTTAGTTTGATAGGTCATGGACACCTAGTTCTTTATATGCTGAGAGATATGGTCGTTTAAAATTGATTCTAGTTTAAAATCAAGTCCAAAACTAAATCGAAAAAACACTTTCAACTTAACTTTATGCTTGGGCATTATAAAACCTTAATTCACAACTAATGCACTCGCATACCAAGGAATTGATCCCAGTCTTATGATGAATGAGATTCGTATATATTTACCACAGATATTTTTACTAGCGACGGGTTAGGTCATTACAATTAATAAGATAAATTTGAGGTAGAATGTAAAGGAGGCAGAGGTTTCAGGTTCGATTTCCACGAAGCCCTGCAAGGTGAAAGAAGGGATGAACTGGCTGACCCTGGTATAGACAATACCTGAATATGTGGGCCCGAGAATGGGGGTCGTCATAATTAGTATCCTCATTTGTAGGGGTGGATCTGTGTAGATGCGAGGGGTACTACGCTACCCCGTGATCTCAATTGAAAATCTGTTTATACATGTGTATATATATATATATATATATATATATATATATATAAGTAAAATATAAATATTAAATGTGACATCTTTAGAAATAATGAGTCTCGTGGTGCCTGTAGTTAAACCTCAAGTTAACTATTATAGGGATGAAAGTCCGAGCCCTGATGTGAGTGTATTTTCTTAAAACTTTTTTTATCATGAAAGACATAGATAGCAAATTTATTGTGAAAAAAGAAGGAATGACATGTAAGACCCTTGTACTTAGTTCTGTTTGTTAGTTGAATCCTCTTATTCGTTATTTTGCCAACTAAACCCTTAAACTCATCAGAACACAAAATTTTAAACCCTTCTAACCATTGACTTGACTTATATGGCATTAATATTTCTGAATGGGAAATATGTGATTACACGCATTTGAAAGTGAATAAGAACAATATTTTACTTTAAAAAAATCAATTAAACAAAATTTAAGAAGAAGAAAAAACATCTTCTTCAACCCTCTATCACCCACCCACAACTTTCTTCTTCTTTACCGCCCGCCCCAACTTTCTTCTTTCTCAGCCCTTTTTTTCTTAATCGTCGAATTTACCCACCACATCCACTCCTCTGCTCTTCTTCTCCATTCCGTTCTTATTTTTTGATATAATCAGTCACCCCTAATCCCTTAGTTGTGCTCCCACCCCTATCCCTTCATAAATTTTTGTTTTTAGGTTTAAAAAGCATTGAGGTCATTATTTTATTAGTTGGTTTTAAAAAGGAGATGTGAATAATGTGAAGGGATATTGTGAGTATTGAAAATTTAAAACTCCATTGATAAGTTTGAAAAAGCTTGAAAAATAATAAATGGATCTTGTGAATTTGTAAAATTAAGTAAAAAATTTTATTATTGTTCATTGGGTTTGTGTTGATGAACTTGTAGTTGAATTTATAAGTTAAATTGGGAAATTTTTTATCTTGGGTATGAATTTGGTGCTCAATTTATGACCAAATATGAAGAAGATGGGTATTTAAAAATTTTCAAAAATTATAAAATTGATCTATTTTATTCTTTTAACACTTAATTTCTTATGTGACATTAAAAAATAACATGAAATTCCACGTATAATTGAGTTTATTACATGCGCATTGACCAGAGGAGAAAATGGATTAAAATGTTTGTGTTCTGATGGGTTTAAGGGTTTAGTTGGAAAAGTAATGAGTATGAGGGTTCAACTGACAAACGAATTCAAGTACAAGGGTCTCCCTAATTATTCTGCCTAAAAAGAATTATGAATAAGTAGATTAGAACCCTAGACCTCTTGTAAGTACAATCTTAACTAAACCAACATAACAAGTCTAAATTTTGTATGCAGATATGTTAATAAATATTAAGTATTATCTTGCTTTATGCTAAAGTTTTTGCCATAGATTACTGTTCAATGCAGAGTGACACCAGAGATTCAAATTTCTGAATCCACCTTTATTCATTTGTAATATCAAGTGTGTTATAAACACAATGATGATTATAGAACATTTGGTTCTTTCAAATTCTTGTTTATTACATGCTTGTTAATAATAGTAGATATATTTGACCTCATTAAAATTTGAAAAATGAGGCCTAGCCCCTTACTCATACTCATTATTATTTTTAGGTTCTTTTTATTTTTAATAAAAGTCTACTTAGAATAAGTACTTGAGTGGTCCAATATTTATTAAAAAAGGGTCCGACTTATAAACAACATATTAAGGCAATGGACTAAAGTTAGAGGCTTTCATGACTGTGCAAGGGAATTTGGAATTAATTAACACCACATGTGTAAAGTTCATAGTTAACTCATGCTTAAACTAATACTTTTGTCGTCCCTTTTTAATTTCATGATAAGGTTTACCATAATTTTTAAGAAAAAATTAATTAGAAGTATTTTTTGACTAATATATCCCTTAATAATTATTTAATTTTTATTTATATATGTTCCTTATAATTGTAGAATAATTAATGCTAAGGACAAAGTTGAAAAAAAAATAATTCTATCTTGATTGTTTAAATTGACAACTATTTTAGAACAAGTATTTTTAATATGCATGACAACTAAAAACAGAAGAAAGTAGTATTTATATTGATATACCCCAAGGTATTTGTAAGACTACATTTTGGTAAAGAGCATAAGAGGTATCTTTTTTTTTGGTGCAAAGGGGATTTAATTTATATTACTAAGAGTGAGTAACATTTAAAAGAACACCCACATATGTGGGGCGCTCAGTAGTGTTAGTTTGGGCCACATTCCGACCCTAGGAAATATTAGAATTAGAGTTTGTTTTCCTAACATAAGTAGTTCGTAAAATGTCTTCTTCCACTTCTTTTTATGCAAACACTGGAGGAACTAGCAAAATAGATGGTTCACCAAAAACTGCCTTGTCTATTCCTACTTTGGCCAAGGCATCAACTACTTTGTTTTGTTCTCTAAACACACGGGATAGCCCTCTTACATCCAGCTTCTTCATTAAGTACCTGCAATCACCAATAATGTTATCATAAACTAAGTTATTATGGTGTATCAAACGAATAACTTCAGTTGAGTTAGTGCTAATTTCTAGCTTATGCTTAATAGCTAGAAGAAGACCCCTCTTGAGAGCATGGAGCTCAACACATATTGGGTCAGTGTAAGAGGTGATTTCCTTGAAACCAAGGACCCAATGTCCTAAATGGTTTCTGAATATCCCTTCTAGTCTGTCTAGGTTGGGATTTTTGGTAACTCCACCATCAATATTAAGCATAAGGTTGCCTATTTTAAGAGGTTCCCATTTGACATGAATGATGGTTTTAGGGACTGAATTCTCATTGGCCTTGGTGATAAGGAGGCGGAATTAAGTGGCTTGGACAATGGGATGGTAGGTGTTAATGGTTTTATTTTTCTTATTGAAGTTATTGTTTCTGGTAAGCCACATGTTCCAAAGGCAAAAAGGAATGAGATTATTCTATTTTAGCCACTTGTTGAATCTCTTTCCTTTGGTGTTCAACCAGGTACTCAACCATTTTTTAGTGTTGATGGAGGTAATGTCTACAATAGTGTTTTCAATGCTTCTGCTCATGATGCTAGTCTAGAAAGAATATGCATTATTGCATTGGAAGAACATATGGTCAATATCTTTCTTTGGGGTATCACAAAAGAGACATTGGGGGTCTAAATTTATGCCCTTGTTATGGAGGTAGTGTTTGAGGGGATTCTAGAGTGGTACAGGAGCCAGAGGAAGGCTTTCACTTTGTTGGGAGTTTTTGCCGCCCAGATTCTTTTAAAATTATTCTCAGTAATCAAGTTGGTTTCTTTTTAACTATCCCTATTGATGTGGTTATAATTTGTACCCAACAAGAAGAGACCATTATAGGTTATCCCCCATACATAGATGTCTTTTTGTTTTTCCTCAGTAGAGAAGGGGTAGCTTCTGATGGTGTTTTGGAGGTCCTCAGAGAGGTTAAAGGGAAGTTTTTTAAAATTTCAGTTGCCATTATAGTATAGGTCCCTCACTTTCAGGTTTTCTTTCTCTTTCAGTAAAGGTACCTGAATGGTCTTTCTAATTGCATTGTAGTGGTGGGGTATCCAAGAATCTCTGATAAAGCCAACCTTGTCTCCCTTTGTAATAATTCATCTAGTGGCACTAGCATTGTCCTTCCTTTTTAGATGTTATTCCAGGTTTTAGACACAATTCTCTTAGGCTACTGGTTGCATTTGGCTTGTGATATTTACTAACAAGTACCTTACTCTAAAGGTTGTTTGGATTTTGAATAACTCTTCAAGCTAGGTTAGCATGGATGGATCTATTTCTGATCTTACTTTTTTAGATACCTAGGCCGCCATTTTCTTTAGAACTTACAATGGTATCCTACTTGATGAGGCAGAGCTTCTTTTTTAGTAGTAGTTCCCCAAATGAAGTCTTTTGAACTTTATTAATGGTGTCAACTATTTTAGAGGAGAGCTTGATGTACTGCATTACATGGGAGGGAATAATGATAAGGGAGGATTTAGCTAGGATAGTTTTGCTAGTCATGTTCAGTAGATTTGTTTTCCATCCAACCATTTTTTTTCATGTTGTCAATTACAAAATGGAAGTCTTCATGGTGGACTTTTTATGAAAAAAAGGAAAACCTAGGTACTTCTCAAAGGTCTCACAAGCCTCTATGTTAAGGATGTTTGAGTACAAAGCTTTTGTGCCAGGGGAGCAATTTCTAGAAAAGATGACCTTAGATTTAGTTAGGGTGACTCTTTGGCCATATTGGGAGTTGAAAATTTGCATAATATTGTTCATGATGGTACAATTTTAAGCATAATATTTGGCAAAAAGGGTAAGGTCATCTGCAAAGAAAATATGGGAAATCTTAGGACTATTGGTGATGATTTTAATGGGAGACCAAAGCTTGTTTGATACAATATCATCAATGGATCTAGAGAGTCTTTCCATACACATGATGAAAACATAAGGGGGCATTTGGTCTCCTTGTCTAATACCTCTTGAGGGGTTGAAGAATTTGGTCTTCCCTCAATTGACAAGGACTGCAATAGATCTAGTGCTGACATATGATATGATGAGCTTAGAAATCTTCCTAGGGATATTGAATAAATCCAAGGTTTTCCTAATGTAAAATCATTCTAACATGTCAAAAAGCTTTTTCTATATTAATTTTCAGGATTATGTTGGCTTGTTTTCCTCTTATTTTTCCAAAGTGGGAGATATACTCTTGGACAAAGATAGCATTGTTAGAGGCTCTTCTATTGGAGAGAAATCTAAATTGACTAGGTCCTATGATACTGGGGAGGATTGGATTAATACGGTTTACAATGATCTTGGTCACAAGCTTGTATATAATATTCTAGAGCCCAATGAGTTTGTAGTTCCAAAGGGTGGAAGGGTTGGAGCATTTAGGAATAAGGCATAAAATGATTTAATTAGCCCCAAGGGGCATTATAATAAGGCTAAAAACTTCCTTGTAGAATGTTGTTGTTTTCTCTCAAACAATGTCCCAATACCTTTGGTAGAACATGTGATGGAGGTCATCAGGGCCAGGGGCCTTGCGGGGCTTGAAGAAGATGAGAGCTTTTGTGATTTCTGTGTCTCTCAAGGAGTATCCAGGGTGGAAAGGGCCTTAGTATTTAGATTGTTGTGCCTATAATGAAGGTTGGAGAGGCTTCTTTTAGAACAGAGATGATCAGATGTATAGAGATTAGAGAAATATTTGAGTATGTGACTTTTCATTTTATCATTGTCATCATACAAATTTCGCACCTCATCTTTTTAAGGAGGAGATTCTATTCCTTCTCATTTTGTTAATGGTGGAGGTGTGAAAAAAGCTGGTGTTGGAATCATCCTCACTGAGCCAGTTAATCCTGGATTTTGTTTGCCAAAATTCAGTCTTAACTTTGAGAAGATTATCATACTTATCCAAGAGCTCAGTTTCTAGGTTTTAAAGAAAGGAGCTTTGGTAGTAGTTGTGGAAGTTCTAGATGCCTTTAAGCCTAGAAATAATTCTTCTCATTTGATTAAAGATGTTGCCAAAACTGGTTTTGTTCTAGATTTGAGCCTATTTTTGGAACAAGTCAATTGTACTATGAAGACTATGTTGACTATTGAAATTCTGCCTGCCAAGGTTCTTAGAAGTAGGATGTCCACACTGCATGGATTCCATTTTGAAGGGTTTGGTAGACTTGTTGTTATGGTTGTTCATAAGATTAATGAGAAGATGACAATGATCTAACTTAGTTCTAGGGAGCTGAGTGACAAGAGAGATAGGGGAGAGCTTTATCCAGAGGTTATTAGCAACACATCTATCCAACCTTTCAAGGATAAGATTTCTTCTATTCGTGTGTCTCTTATTTGTCCAAGTGTATTTTGCAACCCTTAAAACCTAAACGTACCATATTATATCGACTAAGACAATTCTAAAAGAGATTGGTCTTATTGTTGTTAATACAGTTTCCCCCTAATTTCTCTTTGGCATGTAGAACCTCATTAAATCCCCCCCTCCCCTCAATAATCTAGTATTCTTTATAAGTTTGAGACATGTTACAAAGATCATCCCAGAGTTTATTTCTAGTGTTAAATTCAGGGCTAGCATAAATAGCAGAAGAAAACCAAGCTTTGGAATTGGGGAATGCCTTGACCATGACATGGATTTCTAAGGTGTGATAGAGATGTTATCGAGCTTAAGGATGTCTTCCTTCCACATGATCACTATCCCACAATAGACACCAATGGAAACAGATTGGATTTAAGAGTCAAACTTTAGCTCTTCAGTTAAGTGCTTATGTTTAGACATTTTGGTTTCAAGTAAGACGAGGAGGGAAGGTTTGTGAATCCTCACCATAGACTCACATTATCTTTTGAAGTTAGAACTATTGGCTTCTCTAGCATTCAGATAATGAAGTTCATCATGATCAATTGATTGGGTATGGTGTCCTGGACTTTCTTTCCTCTCTCTATCTTGGGAGTCTTCTTGGATGCTTTCAAAGGGTTCGGAGCTATAGCTGCAGGTACTGTGTCCATCCCATTCCTCAAGTTCAGAGTACAGACAATTATGCATTGTGGACGATGTACTATGATTGCTGATCTAACTGCTCTTCGAATTCCTTAAGCAACAACTTTTCTAATATGAACACCTCTGGGCATTGTTCTCCTAAACTTGCTAAAAGTTATTCCATTTTATGATTGCTTTTTTTTAGCAGTTCTAACAATAGAGTCTCGTTTATTATAATTTCCTTTTCTTACTTTCTCTGGCTTTTGGGAGGGTCTTGGGGTCAGAAAGTCCAGGTTTACCATTGGAATGAAGTTCGTACTTTGAGAGCTGGAAAGGTATGGGAAGAACGGAAAGAAAGGTAGGCTTTGAAAAGTCTAACCCATCAGAAAATTTAATTCTTGCATCGACATCATATTGTAATCCCTATTTATTGGGTTTGCTTTAGGGTTTTTATTCAGATCTGCATGTCCAAGCTCTAGATGGCATGATCCATTCCCTCTTTGATTATTTGGGCTAGGTATGCCGAATCTTGGATGGCCAGTATCACTAATTTCCCTTAGACATTCACTTAGAATGTGATCTGTTTGCCCTGGAGGGCGAGTTCCAACCAAGATGTTGGGATGTGGTTTGGAGGGAGTGGTGATGTTGTAAAGAGGAAGGTATTGGCTTGTGGGGCATTGGAGGATGATGGGTTGGACACCATTATTATTGCTTGAAGGTTCTAAATTTCCATTGCATTCTTCTCTTAAAGGGGCTTACCCTTTTCTGTGTAGTGGAGTAAATTGATTGTTAGTTGATGCGATCTCAACAGTCATATCAACTGGAGCAACATGATGATTGTTCTCTATAGAGTGAGAGATATTTTGGGGAGAGAAAATCGAAGAGATGGCGTCCATGTTTGTGTTGGGGGATGGATTACGGACTAAAAGGAGCTGGGGACCATCGTAATCTTTTATATTAAGATTTGATAGAGTATTAGATATTGCAAACCTTCCTTGGATTTGTTTGTTGCCAACAGTAATGTTTGTGGCGGAGAAGTGGTTGCAGAAGGAATAAGGCCATTAATGGCATTTTTATTTGGACTTTGGGCTTTAAGGATTAAATTTCCTGGCCCACTTTCACAATTCCTTTTATTATTTTTGTCATTTTTTTAATTATTTGAGAACAAATAATTAATATTATTTTTATTGATTTTTTATGTTGTCCTCTATCCCAAGGTGTTTGGGTTAGGGTAGAGGTGTCGAGGAACTTACCTGATTGGGGGTCATAAGCTTTTACTTGTGTTGTTACTCGATTCCGATGGATGTGTCTTGTTTCCCCATTGTCTGCAGGATGAGCTTGGTTCTTTTTTTTTGTGTTTTTAGCAGCTAATATCACGCTCCATGAGGGTACCCTAAGTATGGTCGGCACTCAGAAACCATCTCTGGCCTCTGAGAGAACCACTTGGTCTCATCACTCATTCGTTCATCAGTAGAAAACTTAAGTAAAAATAAGAATACTTATGTGGTCTTGCCATTATCAACATCAAATGAAATAAATAATCCTTAGAAGAAGTAGTTTCAAAAGAGAACAACTCCAATTACATCATCAAACTCTATATATGAAGCCTCTAACACTATCAGACGGTGCCAATGACATGTACATAGCTACCTTAAAAGAAATATAATACTCAACAATAATAAAAGGATAAAGAGTTCCTCCAAATACAAGAAGGACTCACCAAATAGCTGAAAAGTAATGATCTTCAACGATGCGCCTATTAAGGATCTCTAACACTTGTATCATAAAATAATGCAGGTCGAATGACGTCAGTACATGAAATGTACGAGTATGTAAAATGGTAGGAAAGTAAAGACAGATATCAAGAAACTCTTGTCAGGAAGACTCGGCTCACAACTCAACATCATTTCAACATCCATATAGAATGCAAGTTTAAAAATAATAATAATAAAAATAAGCAATGCTTACTTAGTCGAGAGTTTCTCTAACCAACAACCATCACTTATGAGCTAGTGATGATACAATGAAGCGATGCCGATGCCACATCCATCAATACCTTGCCAGGGTAAAGGACATCACCATCTTGGATCCAATCATCAAAGTCTACTTTTTAGAACTTAAGAGGTATAACCTCCATCCTACGCTTGCTACGTAGTTTTGGAGTTTGAGTCAATTAAACTCTTACCCAACTCGGTGCTCAATACTACTCCCAAAATAGATGCTCATATTAACATCATCATCTAGTCTTATTGGAAAAACATCAAACCCATCTTATTACCTCTTCATCAATCATTAAACTTCAAAAAATTATTTACATTTCATCAAAACATCATTTACTCAAATTTATTTAAACTTAATTCTTTTGCTCTTTCAAAACTCAATAAAATACATATATAGATTAATTTAAATAACTCTTTTTGTCAATAAATATTTAAAGCCAACATCTTTACTCAAAACACATGTAAAAATATTCATGAACATCAAATCAATTAGGATTCATGGAAAAGTAGCCACGAACAATAATTCCAATAATATAAGAGATAAAAATAATAATAATCTCAATGCATAAATATATCTAATTCAATAGAAGAAGAATTAGCTCATTTAGAATTCAAGAATTAAGGCAAAACTCAACTATAACTCAATTATGATGAATTTAATTATTGGACGCATGGATAAACTCAGTCCAATTCTATGAATAGTCTTACATACCTGAAATTCAAAGGTTTACTCTGAATTGAAGAGCTTAATGACCACTCTTGAACTTCTAGCCTTTTTCTCCCTACCGGAGCATTTTGTGTATTATCCAGACTATAAGAATTACCAGAATAGTATTTCTACACTACTAAAAACTAAAACTATATTTGAGAATGAGTAAAGAAGTGTATAAAGAGAAGAATTGCTTGAGAAAACTTGATGAATAAAATAAGGAAATAAGGTGGGTATTTATAGGTGTGAATGGGGGACCTAATAATAAATAAAAATAATTACAAAGAATGATCTTAAAAATTCAATAGAGGCTTGTGATCTCATGGATGATGTCAAATAGAGGACTATTGATGTCATGGGTGATGTCAAATGGATCTAGATCTTTTCATGGTTTGTGACATGAACCTTCTTTTAATGAAATACCCTTTTTCGGAGCTGCGTTTGAATAAGATAACTTCCTAATTAGGATTTGGTGTCTCATATGAATTATATATTTAGAAGTATACTTTTATGTCGTTCAAGAATAAACCGATTTGGTGCATCCTATCGTGAGATATGATTTTTCTTCTACAAATACTCCATTTCATCACAACACCATGTCTTACAAAAAATAATTTATTTTACCTACATATCCTCCGAATCTTAAGATATAATGAAAGTTATAGGTAATGCCGTTGGGGTTATTCAGAAATTTGAATCACCTAATTTGGACTATTCTATGAAAAGTTATGTACAAAATACAGAAGCAATATCATTTTCATCGAGAATTGAAACACCACATACAACGTTTTAGGGGGTGTTACAGCTAACTAATTGCAAGTCTTACATCATTTTTTCTTTCTTTGTCTTAGTGGGTGATTGTTCCTCTGCGTTTGTTGGTTTGATTTTGGAGCAATTCTTAACTATATGGCCTATTCACTCACAATCAATACACATAATTCCTTGCCCTCTGTAGACCACTCTTTTTATATGAGAACTAATTGTGATTTCATTTTTAACTGGTACTTCTAGAGGCACTTGAATGCAAATGCGGGCATAGTGACCTTGAAGAGTAGCTGAAGTGCAGGTGTCAATTTTTAGTAGCCTCCCTAGTTTTGGTTCAATTTGTTCTAATATTTGTCTGTCATAGAATTCGTTGGTAGGTGAGGTAATCTGACCCATATTGCAGTGTGGGTAAGCATCGAGGTTTGTGGGACGAAGTTAGGTTCCTACTTTTTGACTGAAATAAAATTTTCAAATACGAACCATGGTCCTTTGTGTAGCGCTTTGTTCAAATTGGCTGCTATGCTGAATTTTGCGACATGATAGTCACAACCCAAATCTATCAAAATGAGGGGTTCGATTGGTTTTCAAATGTCTATTAGTTTTTTTTTAAAATAAGCATATGACAGTTTTTTCCCAAACACTTTGATGATTACTGATAGGGATCATGGTCGGTAGAACCTTTGCTTGTCTTCCTCAGTAAGTGTAATGATGCTTTGCTGAGTGAGGAGATCCATAGGTTGGGGGAATAATCTGGGGGACTTTCATATGTTTGGTTCAGATTCTTGGCTTTATCAAGACGGATTTCTTTACAAGAGTGAGGGTTTTGGTTCTCCTCTAACATTGTTCAAGTGGATTAGGTGGTCTCAGGGGCGGAGATCTCGTGGATTGGTGTGTTGACAAGGTCATTACTCTAAAAAAGGCATTTTTCTAGAGAGAGAATTTTCTTGAGGTTCTTTTAACTAGTTACGTAGCATAGGAGGTATCTATGAATGTGTAAAGGTTAAGGTGTCTCGATAAAGGGTAAGTATTGGGAAGACCAATCCTCGACATCATTTTAGTTTAAGATTGTTAATGATTGAATACATATGTTTTTCATACTCACTTTACACTTGTTGTACTTTTTATGTGCAGGTTTTGTTCGGGGCACGAGCGGTAGACGTGGTGCTCTTGATTACTGATGATAATTTTATCTTGGCATCGTCAAAGTGAGTTGCTTAGCTGGTTACAACATCCGACTCCATCTCTTTGCTATTCTTGTCTTTTCAGACAACTATGAGATATTTCTGACTTGTATTCACATTTCTAGTCAATTTGTACTTATGCCACCATATTTTGGGAGATATAACTCTTATTTCCTCATATTTTTGGTTATGAAACGTTGTTAATAACTTATTTTCTGCTTCACTTTACTTTGGCACTATACTTTTTAAAATGGATTAAAATTAAATTATAGTTTGCCTGGATTTGGATAGGTGTCATCACGGCTATCTCAATTTTTGAATCTTGAAAACAACTTCTCAAAATAACTTGATTTCGACAGATTGGTCAAACAAATTATAAGTCGTATATGTTTTAGTAAAATCACTTAGTCGGAAAAATAAAAAATAAGTATCACTTTAGAAAGTTAAGAGTACATTAAATATTTTTTTTTCAAATCTACTTCTATTTCGAAAAATGATCTAAAAAGTTTGAGAAAAGTTAAAAGGTGATTCGAGGAGATAGAAAAGATAATTTAAACAAAAACGTTTATAATTAACGTTATTAAGTATTTTTCCAAAAAGTATGTTGAAACCTCAATGACACTTGTTTTGTATCCGGAGACCAACATGGATTCGACCGAACCTAATAATTTTGACTCATCGTAGTTTATATGTGTATTAATAATTAATTAAAATTAATACACAAATTAAATTATGAATCTTGTAAATTGAATGAATTGTGATAAATCACAAACTAAACTCATAAAGTTTAAATTATTAATTTGCCAATGTAAAATTCCAAATATTTATGGACGTTATTTTCTTGTTGAGTTATCTTCTTCCTTTTTAAATGATTTAAAAATATTTTTTAATTGTTAGACAAAATAAAATAAATAGCAAGGGTTGTTGGTATCTAAATTGTGAACTTCTGATGATTTACCTAAGTGTGTTTTTAAGTTTCCATTTATATTTTGTCCCTATTTTTAAAAATTGCCCAAATAAATCCTTTAAAAATTATCATTTTTTTTTGTTGCTTAACATTACAAACAAAATATTCAACTATGATTTGGCCTTTGCAATAACTTATAAAATCTTAAACAATAATGGTCTAATATTTTTCACAAAATATTTAGTTTGTTCAAAATAATTTTTTATGGTCTCAAAGTATCTATTAATTGTAAAAAAACAAAACATTAATGACTAAATAACTATCTCGCAAAGAAACATTCAGATTCTTTTTGGTGAACTTCTTGGCCTTTTCCCATATTCTCCTCCCCTCAGGCTTCAACTATGTAACAGACTGACAAGCGGCATCTAAAAATATCCTCTATCTTAAATTTTAAAATTGTGAGTTTAAATTATTAGGAGAGCAAAAAAGCGAGAGCTTTTATTGAGAAGTTAATTGTTTATTTTATATTTTAAGACAATGTAATACACTTATCATGAGATGAAATCTCAAATTCTTTAAAAGCTTGATTTCAGAATTTCATATCACGATTTCACAATTTTTTATATAAGTTTATGTTTTGTAAATTTTTTTTTTATCATTTTATATCTACATAATTTATTGCAAGAATAGCAAATAAGTGCTGAAATATACACGAAATATTACGATGATATAACGACTAATGATATTGACCAATAAACAACTCAATAAATATAGTACAATACACTAACTCATGCTCAATTTAACTTTTTACTGAACTAAAATTCAGTCAATAAATATTTTTTTTTATAAAAATACTGTTATTATAGTGTATTATACTTTTGTTATATGAAATTTTGCTTATTTGGTAAGATTATATAAAGAATTTAGGCAATTTCAATAGTTTTCACAACTTATAAATTGTTTATATTTATGAGCAAAAAATATAAATTAAAAAAATTTAAATTGCATGTCCAAACAAAACATCAACTTTATCTGAGATAATTTCATCTCAGGTGTCCAAACAAGCTCTTAAATAAAGAAAAGAAAATAAATAATAAAAGTTGATCCTTTATGTTTGCAAAATTCGCCAGAAAGAGAATGGATCCTACGCCCGCATCAGAATAGGGCTGTCAATTTCAGAATAAGAACCCGACAAAATACATATCAAATTGATTTCTGGTTTAAAAGCTAATGTGTTTGTTTTCATCCCTTTCTGGATAGGTTCAACATAATCAAAGTATGTACGGACCAATTTTGATCTTTTAAGTTTACTAAAATTTAACACGTTTAGTCATTATTATATATTTATAATTTATGTTGGTTAGATGTAACGACAATAGTAAAAAGAAAAGATTAACCATAAAGAAGAAGAAAGTCTCGTAAAATCTTAAATATGCCCGTACAAAAAAGTTATACTAGACATAAAAAATATATATAATAAAAAATTACACCAAACTCTAAAAATAAATCAAAATTAGCAAAAACTATATAAAAAAGATATACCGCTGAAAATAAATTACCGCTAGTTTTTTTTCCAGAGGTCCCATCAAAAATAGCAAATCTCTTGAAGATGAAAATTAACTTTTGACAAACTTATAAAATCTAAATTATTCATTATATAAAGTGACTAGTTTTAAGTTATTTCCTCAGAAATTACGTGTCGTTTGACCTCAAATAGCTTTTGAGAATAATTTGAAAAAATTTAAAAATTAGTGTTTAGCCATATAATTTATTATTACTTGACAAATATATTTGACAAACAAGTTCTAGAAAAAACTAGAACTTGAAAAGTTTTAAAATTTTAAAAATTACCCCAAATTTTTATATTTTATAAAAACACCCATCAATTCTTAATTCCAACTAATATTTATCTACAAACTTACTCCATTAACGTGACCAACCAACACCATTAAATAACATCTCTATCTATTAATAAATAATCAGACTATTCTTTTCTACAATTTATTTTTAATGCGATTAATGTATTATTTTTGCCCATATTGTTATTTTGTTGTTGTTGCTCATTATCAATTATGTTATAAAGGTTTTTGTTAACGGAACATGTTCATTATAAAATGATAATACAAACTTATGGATATTTTTAATAATTTTTAGAACTTGCCAAGAAAAATTTGGAGTCAAACGCTAGCTAAGTTTTTTCTAGAAATTGGAAACTTGAGATATTTACCAAATATATTTGTCAAGTAATGACAAATTATATGTCCAAACATTAGTTTTCAAATTTTTCTTAAGTTTTTTTTTTCCAAAAATTATTTGGAATCAAACGACACCTAAAATAGAGTAGTATTATTTTCTGATTATTGTGGCAATTAAAAAAGAAAAAAAAAAGATGAAGAAGGTTATTTTGGTCAAAGACGAGGGGTGCAAATGCAGCTACTTTAATAAAACCTGACTTTTATTATCAAAAATATTTTCTCTCGGCCTCCGCTTCTCCGCTTTGTTGGTGCAGTTAGGGTTTTCCCAAGGCAAAACGAGGTAAAAACTTTCAACCTTCTTCTGATTCGTTGATTCGATTCACCATTTTCTCACGAACATGTCTTCTTCAATTCACTATCAGAAAAATGAAATCACTATTTTATCGGACGAAAACGTAGAGTTAATTTGTTGAAACATTTATTTTGTGGAGCTAGTGAAATTTTGATTTATTAGTTGCTTGAAACATTATATGTCTAGTTCCTATTCGGTTGTGGAGTTAAAGTTTAAATGTAGCTGAGAGTTAGGTTGGTGTTAAGAAGAGCTTGAAAATGTTATGTATGGAAAAATTCTAGATAGAGGCAGAAAAGTAAGTCATTTCTTCTCGTTTGCCTAATCCTTGGTGGACGAAGTTACAATGTACCTGCACTGGTGGGAAGATGCAGGTATCCAGTGGAATAGGCTGAAAGCTTAGGATAATTCGTATGACATTTAAATTTTTGAGATAGCGAGTTTCAGATCTTTAGGAGAATACTAGGTGCCTATTGGCGTTGTTAACAAGTAATAGGTTTATGACTTGGTATTGATATCATTTTTTAAGATGACTTTAATCTAAGCCAATGATCCTCCCAGGAGATTGGAGTTTGAATCCAACTCAGTCAACAATCTAAAGCCAGTGGCGGTTTGCATTGTAAAAGGATTTATTGTATCACAGTTTATGTACAAACTGTTTTAGGTTTAGTTAATGTGAACTTATTGATATTTTAATGAGTGGGGAACATCTCCTTTCTAAAAGATGCATATTCACTTTTGGATTGCCTGAATGGAAGGGTGTAAGCTAAATCTGAACGCAATCCATGGACAAATGTTAAATGCTCAACTGCTCTACTGCTATAAATCACATTAGTTATATAGTCAGATGAAACTGTTCTTTTCATATTACCTATAAGCCATACACATCTACTTGTCTCATCTTACGTTTAGCAGTCCCTGACATATTCTGTTCAGGAAGGATGAGGCCAATTTTCTGTGGTAACTTTGAGTTTGAAACCAGACAGTCTGAGCTGGAAAGACTTTTCAAAAGATACGGGAAGGTTGATAGGGTGGATATGAAGTCTGGTAAGATTGTAGCACATGTCAATTTTCTTCCAGTGCCACTTTTCTTATGTCTAACCTTATTTTGTTATTTTCTTTTTTTTGAATATGATGGGCCCTGTGGGCGATTTTATGTTGTGGCAATAACTTGTTATGGACACTAACCACGGGATTTATGGTGTACCATACTTGATATTAAATTATATATACTTGATTAATTGAGTGTCATGTTAGGTGTTAACGACTTGTATGTGAGGCCTCCCCAATGAGGTCTTGTTATTTCCTTCTGTGTATCTTAGAATATAATTATTAGCACATGCACATCTTACTGCCAGTGAGTTTCTTCCTGCAGTAGGTGCCTGGGTGTGATTTCCATCTTCTAGGGTAATTGTACATAACCAGATTCATTCTTCTGTATAATCTTTGTTCCTTATGTCTTGTTAACTATGGGCAATAAGCACAATGGCATCTAATGGTCTGGCAAAGTGTTATTTTGCCGATGGTATATCAATTATATACATACAGCTAAACAAAGTTGTCTGTAATCCGAGTAAGACAGAGCTCTCCACAATTGACTACCTAGTAAGATTGGACAAGATTATGTTAAGTCTGTGCCTTGATAAAGTTCCTTGTAGTGAGCAACAATAAAGCTGATGGTGGCAATGCGATTGAGTGATGAAATATGAACACGACTATACCACCCCTTGGCCCATTCTGTGGTTTCACTTCTCAAATAACCACAAATCGGTCTGCGTGGATGCTGCATTCCATTTTTTCATTGTGGCTATGTTGGATGGGTGATCCAGTCAGGTCATTTGGCTCAACAGCAGAAATCTTGTTGAGTTTTTGTGGGGTATAAGGATATGTTTACCGAAAAAGTGTATTTTTAAGTGTAGACCCCCATACTCAACTGATTCTTTGGCGCAGGATAACATTGCAATGTCCATGCCTATTGCTGATGGACGGTGTCTATTTCGTTTCCTGACCGTGACAAGTTTCTCTTCTTGTTTCGAGAAGAGCTCTTTGATCCATCATGGCATCACAATCACATATTTTCCTCAGTCACTATTGCCCTCCATTCCTCGTGAATTTTGCCCCGCCTTCATTTTCAGACTTGTCACAATGCCGACCTCGAAGCTGAGGCAGCAGTTTAAAATGGCGAAGGCACTCTTTTACATTATCCCATCATGTGACATCCACCTTTCCCTGGCATCTTTAGTCCACTACTGAAGGTCTGTTGCTGATTTTAATGGTCAAAGTTTCTTGATTTGACAGAGTGATTGTAATGCAATGAAATGCTAGATGGTTTGCACATCTTCTAGATAAAGTTATCTTTCCTTTTCTTTTAGATCATTTATGAGTAGTGGAATCCTTCGTTTGAAGGGTTCTTATTATCACTAACTGAGTTTGTTTAATCTTCAGTTTATTTATTGGATCAAACTTCAGGTTTTGCTTTTGTTTATATGGATGATGAAAGAGATGCAGAGGACGCTATTCAGGGGCTTGACCGAATAGAATTTGGCAGAAAGGGACGAAGGCTTCGTGTTGAGTGGTCAAAGGTAATCCATTTTTGTGTCTGCCCCCCTTCCCCTCCTCTCACATATGTGATGGATTTCCAGTTTATGCTGTGTTTTGGTCGCTGTGCTGCAGGAAGAACGGAGCAGGAAGCCTGAGGGTTCTAAAAAATCTTCGTCTAGCTTCAGAGTTTCCAAGACCTTGTTTGTCATAAATTTTGATCCATACAATACTAGAACAAGGGATCTGGAAAGGCACTTTGATCCATATGGAAAAATACTCAATATAAGAATCCGAAGGAACTTTGCATTTATTCAATTTGAAACACAGGAGGATGCCACTAGAGCCCTGGATGCTACGAATATGAGGTATATGCTTTCATCAGTTTTCATTGGAATTGGGCATGTAGTTTCCAAATTTCCACATGAATCAGACCTGAACTTTGGTTTGACTGCTTATTACTTGTTTAAATGCAGTAAGATGATGGACCGAGTTATCACAGTGGAGTATGCAATCAAAGATGATGATGATAGGAAAAATGGATATGGTCCCGATAAAACCTATGATCGATCACCTAGGAGAGGTTATGACCGAGGCCGATCTCGTAGTCCTTATGGAAGAGATAGGCTAAGTCCAGTCTATGGTCGTGGTCGAGATCGGCCAAGTCCAGACTATGGTCGTGGTCGAGATCGGCCAAGTCCTGACTATGGTCGTGGTCGAGATCGGCCAAGTCCTAACTTTGGTCGTGGTCGAGATCGGCTAAGTCCTGACTATGGTCGTGGCCCTAGTCAAAGTCCTAAGCATAGGGAAAGGAATTCTGAGTATGGCCGTGGCCATAGTGCAGCTGTAGGAAAGGAGAGGAATCCTGGTCATAGGAATGTTCGTAGCCCTAGCCCTCGTAGGGAAAGAAGAGGTCCAGACAATGGCCTTATGAGCAGTCCGCTGAAAAGCAGAAGTCCTGGTTATGGTGATAGACCCAGTCCTAGTCCTCAAAGGGTGAGGAGAGAGAAACATATCCCAGATGGCTATAATCATGGAAGCAGCCTGAGTCCTAAACTTGAACCAGTAGGAAGTCCTGCACGTGATGGAAGGGGAAGTTCAGAGCGATACCGGAGGTTTGCACCTTACTAGTTTACTTTCCTTTTGTGTGGCCTTTTTTTTTTTTGGTGTCTTGTGCTCCGTTGCATGTTCTCAATTATGATGTCATCCTAGTAAGTGTTGTACCTCAATCATTTTGTTGGTGATGCAGTCGTTCACCTCCAGCTCAGGAAAGATCACGCTCCTAATTTGCTTGAAGCTGTTTTGATACTTGGAGTAATGTCTGTAGGATGGTTATGTTGAAATTAGTGCTGTAGAATTACACCTTGAAGTTGCTGGAGCATCAAAGTAGCATGTTTGTTTTAGAACCACTGTAATATACCTTGGGAGATTGATTTTGCTCTTGGAAGTGATTTAGAGCTGCTACCGTGTATCTGCGTTGTTTACTTGATACTATCTTTTCCATTTGATACTGATCTGGTAGACTTTGGGCCATATCATTCTTAGCTTGGCTTCACCAACAAATTTTGCTTATCCCCGCCGCCTCAATGTGGTGATTGATTAGTGAAGTTGTCTTGTAAAACAAATCATTAGTATTAATTAAGTATGAGTGTTTAATATATTACAAGACAAATTTCAGAGTTTGCAATAGTGAGTTTTGTTAGAGCAGAATGGATCTGGAGAGGTACTCATGTAATAGTTTGAGATTGATCCATAATGAAAGTTGTTTCATTCGGGTATTGTATTATATTGTCTGTAGATATCATAACTCGTTCTAGTGGTTGTCAGTTACATGTAGAGGGGCCTACTTTGTTTATTTGCAGAAGAGTGTCGAGCTTGTCCGATACAACTAAGTGTTTGTGATATAGCTGAGCTGACTAGTCATTTTAGCACTCTCTTTTAGGTATAGCCATCTCTGAATTTTTTAGATGCCAAAGATCCTTATTTCAGTCGAGAAAATAAAACAATACAGCTGTAGTTTGGGAGCAATATGACGGAAATGCTAAATACTGGTGAACATGTTGGAGAGCAGATGCAGTGATGGTGTTTGTATTTTTGACGTAATTGCATCGAACTTCCAAGTCTTACTTGTTGGATGTTTTCATATATGGACCAACAAATGTGGTCCTTAAATATTCTCTGTATGAACAAACGGTCTTTGGTGAAGACTGAGAGACAGCGTTATATTTGTGGCTGAATTGGTTATCCAGATTTAAATTACCCTACCTTTAGCCTAGTGGGGAGAATATGGAGCGTGGTCTGTTGGAATGTCTGAAGCAAGGTTTGAAAATAACTCCATTATTAAACCTTTAAGCAACCAAAGAAAACTTGGATCTTAAAGAGTGAAACGATAAGAATGGCCTCCATGCGACGGTGCCAACCTCAAGTAATTTTCATTATGGTACTGCTTCTTTTGTTTCCTTTTGACAAGGACAGGCGGCCTGTACTTTGCTTGATTTTAGCCATCACCACCTCTTTTGCAGGGCCACTTTGTAATGCCTTGAATTGGCACAGGAAGCAACTAAATTTAAGTACAAGTCTCAATTATGACAAGCAAACTAATCTAGTAACTCAACAAGACTTGCAAACTATATGTTGAGTTGTATATGAGAAAAGGCTATATATATAATGATTTAGATAAATATAAGATGATTTAGATGCTAGTTTTGCTAGTTTTGTTGAAAATAAGTTCGTTTAATTAAATATGTCGTAAATCCTACTCAGTACTCCCTATCTCTTTTAGTTTTACCATGTTTGTCCGTGATGTAAATCTTAATTTTTTCCCTTTTTACCTCTTTTTAAAAAAAAATTTATTTTACCTTGTTCATCTCTCTCTCTTAACATATGTTCTTAATAACTTCTTCTTTAACCACACCCCGGATGTGTGTGTGGCAACAAATTCGTTCTTTGGTCAGTAGGCGGACTTTCAAGTTTCAAGGCCAGGAGTTCTAGGAATTTACAGGTTAATCCATCATTGTTATTAAGAAGCTAAGAGGTTAACCATATACTAAGGGTGAAGTATTAAAATCACACAGAAATTTACATATGGAAATAGTTATTTGCACATACGAAAGCAATAAAATACATAATAAAATATTTTTTGGGGGAAAGTTGGGGATAAAACATCATAAAGACTTACATAATTAAATCGAGAGAGGTTTCCCTTTCGGAAACCCCCGAAGAACTTTGAAAGAGACCTGAATTAAAAAAAACACACACTTCTTATTATTCAAGATTTGATTACACACCAAAGGTAGTTGAAATTTTGATAGGAATATTGAACATTAAGGGAAGGGGAATAGTTAGTTTTAAGTTGTAATCTACTTAATTTATTTGCTAAATCATTATCTTTGCCTTTAACATATTCAAAAATAATATTATTATATATAGATATGATATTTATGAAGTTAAACCATTATCTCTTACTGCTAGCTTTACTGTTTATTGTTTGGTTGAATTTAACTATGGCTTCGCAATCTGCTCTTACTAATATTTTATTTTTATTTAAAATATATAGTTTAAAACTATTTAGTACGTATATTATTGTTAATACATCTGCCTCTATACTACTCATATTTCATTTTTTTTTATATTGTCCATTTTGATATGTACAAATTTTTTCTTCATGTTTAAGACTGTATTTATTAGGTCTAGATTTTAAAACTGCTCCCCATCCTAGCTTTCTTCCATCGGTTTGGACAATTAGGTAATCATATTCTAATGGTATCTTTAGGTCTGAGATATTTTTTACTTTTTCTTTAATTTGTTGGACTAATTTAATATCTTTCATATTGAAATGTTTCTGTCCTTTACTTCTTGTTTTAGCATATAACGGTCCTGCTATTTTTCCTAAATCTTGATAATAAAATTTCTGGCATAATTTAGAAGGCCTAAATTTTTTTGTAGATCTTTTGTTTTATCTAACTTATATGGCATACCAAACACCTTTTTTGCTATCTGTGGCTGGAGTTTTATTTTTCCATCTCCTAAAGTTACTCCTAAGAAATTTATATGTGTTTTACATAGCTTCATCTTTTTCTTGCTAATTATTATTCCATATTTAACAAACAACCTAAAATGTTTTTGTAAAGGCCCTAAATGTTCTTGGTGTTTTCACTAAATACTAGGATATCATCTACATAAACTAATACAAAATTTTTATAGTCTCCGAACATATCATCCATTTTTTTTGGAATATAGGTGGCGCCGTTTTTAAACCAAAAGGCATAGCAAATCATTTGAAATGTCATTTAGGATAAGTGAATGTTGTCTATTCTATCCTTTCTAGGTGCATTTTAACCTGCCAATATCCTAATTTACAATCGAATTTACTAAATAATTTTTTACCTTGTATTCTATTAATTAATTCATTTTTTGTCAGGTAACTTGTATGCATATATTCTAGTATTATCGTTTAATCTTTTATAATTGATTACCAAACGAGCTTTTCCTCTTACTTGTTCACTATGATTTCTAACCATAAACGCTGCAGATCTATGTTTAGATATAGATCTTCTTATTACTTCTAATTTTAATAGTTTTTTAATTTGTTTACTAAATTCTTCTGTGTCTTCATTATTTGCTTCTATGGCTGTTGTTTGACTTCTTATTGTACCTATTTTATTTATTTCTGTTTGAAAATTATAGAATTTTGTTTCAATGTTTGTTAATGTGTAATCTTTTCCTATATCTTCTAGGTATGCCAAGTTTCCTACATACAATTCTTGTTCTAAGCCTTCTATATTTTCTTTTTCTTCGTAGAGGCCTTTTAAAAAGCATTTATCTTTGTTTCCGTAGCTATCACAACATGATTTCGAGCTGCTTTCGGCCAATGTTGGAGGAAAATCAATCTTTGTTCTAATTCGTTTATCCTTGTTTCTAGCGTTATTAATCTTAGATTAGTAGCCTGGTCTCTTATTTGTGTATGTTCTTGTTGTTTATCTATTTTTATTTTGAGTTTATCTTCTATACAACTAATACATACTTTCATATAACATTTTTGACATTTAACTCTATTTTTTTTGCTAGGGTACCATTTACATATACTACATTGATTACTATCGATTCCTTTTTCTCTTTCAAAGTTATGATTACATTCTTGGATAATATTCATCATAGTACTTACTTGTAAATTTTCTAGATTTAATTCATTCATTTCTAATCCTATTTCATTTATTAAATTATCTTCTTCTGAATCAGATGACTCAAGTTTTGTCTTCTACTTCGACACTCATAATAGAATATATACTTTCAGTGTCTGACATGTATTCATCTACATTTAATAGGGTTTATTGAAAATATTTTATCAATTGAGAGTTCCTAGTTCTACTGTTATTTCGTTTGGAAGATATATTTGCTAAGTGTTCTATACTTTCACAAGTATAACATTCTAATTTATTCTTATAATTTCTATCATTTCGATATTTTCTAACATGTCTGTCTTTGTTTAAGTATGGTTTTTTGGCTGAAGATTTACGTAAGTAGTATTTTTTACGTTTATATGGTCTCTAGTTGTAAGTGGATCATCTTCTATATTTCTTTTGTTTACGTGGTTCTTTATAATAGCTTTGGGTTGTATATATCATGATTTTATAGAAATTCATTTCATTTTGTTTAAACTGTTTTTGTATCTGTATGTCGGTACATTTTTCTTGTAAGACTTCCATTACATGTTGTACATTTTGTCCTATAGACCATAGGGCTGTGGGGTTTTGAACTACCCCTTATCTTTTATACCATCTATCTTCTATTTCTTTTCCTAAAGCTCGTGGTAGTTTATTAAATAGCTTTTTCCCTAATTCTTCATCAAAAGTGTTTCCACTGATGGTAAAATAGTAAAAATAGTCTTTAAGGAAGTTCTTTATATGTAGCCAGTTTGAAATACTTAGTTGTTCTAAGTTTATTATCGTGTTACTTTGTAACGCTACTAAACCATTATTTGGATCTTCTCATGTTAGTAAAACAAGTATTTTGTTTGTAAACTTATAAGGGTTTGGTCCTAAGTTTATCAAACCTTGAAATTTACGGGGAAAGTTTTGTTTGACTGCTTCCCATTGTGCCTTAGATGATTCTCCAAGGAAGGTTTCTAAGCATTTATACATTGTTTTGGCATCCGTTTCATTATAGTTTTTATAAAGTATGCTAATACTATTTCTTTCCATAAATCAATAATTGTATTCCACATTTGTGGATCATGGGCAGCTATATTCAATATTTTTCCTTTATTTTCTCCCTCTTGTAATCTAATGGGTTCTTCTATTGACATTCTTCTACCTGCTGGTTTTATATTGTCTTTTATTTCTATGTATGGATTAGATCTATATACCCTTTTTTGTGGTGAATTTCCTGTATTATAACTAATTGTTTGTGCCAGAGTCGTCTTTTGGAGAGGGCTAGCACTAGTAGAGCTAGTTGCTTCTATTAATTCTTTATGATTAGTTATAGGTAAAATGTCTTCGATTTCTTCATTATCAGAAATTGTATATAGAGATTTTGTACCTTCTGTTCTATATGCTAAATTATCATTTCTGTCTTTACATGCTCTAAAATATTTTATGGCCTCTGTTATATCCATTTTGCCTTTTTTGCATCCTTTCCATTTAAAGACTATATAATTATTTTCTTCGTATAGCCTTTTGGCTTCTTCTATGACGTTATCTACTTCATAACATTGCTCTATTATTTCTATGTTCATAAATTCTTCTTGTTCCGTCTCTATGGTTCTTTCTGTTTCACTAGCATCTAGTTATTTTTTACTTGTATAAGTTGTTTTGACTTGTATAATTATAATCAGTGAATCTAATTGAAGTTTCTCCTCTAGAACCATTAAACATTAACTGAGCTTCTGGTGCAAATACCTTTAGTTTGCTAAGTTTGTGAAGATTCCATTGTAATCTTGCATACTCTTCTGGATTTATTTTTATTTGTTTTATTCCTTTGTTTCCCATTACCTCAACTACATCATTTACTTGAAGTCTAAATTTTGTATTACTACTTAGAGTCATTTTTCCTCTAAAACGTACCTACATTAATAAATTATTTTCATTATTCATTTCTTCATATCCCTTGGTCTGAATTCCTATTTTAATAATCTTTCCAAAATTTATTAAAAAATCTGGGTTAATATAAAATTTTCCTCCATTATTAGTTATAACTACTCCTGTTAAACCAATTATTGACTTATTTAGGTCTGACCATCTATCATCGTACAATACTATTAAAACTTTAAATCCTAAATTCTTTCTAGTTAGTCCTTTTATTCCTTGACTATCAATTCCATATGCATTAACATCATTCGAGGATTTTTTTACTGTCTTTAAGAATGCAGGGTTTACCAAATTTAGTGTTGGAATTTTTTCTCCTATTGTCGATATCTGTTCTTCTCTATAATGTCTGTATAATTAATTATCTTTAGAGAAATATTTTACAATGTATAATGTCTTTGAATTTAATAACTTTAATTGATTTTGTTGAAAAATTTATAAATTTTTCTCTACATCTATTATTTTATTTAGCTCTTGATTTTGTTCTTCATTAGAGTGTTTTCGTGCTAATATTTGAGAAATGATATTATAACCAATTCTATTGTCTGAGAAACTTACTCTTGGCTTGTCTTCTTCGATGGTTCTTCTTGATCTATTTGAAAAAAAGTTCATTTTGAGATTTTTTAGTTGATTTTTTAGTTAGTTTTTGTTTATCTTTCTGTGGGGTTATTTCAACTTTCTTTAATTAGGTAATTAATTCGTCTATTTCTATATTCTTAGGAGCCTGGTTTTCTGTTTTTTTTTTATTAATTTATCTATTTTTATATTTAATTCTATCAATAAGGCTATTATCGTGTTATTCTATTTTAGTATAACCTTATCTGTTTGACTTGACAGAATATGTGTCGAAAATCCTACTAGCTCGATGTGATATTTTGTTGTATATTCTAATATTTTTTTTATAATTTATGTCTTCTGCATTCATGAAAGTGAAATTTGTTCTAGTCTTTTAATTGTTTCTTTTAAGTCAGTTATGTCAGTAGTTATTACTTCTACTTATTCTATTATTTGTGTTACTACTTGATTATTTTTAATTTCTAATTCCTTAGGTTTTTCTATTATTGTTTTAATTAGCTTTTCTATTTTGATTTTTGTAGGTATTTTCTCTAGGTTAAACTTTGTGTTTAGATATTGAAGTTTTCTATCTATTTATAATTCTTGAGATTTTAAAAAATCAAAATTTTGTTCTAATCGGTCTAATACCTTCTTCTGTTTATTTTGAGTGACTTCTATTACTTCTAATAGTCTCATTATAGTTTTATCCTGTTGTTGGATTTTATTATTAAGTCTATTAGGGTATTATACTGCTTATCTTCATAATGTAATATATGTTCTCCTTTTATGAAGTTACACCTTATGATATTGTTTTCAGGTAATGATCTATATTTATTTTCAAGTTGAATTCTTAGATCTAAATATTCGAGGTTTTTTAGAGAATCTATGTTGAGATTTAAACTAAAGAACTTGTAATCTGATAGGTCTGTTGGTAATATTTTATTCTATTAGTATTATATTTGATATCTAATTCGATGCTACTAATTTCTTTGATTAAATTAGACTGATGTCTTATAAGAGATTCTGTAAACGAAGTTGTAAATATGTCTAGCTAACTGTTCCTTTATCCAATTTAGATGTTCTTTTAGCCTTTTTAAGGATTTTCTAAACTCAAATCTATACTGTATTTTGTCGTAGATCTAACTATATCTTAATCGTATTCTATTTATATATTCGAGGGCATAAATGATATTATCCTAACGGGACCGACTGAAGTATTTGTTTATAATGCCTTATTCTAATATTGGAATATTCTATATTTCGTTCTATATTAGCTGATTCTCTATATAGATATCCCGTATGAGTGTCTTCGTCTATCACAGATAAAAGTTTTCGTAGTTCACACTCTGTTTTTGTTAATTCTGATTTGTGATGTCATTCTTGTTGTCTTATTCTTTGAAATAAAGGTTGAGTTTGCATTAATTTTTTCTAACTGATAAGTTTTCTGTCTAATACGTTATTGTATGCAATTTATCCGTCTATTACAATATCCTATGTAACTTTGACAACTATGTAATTTCCACTTTAAAGCACTAATAAGTTCTGGGTTGACCACTATTTCTTTTCTAAAGTGACTATATTTTTTGCCTCGATTATCTACTGTCTCTACTATTTTTGAATACTCTCCTAACTTCTTTTGTAATTTTACAGCTGTTCGTTTTGAATTATATTCTCTGTATAATAGCCAATGTGTAGGTCATATATCCTGATAGGAAGAATGTCTTTTCATGAGTTTATTACTTTTAAGATTTCCCAAAATGTCTCGTTGTGATACCAAAATAAAATGATTTAGATAAATATAAGATGATTTAGATGCTAGTTTTGCTAGTTTTGTAGAAAATAAGTATGTTTAATTAAATATGTTGGCCTTTTTATTATTTTTGATAAAAAGAAAGTTATATGAATTAATACTATATATGTATTTTATTGAGTTTTAAAAGAGCAAAAGAGTTGAGTTTGAATGAATTTGAGCAAATGATATTTTGAGCAAGATGTTTTGATGAGATGAAAATGATGTTTTTTGGAAGTATAATGATTGATGAACATGAAATGAGATGAGTTTGATGATTTAAATTAAAGTCCAATGAGACTAGATGATGAGTTTAATATGAGCATATATCTTGGGAGTAGTATTGAGCACCGAGTTGGGTAAGAGTTTGATTGACTCAAACCGCAGAACTACGTAGCCAGCGTAGGATGGAGGTTATGCCTCTTAAGTCCCAAAAAGAGGACTTTGATGAGTGGATCCAAGATGGTGATGTCCTTTACCCTGGCAAGGTATTGGATGGATGTGGCAACGACATCGCTTCGTTGTATCATCGCTAGCTCATAAGTGATGGTTGTCGGTTAGAGAAACTCCCAACTGAGTAAGCATTGCTTATTACTATTATTTTTATTATTATATTTTAAACTTGCATTACATATTGATGTTGAGTTCTGAGCTGAGTTTTATTGAGAGGAGTTTCTTGATATCTGTCCTTACCTTCCTGCCATTTTAAAGCTATGCCATTTTGTTGATCCTTTATACATATTTATTATTTTTAGACCAAGAACAATTGGAAAGAACCCGAAAAGGGAAAGCTCTTTCACTTTAAGGTTGTTGAAACTCGAATTCGAGGTAGATGATGGTTTTGTTTCCCCTATGTGTTTCATGTACTTGTTAAATTGCTTCATGAATTACATATATGTATATGAATAGGAAAACATGCTAGATTTTATGTGAAATGATCATTTACTGGCCTGTTTTGTGATGAACTTATTCTTGGTGACACAATGTTGAATACGAATGTAATTGTGACTGTTTTGTATGTTGGGATCGGGTGTCACATTTCGATACATAAATTGGATCGAGTATCATATTTTGATACATATTTGGATCGGATGTCATTTTCCGACACAAACCTTAAACCAGGTATCACATTCCGACATAAGTTGAGTGTTTGTAGGTCCCATTAGAGGACCTTTATGTGAAGTTATATGATTTTGAGGTTGTTGAACTGTGATCTTGCTGAATATTGCTTAAGATGACACTAATTAAGTTATTCTCTCTCTCTCTCTCTCTCTCTCTCTATATATATATATATATATATATATATATATATATATATAAATGTGGTTATTATATCGAGTTTACTTGTCCATGATTCGCTTACTAGCTAGTCACGTGATCCTACTAGTACACTGTTGATTTTGTGTACTGATACTACACTTGCTCTATCTTTATTGAGTACAGGGCATATTCAGCCGGTTGCGCAGAGACCTCGCCTAGAGGAGTAATCTTGTTCGAGTCCAAGGGTGAGCCATTCCTTTACGCTGTCGTGGACTCTCTTATCTATCCTAGTCCTTCGTTTGGGACTTGGGTGTTCTAGCATTTGTTAACTTTTAATAATTTCTTTGGGGATTGCACTCTATTTTCTAGACTTGTTAGTTTTAGAGTTTTGGTACGGTGACTTTTAGTTCCTAGGATGTTTCCGCATCTTAAGTTTGATGACTAGATTGTTTTTCTGAGTTTATGGGAACTCAACACTTTTATTGACTAAACCTGCTTCCACATCTTTAAATGGTTTATAATTTGCAAATATTGTTAGTTTGGGCTGTAAAGATGATTTTCTCTCAGATGGTTAGTGTGGGTGTCAGTCACGGCGGGACAGGGTCGTGACACTCTACTTTTAGCTAAAATCTAAATATAACTTACAAAGCATATTGCAACCTCTTTATCACACTTCTCTCTAGTTCAATCATGTAAAATAAGACGAACTTCATTTAATCAAATATAATTTCAATAAAATAAGAATGCACAAAAAAAATAAATTTCAATGACAATAGAAAAATACCATAATTAAAATAATATATATCATAAAAAGATAAATTATTTAGCACAAAAAAAAATCTGATAGATGAAAAAAATAGGTTATCTTCTATTCCGTTGATTTACAATAAGTCTCTTCTTTTATTTTATGAATTTTTTGGGTTTGTTTAGCTTTTTTAAAAATATTCGGTAGATTTTAAATTAAGTTTATATAAATAATAAATATATTATTTTTAATATAATGTCATGACCCAACCTAATGAGTCGTGCGGGCACCTACTCCAACACTTAGATAGGAGAAACCTTATAGAAATATCATGCGGAAGTATAACAAAATACAAATAATAGCCTAAAAGAGTTATGAAATAACTTTATATTAACTTAAAAACTCCAAGATTTATTACAAGGAACAATCTAACACCCCAAAAGATACTAGTCTAAACAGGTACAAAAACTTCTAAAGATATAAAGTATAAATAAAGTAATGACCCAGGTCCAACCATAAGAAATGAAGATTAGAAACTGTTGGAGAATCATCTTTGTCTTCACCTAAGAAACATCATTTGTAACAACCCCTAAAATGTTGTATGTCGGTATTTCAATTCTCGACAAAAATAATACAGCCTCTATATTTTGGGCATAACTTTTCATAGGTTGGTCCAAATTAGGTGATTCAAATTTCTGGGTAATCACAACATCCTTACCTACAACTTTCATGAAAAACATAACTTCAAATTCGGAGTATAAGTAGGTCAAATAAATTAATCTTTGCAAGATATAGTGCTGTGACGGAATTGAGTGTTGATAGAAGAAAATTCATATCTCACTGTAGGTTGCTCCAAATTGGTTGATTCTTGAATGATATGAAACTAGACTTCCATATATACAATTCTTATGAAGAAACCAAATCCTAATAAGGAATTTATCTTATTCAAACATAGCTTCGAAAATGAGTATTCTATTAAAAAGAACTCATCTTACCTACCATGGAAACATCTAGATGCATTTGACATCATGCATGACATAAATTGTCCTCCATTTAACATCATCCATGACATCAATATATTCCATTAAATTTTCAGATTTTTCTTTATAATTATTTTATTTATTGTTAGGTCCCTCTTTCCCACCTATAAATACCCACCTTATTTCCTCATTTTATTCATCAAGCTTTCCTAAGCATTTCTTCTCTCTATATACTTCTTCTCAAATATAGTTTTAGTTTTAGTAGTATAAAAATACTACTCCGGTTATTCTTATACTCCGGGTAGTACACAAAACGCTCCGGCGAAAAAAAAAGCTAGAGATCCAAGAGTATTCCAATTCGGAGTAAACCTTCGGATTTAAGGTATGTAAGGCTTTCATAGCATTGGATTGAGTTCGTCCATGCGCCCAATATTTAAATTTATTATAATTGAGTTATAGTTGAGTTTTATTCAAATCTTGAATTCTAGATGAATTAATTCTTCTTCTATTGAGTTTGATATATTTATGCATTAATATTATTATTATTGTTATCTCTCATATTATTGGAATTATTGTTCATGACTACTTTCCCATGAATCCTAATTGATTTGATGTTCATAAATATTTTTACATATGTTTTGAGTAAAGATGTTGGCTTTTTATTATTTTTATTGATAAAAAGAGAGTTATATGAATTAATACTATATATGTATTTTATTGAGTTTTGAAAGAGTAAAAGAGTTGAATTTGAATGAATTTGAGAAAATGATATTTTGAGCAAGATGTTTTGATGAGATGTAAATGATATTTTTGGAAGTATAATGATTGATGAACATGAAATGAGATGAGTTTGATGATTTAAATTAAAGTCCAATGAGACTAGATGATGAGTTTAATATGAGCACATATTTTGGGAGTAGTATTGAGCACCGAGTTGGGTAAGAGTTTAATTGACTCAAACCCCAGAACTACGTAGCCAGCGTAGGATGGAGGCTATGCCTCTTAAGTCCCAAAAAGAGGACTTTGATGAATGAATCCAAGATGGTGATGTCCTTTACCCTGGCAAGATATTGGATGGATGTGGCAACGACATCGCTTCGTTGTATCATCGCTAGCTCATAAGTGATGGTTGTCGGTTAGAGAAACTCCCAACTGAGTAAGCATTGCTTATTACTATTATTTTTATTATTATATTTTAAACTTGCATTACATATTCATGTTGAGATGATGTTGAGTTCTGAACTGAGTTTTCTTGAGAGGAGTTTCTTGATATCTGTCCTTACCTTCCTGCCATTTTACATACTCGTACATTCCACGTACTGACGTCATTCGACCTGCATCGTTTTATGATGCAGATACAGGTGTTAGAGATCCTCAACAGGCGCATCGTTGAAGATCATTTCTTTTCAGCTATTTGGTGAGTCCTTCTTGTATTCGAAGGAACTCCTTATCCTTTTATTATTGTTGAGTGTGATGTTTCTTTTGAGGTAGCCATGGACATGTCATTGGCACCATCTAAGAGTATTAGAGGCTTCATAGACAGAGTCTGATGATGTAATCGGAGTAGTTCTCCTTAGAAACTACTTCTTATAAGAATTATCTATTTTGCCTTTGATTATGACAAGCCCACATTAGTATTCTTAAGTCTTCCACTGATGAATAAAGACCAAGTGGTTCTCTCGAAAGCCAGAAATGGTTTCTGAGTGCCGGACACATCTAGGGTACCCTCTCGGGGCGTGACATTACTAATCAAAAATTAATAACGCTAGAAACAAGGATAAACAAATTAGAACAAAGATTAGTTTAGCTAGAAAAAGAGGGGAAAATAGAAATAGATAGCATGCCCATACAAGGAACTACACATCTAGAACAATTAGAAACTAAATTTATGAATATTGAAGAAAATAACACAAGTTTTATATGTAATGAAGATAAAAAATTTAGAACAATAAAAGTACTAGCCCGTATCAGGATAAAGGATATAGATTTACATAAGTAGTATTTTTAACGGTTATATGGTCTCTGGTTGTAAGTGGATCGCTTTCTATATTTCTTTTATTTACGCGGTTCTTTATTATAGCTTTGAGTTGTATAAGTGACATAGAATATTGTAATAGACGAATAAATTGGATACAAGAACGTATTAGTAAGAAAGCTTATCAGTTAGGATAAATAAATATAAAATCAACCTTTATTTCAAAGAATATGACAAGTGCATGAGTGGTTTCAACAAGAATTACATCATACATCAGAATTAACAAAAACAGAGTGTGAACTATGAAAACTTTTATCTGCTTTAGACAAAGACACTCATACAGGGTATCTATATTAGCTAATTCTTTATATAAATACCCTGTATGAGTGTCTTCGTCTAAAGCAGATAAAAGTTTTCATAGTTCATACTCTTTTTTGTTAATTGTGATTTGTGATGTAATTCTTGTTGAAGCCATTGATGTACTTGTTTTATTCTTTGAAATAAAGATTGATTTTGCATTAATTTATCCTAACTGATAAGCTTTCTGTCTAATACGTTCTTATATCCAATTTATTCATCTATTATAATATTCTATGTCACTTTGACAACTATGTAATTTCCACTTTAAAGCACTAATAAGTTCTCGGTTGACCACTCTTTCTTTTTTAAATTGATTATATTTTTTGTCTAGGCTATCTACTGTCTCTACTATTTTTAATACTCTCCTAACTTCTTTTGTAATTTTACAGTTGTTCGTTTCGAATTATATTCTCTGTATAATAGTCAATGTCTTGATCTTCTATCGTGATAGGCAGGGTATTTTTTCATGAGATTATTACTTTTAAAGTTTCCCAAAACTTCTCGCTTGATACCAATATAAAATGATTTAGATAAATATAAGATGATTTAGATGCTATTTTATTGAAAATAAATTCATTTAATTAAATATGTTGTAAATCTATAAAGTAACGAACGGTTTAAAACAAGCAACGTGACCTAAGTATAGATGACCGACAAACTAAGATAAGATTCTTAATAATGCAAGTTTGGTACGTAGTGGGTCTCATCGTCACATGCATTATTAATATCTTTCTTTTGACTGACAGACGCGTTGTTGAACAGTTTTTTTCCTTTTGGAGGATAGTGATAAAGCAAGCACACTTACACGAAAAATGTGGGCATACCCACATGGAACACTATTAACACCATTATTGATATAATGCTTATCTTCTTATCTTCTTTTCTGATTTTCCCTTGTCCGTATTAGGTATCTAGGTTGTGTAATGCAATGGAATCGAAGCTCAATCCCGAATCATCATCTTCATACAGGTTTTGAGCGTCTTGGTAATAAGTGTTGTTTCCATGTTGCTCTTCTTCTCCCAAACTTGGAATGTTGTTTTGACTGTTAACTCCATCTATGTTTGGAGTTTTTCTATCTGTATTGGGACTCAGACTGTCTTTACTAATAACATGCTTATCCTATTCTTGGCTCTGGAAAAATTGCTCTAAAGTCTGTTTAATTATGGATTATATTTTTTCATTTTTTTATTTTTTGAAACTATATTTTTTCTAGAAATGTCTTTTTGAAAAGATCTGGGTAATCTTCTTCGTGAAGAAGAATACCCTTCATCTTCACTTTTTGGCAAAGTGACAGCCATTAACGGATTTGATACTACATCCGATACATTGGATTTCTTAGCATTCAGTGGAGAATGCACAACCTTCTCATCCATTTTTTCTTGAGATGGAAAACTAGATTGTGGAGTCTGAGTACTGGCATCAGTCGGAGAGGCAAATTTGCTTTTGAATGTCTTTACTTGTTCTATTAGTTTGGTATTCTCCTGAATGAGGACTTCATTTTAGCATTAATTGTTTTGAAAACCTCAGTCATGGACGAGCACTGATCATAAAAAATTATTTTATCTATATCTTTTAGGATGTTGTATTGAGGAACTTGGTTTGGATTTTGTCAGAGGGTTGGAGAGATATAATAATTTGGCCAAGAACTCCTCTGGCGTAATCTAAAGCTTTGTTAAAATTATTAAAACCTTTAAAGAGTGGGTTTTTAACCTCATTTATAGAGTTTACTACTTCAATCCAAGTTTGAAAAATACCATTAGTCTTTCCATGTATAACTACATAATATTTAAATTTATTTTTTCGACTTTTGTCTGAAAAATACTGACATAATGCATTTGTTACGGCAATAAAATATTTAGTATCATTTTTATTGTATGCTATCCATAAATTGTCTACTAAATATTTCTGAGTTTTATCTCGGGTACAGTCTGGTAGAATTCTAAATGACAAGATAGATTATGGATAAGAAATTAGATTAAACATACCAAAATAAATTTTTTCCATCATTTCTACCGAACTTTGGGGTCTAAAATTTATATTACTTGACAAAGTCTGAGCTTAGGAGTCTAGAGCTGGGACTATGCCCTTGTCTTTGTCTGTTGGCTGTTGACTAGTTGGTCTCATGCTGAAATAGATGTTATACTAGTTAGTTTTAAATTGTAATCTACTTAATTTATCTGCTAAATAATTATCTTTGTCTTTAACATATTGAAAAACAATATTATTATATATAGATATAATATCCATGAAGTTAGGTCATCGTCTCTTACTGCTAGCTTTACTATTTATTGTATCGTGGAATTTAACTATGGCGTCGCAGTCTGTTCTTACTAATACTTCATTTTTTTTAAAAATATACAGTTTAAATTTATTTAGTCCATATATTATACCTAATACTTCTGAGTCTATACTACTCATATTTTTTTTCTTTATATTGTCCACTTTAATATGCACAAATTGTTTCTTCATTTTTGGGACTATATTTATTAGGTCTAGATTTTAAAACAGCTCCCAATCCTAGCTTACTTCCGTTGGTTTGGACAATTAGGTAATCATATTCTAATGGTATCTTTAGATCTGGGATATTTTTGAGTTTTTTTTAATTTATTGGACTAATTTAATATCTTCCATATTGAAATGTTTTTGTCCTTTACTTCCTGTTTTAGCATACAACGGTCCTGCTATTTTTCGTAAGTCTTGAATAAAATTTCTAGCATAATTTACAAGGACTAAAAAATTTTGTAGATTTTTTGTTTTATCTAACTTATCTGGCATATCAAACACTTTTTTGCTATCTGTGGCTGAAGTTTTATTTTTCCATCTCCTAAAGTTACTCCTAAAAAATTTATATGTGTTTTACACAACTCCATTTTTTTCTTGCTAACTATTATTCCATATTTAACAAACAACCTAAAAAGTGTTTGTAAATGTCCTAAATGTTCTTGGATGTCTTGACTAAATACTAGGATATCATCTACATAAATTAATACAAAGTTTTTATAGTCTCCGAACATATCATCCATTTTTCTTTGGAATATAGGTGAAGCTGTTTTTTAAACCAAAAGGCATAGCTAACCATTCGAAATGTCCTTTAGGACAAGTGAGTGTTCTCCATTCTATTCTTTCTAGGTGCATTTTAACCTGCCAATATCCTGATTTATAATCGAATTTACTAAATAATTTTTTACCTTGTATTTTATTAATTAATTCATTTTTTTCAGGCACCTTGTATGCATCTGTTCTGGTATTATCATTCAATCTTTTATAATTGATTATCATACGAGTTTTTCCTCTTACCTGTTCACTATGGTTTCTAACCATACACGCTGCAGATCTATGTTTAGATGTAGATCTTCTTATTACTTCTAATTTTTATAGTTCTTTAATTTGTTTACTAAATTCTTTTGTATCTACATTATTTGCTTCTATGGCTGCTTTTTTATTATACATTCAGGGTTAATAATATCTAATTTACACATGATCTTATTAGATCCTCAATATATTAATGGTTTTTTGCCAATTATTTCTATTTCATCTAGTATTGCTACTATATTGTCTAAATCTTTCGAACTTCTTATTGTACTTATTTTATTTATTCGTGTTTGGAAATTATAGAATTTTGTTTCAATGTTTATTAATGTGTAATCTTTTCCTATTTCTTCTAGGTATGTCAAGTTTCCTTCATACAATTCTTGTTCTAAGCCTTCTATATTTTCTTTTTCTTCGTACATGTCTTTTAAAGAGCATTTATCTTTGTTTCCGCAGCTGTCACAACATGGTTTCGAGCTGCTTTCGGCAAATGTTGGAGTTTATTTTTTTATTTACTTCATGCCTTCCCTTTGTTTGGAATTTTATAGTTCGTACTGGAGTATGAGTTGTCTTTTTAAATAGCATTATCCCACATCTAGAGAATAAAAAACTTCCATTATTTTGTAGCAGAAATTGGAGTCCTATTACTAAATCAGTTTTAATGTCTAATTCTCTCGCTAATATTTTATACATATTATAGGTAGGTTTGTAGAACTCATTACAGGATTTGATAACACTTATTTGTGATTTTTCTATGTAATTGTGATAAATATTATAAGTTTCATCCATTTGTATTGCTGATAGAGGTTCTTTTAAAATATCTAACAAATCTTGTGGCACTTTTTTCTTATTTATGAGGTAGCTTGTGCATCCTGTGTCTATTAGGGCTAAAGTTTCTATTTTTATATCCTTTACCCTGATTCGGGCTAGTACTTTTATTGTTCCAAATTTTTTATCTTCATTACATATTAAACTTGTGTTATTCTCTTCAATATTCATAAATTCAGTTTCAAATTGTTCTAGATGTATAGTTCCTTGTGTGGGCATGCTATCAATTTCTATTTTTTCTTTTCCATTTTCTAGGAAAACCAGTCTTTGTTCTAATTCGTTTATGCTTGTTTCTAGCGTTATTAATCTTAGATTAGTAACCCGGTCTCTTATTTGTGTATGATCTTGTTGTTTATCTAGTTTTATTTTGAGCTTATCTTCTATACAACTAATATAGACTTCCATATAACATTTTTGACATTTAACTCTATTTTTTGGCTAGTGTGCCATTTACATATACTACATTGATTACTATCGATTCTTTTTTGTCTTTCAAAGTTATGATTATATTCTTGGATAATATTCATCATAGAACTTACTTGTAAATTTTCTATATTTAATTCATTCATTTCTAATCCTATTTCATTTATTGAATTATCTTCTTCTGAATCAGATGATTCAAATTGAGTTTTGTCATATATTTCGACACTCATAATAGAATATATACTTTCAGTGTCTGACATGTATTCATCTATATTTAATAGAATTTATTGAAAATCATTTATCAATTGAGAGTTCCTAGTTCTACTGTTATTTCGTTTGGAAGATATATTTGCTAAGTGTTCTATACTTTCACAAGTATAACATTCTAATTTATTCTTATAATTTCTATCATTTGGATGTTTTCTAACATGTGGTCTTTGGTTGTAAGTGGGTCATCTTCTATATTTCTTTTGTTTACGTGGTTCTTTATAATAGCTTTGAGTTGTATATATCACGATTTTATAGAAATTCATTGTTTTAACTGTTTTTGTATCTGTATGTTGGTACATTTTTCTTGTAAGACTTCCATTACATGTTGTACTTTTTTCCTATAGACCATAGGGCTATGGGGTTTTGAACTACCCCTTATCTTTTATACCATCTATCTTCTATATCTTTTCCTAAAGATCGTGGTAGTTTATTAAATAGCCTTTTTCCTAATTCTTCATCAAAAGTGTTTCCACTGATGGTAAAATAGTAAAAATAGTCTTTAAGGAAGTTCTTTATATGTAGCCAGTTTGAAATACTTAGTTGTTCTAACTTTATTATCACGTTACTTTGTAACGCTACTAAACCACTATTTGGATCTTCTCATGTTAGTAAAACAAGTATTTTGTTTGTAAAATTATAAGGGTTTGGTCCTAAGTTTATCAAACCTTGAAATTCTCGGGGAAAGGTTTGTTTGACTGCTTCCCATTGTGCCTTAGATGATTCTCCAAGGAAGATTTCTAAGTATTTATACAATGTTTCGGCATCCGTTTCACTACAGTTTTTATAAAGTCTGCTAATACTATTCCTTTCCATAAATCAATAATTGTATTCCACATTTGTGGATTCTGGGTAGCTATATTCAGTATTTTTCCTTTATTTCCTCCTCTTGTAATCTAATGGGTTCTTCTATTGTCTTTCTCCTACCTGTTGGTTTTATATTATTTTTTATTTCTATGTATGGATTAGATCTATATACCCTTTTTTGTGGTAGACTTTCTCTATTATAACTAATTATATGTGCCAGAGTCGTCTTTTGGAGAGGGCTAGCACTAGTAGAGCTTGTTGCTTTCATTAATTCTTTATGACTAGTTATAGATAAAATATCTCCTTTTTCTTCATTATCAGAAATTGTATATAGAGATTTTGAACCTTCTGTTCTATATGCTAAATTATCATTTTTGTCTTTACATGCGCTAAAATATTTTATGGCCTCAGTTATAACGATTTTGTCTTTTTTGCATCCTTTACATTTAAAGACTATATAATTATTTTCTTCGGATAGCCTTTTGACTTCTTCTATGGCGTTATCTACTTCATAGCATTCCTGTATTATTTTTATGTTCATAAATTTTTCTTGTTCTGTCTCTATGATGCTTTCTGTTTCACTAGCATTAAGTTCTTTTTGATTTGTATAAGTTGTTTTGACTTGTATAAGTATAATTAGTGAATCTAATTGAAAATTTTCATCTAGAACCAGTATGCATTAACTGGGCTTCTGGTGCAAATACCTTTGATTTGCTAAATTTGTCGAGATTCCATTGTAATCTTGCATACTCTTCTGAATTTATTTTTATTGGTTTTATTAGTTTTATTCCTTTGTTTCCCATTACGTCAACTATATCATTTACTTGAAATCTAAATTTTGTATTACTACTTAGAGTCATTTTTTCTATAAAACCTACGCACATTAATAAATTATTTCCATTACTCATTTCTTCATATCTCTTAGTATGAATTTCTATTTTAATATTCTTTTCAAATTCTTTTAAATTTATTAAGAAATCTGTGCTATTATAAAATATTCCTCCATTATTAGTCATATCTACTTTTGTTAAATCAATTATAGACTTCTTTAGGTCTGACCATCTATCATCCTACAATACTATTAAAACTTTAGATCCTAAATTATTTTTAGTTAGTCCTTTTATTTCTATGACTATTAGTCCTGTAAGCATTAACATTATTCTAGGATTTTTTACAGTCTTTAAGAATGCAGGGTTTACCAAATTTAGTGTTGAAAAGTTTTTTCCTATTGCCGATATCTATTCTTCTCTATAATGTTTGTATAATTGATTATCTCTAGAAAAATACTTTACGTTGTATAATGTCTTTGGATTTAATAACTTTGACTGATTTTGTTGGAAAATTTATAAATCTTTGTCTACATCTATTATTTCATTTACCTCTTGATTTTGTTCTTCGTTAGAGTGTTTTCGTGCTAATATCGAGAAATGATATTATTACCAATTTTATTGTCGGGGAAGCTTAATCTTGGCTTGTCTTCTTTGATGGTTTTTCTTGATCTATTTTAAAGAGAGTCCATTTTTGAGGTTTTCTAATTAGTTTTTTTTAATCTTTCTGTGGGGTTATTTCAAATTTCTTTAATTAGGCAATTAATTCATCTATTTCTGTATTCTTAGGAGCCTGGTTTTCAGGTTATTTTTCTTTTATTAATTTATCTATTTTTATGTTTAATTCTATCAATAAGGTTGTTATCGTGTTATTCTGTTTTAGTACAACCTTATCTGTTTGACTTGACAGAATATGTGTCGAAAATCCTACTAGCTCGGTGTGATATTTTATTATATATTCTAATGTTTTTTTTTAATAATTTATGTCTTCTTCATTCAAAGCAACAACAACGGCTACCAATTGAAGATCATGGGTAGGATAGTTATGCTCATGCACCTTCAATTGCCTAGAAGCATAGGATATGACCTTGGCATTTTGCATTAAGACACAACCCAAACCAATTTTTGGAAGCATCACAATAAATTATAAACCCTTCTAATCCTTCCGGTAGAGTCAAAATAGGAGCGTAGGTAAGTCGATATTTTAAGGTTTGGAAACTCTTTTCACACTCATCCATCCATATGAATTTCATTTTCTTTTGGGACAGTTTCGTCATAGGAGATGAGATGGAAGAAAACCCTTCTACAAACCTTCTATAGTACATGGCTAGACCCAAGAAGCTCCTGATATCCGAAGAAGACAACGGTCTAGGCCAATTCTTCACAGCCTCTATTTTTTTAGGATCAACTTTAATTTCGTCACCGGATACTACATGACCAAAATATGCCACCTCCTTCAACCAAAATTAACAATTACTAAATTTTACAAACAATTGCCTATCCTTCAACGTTTGAAGTACAACCCTCAAGTTATTCTTATGTTCTTCCTCACCCCGAGAGTAAATCAAAATATCGTCAATGAAGACTACAAAAAATATATCAAGGTAGGGCTTGAACACTCTATTCATTAGGTCCATAAACATCGCCGGTGCATTCTTCAACCCAAAACTCATCACCATAAACTCGAAGTGACCATACCTTGTTTGGAAGGCCGTTTTGGGAATGTCACACTCTCTCACCTTTAGTTGGTGATAGCCAAACCATAGGTCGATCTTGGAGAAATGGCTTGCCCCTTGCAATTGATCGAACAAGTCATCTATTCAAGAAATTGAGTACTTATTTTTAATAGTTACCTTATTCAATTGCCGGTAGTCTATGCACATTCGAAGTGACCCATCCTTCTTCCTTACAAATAGCACGGGAGCACCACACAGTGAAATACTAGGACTTATGAACCCCTTTTCTAACAAGTCCTTTAATTGTTCCTTCAACTCTTTCAATTCTGTTGGGGCCATCCGATAAGGAGGAATAGAGATAGTTGGGAGCCGGGGAGGAGATTGATACCAAAATCAACTTCCCTTTCAGAAGGGACACCGAGAAGGTCATCGGGAAACTCATTACCTATGAGAACCGATACAAGAGGAGGACTTTCAGAGTCGACATCCCTAAATCTCACAATGTAATAAATACAACCCTTATAAATCATTTTTTGGGCCTTAAGATAAGAAATGAACTTACCCTTCACCACTGAATCATGACCCTCCTATTAAGTAATGGACTCATTTAGAAATTGGAACTTGACTCGATGAGTCCTACAATCTATGGAAGCATAAGATGCATATAACCAATCCATCCTAAGAATGATATCAAAATCTACCATGTCAAGCTCAATGAGATCACAAGGAATAACTTTATGTAAGATAGACACAAGACAACCCCTATAGACCTTTCTAGCAACAACTGACTCACCAAAAGGGGTAAACACAAAATAAGGCTCTAATAACATTTCGGGTGACACATCAAACCTATTCGCTAAGAATGGGGTAATAAATGACAAGTTTGCACCGGGATCCAACAATGCATATACATTAAAAGTAAAGACATTTAACATACTGGTAACAACATTTGGTGCTTTCTCAACCTCTTGACTCCCATATAATGCATAGAAATGGTTGGTGCGTTGGCCACATCCTTGATCTTGTTGTCCATGAGAAAATTGGCCTTGAGGCCTACCACCACTACCACCTCTATAATCCCGAGCATGACGACCCGGCTTGATGCTTTTGAAGCACGGTTAGAGACCGCCAAGCACTCCCCTTTGTGGGTCTTCCCACACTTTCTATATGAGGGAAAATCTTGGGTACCTATCACGCCTCGAGAGGGTACCCTAGGCGTGGCCGGCACTCAGAAACCATCTCTGGCTTCCGAGAGAATCACTTGGTCTCATTACTCATTTGTTCATTAGCGGAAGACTTAAGAATACTAATGTGGGCTTATCATCATCAACATTAAAAGGAAAAATAGATAATTCTTAGAAAAAGTAGTTTCTAAGGAGAACTACTCCGATTACATCATCAAACTCTGTCTATGAAGCCTCTAATACTCTTAGATGGTGCCAATGACATGTCCATGGCTACCTCAAAAGAAACATCACACTCAACAATAATAAAAGGATAAGGAGTTCCTTCGAATACAAGAAGGACTCACCAAATAGCCGAAAAGAAATGATCTTCAACGATGCGCCTGTTGAGGATCTTTAATACCTGTATCTGCATCATAAAATGATGCAGGTCGAATGACGTCAGTACGTGGAATGTACGAGTATGTAAAATGGCAGAAAGGTAAGGACAAATATCAAGAAATTCCTCTTAGGAAAACTCAGCTCAAAACTCAACATCATCTCAACATTAATATGTAATGCAAATTTAAAATAATAATAAGAAATGCTTACTCAGTTGGGAGTTTCTCTAACCGACAACCATCACTTATGAGCTAGCGATGATACAACGAAGCGATATCGTTGAAACATCCATCCAATACCTTGCCAGGGTAAAGGACATCACCATCTTGGATCCACTCATCAAAGTCCTCTTTTTGGGACTTAAGAGGCATAGCCTCCATCCTACGCTGGCTACGTAGTTCTGGGGTTTGAGTCAATTAAACTCTTATCCAACTCGGTGCTTAATACTACTCCCAAAATATGTGCTCATATTAATCTCATCATCTAGTCTCATTGGACTTTAATTTAAATCATAAAACTCATCTCATTACCTCTTCATCAATCATTATTCTTCAAAAACATCATTTACATCTCATCAAAATATCTTGCTCAAAACATCATTTACTCAAATTTATTTGATCTCAACTCTTTTGCTCTTTCAAAACTCAATAAAATACATATATAGTATTAATTCATATCACTCTTTTTATGAATAAAAATATTAAAAAGCCAACATCCTTACTCAAAACATGTGTAAAAATATTCATGAACATCAAATCAATTAGGATTCATTGGAAAGTAGCCATGAACAATAATTCCAATAATATGAGAGATAACAATAATAATAATATTAATGCATAAATATATCTAACTCAATAGAAGAAGAATTAATTTATTTAGAATTCAAAATTTGGATAAAACTCAACTATAACTCAATTATAATGAATTTAAATATTGGGCGCATGGACAAACTCAATCCGATGCTATGAAAGCCTTACATACCTTAAATCCGAAGCTTTACTCTGAATTAGAACACTCTTGGAACCCTAGCCTTTTCTTCTCGTCGGAGCATTTTGTATACTACCCGGAGTATAAGAATCACCGAAGTAGTATTTTTATACTACTAAAACTAAAACTATATTTGAGAATGAGTAAATAGAGAGAAGAGTTGCTTAAAAAAGCTTGATGAATAAAATGAGGAAATAAGGTGGATATTTATAGGTGAGAAAGAGGGACCTAACAATAAATAAAATAATTATAAAGAAAAATCTGAAAAATTAATGGAATATATTGATGTCATTGGTGATATCAAATGGAGGACTATTGATGTCATGAGTGATGTCAAATGTATCTAGATCTTTCCATGGTAGGTGAAATGAGTTATATTTGACAGAATACTCTTTTTTGGATCTACGTTTGAACAAGATAAATTCCTTATTAGAATTTGGTGTCTTAATAAGAATTGTAGATATAGAAGTCTAGTTTCATGTCATTTAAGAATCAAATAATTTGGATCATTCTACAGTGAGATATGAATTTTCTTCTACAAATACTCCATTTTGTCACAGCACACTGTCTTACAATAATTAATTTATTTGACCTACTTAACCTCCAAAACTTAATATATGGTCTTATAAAAGTTGTAGGTAATGATGTTGTGGTTACTCAGAAATTTAGTTCACCTAATTTGGATAATCCTATGAAAAATTATGCCCAAAATATAGAGATATTATTATTTTCGTCGAGAATTGAAGTACCGACATACAACGTTTTAGGGGTTGTTACAGTACCAATGTTATCTCGTAGGACCATTAAGTTGGGACCTTTGTCCATGTTAAATTTGGGAGGAGAATTAGTGGAACCTTGTCCCACAAACCATTACCCACCTTGTCCTTTGCCATTGTTACCATAATCGGACCTTTGAGGGTTAAACCCTCCATCATCCACTCTAGCCTTTTTGAACCCCTTTAATTTTTCTCTCATCTTCTCTTCTTCAATTTGCTCTGTGTAAGTCATTAACCGAGAGATGTCTATCTCCTTGACTAATTTTCACTCCTTGGAAACCAAGCTTGAGACACCAGAAATAAACTTGCTCATCCTAGCTCTTGGGTCGGACACCATGAAGGGAGCATACATTGGCAACTTAGTAAACTTTAGAGCATACTTTCTCACGCTCATAATTCCTTGACAAAGGTTGATGAACTCTTGGATTTTGGCCTCCCTTAACTCCAATGGGAAGAAACGGTCTAGGAAAGCACCTTTAAACTCTTCCCATCCTAGCAACCCCATTTTCTCATCCCTCTCAACAACCTATTGTTCGTACCACACTCAAGCCACACCTTTGAGTTGATAAGCCACTAGCTCGACCTTTTTATTTGGTGGCACACCCATAATTTCCACAATCCGGTACACCTTATCAATGAAATCCATAGGGTCCTCATCTAGTTTAGAACCATCGAACTCAGGCAGATTCATCCTTTGAAAATCCCAAACCTAGAAGCCGAATTTTGCATTTGGAGAGGAGGAACACATTGATGCATTTGGTTGTCCATAGCTTGAGCCAACAACGTGATGATATTTTGGAACTTGGCATGGGTTACCCCTTCCTCATGATGTGGGATATCCAGAATCGGAAGAGTTTGGTCCTCATCATCAACCTTTGCACTTCGAGGTAATCTTCCACGAGGTATTATCTAGGGAACACAAAACAGGTCGTTAGCTAGAGGAAAGCTTAGGACATTCTGAGGCACGACATGAATTTGAAAAAGTAAAAAACTTTCCTAAACGTCCTATAGTTTCCTATTCATAGTTGTGGTGCGCTTCACAACCATGAATAAGACTCTATTTAACGTGGTATATTGGACTTCGAGGACCATTTTAAAACCTCTGCTCTGATATCAAGTTTTTCATAACCCAAGCCTAGAGAGTAGATGTGACACAACGAATGAGACACCTAGAGACACCCGGAGGTACCTCACCCAAGCCTCTTAGCATTCATTAAGCATTTCATTGGTAATGAATGATAAACAAATCAAGTGGAAAACAAAAGGGATGTAGGGACTAAGGAGCTTCACATTTAATAAGAGTCAAAGACAACATAACATCCTTTTCTATGTTCAACCATACCTTCTACATTAAAGACTTGGCGGGGGCTAAGACATATCCCAAGATCACCCTCAAAATAAGTGTCAAAAAATGCCTTAATAAAATTCTTAATGTTGTTTTCAACACATGGGAACTCACTACAAGCAATCTTCAAACTAATCCGAGCTAGCCACATGGGGGAGGTCGAGAAACGATGTTGGTTCCTACATGGTGATAACATGTAGGCAAAAGTATGCGTTAGTACTTTGAAATGTACTAAGTATGTGAGTATGCTATAAAATGAAGAACATAAGAGAGACGTGAGTAAGCAATATGCATAAGTGAATGCTTTCATTAGACATCATCATATGAAGCCTTATAACATTCATTTTGTGGGGAAGTGACCATAACCGACATTTAAGACCATGCAAGCTATTACATGGAATTCAACATAACTCCCTACGTTAGCACGAGGAGACTATATTTCGGGTAGAACTCCATCAACTTTGATCATTTCTTTAACTTTGACTTTAAGGGCTAATTGTGGATCCACTAGCCTAAATAGCCTACAAGGGCTCCTATGTTGGCACATAGTTAATGCAACACAAGACTTTACTTAAGGACCCCTTAGGTCGAGTCCCCATCTACATGCAACATTCGATGCTAGGTCAATCCCACAGAAAAATATTTGTATATCATAATAACATAAGTATTGTATAACTTTAGACATCAAATCATCATCGGTGGAATAGCTCGTTAAAATATTTTATTTGATTTAAATATGTGAGAATTGTCATTTCACATTAAATTCTTTCTTTGGCTAAAAGCCCTTTCATCATCATTCAATCATTTCATAAAACTCCCTTAAACATAGGTATTTGCTTCATAAACTTCCATTTAGAGTCAAAACTTTCAATTCAACTTTATTTCAATATAAGAAGACTAGGTGGATTTATTTCGTATAACTTTCAAACACATTTAATGCATGATAGTGATGGAAATGCATCATATGAAATATCTTAAAACAACCCACCATATACACTTTAAAACTATATTTCAAGCCTTCGTATAAGAACCTTGATAAACCATCCATTTCATATAAATAAGAATCAACATAAGTCAATATAGGTAAATAAACTTCAAATATTCAAGAATATATGCATTTGAAATCGTAGTATGAAAAGCCATAAAAAATCATCACTTGAAATTTAGGAATAAATAAGCTTAAAATATACCATAATCTATGCATTTGAAACTATCATATAAAAGCCCATAGGATTTCATCATTTAAAATTTAAATACTAAGTTGAGAAAACAATTGGGCTCCATGGGTGGAAGAACCCATGAATGAAAACCCACATACCTTAGAGTAGAACTTGAAGAAATCTTAATTTTTGGTCCTAAATGGGAAGCTTTAATCCTTTGATTTTTAGAGAAAAATTGGAGGAGATGATTTGAGAGAGAGGAGGATGAAGTTTAGGATTTTGGGGAGGTGAAAGATTGCAAAAATGACCCCAAAATGCGTCTAAATTCGTATATATTTGTTTAGGTAATTTTCCAAAATGCCCTTCAAAAAAAAACTGGTAAAAATGAGTCAAAACCCTGTAGGCGCGATAGTGGCGCACCACGCCAAAGGCCAAACTACTACAGCTAGTTTCGGGCCCTCTGTTGGCGTGTCGCGCCTAGCCCATAAACTACTGCAGCTAGTTTCGGGCTCTCTGCTGGCGCGCTGCGCCAAGCCCATAAACTGCTGCAGCGGTAGTCTTTGGTAAAATGATCATAACTTTTGACTCTGAACTCAGAATAAGGCTTAGTGGCGTTGGAAAGAAGACTCAAAGATCTTTAATTTGATAAGTCATGGAATACCAAAGTCCTTATATAATAGGAGATATAAGCATTTGAAGTTAACCCTATTCCGCACTCATACGAAAACTTAGCCGATGAAAATTCTTTAGATTTGTCGTGGTGTAGAAATATTTAGGGTGTTACACTCCATAATCGAGTTTCCCATCTTAAGAAAAATGGATGAGAAGGGTATGTATTTCCCACTGAATGCTAAGAAATCCAGTGTATCGAATGTAGATACAGCTAGTCAGGCTCAAACGGTAGTCGGTAAAAACTTATCAAATTCGTTAATGGCTGTCACTTTGCCAAAAGGTGAAGACGAAGAGTGTTCATCTTCACAAAGAAGATTACCCCGATTGATCTATTTATGTATTCGAGAGGCATAAATGATATTATCCTAACAGGATCGACTGAAGTATATTTTTATAACGCCTTATTCTAATATTGAAATATTCTATATTTCGTTCTATATTAGCTAATTCTCTATATAAATATCTGAGTATCTTCGTCTAAAGCAGATAAAAGTTTTTGTAGTTCACAATCTGTTTTTGTTAATTTTGATTTGTGATGTAATTCTTGTTAAAGTCACTGATGCACTTGTTTTATTCTTTGAAATAAAGATTGATTTTGTATTAATTTATCCTAACTGATAAACTTTGTGTCTAATACGTTCTTGTATCCTAATGGGTTAGCTTATTTTATATTGGCATCTCTCTTGGTTAGTCTTCAAGTTGGGGGAAGGTCCCAGCTCACAGACAGAAAATCTTGTTCCTATTATTTACCTAATGAGATCTAGACTTAATGGTCAAATTTGAGCTTTGATTCAAATGATTTATATTTAAAGCTCATATCTCAAGATCCAACTGACCACTCATGAAGTCAGATTAAAATGATATTTTTGATAGGAGAGACAAAAAATATTTCTGTCTTTAGAAGTAAATTGCAAGAACCACTTGAATGGGTCAAATTCCTAGTTTGACATTTGGACATATCGGATGGTGACACTTGACAATCAAAGTCTAGTTAGATCTAGCTTAGGTAACATCGGCCACAACCTTGAGTCATTTCTGGCAAAGCTGTTCTTGTACGTTGGAGATCCAAAAAAACGATGTAGGTCCATCTAGTTCCGGGATGGCTAGACCAGGATCATGCTAGCAACAGGTCAAGATATGCCCCATCACCAACTGTTACCGAAGAATTTAGGATTCATTTTGACAGTTTCACAACCATGAATGTAACAACTCAAACTCTTTCTCTCTCTAAACCTCAGGGAGTTTTTCCAGAGCTTGCAGGTAGGGATCATTATGAAAGACGTGAATTGTTTAAGACGTTATTGAGGGACGAGACTATAAATGTACGCCTTAGCTTCACTTGTAGCCCATCTGATATTATACTCGTAGTTGTAACTCAATCTTTCTAACTCCCAAGCTAGAGCTTTACCGAGTACTTTGTTTGACAATTCCGGCAAAGACCACTTAAAAAGATTTACTTGATCTCTTATGCTCATTATATGTTAATCGATTAGTCTTATTACGTTCGTTAGGAAGTTATTTAACATAAGGAACACTCTAGCTATTTGGTCATTATAATCCACGAGCCCTTGAACTTCAATTACAAATTAAATTGCTATACTAAATCATCGATTTAGGGGTCAAAATCCAGATTTGAAATTTAGACGTATCAGAATCTGACATATGACAGTTAAAGTCTAACCAGACCGAGCTTAGCGCACGAGAGTAACAATAGGCACAACCCTAAGCCACATCCTATGAGGCTGTTCTTATCCATTAAAGATCTGAAACTATGGCGCAGTCCCATCTATCTTTGAGATGGCTAGATTGGGAGTGTGCTAGCTATCGGTCAAGATAAGTCCTATCAATATTAATCATTTTCGAAAAATCTGAAATATGTTCTGAGAATTTCAAACAACTCAAATTAAATGTGCAAATAGGAATCATTATGAAGGGCGTGAATTGTGGAAGACATTATTGAGGATCGAGATTATAAATGTATCTCTTCCCTTCACTGATACCTCATTTGATTTTCATCACAAACATAATATTATAGTCAGTTGTAACACAAACTTTCAAACTCTCAAGCTAGAGCTTTTCGGGGCACACTGTTTTTGACAATTTCTCTGGAGACCATTAAATTAGATTTACTTGATCTATTCTACTCATTACCTATTAATATGCTGTTCTTATTTGTTATTTTTTATTTTGTTCATTAGCAAGTCATTTAGCACTTTAAGAATATTTTATTTGATCATTATAATTTACGCATCCTTGAACTTCAATTACAAATTCAATTATTATTCTGAATCACTAATTTAGGAATAAACAACACTAAACTAATCAAACTTGAATGGTAACGGAAATAAAGTCTATGTGATTAATGGCCCGAAATAAAGAGAAGGAAAAACAAAACTAAAAAATAACAACTGTTTCTAGTGAATTCCTAGTAATCAAACCATCACAAGCAAAAGTAGCACCAGTTGGCCTATTTGTTCAAAGGATCGAAGAAGAGGCTGAAGAAGATGAAAGGAGATGAAGAGAGTGACTGAGAGCAATTAGGGATTTCTGTGTATTTCCAAAATGAAAAATGAATGCTCACTTACAAAATATCTTGTGTTCTGTACATATACAAACTTAGCTGAGCCACTTAATTAGTGTGGGGCTTACTACACTAACAAACCACTAATAACCAACTAACAACCAATCAGCTAACTACTAACAGCTAATTAACTCCAATACTCCCCCTCAAGTTGGAGGGTGCATAACATCCAACACTCCCAACTTGTTCATTAGATACATATGTTGTTGCTTGCTCAATCCCTTTGTCATCAAGTCTGCTTTCTGATTATTTGTCTTTACAAATTCAGTCCTTATGGTTCCTTCCTTTATCTTGTCCTTTTTGAAGTGACAGTCGATCTCAATGTGTTTTGTTCTCTCATAATAAATTGGATTTGCTGCTAGTTAAATCGTTGCCTTGCTATCACTCCAAACTGTTACTGGCTGGTGGATTTTTACTCCAAGCTCTCTGAACAAGCCCAGCAGCCAAGTATCTTCTGCTACAACAGTTGCCATGCTCCTATATTCAGCCTCCGCTGATCTCTTGGATACTGTTTGCTGCTTCTTAGATTTCCAAGAGATTAGTGACTCTCCAAACTTCACTGCATAGCCTGTGATGGATCTTCTAGTGTTAGGACATGCTGCCCAATCTGAATCACACTAGCATGTTATCTCTTGTGTAGGTTGTGATTTGAAAATGAAACCCTGACCTGGTGCATTCTTCAGATATTTGACCACTCTAACAGCTGCTTCCCAATGTGAAATCTTAGGCTCTTGCATAAATTGACTAAGTGTTTGGACTGCAAAGCTGATGTCTGGCCTAGTGATGGTGACATACAACAGTCTTCCTATCAGCCTTTGGTATCTTGAGATTTCTTCCAGAGGCTTATCATCCCTTACTCCAACAGCCTTGTCATATTCCACAGTAGTCAGTTTGCTTCCAGTTTCCAATGGTGTGGCAGTTGGCTTTGTTCCTGCCAAGCCCATTTCTGATATGAGCTCTAATATGTATTTCCTTTTATTAAGGATGATGCCATATTGGGATCTCAAAACTTTTATACCAAGGAAATATTTGAGTTCCCCCAAGTCTTTTACTCTAAAGTCATGTTGCAGGATCTGCTTGGCTGCCTTTATGAGACTGTTGCTATCTCCAATAATAAGAAGATCATCTAAATATACAAGTATTATGACAATGTTGTTACTTGACCTCTTTGTGAAGAGTGAGTAGTCTTGAAGACTTTATATGAATTCTGCAGCTAGCAATGCATCAGTCAACTTGATATTCCACTGCCTTGAAGCCTGTTTTAAGCCATATAGAGATTTCAACAATCTGCATACCTTGGTCTCCCCCTGCCTCTTGAACCCTTCTGGTAGTTCCATATACACTTCTTCATAAAGATCTCCTTGCAAGAATGCATTGTACACATCCATTTGGTGGAGTTTCCAACCCTTTGAGGCTGCCAGTGCAATCACTGATCTCACAGTGATCATTTTAGCCACTGGAGAGAAGGTTTCATGAAAGTCGAGACCTTTCTTTTGACTGTATCTTTTGCCACCAACCTTGCCTTGAATTTATCTACTTCTCTATTTGCTTTATACTTGATCTCAATAATCTTCCAAGTATGATTATCCTCAAGGGCCTTGTCTTCCTGCTGCATAGCTTCTATCCACCTTGCATCCCTTGAAGCCTCCTTAAAGCCTTTTGGTTTAGCTAAGGTAGAAAACTTAGCAAAATAACTCCTGTATTTTTCTGATATTCCTATATATGAAAAATACTTGCTTATAGAATAGATGTGATCATGACTAGTGTTGACAACATAGTCATTCAGCCACCCAAGTTGTTTGGTCGACCTAACTGGCCTGTTGCCAGTGATAGCAGGAGGAGCAACAGTTTGCAATAAAACTTGTGCAGCCTCTTGTGTAGCCTCATCAACTTCATCATCAGCAACAGGTTCAGCAATAATTACAGGTCGTGGTTCATCCATTTCCTCTTCTACTATATCTATAGCAGCAACATCTGTAGCAGCACCAATGTCAGGTGTCCCCCTTACTGCTACTGGTGGAGACTGACAAATATGAGCAGGAGCAGGAGAATCATATAAAGCATCACCATGGCTCAGTTGAAGAAATATGCTATCTTTTTCAGCTACAGAGTTGCTAAAAGAAAAATCATTTTTATGGAATATCACATCCCTGCTAACAAAAAACTTGTTAGTAGACAAATCAAGTACAATATAGCCCTTTTTGGTTTCTGAAAACCCTATGAATACAACTTCCTTGGCTCTATATGCAAATTTGTCTGATCTTGATAGTGTAATAACAAAACATAGGCAACCAAGCACCCTTAGATGATCAAGGGATGCTTTGTTGTGGTACAACAACTCATAAGGAGTGCAGCCCTTCAGTGCACTTGATGGCAACCTGTTCATAAGATATACTGCAGTTTTGACACAAAACCCCAATACTTTGTTGGAAAGGTGGCATGAAATTTAATAGTTCTTTCCATCTCCAAGATCTGCCTGTGCTTTCTCTCAACCACCCCATTTTGTTGTGGTGTATAGGGGCAGCTGCTTTGATGAATTATCCCTAAGCCTTGTAATAACTCACAGCTTTGAGAGTTAAAAAATTCAGTGCCATTGTCAGATCTAATAGTCTTGACTCTATAATTAAACTGTGTATTCAGAAAAGCAAGAAATTGTTTCAAGACAACAATTACTTCAGTCTTTAGATGCAACAGATGTACCCAAGTATATCTAGTATGATCATCAACAATAGTGAGGAAATAGTTCTTCATATCAAAAGTAGGAGTTTTATAAGGATCCTACAAATCTAAGTGAACTAGTTCAAAAGGTTGAGCTGCTCTAGAAGTGCTCAAAGGGAATTGCAGCCTAGTCTGTTATTGCTAAGGGACAAATTCTGCATTTATTATGCACATTCTTGTCAATCTTGTCCTTGAATTCTACCATAGTCTTCATTGTGGATGTTGAAGGATGGCCTAGTCTTCTATGCCATAGACTGCATCTTCCATCTACATTTGCCAGGTAAGCCTGTCTTATGCCTCTTTCTTATTCATCATAGTTTTCAGCTGCTCCTTGGAAAATGTATAGTCCTCTTTGCAACCTACCAATCTCCTTCACCCTGCCACTATAGAGATCCTGAAATACATAGTGATTAGGAAAAAAATTGATTGAGTAACTCAGTTCCTTGGTTAGTTGTGAAACTGACAGTAAATTGTATTTAAAATCAGGCACAAATAGCACATTCGTAATTCTCTCCTATCCAAATAACTCATCACATCTTGTATGTGTAATTGGTACTGCACTTCCATTTGGCAAATGCATCTTCATTCCTTTGTTTGATTGCAGGCTATGAATGTTCTTCAGTATCTTGTTATTCGCAGTAACATGATGAGATGCTCCAGAGTCAACTATCCACTCGCATCTTTCTAACTGAGACATTAAACAAGTCACAATACCTATCATATGGGCCTGGTACTCTTTAGAATCAGTGCCATGATGGTTGTACTGACTTTCTGAATCACAGTGAGTATTCCTGCCATCACTTCTTCTGCTGCCATCAACATGTTGACCCTCATTGTCACCCTTACATGCATGCTTCTCTTGGACATAATCTGCATTGTTAGCCAGTGCAGCATGTGCTTTCTTCCTCCATTCTTCATTGCTATTCCTCTTGTTCCCTTCTCTGTACTTGTCTTTCCTCCATCCATCACGATAGTTATTGTCCTTCCTGTAACCATCATAAGCTCCTTCCACTTTTCTGTTAGCTTTGTTGTTCTTTTCTGAAGGATATCCAACTAGCTTGTAGCAATCCTTCTTCGTGTGATTTCGCATGTGACAATTTTCACAGTATATTAAATTGCCTCTCTTATAGTTATCATTTCTTCTAACTTGCATTGCTACAGGGATAGATTTCTCAACATTCACCTGTTGACTTTCATCTTGCACTATCAGGGCATAAGCTTGATGTACAGATGGTGCATTGGACTTCATCAAAATCTGTCTCTTAGCTCTATCATAAGACTTTTTCAGACCACTCAAAAATTGCATTAATCTCTGCTCTTGCAGATATTCAATATAATCCCTAGACTTTGGACAACCACAATTCGGAGAAGGGGCTATCAAATCAGACTCACTCCATAACTCCTTCAATTTTGAGAAGTACATTGACACTGGGTTGGTTCCCTGTTTAAGACTTGCAATAGCCGTGTGCACCTAGAACATTCATACTCGATTCACCTTATCAAAGCTTTTTTTCAGATCCTCCCAAACCAAATGTGTGTTTGATGCATATACAATGCCACTCAATAGGTTCTCCGACACTGTATTCATGATCTACGAGAGTACAATCGCATTCACCGTCTCCCATTGTTCGTGAAGTAATTCATCGAACAATTCCTTCGTGCATGTTCTAGTTACGAACCCCAACTTCTTCTTAGCCAAAAGTGAGATCCTCATAGCTCGGTTCCACACTCCATAGTTCTCAAATTCGGTGAGTTTCACCGGTGCTAGAACACATCCCGATGCGTCTGATGAGTGCACATATAGGTGATGGCCATGCTCTATGATTATTCTTTCATTTTGCGAAAGATCTCCCTTTTTTTGCAATTTCTTCTCCGATGTTCGTCGTCTCCGAGCTCCTATGGCTTCTTCGGCGAACCCTGCCCTCTTCGACGAGCTCCTGTCTTCAATTAGTGACCTGCTCTGATACCATGTTCAAAGGATCGAAGAAGAGGCTGAAGAAGATGAAAAGAGATGAAGAGAGTGACTGAGAGCAATTAGGGATTTCTGTGTATTTCCAAAATGAAAAATGAATGCTCACTTACAAAATATCTTGTGTTCTGTACATATACAAACTTAGCTGAGCCACTTAATTAGTGTGGGGCCTACTACACTAACAAACCACTAATAACCAACTAATAACCAATCAGCTAACTACTAACAGCCTAACTACTAACAGCTAATTAACTTCAATACTATTAAATATTGACATCTTTAATTAGATCTAAACACACGCCTAAAGCCCTATTATTTCATGTTTTTATAGTCAGACAAATGTTATGACATGTTTAAAAGTACAAAACTAAAAAATTGTGTACTAATGCATATGTGTACCTATTAAATATTGACATCTTTAATTAGATCTAAACACACGCCTAAAGACTCCAACTTTTATAGGGGAGACGAAAAAGAATTCATATTTTTAGAAGTAAATCACATATCGCACAACTCAACTTATACGCTTGACATAATTTCATTTTCTATACGATTGATTGCCATAAAATAGAAGAAGGAAAAACACATAGTACTTAATAAAATAAACTAACAACTGTTTCCAGTAGATTTCAGACTTTATGTGCAAGATATATTAGATAAATTAAAATCCAGCTGCAAAATTGATTTTTTACACATATTAATGCCAAAGTATTTTCCAAGTCTACCAATCAGCCGATGGATGCGGCTAACTAAATTAAAACACTCTCAAAAGAGACAATTTCCGTAGACTCCCATGCATGCACGCCCCATGCAAATATCAATTTCACTACTACTTATGATTAATTTATATATATATATATATATATATATATATATATTTAGCAGCTTAGTCTTTGGTTTCAGACCCAAATATTTGTTTGATTCTACCCACATTACAAAAAGGGATTGGCTCTTTCTGCGAAAACGACAATCCAAAAGATTTTTCCCTAGTCTAATTTGGCGTTTATACATGTTAAAACAGGACCAAGTCAAAAAGACATTTTTAGTCGATTTTTGGGAGTGTGTTGTGCGTGTATATATATGTGTGAACAAGATAAAGCAACTTATAAATTTAACTACGGCTTCGTTAATTCGTTTCAATTACAATTTAAGAAAGAAATAAAAAATTTAGATACTAATTGTGATTTTAAATATAACATGTCGTAACATATGCATAAATACACAATTTTTTAGTTTTGTACTTTTAAACATGTCATAACATTTATCTGACTATAAAAAAATTCCCATTAAAGATAAAGTGAGGCGTTTGAATCGAACTATTCCTAAATTTAGAAAATTGTATTATGCTTTTTTGAAACAAATTAGCAACAGAAATATGTTTGCATAAATTAAAACGGACTAAAAAGAACAGAAGAGAATTGATAATGAATTGAGTATCCTTAAATCCGTTGGGCTATGTTTGATGACATAAACTGTGGATTATATTTTTAGTAGCACACAGTCATTGTTCGATTATTTCTTTGAATCCAACAAGAATAAACATTGTTATAATACCATGACTTAGTCCTTTCCACAAGTTTACAAGGAATATGAATACTCATATTGTTTTCTTCGTTTCAAATTAAGAGAAATTAAAGTGTGGTACTGTATTACATAAAAGAAAATTTGATATGCGTGTTTTCTTTATGCCTTTTGCACATGATATTCATTTCTACTGAATTTGCGCGCCCAATGCGTGTCTAAATAACGTGTTTAGCATTAACGGTTTACTTCTTAATTGGTTGACACTTAACATCCGTAATAGTCTATGGATTCATCATAATTTTGTTATTAGCATATATATTCAGAGATGGATCCTATTTTGAAGTTTATGTGTTTTCAATTAGTATTTATGTCCAATTTTGGGTGTGCACAATTGTGCCATATAGGACACAAATTGGCACATAGGACGTCAAGTAGGATGTGTTTGCCAACTTATTCAATTTTATACAAGTTTAAGTGTCTATTTATGCACACCCAAAATTGGAGGGCATATATGTCAGATGAGGTCAAGTTAAATGACATGTTTATGTATTATGTCGTTTAATTACCTCTCGTTATATTTTCGGATCAAATATACCCTTTTCGTTATACTTTCGGTTCAAATATACCCCTCCCATTATACTTTGCCATAAATTTGTTCTTAATTTTAACAAAAAAAACGTAAAAACTCAAAATTAAATAATTTATTCTCAATTTTAAATGTATCCTAGATCTTCCTTTTTCTTTATTTTTCTCAAAAGTTATTTATTTTTTAAAAATTTTAAAGGTGGTAAAATTGTTGAAGACTTTTCCTGATACTCTAAATTTATCCTAGATATTTTTTTTATCACTGCCTTTTTTCTTTCAATACTATTAAAAATGTAATTATTAACATTGTGGAGCAAAATTAGATACCATCTCTTAAATAAAATATACATATATTGCTTTTACAAGTCTCAAGTAACATGTGCACTTGTTTATAAATGAAATTATTATAAAAATAAAGGGAAAAAAATCATCGCACAGATGTGAAATCAATAAAAAAAAAATGAGAAGAAACAAAAACAATGAAGATCTAGAATATATTTAAAATTGAGAATAAGTTATTTAATTTTGAGTTTTTTTACATATTCTTTCTTTAAAACTAAGGATAAATTTATGTCAAGGTATAATGAGAAGTTATATTTAAACCAAAAGTATAATGAAAAGGATATATTTGGACCGAAACTATAATGAAAAGGGTATATTTTAATCAAAAATATAACGAGGGGTATATTTAAATTATTTCTAATAGTATAGGAGTATATTTGACCATTTGCCTTTAATTATATGTGCCCAAGCGAAATCAAACAGGGACAAAGTTTAAGCAAATTTCATTTTTACCGTCAGATCAAGAGACTATTTTATTACGAAGATTCTCAAAAAAATTCTTATATATATTTAATAAATTTCTTAATATAATAAATATAGGAAGTTTCTTGGAATCCGCTCCCACGACTCTAGATCCTCCCCCGATCATATTAATCTTGGAACTGTTCATTTAGCGACGAGATAAGGTTAGAACTTAGAAACAAATACTGAGAGATTCATTCTTTCGCAGTTTTCATTTGTCTTTTTGATGTGAGTTGGAGATAAGCTTTATCTTTGAAAAAAGTATAAATCTCTTAATTTTTTTTTTCTTCAAAAAATTCTTTACTTTTCTTTGAGCAAGAGATGAATATCAATGAGCTAGCTAGATTATACTTTTTAATCGGAATATTAACTTTAAGACCATAGTCGATGAGCAAGAATTTTACACCTAAGTTAGGATGATTGGATTCACTTTTTCCTTTCTTTAAAGTCCAAAACAATGCATGCTTACAAGTTAGTGGGGCGGTTGTCTTAGCATGTATGATGATTTTGAGATATAAATATACTCTTTTAGTTAGATCAAAGAATTTTTGTTGGATTATCATGCGCAATATTATAATTATTTAATTAGGTCAGTTATGAACATATATATTGCAAGTCTTCATTTTCTAGAATTCGGTTGGGCTTTTGATGGATTTCGTTTTTTCCCTTTCTGCTTCCCCATCATTAGTATTACTCCTTCTTGTCAGGTTTCAGTCAAGTCAATGTGTCACATATATATTTTTAATTTATCTAAGAAAGGAAAATATTGTACTCCTTAATAATGTAAAATCAATTTAACTTAAGGAGATAATTCATATATATATATATATATATATATATATATATATATATGTATATGAATTATTTTATATTATTTATAAATGTTGATTTTTTTTAAAACTCCGTGCGCAATTAGATATTACTCCCTCCTAATTATGTTAATCTAGTATTTGATCATAGATTTTCAAATTTTTTTGACCAGTCATTTTTGTGTTAAGTTTTGGATGAATCATGTGTTTGATCGTAATTTTTAGGAAAAATGTTTGCCATTTCAAAGAAATATGATTTATATCCATAAATTTTAAAAATTATTAAAAACACTCATAAATTTATATTATCATTGTATAATAAACATATTTCATAATAAGAATTAAACTCGTGATTATAAGCTCCAACTTGCTTATGAAGGAGCATCCAATTTTTATATTTAAATTACTTTTAACAAGTTCTATGGAACAATCGTTACATATTTTAGAGTCAAATAACAACAAACACATCATAAACAGAAATACAATAACTAAATTAAGTGAGTACCTTCATCAGTGGCGGAATCAAAAATTTTAGTAAGGAGATTTAAAATCTGAAAAAGTAGACACGTGAACTAGCCGAAGGGGATTCGACATCTACAATATATACATAAAAAATTACTTTAAACATGTATAAATAGTATAAATTTTCGCTGAAGGAGATTCGGATGACCCCCTCATTATAAGGTGGCTCCGCCCCTGACCTTCATGGTGCGTTTTTCAAGCTTGTCAAGTTGGGATTAATAAATAATAATAATTTGAAGGTAAATTTTAAATTTTTAAAAGTTCTAAAAAAATAGAATTTGATTCAAAAAACTAACTTTTGGATATTTTGTTCAAAAAATGACAAATTATATGGCAAAACATTTTTTGCCAATTTTTTTCCCAAAAACTACTTTTACTTTTTATTATAATCAAATGGAGTGATTTTATTTACTTGAATATATCCTTTTAAGAAATTTGCTCACTCTTGTAAGTACTCCGATCCCCAGTCTCCTGCTTCAATTTGTCGACGGGGGAAGTACTATTTTTATTAAATGACCTTTAATTAAATGTTTGATGTCATAAAAACCCACTTATCTAAGTTGAAAAAAATACGATACATAAATTGAGACATGATGTAATATTTTATAATTTTGACGGGGGGTTAGAAAATAATTGCGGCTAATTGCAAATGAGTTGGTCAGTTGAGTGAAAATTGTCATTATCACCCCCTAGCCCCCTCCAATTTTTAGTTTATTTTAAAGTTTTTTATGGGATCAAGCCTCATCTATGTTTACATGAATATTTCTAAATCTATTCCCTTTTTGCCATTGCAATAAAATCATCCACATTCTTATGTTATGGTGAATAGTAATAAAAGTTGGATACCTGTATTGCATATGACTGTTGCCATCTGTTTAATAGGAGGCATTTTTATGTTATCAATACATCGTGGGATAAACGTGGAGTAATATTATGAACGTTCAAGTTTGTGTGTACAAAATTTGAACACAACTTTATGACATCATAAAATAATGTGTCGTCATGACAGATCAAAGGCATGTGGACTAAAACTTATCAAATTGCAAATTTCTTTGTTTTATTTCAATGTGAACTCATATAATTTTATGAACAGAGGTCTAAATGATACTTATAAAAGTAACCCCACTTTCATTGTTAATTTTTAATATATGAGAAAATTCCACACGTTTTGGTTTTTTAGTTCTCTGCGTGTGTCCCACTAAATTTTCTACTGCTTTTTATTTTGTCCGTGTGACCAGGGCACTGACACTTGCATTGGTCACAAAACTCCGTTTATAGTGACCACTGAATATGCAACGCATTTCATTACTTCAAAATCAAATTAATTAATTTTACATTTTTTTAATCGAAAGAAGAGTTAGTTTCAGTGTACCAGAAAACAGTTGTTCGAAAAAAAACAATTAAAAAATTGTATCAAAAATGAAGTAAAAAACGGCAAGAAGAAATACTCCCTCCGTCCATCTTTATTTATTCACTATACGGACATTAATATTTATCCAATTTATTAAAATCAAGAGAGATAATTTATATTTAATTTCTAATTTATCTTTATCATTAATTAATAGTCATTTTTCTATTATATTTTTTAAGAAATTGTATTTATTATATTTAATAGTAAAATTATCCTTCTTTATAGCTTATTAATAGTGAAAAAGTAACGATAGGCCGAATGGAGCATTAATTAGTGGATATTTATGGTGAATTTGATAGCATGACGGCTGGCGTAATTTGGGTGTAGCAAAGATTGGGTCGTACAGTGTGGAAGGAGGACTCCTATTTACAAATTCCCTTTCTAGATTCTAAATGCTGACTTATATGTTTTCTTATTCAGACTTCCATTCCATTCCATACGACGACCAACGGCGCCATCCTCTGGACCATGCATAAATCAAAAGTTTGATAGTAGTGGATTCACGATTTTTATTTAGAAGGTTCGAAAAATATAAAAATAGTGTTTAGGATTTAAATTTCGAATCTCAAGATGATATTTTTGAATTTCTAAATCACGGAGTTAATCTATAGCCTTGTATTCAAGAATTCAACATATATTTATGTATATAAGAAAATTTTAAAATATCATATGTATACGGTATAATATTTTACTAAATGCATTTGGGTGAACACTATCTCGGCCCCTTAGATCCGTCTCTGTCATTGTAGCAATGGGAAGCCGTGTATTTTTTCGCCGAAAAGATTCATCAGAACCCCTTGACCCTCTCAAGCTTCGCTCCAGCGTTCAAGTCGGAATTTTTACTAAAAGTGTCAGAATATAGAAAAGGTAAACACCGAATAAGCTAAGAGGAATTCAATCTACATTCATAGTCATTTTACCCATTTACATAATGTAATTATCTAGCGAACGAGTGCAAATTAGAGTAAATTTCCAAGATATCACTCATGTTTGAGAATCTGTCTCATAATATCATTTTTATTTCTTTTAGGATCATAATATCACCTACTTATTACTATTTTCCTCAAAATATACTCATCTCTCCTAATGGGATGTCATGTCACATTTTTTTAACAATATAATAAAAGCATTTATCCAATTCTTGAATTTTATAAAAGATAATTAAAATATCTGAATTTCGAATCAATATATTTGTCCTTATGAACTTCTATAATATATGTGCATTGCGTGAGTATTAAATAGATAGATTAATCATGCATTAAATTTGTATTTTATAGTAATTTATTTGTTACTTTTTCCATTTTAATTTATTTATCCTATTTTAATTTTACACCAAATTTAAGAAATAAAATGAATGTAGTGATTTTAAATCAGACATATGTCAACTATACTAAAATGTCTTTTAATTTTGTGTCTTAAATATATCATGTAAAAAATTGAAATTAAAAAGTTGCTAAAAAAAAAGAAATATTTTTTAAAATGAACTAAAAGAAATTAGGATAAATAAGTTGAAACAAATGAAATATTTGATTTTTGTCCAATATAAAATAATCAAAAATAAAAATTTGTCTTGATAACAGGTCATTGTAGTGTAGCTTATCATAGTGCTCTCTCTCACTATATATACTTAATTTAATGTACTCAAATAAATAAAGTAATAACGTTTATAATAAAATTTTAAAATATTGACAAATAAATAATACATATAAGTTAAATTTAATTTAAAATTTGATTATTTTATAAATTCAAGAATGATGTGATTGTTTTTATTGTATTGTTAAAAAAGCTTTTTGTTAATGTGACATGACATTTCATTAGGAAAGAGAAGTATATTTTGAGGAAAGTAAGAATAATTGGGTGATATTGTGATTCTAAAAAGAAATAAAGTGATATTAAAGAACAAATTTCAAAAACACAAATGATTATCTAAGAAATTTACTCCAGCCAATTAACATTCTTTGAACAAGGATGATTCTACCACTAATGGTTGTGAATGTTGAAAGAGGGGAAAGTAAAAGCAAAAAGACCTTTGGTGGGAGTTAAACATGCAGCAAAGAGTGTAAAAGTGAAATTGTAACTTTTTTTTTAAAAGAGATCAAGAATCATTTTTTCTTGTCATAGCCATTTTAGACAAGCTTGTTATATTGAACTTATCTAATGCGATTTATATTTTCTATTAAATTTGTGAGTCACAAACTGATTTACTCCATGCATATTCAAAAATTAGCGACTACAGTTTCCTAGCTAGGGGTCCAAAAAAATATTGTAACATCCAAAATTATAACATAGTGTCTTCTTCTTTTAGGTTTGTACATATGAAATTTAAAAAGCACATATGAAATTTAAAAAGCTTGGTATCCCTTTCATTTTGTTTTTCCCTGTCTAATCAAGTTGTTAAGTTATAAGTCAAAAGTATATAGTCTTAATATATAATTTTTTTGACTTATTTTTATTAGATTTATAACCAAGTGCTTAACAACATTTTTTTAATTCAAACATTGCAAATATGCTTAATAATAATTATTTTGGCTTAAAATAAGTCAATCTAAACATATTCTTGTTAGTTAAGTTGTTAAAGAGTGTGGAACGATGAAGTAACATCACAAAATGCTGATCAATTAGCTGACAGAAAATGAAAACAAGTAAAACGATGATTAAGAGTGTGGAACAAAAATTGAAAGAGAAAAAAGAACTAAGTGATAACCAGGATTCTTTGTTTGGGATAGAGTAATAAACAGATGAATGGAGATCAGTAGGGGAGCCGAGCCGCACCAAAAATATTATTATGGCAGATAATAACCTATTAATTTGGAGATAGATTCGTGAATTCACGTGCATCATAATTTACCGTGCAAATCCGCCTTTGCCTAAAGTATATTTTTTGGGCCCTTTAACGGGCCTCTTTTAAATGGCTGGATTTGGGTCCTTATCTATCTGTCCATAAAGTTGTTTCTCTCTGCTTATGACTTGTCCATCATCGCTTTGCATTTTTGGCTCCCCTGTTAGTTAATTCTATAACACACTCGTGTGTTACTGTACAACTCTTAACTGAACTAGTCGTCATAAAATAAGTTAAAAGTTTATTCAATTTTATGTTTATTTTATTATTATATATAGAAAGTTGAACATTTATGTTAAACCGCCTAAAAATAAAATAAAAATGTTCCGCCCCTAAAATCTTAGTTGAAACAAAAATAGAATTCCACTGTATATAATGTTGTAGGCCGGTTAAAGTTTAGAAAGAAACAAGCTATGTTGAGACAAAAATCTCCTCCGATGGGTCCTTATATAAACCCCATCACTTGTTAGCCTTTAAATGTGCACAAAAACTTCTTCCTCGTTAAAACTCTATCTATTGTCTCTTTGCTTTTCTTTCTTTGGAAAAAAAAAAGAAGAAGAAAATGTGCAAGCCGACAAGTCCACCATTCACCTGCAAATGCGAGGCATACGGAGAAACAAATTTCCTCTCCATTAAAGTCCCTGAAGAAGCCGACATGTCTACCCCTTTGATACCCAAAAGCCAAACACAGATTAATTATGAGGATACTTATCCCCACATAACCAACAACGAAATAGCTTGTACACATCTTTCCCTTGTTATCAATGAAGCTAAATCCATTGGTAATATCGCTTTTCCCATGATTCTCACTGGCCTTTTGCTTTACTCTCGCTCTATGATCTCTATGCTTTTTCTTGGTCGCCTTGGTGGCCTGGCTCTCGCTGGTGGATCTCTTGCGATTGGGTTCGCTAACATTACTGGATACTCAATTCTATCTGGTTTAGCTATGGGGATGGAACCCATTTGCGGGCAAGCTTTTGGAGCCCAGAAGTATAATCTTCTTGGGCTTACCTTACAGAGAACTGTTCTTTTGCTATTATTAATTTCATTCCCAATTGCTCTGTTTTGGGTTAATATGAAGACCATTCTGCTCTATTGCGGCCAAGATGAAGATATTGCTATTGAGGCCCAATCTTATTTGTTCTATGCTCTTCCTGATTTATTCGCCCAATCTTTACTTCATCCCTTACGAATTTACCTCAGAACTCAATCGATTACTCTGCCTCTGACTTGTTGCGCTATTTTCGCCATTCTTCTGCATATACCCATAAATTTTCTTCTTGTTATTAAGCTTAATTTGGGGGTTAGAGGTGTTGCTTTGAGTGGGGTTTGGACTAATTTTAATCTAGTAGCTTCGTTAATTGTATATATTCTTGTTTCTGGTGTATACAAAAAGACTTGGGAGAATTTGTCGACGGAGTGTCTCAAAGGATGGAAATCGCTAGTGAATTTAGCGATCCCAAGCTGCATTTCAGTCTGTTTGGAATGGTGGTGGTATGAGATTATGATTTTGTTATGTGGCCTTTTGATCAACCCGAAAGCAACGGTTGCTTCGATGGGCATTTTGATTCAGACGACTTCTTTGATTTACATATTCCCATCTTCGCTTAGTTTCAGTGTATCGACGAGGGTGGGGAATGAGCTCGGAGCAAGGAGACCGGGTAAAGCGAAGATTGCTGCCATTGTAGGCCTTGCTGGCAGCTTCATTTTGGGGCTTACAGCTCTGTTTTTCGCTGTGACGGTGAGGAACGTTTGGGCCAAGATGTTCACTAATGACAAAGAGATATTGGCGTTAACATCACTTGTTTTGCCAATAATTGGGCTTTGTGAATTGGGAAACTGTCCACAAACAACTGGCTGTGGGGTTTTGAGAGGAACAGCGAGGCCTAAAGTTGGGGCAAATATAAATTTAGGATGCTTTTATATCGTTGGAATGCCAGTAGCAGTGGGGCTAAGTTTTTATGTTGGCTTTGATTTTCAAGGGTTGTGGCTCGGATTATTGGCCGCACAAGCTTCTTGTATGGTGACTATGTTGCTTGTTCTGCTTCATACAGATTGGGATTTTGAAGCACTCAGAGCTAAAGAACTAACAGGAACTACAATTCTTCATCAAACCAAAGAAATTCAAGAAAATACTAGTACTAGTAGTAGTAATAAGCAACTCAATGAAAAAATTTTATGTTAACAATTTTAATCTTTAATTTTTCCTCCAATTAAATTATGTTCTGTATAGAGGGGAGGGGGCAGGGGGTTTCATTGATAGTTTAAAAAAATATTTCAAAACTAAGGCTGAAAATGAAGCAGTCTCTTTTGGTAATTCTAGTGAGGTATAAAGTGGGAATATCAGAGGAAATGACAAAGAGATTGTAGCTGGAAAAACCAGCCAGAAGAAAAGGTGCAGTTTGTACTCTACCTTAGGAACATATGCTAAGGAAACTACTACTACATCAAATTCTGTTTATTTGCTGATTGTACCATCACATGTTCCCTCTTTTTTTTTTTTTACTTACTTGCATAGAGTAGTAACAAATTAAATAACGTAAAAACAAGAAAAAATTGAATAATTCATGGTGTGTTCTGCATGCATGGACTAGCTAGGATAAGATTTATTCAATTATTATATAATTTTAAAAAAAAACCTAGGTGGCCAAAAACATCATACAAAGGGAACTAAGGGAGTTGTACAAACTTGATTACCACCAATCATAATACATATTTACTATATATCTATTTTCTCAAATTTCTAATATTGTATAAGTTACATGTACAAATAAATTATATGGTGTACAATTGCAGTGTAAAATTCAGAATCACCTACATAAAGTTGGAATGAAATTCTGATTCCGTATAAATTAAAATCGTATGACTAAAATGGGTAGATTAGCTTGAGGTGGGTAAAGCAGAAGCCGCAAATACTGTTTAAAAGAGAATATGATACTTTGATAAGACTGGATGGATGTGTTTGTTTTTTCAGGTACAGAGGAGTTTAATGAATTTCAAAATAAACAGAAACAGAAACAGGGGAGCATGGGACACATGGGAGACACATTATAATTTGGTGATTGAAAATACGCCTATAATTATGTATGCAAGTTGCAACATAATAATATATGCGCCAATGCTGCTGCAGCTGGTCAACATCTTCAATATCCTTTTTTTCACTCACTTTGATAAAGATTTATATCTTGTTCTTGTCAACTTAATATATATTTCTGCTTGGTTTGTTGGGGGTGGGGGTGGGGGTGGAGGGGTCTTTCTCAAATACATAGCTTGTACACAGCATAAGATTTAGTTACTTATATGTATGGATAAAGATTTATTTTTACATTGTTAGAGGTGCTTTATTCGGTTATAATTGATAATATGTACTCCTTCTGCTTTAAATATCAAATTTCTCCTTAATTTTGAACAATAGATATTATCCCCACACACACAAAACTCAACCCCCCATCTTAGGCAATATCTATTTTATCATTGATAATTTCATTGCTCAATTTATATGATACCTTTTTATGTTATATCTAAAAAAATAAATAACCTAGGTATCTTTTTATCACATTTATTTCTATTAATTACTTTTTGTGTTACTTTCCATAAATATGTTAATAATATTATCACTCTTTGTTAATTTCACCTGTGGAAAAAGATATTGAAGTTTTAATTACTATTAATTAATAAATTATTTTTTCTTATTCTGCTCATGCATTTCATTATAAAATGTTACTTATATACTCAAATAATATTTCTAAAAAAAAATTCATCTTCGAAATAATATTTATTTTTCTATAGATAAATTTAAAAACAAAAAAGAGAATATCATGATTTTTAAAAAGTAAAATAAAAAGACAAAAGTTAATAATATAAGGATAAAATAGATAGTTTAAAATGTTAAATTGACATATGAGGGGGAGAATGTCTATTTTTATAAAGTTGAAAAGGAGATTCATTTTTTAAAATCAAACTAGAAGTGTAGATGATCTCAAAATAAAAAGATATTATATAGATAAAAGATTGAGAATATCAACGATAAAATAGACAATTCATAAGATGTTTTTTCTTCACCTCCACAATTAGTGAAGACTCAGACCCATTTTGAACAAGATGTCTCTCTCATCAGAGTCCACAAAAAGAACTTGCAAATGTGCAAGTCTATGCACTTCTTTAGCCAACTCTTTTTTTTTTTTTAATATGAGCAGTAGACAACCTGCTAAAAGCATCAACAATAATATTAGCTTTACCTTAATGGTAGAGAATATCCATGTCATAATCCTTGAGCAAATTAAGCCACCTCCTCTGAGGATATAGTGTACATTGAAGGATAAAAATGATATAATCAATATGGAATGTCACTTAAAATATATTTTTTTTACTTTTAGAAATTATTTTTCTTATTTTTAAAAAAACTTATTTCTTTAATATTGATTAATTAAATATAAAAAAAATTTCCTTCGTAGCGAATGCACCCTTAAACGAGTTTCATCAGTATTGCACTAGAATATATCTACGTACATGTAGCCATGTACTATCATTTGACCTTTATTTTCCCCAATATCATATGCTGATGTAATAATATATTATATGATTGACCCCACATAGAGTCAGAACACTCTGCCATTAGCAAGTGGATAATTAATTAATTAAATTATAAGGTCAGAGATAGATACAGGAATCATGCAACTTATTCACTTCTTAATTAATTAACACCTAATTACTTTTCTCAAATGATATTATTAGGGAAAACAAACCTGCAGAACTACGTACCTCTAAATTAAAATGGCAAACGTGATGAGAGTATATATTAAACAAATAATTAAATAAGAGTGAACGTATCTTAGCTTCTTTAATTCCATGCAGGAGAATCAGAATCCACCAAATTTAACTTATAAAATGTTTAATAAACGATAGTATTAATTTAGCCTTAAGCCTATACCAAAAGGTGAGATTCCTTTAAGGTTCCAAAGAATGAAGAAAAAAATATATTTACTAATGTAAGTTAATCACATTACATTAAACTCTAATCACTTAATTATTGGACTTTAATATAGGATTAAAAATTTATTTTCATTAAAATAATTATAGTTAGCATAAAAAAACAAGAGATTATAATTAATATACCTGTCACAAGATTCATGCATTGTTGAGTTGTCCTATGTATAAACTTACATGCATAAACACGCTTTCTTCGAGTAGACGTAGTTGAAAATAGACACTAGGGAGTAACTGTACAAACAAAAAAAATAAAAAATAATAATAGCTTTAATTAATTTGCAACAAATAAATATATTCATAAAATACAACAATCAATAATCATGCTTATTTAAGGGATAACATTAAATATAATTAAAGGGACCTGAATTGTTTTCTAAGGTAAGACCTAGTTCTCTCTGGATCATCAATATTAATTCCCCCTACAAAATATTCAAATGTTTTAAAAATCCACACAAGTCTCGCTTTCTTTAAGGCAATAAATATTATAATTTTTTTGCTTATTACTTTATATATATTAAATAAAAATTTTAACACAAAAAATATATGTGTTTGACCTTATCCCGAATACATATATAAATATAACGATGGCTCCGCCCCTAAATAAATATATTTATAACAACTCATGCCTAGTTGTGAAAGATTAAGTCAACAAAATGTTGTATATATTTATATATATGCTAGACTAGAATTACGAAACATAAGAATTAATATAGCCAAAAATAGATGTTAAATCAACATTAGGAAATTGCAACTCTAGGGATAACGAAAAAGAAAGATGAAATTTTAGAGGATCTGATGATACGTATAGGACCGCCCAAGAACATAATTAATTAATCAAGAGGCCTTACAAGTTTTGGCATTTTCAAGTAATTTAATATTAGTGAAGAGATAAGGAGACAAGCTGGCTAGATCAATACATTAGGTGCTTAATTTAGAGGGGGAAAATATTATTATTATTATCATTATTATTGTTATTATTATTATTATTATTATTATCTCAGCAACCTTCAAGAACAGGACTGAATTATGATTATCCTTACCATGATATATACTACTAATAAATTATAATTATTCTCCTAATCATTTTTATGACCCTTGGCTCTTCAAGGTTTTTGCGACCCTTTGCTAATTACAATTACACTTTGCCTAATCATCCTTTTTAATGAAATACCGGGTGAATATGAAACATAAAAAGTATATATCAATATTTCATTATATTCATATAGTAAATTGGATTTCAAAATAAAGACAATTAATTTATTAGAGAACACTAAAGAATTCACGCCCCCGCCACCCCCACCCCCACAAAATTTTGTCCCTTAGTGAGAACCTTGGCATTTTATTCTAGCGTGAAAAACTTACGTTTTTATTGGGATATTTTTGCAAAAGATATGACGTTAATTAAAAGCATTTGCCCCACAAGCACAATTATATTAATTTAGCCTAATCTTGGTAAGCCCCTCTTTTGCCAAAAAAAAAAAAGACCAAAAAAAAAGAGAAGATAATGGTATAATTGTGGCTTCAAGATATATAACAATAAAAATAAATTTAATGTAATTTTACGAATATGGTCTGCGAAGGCGATAGAATGAATAAATATGGAGGTTTTATAATTGTGGCATCGTTGCATTCGAAATATCATGTAATAATAACAACATATTCAATGTAATTTTATAAGTAAAGTCTGAGAAAGATAAAAATATATGCATATTTTAATCTATCTTTTATTAGGTAAATAAATTATTTTTATCAATTCAAAAGAAGTTTGAAATATCAAGATATATATATAGAGAGAGACAAATACTAGGACTACTTTCTTGCCTATAAAGGAAAGAATGCAGAAGAGAGAGATAGGAAATTCATATATATATATATATATGAGAGAGAAAAGACTCAAATATTTCATTAAACTTTGAGAAAAAGGCTCATCTATGTCATCCGTTAAAAGTTTGCTTCATTTATGTCATTTCCGTTTGAGAAAAGACTCATCCATGCCATTATTTGTAAATTAAAAATATTTTCTGTTTTGCAAAATTATTTTGTACACGTGGTCAATTATGATTCGACTACATCATTAACTAAATTATTATTTAAAATGGAAAAGGTTCAAATATGTTATTGAACTTTGAGAAAAGACTCATCTATGTCATTCGTTAAAAGTTTGACTCATTTATGTTATTTTAATTAACAAATAATGACATGAATGAGTCTTTTCTCAAACGAAAATGACATAAATGAGCAAACTTTTAACGAATGGCATATATGAGCCTTTTTTCAAAGTTCGACGGCATATTTGAGCTTTTTCCCTATATACAATAGAAGTAAGAAATCGCAAAGTAAATTTACGTGGCAATTAATTGAACTTTTCCAAAGACTCGAATATTTTTTTTTACTGCAAACTCAAATTTTGGAAATTGTCACATATATATTATACACCCAAGTACATAGAAAAGAATAACATAGAGAAGATTTATCTCGAATTAGCCATACATATATATAACTAGACTTCCTTCTCTCCCTGACTTATCCTGAAAGGGAATGATTTCAAAAACTCGAATATTTATTTAATTGCAAATTCATTTTTTGAAAATTGTCACACACACATGATACACCTAATAATTTTAGAAAAGAATAACATGTAGAAGACTTATCTCGAATTAGCTGTACATATATATTACTCGATTGCCTTCGATCTTTCTGATTGATCCTGAAACAGAATGAATGATAAAAATAGCATGTTGTTAACGGAAAGTTCTGAAATTCCTGATAAAATTACTCTAGCCAGGATAAAAATGGCTAAGTAAAAAAAGTTACAATAAGTTGCTCAAGAAGACACTTAGCTTTAATTTAGAGTAGTAGTAATATGTTTGTGTGAGCATTGATCGATCAACAAGTGTTCAAATTAGTAGTGGCTTAATCTCCGTATTTGAATAGGAACAATGCAAGTGATTTTGATTTTTGATATAAGAGAAAGGACACAAAATAAGTTGTCATATTGCTTCAAATTAAAATACCCCTTTCATATGAAAATTTAATTCCAAGTTCATTTTTTGGGGTTAATATTTCCTTCTCTCGTTCTTTAGTGAAACAAAAAGACAATTTGAATATTAAGGAACCTAGTGGATATTAATAATTAAAATAAAACTCAGTGCCATAAATGGACAGATTAGATCTATTTATCTATATAAGCTAGGAATCTACAATTTTATAACTCCCCGTCTATGTTAACTTGTTCATGTTTGACTTAACATATTTAAAAAATAATAAATAAAACAGTAATTTTATTATATTATTCGTAATTATTATAAGTCAACTCTCTCAATGAGAAATGATTAAAAATAAGCAAGTACTTAATAAGAATAAAATAAATATAAAATGATAAATTATTTTTTGATTTTTAAAATTGGACTAAGTAAAAGTGGTTAGTGGACGTATGAAGTATATATCTTTTTCTTTTTTAAAGGTCAAGGACTAAGGGAGTATCAACATTTTATCTTGGATCCAGTCTGGATTTATAAAATTGTTGACCCCAATGGACTCATTGATCAAATATGTGGGTCAAACATATTGAAATCTAGCAATTTGCAAGAGTTAGAATTTTTAAGAGCGGAGAGTTAGATGAACTGGATATAATTTTATTTTTTTTAAAAAAAAATATTTTTTAGGAAGGAATGAGGGGAGAGGATGAAATATAACTTTTTTAAAAATATTTTATAAAAGAAAATTTTTAAAAAAGGATGGGGATTGTGGGGGGGGGGGGAGGGGGGAGGGGGAGGTGGTGGAGTGCGTGAGTAAAATATTTTAATTTTTTTTAAAAAAAATAATTTCATTTTTTAAAAAGTAATTTCTTTTTTTGGGATAAAAATTATTTAATCTTTAGTTTTTAACTAATAGTAATAGTTTATCTAATTTTTGTCATGGTAGAATATTTTATTCATGTTGAATGCTATGTGGCAAGATTTTAAAAAAAAATTAGAGAGAGTGTGTTACACGCACCACTGATGTATGCTTTTCAAACTAATAAGTAATAGTTTAGGTATGAGACTCACATTTTCAATAGTTTAGGTATGAAATAAAAAAAGAAAATAATTTAGGTATGTTTTTGATACTTTAATCTAATTATAATAAGTCAACTCACTCAATGAGAAATGATTAGAAATAACTAAGTACTTAATAATAAGAATAAAATAGATACAAAATGATAAATTATTTCTTAATTTTTTAAATTGGACAAGTAAAACTGTCACGATCCGAATTCGGGTATGATGACACTCATCTCAACCCACCTAGATAAGTCAGCCTAATATCCAACGGAAAGTAAATGCGGAAGTAATTGAGATAAAGCAAGGTTTAACTTAATCAAAAATAAATAAATAATCTCAAAATCCCCAAGACTGATTGTCACGTGTACAAGCCACTAATACATTACCGAAGTAAGAAAGAGAATACAGTCACAATGTCTTTGTCTCTATAATAGGACTAAAACATATTAAAGAGTAAGATGTGTCCGCTAGATGAATGTAACAGCTACCTCAACACTTGAGATGATAACCTCAAACGTGGTAGAGAACGCTAAGAGATCAAGTTGGTCCGGACTCACAACCTACACAAATGTAGAAGCAAGGGGTGAGTACCAAATAACACGGTACTCAGCAAGTGGACAACTAAAACTAATCAAAGCTCAATAGATACAAGTACTCCTATCCTCCCGACCGAACCTCCTTAACTACAACCTGCATAAAACTAGCCTAACTCTATAATTGTACAATAACAACAATAATACAGTCCACAAATACTCATCAATGATCTTATCAATGAATCATATCAAATCAAGTTCAGCATATACAGATCAATAAGTGGTAAACACGAATTTCACAAATATCAACAAAATGAGATGCAATGCAATGAGATGATGCCTGTCTGTCCTATCGGTACACATCCGCTGAATTACAGTCCGGAATCCATGGGGGACATTTCTGTTCATGTAACCTGCCACAGAGCGTGTGGCCTGTCCCCTCAATATATATCTTGCCATGGACGTGTGATCCGACTCCTTTGTTTCATAATACTTGCCACGGAGCGTGTGGCCCGGCCCTTTTTGTTTCATATCATTTTTAATCTCAACACAATATGTCAGAACCAATACAATCAATTCGTGTTCATATAATTCACGATAATAACATGACAACAACAATAAGTTTTCCTATCTCACATCAACATAGTCATTTTACATGTCCAAAATAAATCCATAATCACAACATATCAATTCCACCAATACATGTCATTAGAAGATCATTTTATACCCCTCATCTCCATTTTTAAAAAGGCCAATCATACAATCAATAACTCTGTCCAATTCTCATTACTCCCAGTACACATAACACGGAAATACAAGCATCTACAAACTTAAACTGAGGTTTAGAAATTCACTTGCAATATTAATCAAGCAATCACTCCGGAACTTGGGCCTTTCCTTTTCGTTGGGCCTCCAAATCAACGTAATCTAGTCAAATAAATAATCACAATAATATTTTCGAAACTAATAACACCCTTATTACCATATGTCTAACCTAGACCCAAAAATTTAAGCAAATCTATAAACACGTTCCTAATCTTGATGCCACTTAACATGTCAACTCCCATATTTTCTGAATTTCAAAACTAGGGTTAAAGCTCAATTAAATTGAATAATCACTTTAACACTTGAGCCTTTTGTAACGCTTCCTAACGATCAAAATATGTTCAAATACATAATCTCCATAACAATACGAATTCAATGACACTCATATTACTATATTTATTTTCGGATTAAAAATTGGGTCAAAAAATTATCCCGATTCATTGAAGTCAAATTTGAAATTTTCTTTTCGATTATGTTCACTCATGATAAAATAAGCTCACATGTCAAATTCCAACTAAAATGGATCATTATTCGACCCTCAAAACATGATTTTATGTGAAGAACCCTAGGGTCATATTTTCTTATTTCAGTGTTATTTGTCCACCAATATACCCTGAAAATATGTTCATAATCGCATAAAATTTTAATGAAAATGATGAGAATAATCATCTTGACGCTTTGGAATGAAAATCCCTATTTTTCTCTTCTCCTTTATTTTTCTTTCTTCCTCCGTATGTTTTTTTTTTTCAATTTGTAATCATTTCTCGTTTGTCGTTGTTCTCGTCCAGTTTATATATATATATATATATATATATATATATATATATATATATATATATATATATATATTATTTTTATTTTTTTCTTTTCTTTTATTATTATTTATTTCCTTCTTTTTCTAATTAATTATGTACTAAATAACAAATTCTACTAACCTATTTTATTAAATATAAGAAAAGTGGTATAAGTATTAAATAAATTAACATTTTAGCTCATCAATTAAATTAATTATTTAAAATCACCCATTAATTAATTAACTGAAGTTATCGAATAGTCCAAAATTTTCAATTTAAATAAACGAAAAGAATGTTTATAAAGGAAAGATGACTCATTCTCAAAGTGACTTAACGAGTCATTACAAAAAGTAGACACCTATTTTTGGTCGATGGACGTATGAGGTATATATATATTTTCTTTTTTTAAGGTCAAAACGACTAAGGGAGTATGCTACATTTTATCTTGGATCCAGTCTGGATTTATAAAATTGTTGACCCCAATAGACTCATTGATCAAATATATATGTGGGTCAAACATATTAAAATTTAGCAATTTGCAAGAGATAGAGTTGATTCAAGTGCATTTTAAAAATGAAATGCTCCTTTTTTTATATTGATCTTGGGGGAATAGCCAACTAGCCATTGAACGAAAGAGAAATGTGTTGGATATATAATTTTAAAATGTTCGATCTTCTAAAAAATAGAATAAAATAGGTGTTGACTATGGCGGGTTTACTATTAATGCTTGGTGACCGTACGAGGCTTCGAAAGGCTACATAATTTTGTCATGTTCAGGTTTCCTTCAAGAACACTATGATCTACTGATCAACTAATTGATACTGACGAATATCTAATTGGAAAAGTTATACGATATGACAAACATTATAGTTTATTATTTTATATGAGTATAATTTTATTTTATTAGTATTCATGAGTATATTTTGTTGAGATTTGCTATAATTTATTTTTATATTTCGCTATATAATTCGTGTACAACGTTCATATAATTAGCTATACAATTCGCAGTGTTTGCATATTTCAATATACAAATAATTTGTGACTATAACATTTGTATAATTTGTTATACAATTCGCAGGTTTTTATATAACGTTTGTATATTTCTCTATATAATTTGTGTACAACATTTGTATAATTCGCTATACTATTCGTAGTGTTTGTATATTTTAATATATAATTTGTGTACAACGTTTGTATAATGACAAACATAAATTTGTCATTATAAGTAATTAGGAAAAACTATACCCATATGGAGTTATTATACTTAAAAGGTTTGTTATATATGAATTTTCCCCAAAAATTTAGTTCTCATTTTCTTTAAGACACTGTTTACTTTCTTTTCTATTAAAAGATATAAAGGGGAACGAGAACATCGAACATTGAATCTATACCTAATGTGTATGGACTCATGTTGTGGTGGGATAAATAATATATCTTGACATTAATTACAATTGGGATTCAGATTTTGGAAACATAAAAAAATTCAGAAGAAAGCGTTTTCCCTTTTAATAGGCCTTACAATGCGAATTTGAATTAGTTAGGGCCTCAAAGTGAATGTCAAATACTAACTCATAGTAAAAATAACTTGATATCATGGTTATATGTTAAGTTTGTGGATCTTACTTCGATCATGATTATGGTTGAAAGCTCAAGAATATAAGTAAGGTGTTGTTGTATTGCTTGAAATCAGAATGCTTTTACAAATAAAAGAAGTAAACTATTTATAGGTTACACGGATAAGACTGTAACACCCCCCAAAATTCTTCTCTAAGATTCAGACCCTTCTTCGTATACGTGTAGGATCGAACTCGACTGTTGTGAAGTGTATGCATGAGTTAGGATGAGTTCCCAAGTAATTGAAGATTATTAGAGGTGATGTGGGGTCACAAAGGGTCCCTAAGACTAAGTTAAGTCCAAAGAATTTGTCTTGGCTAAGTTTTAGAATGAGTCCGTATAAGGGGTCTACTTCTAACGACCATATCTTTTGAAATATGACGATCTGGGTGGCCCATGACCTATTAAATTAAAGGTCTTCGAGTCTTCTTTCCATCACCGCTAAGATTGTAATTTTTAGAGTTCGAAGTCAAAAGTTATAACCCAGAAAATATAGGCTTGGCGCTGTGAGAGCGTGACGCGCCACTACAGCGCCATAAAACAGCCTCAGTAGTTTGGTTCTTGGCGCGACGCGCCACTATCAGATGTGCAGGTTTTAAGACTATAATCGACTTGGCGCCGCAGTGGCGCGGCGCGCCACTATAGCGCCAGGAGGATTTTAGCCCGTTTTTCGAGATTTTTGAGGAAGGACAAATTGGACATTTTTCTAAATTATATATACACTGATTTGGTCACGTTTTGGACCATTATTTCAGCCCCTTCCTCTCTCTAAAAGCCCTAGAAATCCCCTCACTTCTCATTCAAATCCTTTTCCAACAAGGATTGCCTTCAAGAACTTCAAGAATTCAAGCTTCCCATTGAAGATCCAACATCAAGATTTCTTCAAAGTCTTCGCCAAGGTATGTAAGGCTACTCAAAGCATGGGTTGAGTCTACCCATATTCCCTACATCTTCTTTGAGATTGATTGTTCATAAGAATGAAGTTTATTGATAGAGTTAGGTCCAAATAAGTCTTTTTCATCTATTAACCTAAATTTTTATTATGTTGATGTTGTGGAGTCAAGAAAGTGATGTGCTACATGTTGGTATGAGTTGATTGAGATGAGAGGTCGAACATATATTGTTAATTTTCTTAACTATGTGGATTATGATAAAGAATGTTAATTTTCTTAAATATGTTGCTTATTTTGCATTGTTGATTTAAAACCTTGGAGTTGTGATGAGTCCCAAAAGATTTGTTAAATGAATAGAGGCACAATTGGATAGGTTTGCATGTTGTTATAAATGCATATTTAATCTACTCTTGAAATATATAATTGGGATTGATCGGATAGTATGATTGAGAGAGGTTTGATTGTGATAGAGTTGATGAGTTGACAAGGTTTTAAATGAGACTTGTCGATATAATTTGTTTGAGTTGATTAGATGGAGTTTTATGAGCATTGAGTCTTGGGAGGAGTATCGAGCACCGAATTGGGTAAGAGTAAGTAATAACTCAAATCCAATAACTACGTCGCCAAACGTAGGAGGGGATGGAACCATTAAAGTCGGATGCTTCCCCAAAATTATTGTCCTGACATTATAGGACTTGGTTGGATTAGATCCATGATTAGATGATTCGTTTATACCTTGGAAAGGTATGAATGGACGTGGCAATAACGTCGGTTTGTTGTACTATCACTGGCTCATAAGTGATGGTTGTCGGATAAGAGAAACTCCCATATAGGTCTTGATAGTACTTTGAGTCAGATTGAGTTGCATTGTATGTGAATGGTCCCGTCTAAACCATATTCTTGTTTAGACTCAAGACACTTGATTGAGCCGTTCTTCTTTCTGAGTTGAGATTCCGAGTTGGTTTGATTCTTTCTGATGTTGTTTCATTCGGCCATTTTACATACTCGTACATTCCATGTACTGATGCCATTTGGCCAGCATCATTTCATGATGCAGAGATAGGTACCAGAGATCATCAACTGATGCACCGTTGAAGATCTCCCCACTTCCAGGTAGTTGGTGAGTCCTCCCAGTTTCCAGAGGATACCAACATTATCTTTATAGCTTTGTTTTTTTCCTTTATTTTGATTGTTGGTAACCATGGACTTGTCATCGGCACCTCTTGGATTGTTGATAGAGGCTTCATAGACTAGTGTGTGGAAGTGTTGAATTGTCCGTTTTGACTAGTTTTATTCTAGTTAGTTATTGATTGGGTATTTGTTTGTCCTTTGGCCCTAAAATTATGAATAGTATTCTTATAATAGAGCCTTCCGCCGATTGAATGTGAATAGATGAAAGTGTGACTGGACTAAGTGGTTTGCTTGAAGGCCAGAAATGGCTTTCGAGTGCCGGCCACGTCTAGGGTACCCTCCCGGGGCGTGATAAAGACATCAACCAATAAAAAAGCTTTAAAAAGCCCTAAAGTACTAAAATCAATGGACGCTGACCACGCGACAATGTCGTTAGTGGTGTCATCCAATATTTTTTGTCATGTTTAGGAAATTTATACTATAATATTCACTTATTTGTCTTTTTTCTTTCTTTGGCCACAACAAAGGGATATGGGTCCTCCATCTTCGGTTGTATACCCTTCACTCATTTTCACAATAGATTTCTCTGATATCGTCACAAAGACACTTCTACGGAAGGTTAATCTCGCCAACTTCTTGCTTCTCTCAGACCATATCACCATATGTCATTTATCTCTCCAACCATATGATCTATCCATTTTGCCTCATACATGTACTAGCATCAAAATAATTAAAAACATTATTATGAGGAACATGTTTGTTATGAATTGTAACCTTTTTGAATATATGGACTTTCAATTACTTATGCAAAGGGGCAGAGCAACTGGGGTAGATGAGATTTCAACAAAATTTTGGAATAGCTCAGGCGGGGCAGGGTTTGAGTGACTTACTAAGTTATTTACTATTGTGTTGAAGATGATGAAGATTTCTGAAGCATGAAGATGAAGTATGCTGATTCTATTGTACAACAACAAGGGTGACATTCAAAATTGCAACAACTATAGGGGTATATAACTACTAAGTCACACAATGAAGGTTTGACAATGGTGGTAGAGATGAAGGTGAGGACGAACGTGATAATTATTGAAAATTCAGTTTGAATTTAAGCTAGGATGTTCAACTACTGAAGTCGGATGGAACAATATAGGGAAGGGAAGAAGGACTTACACATGGTGTCATCGACTTAGAAAGAGCTTACGACAAAATCCTTAGGGAGGTTTTTTCGAGGTTCTTGGAGGCTAGAGGTGTTCTTGTAGGCTAGAGTTGTACTTGTACCATATACTATGTCAATTAAAGACGTGTACGATGGAGTCAAGATCCGAATAATGATAGTTAGTGGAAGCTTAAAGCACTTTCTATTTTGATAAAGTTGCACTTGGAATCAACCCCTGATCCATTTTTATTTATCGTGGCAATGGATGTATTGACACGAAAAATTCATGGTGAGGTGTCATGGTATATTTTATTTATGAATGACAAAGTTTTGATGATGAGACATATGACCAAGTTAACACTAAGCTGGAGGTTGAAAGATAAATCTTAGTATCTAAAGGATTTAGGTTGAACAAAACTGGCCAAAACAGAATACTTGTAGTGCAAATTCGGTGATGTTGTGCATAGGGTGATCTGGAAGTAAGGCTTGATATATATGTCATCTTAAAAGAAAGATAGTTTCAAGTATCTTGGGTCTATTATACAGAAAAATAGGGAGATTGACAAGGATGTCAATCACTGCATTAGTGCAGAATGGATAAAATAGAGGTTTGCATTCGAAGTTTTGTATGATAACAAGGTGTCACCAAAATATACAGGCAAGTTCTACAAAGTGATGGCTAGAACGATTTTATTAAATGTGGCAGAGTGTTGGCCAACAAGAATTCTCACATTCAAAAACTAAAAATGGTAGAAATGAGGATATTACGATAAAAATAGTAGAAATAAGGATATTACGATGGATGTATGGAGTAGAAAAAATGGTATTAAAAATAAAAATATCCGAAACTAGGTGGCTTTAAATTCAATGGAATACAATATGGGAAAAGAAAGATTAAGATTGTCCGGGCATATGATGAGCAAATGCTAGATGCCCAATGCAGATATGTGAATGATTGTCTATGTAGAATTCTCAACAAAAGGATGAGAGAAATGAAGGATTGTATTGATGATTAAAACTATAGAGTACATGTTCCTTATATAGGAGGGAATTGTAGAGTATTAAGCTAGCTATAATTAAAATCCTACTATAATAACTATTACTACTATGTTAATACTGCAATTATAAATAATCTAATCCTAGTCATAATATTCTAATCCTAGTCGACTTCAGCTAGTACAAGAAGTAGTAGCCTAGTCGAAATAAGTAGTCTAGTCCTAGTGTGACTTAAACTCCAGTTGTACATTGACTGGACCAGGTTGTTCAACTTGTTCCATATCTTCAGCTTTTCTTGTCTTCAACACTTTCCCTCAAGCTAGAGAGTGGAGGAACAATTACTCCTAGCTTGCTTTAAAATCCATCAAAGACTTGTTTTGTCAATGCTTCGGTATGAATAGCATCCTAGCTAGTTGTTGTTGATCTTGCGCAAGCACATACCAATTCATCAGTGCTCACTCCAAAAATTGTATACCAACTATTGTTGCCTTCATCCATGTAATATGTTTGTGGCAATTATTGTTGTTGAGGAAGATAATCTTCAGAGGCATTTAATGATGCCATTGAATTTTTTTCTCTCCAATTTTCTAGTAGTTTCTTCTTTGTGTTGTTGCATCTTCCTCTGGAGTTGAAGTTGTTGTTTCCTCTTCCCCTGCCTCTTCAGGATTCTATTGTGAAACCTTTTCTTCATCTTTCCTTATATAAATATTTGTGAGAGCATTAACAAATTGATTAAGAGTGGGATGTGGTGCCTTACCTAGCATGACAGTTTTGGAGATTTTGTACTTGAGATCTAAACCTCTAGAAAAATTGATTTCTTTGCTATCTTTGTTCAATGATTTGTGTTTGTTGTAAGACCATCAGATATGCCTTTGAATTTTTTAATGTATTAATCAATCTTTTTAGTTCCTAGCCTAACACTTTGATCGTGGTGTTTAAACTAAAGCTCTTTATCTTTTGTTTCTCTAAGATAAATTTCTTCCAAGTATTTCACATCCCCTTAGTAGTTGAGTAGTCCACAATTAGGTAGATGCTTTCTTATTTCAAGGTGCCTGAGATCCTTCCCAAGCATTCCCACATCTCCTTGACAGTTGACTAGCCCACAATCAGGTACATGCTTTATTTTGTCAAGGTGCTTGAGATCTTATCCTTAGCAATACATATTTTTCCTTCAAATCATCAATGTTTCCACAATCTTCTGGATCCTTTTCAACAGCCACAACTTTCTTAACAACTTTTTCAATGGAACAACTACTTTTAGTTGGTTCATTCTCTATAATGAGATAGGTTAGTCTCATCACCTGAATCAACTACATCATCCATATGAGATAGTTTATTGACTTAAGTTTAATGGAGCAAGAGGTAATGGGGTGGTGAAGTGAGGAGATGGACAGAGTGTTGGTAGAGGTGGCCATCGCAGTTTGAACATGTGGTTCCCTTTATTTGATCAATATTCAGAGATAGCGAAAGAGCTTTAATGCTCTGATACCATGTAGAATTCTCAATAAAAGAATGAGAGAAATTGAGAATTGTATTGATGATTAAAACAATAGAGTACATGCTCCTTATATATGAGTGAATTGTAGAGTCCTAAGCTAGCTATAATTAGAGTCCTACTACACTAATTATTACTACTATGATAATACTGCAATTATAAATAATCTAATCCTAGTAGTAATAATTCAATCCTAGTCGACTTCAGCTAATACAAGAAGTAGTAGCCTAGTTGAAATAAGTAGTCTAGTCCTTGTGTGACTTTAATTTAACTCCAGTTGTACGTTGACTGAATTAAGTTGTTTAACATGTTCCATGTCTTCAGCTCCCCGTATCTTCAACGGTCTATGGATGGACTCAAAAAAAGGTAGAGGTAGATCGATGATGTATTGGTGAGAGGTGATTAGATAGGATATAGCGTAATTGCATATCACCAAAGACATAGTCTTATTAAATAAGAAGGTGTGAAGGACATAGATTAGCGTACAAAGGTAATAGGTAGGGTGTGTTAATTCTAGTTGGTAGGATTATATTGACTTCATGTTCATTCTAGTAATCATAGTATTACTCTTGTTTCTTATTTTTCGATTTCTATTATTATATGTTATTTCGTGTAGTTTGATTATAGTATTATTTTGTTGTATAATATTGTTCCGCTACTATATGTTATTTTATTAATGTTTGTTGTTTTATTTACTCCTATCACTTCTTTATCTAAACTTTTTTTATGTTGAGCTGAGGGTCTATCAGAAACAACCGGTTTACCTCTAAGGTAGAGGTCATGTTTACCTACATTCTAACCTTCGCAGACCTCACTTTGTGAAACTGCACTAGATATCTTGTTGATGATGTTCTATATAAATAGAGATAACAATTACTCCATATTTGTCACTTTTAATTCATGTGATATAGGCTTGTTGTATCCCAAATTAAAGGAGTATTATCAGCTACTCCATAGACGGGAAATCATTCATTTGAGATAGTGATTATATCACGCCTCAAGTCTTTTCTTCTTATACTCTTCATTCATTTTTCAATCAAATTTTTAATATTATTATTTTGACCAACTAAATCTAAAAAAAATAGATAATAATACCAGAAAATATTTCCCTCCAGATACCAAACAAACCCTTAATTTTTACAATGGTAAAAAAAAAAGAAAAAAAAGAACAGGAGGTGGCAAAGACATGTAAATATACCCAAAAATTTTGGCAATATTTATCCAAGCTAGTTTTGTATACATGACTAAAGGTCGTTTTCTAAATAAAATAAATGATGTAGCTGTTGTTATTTCTCCAGCATTTTGACATGATGACATTTGACTACGACATTGATGATTATCTCACCTCCATCTACAACAATTTATAAACAAATAATTGTTCCCGTGAAAAAGAAAACCCTCATCATTAATTGCATGTACTTAGAATATATAATATAAAAAAATAAAACAATGGAATTGAAAAGTCTATATATCTGACGCACTGGTTACAAGAGCCTTTCTTTAACAGCGTGAAAATGTTGACTTGTAAGAAAAAGAAGTGCATGCCAAATGTTGGATGAAGCTGACGTTGATACCCATTAATGAATAAAATAGTATAAAATGACTATATTGAGTATTAGCAGTAGATAAATATGTAACTTTATTTGCTTTTTGAATGAAGATATAAATTCTACACTTTCTAATAAAGCAAATTTTGAAATGATTAATGAGTTGTGTGACTAAAAAGAAGCCAAATAGGCAGCAAAATGAGGGAGGTCGCTTCCTCTTCAGGAGACACCCCATAGAGAGGAATCACCCCATCTCTGTGACTAACACTACAATTTGGTATTTTAAGTTGAATTTAAGTTTTTTCTTTCATTATTTTTATTTTCTCATCGACGTTAAATTTTTCTATTAAATTTATTAGTTGTTGTGCAAAGCCAATTTAATATGATAATTGTTGAATTGAGCTAAGATTAATTTTGATGATTGACAAACAACTATAGAAGAATCATGTCCTAAATAGGTGTCTTAGAAGTATTGAATTGCAGAAATTTCATGCACACCCTAAAAGAACCAGGTCCTTAGCAAACGATATGAAAATGACTGTTGACAGAAATGGCAAAGCAAATTCCAAATGTAAAAAAGATTCCATGAAAATTGGTTTTATTGGATAAACTTGTAGATCAAAGAATATAAATTCAATGAGAAGATATTACTACACTTGCATAAAGGGAAAGCGTTTTGGAGTTGGGAGAAATCGTATGGAGATCGAAACAAATAAGGAAATAAAGTTCAAATAGAATTTGGATTACTTAACCATATTCCACTTGGATTGAAGAAAGAAACCAAAGAGAATTCGACTATCACTGCTCCTAGATAACTCTACATTGATTATATCAAAGCTTACGCCATTTACACGAATACATAACTTATTCTTGATAATAACAGTCATTGTGAAAGAGCACTTTGTGAAATTCAATTCATCTTTTCATAAATTTAGCACATGATTATTATTTTTAATATCGACAGTTATATTCGAATTCAAAATTTTTACCGGCTTTGATATTATATCGAAGTATATGATACAATTCATTTTTAAAAAATAAAACGGTTGAACGGCGCATGCAACGGCACATACACAAGTGGACGAATCCAACAAAATGTCAACAATTTGGGCTTTTGGATTATACGAAAAGACACTTATATATCACCACAATATCTCATGTACGTCATGACTCCCTTTTTATATTTTTTTAAGAATCTCAACCTTTTTTTCCTTATGCTTTTCCTAATATATTTGCCTCTGACTAAGGTCACCCCTTTCTTCCTTAATTATGATTGGTTAAGGATAATAAAAAAGTGACACGTGATGTCACGTGAATAAAAAAAGAGGGGTAAATCACACTTAATCATTTTGGAGTAATATATATATATATATATATATATATATATATATATATATATATATATATATATATATATTATATATATATATATATATATATATATATAGTAAATGTATATATATATATAGTAAATATATTCATGGTGCATATATGATATATAAATTTATCATATAATTAATACTTCAAGCCTAGTCTTCAATTAATAAAATATTTCGACTAGACTTGAAGCAGGGGCATTTGTAATCATTTAAAATTTATTAAAAAATAAATTTATAAAATAATTCGGATTATATTAAATTCAAGATATAATTAGTCTAAATAAATATTATGGATTAATATAACTGAATTAATTATTTAAATCCAATAAATATAGATTTAATTAAAGTCCAATTTTATTGGGCTAGTCCATTGATTTGGGCTACAAATATGAGCCCACTTAGCTAAGCCCAATATTATCTCATCCTAGAGTCCCATCTTGGCGCCATGTGTCAAGTAACGTGTCATGCCAAGTCAAACAAATAAGCTAATAGGATCGTGCCATGTGTCAAAATGACAGTCCCATTCGCTAAAGGTCATTATACCATGTCACTTAAATCTAATTGGCCGAAGGAAAACCTATTCTTATTACAATCCCTCTATTCTACAACTATAAATAGGGGTCCTCATAATTCAGAAAAGATATCAGAATTCTAACAAGAAGCCAAAAAGAGCTCGTGGATCAAACGCCGCAGATTTCTCTACAAACTACAAGTTCAAGAATTCAAGATCAAGTTCGTCAAGTTCAAGAACAACTCAAGATCAAGACTACCAGATTCAAGAACAAGCCCCAAAGCCCTTCAATTCAAGTACAAGTTCAAGAACAAGTGAAGATCAAGTTCCTCAAGTTCAAGAACAAGTGAAGTTCAAGATCATCAAATCAACAAATCAAGATCAAGACCACAAGATTCAAGATCAAGCTCAAAAGCCCTTGAATTGAAGTAACAAGTCAAGATCTAATCCATCAAGTTCAACCAAATTCAAAATCAAGCTCAAGAGCCCTTGAATATATATTCGAAAAGACGAATCAGAGGATACATAGAGATTGTAACACTCATATTCAAAAATCAAATACTATAATTGTTGCAATATTTTCTGTTCTTGATTATTATTTCTTGACGTGAATTTTATTGTCTACAAATTCTGACACGCCCAGTGGGACCATCTCTACCTCTTATCTCAACTTTTCAAGCATCAAAGAATATCAAAATGAATTCTAAGAAGATTAACTCCCAATCAACTTCCTTCAAAGATTGCTGACTCCAAGTTCTCTGCTGATGTAGAAGGAATCCTTGGTGTTACCTTCAGAAGTTTTGAAGCTGTCACTAGAAGCAAGGCCATTATGTTGGAACAACAAACACATTAAGTGTCATCCACATCAACTCCTGTTTTTGGGTCCTTAACTCCAAAAGTATCAAATTCCTCCACAAATGCTTCACAAGGAGGAATCATTGTAGCTGAAAGGATCAAGAAGACTTTAGCTCTACTCGAGCGCTCTGGCTCAAAAGACTCTACCACAAATGGGAATCATAATTCAACTAGTAGATCCTCTCCATATGTACTGCGTAATATGAGTCCATTGAAGATCAACTTATGCGATAATACATGCAATTCTCCTACAACCCCAATGATCATGCAAGCAATGGTAACTGATGTTTCATCCATAAAGGAACAACTTTCAAAACTGATGAAGTTAGATAAAGGATTGACGACACACGTGTACCATCAAGATCTCATATTGCTAAGTTGATCGATATGATATAGGGTCTCTTAGATGGAGATGTCAATCATGCACCCGAAAAGGGTATAGAAGTTCACGAGATTGAAGATTTTGGAAAGCAGGCGGTGCCTGACAAGGATATGCCAGTCTCTTCTAAAGGGATGATCCCACTCGATCGATTGAAGGAATTCATCGATGGAACCATCAAAGATAAATATAAAGTCTCCACTAAGTCTTCCCATATGTATGCCAAGCCGTATACTACAAAAATTGATAGCTTCAAAATGCCTGTCGGTTATCAACCTTCCAAATTTCAGCAGTTTGAGGGAAAAGGACACACAAAGCAACATGTTGCACAGTTTGTGGAGACATGCAATAATGCTAGGACCTATGAAGAATATCTTGTGAAACAGTTCGTCTACTCTCTGAAAGGAAATGCCTTTGATTGGTAAACTAATTTTGAGCCTAATTCTATTGATAGTTAAGAGCAACTAGAGCATGAGTTTCTCAATCGCTTCTATAGCACAAGGAGAACTGTGAACGTGGTAGAAATCAAAAATACTCTTCAAAAAAAGGATGAACCGGTCATAGACTTCATAAATCGGTGAATAAATAAAAGCCTAAATTGCAAATATAGACTCAGTGAAGCTTCTGCCATCGAAATGTGTATCAAAAAATGCACTGGGAGCTTCTGAACATCTTACAGGGAATAAAGCTGAAGTCTTTCGAAGATCTAGCTACGCGCACTCACAATATAGAGTTGGGCATATCTTCTACAGGAAAAGATATGACGTTTTTCTATGATCCTCGCAAAGTAAATAACAAACATGAACCCAAAAGGTGGATGAAATTTGTGCCCAAAAATTATAAATAATCCATGAATATTAATGTGTCACCTGTGAATTTTACCACAAAGGAAAGCAAAAGGCAAAGTGTGAAAATGACTTTTTAAGAGCGTCTGAATCGAAAGTCAACCTTGAGGGAGATGCAAAAAGGAATACCCATTCCTAGATTCTGGCATCTCTGAAATTTTTGATGAGTTGCCAAAACTAAAACTCATTGAGTTGCCAAAGATGAAGTGACCTAACGAAGCGGGAAAAACTAATGACCCAAATTATTACAAGTATCATAGACTTGTGAGTCACCCTCTTGAAAAATATTTTGTCTTCAAGGATAAAGTTATGCGATTGGATAACAAAAAAAGATTGTCTTTGATGATGAGAAGGCCAGTACTAACCAAATCTCTATCATATTCGGCTTGCTTGATCCAGTCCAAATATGTATTTATGAAAGCATGAAGAAGAGTCATTAGAGCAAGACAAATCCCAAGTTGATGTAGACGGTGTGGAAGATTGGATTCTTGTGACTAGGCGAAGACGCAAAAAGAAAAGTTTGCAAAAAGAATTATCCGAACAAACAATCAGAAGAAAGATGGCGAGGATACTGAAAAGGCAGAAACCAATCAAGCATCTAAAGAGGGAAAAGGTTAAAGTGCATCACCACCAGAAACCTCGATGTCCTGTGACTCTAGAGGAATTCTTACCAAGTTGGTTCTATGCAAAGGCTACCTAAAATAGAATCAAGGCTTCATGTTTCAATGCCGACAAAGAAGAGACAGTGAGTGAAACCTCATCAAAGGCGCCTTCTGCTAAAAAAGAAGAAGCAACATATGAAATCTTATCAAAGGTATCTCTTTCACCTTCTAAAAATCTTGTTAAACCTTCGTCCCAAGAAGTACATGCATGTGATACAAAATTCATATTTCGAGATGGCGATATTTTGTTTGGTGAAACACTACATAATCATCTTTTGTATATGGTGGGTCATTTAATAGAGAAGAAGATAAATAGAATCCTGATAGTTGAAGGTTCCGAAGTTAACATTCTGCCTATCCACACTATGAAGGAACTTGGTATCACAGTCGAAGAACTTAGTGAAAGTCATTTGTTGATACAAAAATTCAATCAAGGAGGTCGGATGTCCATAGGCTCAATCAAGTTAGAAATCCACATGGAAGATTTGCGATCAAGCCCATGGATGCATGTGATCAATGCAAAGACTTCATATAACATATTACTTGGCAGGCCTTGGGTACACGAGAAAAGAATTATCTCTTCTTCTTACTATCAATGTTTGAAATACCTTGACGATGGAATTGAAAGGAAATAGTTGTTAATTATAATCATTTCACTGAAGTTGAATCACACTTTGTCGATGTAAAATTCTATTTGAAGAATTATGTCGTGAAGGAGGCAAAACTCGACGACGTCAAATCGACCAAGTTTGATAAGCTTGCAGGTAAAAGAGTTGATGTGACTGTTTGGAAAGTCAAGGTTGATATTAAGGAGCCTTGTTCCATTCTGAATGAAGAAAAGATCATGCCCTCGAAAAAGAAGTTGGCTTCTATACTTCGCTACGTTCCAAGATGAAGAAAGCAGAAGGTTAATCATCTTGCACCTAAGGAAATGTAATTAAAGACGCACACGAGAAGGCTTTGACCCAAATACTTACAAGTTATTCATGAAGGTCAGATACAACCCTAATGAGATGTCAAGGTTAGGAAAACTCCTATCGGAAGATAAACCCAGGCAAGCACATGAAGGGTTAGGCTATAGCCAACTGCCGCCAGTTCGCATCTCCATAAGAAGGGCAAGCAATAACTATATCACTATAGAAGATGAGTCTGTCTCTTCAAACCAAAGGCCTTCCGTGTTTGATCGACTTGGGAAATCAACCAAAAGAACTTCTATGTTTAAGAGGTTAGGTCTGTTAAAGAAAAAGAATAACGAGCACCAAAAAAGTTACCTGAGGGTGACAATGCATGCTTCACCTATGATCCAAAAGGATTTCAAAAGTTTAATTCCTTCTAGAATGAGGAGACAAGTGAGACTTTTGGTCTCATGTATAGAAATGTTGAAGGTGAAGATTCACACTGTGGTTTACACCAAGGAGAGCGAGGAAGATGAATAAAGTATAGGCTCTTCATATTATGTTATAACTCAAAGTGAGTACGACATCGTGCCTTAAATAAAGATTGATGAAGAGTTAGGAGATATTGCCTGGTGCTATCACATATCTATCAATGATAATGATCATCAAGAAGAGGAAGATGCCAGAGATGCTCCGCCAAAATTAGAAAAAGAAGTGAAGACCATAGTAGATCCCTTAAAGGAATTTAACCTAGGCACTGATGAAGATCTGAGGCCAACTTACCTGAGTGCCTTTTTGGAAGCTGATGAAGAAATTGCTTATATGGATATACTTAGAGAATATAGGGATGTATTCGCTTAGACTTATAAAGAAATTTCTGGCATGAATCCCAAAGTAGCAGTCCATAAATTGGCAGTCAAGAATGGTACTCGCCCTGTTAAGCAAGCTCAAAGATGATTTAGGCCAGACTTGGTTCCATTGATCAAGAATGAAGTCAACAAACTCATTAAAATAGGCCTTATTCGTAAAGTCAAATACCCTACAGAAATTTCAAGTATTGTTCTTGTGAGGAAAAAGAATGGTCAAATTTGAGTTTGTGTTGACTTTAGAGACCTTAATAATGCATGCCATAAGGATGAGTTTCTGCTTCCCATTCCAGAGCTGATGATTGATGCTATAACTGGCTATGAGGTGATTCTTTCATGGATGGTTCATTCGGCTACAACCAAAGTCGTATAGCACCAAAATATGAAGAACTCACCGCATTTTGCATGCCTAATGGTATTTATTGCTACAAAGTGATGCCTTTTGGTTTAAAGAATGATGGCGCCAAGTATCAAAGGTCTATGAAAAATATATTTGATGACTTGCTCCATAAAATATCAAATGTTATGTTGATGATTTGGTGGTGAAGTCAAGAAAGAAGAGCGACCATTTGAAGGACTTAAGAATGGTGTTTCAGTTGTTTGAAGATACCAACTAAGGAAGAATCCATTTAAATGTACCTTTGGAGTTGCTTCTGATAAGTTTCTTGGCTTTATTGTGCGACATCGAGGGATTGAGATTGATCAAGCTAAAGTTGATGCTATCTAGAAGATGCCCGAGCCTCAAAATATTCATGAGCTAAAACGTCTTCAAGGAAAGTTAGCCTACTTGAGAAGGTTCATCTCGAATCTAGCTGGAAGATGCCAACTATTTAGCCATCTTATGAAAAGGGGTGCTTCTTTCAAATGGGATCAAACATGTAGCAATACCTTTGAAAGTATCAAAGCATATCTGGTGAAGACTCCAGTTCTAGCAGCCCTTATACCTGGAAAGCCATTGATACTCAACATTACCACACAAGAAAGATCTGTAGGGGCCCTATTAGCTCAAGAAAATAGTGAAGGAAAGGAAAACTCTTTTTATTACTTATACAGAATGATGACATCAAATGAGCTGAATTATTTGCCAATCAAAAAGTTATGCTTAGCTCTAGTCTTCTCAATCCAAAAGATAAAGCATTACTTTTAAGCTCATATTGTTCTCCTTGTGTCCAGAGCAAATCTCATCAAATTTGTTATGTCAAAACCAGTCCTTAGTGATTGACTAGAAATGTGGTACCTCTAGTTCCAACTGTGAAGGGACAAGTATTGACAGATTTTTTGGCAGACCATCCAATACCAAATAATTAGGAGTTAACCGATAAGCTTCTTGATGAAGATGTGATGGTTATCAAAGTTCTACCTCCTTGGAAGATTTACTTTGATGGAGATGCACATCACAATGGAGCTAGTGTTGGCGTGGTATTTGTCACTTCACAAGAAGAGGTTCTACTACTCTCCTTCACTTTGAAACAATGTTTCTCCAATAATGTCGTTGAATATCAAGCACTAATACTTGGACTCGAAATGGCCGTCGACATGAAATAATTGCAGTTATAAGTATTTGGTGACTCTCAGTTGGTGATCAATCAAATTCTAGGGAGCTATGAAGTCAAGAAGCCTGAACTACGTCCCTATCGTTCTTACGATCAAACGTTGATAGGATGGCTTGGAGATATGACCCTCCAACATGTGCCAAAGAAGGAGAACAAGAAAGCCGATGCCCTAGCCACCCTTGCTTCAACTCTAACTTTCCTAGATTAGACACAAGTCACTATTTGTCAAAAATGGGTAGTACCACCACCAAATGAGAATGAATATGTAGAAAGTGAGCTTGAGCATCTCGTTGCTATTTCTAAAGCTGCAAAGGAATATTGGCGACAATCTATTATCAACTATTTGTGTTATGGGATACCTCTAGAAATTCCGAAGAAAATGACTGACATTTGTTGTCATGCATATGCACCTCGCTTCCTATACTACAAGAACACATTATATGAAAGGTCATTTGAAGGAGTACTCTTGCAATATTTGAAAGAGAAGAAGTAGTCCAAGCTCTACAAGAAGCGCATTCAGGAGTACGTGGATCACATCAATCTGGACCAAAGCTCCACTTCCACATAAAGAGAATGGGGTATTACTGGCCAACCATGGTGAAAGATTGCTTAGACTATGCTCAAAGGTGCAAGGCTTATCAATTTCATGCAAATTTCATACATCAGTCGCCTGAAGTATAATATCAAACTATCATATCTTGGCCATTCGATGCTTGGGGATTAGACATTGTTAGACCATTGCTAAAGTTTTCCGATGGACACTTGTATATCCTGGCTGCAAGAGATTACTTCTTAAAATGGGTTGAAGTTGTCGCTCTTAATGAAGTGAAGAAGGAGAATGTTGTAAACTTTATTCGGGTGAATATCATCTACCAATTTGCATTTTTCGCTATATACTAACAGACAATGGCAAGCCATTTGATAATAAGTTAATGAGCAAAATTTGTGATCTCTTCGATTTCAAGTAACATAAATCTTCTATGTATCACATTGCTGTTAATGTCTAGCTGAAGCATTCAATAAGACTCTATGCAATCTGCTCAAGAAATTCATTACCAAGTCTAAGCGAGATTGACATGAAAGAATGGAAGAAGCTATGTGGGCATAAAGGACGACATACCGCACATTAACTCATACAACCCCATATTCACATGTTTTTGGAGTCAAAGCAGTCCTACCACTTGAGCGCCAAATACATTTCTTAAGACTTGTTATCCAAGAAGGGCTCACTGAAGAAGAAAATGCTCAACTATGTCTTGCCGAGTTAGAAGCACTTGATGAAAAGAGGCTGGAAGCTTAACAAAATCTTGAATGTTATCAAGCCCGTCTATCTTGTACTTTCAACAAGAAATTCGTTTGAGGTGCTTCTAAGTTGGAGATCAAGTCCTTGCAGTAAGAAGGCCCATTATCACTTCACATAAGTCTGGGGGAAAATTCACCTCCAAGTGGGATGGACCATATGTCGTACAAGAAGCGTATGCAAATGGCGCTTACAAGCTGGTTGATGCTGATGGCATGAAGAATGGTCCTATTAATGCAAAATTCCTGAAAAGGTACTATCCTTGAAATGAGATGCCACTCCTTAAGGTACGAGTATAAACTACATGTTACTCCTGGCCCGCAAGAGTATAAACTGTGTACGGCACCCTAATAAAAAAAAGCCCACTAGATTGAAAATCTCAAAAGAAGCGGCCTAGGCAAAAGTTAGGACATAAAAAAAAAGTTTGCGAGGTTAAAAATCTCGAAAGAGGAGCCTAGGCAAAAGTTAGGACACAAAAATACACTTCTCCAGAACTACGTTGTGATTTGATCCTCTTCACTGAGGAACATAGGTGCTTAGAATTATATTATGAGTTCAGTCACATGAGTGTCAAAAACCCACATGTTCCCACTTGATCTATCACATGAAAGGTAAGGTTATGAGTACTCTCTCTTATCAAACTTCAGACTTGCACCAAACAGTGGTGACTCGATGGGGGCAAACCCTTTTGAAATATGAACTTCTCTAACAGAAGTTAAAGTCTTCAAATTCTTCAAGTCTGCAAGTTAGAGTCTCCAATCAACCATGTTTGCAAGCTGAAGTCTTCAAGTTCTTCAAGTCTATAAGTTAGAGCCTCAAATCCACCGAATATGCAAGCTTGAGTCTTCAAATTCTTCAAGTCTGCAAGTTAGAGTCTCCGATCAACCAAGTTTGCAAACTGAATTCTTTAAATTCTTCAAGTCTGTAAGTTGGAGTCTCAAATCAACCAAGTTCGCATGCTGAAGTCTTCAAAATCTTCAAGTATGCAAGTTGAGGTCACAAATCAAAAAATATATTGAAGTCTTCAAAATTTTCCCAGCTTGCGAGTTGAAATCTCAAATTGACCAAGTCGATAAGTTGAAGTCTTCAAATCCTCTACGTCTTCTAGTTGAAGTTTAGAATCCACCATGGTTACAAAGTAGAATTCTTCAAAGCCACTAAGCATAGTAACTTCAGAAGATCTTCAAAGTCTGTAAAGTCGGAGTCTTCAAATAGAAGTTTTTTGATTCCATTGTGCCTGTAAATCGTCAAGTCTGAAAGTTGAAGTCTTTAAGTCATGACCTTCCTTTATGCGGGAATACGTATCCATTTATTTTCACCTTAAAAATACCTTCAAATTACTTTTTTTATGGTAGAAATCCGTATCCATTCCTTTTTACCATAAGAATACCTCCAAGTTACCTTCCTTAAGACGGGAATGCGTATCCATTCCTTTTCACCATAAGAATACATTCAAGTTACCTTTCTTAAGACGCGAATGCGTATCCATTCCTTTTCACCATAGGAATACCTTCAAATTACCTTTCTTATGGAGGAAATGCGTATCCATTCCTTTTCACCTTAAGAATACCTTCAAGTTACCTTTCTTAAGGAGAAAATGCGTATCCATTCCTTTTCACCTTAAAAATACCTTCAAATTACCTTTTTTATGGTGGAAATGCGTATCCATTCCTTTTCACCATAAGAATACCTTCAAATTATTTTTCTTAGGGCGGGGATGCGTGTCCATCCCTTTGCGCCTTCAAAATACCACAAAATCACCTTTCTTAGGGTGGGGATGCGTATCCATCCCTTTGTGCCTTCAGAATACCATAAAATTACCCTTCTTGGGTCGGGGATGCGTATCCATCACTTTACGCCATAAAATTACCTTTAAAATACCTTTCTTAAAGTGGGACAAGTATATATCCCTTTGCATCGTAAAAATACCTCTAAATTTCCATTCCTTAAGGTGGACAAAAATTGTCCCTTTGCACCTTAAGTTGGTCTTTTACGGATTTACTCTCAAAGGATCTCTATATTTTTATGCCTTAAGGTGGACAAAATTTATCCCTTTGCACCTTAGGCTGGCCTTTTCACGGATTTATCCTTAACAAGATCTCTAAATTTTCATGTCTTAAGGTAGACAAAAATTATCACGTTGCACCTTAAGATGGTCTTTTATGAATTTACTCTAAAAGGATCTCTATATTTCCATGTCGTAGGTGAACAAAAATTGTCCCTTTGCACCTTAAGCTGGACCTTTTATGGGTTTATCTTTAAAAGGATCTCTATATTTCTATGCCTTAAGATGGAAAAAATTTGCCCCTTTGCACCTTAAGCTAGCCTTTTCACGAATATAAAATTATTTTTCTTGGGGCAAGGAATAGTATTCATAATCTTGCATTTGTAAGGTTATCTTCTTCATGAATCATCCTTTGAATCCTACCACCAAAATAAGGTGGGGGGGGGGAGACAAGATAAATAAAATACAAGTAGAGGAGAGATTGTTACCTGTCAAGACGTTTCAAACTTGAAAGCCATGCTAGACTAGCTAGGCTATACTTGAGACGAGATTTTCTTGGTGAGAACGAAGCCCTTGAAGTCTAGTTTCTAGAGATCAAAACTCTTTTTGGTAACGACGATCCGACATCAAGATATAGAATATTTTGTGAGGCAACAAAAATCTGAAATTTTCAGCATGAAATTTTTTTAAGTTAAACTTCAAAATATTATCTAGAACGATATTGAAGGAGTTTAAATCTATATTTTGGATATCTTGTAGGAGTTCGTGTCTAGTTTATGTAAAATCAAGCGAATTACAATTTTGATACTTCTACATTGAGATACAATTTTTTTGGTGCCTTCACGCAAATCTGGAATTGTTGGTGCGCCAAACTCTAAAGATGACTTTGTAATAATATCTGGAACACTTCCGAAGCTATTAAATTTTGAATTTTGAATATGGTGTAGAAATTTGTGTCTAAATTCGAAATAATTAAGTGGCTTATATTTTTGTCATTCTTACATTAAGATACAAGAGTTTTAGTAAAGTTGCGCAAATCTGAAATTTTCAGCATGGCAAAATCTAGAGCTAACTTCAAAAAAATTATCTAAAACAGTCATGAAGGTATTAAATTTTCTAGAATATCAAACCGTTCATGATTTCGATATTTCTATAATAAGATATGAATTTTTTAACACAGACGTGCTATGATGTGAAGAGGTGACGAAAATTGAAAAAAAAAAGAAAAGAAATTGCCTAGCTCCCTCGTCATAGAATATGACACTACGATTAATATTGATTAAACGAGGAGAACATACCTCTATTTATAGAGGTCACAAGCAGCTAAAATTAAGTATCCTTATCCAATACTAATTGAGCATCATGATTGCAGTAGAATAAGAAAAGAGAAGTCAGTGATATGCACTCCTTAACCTAGACTAATTGTAATCCTTTGGCTAGGACTATGAAAAGAATAAAATAAAAATTGGAAATTTGGTGTATTATTTCCATGTCAGTTTATTTCCTGATATGGAACTAAGGTCCCCTCTTTCTTCCTTAATTATGATTGGTTAAGAATAATAAAAAAGTGACATGTGGTGTCACGTGAATAAAAAAAGGGGGTGTAAAGCCACACTTTCTATTTCAATCATTTTGGAGTAGTATATATATATATATAGTAAATGTATTCATGGTGCATATATGACATACAAATTCATTATATAATTAATACTTCAAGCATAGTCTTCAATCAATAAAATATTTCTACAAGACTTGAAGCAGGGGCATTTGTAATCATTTAAAATTTATAAAATAATTCGGATTATATTAAATTCAAGATATAATTAGTCTAAATAAATATTATGGATTAATATATTAGTCTAAATTCAAGAGCAAGTTCATCAAGTTCAAGAACAACCCAAGATCAAGACTACCAGATTCAAGAACAAGACCAAAAGCCCTTCAATTCAATTACAAGTTCAAGAACAAGTGAAGATCAAGATCGTCAACTCAACAAATCAAGATCAAGACCACAAGATTCAAGATCAAGCCCAAAAGCCCTTGAATTGAAGTTACAAGTCAAGATCAAATCCATCAAGTTCAACCAAATTCAAGATCAAGCTCAAGAGCCCTTGAATTTATATTCGAAAAGACGAATCAAAGGATACATAGAGATTGTAACACTCATATTCGAAAATCAAATACTATGATTGTTGTGATATTTTCAGTTCTTGATTATTATTTTCTCGACGCGAATTTTATTGTCTACACTATGTTTTTCTTATTCATGTTTTATTTATTTAATTTAGTGTTCCTAATTGGATTCAATGGTGGAGTCTGTCAGTGTGTTGGTTATGTATTCGGTCGAACTCAATAACTTTAGTTCAAATTTTGAATTTGTGGCAAGGACTTTATGGAATATGTACAAATTATTAATCTAGAACCGGATAACTTAAAAGAATTAGAATTTCAAATCCATAAACTTCAAATTCTGACTCCGCCTTTAATTGGATTATTACCTTAACTTGATCAAGAAAGTTTCGTTACTTTTGAAAATGTAGATTTTACAACGTAAGAATCTCATGATGATATCGTTAGCTGTCTGTCTTGACTAATACATTTTGAACATAGGCGGCAAAAAGTAATTGTTGCAATTTGATTTACTAGGTAGGAAAAAAGAAAATCTTGGACAAAAACTTTGACCCAAATAATTAAAAGTTTGTAAGTTTGTCAGACTAAGAAAAACATTCGTTATCTTTCGGTCAGATTGATGGAGTTCAAAATGTACATGGACAATAAGTCCTAGCACACCACACGTAAATATTTTAAATCAAGCAAAAGTCGTATTCAAAGTTTTTAAAATGGTAGCCAAAATCCATGACCAACAAACTAGTATAAAACAAATTGTGGCTGTTTTGCGTGAATGATTCAGAGTATTTCCTATAAACTACTTAAAATAAATATCTATATAATTAACGATTTAAATTTGATGTCAATCATACTTATATATAGAGCGTTACTCCTAATTGTATTTCAAATAATCTAATTGTATAAATATATTTTTTGGGTATAGAATGTCAACTTTGTAATATATTAAACCGTGCAATTGCATAGCAGTTGGATGTCAACATTGACCACCTGAGTTTAACAGTTTTGATGCTATTAAAGTCAGAAAGTTGACGTCATTTACAGCATTGATCAATTAAAAGTCAAATTATTGAACGATTCCCAGATAAGTTTTGAGAATATTTTTTTTGCAATTAAATTATTAGGATAAATTAATGTACCCCAACTTGGTACTTTAAATTTTATTATGTCGGCAATAAATTCTAAAGTTTATTCAAATTCATGTATTATGATTAATTAATGTATCTTTGAAAAGGAGTCAAAAGAAAATACCGAAATATTGTTGTAGTTGTTCATTACTAGCCCAAAAAGGAATAGTAATGCATGCATGTGTAAATCCACCGACGAGCCGTTATTCTTGAAACAGCCATGCTTTACCAAAGAGCATTGGACAGCATAAAGAAAATTTATACGATTAATCACCTAAAAACTAATTATAAATTAATTAATGTTAACAATATTAAGCAAAAACCAAAAATATTGGGTATAATAATATAAAAATAAGATATCATTTATAACATGTTGAGTCCCGCATCGATGGGTGAGAGACAGATTTGTTTTCTTATATTGTCTTAAGCAATATTTACTTTTTATTAATTTTGAAATTGGGTTAGACCCGATTAATATCCATTTCTTTATTGTAATAATAAAAGGGGTCATTGATTTGTTGGCTAAGCCGTCCTATCTTCCTTTGAGAAGTTGAGGTTTGTTAGAATAAGAATTGTGGAAACTACATATGAATGTCCATGGTAGAACCCTAGTTTAGTTTGTTGGAAAAATTATAGAGAAATTTTAAAGACTATCTTTCAAGAGTTATTGCATGTATTACTTTGAGGGATTACAAGCAATGCTCTAACAGGATATAACAAAGCCTAAACAATATATGCAATCGAATTATGCTATAACAGGGAATTCATCATATTTATAGAGTCTATTAAGAAGACATTTCAGAAGAGTCGCTCATTTTCTAAACAGACGCAATGTTTCTGTTTAATTAAAATTTAAATATTAATTTAAATTTTAAATAAATAAATTACGAAATAAAAATTTTAATTTAGGCTAAATAGACTTGACCTTAAATAGGCACAAAGTTGCCCCTCATCCACCAATGTTGGATTCCCGCACTTTACAAACTATATAACATAGTTGCTGACAGGAAGAGATACGTACTGGTGGGGGGGGGGGGTGTAAATATTTGAGAGAGAAAATAATTTCTCAAATTTTCAGAATGTTCTAATTATTTATAGTTGGATACAAAAGTCCTAATTAATGAAATTATAAAGTGGCCAAAATTTAAAGTGGGCTTGCAGAGTGGTTGGTTAACACTTGGGGCTGATAACACACCAAGCATGCAAAGTAGCACTACTAAAAATGCCTAAAAGCGACAGTAAAAAACAACGAGAATGATAAATAGCCTCGTCGCTTTTTCATTTGCTACGAACAACGTCTCAATAAAAACAACGGATAGCAACGTTTTTATTTTTAAAAAATTATAGTTTTTCAAACTAAGGGATCCTGTCTGTCTCGTAAAGCGAGGGACAAGATCGCTTTTCTAGAATTTTTTCAAAAAAAAAGTTTCTAAAAATGTGACAAACGGAAGAGTCACTATCCTGTTACGATCCAAACCAGTCATGAGTGGCATCCACACTAATCCTCTGATGGGAGAACAAATACTATATCCCAAACTAAACATCCTAATATAAAATTAGACATTTAAAGATGTGGAACAAGTTTAAATAATAGTTTTAAAACTGAGTTTCCATAAACTCAAGAAACTAACCAAACAAAACAAACATGCGGAAGTTAACCCCTAGAACCTGAAGGTCGTCGTACCAAAACTACTAAGTAACAAGTCTAAGATAAGGGGATGCAACCCCAAAACAATAAACTCTGAATGAAATAGTCTAAGTCTGAAGGATGGACTAAGAGCTAAACTACTGAGGCTGGTTCGCGCTGCGCCAGCACCCAAACTACTGAGGCTGGTTCTAGGTGCTATAGTGGCACCGGGCGCCACTGGAGCGTCAGGCCTAAAATTCCTGCAGTGATATTCTGTAGTAAAATGGTCATAACTTTCGACTTCGAACTCTAAAAAATACAATCTTGGTGGAGTTGGAAAGAAGACTCAAAGACCTTTAATTTGATAGGTCATGGGCCACCCAGTTCGCTATATTCAAAGAGATATGGTCATTTGAAGTTGACCCTTATACTAATTCATCCGAAAACTTAATCGATAGAAACTCCTTAGACTTGGTTTGGTGTTAGAGATCCCTTATGATACTAAAACACATATAATACACTTCAAATATTTAGGAATATCCTAACTCATATATGAATAGGGGTGGGCATAAAATACCGAAAACCGAATTACCGAACCGAACCGGCTATTTCGGTATTTCGGTATTCGGTATTTCGGTATTCGGTACCGAAATTGATATTTCGGTATTTCGGTTTCGGTATTCGGGATTTCGGTTTCGGGATTCGGGATTTCCCGAATACCGAACTTTTTTTTTTTATTATTATTATTTTTTTTACAAAAAAACTAGAAAAAAAAATACCAAAAAATAAGAGTAGAGTAAGAGGAAACTATCTCATTTTTTTATTTTCCTTACCATTTTCATTTCAACTTTCCCACGTTTACCGTATATCATATCATTATATGCACACTTACACGTACATTATGGATAACTGCTAAAATTTAATTCATGTACATGTAAAAATTATAAATTCTAATTTTAAATTTATGCAATTGATTAAGAATTCTAATTTCACTTTGCATGATTCCCACGTTAGTTATCTACATAAATTGTTTGGTAGTTACATTGAAAACGAAAGATTCCAACTCTTTCATATCTTTGCAGGAACTAATTAATAATTAGTGCAGTGATGTAGAGTTTTTGGATAATTCAAAGAAAAACATATGTATAAAAATTATGTATGATATATTAGAGATTTTTGTTTTCACTCTTTTTCATTATTTTTATTACATGGTAATATTTTTTTTATTCTATATCGATTCATAAATTATTTTCTCTTTATTTACGATGTATCATTTCTCCTCCGTAGAATATGACTTACGAGCAATTTCGATTTCGATATTCGGCAAGTTAAAATGCATATATTACTTAATTATGGTGTAGTAATAAAAATGTAAGTTAAGATATGTATTCTTTAGGTTAATGTAAATATTAAATGCGGATAAATTTTTATTATATATTAACTATTAAAAAAATATGGTATTACCGAATACCGTACCGAACCGAAGTTTTATTTACCGATTACCGAATTACCGAACCGAAGTTTGAAAGTTCGGTATTTGGTATATACTTTGAATTACCGATTATCGAATTATCGAACTCGAACTTTGAAAATACCGAACCGAATACCGAACGCCCACCCCTATATATGAAACTATAAGTCATCAAGTTCGATCCTACACGCATAAGAAGAATGGCTCAAGTTTTGGCGGAAAACAATCCGGGGTGTTACACTTTCTCCCGCACCGCCGCCTATCCCGTCGTGCCCAGCCAGCGACTCTACCCCCTCACCTAGGCAAATAGCTCATTCGTTGCCTGCTGGGTCGGCCCCAACGTCTTCTTCCGCTCTCCCACCTAGCTCTCTTCCTCCACCTACTCCCGTCTGTCCCTGTAGTCTACCCACCGATCCTGTTACTAGGAGTCAACATGAGATATATAAGCCTAAGAGGTCCTTCAACCTTCTTACATCCGTCTTGCCCTTCTACCCCGTAACCCTGTGTCTGCTCTTCGTGATCCGAATTGGAAATTGGCTATGGATGATGAATATAATGTTTTTATTCAAACTAAGACGTGGAAATTGGTGTTACGCCCTCCAAATGTTAATGTTATTCGATGTATGTGGATTTTTGCTCATAATGAAAAATCTGATGGTTCGTTTGAGCGACATAAAGCTTGTCTTATAGGTGATGATGGTAAAATCTAACAGGTTGGCGTAGATTGTGGTGAGACATTTAGTTCAGTTGTTAAATCGACGACTATTCGTACGGTTTTTAGTTTAGCTCTCTCCAAGGCATGGCCGATTCTTCAACTTGACGTCAAAAATGCTTTCTTACATGGCAAACTCAAGAAGACTGTTTACATGTATCAACCTTTGGGCTATCGAGATCATAATAGACCTAATCACGTGTGTTTGCTAAAAAAATCTCTTTATGGGCTGAAACAAGCTCCGCGGGCTTAGTATAAGCGATTTGCTGATTATGTTTGTATCCTTAGGTTTTCTCACAGGAAGACCGATCATTCCTTGTTTGTTTATCGTCAAGGTACTTCTATGGCTTATCCTTTATTGTATGTTGACGATATATTTTAATTGTTTCCTCTGATGCGCTCCGCCGGTCTATCAAATCACTTCTTAGCTCCGAATTTTCTATGAAGGATTTGGGCCTGTTGAGTTATTTCTTGGGCATTGTTGTCACTCGTCATACAGGTGATTTATTTTTATCTCAAAGGAAGTATGCGTCCAAGATCATTGATCGAACTCGTATGTCATCGTGTAAGCCATCTCCTACTCCAGTTTCTCAAAAACCGAAGCTCGGGGCTACTACGAGTATACCGTTTGAGGACCCATCTCTTTATCAGAGTCTTGTAGGGGCACTATAATACCTCACGTTCACGAGACTAGATATTACTTATGTTGTGCAATAGGTATGATTATTCATGCATAATCCACGGGATGAGCACATGAACGCACTCAAGCGCATCGTGCGCTACCTACAAGGTACTTTGGATTATGGTCTTCACCTTTATCCTTCTTCCACAACCACTCTTGTCTCGTATACTAATTTTGATTAGGGTGGGTACCTTGATACACGGCGTTCGACTTTGGGTTATTGTGTCTTTATGGGTGATAACTTGATCTCATGGTCCGCCAAACGCCAAACTATTTTATCCCATTCGAGTGCAGAAGTAGAATACCGAGGGGTTGCCAATGTGGTTCTGAGTTGTGTTGGTTGCAAAACTTGCTTTTGGAACTTCATTGTCCTATTCCACGAGCTACTTTGATTTACTGTGATAATGTTAGTGTCATTTATCTGGCTGGTAATCCTGTTCAGCATCAACGCACTAAGTACATTGAGATGGATATACATTTTATACGAAAAAAGGTGGCTCATGGCCAGGTTCAAGTGTTACATATCCCCTCTCGTTATCAGATTGCAGATATCTTCACCAAAGGCCTTTCGTTGGTGTTATTTGAGGATTTTCGGGATAGTCTTAGCATTCGGCGACCTCCCGCTTCGACTGTGGGGGTGTGTTAGAATATATGAAAATATATTCTAACATATTATAACAGATTGTATATATTTAGTTCCTAATATAGAGATATTTAGTTTCCTTAATTATAGCTTAATTATACTCTTATATTTGTGTATATAAACTATTAAGGTTAATGAAATAAATCAAGGGATTAATCTCTTTCGATTTCTTTCTTCTTTCACCTCGCGTTTTGATCAATTTTGTCTAATCAAATTTTCAATTTCCTTTGACTTTTTTATTTTTATTTTATATTATTTATTATTGTTTTGGTTCACAACTTTGATCCGAACCGTACCGTACGTTCCGGTTCATCTCCTCCAAATGATAATTTTGTTTTATTCACCCAATATATTTTATAAATAAATAAATAATTGAAAGTTGTTTGCTTGAGTAGAGACAAGGGGGTGGGTTAATTAATTGAAGCATTTGTGTATAATCAAGTCGATTTTTCCTTCCTTTTTATTTTTTTTACAATTGTCTAGAATTCTCATTTTTTTTCTCTATTAATAATTCGAACTCACAAACTTAAAGTTGTTGAAAGTGAGGGGTGCATGCTTGACATCCGAATAACTCGAATCCCTCTTGTCTATAATCATGTAGATAGAGAGTCAAGAAAGAAAAAAGATACAAGCTAGAAACTCCGCCACTCAATTGTGTTCACATTCCAAACGCATAACGTCTATTTTCAAATAGTTCTTTAATAAAAAAATTTTATAAGTTCCAATCAAACTCATCCAAACGCCTACTTAGGCGCAAAAACTACAAGTGAAAATATTAATCTGAGGCTTTTTAAACATAATTTACTATTACACGTCCATTTTGACATGCGATATGAAAACATAATTTAAAACTATGATATGAAGTTGAATTTTATTTGGACATGTAATTTGAATTTTTTAAGTTATTTTTTAATAAACATAAAAGCCCTACAAGTTGTGAAAAACTATCAAAATTTTATAATTCTTGCACAATTTTAACAAATGAACAAACCATAGTTCATAAACAAGATATCGATATATTCTAACGCATTGCATTGATATATCGCATATCTCCATGTTCCTTTTATAAATAAATATTTTTTATTACAAAATTTCAAATATGCATAATTTTATAATAATCATTAATCAACAACAATAATAACTAAGTATTCTTTAATATAATTTTTTTACATGATATAAACATTCTCCTCACATCGAGTATAAGTCTTTTTTTTTACAAAGTATAAACTTATAAATCAAATTTACATTATACTAAGTTGAAATCATGATTTAAAATCTCAATTATATTTTTTTTTAAGAATTTAAAATTTCAACTCATAATCTTAAATTGCATATATAAATATTAATTTAAAAAATTATAATTTTATATCTCATATTGAAACGCAAGCTAAGTGGAGTAACAGGTAACAGATAAACTGCCTCTCCACCACCTTTTCTTATTTCGTACCCCCCAAAGAATTAGATACTCCCGTTTTGGAAAGAGTCTTTTTTGAATTGAATAATCTTACTTTATCTGCAATTTTAGGTACATCATCACTTTAATGCAAAGTGGATTCCACAGTTATACGTCTAAACAAATTTGTATGACTCCATACAAATCTGGTGCCTTTCACTATCTAGGGTCGGATCCACCGTTATAGTACATATTCCATTCTGATTTTCATATTTTCAAAGTAAAACATATATATATATATATATAATCTAATAAATAATAGATATGAAATCATAATCTTTTTAAAATAATGCAAAAGTTGCGGAATAATCACTTTTACAGAAAATGGTATCCTACGCAAACCCATGAAGTTTGTGCTTGGTCATATATTAGTGGAAATGAAAAAAAAGTGATTTAGTCTTTTTCATTCTTCGTATCTGCCTCTTTTCGGAATTGGAGCTGATAAGTTTGGCATATCGCTTTTACAAGAATGACAAGAAAAAGAGGGGGAAAAAAGAGAGAGAAAGATAGTAGTTTAAATAATAAATGCAAAAAATGTTAGTATATGGATTTCTCACATAGGAATTTATTTGCTTTTGACATTTACATCAAATCATTGATCAAATACTAATATTATTATAAGAAGAAAAAATAAGGCATAGATAGAAGGTTCATTGTCTTTTTTTTGTTACTAAATTTAGATCGCACACTATTGTACTCATTTGTGAGTTTTCAAAAGAATTTTCTCTATATTTATAATTTGAATCCGAAATCTTTTATTAAAAATAAAATAATCTCACCACTACAACACTATTCATTTTGATTGAGAAGGGTCATTGTCGAAGAGATCGCCACTAGCTTGCATAAAGATTCTAATACTATAATGAGGTCATTGGGTACGAAAAATAAGTTGAAATATAAATTTTATCTTAAATCTAATTATAAAACATTTCATCTTATCACATTCAATTTCAAATAAATTTATATTATTTTTCAAATAAAATAAATTAATTTAAAAATTATAATTTTAAAATAATTTAATGGAAGATAATGGAATATGGTACGGGAATAATTGCAACAAGAGAGTGAGTGGCTCCCTTGTTTGCAGACAGCACCACTAATGACTAAACCGTACCCATCTTTTCCTTGTTCTATTTCCGTGTCCAACTTGAGATTTGCCTTAAAAGTAACACCTCGTGTTAAATTTCCTCTCAACTTTACCTTTTCCTATTAAATAGAGACCACTTGCACCAAATACATTTTGACTATAAATTGTTTTCGTTTCATATTATTTTATCACATTATTAAAATTAATTATCGTAAATTAGTAATTAATTAAAAAAACTCTAATTTTATTTTTAAAAATTATTTTTTTGAAAAGTGTAAATGTTGTAAAGTTTCAACTTGCAAAAAAGTTTTTCCACGTTTTATCTTGGTATTGAAGAATAAAAAAAGGACAGCCCGATGCACTTAAGCTCCCGCTATGCGCAGGGTCCGGGGAAGGGCCCGACCACAAGGGTCTATTGTACGCAATCTTACCTTGCATTTCTGCCGGAGGCTGTTTCCAAGGCTTGAACCCGTGACCTCCTGGTCACATGGCAGCAATTTTACCAGTTATCTTGATATTGAAGAATATGACACATAAAGATAGAGCGTATAAAAAAGAATTTAAGAATAAGTTAGTAAAAACACTTTTCTTATTTATAATATTTTCGGAAAAGGAGCTAAAATGCTCTTGAACTATTGAAAATGATACAAAAATGTTCTTTATCCATCTATTGGGCCTAAAATGTCATTGACATCGACTTTTCAGTCAAAAAATGACCTTTCATTTAACGGAAAAGGGCATGAGGGCATTTTTGTAACATTTCCAATAGTTCGAGGGCATTTTAGGTCCTTTTTCGTAATTAAAATTCTGTTAAATAAATTTTGATTTGTAATTAATTTTAAATAATTAAATTGTAACCAATAGATGGCCGCCACGTATTTAAAAAAAATTATTCAAATTAGTTAATTAAAATTATGTTAAAGAAAAAGGCCTAATTTTTATTTTCTGTTTAATAATATCGATTTTTTTACAATACGTATAAATAAAATAACTAAATTATTTCTAGTTATTACAAGCTAGTTAAAAATTATTTTAAACTAAATTAGTTATTACAAGATGGTTAAAATAAATAAATAATTTTTTTTTATTTTTACAAGATAGTTTTTAGATAGTTATTGTAAAACTACCTTGTAATAATACATATAACTAAAAGATTTTTTTAAAAAAATCAATTTTTTTCTCATAATTTATCCGACCCAAAACAATATACATGCTTGATGACCATAAAAACCAAATTAAAAGAAAAAAACTACAGCAAATAAAAAAGTTATTTTTTTATATTTTTTCCCATAATTTATCGAAATCAAAACAATATCCTTCTTCATGATCCCAAAACAAACTTTAAAAAAAATAAGAAGAAAAAGCTACGGCAAAAAAAACTATTAGATTTATATTTAAAATTAATTATAAATTAAAAATTATTTAACATAATTTTAATTATGGAAAAGGGCCGACAATACCCTCAAACTATTGGAAATGGTACAAAAATGCCCTCGTGCCCTTTTCCGTTAAAGAAAAAGTCATTTTTGAACCCAAAGGTGGATATCAAGGGCATTTTATGCCTAATAGATGAATGATGAGCATTTTTCTATCATTTTCAATAATTATGGGCATTTAGGCCCTTTTCCGTAATTTTTTTAAGAAGCGTGTAAAAAGAATGTGGACAATTAATATGAGATGAAGGAGGTATATGCTAATTTATAGAAATTTACACGTATCTGTAGATAATCTCATTACAAAAAAATAAAAAAAATTAGCGACAATAGTATAATTATCGCTATATAAAAATATAAATATTTATAATCAACACTCTATATAAATTTCGCTAAGTTAACATTTTAAGTTAACCAAGTAGCTAGACGTGTGATTTTCAACGACTTGCATCAAGTGGTGGCTTTCTTTTTGTTTACCGCCTTAGTTGAGTTTTGACGATATTTGCTTATTCATGAAAAGGAGAATACTTAATATTTAGGAAATAAAGTAGGCATAAGGGATAGTTTGATACACCAAGTAGTCTGCATTAATAGAATTCAGGAAAGAATTATATTTCAAAGTGTGATATAGATCGCCTATTCTGAAAATAAAAAAGTAACTATTTCTTTCATTTCAATTTGTTTGGTCTATAAGTTTAAGAAAATAGTGATTTTTTTTTGAATTTTTGTGATTTTAAATTAAAAATATATCAAATGTATCAAAATATTTTTTAAATTTATGGTCTTAAATATCTCATTAGGAAAGTTAGAATTAAAATATTGTGAAAAAGAGAAAGTATCATTCTTTTTAAAAAAAAAATAAATTAAAAAGAAAAGTAGATCAAATAAATTGAAATGAAGAAAATAGTAAAATTGAATAGCCGTACGCATCACGTAAATAACTAAATTATACATATAAAATAAAAGATAACGTAAAAAGGGGAGAAGATGAATATTATCAATATAGTAATTAATTACTATTCATGTGTGAGGATGACAAGAGACTATTGGAAAAAGATGTATGCCCAATTCTTTGGCTCTATTCACAGGTAAGTGCTTCAAACTGTGTGTTTATTAATTCAAGTGTTATAATACTATTATTATTCTTCTTAGAAGATAGATACATAAACAATATTCGTGTTGGGATAGATGAGACAGCATTAATGTTTATTTTGATGTCAGAATTGAACGATATCTAATTCATAATTTAAAATTTATAATTTTTTTATATTAATTTTAAGATAAAAAATAAGAATAAGTGAGGTATATTATGAATTTTTTTAAAAAAATACAAAAATATACATAAAAATTATTAAATTTTTGTAAATTCATAAATTAAAGTTTATATTCCTAGGGTTATACCTTCCTATTATATATCCACTCCCAAAGTGATAGGTCTTTTGACTTGCTTCCATTATTAAGCAACCTTATCCTATTATTAGAAAAAAAAAAGTTGCTTCCTACAAGTTGAGGCATTGAGCCACTATAATATATATCGTCAACTGGGCCACTTCTGGGAAATCCCTTATTCACTATTTTTACTCTATCGCAAGGGGTGAATATTATTGTGGAGACTTTTTTGTGATGGCAGCTGGCCACTTTTTTACGACAATAATATATTCAGTAAAATCTTATCAAGTAAATTGAAGAGGATAAAATATATACAAACTTTATCATTATATTGTAAAGAGAAAGAGACTGTTTTCGAAAGACGTTCAACTCAAATACATCAAATCTAAAATAAGAAGATGAAAATAATAAAAAAGCATGACAGTTAATACGAAAAATATTATAAGAAAGAAATAATAATTAATGCACTTCTCATATTTTGATTTGTACGTAGGGGATCTCTTGCTTCCTTAGTAGGGCTGCTTATCAGGCGGATTTGACGAATAATTTCACTTAACGGTTTGACCTATTGAATATCAATTTTTAAATTTACTAATCCACTAGACAACCTATAAGATATCGATTGGTTCGGTAACATATTAGCAATTATCGGACGGTCACCGGACGGCATATCGGCTAACCTCTAATTAATTTTTATGGTACATTATTTTTTCGACGAACGCACCTTACAAAAGAGATGACTTCTTTTTATTATTTTAAATACAATGAACCAGGGGCTTCTTTTCGCCTTTACCTCTTTTAAACTTTAGTATTTTTTTGAGTTTGCTGACTTGCTCTCTATTCTTGAAGGCAAAATATACAATCATAGAAAATTAAATAAGTTTTTCTGGCTTTACGACTTTAGTCTTTCGGAGTTAGGACTAACAAAGAAAAAATATATATTATGATAAAATATTAAATGAGACTAATATACCTAAAATAAAAGTGTAAGTATAGTAATTCTAAATGGGTTAACGATTTACTCGATAAGAACATTGAATAATCCACCTCCACACCAATAACCATTAATTATAAAATTTTAATCCGTTCTCCAATCATTTATTCAATAACTCAATACTAATAAGTCAATTTTATAATTAATTTATTGACTACGATTCGATTTTGAATACCTCTATTCCTTTTCAAGTTTTTCTTCATAGTATTATGTACAATTGAAAATAATAGTACTGACAATTTAATTAATGTTAAATCTTCCTTAAATACCTGCAGAATTAGAGACAAAATCAGGAATGGATTCGTACCGTTGTGAATGTTTAAGATATGGGTTGGAATTCGATGAAGTCCAAAATATGCTACACATGTCACTGCTTCATTCCTTTTCGTAATTCCAGATATTTATACCTCAAACTAAGAGATTTTGTAGATGATGTCAAAAGAAGAAACAAGAAATGAATTAATAAAGAATATATGGACAAAATCGTAAATTTATCCGTAAATTTCATTTAAATATTAGAATTATGATATATTTGAGTTGGGCATCTGAATATATAATAAAGTAATTTTAGACACTTTGATTCATATTTTGAAAATAGTTATAATGCATGTTCATAAGTGTCTACATAAGTGAATCTAGGCTATCTAGCCTTTATAGAACATGTGGTTCAATATTTAATAAAAGAAGGAAAAAATGTATTAAGTGAAAATTGATTCCTAGTCATCTAGGTAAATAACTCAACATTCATCAAGTACATCATTTAACACTCCTATACTATAGTCCATAGGTGATAACAAATAATGATATATCAATTTTAGAAAATATATACATAAAATACCAAATTTACAGAGAAATTACGTGTTCACATGCCTCAAATTTTAGTTATAAATTCATTAGTGAGTGTGTATTATGTAGATAAGTTAATCACAAAAAGATTTTGAGCATCAACTGAAACATGCATGAGGTTTACAACTTATTAAGGTAATGCATATAATTAAAAGAAGGAATGAGGTTAATTTTTCTAGGTAATGGGCGTTTGAAAACATCAAAAAAAATCAAAATTATGGATTTGAAAGGATCTAATAGAAACACTTTAAATCTTTAATCATATGTTCTTATGTTCAATCAAAAAATGTCATAATTTAACTGATTAAATAATTTTTTTAGACAAGCTTAAGGGACTATCGATGAATTTCGTCATAAACAATTGAATATTTTTTCCCAATGTAACAAGGTTTACTGATAATTTCAATCAATCTCATGCTGGACTAGAGAATAATCCATGTCCTGAGAAGAAGTGACACCAGGTAGCCACTTTTAATATTTTACTATTTAAAATATAATCTAGGTTTTACAATGTATTTAAAATCTAGCACAGAAATCACTGTTCAAACTTCAGCTTGAAATTGGAAGAAGCGGCATCTGCTGCCTTTTTAAAGTTTTGACTATGATATAAATACATTGAAAGTTCTTGCCATGTTTTAAACACCATTCCTAAAGTGGCTAATAGTGGTACTTGACCCATTGCCTAATGACAAGAAGAATTGTAGAAATGGCATGGGCTAGCTAGTTTTGTATCATACTATACTATTTAAGGTTTAGCCATTTTAAAAAAATTGTGTAAAAAGTTAATGTGGTCTGAAAGTTTGAATTGCCATAGCCACACTGTGCTGGAGTTCTTATATAGAGGGTATTGAACTTTAACAAACTATGTCGAAATTTTACTTGTAAAAGTTCAAAATTTGGCACAGTGTACTACAGTTTTTCGCCTTTAGCTAATGATTTTTTTTATGGAAATCTTATTTTTCCATTCAGGATTTGAAAGAAAGGATTCACTTTTCGAAATCTAAAATGACATAATTCATGTTGGGATGAAAACACCACAACTAAAATTTGATATGATGATAAATAATAAAAATAAATTAGACACGAAAATTTTACGTGGAAACCCTCAAACAAATAGAGGAGAAAAACCACGGAGTAGAAGGATTTTTACTATTATGATATGGAGTACACCTCTCTCAAATACAAGGAGAAAACAACAATTAACACTTCTACTACAATATTTATCTTGGTGTATAACCTTCTTTGTGTTTTTACTTTCTCTTTCTGAATTGATGCCCTTAGGACTACATTGTCAATGCAATTATGTTAGAAGGAATGAACTTATATTTATAGAGTCATAAATCTTTTCCTATAAGAAAATGATCAGCCAAATATATAGAAACTTTGTGTTTTCCTTTTAGGAAAAGGAAAACTCAATTATACTAGGAAATTTTTTTTCTTTTCTTTTCCTTTTCTTTTTTCTGCCTACTTTTTCTGTCTACTTTTTTCTTCTTTGAATTTAACTTTACTTAGCAGCCTTTGTTGACTTTTCTTTCCATTCAGCCACCTTAAAAGTGACAATTTTAAAATTATTATACCATCACGGGCTATTTTCAATGATAGGGGCCAAAAATAGCTAGCCCATTCTATTTTCTCCAAATATTGTAGTTCAATAGTTGTTGGGCTTTCGACATAGAACGCGTTTGGGTTGAATGAATTGAAGTAGTTTTTAAGTTGGGATAATTTCATAATATATATGTAATAAAGTTAGTTTACAATATATATAGTTATATTTCTATTTACATAAAAAATAATTAAAAATAAGTTATGGGCTGAACACTCCAAGGCTCAATTCAGACTAAGGCATTAGACCTTTTATGCTTCTTTTCCTTTTCTTTTTTATTTTTTGTTTTGCAATATTTGATTTTAAAAAAATAAAAATAAAAATTAATTTGTTGTTTTTTTCCTTTCTATTTTAAATAAAAAATATCCTCTTTTTTTCAAAACTTTTTTCATTGAATTTTTTTCATCTATAAATATTGTATAAATGGTGTAAAAACATGTATATATATAATATACAAATAATTTTGTAGTGTATATGTAATGTATCGATATCATATAAATAGTTATGTAATGTATATATAATGTATCGATATTGTATAAATATGTATCAATATTGTATAAATAGTATATAAACATGTATATATAATGTACAAATAATTATGTAGTGTATATGTAATATATCGGTATTGTATAAATATGTATAAATATGTTTATATGATGTATAAATAATTGTGTAGTGTATATGTAATATATTGATAAACAAAAGAAGTGAAACAATCATATAGAAAGATTTTTTTAAAAAGGAGCAAAAATAAAATTAAAACAACAATTTTTTGTTCTTTAAATAGCACAAAAAAATAATAATAATAAAAAGATTTTAAAAAAAAAGATAAGAAAGAAAATGTTGACAGTCATATTAGAGGTTGATTGAAGTAATTATAAAAAACTAAGATTTGGGATATTTGCAAAAGCCAAATTATTTCCACCCAAAAGAAAGAAATTAAAGTTGTACTCTTAGTTCAGGATAATGAAATACTAAAAAATGACTTGTTTCATCAAAGAAAATAGGAAAAAAGTTTTGATATATCCTCAACTTTTCTTATTTAGAGCTGATATACCCTTTGTTATAAAAGTGGCTCACATATATCCTTATCGTTTTAAAAGTGACTCACATGTACCCTTCAATCTAATGAAAGTGAAAAAAATTAATTTTAATTTTTTTTTTGAAATTTTAATTTTAAAAAATTTCATGTAGAGGTATATATTATCCGTTTCACACATGATTTTTTTCTTCTAATTCTTTGATTATCATTATTTGAGTTTTTTTCTTCTTCTTTCATTCTTAGTGTAAAAATACCGAGGGAAAAAAAGAGTGAATGAAAAAAGAGAAAAAAAGTAAGAAAAAAATTTAAAAGTAATTATATTTCGGATATATTGTAATTTATTTTTTGTATTTCGTAGATAGAATAGGGGCATATATGATAAATTAGTGAAAAAAAATTAACTATCAAAATAATAAATTCAAATTAGCCGTTGAATCAAAAAAGCCAAAAAATACATTAATATTTTTTTAATAAAAAAAATTCAAAAAACAATTTAAAATCATTTTTTTTTAATTCCGTTAGAGGAAAAGGATATATGTGAACCATTTGTGTCATAATAAAGGTATATATGACTCACTTTTATAACGAGGGATCAGATCCTTTTTCCAAGAAAATATTTCTTTTCTTTCAAGAAACTTTTTTTTATGTTTTGCGAACCAATCAAAAAAAATTATCTTGTATTTTCAAGAGAATAAATTCAACAGTATATATTTATCAAAAGATTTTCGAAGTAGAGAAAACAATTAATCGTTTAAACATGTTGAAATTATATGCTCAATTTCTTATTGCAAGTTACGTGGAGATCTGGACAAAATTTTATAACAACCTTCTTGAACCCTATACATCAATTTCAAATGGTCGAAATGATACGAATTGCCCTTAAAATGAATTTGATTTTTATCTTTGCCCTTCCATAACTGAATTTATGTCAATGGGACATAGTTCTTTTGAAACGGAAATTATATGGGACATAAATTGAGAATATTATAATACGAAAATATATATGAATACTTTATATATATTATTATTATTTTGTTATGAGACATATATTAAAAATCAGCACAAAATAATAGTATAAATACCAATGACCCGTTAAAATGTTGCAGAATGAATCCTTAAAAATGTGGGGGTACATAATTTAACGTTTGCATAAATATATGTTGCTTGGGTGGCCTATAAGACATCAGAATCTAAATTATTAATAGTATTACTTTGGATCTAATTTGTTGACAAGTACAATATCAGGAACTTATAACCCATATCTTGGGTGCCGAAGGATGAGGAAGAGACGATCAATATGGAATGTCACTTATAGAACTTGTTTGAGAACTCATTTTCTTGGTTTTAAAAGATATCAACAATCAAATATAAGAAAATTAAAATTTTCTCCTTATCAAATATACCCTTAATTAATCTTCATAACTTATGTTAATAATGATATTTCGTCCTTGCTTGGAAGCATGTCATGTGAGGTGCTTAAAAATTGGAAGTTGTATACACCATATATAGTGGTTAGATTACTCATATGAAGAATGAGGGATTCCTTCATGTATCATGAGTTGTCAAACTACTGAGAGAAATTAGTTGAATAATTTGTATGTGGGAAAGAGAACGTAAGTGACACCTTGTTTTCTAGTCATTACAAATAAACCAATAATCATTGATCATGCGCTCTTTTTTTTTTTATCGTGGAATTGTCTAATTAGTTTGCGTGCACCATCTTGCCTATTTAATTGAATATCTACTCAATTTAAATAGAAAAATCTCTTTCTTCCTTTTTTCATAGTATTTCATTCATTTCAACTATGAAGTTGGATAAGATTTCAAGTGATTTGATAAACAGAATAAAAATCATACCTCATATAATAGGTCAAATTTAAACCTGTTTTACCTCATCAGTTTCTCTATCATCTTTTAAGACTATACTTTAGTTCCTTTATATATTTTATGAAAGTTCCCAGACTCAATATTTGAATATCAAACACTATAGTTTGTAACTGAATATGAATTACTTCAATTTAAATTTACATATTGATCAAAATATTCTAGTTTTTGTTTAATACTGTTGTTTTAATTTGAATTTTAAATGTTGTAGTTTTTTCTTCAAATATTCTAATTGTGGTTCGAATACTGGCATTTTGTTAACAGAACACTACTATAGTTGTGAATTAACACAATATTATTTAAAACTGAATATGGTATTCTTGAATTGAATAATGTAGTTAGTTCTAATATGATTTAGAAAATTTTCTGACAAATCCGTTGAGAGAAAGTGGAGTAATAGTGGCATAGATTACTTTCATCTAGTTTTAGGAATCGGTTATTGATTAATGCTAAATTGTAGAAATATTAATATATAAAACATGCTGCCATCGTTTTTCTATTTTTAATACGCTAGATATAGGATGTGAATATTTGTAAGATACTCTTATGTAATTACTAATTACTATTGTGAAAAAGAGGACTAGTATGATGATATTTACTTAAACTATCCTAATCGTTTCTAGCTTTTGAATGCCGAAAAGGAAAGAAAAAAGTCTTGGAACGACAGTAAAATTATATTCATATGATTTATTTTATCTTATGTGTGTTGTGCTAACACCATGCCTCAAGGAGTGCGGCCATGCATAAACGCGGATGTTTCGTGCTACTTTTTCCCCTTTTGGGGAGAAAGAAAGGAAGCTATTCAATCCAAGCAACAATCTGAAGAAGCAGTAATAAGATGATTCATTGGAAAACAGAATGGTGGAAGGACAAGAAAGTAACAGTATAAAGTCTATGGTGAAACCACCATAGACTAATCATTAGATCTAGATATCAAGAACCTGTTTATTTTAATGGTTAAACTAAACACATGGTCATCATTTCCCTTTTTTCAGCATCCCACTACTTTCCTTCTATCATTTGGATGGGTTAGTTAATCAATTACAAGAAATCCAACTAGTTCATGTTCCCTTTTGTCATTTTGCACCCTTCACAACAAGCAAGGAATAAAGATCAATCATTATTTCTCACCACCATATATTTTGTGTTTTTTTTATTCAAAATCTAAGTGACTAGAAGATTCACATTCTAGCTAGCTTAACTTTAACAAAGTAAAAAGCTAGATACTTTGAGCAAAATGCAAGTGTTGTTCATTGAATTTTTTTATTTTTTTTTGCTACTCAAAAGTATTATGAATCTACATGTGAATGCCTATTAATATCATGGCCTATCAACAAGATAACATTACAATCTGGAAATTGGTGATAAGCATGATGGAACCTTATGTAGTGACTCCCAATTATTGATCAAGTGGATATGATCATCATATGAAACAGGGGAATCTAACAGGACCCTCTACATACAAAAAAAGAATTGGAGAATAGGTACCAACCAAACCAACTTGTGAAAAGAAGAAATTTCACACTCACACAGTTCCTCAAAACTAATAAGCAAAGATAACTTTTCTTCTACTAAAGACTTACTACTCTTCTCAGAGCAAATCCCAATTGAATCGAGGTTGAGCAGAGGAAGCATGGCTATTATTGTTTGGCGTCGTGGTTGAGTAATGATCCACCAATGGCCCTGGTGCGGGATCAAATGTTTCCCACTGTGTAGTTATGACGACAGAACCCGAGGCTGAGTGCCTGGATGGCTCCTGATGTTTTGCTTGTGTAGGCGAATTGGCGAATGAATGCCTGCCATTCTGGTTTTGAACTGGTGACGATGCTTGCTCGTTGGAATACCTGCGCTGGTGCTGTTGAGGAGACGGTGATGATTCCTGTTTCGGAATGTGATTCCCGTTGCTCGATGATGCTGAATTTTTCATCTTCAACACATCTAGTGTTTCGACATATTTTTGCACTCTTTTCACCTGAGCAAAAACAGATACCATGTTTTAGTCCATTCCAAAAGCTAAAATTGATGTAGCAGGGCAGAGATTAAGCTAATTACCTGCATTTTTCTCTGTAATTTAACATCACCTTCAGCTACAATTCCATCCAATTTAAGCAATTGATTCATCAACAACTCAATCACCTTAACCAAATCCTTCTCAACAACTTTTGCACCTTTGGAAATTATTGATTCGAATGCAGACACCTAAGCAAAATCCAAAATAAACTTACTAAACCAACACGAATATCTTATCTATATCCAAGCCTTTAGCCAATAAAATAAAGATTGTACTTATATACACCGACAGTATAAACAATTTAACATATTACCAATCTCACATATTACGAAACATTACCTGTCCAGCAAGCCTGTCGACTTCAAAACTGATGTCTGATATAGTTTTAGCAGCTTTCTCCATCTTAGCATTCTTTCTCAACTCAAGGTACCGTTTCTCTTGGCTAAGCGGGTCTTCAATTACAACAATTTTTGACTTATCCTTAACACCGGCAATATCAAGGAAAGCATTGTTGTCTCTTTCTTTGTCTTTGTACAACAACTTTTGATCTTGGTGGTGCAGCCCTGTCGGCCCCGTTAACATTTTCTTCAATTCCCCTTCAACAATTCACAAATAATGTAAAACAAAAAATAGCATAATAAAATATGGAAAAAAAAGGAGATTTTTTTTTTTGGACTTACCAAAAGTTGCTTGAGAACTGATATTGATTTCATGATAAATTGAGCCATACTTAACCCGGATCCGAATTGGGGGTGGAGGAGGGCGGTTTTCCGAATCCGGGTTACGCTTCTGGACCAACATTCCACCGGGTCGGACTTCCCACTCGTTTTCGCCTGCGGCGGTACTGTCGTTCATCATCGGAGGCATACCGGTGGTTTTGGTCTTCATTCGCATCATTTTTATTGAGATGGTAAAACAGAAAAACAATACGAAAGAAATTAATTTTTGGAGTATTGGATGGTGACGTTGAATTTTTAAGGAATCAGATCAAACCATTGACTTCAGTGTGCATATCCATTTATCCTTTTTCCCTCAAAAAAAAGTCCAAAAGCCAGTTAGAAACAGTTGTAATTTAGCGTTTTGGAAGTGGTAACATTAACACAAGTGCAAAAGGTAGCGCCACGCGTGAAGAGAGAAGGGAACAAATACTAAGCAAAACACTACACGCACTGCCTAAACTTTCCAGCTATTATCACTTGTCTATTAACCGCTTTAAGGAAAGAAAGAATCAGTACCAAAAGATAACCGGAGAATCAAGAAAAGTCTGTCGGCGCCCCGGCGATAAATGCCGTAGACAAATTGAACTAGAAAAAAATTTGTAGATCTCGTTAAACAATCAAATGGGTAAGCGCCAAAATTACCAAAAATAGCAAAACTATCGGTACAAATCCAAAATAAACCGATTTGTCCGATTGAAAAAGAATTGATAAGGAAGGATTTCAATTTCAATGTTGAAATAGATCAGTAACTAGAACAATAATCAAACACAAAAAAGAAAATATTTTTTCCTCTCTTCTGATTGGTTTTTTTTTGTGTGTGGAGAAGGCTGGAAGAAGATGGGGGACAGAGAGAGATGGAAAAAATACGATACTACAAAAATGTATAAATAAATGAATGGACAGCAAACAGAAGAAAACAGGTGAGAACTCTACTACACATTTTCATTATATAATAGTAATAAAAAAAAAGTATCGAACTTTGGTAGTCTACTTAATTATTGGTAGGGCATCACTGTATATGTCATGACAAACATTGGAATAATAAGGGAAGGCAAACAGAGAAGCTGCCAAAAGCCTTGTGTTTAAAGTATTGGAAAATTACCATGTTTGATATAAAAAACAATCTAGAAAACTAAGCAACATATTTAATATTTTACTAAATTTACACCATATACATTAATACAACACGAAAAGAAAAAGAAGAGAAAAATTGTCAAAAATGTAATTTTTAAACAGTTGAAGAATCCCTTTCACTAACAGAGGTTTTTGAGGTTTAGTTCAGGCGTCGCCTTTGTCTATCTTATCCGACAGTAAATTACATTGCACGTTTCATCTTTTGTTCTTTTCTTTCACTATTTTTTATTATCTTTTTGTACTACATTTTTACCAACAAGATAGTGAAAAAAATTATTTATATGAATCGTATTCACAAAATTGCGAGGTAAAAAAGAAGTCTCACATATTATACGACTTATTAACCTTAGTTGTATGAGTTAAGTGATAAAGTATTTTGGTAACTGCGGACAAGCTGAACTGTTTGGTCAACTTCATTGAACCAATTTGTCTAAAATATTTAAACACTTTCCTATTTTCACTCCTCAAAAGAGAAATTTATCACTTGGGTATTAATTAATACTACTTACCTTTTCTTTTACAAAATAATTTGAGTTGGTCTACAGTTTTATTCCTTTACTAAATTTTAAATAAATGCACTATTTAAAGAGCTTTGAATTTGACCATAAAAAATCACCAACATGGCATCCAGCTTTTTAGCACAGTATATATTTTGTCAATTTGTCCATGTGTGAGGTAGACTTTTTCCAAGTATATGCTACAATCAAATTTCATTAAATTTTTTTATTTTAAGTTTTAAGATATTATAACTATAATAATAAAAGAAAATTTTACCTAAAAAATAAAAAGTAGTCTAAATAGGGTAATGTTTTTGTCTTTTAGTCAGTTAAATTATTTAGCAGCCTTCGTGTCTAGACTCTAGTGTTATGATCCGCCACTTGATCTTAAAGGAGGAAGAATCAAGAATTTTGGTGAAGTTTGTAGAAGACTCTAAATTCTTGTGGAATATTGTAGAGAAGTCTTAAAATACATAGAGCTAGAATTCTCTAGTATGTGTAGATAATTCTAGATTAGGAATTTTTTTGTAAATATGAAAAAATTTGTATAGCAATTTTTATTTACGCTTAAATTTCTTAAGAATAGTATAAATAGAGGAGACATTCATTTAAAAAAAAATATCCAGAAATCAAACATTCTTTCAAGTAATACAAAACCTATCTAGTCTTAGAGGCTTACTTGAGCTTGCAAAATCGTAAAAGATTCGTAAGTAAGTTGTCAAGTGCCGCACGAAGGTCTTAATTGAAGTCTAAATCCGTGACACTAGTCTCCAAAAATTACTCAACCAGGGACCCAATTGCCATTCTGACTGAAAAGATGATAGTACTATCAGGTTAATTTTGTATATTATGAACATATTTTTAGTTTATAAGATTACTTGAAAGAAAAAATATTACAAGTAATGGTTTATAATAGGCTTAACACTAATTATATAAAAATCAATTATAGAGAGTAATATGTTGAATCATAATGATATTGTAAACTCTCTTTATTTTACACGTACATACAAGTTAAATCTACGATATAAAGAGTGGGATAATACGGAAAGTATCCTTTAATTTTATTTAACTGATATTTATGTTTTAAAATTTTTAATGTATATAAATAATTACTTAAATTTATATATAATTCACATTCTATGTGTAGTATGCCATGTAATATATGTATGCTTAATTATTCAATTTTTTATAAATTTAGATATTTAATTATACATATTCTAAGTTGGAGAACATAGATGTGAGCTAAGGCCTAACTAAGAGCTCGTTTGGATTGACTTTAAGTTGGTCAAAACCAACTTAAAACCTTTTTTTAACTTTTGGACGTATTTGCCTAATACTAACTTTAAGTCATAAAATTTTTAAAGTCAGTCAAAAATGAAAAGTTAGGATTTCTAATTATTTTTTTCTAAGTGCTTAAAGCCATTTTGTTTGACCATGAAAATTACTTTTATATCTCTTATATTTTAACTAAATTCTCAAACTAGCCTTTTTATTCTTTTAATCCTAAAATTTAAACACTTATTTTCAACATAAGCACTTTTATCCAAACACTCAACTGCTTATTTATAAAAATAACTTTCAGCACTTCAAAATTCTAAAAACATTTCATACATAAAAGTTATTTTTTTTAAGGTCATCCAAACAGGCTCTAAGAATATATGTTTATATGTTGCTAAAAATATTATAATCTTAATTGAAATGCTACGTCATCGTAACATTGCCAACCATACACAACAGTAACACCTACGTCTCAGTGTTTTCCTTACACGTGTCAATTTGTTAGACCATCAAAGCCTGACCCGCATTCGAATGTGACTGTATCTTTAACCATTACCTCTCTTGGAAGCCATGCCAAATCTCCACCGACACTTTCTGAACGGCTGGATGAGCGCAGCTTTTGCTATCCTTTTCACGTGGCAGTTTTAAGACTGTTGATTTGATTCCCACGTGGTCCTTTACTGGTGATCATTTTACTGTGTTATTACCGTAGCCCGATGGTGACGGTACAACCCACTTGTTTCTAAAAAATGTCAATGTAAAGGGGCGGTCGTTAGTTGCTTTGTCTGTTGACTAATTTATTTATTGTTATTATTATTTTCATAATTAATATTCTTTCCATCTCAATAAAATTGCTTATGTTTCTAGTATATATGACTGTCAATACATGTCGTTTTTGTATGAAATATCATTAAGGGATACCTCTACTACCTCAAACATTGAATTAGCTATGAATGTGCAGTAATCTTCAGCTAATTCATCGTTAAAAAGTGCACAGCTAAATGATTTTTTTATAATTCATTGTCGATTAGTAGATAAATGAAATTAGCATGATTTTTTTTTATTAAGCTATACTACTATGATCACTCTATAAATGGTAATAATGCTATCAAACAAATTAAGACAAAAGAAGTAGCATATGATTTCATCAGTAACTACTTAAGTATTGCTAGGGTTCTCTAACTTGTCTTGTGGGAAAGAATATATATTATTTGGAGTTTGTCAATAATTAATTTTTTAAAACAGAGACAGTGTACCGACACTTTGAATATTTTAATTGATTAAAGTGGCTATGGTTTATTTATTTGGTAGAACGTACGTAACAGTGGTTTCGTCGAAATTCTGTGGGACTAAAATTTGAATTTTACCCAATTCTAATTTTGTGATGTTGATATTTTACCATCTTACATCTATCAAGACCAAAAATGACAACTTGCCAAAGTCGTTTCCTTTTATGTTTATATATATATATATATATATATATATATATATATATATATATATATATATATATATATATATATATATATATTAGGATGTTACCTCATTTTTACGTCCTCCCAATAGTGGTAAATATTATTAAAGAAAAGATTTTTTTAAAAAAATTTATGATCTAAAAGGAAATTTATATAATAATTTATTAAGAATAAAATAAATATTTTAAAATTAAATTATTTTAAATATATAAATATTTATACTTTTTAAAATTGACTTAAAAAAATGTATCATATATATAAGTTGGAATAGAAGGAGTATCACGTACTTTGCTCACTCGTTTAACTATGACTCACCTTTTTACCTTTTTGTTGTTGTTATATGGAGGATATAGATTAGGATTGTTTGCTGGAAAAATTTGCGTGGGTACAAATTAAGTTAAAATTTGTAAAAATAGGATTAAAGATAAATAAATTAGATTAGATTAAGTTTATTTTTTTATTTTTTTTGGCTAGATCTAAGTAACCAAAATAAAACAAGGGAAAAGGATTAGATAAACCTCTTAATTTTGTCATTTAAAGCTAATATATTTTTTATTATAAAAGTATCTTATATATACTCATACTATTATAGAAATGACTCATATATATTAAATGTACTTTTTATCCTAAATAATCAATTTTTCTATTAAAAAATTAGCATATAATTTATTCTTGGTAAAAATTTGAGGCCCAAAAAATTGAAGACCTAAGATATATGCCTTATTTTTAATACCATAGAGTCGGCCCTATTTCACTTCTAATACTTTTTTTATGAACTGTTTTTTCTTGAGTCAGAATCTATTAAAAATAACTTCTCTTTCTTTAAGGTAAGAATAAAATCTATCTACTCTGTTCTCCATTATCCCCTTTTATGGGAGTACTACACTCGATATGTGTGCTGTTCTTGTTGTATTTTTGTCATTGTCAAAAATACGTGTAATGACAATTTATAAACATTTATGTAATGACAGTTTATGAACATTTATATATTCTGATTAGTTTAAAATATTATGTAGGTAATTATTCGTAACAAGACTTATATGATAAGTGTAATCATTTACAATTTATTGAATATAAATTTATAGAATGGTTTAATTTATATTAAATTCAAGATATATTAGTCCAAATAAATATTTTGGATTAATAAAGTTGGGTCAATTATTTAAGCCCAATAAATGTGGATTCAATTAAAAAAAAAACTAAATCCGTTGATTTGGGCTATAAAGATGACTCCACTTTGTTAAGCCCAATATCATCTCATCCTAGAGGCCCAAAATCATGCCACATGTCAAAGTTAGGTGGTAATCCAAGTCAAATTAAATAAGCCACTAGAATTATGCCATGTGCCAAAATTAGGTGGCAATCCAAGTCAAATTAAATAAGCCACTAAAATTATGCCACATGCCAAAGTTAGGTGGCAATCCAGGTCAAATTAAATAAGCCACTAAAATCGTGCCACATGTCAGAGTTATGTGGCAATCTAAGTCAAATTAAATGAGCCACTAAAATAATGTCACGTGTCCATGTGACATGTTCTGACCAATCAAATTAAAACTCTTCAACAAAGAAATCTGATTGGTCAGTTCAAACCAACCAATCAAATCACACCCTCATACCACTCCCTACAACTATAAATAGGGGTCCTCATTATTGTGAGAGGGGAGGTTTTTTTGAAGAACAAGAAGCAAGAAAAGAGCTCGTGGATCAAAGGCCTCAAATTCTCTACAAAGCTACAAAGTTCAAGCAATCAAATTCAAGCTCAAGTTCAAGATCAAGAACGAAGACAAACATCAAAAAGTTCGAGATCAAGTTACTTGTTCATATTTATCGTTCGTCATAACCATACAAGTGTTTGTGACGAATAATTCAAATTCAAATTTGAAGACGAAGATTCAAGATCAAGCTATTCAAGCCCTTGACTCTAAATCAAATTCAAATTCAAATTCAAGTTCAACGTGCTTCATATTATTTGAAGAATCAGAGGATTATTATAGAGATTGTAACCGCATCATATTTTGAAATCAAATATTATACTTTGTTACTCCAATTTTCCGGTCTGATTATTTATTTTTCTCGGCTCGAAAATTTGTTGTTTACAAATTTTGGCACGCCTAGTGGGACCATCTCTACCTCTCATCTCTTCACATCGATCATCAAACTTCAAGAACACTTAAATGGCGTCTAAGAAGTTGACTCCAGGACTATTATTGCTAAGGCTACTGATTCCAAGTTTTCCTCTGAGGTGGAGAACATACTGGATGCTACTATGGGAAGTTTGGGACCCATCACTAGGAACAGAGCAAACTTGATAGGACAACAAGCACTTCAAGTGCCGTCCGCATCAGTTCCTATATTTGATCTTCCATCTTCAAAGGGGGCAAGATTCTTTCCGAATGAATTGGAAGAAGGAGAGAATATAACTGATATTGTTGAAAAGACGTTGGCTCGACTTAGTCCTTTTAACACGAGGAATTGCACTATTCAAGATGAAGATGATGTCTTGATCACTAGATCTGCCTCAGTCACTCCACGTAACTTGTTTCAGACAGATTTCAGTTTGAGAGAAAATCCATGCTTTGCTCCATCATCCATAACAGTCATCCAAGCGATGATGACTAACACCTCAACTGTTGAAGAACAACTGGCGAGTTTGACGAAGGCAATTGAAGGTCTAACAAAATATGTGCAAGATCAGGATAATCGAATTGTCATGTTGACGGACAGAGTTGAGAATGTCATGGAGGGGGACTCAAGTCATGCACCTGGAAAACGTCCGATGATACAAGAAAAAGGAGATTCAGTTACAAAGCAAATAAATTTTGGGGATGAACTGCAAGTATCTCCTGAAGGAGGAATTCCCATTCATCAACTGAAGGACTTCATTATGGGAACTATCAAAGATAAGTATGACGTGTCTTCAAAGTCATCATTCACATATGCAAAGCCATACACTTCAAGAATCGATGTTTTGAAGATGCCTGTAGGTTATCAACCTCCGAAATTTCAACAATTTGATGGAAAGGGAAATCCAAAACAACACATTGCCCATTTTGTTGAAACCTGCAATAACGCTGGAACATATGGAGATTATTTGGTCAAGCAGTTTGTGCGCTCCTTACAAGAAAATGCTTTTGACTGATATACGGATCTCGAGGCAGGCTCTATTGATAGTTGGGAATAACTTGAGCATGAATTTCTTAATCGCTTCTATAGCACAAGGCGTACTGTGAGCATGGTTGAACTCACAAATACACGTCAATGGGAAGATGAACCCGTTATTGAGTTCATCAACCGATGGAGAAATGCAAGCCTCAATTGTAAGGATAGGCTTAGTGAAACTTCCGGAATAGAAATGTGTATTCAAGGAATGCGTTGGGGACTTCGTTATATCCTACAAGGTATTAAACCCAAATCGTTTGAGGAACTAGCCACACGTGCTCATGATATGGAGTTGAGCATGTCTGCAAGCGGGATTGAAGGACCAATTATTTATGGGCCTCGCAAGGGAAAAGACAAAATGGAGGTAAAGAAAGGGGGAAAATCGGCACCTAAGTTTGGAAACAAGGAGTCGATGAGTGTTAATGCCGTACCTTTGAAAGTGGCTACAAATCTAAGCAAGAATCAAAGGATGAAGACCACAACTTTTCAGAATAACGCTTGTAGAAAGCTGACTTTGAAGGAAATGCAGGCAAAAGAGTATCCTTTCTTAGACTCAGATGTTCCAGCAATTTTCGAAGAGCTTCTGGCGTTAAAACTATTTGAGCTACCTGAAATGAAGTGTCCAGATGAGGTTGGGAGGACTAATGATCCAAATTACTGCAAATATCACCGTTTGATGGGCCATCCTATTGAAAAGTGTTTTATCTTTAAGGAAAAGATTATGGACTTGGCCCGTGAAGGAAAGATATTACTTAAAGATGAGAAGGAGAGTTCAAATCAAGTCTCTGTCACTTTTGGTTCACTTGACCCCATAGTTCTTTGCAACTTTGTCGAAATACATGATAGTGGTGATGACCTAGCCACATCACCATCAAAGATGATTAAATTTGGTGACTTCAAACCAATAAATGTTAACGTATCATCGCTTGTTCCTTTGATGAATGAAGTAATATGGGAAGATAAATCTCTAGAGGAAAACCAATCTTGCGGTGCTTATACTGATGATGAAGGATGGATTTTAGTGACACAACGAAGACGTCGTAAAATGAGCTTGCAAAGAGAACCAAATAAGCAAGTGACTAGAGCGAAGATAAGAACAAAGTGGTGCCATCCACCTACCCCTAAAACTCAAAGGGTAAAGAAGAATGTGAAGAAGTCAAGAGTCGAGGGAAATTACTATCAAAAGCAACGCCCTCCGGTGACATTAGAGGAATTCTTGCCAAGTTGGTTTCGTGAAAAGATTTCTCATCGTGACACCAAGGCCTCGTGTTGTAACATTGATAGAGAAGATACGATGGTAGAAAGCTCATCACCATCATTACCTCCATCATATGAAGTCCCTATAAAGCCTCACTCTGAAGAAGTGGACACTTGTGATGCGAAGTTTACATTCACTAATGATGATCTTTTATTGGGTGAAGTGTTACATAATCGTCCTTTATATATGGTAGGTTTTGTGCGTGGACATAAAGTAAATAGGATCATGGTGGATGATGGATCTGGGGTCAATATTCTCCCTATTCGTACTGTGAAAGAACTTGGAATACCGATAAATGAATTGTCTAAAAGTCGTCTGATGATTCAAGGTTTTAACCAAGGGGGGCAGAGAGCCATTGGGGCTGTCAAATTAGATATAACGATGGGGGATATGCGTTCGAGTGCATGGATGCATGTTATTGACTCAAAGACCTCGTATAACATCTTGTTAGGAAGACCATGGATACATGAGAACAAAGTAGTACCGTCCACCTACCATCAATGTTTCAAATATTTTGAAGATGGGGTTCAAAAGAAGCTAGTTGCTGATGATGAACCTTTCACCGAGACGGAGGCGCACTTTGCTGATGCAAAATTCTACTTAAAGAATCATGTTTCAAAAGAAGTTAAAGTTGATAATGTGATATCTGCTGATATCACGAAAAGGGTTGATGTAGCACCTGTTAATGCGAGGGTCATGATTGAAAAGGATAAAACGCTTTCAGATATGAGTAAAGTACCTAAGATAAGTGAGGCATCTACAAGTAAAAGAATGACTCCTGTTTCTCACTATGTCCCAAAGACAAACAAAGTCAAGATCCCACCCTCTAAGTTGCAGAGTAGTAAGTTGACATTCCCTATCAAGCAAATTGATGCAATCAAATCACCTTCAAAAATGATACAAGGATTTGTCAGACCATCGAATCATGATTCACATGAATCACTCCCTAAAAATCGTACAAATGAGGGTTTTGACCCGAATGCATATAAGTTGTTGGTGAAAGCAGGATACAATCCCAATGAAGCTTCTAAAGTAGGGAAGCTTCCAAATGAAGTTATTGAAAGGGCAAATCATGGCCTAAATCCAACTCAAAGGATGATGATAGAGAAAGGGTATGATGTCAAGCAATCGCGCGAAGGCCTGGGTTACAAACAACCATCACCAATCCGAATCTCTATAAAAAGGATGAGCATCAACTACATTACCCCTGTGGAAGAATCGATGATGTTCAACAAAAAGCCTTCTGTTTTTGATCGACTTAGTAGCATGACTCCTAACGTTTCTGCATCTGATCGACTAATAGAATCAACTCAAAAAATTTCAGTATTTGATCGATTGGGACCAATGAAGAAGAAATACAAGCGTCAAGGAGATTATAGAACAATGGAAGAACGAGTATATGCTCGGGAGCATAATTCACCCAAGAATTGGCCCAGTTTGATCCCTTCTAGAATAAGGCGAGAAACAAAACTTGTAGTTTCATGTGGAGATGTTCTGAGAGCAAAAACTCATACCATAGTTCACACTAGGGAGCGAGATGAAGATGAAGAAAGTGTGGGATCATCAAATCATATCACAATTTGTGATGAAGAAAGTACTCCACTATATGCAAAAATTGATGACGGGTTTGTTGATATTCATGCATGCCATCACATATCTTTTAATGATGGTGATCCTCAAGAAGATGAGGATGCTGAAGATGCGCCACCTGAACTCGAGGAAGGGATAAAGAATACTGTTGATGCATTGAAGGAAGTAAATCTTGGAGTTGATGATGATATAAGGCCTACATATGTGAGTGCTTCGCTGGATGACGATGAAGAGAAGAAATATATTGAGCTGCTTATGGAATTTAGGGATGTATTTGCTTGGAGTTACAAAGAGATGCCAGGGTTAGACCCTAAAGTTGCAGTTCATCATCTTGCTGTAAGACGAGGTACTTGTCCTATTAAACAAGCGCAACGTCGCTTTAGACATGAATTGGTTTCTTTGATCGAAATTGAAGTTAACAAGCTCATTGAAGTAGGTTTTATTCGTGAAGTCAAATATCCTACATGGATTTCAAGCATTGTACCTGTAAGAAAGAAGAATGGCCAAATACGAGTTTGTGTTGACTTTAGAGATCTTAATAATGCATGCCCTAAGGATGAATTTCCTCTTCTAATCCCTGAGCTTATGATTGATGCTACAACTGGATACGAGGCAATGTCCTTCATGGATGGTTCATCTAGATACAATCAAATTCGCATGGCACCAAAGGATAAAAAACTTACTGCATTTCGCTCTCCTAAAGGTATATATTGCTACAAAGTGATGCCTTTTGGTTTAAAAAATGCTGGAGCCACTTATCAACGAGCCATGCAGAATATTTTTGATGACATGCTTCATAAAAATGTTGAGTGCTATGTCGATGACTTGGTAGTAAAATCAAAGAAGAGTGATGACCACTTGAAAGATCTGAGAATGGTGTTTGAACGGCTTCGAAGATACCAACTCAAAATGAATCCTTTAAAATGTGTCTTTGGAGTTACTTCGGGAAAGTTTCTCAGTTTTATTGTTCGACATCGAGGAATCGAGATTGATCAAGATAAGATAGATGCTATTTTGAAGATGCCTGAGCCAAAAAATATTCATGAGTTGAAAAGCTTACAAGGAAAATTAGCATATCTTAGGAGGTTTATCTCAAATCTGGCTGGGAGATGTCAACCATTCAGTCGCCTTATGAAGAAAGATGTTCCTTTTGAATGGGACCAAGCTTGTACTAATGCTTTTGAGAACATAAAGTCTTATCTAATGAAACCTCCAGTACTTGTAGCTCCTATACCTGGAAAACCATTGATTTTATACATTGCAGTACAAGAAAGGTCAGTTGGAGCACTTCTCGCACAAGAAAATGATGAAGGGAAAGAAAATGCCCTATATTATTTGAGTAGGATGATGACACAAAACGAGATCAAGTATTCACCTATTGAGAAGTTATGTCTGGCACTCGTGTTCTCAATTCAAAAGATGAAGCATTACTTCCAGGCTCATATTATACAACTTGTCTCTAAAGCGAATCCTATCAAGTTTGTCATGTCCAAGCCTGTCTTAAGCGATAGGCTAGCAAGGTGGTACCTCCAGTTTCAACAATTTGAGATTGTGTATATATCTCAGAAGGCAGTGAAAGGACAAGTGCTAGCAGATTTCTTCGCCAATCACCCAATTCCGAATGATTGGGAGTTATCTGATGAATTACCTGATGAAAACGCAATGCTAGTAGAAATTCAGCCACCTTGGAAGATGTATTTTGATGGTGCTGCACATCGTGAAGGAGCCGGTGCTGGAGTGGTATTTGCCACTTCCCATGGAGAAGTTTTGCCATACTCCTTCACTCTAACACAAAACAGCTCCAATAATGTTGCTGAATATCAAGCACTCTTACTTGGGCTTGAGATGTCCATTGATATGAAACAATTGCAACTACAAGTTTTTGGGGATTCCAAGTTGGTGATCAATCAAGTCTTGGGTAATTATGAAGTAAAGAAGCCTGAGTTAATCCCATACTGCAATTACGCTCAAAAGATGATAGGGTGGCTTGGAGAGGTGACTATTCAACATGTCCCAAGAAAGGAAAATAAAAAGGCTGATGCATTGGCAGCTTTAGCTTCTGCATTAGTATCTCCTGATGAAATACAAGTTGTGGTTTGCCAAAGATGGATAACTCCACCTCCAAATGAGCATGAAGAAAAATTTCAACAAGTTATCGCCACTTCGGAAGCTGAAATTGACGATTGGCGACAACCAATAATAGATTACTTGTGTTATGGAATATTGCCAGAAAACCTTCGAAGAAGAACAGAAATCCGATGACGAGCCCCTCATTTTCTTTATTATAAAAATACACTTTACAGGCGATCGTTCGATGGAGTTCTCTTACGATGTTTGGGGGCAGATGAATCTACTCAAGCTATGCAAGAAGCGCATTCTGGAGTATGTGGAGCGCATCAGTCTGGACCAAAACTTCATTTTCACATAAAAAGGATGGGATATTACTGGCAAACCATGGTGAAAGATTGCTTGGATTACGTCCGAAGATGTAAAGCTTGCCAATTCCATGCGAATTTTATACATCAACCCCCAGAAGTATTGCACCCAACTATTGCCTCATGGCCATTTGAAGCTTGGGGTTTGGATGTTGTTGGACCATTGCCTAAGTCTTCTGGTGGACATTTGTACATCCTAGCTGCAACTGACTACTTCTCAAAATGGGCAGAAGTTGTTTCTCTTAGAGAAGTAAAGAAAGAGAATGTCGCCAACTTCATTCGAGTTAATATTATCTACCGTTTTGGTATTCCTCGATACATATTGACAGATAATGGCAAGCCATTTGATAATAAGTTAATGACGAAGATATGTGATCTTTTTGGCTTCAAGCAACGCAATTCCTCTATGTATTATGCGGCTGCTAATGGTCTCGCTGAAGCATTTAACAAGACACTCTGCAACTTGTTGAAAAAGGTTGTTTCCAAGTCTAAGAGAGATTGGCATGAAAGAATGGAAGAGGCTCTTTGGGCATATAGGACTACGTATCGCACGCCAACACAAGCGACTCCCTACTCTCTTGTTTATGGAGTTGAAGCAATTCTGCCACTTGAACGTCAAATACCGTCATTGCGCCTTGCCATTCAAGAAGGGCTCACTGATGAAGAAAATGCTCGGTTGCGCCTTGAAGAATTGGAGGCTCTTGATGAAAAAAAGACTAGAGGCCCAACAAAGTCTGCAATGCTATCAACCTCGTCTAGCTCGATCTTTTAATAAGAAGGTTCGTCTTAGATGCTTCCAAGTGGGTGATCAAGTTCTGGTTGTAAGAAGGCCCATTATTACTTCTCGTCGGTCTGGAAGCAAGCTCTCCGCTAAATGGGATGGACCATATGTGGTACAAGAAGTATACTCAAGTGGCGCTTACAAACTGGTTGACTCAGAAGGATTGCGCATTGGCCCCATTAACGGAAAGTTCATAAAGAGATACTATCTTTGAAAAAAAAGAAACTCACTCCTTAAGGTACGAGTATAAACTGCATGTTACTCCTAGCCCGCAAGAGTATAAACTGTGCACGGCACCTCATAAAAAAAATGTCTGCTAGGTTGAAAATCTTGAAAGAGGCGGCCTAGGCAAAAGTTAGGACAAAAAAAAACATCATTCTCTCAGAACTACGTTATGACTTGATCCTCTTCACTGAGGTATGTAGGCGCTTAAAATTACATTCTGAGTTCAGTCGCATGAGTATCCAAAGAACTCATAGTCTCTCTTGACCCTCCCCACCATAATCCATGAGTTACATTCTAAATTTTAGTCTCATAAGTTCAAAAGAAATGGAGCACACTGTTATTTGAGCATCACAATGTTCTTGTATATTGTCATACATGACATATGAATTAAAGAGGGCCAATCAAGACAGAATTTGAATTGACTTCAAAGAAATATTCGTACAAATCCATAAAGCTATTAGCTGTGATTATTGTACATGTTGTAGTTTTTTGGATTCTCTACACTAAGATACGGATATTTTCTTTTAATAAGAACATGCGAATGTGAATCTATCAGCTTTTCTGTATGTGAAATTCATTTTTGAAGATTGCTTAGAACTATCCTACAAGACTTGAACTATAAATTTTGGATATGTTAAGAAGTTTGGTTTCTGATAAATTGAACCTCTCCTGGATTTGGTGCTCATACAATGATATATCTCTTGTACTATCAAAACACAAAAGGTATCGCAACTCTGAAGAAGAGGAAGTCAAATCTCTAAGGTAAACCATGATTCAATCTGTAAAAAAAAAAGCGTTAGCGTTTAAATTAGTAATTCAATAATCATGGTAATGAATCTCAATAATGAACTATTATATTCTTTGGGCAAAACCTATGTCTGACTCAGACGGTGTAAAGTCTTTGCCACAAATCATGTAAAGTCTTTGCCTCAAATGGTGTAAAGTCTTTATCTCGGACTATGGAATGCCTCTGACTCAGACGGTGTAAAGTCTTTGCCACAAATCATGTAAAGTCTTTGCCTTAGACGGTGTAAAGTCTTTAGCTCAGACTATGGAATGCCTTTTCCCACAAATCATGTAAAGTCTTTGCCTCAGACGGTGTAAAGTCTTTAGCTCGGACTATGTAATGCCTCTGACTCAGACGGTGTAAAGTCTTTGCCACTTATCATGTAAAGTCTTTGCCTTAGACGGTGTAAAGTCTTTAGCTCAGACTATGGAATGCCTTTTCTTTGCCACAAATCATGTAAAGTCTTTGCCTCAAACGGTGTAAAGTCTTTAGCTTGGACTATGAAATGCCTCTGACTCAGACGGTGTAAAGTCTTTGCCATAAATCATGTAAAGTCTTTGCCTTAGACGGTGTAAAGTCTTTAGCTCGGACTATGGAATGCCTCTGACTTAGACGGTGTAAAGTCTTTGCCACAAATCATGTAAAGTCTTTGCCTTAGACAGTGTAAAGTCTTTAGCTCAGACTATGGAATACCTTTTCTTTGCCACAAATCATGTAAAGTCTTTGCCTTAGACGGTGTAAAGTCTTTAGCTTGGACTATGAAATGCCTCTGACTCAGACGGTGTAAAGTCTTTGCCATAAATCATGTAAAGTCTTTGCCTTAGACGGTGTAAAGTCTTTAGCTCGAACTATGGAATACCTTTTCTTTGCCATGAATCATGTAAAGTCTTTGCCTCAGACGGTGTAAAGTCTTTAGATCGGACTATGGAATACCTCTGACTCAGACAGTGTAAAGTCTTTGCCACAAATCATGTAAAGTCTTTGCCTCAGACGGTGTAAAGTCTTTAGCTCGGACTATGGAATGCCTTTTCTTTGCCACAAATCATGTAAAGTCTTTGCCTCAGACGGTGTAAAGTCTTTAGCTCGGATTATGGAATGCCTCTGACTCAGACGGTGTAAAGTCTTTGCCACAAATCATGTAAAGTCTTTGCCTTAGACGATGTAAAGTCTTTAGCTCGGACTATGGAATGCCTTTTCTTTCCCACAAATCATGTAAAGTCTTTGTCTCAGACGGTGTAAAGTCTTTGACTTGGACCAATAGAATAAAAGTTTATTGCATATGAAGTAATATTTTCATTTGCAAAAAAAAAAACGAAATAATAAAAATAATAATATATTATATATCTATTAAAAAAAATGTACCTCATATGTTGATGAACTCAAGAGGATATGCAAAAAGGAGTATCAAAATTGTCAATACCAATGATGAAAATAAATAGAAGGAGAGAGTCTATTTATAGACAAATAGTGATGGTGAGAGAGTCCTTCTTCCAAAGTAATTGTAATTACTTTTTTTTGGTAGAACTCTAGTAAAATGATACAAATTTATTCTCTCCAAATCCTAATTGGATGTGAAATTGTGAAAATTTGGGCTATCCATATTCTAAAAGAAGTGTGTCCTTTCAGAATTCTAATTGGATTTGGAAGACAGAATAAAGGGTAGGCATTTGCAAAAAAAAAAAACGTGAAAAAAAAACGTGAAAAATAAATAAATCAATTATCTAGAACGGTCATGAAAGTATTAAATTCTCAATTTTGGATATGTTGTAAATCGAGAAGTCTAGTTTCTAGAAAATCACACCGTTCATGATTCTTACGTATCTACAATAAGATATGAATTTTCTACGACAGACATGTCAAGATGAGGAAAAGGTTGTTGAAAATCAAAGAAAAGAAAGAAGAAAGTACCACGGCGCTGATCTTCAAGCCACATTGCTGAAAAACAATGAAGGGCAGATATCTATTTATAGAGGTTTATTAGCACCTATTATAAATTTATAATTAGATTCAAACTTGAATTAGGCTTCTACAAAATTGACTCCTAATCGGATTCCAATTAGTGGTGGAATCTTGCATGACAAGTAACAACCCCCCCCCCCCCCAAAAAAAAAGGCAAAAAAAAAAAAAAACGTAAAAAAAAATCATTTTTTTTCTTTCTTCTCTTTCCTAATCCTCATTGGATATAACTAATTTGCTACATTCCTACTCCAACAATGATGAAGGGGTGCATCAATATAGTATGAATTCATGATCCATCTCAAAATAAATGGCATGTCATTATCCTACAAGTAATACTTCAAGCCTAGTCTTCAAAAGATAAAATATCTCGACAAGACTTGAAGTAGGGGGCATTTGTAATCATTTACAATTTATTGAATATAAATTTGTAGAATGGTTCAATTTATATTAAATTCAAGATATATTAGTCCAAATAAATATTTTGGATTAATAAAGTTGGGTCAATTATTTAAGCCCAATAAATGTGGATTCAATTAAAAAAAAAACTAAATCCGTTGATTTGGGCTATAAAGATGACTCTACTTTGTTAAGCCCAATATCATCTCATCCTAGAGGCCCAAAATCATGCCACATGTCAAAGTTAGGTGGCAATCCAAGTCAAATTAAATAAGCCACTAGAATTATGCCATGTGCCAAAATTAGGTGGCAATCCAAGTCAAATTAAATAAGCCACTAAAATTATGCCACATGCCAAAGTTAGGTGGCAATCCAGGTCAAATTAAATAAGCCACTAAAATCGTGCCACATGTCAGAGTTATGTGGCAATCTAAGTCAAATTAAATGAGCCACTAAAATAATGTCACGTGTCCATGTGACATGTTCTGACCAATCAAATTAAAACTCTTCAACAAAGAAATCTGATTGGTCAGTTCAAACCAACCAATCAAATCACACCCTCATACCACTCCCTACAACTATAAATAGGGGTCTTCATTATTCTGAGAGGGGAGGTTTTTTTGAAGAACAAGAAGCAAGAAGAGAGCTCGTGGATCAAAGGCCTCAAATTCTCTACAAAGCTACAAAGTTCAAGCAATCAAATTCAAGCTCAAGTTCAAGATCAAGAACGAAGACAAACATCAAAAAGTTCGAGATCAAGTTACTTGTTCATATTTATCGTTTGTCATAACCATACAAGTGTTCGTGACGAATAATTCAAATCCAAATTTGAAGACGAAGATTCAAGATCAAGCTATTCAAGCCCTTGACTCTAAATCAAATTCAAATTCAAATTCAAGTTCAACGTGTTTCATATTATTTGAAGAATCAGAGGATTATTATAGAGATTGTAACCGCATCATATTTTGAAATCAAATATTATACTTTGTTACTCCAATTTTCCGATCTTGATTATTTATTTTTCTCGGCTCGAAAATTTGTTGTTTACAATAAGTTTGAAAAATAAATTAATATCATACTCTAAAGGCAAAATTGCGCTAATAGTAAAAAAAAAAACTTTAACTTGTCAATACATGATTTAAATCCAAAGCAAAATTATGTTATACTTTAACGGGGCTGTAATTGGAATGGACTCATAAAGAGAAATATACATGGAGACAGAAAGAGTAACATCTTATTGTTTTGCTTTGTGTCTAATTAATTTTATCAAATACCAATAGGACTTCTTTACATGTAATATCCATGATGGATACTAATCATGAACTTGCATCTTGAAATGAAATGCAAGTTAGCATTTGGTCATAAATTTTGATAATAATTTTTAAAAAATTATATTTAAATATTTATGCAACCATTAAAATTTAATCATTTTTTGGATTTTTAGGACTTCCACGGTCCACTAACAAAATTTTAATATTTTTTCAGGTAGAATGCATGTCTAAACACAATTTTAAATTTTAAAAATCACAACTTAAAAAACCCCAACTTTCAAGTTTTAAATTTAAAATTTATAATCAAATGAGAGCTTAGTCTTTTCACTTTTTTTTTTTTTTTGATAACTAGCAAGCTTTCATTAATTACCCAGTGAATCAATATAAATCCAGCTAAGCTAACACAATCAACTGTATCTTATCTATTACATGAGAATCTTTTTGCCTCTATAAGGAGTAACTTACTCCAACTTACCATAGATTCCTAATTACTCTATAAATTGAAATTGTTGTAGATATTGAGCTAATTCTATATCTGCTCTAACATGACAAGTACCCACAATTTCTCTACTCAATGCTTCTCATGTTCTCTCTTTCTTAGCAAATATCCTTGAGTTCCTTTATTTCCATCCAAATGAAGTGAACAAATTCGGAATACACCATCTTCATGCATCTGGCTTGTTTAGTTTTTCCCTTGCTAAATTTGATTATCAGCTCCAAAGTTTGATCCCAATTAAGAATACTAGGCCACTATACCAGAATCCATATTGCCAATTTATCCCACAGTCGTCTAGCAAAGTTGATGATCCACCCTGCACCAATTTCCTCATTGCTGAAATTCTATATATAATTTTTTATCAGATATTTTTAGCATTATGGCTTTATTACCAAAATTAGGAAGGATTCAATTAATCGTGCCATGTTTTCATTGATCTCAATTTCTATTCTATTGTTGTTTAACACCATCAAATTTGAATCACAATTAGCATCATCAACCTTCAAATCAATTAGCGAAATAACCTAAGCAATCACTATCATCACTCTATAATATGGTATTTTTAGTTTCTCAATATATGTGATATTTTTTACTCTGTGAGATTCAAGCCCTTTAATTTGATCGTATAATTTGACATTAAATTTTTTAATACATATTTAAAGATTATGAAAAAATTACTAACAGATAAGTTACAATAATTAAAATATTGACCAAACAGATAAAAAAATTATAATTAAATACTCATTTTGTTATAAAAAATTCGAACATTAACACATAAATTGGGATGAAAAAATAACTTATTTTAATATGTTAAGTATGATTCTACTTTTTTTTGTAGAATAACTGTTAAAAAATTTTGAGACAAAGAGGGGTACAATAATTATGTTTTTGGGACTGAGATGAAAAGTTCAGGGGAGAAACTGAAAAAAGAGCAGGAAAATTGCAAATTTAAAATTAAGGAGTGGAGAGAGAAAAAGAAGTAATCAAGAAAATGATTTTAAGAAAATAATATGGTAATTACCTATTAGTTATTACCAATTAAAATTATCTGCTCGTGTAAAATAAAGTTTTCACTTACCGTGGATATTAGTTAAACTATCCAAAAAATGATTACGAACTTCTTTTTGTAACACTCTGTTTGGATGGTTATATAACGTTAATGTATCATATTATATTATATTATATCGTATCATATTATATCATTATTAATTAATACAATATTTGTTTTTGATGTTTTGGCGTTTAATTATGTTTTTGCGTCACTTTCTTATCACACAAGACTCTAAATTTGAATCCCCGTACATCCACCCTGCATCAATACGTACGGTGTGTGACATCATCGTCAATCTTCCATTTTTTTTTTGAATAATAGACTCAAGATACTTGAAATTACCTCTTTTTTTAATGCATCGAGGCTCACTTCCACACCAGCCTCATGTGTTACGTTATTAAATTTGCACTTTAAATATTATGTTTTGATCCTACTTAACTTGAACTATTTAGACTCTTAGGTCTGTCTCCAAACCTCCAGCTTAACGTTAACTCCATTACAAATTTCGCGAATCAACTCTGACTTTTCTGTGAGTTTTTATTTTAATGTGTAGGATGGAATTATAAGATCCAAAATCTAATTTTACTGACAATATACAAATTCATATAACCAACTAATTAGGTTAGGGTGATGTTGTATGCACATTCCAATCTTGGTCAAACTCTTTTTTTCAAAAGAAAAACAACAATTTGTCGTAATTACGTGCAAAATAATCTGAAATCCTTGCATGTGGAGATATAACCTAATTAGTGGTTGCAATTTTCTAACAGATGTCAACTCGCATATGCACTACAGCTAGACATTTTTACTCATTTTCCATTTTCAAGTATAATTATTATAAGTTTCACAGTTTTAGAGAAACTCCAAGTCAACTAATTATAATCATAATAACCCATCAAGAGATCTTAGATATATATTCCATGATTTTCTTCTAGTTGCGGTATTTGGTGGACCATATTTCACATTTAATATTCTATTCTCGTATTAAAATTCATGCCATAAAGTTTTTAGAGAGGAAAACGTTCTTTGTAAAGATTTTTCATAGTTGAGAGCTTTTATTGAAACCGGAAAATTTCTATTCATCTTTTTGGACCCCACGTTGTGAGATTTCATTGGATTGTTGTTGTTGTTGGAAAATTTCTATTCATGATTTTACCACACTTCTTTGTTTCACATTCGACAATCGTATTAAAGCTTAATTAATTTAAATTTCCACTGTAAACCCCCTTCTCTCTCTATATATATATTTGAATTTTTTTACTACAAGTGTTTTTAATTAAAATTTTTAAAAAATTATATTTACTCTATCACAATTTTCGAGATGATGTATATCATATAATATGGTTCTCTTCAAGCTTTTTTTCCAGCAGCCGGCGTCTTTAATTAATTTAGGTGTCGTTTAGCCTCAAATAAATTTGAAAAAGAACTTGAAAATTAGTGTTAGGTCATTTGATTTGTTATTACTTGATAAATATATTTGATAAATATTTCAATTTTTCAAATTCTAAAAAAATTAGAATTTGGGTCAAATTTTAATATTTGAAAAATTTTAAATTTTTAAAAATTTAAAAGTTACCCCAAATTTTTATATTTTATGAAAACATCAACCATCTATTAATTCTAATGAATATCTATCTACAACAAACTCCATTAAAAAAAATAACTTGATTTTAATGTGTTATAATTTAGTCTGAATCAGTGACAGGTTTGAGTGTGTGATTATAATACTGTTGTTGCCCATATTGTTGATTTTGTTGTTGTTGATTGTCATCAATTATGTTATCAATTTTTTTTAATAGAGCATGTTCATTATAAAATGATAATACAAACTAATGAGTATTTTAATAATTTTTATAACTTATGAGTATAAATTATTTTTTTAAGTTAAATATTTCTTCTAAAATTTATGATCAAACGCATAATAAAACTTCACCAAAAAACAAACTTAAAAATTTGTAGCTAGATGCTAGCTAATTCTCTTTAATTTCTTTTTTTACTTCTCTTCAGTTTGTGTTTGTAATCACTTTATTAACAAATTTTTTCTATGCTTGGCAGTTGGCAGATAATGATAAAACAACACTGAACACTCAAAACAAATTTTAAAACTGGCCGACTTCTCAATGTAGAAAATTTGCAGACATATTTTTCAAGTTACTTTTGTAATATTAATTAGCAGCTTTCTTTATTTAAAGAGATTACCTCCATCTTCCTAATAAGTTTGATTTTTTTTTTCATTTTATTTATAACAAAGCTATATTCAAATGATAAAAAAACATACAACATTATGGGTGTGTTTTCGTGTTTGATAAGTCAAAACTTTTCAAATATATTTTCTTTAAAAAAAAAAAATTTTTAAAATGAGGAGAATGACTTCCTTGATATTATAATTAGAGAAAATAAATTTTACAATTAGCAGCATTCCACATTAATTGTTTCGATCTCTATCCTTCAACACACCTTATTTTAATCCCCACCACCCGTACTCCTACCCACCTCCTATAATATTTATCTAAATTAAATATAAATAATATTAATATTTTTAAAATAATATTTTTATTTATATATCAAATAAAAAAATATTAACTTATTATCCTGGAAAACATTTTTCAAGAAACTCTTTTTTATGGAAAGCATTTTCCTTCTTGTCGAACAAACACTATATATTATTATGTGACAGAACGTCTACCTAACTTGGTGGACGTAGTTTTGTACTTATGTTTATTCTGTAATTGGAGTTAGATTATATAGCCCTTTTTTTTCCTTCTAATTCCTCTGTGAAGGTTTGTAACTTTAATTTGTATTAACCTGTTACTCATAATTATCAGCTATACATAATATTACTCATATATATTAATTGTTAACAAAAGTAATGACAAATAACCTGTGGTAAAACACTAAATTAAGAATAATGTAAAATGAAAAATGTTATCAGTATATTTAAATTAAAACCAAACTTAGTTTACATTCTATAAGTTTTTCAGTTCATACATTTGGTTCAATGGCTGCAGAAGGCAGGCCACCAATTACATTAACTACCCAAAAAATTAGCTTGGGCAACAAATTAACTACCCAAAAGAGGTTGTTGATTTGAACTCGAAGACAAGTACTTTTAGTTAGGTTAACATCAAATCATGTGATGGAGATTAGTCAGAAATCGCAAGTTCAAACTAATTTAGATATAAAGTCACTTTTGATAAAAATATTTTATTCTTAAAGAGAATTTTTTCGTCCTGAATCAAAATTAATTGAACCCTACAGGTAGAAACCAAACACTGAATAGTAAAAGAAAAAAACATTACCCCACATATGCACATTTCCACTTCTAATTGAAGCGAATCCTATATATCTCGTGCTTAATGAGGACTTCAAGAAGTGATAGCAAATTAAATCATTTCTACACATGCATACGTTTTAATATACAACTTGTAAAGCGACTCGAGCTATTTGATATACTTGACCCAAACTTTGGTGTTAATTCTTTTTCATGAACTTATTGTATGAGTATATTGGCTGAGCTGAAGAATGACTGAGAGAAAATTTGGGGATTTTTAATTTCTTTCAATTGTGTAGAAGAAGAAGTCAGTTGTACTACACTACACTACTACTTAGCTAATAATTTTCTAATAAATTAATTAGTGTGGGACCTACACTAATAACTAACTAACTAATTACATCATGTGCACAACACACTACTAACTAATTACACCATGTGCACAACACACTACTGCCAATACTCCCCCTCAAGTTGGAAGGTGCATAACATCCAACACTCCCAACTTGTTCGTCAAATACACATGTTGCTTGCTCAATCCCTTTGTCATCAAGTCTTCTTGTTGATTATTTGTTTCCACAAATTCAGTCTTTATTGTTCCTTCCTTTATCTTGTCCCTTATAAAGTGACAATCAATTTCAATGTGTTTTGTTCTCTCATGATAAACTGGATTTGCTGCCAGTTGAATTGCTGCCTTACTATCACTCCAAACTGTTACTGGTTGACGAATTTCCACTCCAAGTTTATTGAACAAGACCAACAACCAAGTAATTTCTGCTACAACAGTTGTCATGCTCCTATACTCAGCTTCAGCTGAGCTCTTAGATACGATTTGATACTTCTTTGATTTTCAGGAGATTAATGACTCTCCAAATTTCACTGCATAACCTGTGATGGATCTTCTTGTGTTTGGGCATGCTGTCCAGTCTGAATCACACCAGCATGTTATCTCTTGTGTAGGTTGTGATCTAAAAATAAGACCCTGACCTGGTGCATTCTTCAAATACTTGACTACTCTAACAGCTGCTTTCCAATGTGAAACTTTAGGCTCTTGTATAAATTGGCTTAGTGTTTAGACTGCAAAGCTAATGTCTGGTCTAGTAATGTGACATACAGTAGCTTTCCTATCAACCTTTGATACCTTGAGACCTCCTCTAGAGCTTTATCATCCTTAACTCCAAAAGCTTTGTCATATTCCACAGTAGTCAGTTTGTTTTCAACTTCCAGTGGTGTGGCAGCTGGCTTTGTGCCTGCTAAGACCATTTCTGATATAAGCTCCAATAAGTATTTTTTTTTATTAAGGATAATACATATTGTGATCTCAGAACCTCTATACCAAGGAAATATTTAAGTTTCCCCAAGTCTTTCACTCTGAAGTCATGATGCAGAATCTGCTTGGCTTCCTTTATGAGACTACTGTTATCTCCAGTAATAAAAAGATCATCTACATACACAAGTATTATAACAATGTTGTCACCTGATCTCTTTATAAAGAGTGAGTAATCATGAATACTCTGTGTGAATCCTATAGCTATCAGTGCATCAGTCAACTTTATATTCCACTATCTTGATGTCTGCTTCAAGCCATACAAATATTTTAATATCATGCACACCTTAGTCTCTCCTTGTCTTTTGAACCCTTCTGGTAACTCCATATATACTTCTTCATAAAGATCTCCTTGCAAGAATGCATTGTACACATCTATTTGATGAAGTTTCCACCCTTTTGAAGCTGTCAATGCAATTACTAATCTCACAATGATCATTTTAGCCACTGAAGAAAAGGTTTCAGGATAATCAAGACCTTCTTTTTGACTATATCCTTTTGCCACCAACCTTTCTTGAATCTTTCAACATCCCTATTTGCCTTATACTTGATCTTATATACTCACTTAGATCCAACTGCATTTTTTCCATTTGGAAGATCAACAATCTTTCAAGTATGATTATCCTCTAGAGCTTTGATCTCTTGCTGCATATCTTCTATCCACTTTGTATCCCTTGAAGCCTCCTTAAAGTTTTTAGGTTCAGCTAAGGTAGAGAACTTAGCTAAATTGCTTTTGTACTTATTTGATGTTCCTGCATATGATAGATACTTGTTTATAGAATAGATATGATTTCCATCATGACTAGCATTTACAACATGGTCACTTAACCATCTAGGTTGTTTGGTTATCCTAACTGGTCTGTTACTAGTGACAACAGGAGGAGCAACACCATCCTGCAATGGAACTTGTTCAGCCTCATCAAGTTCTTTTACTCTACCTGTAGCAGTATCATTATCATTGTCAGCAGAGTGTGCCCCCCTTGCTACTACTGGTGGAGACTGGTAGATCTGAGTAGGAACAAGAGGGTCATATAAAGCATTAACAAAACTCAGTTGAAGAAATATGCTACCATCTAAATCTGTAGTGTTACTAAAAGGAAATTCAGTTTCTTTGAATACCACATCTCTGCTAACAGAAAGCTTGTTAGTGGATAGATCAAGCATTATCCCTTTTGGGTCTCTGAAAAACCCATGAATACAACTTTCTTGGCTCTAGAAGCAAACTTGTCTGATCTAGGCAATGAGTGACAAAACACAGGCAACCAGGTACCCTTAGATGATCAAGAGAGGCCTTTCTGTGATATAGCAACTCCTAAGGAGTGCATACCTTCAAGGAACTTGATGGCAGCCTATTCATAAGATACACTGCAGCTTTAACACAAAAACCCCAATACTTAGTTGGAAAAGTAGCCTGAAACTTAATAGCTTTTGCCATCTCCAAAATCTATCTATGCTTTCTCTCAACCACCCCATTTTGTTGAGGTGTATAAGAACAACTACTTTGATGAATTATCCTCATGCTCTGTAATAACTCGCAGCTTTGAGAGTTAAAAAATTCAGTACCATTATTAGACCTAATAGTCTTGCCTTTGCAATTAAACTGAGTATTCACAAAGGCAAAAAATTACTTCAAAGCAATAATTACTTCAGTTTTTAGTTGTAACAAATGAATGCAAGTATATATGGTATGATCATTTAGTGAGGAAGTAACTCTTCTTATCAAAAGTAAGAGTTTTGTAAGGACCCCACAAATCTAAGTGAACCAGTTCAAAAGGTTGATCAGCTCTAAAAATGCTTAAAGGAAATTGTAATCTGGTCTGTTTTGCTAAAGGACAAATTTAACAATTATTATGCACATTCTTGTCAATTTTATTTTTGAATTCGACCATAGTCTTCATTGTGGATATGGAAGGATGGCCCAGTCTTTTATGACATAAACTGCACCTTCCATTATCATCTGCTAGATAAACTTGTCTTATATTTCTTCTTTGTTCATCAGAGTCTTCAGCTGATCCTTAAAAAATGTATAGTCTTCTTTCCAACCTACCAATCCCCTTCACCCTGCCACTGTAGAGATCCTAAAAGATATAGTGATCAGGGAAAGAGTCGACTAAGCAACATAGTTATTTGGTCAATTGTGATACTAACAGTAAATTGTATTTAAAATCAGGCACAAACAACACATTTGCAATCCTTTCCTTTTCAAATAATTCTGCACATCATGTATGTGTAATTGACACTGTACTTCCATTTTGCAAATGTATTCTTACTCCTTTATTAGTTTGTAGGCCATGAATATTCTTTAGTATCTTGTCATTTGTAGTAACATGGTGAGATGCACCAGAATCAACTATCCATTCACACTTTTCTAACTGAGACATTAAACAAGTCACAATACCTGTCATATGAACTTGATATTCTTCAGAGTCATTGCCATGTTTGCACTGATATTATGAATCATAGTGATTACTCTTGCCATCACCTCTTCTATTATCATCACCATATTGACCCCTATTATCAGCCTTATCTACATATTTTCCTTGAGCAAAGTCTGCATTGTTAGCCACTGTAGCATGTGTTTTCTTTCTCCATCCTTTATTATTATCCCTCTTGTATCTTTCTTTGTATTTGTCCTTCCTCTATCCTTCACGATAGTTGTTATCTTTCCTGTAACCATCATAAGCTCCTTCCATTTTTTTGTTAGCTTTGTTATCCCTTTCTGAAGGATATCCAACAAGTCTGTAACAATCCTTCTTTGTATGATTTCGCATGTGACAATTCTCACAATACATTGAACTTCTTCCCTTATAGTTATCATTTCTTTTGACTTGCATAGCTATTGGATTGGATTTCTCAACATTTACCTGTTGACTTTCATCTTGCACTATCAGGGCATAGGCCTGATTTACAGATGGTGCATTAGACTTCATTAGAATTTGCCTCTTAGCTTGATTATAAGATTCGTTTAAATAACTCAAAAATTGCATTAACCTTTGCTCCTGCAAGTATTCAATGTAGTCCCTAGACTTTGGACAGCCACAATTCGGAGAAGGAGCTATCAAATCAGACTCACTCCATAATTCCTTCAATTTAGAGAAATACATTAACACCGGATTGGTTCCTTGTTTAAGATTTGCAATAGTTGTGTGTACTTGGAAAATTCGTACTCGATTCACCTTGTCAAAGCTTTCCTTCAGATCCTCCCAGACTAAATGTGCATTTGACACATATACAATGCCACTAAATAGGTTCTTCGATACTGTATTCATAATCCACGAGAGTACAATTGCATTCACTGTCTCTCACTGTTCATGAAGCGATTCGTCAAATGATTCCTTCATGCATATACCAGTTACAAACCCTAACTTCTTTTTAGCTAGAAAAGAGATTCTCATAGGTCGACTCCATACTCCATAATTTTCAGATCCAGTGAGTTTCACCAGTGCTAAAACACATCTCGATGTGTTCGATGGATGCACATACAAGGTATGATCATGTATATAACTATTTTTTCACTCGACGATTGCAATTGTGAAAGATCAGCTGTTAAAGTTTGATTATCAACCATTATTCTTCAATTTCCTCTCCAATGTCTTTCAGTTCCGAGCTCCAATGGTTGTATCCTTCTCCGACGAGCTCCAATTCTTCAATCTGCAACCTGCTCTGATACTATATTGTGATAAGTATATTGGCTAAACTGAAGAATGACTGAGAGATAATTTGGGGATTTTTGATTTCTTTCTACTGTGTAGAAAAAGAAGAAAGTTGTACTACACTACACCTACTTATGCTAATTACTACTTAGCTAACACTCTTAACAACCACCCTCTAACAACTTTCTAATGGATTAATTATCGTGAGACCTACACTAATAACTAACTAACTAATACATCATGTGCACAACACACTACTAACTAATTACACCATGTGCACAGCACCACACCATGTGCACAGCACACTACTGTCAATATAACTTGATTTTTTAAAAAATATATAGGCCTCATTTAATTTTACTTATTAGAATGGGTCAGAAATTGAATTATTCACATCACAACCCATTAAGGGTGTTTTTGGTATAAAAGACCTAGAAAATGTTTTCTTCGAAAATAAATTGGTTTCTAACTTATTTTCTCATATTTGGTTGGTGAGGGGCAAATATTTTTTAAAAAATATTTTCTATTGTTTGATTAGTGAATGAAAATACTTTTTACAAAATATTTTTTATTTTTGGCTAGAGAGTAGAAAATATTTTTTATGATAATAGTTTTTGACATGAAAATTAATTCTAGTAATTGACTTGGGATCCGACCCCGACACCTGATGTGGATCCAACTTGACTTTCAACCCAAAAATTAAATTTAGACTTGATCTCGATTTTCGAATCAAAATTCGACCACACCCTACTCCAAATTTAACGTTCAAATAATTTAATTTTTTGAAAAAAAATGTTTTTTAATTGTTTTTGGAGTGAGGCGGGGGAGGGGGGGTTGGAGGGCTGGTAAGGGAGTCGGGGTTAGGGGTGGGTTGAAAAAATAAAAATTTCAAAACTTGAAATATTTTTCAATTTTTTTTGTGTGGGGGCAGGGGATGGTGGAGTGGGGGTGGGATAAAAAAATAAAATTTTTAAAAATAATTTTTTTAGGAGGGGGGGGGGGGGCGGGGGTAGGGGCTAGTAAGGAGGGGTAAAAAAGGAAAATTTTAAATTTTAAAATATTTTTCAAAAGAAATAAAGTTCTTAAAATTTTTTTGGAGGTAGGGTGGTCGGGGTAGGGATAAGGTAAAAAAAAATGAAAATTTTAAAATGTGAAATATATTTTTATTTTTCTTAAAAAAGAAATTTTAATTTTTTTGAGGAAGAGGGGGGGTCGTGGTATGAGTGGGGTAAGAATAAAACATTGTAATTTGAGGTCGGAAGAGAGTTTTGGAAAATGTTCTCCTTAATTTTTGGAAGGAGGTCATTTTTCTTAAATTTGAGGAAAATAAATTGATTAGGAAAACATTTTCCAAAATATTTAAGCCAATCAAACATGAGAAAATTATTTTTCTCTTGCAATCATTTTATTTGCTTAGAATATATTTTGATCCTTCAAAATTTGTATTAGATCATACAATAATTAGGCATTATTTATTTAAGGAGGTCATGCATGTAAGATCTTGTTATAATTTTAATTTATCCATTATTATCACCAATTACCTTCAACATCAACTTTGCACCTCCACCAGTAATCTCTACCACCATCAACCAATGTGTGACTTCTACCAATGGCGGAGTCACACAGAACGAATTTTTAAATTTTTATTTATAAAATTGGGGATAAAGGAAGGGAAAACGGAGAGGGGATTAGAAGATGAAAAATGGAACATTCACCAACAAGGTGAAAGTTCAGATAATCAACTAACTGATCGAGTTACAGAACGATGGATCATGAATGATCCATTGAATATCCTTCATCAAAAATTTATATAATCTATATTGATATTATACTGTACAAATAGGTTAAAAGTTACTTTATATATCTATATATATATTATATTAATTTTTGAACACCTTTAAAGAAAATTTTGATTTTGCTATTGCCATGACCACCTTTACCATCAACATCCATTGCACAACTTTCCTTGCCAACCATTACGATACCAACCATCACCAATGTCAATCACTATTACCATCACCTATCACTTGAATCTCTATCGACCACATAGCACAATCATCCCTTTTGACCACCAAAGGTGTCTGTCAGTTGATTTTGATTTGATTTTTGTTGGATTAACAATGGAACTTGACCCACTAGAGACAACACCATTAGAGAAGAATAATGTAAGCTTAAGTTCTATCATGGAAGAAGTTCATTTCAGACACAAACCAAAAGAAAATATAAAGTGTAAAGTGAAAATATGTGAACAAGCCACCTGTTCACTTTTCAGAATTTTTTCAGATATTATCTTCTAAATATTAGTTTGTCCTTTTTTTTATTTATTTATTCACTTTGTAAATACAATTTTTTTATTCCACGACAAATTAGCATAGGACAATTGTATAGGTTGTTAGGATTAGATTCTCACTTGTAAATATATTGTGCAGTAATGAAATACACAACAAAAATTCAGCTCATCTCTCCTTTCATATTTTTATTCTCTCATGATATCAGAGCAGTACACTAATCTATACTCTAATCATTTTTACTAAGTTTATACTTACTATGTCAGAAAATACTAAAACAGCTACTGAAACTCAAGCTCTTATTTCAGCTATAAATGTATCTCCCATTGAGCTAAGTAACCCAGCTCATCCTTTCTTCATATCTCCTTCAGATTCTTCATGTACCTTGTTGGTGAACAGCAGCTTCGATGACAAAAATTTTGGTGGATGAAAACGAGGCATGTGGATAGCCTTGACCGCAAAGAACAAATTTGGATTTGTTGATGGATCCACCAAAGAATCTGATATTGGAACAGATCTTCATCGAGCTTGGTCTAGATCCAACAATATGGTAATTTCCTAGTTATTGAACTCTCTTTATAGAGAAATTTTTAAAAGTATTATGTACTACTCTTCTGCTAAAAACATCTGGGTAGAATTGGAAGATAGGTTTGGTCAAAGTTCTGTGCCTAGACTCTTTCAGGTTCAAAGGGAACTTAGTGATCTTGTCCAAGGGTCATCTGATATTGCTGCTTATTATACCAAAATCAAACGACTCATAGATGAGTTGGATACTTTGAATTCCTTCACTCTTTGTTCTCTGTGGTTGTTCCTGTGGAGCAAAAGAGAAAAACGTTAAGTCCAAGCAAGATGAACGTTTAGTTCAATTTCTAATATGGCTTAATGACTCTTATTGTGCTACTAGAGGTAATATTCTAATGATATTACCTTTACCCTTTATTTCAAATGCTTATGCATTGTTGGTTTAGAAAGAAAAACAAAGAGAGGTACAAAATACTCCAAAATTTCCTAGAGAATCATCCTTTTTTTATTGTGACTAACCAAATCAATGTTGGACAAAGGTCTTATTCTACTAATTTCAGGGTACAGAGAATTTCTTATGATAAAAAATCCTCTATTTTATGCAAACATTGTAAGAAATCGGGACATCTTATTGAAAAATGTTATAAATTGCATGGTTTTCCGCCAAATTTTAAGTTCACAAGGCAAAGAACTTTTTAGAATTCTGCTCAAGGATATGCAGTGACCTTAAATGGGTTCTTTGGAGACTCTTTCATACCCATTACAGAGCTTACATATCAAGGAGAACTACTTACTGCAGAATAACTAACTTGGGAGATGCAGATGCTTCAACACGTGAAAAATAGTGACCAAGGATATGCAGTGACCTTAAGGATATGCAGTGACCTTATCTGCTCAAGGATATGCAGTGACCTTAAATGAGTTCTTTGGAGACTCTTTCTTACCCAATACAGAGCTTACATATCAAGGAAAACTACTTACTGCAGAACAACTAACTTGGGAGATGCAGATGCTTCAATACGTCAAAAATAGTGACCAAGGCACCAATAATTCTGAGGTCATAGCTTCATTTAACTGTGTTGGTATAACTCTTTGTCCTAATCCTTTCTCCTTCACATGTTGATCCTAAGGCTTACTCTAGGAAAACTTAGATAATAGACTCAGGTGCAACTAAGCACGTGAGCTATAACAAGAATTTCTTCTTCAACTTTAAACCTCTGCCTCAATCTATTTATTATAGTTTGCCTAATTCTCAGAAAGTTCGGGTTAACCACTCAGGATCTATCAAACTTTTCTATAATTTGATCATTCACAATGTTCTATTTGTTCTCATCTTTCACTTCGACCTTTTATTTGTCCACAAGTTGTGCCAACAACTTTCTAACCTATTATTTTTTATCTGTTCTCAGTGTTTCATGCAGGGCCTTTCAACGAAGAGCCCAATGCTCCTTGGTGAAAGTTAGAATGGTCTTTATGTTCTCAAGCCTAGTTTTCCAATTGCTCCTTCTGCAAATTCTAGTTGTAAGAATTTTACATCCACTTTATCTTCTATTTCTATTAATGATGTTAAGAGCAAGTTATGGCATGTTAGGTTAGGGCATATGCCCCTCTCAAATATTCAACAAATTAATGAAGTTTTAGTTTCAGTTTATTCTAAATTCTCTGTTCCATGTTCTATTTGTCCTTTAGCAAAGCAACATACACTGACTTTTCCTAACAGTCAGATTACATCTAAGGAGATTTTTGAATTAATTCATATTGACACATTGGCTTGAAGAAAGGCTAAACTACCCATGGTAGGTGCTTTCCAACTCAAGGCATTCGCTACCACATTAGCCTTGCCCGAATGATAAAGAATGGTGATGCCATAGTCTTTCAATAGCTCCAACCACCTCGCTACCTCATGTTTAAATTAGGCTGAGAAAAGATATATTTAAAGCTACATGGATCGGTAAAGACCTCACAATGCACTCCATAGAGATAATGCCTCCACAACTTCCAAACAAACACCATAGCTGCTAACTCCAAGTCGTGAGTAAGGTAGTTCTTCTCTTGTATCTTTAGCTGTCGAGAAGCATAAGGTATAACTTTCCCTTTTTGCATTAATACATCTCCCAAACCAACTCCCAAAGCATCATAAAATACAACAAAGGCCACACCCTCCTTGAGTAAAGCTAGAATAGGTGCTGAAGTCAATAAATCCATGAGCTTTTGGAAGTTTGCCTCACACTAATCAGTTCACTGAAATGCCACAGTCTTTTGAGTTAGCCTAGTCAATGGAGCTAGAATAGAAGAGAAACCCTAAACAAACCAACGGTAATAGCCTACCAACCCAATTAAGCTCTGAATCCCGGTAATTGAAGTATGCCTAATCCAGAAAATAGTCGGGGCATTAGTCAACCCAAAGGACATAACAACAAACTCATAACACCCATAATGAGTCCTGAATGCAGTCCTCGGGATATCAGATTCCCAAACTCTCAATTGATGATAAGCCGACCTCAAATCAATCTTAGAGAACACTTTTGCACCTTGAAGTTAATCAAATAAATCATCAACGAGAGGAAGAGGATACTTGTTTTTGACGGTGACTTTGTTCAATTGTCGATAGTTAATACACCTCCTCATAATACCATTCTTCTTCTTCTGAAATAAGTCTGGTGCATTCTATGGTGATACACTAAGTCTAATAAACCCCTTTTTTCAATAAATCTTCCAATTATTCTTTCAACTCTTTTAATTCCGCTGGAGACATCCGATAAAGAGAAATAGAGATGGGCTTGGAGCCCAGCTCTATATCATTCACAAAATTGACATCACGATCAGGAGGGACAATCGGCAAGTTTGTAGGAAATACATCCATAAATTCTCTCACTACCCTCGTGGTCTCTAAAGGAGATGACCCATTGAAAAGATCACGTACATGAGCCAAATAAGACAAGACCCCTTTATCCAACAAACAGCAAGCGTGAATATATGATATCACCCCCTTAGGATATGAACTCGGATTACCCTTCCACACCAAGCTTGGCAGACAGGGGGTAGACTAAGGTCACATTCTTAGCTTAACAATCTAATATAGCATGATAGGGAGATAACCAATCCATACCCAATATCACATCAAAGTCAAGCATGTCTAATAAAATCAAGTCTGCTCGGGTCTTTCTACCCAAAAAATTCACTACGTACCCCCTGTATACCCGATCCACCTCTAAAGATTCACCTATCGGGGTAGAAATAGTAACAGGCACAGCAAGAAACTCATTCACATAATCAATACCCACATCGAAATAAGTCGACACATAAATATAGGTAGACCTTGGATCAAATAATACTGTCGCAAAATAATGGCAAATCAAAATAATACTTGTAATAACCGCATCAGAGGTCTCTGCCTCAAATCTACCTGATATAGCATAACATAACCGACGGTAACCCTTAGCCTGCGAACCACCACAACTACCACCTCGAGTACTCTATGAAGCACCTCAAATAACTAAAACTAGTGTATCATGGACAGCTTCTGAGCCTAGCTAAATAGTAGAAGAATCACACATTTGCCCATTGGTCAAACTCACCAGAATAAAAAAAACCTTAGTAAACTACTCCCAACTCATTTTAGGAGGATTGATAGCTCTACGAGCAAGAACCGACCTTCACCACTCCTTAGACATTCCCGCCACTATAAAGAGAAATAAAATATTTTATGTGTCTTCAAGATACCCGATTTTGAACAACTTGTCCTGATACTTGGTCAAAAAGATATAAGTCTTCTCACTAGTGAAAACATCAAACTTGGGAGGTAATACCCTAATAAATCTCTCCAAAAATCTTCTTCTCCAAAGTAAACATAGCAACACTAGAAGAAATAGTCAGAGCCATAAATCTCGAAGGAATGAAAAGTGGAGCTAATTAGATATCCAAAATTTGAAATCCAACACTCAAAGTCTAACTGACAATTTTCTCCATCTTTTTAGATTGTTGCTCCACATCTTCATACTCATAATCAGGCTTGAGTCGAGCCTCACTAGATCATTCTCAAGAAAGATCAGCCCTCTCAAACCAGGCCATTAATTCTAATGTGGAAAGAATAGATTAAAGGTATACAACATTTGATATGAATAAATCATATGAAAAGGGTCAAAAAAAGGAAATTTTCCCATTAAGTATCTTGTAGCCTCTCGAAGATAAGTACAGACGTCTATATACCGATCTGCAAGACTCTACTAGACACACCGCTCTTTAACTTATGAGACTGGTAACCTAGTACTCTGATACCAATTTGTCACAAGCTCAAAACTAAGGTCATAATGACAAATATCATAAAACTCAAAATAATGTGTAAGCCTGAAAGTAAAATGCATATGAGACTCTCAAAGGAAAAAAATCAGGCCACAAATTAAACGAAAAGAAAGACAACGATGAAATTATCCCAAAACTTGGTATCATAAACATAAAGAGCATCTAATACAAAGTTTGAATCTGAAGATACAACATAAGTCTCTAAATGATACTAAAGACTGAGAGAGTAATATAGATAGACTAGTAACAATCCGAATTCAGGGACCTCACCACTAATCTAAAAGTACAGAATTTGCAACTGCCACATGAAATACCCTGACTAGTATCTGCATAAAAAATGGACATAGAAGTAGGGTGACTACAATCCACATGTACTCAATTGTGTAAGCCGACTGAGTATAAGGAATTAATCAAACATATGAAATAAACTAAGGAACGCTTCAACCTGTATACAAAAAAGTCTCACTTCGGCTACGGTACCGCCAATTTATATAGAATGGCGCAATTAAAATAAACACATAAGGATATTTTAATATCATATAATATCAGTTATGACAAATAATCCAAGATGCAATGCAATGAGATAATGCAATATTATGGTAATACGGTGGAATCAAGACTGTCGTATACACCTACCGAGTTGTTCTACCAAGCAGGACCCATGGGGGTCTCGTAGACCATATACCTCAATTATAATATCTCATCATCCTTGCCACCTTCTCGTAGTCAAGGTATCACAATATATTCACTATCATGTCGTAAAACTGCCTTAGTCAGGGACTAACGATACAAAAGTTTAAAGGTGTTTCATTTTCTTTCTCAAAAATAATTTCCATATTTCTCAATTTTCCATGTTTCATAATATGATGAATGGGGATAAATACATCAAAACACGTATGGCATGGATGCAATATTCAACTCACATGTAATATAAGGTTCCAAGTTCTCAAAAACTTAACCTCAATATGTATTTGAAATAAATGTTCACCCCTTTACGAATCATTACAGTACTCAAGTGTGCTCAAAACCCCCGACTCAACCCTAAGGCGGATATCATAAGTCAAATAATATCCTCAGGCCTCTCTCATAGGCAAATCATAAATCACATGCTCTTAAAACAAATAAGATAGCAAATAAGGTCCCACCCGGGCTATGTGATATAAATAAGCCCCTACAAGGCAACACAGTAATAAATAATCCCCCACATGGGCATCACAATATAAATAAGTTCCCAAATGGCATCACAATAATAAATAAGCCCCTATACGGGCATCACAATTTAAATAACAGTCTCAACTCATACTACAACCCCATCCCAAAGTCTATAATATATGAATAACTAATTGCCCCATTTTAGCTCAAAGAAGGATAGTCAATCCTACCTCAATATCGAAACCGCACTCGAATTGGTAAATTAAAGTTTTACCCTTCAGAATGGCCTCTAAATGCTAATCGCAATGTCGTTATGATCGTTTTGACACTAAAATCATAATTTTTGAAGATGGAATAAATTTTGGGGTTAAAAATGAGAATGTGGACCCGCATTAAAAATTACAAAATTAACTCTGTACGGGGTCCTCTATGCCACTCCTAACATGTGCTTCAAAAAGGAGCGCAATTCGGTGCTCAATATAGCCCAAGCACACACATGCACAAAAATTATATTGTGACCACTATTAAAGACATGGACAGCAGCTAAAAGAGAGAAAAATTACCAAAATGAAGCTTCAACAATCAAAAACAATCTTACCACAATGATCCTCATGAAAAACCCAACAATTTAGCATCAAGAATCGCTGAAAACAAATCCAAAATGCTCAAGATTTGAAAATCTCAAAATTCATCAAAAATCTAATTCAAAAAATAGGAAGGGCAACAACTATAACACGAATGTTACCTCAAACAAAGCTTCCCCATCACTTTCCGATCACACCACTGCATTTCCATGGAAAAATCACACAATTTAGAGCTTTGAATCACTCAACAACTTTGAACAACGATTTACTAGAAATAAAGTCTCATCAGATAAAACTAATCACACCATGACATTCTTTGTGAAAAACCCATAATTTAGACTCTTGAATCACTGAATTCGGACCTAAAATGGTCAAGAAATGATCTTCCCAAGTTTAACAAAAATTGGATTTGAAAATGGTTGAGGCAGCAGCTAAAACATCAATCTTACCTCCAACGAAGATTCCAAATCAGTTTCTACACACACCAACGCAATCTACTCGAAAAACCACACATGATAGCCTCTTGAACCACCCATTTTGGAGCTCTAGAAGTCAAGTTATGGAGTCTTAAACTTGGAGAAATATATTAAAAACACTGTTGGTGCCACTTATTTTTGGCAAAGTTCAAAATCTCCGACAGGGTGCTCGGGATTCGTTCGGAACCCCGTGCGCGCAATTGAATATGCCACCCTACCAAATTCGATGTTCTTGACTCAATAGCTCATTCAAAACTCCCATACGATGTTATTTTAATAAAAAGTGGATCCCACTACAAAGTATCATTTTAAGCCAAATTTCACAACAGGCCTCAAGATTAGACTAAAAGCCTCGCGAAGAGAACATGGTGCTCGGGATTTGTTCGAAACCCAGTGCGTGCAGTTGAGATATGCTACCCACCAAATTTGACGTTTTGGACTCAATAGTGCATTCAAAACTCCCATACGATATTATTTTAATAAAAAGTGGGTCCCACTCCAAAGTATCATTTTAAGCCAAATTCCACAACAGGCCTCGAGATTAGACTGAAAGCCTCGTGAAGCAAACGAAGGGTAGTTTTAGACCAAAATTAATATTTCAGAACTTACCGCACTATCAAAATTTTCATCTGAGTGTGTTTTCCATTAATATTGACCAAAGTCAATCATAGAATAACTTTCAAAGTCGAAAGTGTCAAATGGCCCCAAACTCGTATCGATTGCCTTGATACTTGTGTTGACAATGCTACTAGTCTATTTTTTCCATTTTAGAGCTAATGAAACTTTCAGAGTTTGAATTCGAGGTCTCCTTGATCCGAAATTTAAAAAGTCGCAATTAAACCAACTTATTCCTTTAAAATACCAAAACGTGTGCGGGACCTCTAAAAATTTAACCAACACTTCTTCTAAACTAGAAACCATCCCCCAAATCCAACGGAGTCATCCAAATTATATTCTGAGCATCGAAACACCAAAAATTGACCAAAGTCAAACCTTAACCTAAAATTCATCAAATTCCTAACTCAAAACCTTAAATCTTCATTACAACTCCAACACTGATTCCGTAAACTCTCCTAGATCAAATTTTACATTCCAGAGCTGTTGGAATCGAGGAAATTATGTTTCGAGACTCATGGCTCCAGTTGACCCCACAACCACTTTTGAACACTTAAAGCCAATAAAAATTCAAAATTTTCAAAGACTCAACTTTTCATAGAATTTTCCAAAAATTGACCAAAGTCAAACCTTAACCTAAAATTCATCAAATTCCTAACTCAAAACCTTAAATCTTCATTACAACTCCAACACTGATTCCGTAAACTCTCCTAGATCAAATTTTACATTCCAGAGCTGTTGGAATCGAGGAAATTATGTTTCGAGACTCATGGCTCCAGTTGACCCCACAACCACTTTTGAACACTTAAAGCCAATAAAAATTCAAAATTTTCAAAGATTCAACTTTTCATAGAATTTTCTAAAAAGCAACACCCGATACCAATTAAAAATGACTCAGGGCAACTAAAGGGAGGGGTAAAATGATAATTTTTTATAGAAAAGTAAATTTTCAAGAATTGAGACATTACATCATCCACCACTAAAACACATGGTCGTTCTCAAATGAAAAATAAAGTAAAGTACCTGTCAGCGAGAAAAGCTGAGGATATCTATGATGTATGTCGGACTCCACCTCTCATGTAGCCTTCTCAACAGCCTGGTGCCTCTACTGCACTTTGACTGAATCAATATATTTTGATCTCAACTATCTCATTTGTCTATCCAAGATAGCAATAGGCTCCTCCTCAAATGATAAGTCCCGATCCAAAGCAACAGAGTCCCACTGAATCACATGAGAATCATCAATACCGCTTAAGCATCGATACATGGAACACAGGGTGGACAACTGAAAGGCTTGGGGTTAAGGTCAATCTATAGGCCACCTTTCTATACTTCTCTAACACCTAAAAAAGACCAATAAATCTCGGAATGAGCTTTTCTTTCCTCCTGAATCTCATCACACCCTTAATGGGCTATACCTTCAGCAACACTCACTCACCAATAGCAAATGACACATCATGAACACGCCTATCCGCATAACTTTTTTGCCTACTCTAAGCAGTCACAAAGCACTGTTGAATCAACTTCACCCTATCCATGGCATCTCTTAACAAATCAGTACCCAAGGTCGTACCCCAAAAGAATAAACCATAACACGAAAGATCTACATCCTTTCATATAAAATCTTAAAAAGTGCCATTTGAATCATGGAATGGTGACTGATCCCAATGACCATCAAATTCCATAACACAAGCTCGAAGCATGTCTTCAAGCACTTGAATAGTCCGCTCTGACTGACCATCAGTCTGAAGATGAAAAGTTGTGTTAAACTCAAGCTTGGTGTCGATCTGTTCCTGCATAGAACTCCAGAAATAAGAGGTAAGCTTCGTACCTCTATCAAGCACAATGGAAATGGACACTCCGTGAAATCGAACTATCTCACGGATGTAGATCCTAGCCAACTGCTCTACATTGAAGTTAGTCTTCACTGGAATGAAATGAGCTGATTTGTCAACAAATCTACAATCACCCAAACAGAATCATGTTTACCCAAAGTCAAGGGCAACCCCATAACAAATTCCATGGTAATGTGTTCCCATTTTTACTCGGGAATGGGCATCCTTTGCATAGAACCTTCCGATATATGATGCTCATACTTCACTTGTTGGTAATTTAAACACTTAGCCACAAAATCGACAATGTCCCTCTTCATGCCACACCACCAATATTATTATTTCAAGTCATGAAACATATTTTCCGCTCTCAAAATGGAATACTTGGAACAATGAGTCACCTCTAATATCATATGTAACCAATCACCAACCTTGGGCACACAAATGCGACCGTTAATCCTCAAAACTCCCTCGGGATCAAGAGAGGTTGATTTAGCTTCACCTCTCAATATTTTATCATGGATAGTCCTCAACTTGTCATCGTCAAACTAGTATGCACGAACATGATCCATCAGAGTAGACCTAGCCTCCACAAAGGCCAAAATGCTATGGGAGTAAAAATATCATTTCGGACCAACTGTCTATCCAATGATTGAACCTCCAAAGCTAAACATCTCTCATCAGCTTTAAGAAATCCAAACTACCCATGCTAGGTGCTTTCGGACTTAAGGCATCCACTACCACATTAGCCTTGTCCGAATGATAAAAAATAGTCATGCCATAGTCTTTCAATAGCTCCAACCACCTAGCTACCTCATGTTCAAATTTGGCTGAGAAAAGATATATTTAAGGCTATGGTAATCGGTAAAGACCTCACAATGCACTCCATAGAGATAATGCCTCCACAACTTCAAAACTAACATCACCGCCGCTAACTCCAAGTCGTGAGTAGGGTAGTTCTTCTCATGAATCTTTAGCTGTCGAGAAGTATAGGGTATAACTTTTCTTTTTTGCATTAATACACCTCCCAAACCGACTCCCGAGGCATCAAAAAATACAACAAAGGCCACACCCTCCTCGGGTAAAGCTAGAATGGGTGTAGAAGTCAATAACTCCTTGAGCTTTTAGAAGCTCCCCTCACACTCATTAGTCCGCTGAAATACCACAGTCTTTTGAGTTAGCCTAGTCAATGGTGCTACAATAGATGAGAAATCCTGAAAAAACTAATGGTAATAGCCTGCCAATACAATTAGGATCGAATATCGATAATCGAACTAGGCCTAACCCAATCATGAACTGCTATAACTTTGGCCGGAACGATCATAATACCATTCTTGATCACTACATGCCGCTGTAACTTTGCATACTACTTTTTCTCTCTAAATCTCTGAAGTACCGTACTCAAGTGACTAACATGGTCGGCCTCATTCTTGGAGTAAACCAAGATATCATTGATAAAAATAATCACAAATGAGTCCAAATAAGGTCGAAATACTCAATTCATCACCTCCGTAAAAGACGTCGGGGCATTAGTCAACCCAGAAGACAGAACCACAAACTCATAATGCCCATAATGAGTCATGAATGTAGTCTTTGGGATATCAGATTCCCAAACTCTGAACTAATGGTAACCTGACCTCAAATCAATCTTAGAGAACACCGATGCACCCTAAAGCTAATCAAATAAATCATCAATGTGAAGAAGAGGATACTTGTTCTTGGCAGTGACTTTGTTCAACTATCGATAGTCAATACACATTCTTATAGTACTATCATTCTTCTTCACAAATAAGATCGGTGTACCCCACAGTGATACACTAAGTCTAATAAACCCCATTTTCAATAATCTTTCAATTATTCTTTCAACTCCTTCAATTCCATCGGAGCCATCCGATAAGGAAAAATAGAGATGGGCTGGGTGTCTGACTCAAAATTAATCAAAAAATTGATATCGCAATAGGAGGAACACCAGACAAGTCTGTAGAAAATACATCCATAAACTCTCTCACCACCTTCGTGGTCTCTAAATGAGATGAGTTTTTGGTAAGATCACGTACATGAGCCAAATAAGACAAGCAACCTTTATCCAATAAATGGTGAGCGTGAATATAAGATATCACACCCTTAGAATACGAACTCAAATTATCCTTCCACACCAAGCTTGGCTGACCGGTGAAGACTAAGGTCACGGTCTTAGAATAGCAATCTAATATAGTATGATAGGGAGATAACAACTCCATACCCAATATCATATCAAATTCAAGCATGTCTAACAAGATCAAGTCTATTCGGGTCTCTCTACCCAAAAATATCACTGTACACCCTCTGTATATCCAATCTACCACTAAAGATTCACCTTCCAAAGTAGAAATAGTAATAGGCACAGCAAGGCACTCACTCACATAATCAATACCCACGTTGAAATAAGTCGACACATAAGATTAGATAGACCATGGGTCAAATAGTAGTGACGCAGAATGATGGCAAATCAAAATAATACCTGTAAAAACCGTATCAAGGCCTCTGCCTCAAATCTACCCAGTATAGCATAGCATAACTAACGGTCACCTTTAGCTTGCGAACCACCACAACCACCACCTCGAGTACTCAATAAAGCACCTCAAACAACTAAAACTAGTGTATCACGTATAGCTTGTGACCCTAGCTGAATAGTAGAAGAATCATACAATGCCCCTTGCTCAAACTCACCATAACAAAACAACCTCAGTAAACTACTCCCAACTCATCATAGGAGAACTGATAGGTCTACGAGAAAGCACCGACCACCACCACTCCTTATTCATTCCAGCCACTATAAAATGAAATAAGACATTCTATGTGTCTTCAAGATACCCAATTTTGAACAACCTGTGTGCTTGGTGCAAAAGATATAAGCCTTTGAAAAAATCAAATTTGGGAGGCAATACATAAAAGAATCTCTCCAAAACTCTTTTGCTCCGAAGTAAACCTAGCCACGCTAGAAGAAATAGGTGGAGCCACAAATCTTAAAGGAATGAAAAGTGGGGCTAATTAGATATCCAAAATTTGGAATCCAACACTCGAAGTCTAACTGACCATTTTCCCCACATTTTTAGTTTGTTGCTCCACATTTTCATACTCATAATTAGGCTCGAGTCGGGCCTCACTAGATCATTCTCAAGAAAAATCAGCCCTCTCAAATCAGGCAATTACTTGTAATGCGGAAATAATAGATTAGAGGTATAAAATATTTGATATGAATAAATCGCATGAAAGAAGTCAAAAAAAGGAATTTCTCCTATTAAATATCTTGTAGCCTCGCGAAGATAAGTACGAATGTCTACATACAGATCCACAAGACTCTACTAGACATCTTGCTCTTTAACTTATGAGACTGGTAATCTAGCGCTCTAATACCAATTTGTCAGGAACCATATGTACTCAATAGGTTAAGACGACTGAGTATAAGGAATTAATCAACCTATGATATAAATTAAGGAACGCTTTCACCTGCATATAGAAAAATCTCACTCCGGCTATGGTGCTGCTAATTTATATAGAATAGCGCAATTAAAGTAATCACATAAGGACATTTTAATATCAAAAAATATCATTTAAGATAAATAATCCAAGATGCAATGCAATGAGATGATACAACAGTGTGATGGTACGATGGAATCAAGACTGTCGCACAGCCTGTCATATACACCTACCGAGTTGTGCTACCAAGCAGGATCTACGAGGGTCTCGCAGACCATATACCTCAATCACAATATCTCATCATCCTTGCCACCTCCTCATTTTCAAGGGATCACAATGTTTCCACTACCCTGTCATACAATTGCCTTAGTCAGGGACTCAAGTTACAAAGGTTTAAAGGTGTTTCATTTTCTTTTTTAAAAAGAATTTCCATATTTCTCAACTTTCTATATTTCTTGATATGATAAACGAGAATGAATGCATCAAAACACGTATGGCATGGAGTCAATAATCAACTCACATGTAATGTAAGGTTCCATGTTCTCAAAAACTTAACCTCAGAATGATTTACACACTTAATAGATAAGCATGTTAAAGAAATGTATTTGAAATAAATGTTTACCCCTTTTTGAATCATTACGGTACTTAAGTGTGCTGAAAACCCCCCAACTCAACCCCTAGAGCTAGCATCATAAGTCAAATAATATCTTCAAGCCGCTCTCATAGGGAAATCATGAATCTCATGCTCTCAAAGGAAATAAGATAGCAAATAAGATCCCCACATGGGCTATGTGATATAAATAAGGCCTCACACGGCAACACAGTAATAAATAAGCCCTCACACGGACATCATAATATAAATAAGTCCCCACACGGCATCATAGTAACAAATAAGCCCCACATGGGCATCACAATATAAATAACAGTCTAACCTCATACTATAACCCCATCCCAAAGTCTATAACATATGAATTATTAATTATCCCATCTCAGTCGAAAAGAAGGATAGCCAAACCTACTTCAAGGCCAAAACTGCACTCGAACTACTGAATCAAAGTTTTACCCTTCTAAATGGCCTCTGAATGTTGATCGCAATGTCATTACGATCATTTTGACACTAAAATTATAATTTTTGGAGACGAACTAAATTTTGGGATCAAAAAAGGAAATGTGGGGCTCATATTGAAAATTATGAAATTAACTCCGTACAAGGGTCCTCTATGTCACCCCTAACTTGTGCTTCAAAAAGGAGCATAATTCAGTGCTCAATACAGCCCAAGCACACACATGCACAAAAGTCATAATTTGACCATTATTAAAGACATAGGCAGCAGCTAAAAGAGAGAAAACATACGAAAATGAAGCCTCAACAGTCAAAACCAATCTTACCACAACGAACCTCATGAAAACCCCCGCAATTTAGCCTCAAGAATCGCTGAAAACAGATCCAAAATGCTCAAGATCTGAAAATCTCAAAATTCATCAAAAATCCAATTCAAAAAATAGGAAGGGCAGCAGTTATAACGCTAATTTTACCTCAAACAAATCTCCCATTACTTTCCAATCACACCACTACATTTCCATGGAAAATCCATACAATTTAGAACTATGAATCACTCAAAACGGACCTAAAATGATCAAGAATTTTTTTTTCAAAATTCACCATAATTTCATTTCAAAAATATCAAGAGACAACAACTTTGAACAATGATTTACTAGAAACGAAGCCTCGTCGGACAAAACTAATCACACCATGACATTTTTTATGGAAAAATCCATAATTTAAACTCTTGAATCTCTGAATTCAAACCTAAAATGGTCAAGAAATCATCTTCCTAAGTTTAACAGAAATTTGAATTCAAAAATGGTCGAAGCAGAAGCTAAAACATCAATTTTATCACTAATGAAACTTTCAAATCAACTTCTAAACTCACCAACGCGTTCTCCTCGAAAAACCACATAGGATAGCCTCTTGAACAACCTAATTTGCAGTTCTAGAACTCAAATTATGGAGTCTTAAAGTTGGAGAAATATGTTAAAAACATTGTTGGTGCCACCTATTTTTGGTATTGTCTAAAATCTCTGACAGGGTGCTTGGGATTCATTCAAAACCCCATGCGCGCAAACAGATATGCCACCCCACCAAATTCGATATTCTTGACTCAATGGCGCATTTGAAATTCCCATACGAGGCTATTTTAATATAAAGTAGGTCCCACATCCAAGTGTCATTTTAAGCCAAATTACATAACGGGCCTCGGGATTAGACCGAAAGCCTCAAAAAGCAAATGAAGGGTCGTCCTAGACCAAACTCGATATTTTGAAACTAACCTCTCTATCAGAATTTTCATCTGAATGTGTTTTCCAAAAATATTGACCAAAGTCAATCATAGGCTAACTTTCAAAGTCGAAAGCGTCAAATGGCCCCAAACTCGTATCGATTGTCTTGATACTTGTGCCAACAATGCTACTAGTCTAATTTATCCATTTTGGAACTAATGGAACTTTCAGAATTTGAATTTGAGGTCTCTTTGACCCGAAATTAAAAAAGTTGCAACTAAACCAACTTAAGCCTTCAAAATACCAAAGCGGGCGAAGGACCTCTAAAAATTCAACCAATACTTCTTCTAGACCAAAAACCATCCCCCAAATTCAATGGAGTCGTTGAAATTCCATTCTAAGCATCAGAACTTCAAAAGTTGACAAAAATCAAATCTTGACCTAAAATTCCTCATACTCAAGACCTCAAATCTTCGTTACAACTCCAAAACTGCTTCTATAAACTCTTCTAGACCAATTTCCACATTCTGGAGCTTTTGGAATCGACGAAATTCCATCCAAGACCCATAGCTCCAGTTGACCCCAAATACCACTTTTGAACCCTTAAAGCTTATGAAATCTCAAAATTTCCAAAGACTAAACTTTTCAAGAATTTTCTAAAAATCAACACTTGGTACCAATCAAAAATGACTCTGAATAACTAAACAGATGGGTAAAATGGTAATTTTTCACAGAAAAGTAATTTCTCAAGAATTGGGACACTACAATCCTCCTACTTATTCTCATTTAAAATATTTTGGTTGTCTTGTTTTTGCCTCCACTCTTTCACAAGAAAGATCTAAATTAGTTCCTAGAGTTGAACCTTGTATTTTCCTTGGGTATCCCTTTAGGAAGAAAGGATACAAATTATTGAGTTTGCATTCTCAAAAATATTTTATCTCCAGAAATATTAAGTTCTTTGAAGATATACATCCTTTTGCATTAACTCAACTTCATATTTCCATCTGATCCTTTGATACCATGCTACTCATGTGCCTTATGAATCTATTTTTCCCCTAATATTCCACCTCCTATTGATCCTCTTATTCCCAGTACCCCTGTTATTACTAATCCTCCCCCACCCCCACCCACTCCACCCACTTATGTATCTCCTCTTCCTACATCCCCTCCTCCTGCTAATCATATTATCTTAAGGAAGTCAACTAGATCTGTCAAGACTCCTACTTATCTACAGGATGACATTTGTAATAGTGTTTATCACTCTAAAGTTTTTGATCAATTTTTTTCTTCCCCTCCTCCCATCTCTCCTCTTGCTTTTTCTCACTATCTCCATTCAATCAAGCCTACATTACCTCTTTATCTTGTATTCAAGAACTTGCCACTTTTTCCCAAGCTATTTTATACCTAGATTGGCAGAATGCTATGGCTAAGGAACTTGAGGCTTCGATCACCAATGATATTTGGAAAGTAGTCTGTTTACCTCGTGGTAAGAAGGTTTACCTAACAAATGAGTCTATAAGGTTAAATTAAATTCTTCAGGTAGTGTTGAATGCCTTAAGGCTCGTTTAGTTATTAGAGGAGATATTCAAAAGGAACGTATTGATTTTATAGAGACTTTTAGCCTAGTTGTGAAGATTAAGACTATACGATGTGTCCTTGCTTTTGGAATAAAGAAAGGAAGGGAACTATATCAGTTAGATGATAACAATGCATTTCTTCATGGTGACTTAGATGAGGAAGTTTATATAAAATTTCCAGCAAGTTTGAAAGTTAATGATCCTACATAGGTTTGTCAATTGAAGAAGTCTCTTTACGACTTAAGCTTGAAATAAGCCTCGAGACAATGGTATGCTCGTTTGACAGTAGCTCTAAGTTTCAAGGGTTTTACTCACTCGTTGAATGACTATTCACTATTCTACAAATGTCATGACTCTTCGACTCTATCTTAGTCATCTATGTTGACGACATTCTGCTTACAGGAAACAAAAAGGCAGAATTGGATGCACTTAAATTGTTTTTGGACTCCGAATTTAAAATCAAAGATTTGAGGGACTTACATTATTTTTTGGGTATTGAGGTCATCAGGAAGCCTTATGGTCTGATTCTTAACCAAAAAAATTTCCTTCTAGAACTTATTTTTGAGTATCTCTGTCTTGGTCTCAAGCCTGCCCATTCACCTCTAGATCTCACTCATAAGTTGCAGGCCGATATGGGTTCTCCTCTACCAGATGCAACACCTTATCATCGGTTAATTGGCCAATTGAATTTTTTGACATACTCGGCCGGACATATCCTTTTTAGTCCAATACCTCAATCAATATATGCAGCAACCTCATCTGCTTTCACTTTGCTAGCTTTGTGCGACTCTGACTCGGCTAAATGCTCTGACTCTCGCCGATCTGTGAGTGATTTCTACATCATCCTTGGGGGGATTCCTATTTCTTGGAAATCAAAGAAAAAACCATCTCTTTCCTTGTCCTCAGCCAAAGCTGAGTACAGATCTGTGAGACGGGTTGTTGCGGAGTTGACTTGACTTGTCTGTCTTCTTACAGATCTCTCCTTTCTGCCTTCTTTGCCCATTTTCCTTCACTCTGACAGTCAAGCCGCGATTTACATCGCCAAAAAATTGGTCTTTCATGAATGGACAAAGCATGTAGACTTGGAACGGACAAAGCATGTAGACTTGGATTGTCACTTCGTCGACCAACAATATCTCAACGATCTCATTTCCCTTTTCTTTTTTCCCTTCTTCATCTCAAATAGCCAATCTTTTCACTAAATCCCTTCCTGGTTCATCTCACCATCTATTGTTGGAAAAATTGGTTGTTCGTTCCTCCCCCTCCAATTTGAGGGGGGTGTTAAATTAACAATGGAATTTTACCCACTAGAGACAACACCATTAGAGAAGAAGAATGTAAGCTTAAGTTCTAATATGGAAGAAGTTCATTTCGGACACGAAGCAAAAGAAAAAATGAAGAGCAAAGTGAAAATATGTAAACAAGCCACCTGTTCACTTTCCAGAAGTTTTTCAGATATTATCTTGTAAATATTAGCTTTTCCTTTTTTATTTATTTATTCACTTTGTAAATACAAGTTTGTTATTCCACAGCAAATTAGCATAGGACGGTTGTATATGTTGTTAGGATTAGATTCTCATTGTATTCCTACAAATACGTATATTGTGTAGTAATGAAATACACAAGAAAAATTCAGCTCATTTCTCCTTTCATATTTTTATTCTCTCTTGGACATTTTCGGTTTGATATATATATGTAGGTATTCAATTTTTTAAAGTGATATATTAATACCATATTTAATTAAATTCGTGTACTGTCCTTCGTATCGAACACTCCCTAAATGTATTCTTTCTCATTTTGGGCCTAGTCGATCGCGTGCGAGTGCAATTGAACACTTTGAATAATTGTGATAAATATAGAGAGGGCCTGCGTGCGCGTCCCAACAAGGACATAATGAAAGGGCAGGAAAAACCTTATCTTTTAGAACATACAAAGCAGTAAACTTTTTAGCCAAATTTTGAGAAACAAAGTAACCTAAGACTAAGAGACCAAAAGACTGTAATCATACATACATACATCCATGGCGGCCTTGAGCTGCCAATTTCAACCAACATACTTTATTAATTCTAAAAAAATGGTAAAGACAAAGCCATTCATCTGTTGCTCATCATCTCAAAACAATGTGAAGGTAATCATAAATGGAGCAGCTAAGGAAATTGGCAGAGCTGCCGTAATTGCTGTCACTAAAGCTAGAGGAATAGAATTGGCTGGCGCTGTTGATTCTAATTTTGTTGGACAAGATATTGGACAGGTCAATTCATTGCTTCTTCATTTCCACTATAAGAAAAAATATGTGTATGGAATTCATTTTATTAATTTCAGATTTGTGACATGGAAGAGCCTCTAGAAATACCAATAATTAACGACCTTACCATGGTTTTGGGTTCAATATCTCAGGTAATAAAAATTATCTACTTACCATCCGAGCAATTCTTTCTTTGTCTAAAAATTATGTTCTTGAATCGACCCAATACTGCTTTAATTCTGATCCAAATTATGGTTTCTGACATTGTGAAATCCAATTATTGCAGTCAAAAGCAACTGGGGTAGTCATTGATTTCACTGACCCTTCTAAAGTTTATGACAATGTCAAACAGGTCCAATCTTCTTAATAGTATCACTTCTTTAACAAAAAAAGGAAAATTGAGACAAGGTTGAAATTTATGATGATTAAATTTTGTTTTGCAGGCAACAGCATTTGGGATGAATAGTGTAGTTTACGTGCCCAGAATTAAGCAAGAAACTGTCATGGCTTTATCTATGTTATGCGACAAGGCCAGCACGGTGAGGGTGCAGGGTGAGATTTACAAATTTACACAACAATTTCATCATATGACCAGTCACATTTTCAAACAATGGCTGCTTACTCTTTTTTTTTTTTTGGTACTTAAAATACATGAATTGATGACCAAATTTCATTTGTCTTGAGAAACACTTGGAAGAAACAACTCTGGTTGTATACTTAATTAAAAAGACATATGTTTTTGTCATTGATGTCAGGGTTGTTTGGTTGCACCAACTCTTTCAATTGGATCCATACTTCTACAGCAAGCAGCAATTTCAGCTTCTTTTCACTATAACAATGTTGAAATTGTTGAGTCTAGAGCTAATCCACTGGTAAGTACTACCCCATGACACACCTCTTGTGTGCCATTAACGTTTATCTACATTATATATATACAAGGTTAAGATTGTTTATATATATATATATATATATATATATATATATTAGATGTTGAATCTTTTTGACTTCTTCAAATATTTATTTATTTCTTAGTGAAAATCATGATTCTGCCGCTACGATAAATGACTAAAACTTAGATTGAAGAAGATATTTTCCCATGGGGACAAGAAAATAAATTCTGCAAAACACATAACTAATTAGTTTTGAGAGGAATTCTATAATTTCAACACTAGAAAGGGCCCATGGCCAAGACCTAACACCATCTAATATATTGCAATGCCATAAAATCCTTCTTTTCGAATAAAATAATAATGATGATAGTAAAGCTTAGTGCATGGGTCCATAACTTAGCTGTATACAGCCTTTGTCTCGCAATTAGATAACTACCCTTTCTATAGAATTTATTGTCATCTTAATCAAACAGCAAATACTAACAGTGACCCGGTCGTCCTCTCCACACATTTAGACCTCGAATCTTCTTCTTTATTCTTTTTCCTGTGGGTAAAATTTATAATTAATAACTTGTAGGTTGATGGTGGAAGTGTTCAACCATTTGAGCAGTCCTCGGTTGTCTTTCGTCTTTTGATTCTCTAAATCGGTTAAAGCTAATTTAGTTTGCCTTCTTAATACAAAGAAAGCGACTGTAGATTGAACTGATGCATGCCGAAGTAAACTGATCAATAGTATAAATATTCTCGTACATCATGTCAGTGATTGTATATAGTAGGCTCTGAGCATTTCTTGCATTTCAATCATATTAGTTAGTATAAGATAAAGAAACCTGTCGTTCATTAAATGCTACTTATTGAATAACCAAAATCAGTGGTCAAAAGTAATGAAATTGTTGCTGGCTGCAGGATTTTCCAACACAGGATGCAGTTCAAATTGCCAACAACCTTTCCAATTTGGGTCAGCTGTATAATAGAGATGACATTTCTAGCGACATTCCAGTAAGATCCAACAAATCTTACAGACATTGTTGCTAAATGCAATTTATAGATTTCAAGCTTGTAGTTGAACATAAAGAAGAACTATGAACTGGTAATGCATTCGAAATAAGCCAAACCAAATAACATGAGAACATTTCAAACCCAGCAGAACTTTGGAGTAATTTCTTGACTTCAGGAACATTCTGATATTAGGCTGCTTTTATTTTCTGTTCTGCAAGGCAAGGGGTCAAGTTCTTGGGGAAGATGGAGTACGTGTTCACAGCTTGGTTCTACCAGGGCTCCCGTCTAGTACATCAATTTACTTCTCAAGGCCAGGAGAGGTGTGTTTCTGAAATGTACTCTCAGTTTGCTATGGTAGACAGTGGCCATAGATCCCCTTTTATTATGAGAATCTCATCTATGACTGTTGTTGATCAGGTTTACACAGTAAAGCATGAAATCACAGATGTGCAATGTCTCATGCCTGGATTGATTCTGGCCATTAGAAAAGTTGTTCGCCTCAAGGTATCCATCGATTAACCATTTTTTTAAACATATTTCAGCATCGATTTTACAGGTTACACAACATACTCTTGGTTTTCCCTTGGCAGAACCTGGTCTATGGCTTGGAAAAGTTTCTATAAGAAGCAGACACTCAGAGGATAAAGGGACTGTAGACAACACTGAGGTATCTTGCTAAGAGTACATGAATGGAGAGATATGAAGACAGATGCAGCCAGGATAAAAATTCCTAAAATACGAATGTTACAAAAATGTCGGATCACAATAAGCAAATTATTAAACATCTGATAAAATCTGAGAATATATTATTTTTCCCATGTCGCCTAAAAGCCAAAATATATAAATTGTACTCACTGAATAATCCCTCCCCCCCCCCCCTCCCCAACCCCAAATATTTTTTATTTTTTTTTGAGGATCACTTCCAATATAAATTTGAGACAGCCCTTGATTCTTTTTGCAATTCTTCTTTCCTTCCCCACCCCGTACATGGTTGGTAGGTAGTAATTAGTAAATAGTGTTTTGCCTAATGGTTTCACCAAGTGAAGCTCAAGTTGCATAGTGGTATCAAATCCAGCTCCGTGCTCTAGGCCTAGTTTCCAGCCAATGGAGCAGCTAAATCATTGTTGTTGTTATTTCTACTTTTTTCCTTTTGTCTCTTCAGATTCTTCCTCCTCCTCCCTTACTCTATAAAGATTCATCATCAATTGTATATTCTTACACATTAAAGAACCATATTCCAGCCATAGCATTTCGAAGACTTAAAAGTAGTTGTAGTTCTAATCGCACAAATGAAAGTACTCCCTCAAATAAAGAATCAATAGAGTACATGGAAGTTTCAAATTTTCTAAGTAAAGGAAAAAAGAAAATTGTCACAGAATGCTGTACATTTTAAACTGAAACATTTGACAGTGTGAAGATAAATCGCCAAATACTTGAAAAATAAGAGACTATTCAAACCAAATTTACATAGGAACCAATGACTAACCTTAAAGCTAATAACTAAGACAGCTGGCTTCTACTGTTTAAAGAAAAAATATATATCTTGCACTAGGCGTTCCTGTAAAGGAGAAATTAATCACAACAAAGCCTAAAGAACAAAGGGATATATCTCGGAAACAGCCGTCCTACCTTGGTAGGAGTAAGGTCTGCGTACACTTTGTGGAATTTCACTGGATTGTTGTTGTTGTTCATAGATTGGATAGCAATTTCTCCTTTGCACAAACCATTCTTATGATGGATCATTTGCAATATCCTGACATGCTCAAACAGAAACTTGAATATGGTAATTTGCAGAAAATTAATAGAGAAAGGACAACTATAGCCAATAAAAGCATTAAAGAAGTTGCAACCAGATGGGGAGGTCCTAGAGACTAATGGAAGTCGTACTCTGGGTCATTAATTTGCTGAGCACCATAAAAAAAGTTTTGATAGCTACCCATTAAAAGCTGGGATATGGAATTAAAACTCCCATAAATTTTCTTTAACCTCTTTTTGGTAATAAAAGCATGTAATATTCTCCAAACAAATGCTAACCAGATTTGGTGTTTTAATAAAAAATCTTTAGCGTTGAGATTTACTAAGGTAAATATTTACACAGTAAAACAGAAGAATTGTAATGGTTCGACATAATTTATGGTGTTCATACAAGATTTTTGGAGCTATTACTCAATATTGCTCGAATCTACTGATGATCAAAGGTCGTCAATCACTGTCACCTACATGAATGCAACTATAACAACACTAATGCACTGGGTCTCATCAGAACTCCGTAGTGAAGCTCTTGTTAGAAAGAGTGTTGCCACCTACATTACTTATCAAACAGAAGTTATTTTCACCTACATTACTCCCAGTTTGATCTACCACAACAGCATGACCCACCATTATCGATAAATAAGCACTTTTTTTCCTATTAGGAATATCTAGTAACCTTATGCATGAAGATAATCAATTCGTTCATTGTGGACGGACTCTGTTAGGGGTCGGTTGGTAGGGTGTATAAGAATAGTGCCGAACATAGTGTATTAGTAATGTTGGCATTAATAATGATTGTATTAGTTATGGTTGCAGGTTGCATTAGTTATGCTAAGGCCTGAGATTATTTCTAATGCAGTGTTTGGTTTGGTGTATTAAAAATAATTGGTATTGCATTATTTCTAAAAAATATTTGTTTACAAAAATACCTTTCATAAATATGGTGGAACGGATGTAGAATAGGTTTTGAGCGACAATTGTGTCTTTAATCATGCTAATGCATGCATTAAAATCCTTTGCATTACTAATACCATGGATTTTCATGTATTAGTTATGCATACCTTAATACCAAATAGAGTGTATAACTAATGCCAACATGGTACTAGTATTACACAGAGCTAATGCATGAATCTATGTATTATTTTAGGCAGGGATTAGTTATTCATGTATTAGTTATTCCATCTTCTATCCTGCATAAAATAATACATAGATTCTCTCATAACTTATACATCTATAAGATAAGTTATCTATAAGTTATGCGGGTTTCTAAATTGTCAACCAAACGTCATATTAATTTTATTTATGAATAACTTATTTCCTATCTACCTACCAAACGTTGTATAAGTTATACGAATATTAATACATGGATAACTTGTTTCTTATCCAGCTACCAAACAACCCCTAGATTTCTACCCACATCCTCAATAGGGTCCTCTTATCTCTTTGATGTTTTTTTTACACCTATCCAGATTTAGCAACCTTCAGATTGAACAGGTTGTAAATGCGGTTTAAGAAATGATTCTTTGCCCCAGAAACAGTTTTATCCCCAGAACATTTCAAACAGTATTCAAATCAGAACCAAATTAAGCTACTCAGTGCAAGCTCCGTTTAGAGAATTCAGATGTGAAAGATCCTAATCTTATTCGGTATCTTGATATCAAAAATCAAAAGGACCAATTGTCCTTGCAGGCCGTAACACTTTTACAAAATTGTGTTAATGTCCTTGCATGGAATTTGTGGACATGATTAGGTTCAGTATTGACCACTTTCCTGAAAAATTAAGAGGGCCAATGATGTTTATTACAGGGGATGTTCAGGTGCCATGCATCTCTTGACCATATTACTGCATCCCTACTTTATATGATACTACATGCCTTATCGGGCTAGCAGAATGTAGCCTGATTTATCGACAGAAATGAATGAGTCTATATTAGTGGGTTGATCCAAAAGAGGATCTACTACATACAAAAATTTGTGTCTATAGCCTGCTGGATTTTTAAGACTTGAATTAATTTACAAATACCACGGTCCACGGAGTCTTGAATGCTGCTTATAATATCATAAGTTCTGGATACTAGCTGTTACCCTTGCTATAGTCAGAAACTAAGCTTTCACTTATTTTCTTTCCATTGAGGGCGAGGAAGGAAAGGGTGGTCTAGCACATAAAGCTTAAATCAGAAAGGCAAGCTATTAGATTTATCAGCAGAAAACTGAATTATTAAATACATCAGAATAAAATGTGATGGATAATCTCTACCACAAGCTTATTAAGTACCATCTACCAAAATTTAACTCTTCTTCTTCACTATTTTTTTTCACAATAGCGTGTCAAGCATGCAATGATACACCATGGGTGAAGCTTTTTTCAAAAGGAAATATTGAACACATTCCCTGATTTATGTATATGGTAAAGAAATAAGACATCTAGCAGCAAAAAGGTTAACTTAAATGTTTGCCTTGGGCAGCGAGTAGAATCAAGAGATGTCAACAAAAAAGGGAAACTCAACTAGTACACAGTATAGCATATCTGCAACCAAGCTTGCACCTAATCGCTGCTTTAAAGCTTTATGGATGTCATTAAATTAGCTCAATGAGCAAATTTTGAACAATTTTATTTTTGATAAGTAATTTTCAGCACTTGTTTATAGCACATTTTGAAGAAATATTAGAGGCTCTATAGATCTGCATGGATGCACTTACCTTCAAACTTCTTTGCGACAGCTCCAACCCAGGCTCTATCTTTATTGTTGTATGCGTAACTATTGCTGGAAGCCACAAGTACAAAACCATCATTCTTCCACTTTTGGCTGGAATTTGAGGTTTCAGCTTGTATTACAGGTTGCACAAGGAGAGAACGGGTTCCTTTTGGAAGCATCTCCCACAGTTCAGAGTCTAGATTATCACAAAAATGTAGAGAACCACAATAGCATAACTTAGTTTTAATACAACAGGTAGTTTTCACCTTCATTCAAACTGCAGAATGTGTAATTTACTATTTTGAATGGACATCTCCCTCATAGAAACGACATTAATAAATGGATACCTGAGACCTGTGGAAAATAAAGTGTCTCCTTCAAATCACGAAGACCACTTTGCTGAATCTGTTTCTCAAACCAGTCACATAAGTGAGTTTTCAATACATCTTTGGGGGTTCTCCAGTAGCCACGAGCACAAATTGTATCTTGAAGTGAGAAAAGCTACAAAATCAACATAACCTTCACGGTTGTAAGTTTTGAAACTTATAATTGTGTCCATAATATCTTCTTGTAAGATCCTCTGACTACTCCAAGTTGACACAATCTTATCTATGGATACATACCACTGATATGGTGCTTGTGTTGCGCAACAAAACATAGGTTCCCCATGCCAAATCCTCCTTCAGAATATCTGGTATGTTCTCTGAGATGACAAAGGCTTGCTCAGCATCTTCAGGAAGATTTCTTTCTTCTACTAGAACTGAACCCTGAAGCCAATTTAGTCATTAACGTATCTTACCATTTATTTTTCAATAACATATCTTCAAGTTTAAGAAGGATGCTATAGACCTCAGCTGTCAAATGTCTACATAAAATATGAATACAACAGGTTAAAGAATAGTAACGCCGAAATGAATATCATATAAGCATGTTGCCAACCTCTCTGGTGTTAAAGATAGAATAATGGATACAACATGAGAGACCAGATGTAGTTTCAAACTTAAGTGAATACCATATAAGCATATCTTGTTCTTTTTTCTAAAACTTGGTTGATGCTTGGTTCATTCATTTGGCAAAAGCTAAACTGCTTTAACTGAACCAATAAGAACGTCCTTTGACGGGTCGTACATTAAAAGTATCCAAGAAATCAATTGCTCGTAAAGTCAATGATTAACAAACCAAAAAAATCTCTGTTGGGTAGAATTACATCTTGGACTACAAGATAGTTGTCCTATGCAGGCAGAGTCCATTTGATTAACAATGTATTTTTTTCTATTCAAACATTCTGGTCCCAAATATTTGTTCTGCCAAAGAAAATTATTCAATTGACTGAGGCCACCTGTAGAAGATTCTTATCGACAGGAGGAACTGATACATCAAAAAGAGCTTTATTAGCTTGGAAGAAGGTTTTCTATCCAAAATCAGCTGGGCGGCTAAATGTCCTTGATATTTTGACACCGAATAGAGCTGCAATTTGCAAATTATTATGGAACCCATGGAAGAAGGAAGATACTGTACGGGTACAGTGTGTACATTTATACTATGGAAAGGGTAGAGTAATATGGGAGGTTGTACCCAGACAAACATCTTGAATGGTACAAATGGTTTTAAGGGCAAAGAAATATGACGAAGATTCTAGAGTCATGGTATCTGAAATGCAGCAGATGGAAAGATTTTCTATAAAAAGAATGTATCAAAGATAAGGGGAATATTTCAAAAGGTTCATGGAGGAAGTTGGTATGTAATAACCACAGATTCCCTAAGTGGATCTTCATCCCGACTTTAGCAGCACGTGGTAGCCATAGCACTAGACACAGGTTGGCTCAATGGGTATAATAAAAAAAAAGGTTGTCCTTTGTGCTATGTAGAGAATGAGAAATTTGAGCTATCTGCTAGCATTTGGACGAATTAGCTTCAGCAGAATCACATGGGAACGGGAAGAATGCAGCTGCTGAGATCAGCAGAATGTCCTTTGCTGGCTGCATTTGTTATATGCAGAGGAGCTGAGATTAGAGAAGCTAAATTTCTATCTTTAGAATAGTGGCTTGGATATATAGTTGCAGACACATGCAACTTCAGTTACTGGTTTGTTTCTGTACATATTTCCATTTGGTAATAAAATCTATCCTGATTTTTGGTTTGATAATTTTATAAACTGATCAGGCTCAAGTAAATTGCTTGATTTGTTTTAGCAGTCAAGGATGTACAAGAACAAAATGCTGAAACTATCTCAACAGAAAAAACATAGAAAGAGAAATTACCTTAAGAAACTTCCCAAGGTAGGGAACTATAACAGAGAACGCAGCCAGAAAAACACCTAAAACTTCCGTTCTCTGTAGAAAGAGAATATACTGTATTAGAATTACATATGCAGACAACAAATATGTATAGAGTTGAATACAATTGTTGACTCACGAGCTGTGCTGCGGTGATGGCGGATGAGTCTGAACCGAGAAAGTGATTCAATACCAAAAGAAAACCAAATGCGTAGCCAATGTATCTCGGTAAATAAGATTCGTCCAATCCAGGTATACCTTTGGAAGAATAGCCAACACGCGCAAAATATTTCAGATGCAAATACGTGTACAGTATACATACATATATACTGATTGAAATCTAGAGACTAATAGAGGATTTTTGGATCTACCGAGAGTGAAACGAAGAACGGAAAGATTAAGCTGTTGCTGCTGAGCATTGGTGCTTTCGGTAGACTTATCGAGACGACTATAGACTTTCATTGACGATGACTTTCTGGTTTTCCGGCACCGGAATTCTGACGACCGTGTGGATTTGCCGTATCTTTTAACGGGAAACACTGACGGCGTTAATGAGTTTAACAATAGACAGGTGAAGCTCATTTTCGGTAGCTACCCTTCTCCCTCCGCTAAATGGATAATGTTTCGGTTACTGCAGATTCCTACAATATCAGTCAGCGAAAAGCCTTGCCGTCGGCTAAGAGTCGCCGGAATGTTATACCACGCTCCAGTAACGAATGTTCTATTGAATTTTTTTTAAAAATGAGAGTTTTCGTTTTTCTTTTCCCTTATTTTTTTTTACTGGATAAAATGAATGCACGGATTTGAGGACGTGTTCAAATAATAGACGTATAATGGCTTATTTTTGTTATTTTAATTTTAAAATAAGTATTTATTAATATTAATTAAATATTTTAAAATTTATTTTGACTTAAAAACATCTAAAATAAGTCAACTCCAAATGGCCACTTAATGTATCTTTATCCACCTTGTCATCGAAAGGTGAATAACTAGGTGAACATGGTATTAGAGGGTAAGAACTTAATCTCCATCAAATCTATACGGCCTATCATAATTAAGTGATTTTTCTAAAAGTAAAAATACATGTTAAATTATTACAATTATAAATTAAAAAAAATTTATCTACAAACATATGAGGAGTTCAAAACCTAAATGACGTGTAAAAAGAGTGGCTGAAATAACCTGCAAAGAAAACTTGACAAAAACTATATATAGTGTACTAAACTAGTGCGATATATAAGTTTTAATAATGGATCAGTCTTAACGGCCATTATGACCAACGGATTATATAGAGTATTAATTTAAAAACAAAACAGGTCCTTCAGATTTTTTTGTAGTTTAGATTATACCGATGTTATTTTCTTAATTATTAATTATTTATTGTTTGTTCTTTATTAGTTTGATTGTTTATTCTCTTGTTTAATTATTATTTTCAAAGCAGGCATGTTAGTTAGCTAATTTCCTTTTTTAATGTGTTAATTAGTTAGCTGTTTTAATTATCAATGTGTTATTTAGCTATTTACTGGTAATACTAATTTGTTGAATTAGTTATTATCAACATAGTTAAATACTTAATTAATTAAAATAATACTAATTAATTAATTAAGCAGTATGTACCTTGGATGCACGCCAGAATCCATACTGATAGATCAAAAAAGTCATTTAAAACTAACATTTTATGTTCTAGATTCATTTTGTTTGGTGAACTTTTAGGTCTTAAAATTACAATATCTAAATCATGAGTTTATAGAAGTTATATTTTGGTTTTATTAGTACAGACATTTTATTAAGTTCATTTTGTTGGTGTTTTAGATCTTGAAGTTATATTAAACCATAATTTTTTAGAAGTTACATCTTTTCAATACCTACACTCTAATTCTAGTATTACTTACATTTTTTTCAAGTTCATTTTGTTGGTGTTTTAGGTGTTGAAGTTACAATACAACTATATTTTTTTAGAAAATACATTTTTTTAAGACCTAAACCTTAATTCTATTAGTATGTATATTTCTTTAAGTTCATTTTGTTGGTGTTTTAGGTTTTGAAGTTACAAAAACTAAACCATAATTTTGTATACTTGGATCCTAATTTCGTAGAAGTTATATTTTTTCAAAATCTACCTCCTAATTTTAATCGTACATATTTTTTTTAAGATCTAAACCCTGGTTTTATTGGAACGTACCTTTTGTAAAGTTCATTTTGTTGGTATATATTTTAGATAATGAAGACTTAAACTCGAATTTCATTTGTATTCATTTATCAAATAATTTTTTTGTTTACTATTTCTTGTTAGTATGATTAATACCTTTTTTGTAAGTTTAAAGTTTGTCATTGGTTATCATATTATTGATACCCTTTCTGGTTAATTTGAAGTTTCTCGTTCTTTAATTGTCAATCCTAATTATACTAATTAATGATTAACTAATTAATATCTTCTTAAGACTAGTTCACATTTATCATATATCATATGCAAAATAAATTAAACAATGATTTTTCACCTAAATTAATTAACTGCTAATAGTTTTTTTAACTAATTAAGTATGTAACTATATTGATTATAACTAATATAAAAATTAACATTAAATAACTTATAACACATTAATAATGAATTCAACTAACTAATTATTACATTAATTTTTTAGCTAACTAACATGCATGCTTTGGAAATAATAATTAAACAAAAAAATAAACAACTAAAGTGAATATAAAATTAAAAAACAATAATTAATTAATAATAAAGAAATAATTAATAATTAAGAAAAAAAATATAAACCTAAACTACAAAAAAGGAAAAATTTTAAAATATACAATTACCTAATTTACATTGCAAAAAATAGCTCAAAACTTACCTTACAAATTTTTACTTCAAAACACAATCTAGTACACAATATTATTATATCGGCATACAACAATATACAAATTTTCATATTTTAGTTTTTACAAAAATATTTAAAAACTTGATATACACTATTATACACTCAATATACAATATTATACAAAATTATGGGACTATTCATTTCACTCTGAACAAGTATCACAGATAAATTAGTTAATTATCATCACCATCACCGCTACACTAGCCACCATCATCAAAGAAACTGCCTTCAATTAACAAATCAACTAATAAAATCACATCTGAGAATTTTAAAAATAGACATAAAATGAAATGTGGAGGAGAGAGAATGCATTTTAGGTAGGGGTGTGCAAAAAGCGAATGACCAATAAATTAAATCGGAAAAAATATTATCGGTTATTGCTATTGGGTTATTGAGTTAATGGATTTTTAATAATTTTATATAAAAAAAATATCGGGTTATGGGTTCGATATTGATTTTTAATATTGGGTTATTGGGTAAACCGATAACCCATTAATACAATAGTAATTTACTACTCTACCCTTAAATAAATATTAAATATTAATATCAATAATTTATTGGTTATTCCCTTTGCCCTTTAGCATTCAATTCACATTATTGTCCTAGTTCTTTTATTTGTATTGCACTTGTAGTGTTCTTTTCATGTACGTCACTATTGTTTCTAGTTTATGAGTATTTCACAAAGTTATATTATTGTCTTGTCGCGCCAAATTGTTGGAGAAGTCATATAATTATTTTATGAGCATTTTCTTATTGGTTAAACCAAAAATCGAACCGTTAAGAATCAAAATAGATAAATCGAAAATCGATAATAAATATTCTATTGGTTTGTTATTAGTTTAGCATATTTCAAAATCAAAAACCGATAAACCGAATCAATAATATATAAATTCAAACTGAACCGATCGATACGCATCCCTAATTTAAGTGTGTGGGGGAGAGAAAGAAAAGATATATCAATAAATTAGTGACTAAGAAGTTTCAAAACCTTGTCTCATTTTGACATGTAGTTGGGCCAGTTGTACTTTCAAGTAGTTATCTAAAAAAAACTTAATTAAAATGCTTTTGTCCTGTAATAGAAGTCAAACTCAACAACTCTCGGAATTACTTGTGCACTTTCAATTCACCCAGACCAATAGTTGCAACAAGCCCTGACCTCCGAACCAGAACGACTATCGAAGAGATGGGGGGTGGGGGGGAGAATCCATCCCGCACCAATGTGACTTTGGCCCTCTTTTCCAAGAGGAATTGCTTCTCTAGGATACCCAAAAAGAGTGGGAGGTGTCTGGGCTCGTCCCTCCTGATAAAATAGAAGGGCAGCCGATGTTGAAGCTTGTTGCTTCCACAACTAAGAAGGCTTTATTGAAAACTTTAAAAAAGTGGGAGTAAGGAGACCCATGAGCATTGGATAATGGAAAGAAGGTAGCACTCACTCTAGCGGTATATCTTTTGCATGATGGATCAGGGAGGAAATGAGAACAATCAGCTGGCATACTAAGCATTGAGCCATATACTCAGCGACATCCTTCTTCATACCTTCCCACCAATAGTTTGGGCGGATCATCTTATACATTCTCGTGCTCTCTGGATGAAGGGGAAAAAAGTAAATTATGCGCCTCTTGCAATATATTATGGTGTCGAAGGGTATATTTTATGTCCTCGCACTACTAAAAAACTATCAAAAAATGACCCAAAAAAGCGACGGACTGCGTCGCTTTTTTGGTCAAACTTGATGAAAAAGCGACGTAGTCACTTCCATCGCTTTTTTGCTCGACGCTTTTGAAAGAGCGACGAACAGAGCCGTAAAAAGCGACGGGCTATGTCGCCCCTAATATTTTTAATTAAAAAATATATAAAATAAAACGACGGACTCCGTCTTTTTATTTTTTTTAAAAAAATATTTATTTAATAAAAGCGATGGACTAGTAGTCTCCATCCATCACTTTGTTTATATTGGTCTTCTTAAAATTTTGTAGAAAAGCGACTGACTTTGAGTCTTTGTCCGTCGCTTTTCTGGGAAAATATAAAAATAAAAAATCCAGAAAAGCGATGGACTAAATGACCCTTTCCGTCGTATTTTTCCAATATTTTTGACAGCAGAAACCTGCAATTTCTGTTGTCCACCTACAATCAAAATTCAATTCAGCTCATTCAAACACAAATAACAACAAACAAAATACGCAAAATACATAATAACAAACATAATTAAACACTTAAAACGAATAAAATCACAATTTAGAACGATTTAAAGTGTTTCAAAGTTAACAAAAAATTTTAAAATGTTCATAAACTAACATAGGAAACTCTAAGGACTATTTGCTATATATTCATCACTATCGTCGGAATCATCCGGAGTGGACCCTCTTGAATAATGGGGCAGAGGCTGACGGGCGAGGTTGAGCACTTGTTCTTTAATTTGCTCATTCGGCATTCTCAAATTTTTAACTCACTCACATATGTCACGTTTCTCATCCAAATTGAATGAATAACTGGCTTTAGGCTTGACTGTTTTACCATTTTGTAGTTCTTGCAACCACAATTCTTTTCTCCTACAGTATTCCTGTAAGTCCATTCTAGCTCTTGTGTTGTCTTTTGTCTTGCCTTAACAAACATCAATGTGTTAAATAAATTATCAAAATAATTCTTCTCAATGTGCATCACATCAAGATTATATCATAGGAGATTATCTTTCCTGTCACGATCCAACTCCGTAGGCTGTGACTGTTATCTGAATTGGACATCCGTACATATATCTGTTATTTATAACCAATTCACAACTAAACATGATATGGGACTTAAGAAAATAGGATATCATATCAAAACTGTCCCATATTTATATATTAATGCGACCTATGTCTTGAGGAGTTATAACATCAAAGGTAATATGGTACGTAAGCCGACAAGGCTGTCACTACACATCACATTCCAAAATATACATGTCTATACGCAAGCCGACAAGGCTGTCACTATGAATAGGAATATTCCAAAATATAAGTCATACTAGTACAGCTGGATAACATCTATATACCACCCACATATATGTCTACAGACCTCTAAGAATACCAACAGTAATGAATGACAGAACAGGGCCCCGCCGTACCCATGAATAAATAAATATATACACCAAAGTATCTATACCGAAATTCTAGGCTCCGGAATAATGGAGCACTTCCAAAATAGCTGAGTGGAAATCCTAAGTTGGTGGATCCCCAAAATGAATATCTGTACCTACGGACATGAAATACAGCCCCCCGAAGAGAGGGGGGTCAGTACGAAATATGTACCGAGTATATAAAGCATGACATACCATAAATGAGATCACATTTAAAGTAGAGATTTAAAAAACAAGCATGTAAATCAAGAAATCAATATACCAGTATTTTATAACGAAGTTATACCTATCATTGTCATATGCCGTACCCAGCCCATCATGGGACTTGGTGAATAAAGTCGCTTCATCATATCATCATATCATCACATCATCACATCATCATATCGTCATATATATATATACCGTACTCGGCCCTCTAGTAAGGGACTCAGTGAATAAAGTTGTGTACACATATACCATACCCGACTCATCGTGGGACTCGGTGCCATAATCATATCATTGCATCATCATATATCGTACCCGGCCCTAGTAAGGGACTCGGTGAATAATGTAGTAAAATATGCGTACCCGGCCCTAGCGAGGGACTCGGTGGATAATGTAGTGGAACCATACATGATAACGTACCCGGCCCATCATAGGACTCGGTGGATAATACAATAATAATATGTATGAATAGGGTATCATTAGCAACCATATGTAATTTGATCATCATCGGAGACTTAATGGAATAATCAAAACGAACCATCATTTGAAAATCAAGACAATAGTCATTTCAAGTACTCTTCTATTGTCATTATGAATTATACCAAATATGAATTATATCAAAATATGAATTATACCAAAATATGAGTTATACCAACTAGGCCGGCTGGAAGCACACACATGAGTCAATACATAACGATATAAGTTATGGAAATCACGAACATTAGCCATCCGAGTGTATCTATGAATGAGAGTTTCCTTGGAATTTAAGCATGCGTCTTCCATTTATTTCATATGGATCATGCCAAAAGAAAGAAAAGATAAGCTTTACATACCTTTAACGTTTATCCACACACAACATGTATATGCTGCCCCATACCTATGTTAATACGTTAAGCATTATGGTTAGGCTATGGAAAGGCATAAAACGTACTCTATCGTTACTAGGTTATTTCTGAAAATTTGGACAGCACCTCCCCTGAACTTCATCACCATTTTTTGAGTATATAAAAGCAAAACTGGATTTTAGAGCCTAAATGGAAGTTTTATATCTATGAAATAGCTTTTCAGAACATCTTTAGTCACTCAAAACGGAGCTTTACACAAGGAGTTATGCGAAAATTACTAACAGCAGTCCCAACCCAAAAATGGGTTTGCCAAACAAAAGTCTAAATAGCAACTCCCTTAATATTTTAGGCCACAATACTAACTACAACATTACTCGAAATTAATCCATCATTCTTAGCTTAGAACAACCCCAATATGTCTCAAACATTAACATATACAATCCCTTCACTTTTAACACATAATTCATGACAATAATAGCAACAACGACAATCAACCCAATTCAATTCAAACAACTCCAAATCTGTCCATTTTAATATCAACACTAATCATGGGGTTTTCTTTCTTCCAATACCATTTAATACAAGTGAATATTTTCATTATAACATTATTGGTAAGTTAAGGCAGCTCACATTCATAACACTCAACAATAATTTCAATCCACATACAACTACTACATCTTCCAATTATCCTTAATGATCCATAGTCTTGATGTTTTTTCGAAACAATCCTAAAACATCCCAACCAACATATAATGCAACATAAAATCTTAATTATCATTAATCTTTCAAGCTCAACAAGAACAATAATAACATGTCAAAACAGCCTCTAATTAACAACATAAGGAGACTCAAAACCTTGCGACGACTTGTGAACACACCAAGGAGACTACATACGATTTTACACCTTATGTCGTATTAACTTTTCTTTCAATTTCTGTGAGCCATAGCAGCATCCACACACAACCACAACATCATTCATTCATATGCAAGAAAGTTATGTTAATATCACCATAAGTTCTACAACAACCCATAACAAATTCAACCTCAACCTTAACGATTTAATTCTTTCATCCTCCTTACATAAACCATGATAACAACAACCAAATATTAAATAAATCAATTCATTATTTTCAACTAAGCAGCCCCCTAACACGGCTCAACAACACTTCAACATCAACACCCATAGTTTTATATATTCATCAACTTACAAAAGAATAAATTGCTTCCAAGATGAGGAAAAAGATGAAATCTTACCTTAGGCTAAAAAGGCACAATTTTGCTTGGACTTGAGGTCTTGCTTCATCAAAGTTTTTGCAACACTAAATACTCCAACCTTGCTGCCATCCACATGAGAAATAACCATACTTCACCCTTTAATTTCTCCTTTAAGATCCACATTGGCCGAGAGCCCTTCTCTCTACCTCCCTCACTTCTCTCTCTAAATTGCTTTGGTCAAAAGAATGAAATGAATGCATTTTCAGCATTATCCTTTAAGACATAGTCTTAATATGCTATACATGTGCATCCCCTAACCTTTCACGTGACCCCTCTACATGTCTTCTATCTACTTAATTACTGACAAGTGAGGGTTGCTCAATTGGTTAAGCACCTCCACCCACGACCGGTAGGTCCTGGGTTTGAGTCACACTGGAGGGGAAGTGTGGAAACACTATAAATCCTCTAAAATGGGGGGTAAAAAAAAATCTACTTAATTACTTAACTAGTTTAGGAGGGGACCACACAAGTACCTAAGTTAATTAGTTTAATCAACCCCTAATTTCTTTTACCTAGTCATCTAATCCCAAATAAATGAATTACTAGTCTCCAAAATATATTTTAATTAGAATTAGAAATTAAAGAATTCTATTCCGAAAATGATCCCGTCTTTAACTTGAGTCGATTCTCTTGCAAATGACTCGACGTATAAAAAAATGGAATATAACATGTCCATTAGCTCACGAATAGTCCAATGCAAAAAAATAATAATATAAAATATAACAATTACCATACTATTTATGACTTTTTTTGAGCCTACTTATAGTGATAAAGGGCGGTGGAGTGGTCCTGGCACGTCTCCACCACGTGTCTACTTGTGGCCAATGCCTTTGTTTAGTAAAACGATCATATATCTTGATTCTGATATCAAATAAATTACCACGACTTATGGTTGGAAAGATAATCGAATTATCTACAACTTTGATTTTAAGAGTTTTCTGAAATTCCCAAACAATGATATTGTTATGGTCTCCCCAAGTCAGATCACCCGAAAACGTAACTTAAAATATCTTTTTGGAGGGCTTACACTTAGATTTGGCCCAAGGTTCCTTGTTGAGTTGTGTTTAACTTCACATATATTATTCATATTAATTATCATATGTCTTTTTATAAAAAATTCTATTATGTGGGCTCCATCTTAGCTCACGATTAAGCCATCTATAGCTATAGTAAGACAAAAAATTTTTTGGGGTGTAACACTTCCAATATGGCAACTCCCAAAATATGCTCTGTTTGTTCCAATTATGTTCAACACCATATCTAGAAAGTCTAGATGGTGGAGTTTCTATACCTTTAGGCAATTGAGAAACTCTCTCCCAAATTTGATGTCCTGTAAGTGATGGAGGTGGAGGGTCATTTTCAACCCTATTTTTTTTAATGCATGTTTCATCTTTCTAGTTCATTAGCAAGAACTGACGATGACAATCAAATCATGAATTTTTTTGTCATGCTCTAAGGTGAATGTCTTACTATGTTCCAGCAGTCATCCAACCAGACGACATTCCGTGTGCAGGACAATCATTAATAGTCCACATTAAAACAGCATGCATAACAAAATTCTGCTTAGTTGATATATCGTAAGTCACTACTCTTTAAAACCATAATTGTTTAAGCTCATCTATCAATGGTTGTATATAGACATCAATCAAACTTTTAGGATTGCGAGGACCTAGAATAACACAGCTTAGAAAGATGTACGGACTTTTCATGTATATTTCAGGAGAAAGGTTATGCGGGGTAAGAAATACAGGCCGACAAGAATAAGGTGAGGCAGCATTAGAGAATGGTGTGAAGCCATCTGCACACAACCCCAATCGTACATTTCTTAGTTCACTAGCAAAATCAGGATACATGTTATCAAAATGTTTCCATGCTTCTCCATCAGATGGATGTGACAAGACACCCGACGGCCTTCTATATTCACGGTGCCATCTCATATGTGGGGCAGACCTCATCGATGCATACAACCTCTTTAATCTAGAAATAAGAGGTAAATAATGCATCGTCTTAATTGGGACCATCTTTCCAGTAGGAGTCCTCTTATAACGAGTTTGTCCACAAAACTTACAATTTTCTAATTCACTATCAGTCTTGTAGAACAACATGCAGCCATTAACATAACAATGAATTCTATCATACGACAATTGGAAATCAATCTCTTTGCCTGATAAAAGTTTTAGGTATGTTAAACTCGGGATTAACCAGTTCGCCCAAAAGATCAACCATTGAATCCATAGCCGTATGAGAAACACTCCAATCTGATTTAATATTCATTAACCTAACTGCAACTAACAAAGCAGAATGCGAACTCCCTTTACATAGTGGACGACTAGCCTCTTCTAAATATTGATAGAAGCGTCTTGCTTCTTCATTAGGAGTTTCATCAAAATATTGTTCGGGTTCCATCCCACCTTGAACTCCGAACGCATCATTAACCATTTCATGAACTCTATCATGTTGAAATGTATAGTGTTGAACTCTATTATGTAGAACCTTATCATGTTCAACCTAATTTGACCATGTGGTACAAGCATATTATATTCATCCACGGGCAACAGATTACAAAATATATTATTCAATCCATCTATTTCTACATGATCAACCCATACAAAATATCTAGGCTTAAATCCATTACTATACAAATGAACCATAACTATATCTGGATTAAAAAATTTTAAGCACCTACATTCACGACAAGGACACCTAACCAATCCATTTCACTTAAGAACATCAAGTGTCATGACATGATCGATAAAACTTCTTACACCGTCAATAAATTCATGTTTTAAATCACCACCAACTTCATAATTGTCACGACCCAATTTCGTAGGTCATGATGGCACCTACTATAACCCTCTAGTAGGTAAGCCAACCCGTCAACCCGGAACTTCAAGTAATGTGTTTGAAGGCAAAAACTATATAAGAGCATTGAATTATAAAAGTAAACAGAATGAATAAGCGGAAGTAAACCAAAACATGTTTTAAACAACTAAAGATCCCTCCCAGAACCTGGAAGTCACAAGTACAGAGCTGCTACAAAATAAAATACGAGTACAAGTCCCGAAAGTGGACCAAAAAGATATAAAACAACTGGCTAGTCTCAGAAGGCAAAAGACGGGCCATCCATGCTGAAGGAGACAAGAATGATCTAAAAACGCCAAGTACTCACCCTAGTCTCCGAAGTTGACTGCAACAGGCTTGATTTATCCACGGCGATAACTGGTGCTCGGTCCTGCATCACGAAAGTAGATGCAGAGTGTAGTATGAGTACCAAGACAACAGGTACCCAGTAGGCATCATAGGCCGACTGAGCAGAAAAGGTAAAAACAATATGAAAAAGAAGAATAGCCTAAATAGGAGTCAACATAAGCATCAAAAGGAAAAAAAAAGTACTACCTATGAAAGCTACAGCTAACTATACCCAACTGGGCCCCCATAAGCCCAACCGGGACACTCGTGCGCAAGTTAAATAAAAACTCGGACGAACCCCCATAAGCCCGCCGAGTACACAGAATAGCTACAACTACCAAGGCTAGGAACCAAGAATCTGCGATGTTAGGAGCCGAAGTATTATATCATTTCCAAACCCAGAATCTCTAAGAGTCAATCGATCTAGTGGTGACTTAGGGGTCGAGGCTGGGACTGAGACCCAGAGGCTCACCTGTATGTTCAAAGTGGTCAAGGCCAGGACTGGGTACCCGGATGCTTGCCATAATACATAAGTACGGTCGAGGCCGGGACTGGGTACCCGGATGCTCGCCATAACACATCGATATGATCGAGGCCAGGACTGGATACCAAGATGCTCGTCATACTACCAAGTCGACGGAGGCCGGGGCTGGGTACCCGGATGCTCCTCGATAATTCAGAATGGAGGCCGGGACTGGGTACCCGGATACTCACAGATATTTTATCTTATGGTGCCGAATATTCTCCTTTCCAACTAAACAATAATAGTACCGAGAATCTCATTTCCAATGAGTCAACCAATATGCCATCAAAACTAAAACCGGAGCCAAAGTCAACGATCACGAAATCTAGTGCTGCCGACGCCTTACAAAAGTCAAGATTATATCGAGTTATGGATGATGGTATTTTTAAGAGCAAGAGTAACGCCTAGCTAAGGCCAAACTACTAGGCACTAGCCCGCTACACCATTCTACAAGGATCTAAGTCTACCGGAGCGACGCCGGGACATCTAAAGCAAGTTTACATCCTATACTAAGGCCAACATACCCCACTATATCAATAACATGCTCATTCAACTCTACTTATAAAACTTAACAAATAACGACAAGATACACATGCTTCTAAATATCCGAAAACCCGATAATAAGCCTAAAGCATGATTTCTAACGCCTAAGATATACAATCAAACTACCCAACCCAAATTCCAACTATTTCAACATGCTTTCACACATTTCGGCTCAATCTAAAGAAAGGTAAACCGTAGCCTACCTGTAGGCCAAACACGCGGGCTCCAAATCACTGTGCTGGAGCTTTTCCCTTTCGAACGACCTCGGAACGCTGCCAAGCTGTCAAAAATAGAACCACAACGTCGATACGGTCGTTTAGACACTAATTTCATAATTTTTGGAAATGGACCAATTTTGGGGTCGAAAACGGGAATTGTGGGGCCCACATACGAAATTCCAGATTTGACCCCCAAAACAGGTTCTAAACGTCACCCCAATCACACAAATCAGATTTATAACATAATTCGGGGTGGGAAATTACGTAAGACGATCAAAAATCAATTCCCACATTTTTAAACTAAGAAAACGATATAAGGCAGCCTCTTTACACGTCGATTTCTCAAAAACGACATACTGTCAATCAAAACAAATTATACCATGTCGTTCCTTGCGAAAAACCCCACTATCTAGCCTCAAGAATCACTCAAAACGGAGTTATATTGACCAAGATACACTCTTTCAAATTTCAACAAAATTTCATTCCGAAAATGACTAAATCTGCTGCTTAAAATCAATTTATTACCTCGAACGACGTGCCAAAAATAGATTCTGAAACTTCCACGATGTTCTCCTTAAATTTCCACGCAAGATAGCCTCTGGAATCACCCAAATCGGATTTATATTGGTCAAGATATAACTTGTCAAAGTTCTTCAAAAATCCATTCCGAAAATGGATACTGCTGCAAATAAAATCACGATTTTTACCAGAATCGAATACTCCAAATCAGTTTTCAATTTCTCCAATGCATTCTCCACGAAAAACCTCACAATTTTGCCTTTTGAATCACCCAATTTGGAGCTCTAGAACTCAAGAAATGAGGGTTCAAAGTTGAGGAGAAAATCTGAAAATATTCTGCACTGCTGCAGATTTTTTCTGGTTTTTACCACAATTTAAAGTCTCCGAATGGACCCTCGGAATTCGTTCGGAATCCGATAAAAATAAACCAGATATGCTACCCTACTAAATTCGATATTCCGGACTCAATGGCGCATTCAGAATTTCCATACGAGATCATTTTAATAAAAAGTGGGTCCCACACCCAAGAGTCATTTTAAGTCATATTCCACAACATGCCTCGATATTAGTCCGGAAGCCTCAAAAAGCGAACGAAGGGTCGTTCTAGACCAAAATCAACATTCCGGACCTAACCGCGCTGTCAGAATTTTTATTCGAGCGCATTTTCCAAGAATGTTGACCAAAGTCAACTATAGGCTAAGTTTCAAAGTCAAAAGTGCCAAATAGCCCCAAACTCGTATTGATTGACTCGATAGTCATTCCAACAGTGCTACTAGCCTAATTTGGTCATTCCGGAGCTGATGGAACCATCAGAATTTGAATTCGAGATTTCGTTAGCCCAAAACTCAAAAAGTCGCAACTAAACTAACTTAGGCCTTTAAAATACCAAAATGGACTCGGGACCTCTAAAAATTCAACCAACACTTCTTCTAGACCAAAAACCATCTCCTGAATCCAGCGGAGTTGTCGGAATTCCATTCCGAGCATCGAAACTCCAAAAGTTGACCAAAGTCAAACCTTGGCTTAAAGTTCCTCAAATTCTCAATTCAAGGCCTCAAATCTTCGTTACAGCTCCAAAACTGATTCCGTAAAGTCTCCTAACCCAATTTAGACATTTCAGAGCTGCTGGAATCGACGGAATTCCGTTCTGAGATCTGTAGCTCCGATTGACCCCAAATACCACTTTTTAACACTTAAAACTTATGAAACTCAAAATTTCCAAGGACTTAACTTTTCATAGGATTTTCTAAAAATCAACACCCGATAACAATTAGAAATGACTCGGGGCATCTAAAGGGATGGGTAAAATGGTCATTTTACAAAAATTTCAAAAAAATGACCTTGAGGGTCATTACAATATCCACTACTAAAAGAACTTTCGTCCGCGAAAGTAAGGACAAGAGTATACCTGGAGGGTCCAATAAGTTGGGGAATTGCTCCCGCATCTCCTGTTCGGTCTCCCATGTAGCCTCCTCGATCGGACGATGGCGCCACTGGACCTTAATCACAGGGATGGACTTAGAACGAAGCTGGCGAACATCTCTGGCTAGAATAGCAACTGGCTCCTCAACAAAAGTCAGGCGATCATCTAACTCAACAGAGTCATACTGAAGCACATGAGACTCATCTGGAATGTACCGGCGCAACATAGAAACGTGAAAAACAGGGTGTATAGCTGAAAATGCTGGTGGCAAAGCCAACTCATAAGCAACCTCTCCAACTCTCCTCAGAATCTCAAACGGCCCGATATACCTAGGGCTAAGCTTACCCCGCCTGCCGAATCTCATCACGCCCTTCAAGGGCGACACCCGCAAGAACACCTGATCTCCTACCTCGAAGCGCAAGGGCCGACGCCTGCGATCAGCATAACTCTGGTGCCTACTCTGAGCTGTCCTTAACCTATCCTGAATAACCCGAACTTTGGTTATGGCATCCTGAAGTAAATCGGTACTGTGCGGCCTAGGCTCTGAAGACTCAAACCAACCAACCGGAGTACGACAACGCCTACCATATAAGGCTTCAAATGGGGCCATCTGAATGCTAGAGTGGTAGCTGTTGTTGTACGCAAACTCTGCCAAAGCTAAGTACTGCTCCCAATGACCCTTGAACTCTAATACACAAGCTCGCAACATATCCTCCAGAACCTGAATAGTACGCTCTGACTGACCGTCGGTTTGTGGATGAAATGCCGTACTAAGATCAACCCGGGTGCCCAACTCTCTCTGAAAGGCTCTCCAGAAATTGGAAGTAAATTGAGATCCCCTATCTGATATAATGGATATTGGTACCCCGTGCAGACGGACCACCTCCTGAATATAAATTCGAGCTAGACGATCTGCAGTAAAAGTGGACCGTACTGGTAAGAAATGCGCTGACTTGGTCAATCGATCAACGATGACCCAAATACCATCATTACCCCTGGATGATCGAGGCAATCCCATCACGAAGTCCATGGTAATTCGTTCCCATTTCCACTCGGGAATGGGTAATCTCTGAAAGAGTCCACCAGGCCTTTGATGCTCCGCCTTAACCTGCTGGCAACTTAAACAATGGGATACATACTCAGCTATATCTCTCTTCATACCGCTCCACCAGTAATGTTGTCTCAAATCTCGATACATCTTTGCGGTGCCTGGATGGATAGAATATTTAGAATCGTGGGCCTCGTGAAGGATCAACTGAATGAAGTCTCCAACTCTGGGAACACAAAGGCGACCATCGAACCGTAGTATGTCATCCGAATCTATAGAAGCCTGGCCACCCTCGCCTCGTAATACTAACTCTCGAAGCTTTACCAATTCTCCATCCTCAAACTGTCGACCACGAATCTGGTCCAATAAAGACGATCGTGCTCCCACAAAAGCCAAAATCGGTCCGGAATCTAAGATTTCCAACCTGACCATCCGATTAGCCAAATACTGGATGTCCAAGGCTAAGGGTCGCTTTGTAGCAGACAAGTAAGCTAAACTACCCATACTCTCCGTCTTCCGGCTCAAGGCATCCGCTACTACATTTGCCTTGCCCGGGTGGTAAAGAATAGAGATGTCATAATCGGCTAGTAGCTCAATCCAACGCCGTTGTCTAGAATTAAGATCTTTTTGACTCATAATGTACTGTAAGCTACGGTGATCTGTATATATCTCGCAATGGACTCCATATAAGTAGTGCCTCCATATCTTGAGCGCGAAAACTACCGCCGCTAGTTCCAAGTCATGGGTGGGGTAGTTGCGCTCGTGCACTTTCAACTGTCTGGAAGCATAAGCAATAACCCGGCCATGCTGCATTAGTACACACCCAAGACCTATACCAGAAGCATCACAATATACCGAAAAGATCTCTCCCTCAACTAGCAGAGTCAGAACAGGAGTGGTGGTAAGCAAATCCTTAAGCTTTCGAAAGCTCGACTCACACTCCTCGGACCACACAAAGGGAACATCCTGGCGGGTCAAACGGGTCAATGGGGCTGCAATGGTAGAGAAACCCTCAATGAATCGTCTATAATACCCAGCCAATCCAACAAAACTCCGAATCTCCGTAACAGATGTGGGCCTAGCCCAACCACGAATAGCCTCAATCTTCGCTGGATCCACTCTGATACCCTCTCTGGATACCACATGTCCCAGAAATGCCACAGACTCCAACCAAAACTCGCATTTTGAGAATTTAGCATAAAGCTGCTGATCTCTCAAAGTCTGGAGCACAACCCTCAAGTGTTGCTCGTGCTCCTTCCTACTCCTTGAGTATACCAGTATGTCATCGATGAATACAATCACGAAGGAGTCAATATAAGGTCTGAATACTCGAGTCATAAGATCCATAAAAGCTGCGGGGGCATTAGTAAGCCCAAACGACATCACAAGAAACTCATAGTGGCCATAACGAGTGCGAAAAGCAGTCTTAGGAATGTCAGCTGCTCTAATCTGCAACTGATGGTAGCCAGACCTCAAGTCAATCTTAGAAAACATGATCGCACCCTGAAGCTGATCAAATAGATCATCGATACGGGGCATGGGGTAACGGTTTTTCACCGTCACCTTATTCAACTGCCTGTAATCAACACACATCCGCATAGTCCCATCCTTCTTCTTAACAAATAAGACAGGCGCACCCCACGGCGACACACTCGGGCGAATAAATCCCTTACCTAGAAGATCCTCAAGCTGCACGCTGAGCTCCTTGAGCTCTGCAGGGGCCATACGATAAGGTGGTATAGAAATAGGCTTAGTTCCCGGCTCCAAATCTATGGCAAAGTCAATATCTCTCTCTGGGGGTAGACCAGGTAGGTCAGTAGGGAAGACATCAGTATACTCCCTAACCACAGGAACTGAATCAATAGTAGGGGCCATGCTGGACACATCATGGACATAAGCTAAGTATGCTAAGCACCCGGATGCAATTAGCCGTCGGGCTCGCATAAAGGATATGATACCAGTCGGTGAGCGACTATAAACACCCTGCCACAAGACCGGGGGAATACCAGGAATGGCTAATGTAACGGTCTTGGCATAACAGTCCAAAACCGCATGATGAGGGGATAGCCAATCCATGCCCAGAATAACATCGAAGTCCAGCATATCAAGTAAAATAAGATCTGCCCGAGTCTCATGCCCTTGTATAATCACCACACAGGATCTACAAACCTGATCCACTACTAAAGAATCCCCTACCGGGGTCGAAACATGTAATGGGACCTCAAGTGACTCATAAGGAATACCCAAACGTGGAGCAAAATATATAGACACATAGGAATACGTGGAACCTGGATCAAATAAAGCTGAAGCAGTCTGCTGACAAATAAGGATAGTACCTGTGATAACATCATCTGATGCCTCAGCCTCTGCCCTCGCCGGAGCAGCATAGAAGTGGCCCTGTCGGCCTCCCCCACGAACATTCACCCTACCACCTGACCTGCCTCCCCGGGAACCTCTCCGAATACCCTGCTGACCATCGCCACGGCCGTGACCCCGATCTATACCTCCTGGTGGAGGTGGTACTACTGCCAACGGTCTAGCCCGGCCGGGACACTCTCTAGCCCAGTGCTCTAGTGAGCCACAATCGAAACATCCTGAAGCTGAGCGACCCGTGATAACTCGTCCGCGGTAGGAAGAAAGTGGACTCAATCCCCTCAAGCTCTGCCCTGCGATGGAACCCCCCGAACGGGGCTGACTACTCTCAACTGCTGGTAGAGCGGCCTGAATCGGCCGACTGGATTGACCCTGCTGGTACCTATCCTGCTGAAACCGCTGGCGGGGCCTGTCATAACTATCATGGCCTCTAGAATGTGACCCACTGAAGCTACCCTGATGCCTGGGTCTCTTATCGCTTCCCCCTTGGGCCTGGCGATGAATAATTTCGATCGTACGGGCATGATCCACCACATCCAGAAAAGAGCGGCCCGCAGAAACAAGGTGCTCGGTCCCCAATCTCAGGTAAGGTCTTAATCCACGTACAAAACATCGTACCCGCTCCTCCTCAGTAGGTAGAATCATAGTGGCATGTCGGGAAAGCTGATGAAATCTAGCCTCGTACTCTGCAATCGTCATGTGGCCCTGCTCCAACCGAGTAAACTGATCCCGAAGTCGGTCCCGAACACTCCTAGGGATGTATCGAGCTAAGTAAGCCTCTGAGAACAGGGCCCATGTCAATGGTGGTGACCCAGCTGGTCTGGACTGCAAATAAGAGCGCCACCACTGTCTGGCTGCCCCTCTAAACTGGTGAGCAGTGAAGTCGGCGCCTCTGGACTCCACAAGACCCAAGGAATGGAGCTGCTCTTGACAGGTAGTCAAGAACTCCATGGCATCCTCGCCAGTGGCTCCAGAAAATATCGGGGGCGATAGCCTTTGAAATATCCCTAACATCTTCTGATCTTGTAATGACATCATACCCTCTGGAACTGCTGGCGGGGGTGCAACAACTGGTGGAGGCAGTTGAACCTCAGGTACTGGCTGAAAAAGCGGATCCCGCGGTGCTAGTATGCCTGATACTGGGGTCGGGGCCTGTGGTACAACTCCAATAGCCGTGAGGAGCTGCACAATCGCTGCCTGTAGTGTAGGGGTCATAACTGGTGCAGCTGGAGGCTGTGCTGGTGGTGGTGGTCCCTCTGGCTGAGTAGGAATAGGAGCGTCCTGATGATCCTCTACCAGCTCTGGCTCTATCTCTGGGTTGGGAGCTGGTGCTGCTCTCCTACCTGTCCCACGAGGACGACCTCTAGGCATGCCGGGCCTTGGTGCGTTATCATTACCGGTGGTACCGCGCGTACGAACCATTCCTGTGAAAGAGTGAGTGGAACAAATGAGATTTCACAGAATTAATAAGACACAACACTGCACGAAATGATACAACATAGAGAATGTTCCTAATGACATCATGTAGCCTCCCGAAGATAAGTTACGGACGTCTCCGCACCTATCCGCGAGACTCTACTAGACGTTAGCTCTGTACAAGTGAGACCAACGAACCTGGGGCTCTGATACCAACTTGTCACGACCCAATTTCGTAGGTCATGATGGCACCTACTATAACCCTCTAGTAGGTAAGCCAACCCGTCAACCCGGAACTTCAAGTAATGTGTTTGAAGGCAAAAACTATATAAGAGCATTGAATTATAAAAGTAAACAGAATGAATAAGCGGAAGTAAACCAAAACATGTTTTAAACAACTAAAGATCCCTCCCAGAACCTGGAAGTCACAAGTACAGAGCTGCTACAAAATAAAATACGAGTACAAGTCCCGAAAGTGGACCAAAAAGATATAAAACAACTGGCTAGTCTCAGAAGGCAAAAGACGGGCCATCCATGCTGAAGGAGACAAGAATGATCTAAAAACGCCAAGTACTCACCCTAGTCTCCGAAGTTGACTGCAACAGGCTTGATTTATCCACGGCGATAACTGGTGCTCGGTCCTGCATCACGAAAGTAGATGCAGAGTGTAGTATGAGTACCAAGACAACAGGTACCCAGTAGGCATCATAGGCCGACTGAGCAGAAAAGGTAAAAACAATATGAAAAAGAAGAATAGCCTAAATAGGAGTCAACATAAGCATCAAAAGGAAAAAAAAAGTACTACCTATGAAAGCTACAGCTAACTATACCCAACTGGGCCCCCATAAGCCCAACCGGGACACTCGTGCGCAAGTTAAATAAAAACTCGGACGAACCCCCATAAGCCCGCCGAGTACACAGAATAGCTACAACTACCAAGGCTAGGAACCAAGAATCTGCGATGTTAGGAGCCGAAGTATTATATCATTTCCAAACCCAGAATCTCTAAGAGTCAATCGATCTAGTGGTGACTTAGGGGTCGAGGCTGGGACTGAGACCCAGAGGCTCACCTGTATGTTCAAAGTGGTCAAGGCCAGGACTGGGTACCCGGATGCTTGCCATAATACATAAGTACGGTCGAGGCCGGGACTGGGTACCCGGATGCTCGCCATAACACATCGATATGATCGAGGCCAGGACTGGATACCAAGATGCTCGTCATACTACCAAGTCGACGGAGGCCGGGGCTGGGTACCCGGATGCTCCTCGATAATTCAGAATGGAGGCCGGGACTGGGTACCCGGATACTCACAGATATTTTATCTTATGGTGCCGAATATTCTCCTTTCCAACTAAACAATAATAGTACCGAGAATCTCATTTCCAATGAGTCAACCAATATGCCATCAAAACTAAAACCGGAGCCAAAGTCAACGATCACGAAATCTAGTGCTGCCGACGCCTTACAAAAGTCAAGATTATATCGAGTTATGGATGATGGTATTTTTAAGAGCAAGAGTAACGCCTAGCTAAGGCCAAACTACTAGGCACTAGCCCGCTACACCATTCTACAAGGATCTAAGTCTACCGGAGCGACGCCGGGACATCTAAAGCAAGTTTACATCCTATACTAAGGCCAACATACCCCACTGTATCAATAACATGCTCATTCAACTCTACTTATAAAACTTAACAAATAACGACAAGATACACATGCTTCTAAATATCCGAAAACCCGATAATAAGCCTAAAGCATGATTTCTAACGCCTAAGATATACAATCAAACTACCCAACCCAAATTCCAACTATTTCAACATGCTTTCACACATTTCGGCTCAATCTAAAGAAAGGTAAACCGTAGCCTACCTGTAGGCCAAACACGCGGGCTCCAAATCACTGTGCTGGAGCTTTTCCCTTTCGAACGACCTCGGAACGCTGCCAAGCTGTCAAAAATAGAACCACAACGTCGATACGGTCGTTTAGACACTAATTTCATAATTTTTGGAAATGGACCAATTTTGGGGTCGAAAACGGGAATTGTGGGGCCCACATACGAAATTCCAGATTTGACCCCCAAAACAGGTTCTAAACGTCACCCCAATCACACAAATCAGATTTATAACATAATTCGGGGTGGGAAATTACGTAAGACGATCAAAAATCAATTCCCACATTTTTAAACTAAGAAAACGATATAAGGCAGCCTCTTTACACGTCGATTTCTCAAAAACGACATACTGTCAATCAAAACAAATTATACCATGTCGTTCCTTGCGAAAAACCCCACTATCTAGCCTCAAGAATCACTCAAAACGGAGTTATATTGACCAAGATACACTCTTTCAAATTTCAACAAAATTTCATTCCGAAAATGACTAAATCTGCTGCTTAAAATCAATTTATTACCTCGAACGACGTGCCAAAAATAGATTCTGAAACTTCCACGATGTTCTCCTTAAATTTCCACGCAAGATAGCCTCTGGAATCACCCAAATCGGATTTATATTGGTCAAGATATAACTTGTCAAAGTTCTTCAAAAATCCATTCCGAAAATGGATACTGCTGCAAATAAAATCACGATTTTTACCAGAATCGAATACTCCAAATCAGTTTTCAATTTCTCCAATGCATTCTCCACGAAAAACCTCACAATTTTGCCTTTTGAATCACCCAATTTGGAGCTCTAGAACTCAAGAAATGAGGGTTCAAAGTTGAGGAGAAAATCTGAAAATATTCTGCACTGCTGCAGATTTTTTCTGGTTTTTACCACAATTTAAAGTCTCCGAATGGACCCTCGGAATTCGTTCGGAATCCGATAAAAATAAACCAGATATGCTACCCTACTAAATTCGATATTCCGGACTCAATGGCGCATTCAGAATTTCCATACGAGATCATTTTAATAAAAAGTGGGTCCCACACCCAAGAGTCATTTTAAGTCATATTCCACAACATGCCTCGATATTAGTCCGGAAGCCTCAAAAAGCGAACGAAGGGTCGTTCTAGACCAAAATCAACATTCCGGACCTAACCGCGCTGTCAGAATTTTTATTCGAGCGCATTTTCCAAGAATGTTGACCAAAGTCAACTATAGGCTAAGTTTCAAAGTCAAAAGTGCCAAATAGCCCCAAACTCGTATTGATTGACTCGATAGTCATTCCAACAGTGCTACTAGCCTAATTTGGTCATTCCGGAGCTGATGGAACCATCAGAATTTGAATTCGAGATTTCGTTAGCCCAAAACTCAAAAAGTCGCAACTAAACTAACTTAGGCCTTTAAAATACCAAAATGGACTCGGGACCTCTAAAAATTCAACCAACACTTCTTCTAGACCAAAAACCATCTCCTGAATCCAGCGGAGTTGTCGGAATTCCATTCCGAGCATCGAAACTCCAAAAGTTGACCAAAGTCAAACCTTGGCTTAAAGTTCCTCAAATTCTCAATTCAAGGCCTCAAATCTTCGTTACAGCTCCAAAACTGATTCCGTAAAGTCTCCTAACCCAATTTAGACATTTCAGAGCTGCTGGAATCGACGGAATTCCGTTCTGAGATCTGTAGCTCCGATTGACCCCAAATACCACTTTTTAACACTTAAAACTTATGAAACTCAAAATTTCCAAGGACTTAACTTTTCATAGGATTTTCTAAAAATCAACACCCGATAACAATTAGAAATGACTCGGGGCATCTAAAGGGATGGGTAAAATGGTCATTTTACAAAAATTTCAAAAAAATGACCTTGAGGGTCATTACAATAATGCATGTTATACATCTACAAACGATGATCCATCTACAAAATTACATATATTCAAGTTTAATTAATTAGTTCATAATGACTACAATTCATCGAGACTACAAATTCTAATTAATTCAAGTTATAATTAATTAATTCATATAATAATTAAGTTCAAGTTATGATTAATTCAATTTATAATTAATTAATTCATATAATAATTAAAGTCAAAGTTCATAACTTGAATATCTTCCAAACATCAAAAATCAGTCAACCCAATATTTTTCTAACTTGAATATCTTCCAAACATAAAATATCCTAAATTCTAATTTCTAATTACTTCATGTTCTAACCGTAATTTTATCTTCAAAATCACTTTAAGTCCAACTAACACAATACCCAATTCACAATCTAATTAAAAAAAACCACAATTCAAACTAAGGCCCTAAAATTTTCATTCACATTCTAACTTCAAGAACTAACCAACTTAACATAACATTTGAACATCAACAACACTTTAATTCCAACTCCAAAAAATATTCAATTCACAATTTAATTCAAAAAAAATCCCAACTCAAAGAAAAGACCTAAAATCTAATTTCTAACATTCATCAATTCAAAATCACATATACAAATTAACTATGTTAATAACATACATTAAACAAATTAAATAAAATAAATTAACGAACAAATCAATAAATTATTATTTTTTCAAAATTAAAAAACCCTAAAACTAACTAACCTTATTAACAATACGGAGAGAGGCTGACGGTGGGGAGGGGCGACGGCAACAATGGTGACGGGGGAGGGCGTGGCGGCGGTAGCGACGAACGGCGGCGAGGGGTTGGGGGTTGGAATTTTTAGAGAGAAGGGGGAGGGTTTAAAGAGAGAGAGAGAGAGCAGAAATGAGAAAAAAATCGGGTTTGAGTTTCAAATATTTCAGAAAGAGCGACGGACAGCGTCGCCCTATCCGTCGCTTTTTTAAAGTAGTTGACCGTCATTTTGACCAAAAAAGCGACGGACTGGGAGATGCTGTCCGTCGCTTATTTAAAAAAATGATAAATAAAATATAATAAAAAACGACGGATGGAGAAGCAATTTTTAAATAATATTTAATTATTTTCAATTAAAAGTGACGATTCCGTCATTATTTTTATTTTATAATTAATTTTTAAATATATTTATATATGGCGCAAAAATCTGCCAAAAAAAGCGACAGACATATAGTCTTTGTCCATCGCGTCTCAAATTTCGTTGCTTTTTTGAGCGATGTAGTCCATCACTGTTATTTTCGTTATTTTTTAATAGTTTTTTAGTAGTATCGTATGACACACTTATTTAGTGCTTTACATAAGATTATTGACATATAACGGACGTTAAGTCTAATCCTTTAGTGAAATTTATATAGCATAATAAATTTATATATGTAATTTTTGTTAGCTTTGTTTGACTACGTTATTTTTCATCTATTATTTTGGTTCTGGACTCACACATGACATTGACGTATATACATACACTCACTCAAATGCATGTAAGTTTTTGTCGTACTAGAGATGTGTTTTTGTCGTACTAGAGATGTGTAACAGAAGACAAAACGAAAAAAGTGTTTATTGTTATAATTATTTTATTGATATTAATACTTTATATTGTACTAACCTCATCTTTCCATTTACGTGAATATACTAATGAAACTGGGAAAAGAGATAAAAAAAAATCATAACAACAACGAATTCCACCGGCGATGCACATTAAACATGTTAATATTAGTACAATATTATATATATTCAATTCTATCAATGAGTTCCAACAGAAAATCAAAGCATGAAAATTGTCTTTGCTTTAATTAATCAACTTTAGAATGCAAACTGGTCAAAGATTCTCCACCCACTATCCTTCTTCTTTTTTCACTTTATATTTCTCCTTTTTCTTCCTCTTATATTTTTTAAATAAAAATACCCCTCCCCTCTTTCCCTCTTCCTCTACCCAATTAAAAAAAATAAAAATCTTAAACTATTTGAAATGAACGGCCCTTCATTTATAGTGTAATTCAAAAATATCCTTGTCATTAATATTTTGGTCCAAAAATGTCCTTATTGTTATTTAATGGATCAAAAATATCACTTTTCAAATAAATATATTATTTATTTATTTTTTAAACACATATTTTTCCTAATAATATTTTGTTTATTACCAAATATTTATTCTACTTCAATTAGAAAAATATTTTAAAAATGAAAAATATTTCTTATTTTATTATAATTATTTTTATCATTATTTGAATAAAAATTAATGATGAATTTATGATGATCTTATATATACGACATATATTATCCGTTAAAACTTAGAGTACATGAAATTATTCTTTTTTAACTGATAAAATGAGATTACGAATAATAAAATAATTTTCTACATTTTTATTACTTAAAGTGGTTTAAATAGAAAGAAAACAAGAATGGAGTTTCTTAAAAATAATATTTTTATAATGAACAAGATTTATATATATTCGAAAAAGGGCATTTTTGACCTATTTTGTAACAATAATGGCATTTTGACCCATTAAATAACAATAAGGGCCTTTTTGGATCAAATTATTGACGACAAAGGCATTTTTGGATCAAATTATAATCGAAACACATTTTTGTTCATTTCAAATAGTTTAAGGATATTTTTGACCATTTTTTCTTTTTTAAATAAAAATACCCCTCCCCTATTTCCCTCTTCCCCTACCCAATTAAATCTTTTTTTAATAACTCAATTAATTAGTTAAATAAACTTTTTCTTTATTGATAAGAATTTCATTTCTCATCTTATGAAAAGCAAAAAGGGAAGGAAAATTGAAATAAAGATATCAAGAAGGAAGAATCTAAGGGGGTGTTTTAAATTCTCAAAAAGTTTGTTTTCTAGTAATTTAAGTAATTACTACGTGGATAACTTCTATGATTCATCTAACAAAAAATAAAATAATAACATATTCAATAAAATTTCATAAATGTGGTCTAAAATGAATAAAGTGTACGTACACCTTACTCCTCTCTCATGAAAGTAGAAAGATTGTATTCAAAAGATCCTCGATTTAAAAGTAATGCATATCAAAGCAATTTTTCTTTAAAATAAAAATAATAATTAAAATAATAATAATAATAATAAATATATATATATATATATATATATATATATATATATATGTATGTATGTATGTATGTATGTATATTTTTGGTGGAAGAAATCATAAGAATATTTACAATTAGCTATTTTATAGACTTTAATTGTAATGACCCTAAAGGTCATTTTTAATTTTTTTTGTAAAAAGATCATTTTATACCTTCCAGTAGTTTTTGTGAGTCATATTTGATTGATATCTGATATTGATTTCATGGTTTTCTTGAAAAGTTGAGATTTTTGATAAATTTTGAGTTTTAGAGGTTTAGAATGACTCAAAAGTGGTATTTCAGGTCATTCAAAATTTCGAGTCTTAGAACGGAATTTCGTTGATTCCATCAATTCCGGAATGTTGAAATTGGTCTAGGAGAGTTGATGGAATCATATTCGGGGTATATCATGGATTTGAGATGTTGAGTTGGAAATATTTGAGTTTTTGGCCATAGGGTTGACTTTGATCAACGTTTGAGGATCGGACGCTCGGAATTGAATCATGGTGATTTTAAGCCTAGGGAGAGTTTCTGTATATTTTTCAGAAGCTCCGAGTGTGTTTTGGTCTTTTGAGGCATAATGTTGATTAGTTGAGACATTTTGGTTTCCGGATCAAGGAAACCTCAAAATCGAATTTTGATGGTTCCGTTGAGTCCGAAATATCGAATTTAGTAGGATTGCATATATGGTTTGTGTATACGAGATTCAGATCAAATTCCGAGGGTCATTTAGAGACTTTGAGACTTGGAGGATTTTGTACGTGGTGCAGACCTCGCGATTGTGAGGGGTAGGTTGCTTTTGCGACACTTGCTTAAGCGATGTGAAAGCAAAAGTCATAGCCTGTGAGGGAGTCGCGAAAGCAACTGATGCGCCGCTTTAGAGAAGAGGTGGGGGTCGTAAAAGCGACCCAACTCTCGTGAAAGCAAGGGTCCGCTTAAGTGAACCCTAGTCGCTTAAGCAACATCTGAGAGGGGTTTTGGCCGGAGTTTATGCTATTTTCTCCATTTTAAAATTTTGGAGCTCGGTAGGGGCGATTTAGAGAGGGATCTCTCGTGGGATTTCATTGGGTAAGTTATTTTGACTCTACTTCGTCGTTTCTCAATGATTAATTGTTGATTTTAACATGAATTTGGGGATTTTAATGGATGAATATAACCCCTTTTTCAAAAACTTTGAGAAAAATCTTTAATCGTTGACTATGACTTGATTTGGGTTGGGTTTTTAAAATGGTTTTCGCTACTGAGTTTCTAAAACTAAAAGGAACAATTTCATCCAAAAAATTCTGGATTTAAACCCCTATTTTCGAAATCAGATTTTGAGTCTTTGACCTTTTTTTCACCGAATTTCGCGTTCTTAGTGTCGTTGGACTTGATTTTTGATTGTGAAACAACATTTGAATAGATTGTGGCGAATCAAAATATAATCGAAAGGTCAAGACTCGCGTGGATTGATTAATCGCGTCTTGGTTAAGGTAAGTGGACTCTTAAAACTTTGTGAATATTCTAGAATACCAAATTCCCGAGTATATATGTGTTGGGGAGTAATGAGAATGAGGTTACAGGTTGAATTGTGAAATAAATTAATCTAATCTAAATCGACGGGGTTAATAAAAGATGAGGTGTGTTATTATTGAGAATTGAATAATACATGTTGTGATCTAGATATCTATATGTATTGATGAAATACTTGATAGTCTAAATATGATTGCGGTTTGTTTGAATTGATTATTCCTCATTATTTGTGTGGGCATGTTATTTGCATTGGTTCTGAAATACTGTGATGAGAGGTATATGATTGTTAGACCGAGGTCATTTTCGATCAGAGATATGATACTGCCGAGGTCATTTTCAGCGAGAGATTGATAGATCGAGGTCATTTTTTGCGGAATTATATTGTTGAGGTCATTTCCTACGAGGTTGTGGGACTGAGGTCATTTTCGATCAAAGATTATGAGATCGAGGTCATTTTCAATCAAAGATTATGAGAACAAGGTTATTTTTGGTCCGAGATTATGAGACCGAGGTCATTTTTGGTCAGAGTTTATTATGCCAAGGTCTTTGCCGGCAATTGCACACATACATGATCATTGAGTGTGCATATACATGTTCTGCTTATTTGTGTGTGACAGTTTTGATGTCTATTTGTGACTTGTGATTATTGGAACGATATATCTTGTGATATTGAGCTGAGTTCTGAACCTTATTGAACTGTTTAGTATGAGCTGTTAGGTTGGGCTGATTTCTGTGCAAGTTATAGTTATGAGGTACGGTTGGGTTGGAAAGGAGTTCGTGTATTCTATTAGATTTCTTACTTAGTTTTTTCTAGTTAACTTGTTGGGTACCGTGTTGTTTGATACTCACCCTTGCTTCTTCACTTGTGTAGCTTGTAAGCCTGGACTTTGATCACCGCCCCTTTCTGATCATTCGAGGCTTCTAGGAGTTTGAGAGAGATGGCTATAGTTGTTTAGTGGACTCTCGAATTTTCCTGTACTTTTATGTTTTACTCTATTTGAGAGTTGAAGACATATTGAGACTTGTATTTCATTTCAGTTTTGTTTTCTTTAGCGGCTTGTACATGTGACAATCAATCTTTGGGGGTATTTACGTTGAAATTTTTTTGCTTTTGCTTATTATTTACTTATTTAGACTGTTTTCGCTTTATTTTCCATAAATTTTGACTTTTAAACTGACTTATTCAATAGAAAAAGACAGGTGCCATCACACCCAGATTCGAATCGTGACATCAGTGATTTTACTATCACATCATCCACTTAAATTGATAGTAACGTTATTGGCAAGCAAATCAAACTAGTCAATATATTTAAGCTTGCATCCCATCTCACTAAATGAATAAGCAACATGCCATCTTAAATACAATTTCAGAAAAAATAGAAATCTACCTATAAGCAGACTTAACAGAAATCAACTTACACAAAATTTAATTTGAGTTCTGCATATTCATTTGGGCTCGATCGACAAGGTACTAATTAAAAACTTGATGAATAGAACAAACAAATATTTAAAAACACTAGAAATAAAGTGAATTTTAAACAATACAATAATCAACAGATATTTAAAAACACTTAGAAATAAAGTGAATTTTAAACAATACAATGATCAACAGACTTGGCTCTCTAGTTTATGCTTGATTACCATTGTTTTCACGAATTCTATTAATAATTATAATTAATTGATTTTGTTCATCAAATTGGTGCTTTGCTATTAACTTATAATATGAATGCATGCTTCATTTTGAACTGATTACTAAGTTTTAAATCATATCAATGATATTTAATTTAAATAAATAAGAACAAGCAGAAAATATATACTATTTCTACCTTAGTAAGATTGTCTCTCTCTCTATGTAACGGAGATAATACTATTAATGAAGATTAGCAATGATAATATTTAATTGTTTTGATAAACAAATTAAAATCTCATCACAATTACAAACAAAAGAAGGCAAGGAGTCTAGTTATTATGTGAAAGATTTTTGTTGGTACTAATATACTGAAGTGAAGGGTCAATTTAATACTCTTTATTTAGATTCAATATAAAGGTTTGGAGATGGGAGATGTTTTTTTTTTTTTATTATTATTATTTGAAAATGTATATACACTAATGAAATTTTGATATTTTGTCGTATAATAGATATATTTATTTGAAAAAGTAGAACATTTTGATAAATGATAAGAAACTAAAGAATAAACACATTGGATAATATATATATATATATATTTCTAGAGGTTTCACAACTTTCAGTCCAAAGAAATGTGCGATAAATACTATAACAATGTAGTGATTTTCTTTGGTAGCACAAAAATTTGACTCCAATATATCTGCATTTTGAATAGGTATGGTATATTTTAGGACTCGTTAATGATAAATTATTAAGATAATTAAATAATATTGAAACGATAGTAAATGACATTTTTGTCTATTATGAATTTTTACTAAAAGATAATAACTCTAATCAATGTTTCTAAGGTCTTTATGCTTTTAAAATAACTACTCCCTCTGTCTCATAGTAGATGAACATCTTACTAAAAATATTTGTCCTATATTAGTTGATCACTTACTAAATCAGGATAGAATTAATTAAATTTTCCCATTTTACCCCTATAATTAATATATTTTGGAAGTTTAAATAAATTTTGAAGATCCAAAAATTTCCTTTTTCAAGAGGCTAGTTAATATGAACAAAGAGCAAAATAGTAAAGTTGATCAATCTATTAATAATTTCTTAATCACCGTGTAAAATAGAAAGTGCCCATCTAAAGCCGGAGGGAGTAATTTAGAGTACACACTTTACACATGGCCTATATTTATTAGTATATAATTAAAACAATAAAATAAATATTATTTAATAATGTGTTTGAATTATAAAATAAAAATTAAAGATAAAAATGTGATTATATTTAGCTGGATCAACAATTAAAAAAAAGGGAAAAGTGCACAAAATTGACTCTTTAAACAAACTATTTACCACTCCATATCCCACCCCTAAATAATTCTTTTATATACCCGTTCAACCCAAACTAATTACCCCTTGTAACCTCTTTAGTCTAAGCCCAATTTACATTTATGATACCATCACAGTATATATACACTATAATAGTATCATTCAGTATTTGTGCAATTTTTTTTAAAATGTTTGATTCTTTAATAATTTCATAATATATGCAATGTATTGTTATGGTATTATTGGAGATTTTAAAAGTGTCTCATTAAGAATTTTCAATATCATGATAATATATGAATATACTCTGGTAGTATTATTCATGTAATATCGAATGACTTAGGAAAATCTTTATGATACCATCACAATATATATATATATATATGATGGTATCATTCAACATTTATGATGGTATCATGTCAGTACATGATATTTACTTGAAGGACTACTCATTGATGAATGATACCATGTTATTATATATGATATTATGTGATGACATCATTGATGTTTACATACTGCGATGGTGTCATACATGATTTGAGGAGTGTTACCGATTATATGAAACAATCATTAATGATACCATGCTAGTATATGATGGTATCATGGAGATATCGCTGGAGAATTGAAGTAGACATCAATGATATCATGACAATATATCGATATACTGTGGATGTATCATTACGGACTGAAGCAAACCTCAATGATACCATGTCAGTATATTGATACTGCGATGGTATCTTGATCGCGAGTCACATGCTTTGGGGGTATGAATTGTAAATGAGTATTTTTCTGTAATTATTTTGCTTTTATGGAGCATGAGTTTAGTTTTTCCTAAGATATCTTATCATACAGATCTCCTCAAACACATAATGTTAATACGGATGTGATGAAAATTTAAAATAAAATATTGAAACACATTCTAGTCTAAAAAAAGATAAAATTCGCCCTAGATTTCTATTGAGATTATTTGTGCATTACGACTTGAAATTGAGCTCGATTGATAGTTGCTTGCGGCACACCTACAACTTCAAAAGTACAACAATCCAAACATCATAAATATTTGACCTTAATTATATTCAATCCATAACTTCTTCCTCAACGTTTCACAAAAGTGAAATGTATAATTTATTTGAATACTAACATACACGATTCAACCATCAATGATTTATCAAAAATTTAAGTTGGCTTCCAAAGCTTAACCAGACAAGTTATTATTCTCCTTCAATTAATTTTCTTTTTAAAAAAATATGGAATACTAAAATTACAAAAAACTATCCAAAGTGTAATTCTACAACAAAGATAAAGACTCCTAAACCTAAAAATAATATGAATGTTATGTAGCAAGGGTCACACAAATCAGAAACTTTAATTATTAAGTAAATAGCTAAATTGGTGTAGATTTTTTTATCGTTTTAAATTTAATGACGGCAGATTCCTAAACCTAAAACGGATATAAAGTGTAACGACGAATAGTCTCCTTTTGTATAACAATTGATTTGGGGTGGCGTTATACCTTTTTTTTCATTTGTTTTATCTTTATTTACTATAGAATGATCTTATTTTATTATTTACTGCCTTTTCATAATAGTTTTACCTCGTACCCTACTAACGCCACAAAGAAAGTAATAATTTAATATATACTTCCTCTTTGATTTGCTGGCATAACTCAAAATCATATGTAAAAACATTATGCACTAAAAGAAACGAATAAGACATTTCACAAGGTTTAAATGTACGATGCATATAATTGAAAAATAGTGATAAAAGATGACAAGAAAAACTTTTTAAAAAAAAACCAAGAGAGAGAATTGTACAAATAATTGTAGTTCATAAAATATAATATCCTGTAAGTGTCACCACCCAAATGGGGCCGTGAGCGGCACCATATTAACCCTCCGATGGGAGAACTAAAATTATAACCCAATTGATACCCTAACACAAAATAGGCATTTAAAAAGATGTGGAAACAATTTTTATATAAGTATTAGGCTGAGTTCCCATGAACTCAGAAAATAAATTTAAACAACAATCATAAATAGTCAAACATGCGGAAGTCCAACCCGTAGAACTTGAAAGTCGTTGTACCAAAACTACTAAGTAACAAGTCTAAGAGTAAGGAAATGCAACCCAAAAAACAACAATGTAAAATAAAATCTGCAAGATATAGTCTAAGTCCGGAAGGATGAACTAAGAGCTAAGATGGATCTACGACAGTTTGAAAGAACTGACTCACCCTTAAATCCGACAAATCAGTGGTCTCCTAACTGAGGTCTGTCAGCAGCTTTCTGAAGATGCCCTATACTCAACAAGGAAAGAGCAAGTTATCAGTACACATAATCAACGGTGTACTGGTAGGATCACGCGACCAACCTAGTAAGTGAAACATGTACAAGTAACCGCAACATAGTAAAAACATGCATATACAGTTACAGATTACCAATTATCATTTCATGAGCAATAACAATTCCATAGTTCAATCTCAAATGTCACAGTCAACAATGATCCTCTCATGAAACTCATATCCAAATATTAGATTGTACCGGCGTGGTACCCCATCCAATATGTGTTGGCGTGACACCCAATCCAATACGTACATGCGTGGTACTTGATTCAATTATGTGTCGGTGTGATTCTTGATCTAATATGTACCGGTGTGGTACTTGATCCAGCAACCACAATCACAATCACAATCACAGTCACAATCAACAATGAATAGTTCACACCTTGCACAATTAGGTAACAGGTTCATTGCATGCAATTGATCACAATAGTCATTTCATTAAGTTCATTATATTTTTCCTAGTCTCATTCAAGTAGGTAGTACTATCAATTGCAGTAACAAGCACATATATCATAGACAGGAAATAACCATCACCTACTTCAAAATCAAGCCTGAATGCTTTTAAAGAATTGAAGCTTTCCCTTTCCGCAGTATCTTGGCTTGTTCTTGGTCTAAGACAAATAATTAATGCATAGAATTAGTGACAATGACCTAATTTATCTGGTTTATATCAAATTGACAACCATTGTCCAAGTTCTTGATCCTATAACCTAATTAGGGTTATTTTCCACCATTAAATTCAGGCCAAGAACCCCTCCCCTAAGATATTTACCATGGATTTTTAGGTTCTAAGAATAAAAATACAAGTTATAGGAGTATTTAACTTACCTTTGTCGATAGAATGGGTGGAAAACTGAAAGGAATAACCCTAGCTGGGTTGTCCCTTTGCTCTCCAAAAACGAGAATTGTAGAAAATAACATTTTTGGGACTTTCCTTCGTTTAAATCCACAACTATCCTGTCATGGCGCCACTTACCCCACCATGATAGCCCTGTCATGGTGGAAATAATTCCGCCGTGGCGGGTTGCGCAGGAATAGAAACTCGAAATTTGAGTCCCAGGCCCCCATTTTGCAACACACCCTTAATTGTTGATGTCCCAAAACAACTCTTTCACGTCAAGATCAATTACATGAGTTTTACTTGCCCGAATTGGATTTCATAAAATCGTACAGACTCCTTAATGTCTTGGCTATCAACTCAAACGATCGAATTCATATTAAAAACACTCATCACATATCGGATTACTTCAGAGCTCACCTGACTCAGATTTCGTCCAAATCTGGCCTAGGCTGAAAATTTCTAAATTACTAGTCAAAAGTTTTTTGGCCCAAATTTCCTTCCCCTTGGCTTATCCATAACGACGGAAACAAATCATTACAATAAAACAATAGAGATGTTAATCATCATGTCTTAATAGTGAGGAGTTGGCCACAAGAACTTGATTATTATTATGCTTCACTGCTGTTAAATGCTTGAATTCTCAAGGAAGAAATTAAAATTTTAATTACATCACAATTTTAACGGTAAATATAATAATAATTAAAAATACATTATTTATAAGGTCAAGTAAATTTTTCGAAAGGAACTAAAAATACTTGTAAAGGTGTTTGAAAGTTGTTGGAATATAACACTCAATCTAACTAACATTTGATCGTGAAAAATTCCTAAAATCGAAAGAAAATGACACAATCTCAAAAAAAAAAAGTTGCGAATTATGATCTTACAAAGTTTTTATTTTTCACCATTGCTAAATTTTTTGTATAGATTTATATGCATATGCACTTTTTAAAACCCATACTTGTAGAATTTTATTTATCACCAAAATACGAGAAAATATTTAATAACAATTCTATTTCTTAACAATTGATTACATAAGGAAATTTACATATACATGTACCAAATTTTAATATTTCTAAGAATGAACAAAAAATATCATTACGATCTAACGGTGGGGATGGTTCTACCTCCAGCTGCCTTAACGAGACCTACCTTGTTAAGTTCTCCGTTACAAGATCAACCAACAAAAAATCGCCACGTGTCTCATTAACTCTACTACCTCGTATCGCCCACCGTATGATCTAAGCACCGCCTACGTGATCTTATTACAATTGCAACGTGTCCATAAGCAACCGGCTACAACCGGTTTTTGTAGGGTTAAGTACAGGTCAAGCCGGTCATTTACCTGGACAATTCCCGCTAGGTATAAAATTCGTCATCGAAGTTTTCTCCGATTAATTAGTCCCTAAAATCTATAGCGCTCTCTCTCTCTCTCTATCTGGTTTACGCTCTTGCAAGGTTCGTAGCTCTTCCGTTACACCTCTAGTTCATTTTTCTTTTCCTTTTAATTTATGTTGTTTAAAACTTTTTTTTTTATGTTGGTTGTAATTGTTATTAGCATGATTTTAGTGAGCTCTTCCGTTAGCATGAATTCTGTGTTGTTTGTTACTCTTGATCTTTTGATGTTCATTTCCAGTGGGGTGAAGCTGATGCTGCCAAGAAGATGAATTAATGTTACACCGATGTTTTTTGTGTTGAATTTGTACAAGATTCGAGTGATTTTTACTATTGTACCAAATTTTGGGTGATGGGTTCATGAAAGAATGTTTGATTTTTGAGTGTTTGTTTGATTTCACATTTACCACTGGAGTTCCCACTTAAAGAGTATTTGTGATTAACCCAGACAAAAAAACCTGTTTTTTCCTATTTATTTTTAGTTGTTTATAAGATTAGGGTTTTCATGGATGAATTTTGCTGTATCTTTTGTCTGTATGAATACAATGACGGTGTAGGGTTTTGATTTTGTCTCTCTTATACATGCACTTTAATACTTTTTATGTCGTGTTCTTCACCTGGTTGATACATGGTCTTTGTAGCTGCCAGTGGTGGATTTAGGATTTTCACTTAGGGGTTCCAAATATTGAAATGTCGTACCATTTGAACTTGGAATTTCAAGGTAAATTTTGTACCCCCTAAACCAATTAGCCTACCTCATGTCTTGTGTTTAGGGATTCAAAATCTATATATATACCAAAAAAAAGTAAAAAAATTACATTATATATACAATGTAATTTTTTGCAAAGGGGGTTCGGGTGAACCCATCCCAATCCCCTAAATCCACCCCTGGTAGGTGCTAGGACAGAAAGTTTTTACTTTTATTCAATGCTTGTTGTATCAAATTGGGTTCTTCATATGTATCATTGTTGTTACCTTTTTTTAAAATGATATGTATATAAATTTTTTGTCACTACACAGGAAAAAAAGATCGGGTGCTTCATTTGGTTGGCGAGGATAGTAATATAATCGGATGATTTGATGTTTCCAGATTGCTTGATGAATTTTTGAAGGTTATATAAGAAGGCTTAAACTTAGTTCTGCACTCTAGAGCCTGAAATAAAATAAGGGGTAAGCACTGGAGAGGTACTTGGATTCCAGCCACCAGGGGATTGTGCCTCCAATGGCGCCTTCTCGTGTGGCTGGAGGGATGGCACATTCTCCTTCAAGTTCTGGTATCTTTTTCCAAGGAGATGGGCAGTCTCAAGTTGCAGGAAATTCTCACTTGACTTCATCTTTTGGGAATTCATCAAATTCACTACCTGGAAATGCACGGTCAAGCTTGGGTCCTCCTTCTGGGGATGTCAGTAATACTGTTTTGAATAGTGTAGCAAGCTCAGGTCCTAGTGTTGGGGCAAGTTCATTGGTTACGGATGCCAATTCAGGACTTTCAGGGGGTCCCAATCTTCAGAGAAGTGCCAGCATTAATACGGAGTCCTACATGCGGTTGCCTGCATCACCTTTGTCATTTTCTTCTAATAACATAAGTGTGTCTGGTTCATCAGTCATGGATGGATCCTCAGTGGCTCAGCAAAGCTCTAACCAAGATCCTAACTCCCAACAACCTCAACATAATCAGCAGCGTCACGGCACTTCTAGTGCCACCTCTTTGCCAACATCTCGAGTTGGGCAGGTTCAGCTGGCCAACGGTCAAGGCCTTAGGGTTCCAGGATCATTCATCCAGGATCCTGTTGCTTTGTCACAGATGCAAAAGAAACCGCGGCTAGACATCAAGCAAGACGATATTCTGCAGCAGCGAGTTCTGCAACAGTTGTTGCAAAGACAAGATCCTGTGCAGATGCAGAACTCCAGTCCTCAGTTACAAGCCCTGGTTCAGCAGCAGAGGCTTAGGCAACAGCAGCAACAGCATCAACAGTTGTTGCAGTATCTTCCACCGATGCAAAGAGCACAGTTAATGCAGCAACAGCAGCAGCTGCAGCTAAGGCAACAAATTCAACAACAAAGCGTGCAGCCTGTATCAGGAATGAAGCGTCCCTCTGATGGTGTCTTGTGTTCTAGACGGTTAATGCAATACTTGTATCATCAGCGGCAACGACCTCCTGTGAGTGACATTGTTTCTCGTTGTGAACACCCATACAGAACAAGTTCATGCATGTAATTTCTGTTTGATTTATCATGTCTATTAGGATAACTCCATTGCTTACTGGAGAAAGTTTGTGGCTGAGTATTATTCCCCACGGGCAAAGAAGAGATGGTGCTTGTCATTATACGAGAATGTTGGGCATCATTCACTTGGCGTGTTTCCACAGTCAACTATGGTAATTTTTACCATCATGGATTTTCTACTTGAATTACTTTTTCGCTTCTAAGGCCCGAAGTTAGAAATTGGTCTATCACCACTGCTATCGTTTTGTGCTCTTTTTGTTCAACGTCATGTGCTATGCTGAATGCTTGGTTGAGAGAGAGTAATGTAATATCATATGGTTGGGGTTATGTCTGGTTATGATTTTGTTCTTGTGATATTGTCCTGTTTGCTTGATATAATATGACTGGGTCTTCCATTACTTTAATTCATTTTCTCCTTAAACTTATTCCATAAGCAACTTAGTCTAATTATTTTTTTTTGCTCTGTTCCTTTTTTTTTTTGGGACACCAGGATGCATGGCATTGTGATATTTGTGGCTCAAAATCAGGCAGAGGATTTGGTAAGTGGAAACAGTTAATTAATATCAATGATTTGAAGCTGACACATCACTATGTTATGTCATGTTGTAGATACCATCAATTCTATTGCTTGTGTTCTATCAGCTGGTAGCCATTCTTGATACATAAGAGTTAAACCACTATTTATGTGGGGAATATGATTGCCTTTACTTTTAACTTGAGAACATTTCCTTAGGGATGGAGGAGGAATGGGGTAGGGTTGGTAAATATAACTTGGTCTGCTTGGAAGGTTAAATTTCAGTTTGTATCAGACACTCTATCTACATAATTACACTATATTGTCTAGTTTCACCTCATTGGGGCCATAATGATAGTTGATGTGGTCTTTCTTGAATCAAAAGGAACTGTTATGGAAAAAAGCTTCAGTTTATCCCTTTGAAGAAGGACAGAATTCTTGGAGGAATTGACACTTGGAAACTGCAGTAGATGGAGCTGTGTAACTGTGGTATTAAAAATTGCATACCCCCTTGCTAAACCTGAATGTTGCTAGTAGAATATGTAGCAGTGCATGTCCAAATTAGAATTTTAATAAATTCCAACCTGGAACTTAAGTGTCGATGTCTCTTGAGCACCAAAAAAAGAAAAAAAAGAAAAGTGTAAACCTATATTTGAAATCTTAAGATGCTCATTTATACAATATGGTCTTGGTAGATTTGTATAAGCTAGAATCGTTGGAGGACAGTGCTCTTATTGTGTTGCTTTAGAATTGTAAATATCGAATATACGAGATGTAATATCTTATATACATTTTTTTTTAAATTAAGGTCACTGGTAGGTCCCAGTGACTATTTTATTCAAATTGAAAGGTCTTTAGATAAAAATAGAAATAAAGCAAAAACTCTAAAATTAAAAAGCAGATTGGTAAAGTGACTTTGCCGACTCTTATCTTATATAATACATTGATCCCTGGCACATGGGATTGTCCTGTGACATATGGATTGCTGTTCTCATTCTTCCTTTGTACCTTTAGTTGTCAGAATAGGTGGAAACCGATAATTGTGAAGCCTCATAAGGCATCTGACTCAGCAACCATGGGACTATGGGTTGAAGAGGTGGAACTAAATAATGAACATATAGATGTAAAATTGATAGAAACATTACAGGGGAATTATTACTGATCAGGAGAAGAGAAATAGATATTAGTCACAATGTACTCAGTTACTAAATCTGATTCTGCAACTTAATTGACATGTTGTTTTACCTCATTTTTGGAAAAAAAAAAGACATGGTTTTTACTTTGGTATATTTCTCTTAATTGCATTTTTTGATCCCTTTCTTCATTTAACTGTTATTAGTGTTTATAGTTATCTTTTATTGCATTACTTGTGTGTGTTATTTTACTCTATCAGCTTTTTTCAATTGCTTTAGTTGCTTGGTGTTTAAAGTCCCTGCAGACATTGATTTTTTCATGCTTTCTGTTCTTTTTGCTTTGGCTGCTGCCTGTAAACATTCTTTGAAATTAGAAGTATGAGCTTCTGAGAACAACATACAACAACAACAACAACAACAACCCAGTGAAATCCCACATCGTGGGGTCTGGGGAGGGTAGAGTGTACGCAGACCTGACTCCTACCAATGTAGGACGGCTGTTTCCGAAAGACCCTCGGCTCAATAAAAGCATAGAAAAAGGTCAGACCATATCACCAGCACACAATATGTGCAAAACCATTTCAGCCAATCATGTGACTTCACAATAAAAATATAGCAATGGAGAAACTGATATTGGTATTAATTGCCAAAACATTGGCATAAGCAATTATTGTTTATTTAGCTACAGGAGGCAGAACTTTAAAAGAGCGGCAAGCTTGCGTTTGGACATGCATATGAAGTCATGATTTCAAATGATGATTCCAAATCAATGTTGCAATTTGGAATCATGATTTCAAATCCCAATTTTTTCCCAAAAAAACATGATTTGAGGTATGATTGCATAATACCTGACATCTGACTTGCTTCTTTTTTGGTGGTCTTTAACAGAGGCAACTTTCGAAGTTCTTCCCAGGCTGAATGAAATCAAATTTAGCAGTGGTGTCATCGATGAACTCTTGTTTTTGGATTTTCCACGCGAATGCAGATTCCCCTCAGGGTTAATGATGCTGGAATATGCAAAAGCAGTTCAGGAAAGTGTATATGAACAACTTCGTGTGGTTCGGGAAGGTCAACTCCGAATCATTTTTGCCTCTGATTTGAAGGTACCGTAAAAATGATCAGCTGTGACCCATGAGTGCCTAGTTTACTTAATTCATTTATAGCTTTGATTTTCTGCTTTTCCTCAGATATTGTCGTGGGAATTTTGTGCTCGGCGCCATGAAGAGCTTCTTCCTAGGAGATTAGTTGCACCACAGGTATTGAACTGAATTAAATTTTACAGGCTCTAGCTCTTCTAAGCTTTTTTTGGCGGTAAACTTTTTGGATCACCCTCAATATGAAGTTGCTTTTTAGGGTTTTAAACATTTAATACTGTTCACTCATTAAGATAGCCAAGGGTCTGTATCTTTTTTTTCTTTGTCCAGTATATTCCATTTGCAGGTGTTTGTTTCTCATGTTGAATGTGTATGCGTTTTTGGGGCTTTTTGGATTAATCAATGTTTAGAGGATTTCTTAATGTTGTTTATATGGTCACCTCCAATTGTTTCTTGGATGGAAGGCTCATGCAACTAATGTATTGGATGTGTTATCTGTTCAACTGTTCTGTAACCTGGTGATTTGATTTGACTGGGGCAAGCTGGTGAAAAACCCTCTTTGCTGTGGAGGTCCTGAAGATTTTCGCTTTGGAATAGAATGAGATGATTCTAATTGACCTGATCCACCAGCTGTGCAACGATCCCTTTCAACTTAGTCTTTATGACTCAGCTGACAGCGAATGAGAAGCAATTTCAGTGTTTAGAACTTGCCCTCATATCATTGTTCTTTGTAGGTAAATCAATTGCTACAGGTTGCTCAGAAATGCCAAAGTACATTAACAGAAACTGGACCTGATGGAGTTTCTCAACAGGATTTGCAAGCAAACAGCAACATGTGAGTGAAAAGCTACTTGTCTGTATTTGTCCCCTCCCCCCTCCTCACTAACACCCGCGCGCACACAACCACTCCCACTCACACCCACACCCACAAAAAGGCTACTTGTCTGATTTTTTATCACTTTCTCTGTATGTAATTCTTTTTGTTTCTCCTTCTGTTTTAGCTTGATATCTAGTTCCTGTCTGTCTACTAATTTGTGTATATGATTCCAATTTCTATTGTGAGTGGTGTCTGTTACTGTATTTACTGGGTTGTCTCACTTGGATGTACCTCATCCTAAATGATGAACCCATATTAGTATATGTTTTCCAGTGTAATGACTTTCTATTACTGCTAACAACTGAGATAGGCCCCTAAAAAGTGTGTTTGATCTTCAAGTTATAGAGAACACCTGATGAGGATTTCTTTTGAACTACAAGCTTCCATTATGTTTTTTTTTTTAATAGCAGGAGTTCATAGTGGTAAAAGCATTTCTAACCATAGAGAATAAACTTCTCATTAATTTCGGGAGATGTACTGTCTCTTATATCTGACAATTGGTTTGAACTATAATCTCATGTCGCATTTTTATGCTGTTGTGCGTTAGGGTTGTCACGACTGGACGTCAACTTGCCAAGAGTTTGGAATTACAGTCACTTAATGATTTGGGATTTTCCAAAAGATATGTAAGATGCTTACAGGTATGTTTGGATGAGTCTGGGGTGGGAAGATAACTTTTTGGGGGAGAAAACATGACTAGAATTTTCCTCGGTCCATATATAGTTAAGTGTTAGTCTTTGCTTATCTGGCTTTCTAATGTTTTAGTACTTGAATTCTTTGGCATATGATGTTCAGATCGCTGAGGTCGTGAATAGCATGAAGGATTTGATGGATTTTTGCAGCGAGCATAAGGCTGGTTCCATTGGTAATAGATTTGTTTTTTTAGTTTCAATTGTAGATAAAACTAAAAATATCCGTCCTTCCTTATTATTATCTGTACCAATCAAGTTATTAACTTTTAGCATGTTTTTGGCATGTTGACTTCTAAATAAAGGATTACTGCTCTGCTTGTTTTGCAGAGGGCTTAAAGAGTTTCCCGCGACATGATAACACAGCCAAATTTCAGACGCAAAATATCCAGGAAATGGAGCAGCAGGTGGGTAATATTCAGGGTCTGCCAACCGATCGCAGTGCGTTGAACAAGCTTATGTCACTGCACCCTGGGCTTAATAACCAAATCAGCAATAACCAGCACATGAGTGGTCGGGGAGCTTTAAGTGGCTCTGCACAAGCTGCTTTTGCACTGTCAAACTTCCAAAATTCACTTATGCGGCAGAATTCGATGAATTCAAACACAAACCCAACCCAACAAGATGTGTCTTCTTTCAATAATTCAAACCACTCTCAATCTTCACTGTTGCAAGGGCCAAATGGTACGCTGCCAGGGACAGCACAGAACTTACCTGGCAGTGGGTTGTCAAGTACCAATCTGCAGCAACAACAGCAGCGATTACTGAGTAGCGGCTTACTGTCGCAAAATCAATCTCAATCCTCGCAAGGAAGCCAGGCCATGCAGCAGCAAATGATCCAGCAGCTCCTCCAGGACATGAACACTAACAACGGTGGGTCTGTAGTTCAACAGCAGTGTCTTTCTGGACAGAGTGGAGGTGGTAGTGCTTCGAGGGAAGGACTTGCATTTGGTAACAATGGTTCTATAGCTGCTGCAACATCTTCGCATGGGCCGGGGAGCAGTGTAGGACCCACACCGAGTAGAATATACAGTTTTAAATCGGCATCCAATTGTGAACCCTCTGCATCGGCTGGCAACAGTGGTTTCAGTCAAAAGGCTCCAGATTTGCCCCGAGCCTACAGTTTCAAATCGGCATCCAACTGTGAACCCTCTTCATCGGCTGGCAACAGTGGTTTCAGTCAAAAAGCTCCAGATTTGCCCCCAAATATGCATGTATCAGATGATGATATTATTACCCCTGAGATGGTACAAGAATTCGCTGAAAATGGTTTTCTTAGCAGTGATCTTGACAACAATATGAGTTATCCTGGATGGAAGGGTTGATTTTCTCCTCTGGGGGTTTTGATGAGAGGGGAGTATTACTATATATCTTTGTACAGGAGGTTGATTGTGGTTAGATTTTGTTTTCCTTCTGATCCTCCCCTATTTTCTAGTTTGAGGCTGTTGTGGTGTTGAGCACTTGCACTCTTTAGGTATTTAGCTCTTGTTTCTTTGCTTGTTTACACCTTGAAAGTCATGCACAAGTGTAATCTATTGAAATGGACTGGACAACAATATTATAAACTGCTTACTGATCTTCAGTTCAGTTGTTCGCTCTTTTGTCTGTAGATGTGGGCTAATGACGTGTGAAATTCGTAGGGATATCTAAATACTTCCTATAAGGCAAATTGATGGAGCGCATGGAACTTGAAAGATTTCTACCATGAAATTCTGTTTAAACTTGGTCGAACACATTATTGTAGTCTTTATAAACTATAGTAATAATGATATACATGGTAGAGGGGTAGAAGCATGGATTCACCTAAAGTCATAACACGATGATAAGGGCAAATGGCAGAACTAGAGTACATCATATAAATTAACGAGAATTTAATAATTTTTTTAATAGACTCGACAAATTTATTAAAGATATATTTATAAATAGACTCTAAATTTAATTACTATTATATGTTAACTAACTTGAGATTGTCTTTAACAATTTATAAATTTTGACACACAACTGAAGCTAATCTCACTACAAGGTAGGTGAGCAGTTACATGCCAACTTGGATTGAATCTGAACAGTCCAACTGATCAGAAATACCTGTCTCCATGCACCGTCACATAATGCTTTGAAGAATCCAATTTCTTATACGGCACGTTGATGAGTATGCTAGCGTGACTGTAATACCTGATCGGCTGCACATTAAACACAAACGCCACCATAAAACATACCAATATGGAGTCAGTATAAACGAGAGATCTTTTGCTAGCCCAAGATCGTTAATTAGGAGCGGAAAATTCAATTAAAGAAAAAAAACTAGAAAGGATAACTTGATTAATGGAAGATAACTTTTTGAATTGAATTTGTATTAGGTTTTGGTTGGGTTATTTATAAATGCCTAATACCACCCCTATTTATAGTTGTGTAGGGATGATTCTTGATTCTAAGAATCTAGAATTCCTCAACTATCTAATACTCTATACTATCTACATTTTTATTAGGTACAAATATCAAACATATTACTCTACAAAATTCTAGAAAATTCTACTAAATATCTAAGATTTTTTATACTTCAAAAAAATCAACTTTATTTTTCACACTCCTCCTTAAAGTGATTTTTTGGAAGCTATCCCAAGCTTGTCACAGAGGAACTTAAATGAAGCTTTGAATAGTTTTTTTGGTGACGATCTCAACAATTTTCTTGACTCCTCTTAGTTCTTCAAATGATAAAAGGTTTTCTGTAATCGATTAGTCTTGCAAAGAAACAAGAATACATATTGATAAAATTTCCATCTCTATAGAAAATTGACCTTATAATATTTATGTCTAATATTTTTGAACCATGTGAATTATCTCCTTGCTGAGTTTTATATCGTTGAGTTTTTGAGCTTCCCCTTTCTCTTAATTTCTCGACAATTATGCTATCCAGAGAAACTCCATCAATATCCTGCGAAGTCTCGGCACCAATATAGAATCCACCACCAGATTTCCTTTCTAGCTCTTCAATAGCCTCTTTATCAACTTCAGCGCTTTCAAAATTATGCCGTTTGTCTCTCCACTTGAAATTTGGCCTTCAAGGTCAATTTCTTTGTATATTTGATTTTTATTTTCTTCATTTGCTTTCAATGTTTGATCTAAGCCAGCGATTGACCTCGATATGGCTGATGATTGATCAAAGACTTCAACTTCTAATACATCTCGCTTAATGCTTTCTCCGTAATGGTCACTACTAGCGTACATGTTTCAGACAGTGCATGTTCATGATCTACTTCTTTGATTTCTTCGATAACAACTACTATATCACTAGAATGAATATCTTCAGAAGTTTCTTGCTTCATACTGACGACATCATTGTCTTGCTTCTCCACATGATCGATTGTATTATATCCTGAATTCAGGATCCAAACTCTTTCAAAATTGACTAAATCCACGATATCTATTACTCAATTTTCAGCTATGAGTCACCTTTTCCAGTCTTCTACTTCAGTAGCTTTCTCAATTTGAACCATATTGTCTTTTTTGCTCGGTAATATCTTTTTATGTGATCTATTTTACCACATCGATAATATTTGAGAGTCTTATAGTTATTAGTAGACTCTTTCTTATTTCCAGTTGAGCTTGAACCCCGTGATAATCTAGAGTACGATATATCTCTTGATTTTCCTTTAAAATTCCTCTTGTTGGCTACAAGAGCGTTTCCTCTCCTTCTTTGACAAATACACTAGGCAATTTGGCTAGTAACTCCTATGATGGTAACAAATTTTCAAATTCCTCCAAGGATGGTTGTTAAGTTCATCTTGAATCGACGTTAAAAATGAAATATATATAGGTTTCAAATCACGAATAACAATTCTTCTCATTCATGCTTCATAGATAACCTCCTCCGAATTCAACAAACATATCTCCGAACATAAATTCTTAATCTTTAAAAAATATTCAGCAATAGAAAAATTACCTTGAGTGATGTTAGTCAATTCGTTCTCCAAAATTTGTAGCCGAACTTCATTCTTCTTGTTGAACAAATGATAGAGGGTCCTCCATATTTCATGAGTTGATTTACATTTTATAATATGATCAAATAAATCAGAGGAGATTATCCTCTTCAAGATGAACTCTACCTTCACATTAATATGCTTCCACTTTTTGTATGCGCTATTATGTTTTGGTCAATCGTCAAGAGGACTTTGTTACTCCCATTAACAACATCCCATAAATCCTTGCCCACAAGGTATGATTCCATACATGTATTCCATATCTTGTAATTGGACTAATTCAACAACTCCATCCCAGTTCATTAAAACGATTACTAAAATTCATTTAGAGTAACCAGTTGAATCTACCACTAACCTGATTTTGAAATAAATTCCAGAAGTCAACATATGACTATGTCTCTGACACCATGTAGAGAATAACATAAGAACAGTGTAATCGAGAGATCTTCTATTAGCCCAAAATCGTTAACTAGGATCGAAACATTCAACTAAAGAAGAGGAAGCTAGAAAGGATAACTTGGTTAATGGAAGAAGACTTCTTGAATTGGATTTGTATTAGGTTTTGATTGGGTTATTTACAAATGTCTAATGCCTCCCCTATTTATAGTTTTTAAAAAAAGTTTCTAATGTATGTGCACCCTCACTCCACCATGTGGGTCCGCCTCTGGAGAAATCTGTGGAGTTTGACATACAAGCTCTCTCTGGATTCTTGTTAGAATTCTGGTGAATTTTTTGAGTTATAAAGACCCTATTTATAGTTATAGAGGTGAAGAGTTATGATGAAGACATACTTCCTTTGGCCAATCAGATAACATGTCACTTATACACATGTGACACATTTTTTGTTGGTCTTTGATTTAACTAGGCATGCTATGTCATTTTGACACGTGGAATGATCTTATTGGCTTCTTCGTTTGACTTGACATACCACGTCATTTGACAAGTGACACCAAATTGGACCTCTAGAATGATATGATATACTGGGCTTAGCAATGTTTGACGGACTAGCCCAATGAAATTAAACTTTCACTAAATTCATATTTATTAAACTTAAATAACTAATCCACAGTATTTATTAGGATTAATATATTTTGAATTTAATATGATCTCAATTATTTTATGAACTTATATCCAATAAATTTTAAATGATTACAATTGTATTGTATATCTTATTGTATCCTCTTAAGTAAAGACAAAATAAGAAGTAACGAGTTACCTTAAAAATTAAGTAACAATCAAAATAAACATCGTATCAAATAACAATACGATAGGCAACAACCATCCAAACAAGTTGTAAATCGACATACAAAGCTATCTTCCTTTTGTCACCATAAACGTGAAAAACGATAGAACTACCCTTGGTTCCGCCGGTCAATGATCATAATCGTCAAAGATGCCAAAAGTGTTGACACCATTATATTGTTCCTTACTGAGATGAAAAATTGAGAAAACTGAGCATATCTCTTACATGGTTGTTTAACGGGATGTAGTTAATCCTTTTAAGATATAATAACAATATATTCAGTGAACTTTTCATAAGTGAGATCTAAAGAAGGTAGAATGTATGCAAATTTTATCATTATCTCGTAGAGGTAGAAAGACTATTTCCGAAAGACTCTCGGATCAAGTGCAACAAATCTCGAAATAATGAAGAATGAGACAATTAAGAGAATATAGCAAATATAAAGGAAACAATACAGAAGTCTACTAGAGAGTAGCCAAAACAACAATAAAATTATGTGGTAATAGAAACTCCATAAACATCATACTAGGGTAGATTAGTGAAAAAAAACAATAGTAAAGAATGATAAAAAAAAATAAGAACTATAATAATACAATTAGTACCATCGCAAACACCAACCAACTGACAATAACACTACACTACCTACTAACCTTCTATCCTAATATGTGCCCTACACACCCTCCCATCCAGGGTCATATCTTTGGTAATATGATGTTGAGTCATATCATGTCTTATCATCTCTCTTCAATACTTATTCGACTTACCCCTGCCTCTCCTTGTACCCTCTATAACCAACCTCTCGTACCTCCACACTAGTGCGTCTATGCATCTCCTCTTCACATGTTAAAACCATCTCAGTCTCGATTCCCTCATCTTATTCATCACGGAGGTCACTCCTACCTTATTCAGGATATCCTCATATCTAATCTTGTCGCTCCTAGTATGACCACACATTCACCGCAAAATTCTTATCTCCGCAAATAAAAAAAGTGTGTATTTTAATCCTGAAATAATCAATAATAAAATAGTGAGATTCAAATTATTTACACTCAGAGTTCAAAATAATTGATATTTTAGGTTTGAGCACTTAAAGTAAAGAAATCCAATTGCTCTTAAAAAATTAGTTGTATTTTGACTAAAATACTCTTAATTATGATTATTTTTTTCTTTTATGGTTGGCTTGATTATCATGGGAATATAAGCAAATTTGAGAAAAGAAAAATTAAAGATTTTTTTGATTTTGTGAAATATCAATTAATCTGAATCAACTTTTAAAGGCTAAATTATCAATTATTTTGAACGGAGCAAAGTAGATTTTCTGGTAGCTTCTAAAATCCAATTGCTGCAAATGTTACACTCTCCCTATAATATTATCGCATCAAATTAATTCGGTACAATTCAATATTTTTAAATTTGATTTTGATATGTTATGATACAAAAAAATTAATAATTATAGTTTGTTCGATTTTGATTTACAAATACTCATCTAATAAAGATTGATGATTTCAACTTTTCGAAAAAACGTCTCAATTAATAATATTAAACTTAATACTTTATGCAAGTAGAAATATTCAAAAGAAAATGCAAGCAATTCTCTTTGTTAACCAATTACACAAAAAAAAATATTTCAATAAAAAAAGAATAATCAACATTCCAAAGTCTTTAACAATATTAACCAATCCTCTATTAGATTCAAAATGACATTAAGTGAGATGTGATATATAATTTTGTACTAATGCCATTTTAAATATCTGTTAGTTAAAATATAACATATATGAATTGTATATATAACTAGATACTTTGATGCAATATTTGATATTTTAGTATTTTTTTTCCAAAAATCGAATACCGTACCAAATGGTCAGCTTTCTTAAATATCATAATCCTGAAACCACAATATAAAAGAATTGATATTTTTTTTCTTTTTTTATAAATATCGAATATCGTATCAACTGTCCAACTTTATTAAATACAATATCAAATATTGTAATATCAAAATTATGATATGAAAAATTCATAATTTTCATTGGGGATTTTTTGCATATGGCCACTCAAAAATATCTTAATTATGCTCCATAGCTATAGTTTGCTAATTACAATTTGTAGCTATAGTTATAGCAGCGTTTGTATAATTCGCTCAACATTTGTATACGTTTGTATAATTCGCTATACAATTCGCAATTTTTGTATAATGTTTGTATATTTCACTATACAATTCATGCACAATGTTTTTATAATTTGCTATACAATTTGTAGTGTTTGTATATTTCGCTATACAATTCGATTCGCGCACAACGTTTGTATAAATTGAGTGAATTATACAAAACTCAACTGTATAATTGCGTGAATTATACAAAACTCAAACTGTAATTACAGCTAAATGTTTGCCGCGAACCATAATTAATTCAAACTATAGCAATGTTAGCTAATTAACTAGTATATATTTATTTATCTGCGTAATTTTTCCATTTCTATTTCGATATGAGATTCAGATATCTACCAAAGTATGCGCGCCCCTTTATCCTCTTTTACTGGCCTTTCCTTTCGGATTTTCAATTGGAAATTTGTGAGTGAGTCATCTCGTAATGGAGATTATTACAAGAATTTCTCATTGGCATGAGGCCAAGTTTAGCACCATTATGTTCGTCAGCAAGAAAATTAACTAATCACGATTTCTTAAGAGACGTGCAAAGACCAAAGCGAACAAGTAAACGTGAACGGAGGGAGTAGTAATAAAGATGACAGTATTTTGGCATTTGGAATTGCAATAGAAAAAAAAAAGTGGTAAAATATATTGAACATGTTTATGAGGATATGTGCCTTCCATACATTGTATCCATTTGTAGATGAAATTACAGCGGTAATGCCCAGAAGCAAGTCTAATGACATTTTATTTAACTTGCCTAAAAGTAGGGATCGGTCACAGAAACAACGATTAGGGCCTTGAAAGGGACGAAAGCTAGACGTTGTACTCATCTGAATCATCATCAACCACGTCAGCTCCGGCTCCAAGTAGTGTATTCAGGATCATTTGCTCCCATCCCCTTAAGCTTGCCCTGAACCTATGAAACCGAGGAGGACTGCTTGACTCTCCTTCAGTAGATTTGTTACTTGACTCGCACAACAACCTTTCTTTTGGGCAATACTTCAGACTGCACTTCCCGGATTCATCGAGTATCTCAACATCAAATGCTGGCAAGAGTGGTCTTCCAACAACTTGAACGTGCGACACACTATAAAAAGGAAAATCAATAAAGCTATCTTAGAAACCCCTCAAGTCCTGAGCTTATACTCCTGACCTTTAAAACCAATTTGTGATTTCAGATATACAACCACCATATGGTAGACTATGACTGCAGTAACTAATAGCAGGAAATAGAAGCCAACTAGAATTTTGAGGCCGACAAATCATAAGAAGGGGAACTGACCATATATAATATAGACCATCCAATTGTTGTCTTTGAACTCTGCCTAAGAGCTCGACTTGTAGGATTCCTCCAATGCAAAGAACAGGTTCTGGCAGCTTAAACTTCTGCAAGATGTTCTCCTGTACCCATAAGAAGCCAAACTTGGCTGTTACAAAGTCGAGACACATAAAAAGTAGAATTCTTACCTAAACTTAGCTGCAGTTGAAGTCAAGTCAGCAAAACAAGAACATAGTTCATTTATGAACACCGACTAGTTTTTTAAAATGGTTGATACACTTCCGACAAATACATGCTCCAACACAAGTAAGACCACAAATCGTCTTAGTTAGGGAAAATTGTGCGGTACTATGACTTAGGAACTAGTTATTATCTCGAAAAAAGATGTCAGCCTAGAGTATTCTTTGACCATTCCAGGGGTAAGAATTAATCAGAATAAAGGAAACTGAAATATCATTACTGTTTCTTACCTGAGCCAAGGGAAATTCTGGTGAAGTATATGTCCATATGATCTTGTCACAATAAGATCGGCCTTGAGCAGCTGCAGATTCATGTCCGTTGTCACTTTCTACATCTATTTTAACATTAGGATGTCCCACTCGGAATCTCAGAGCTTTTGCTGAATAAATGGGAAAGCCAAACTGGAAATACGCTGTTACAAAATTGTAATGTTTCTGGTTAATGAGGCAATAAACAAATAAGCAGAAGGAACAAATCCAAAACATCGTAGAAGATAAAGAGTTTGAGGTGCAACCTTGAAATGGTTGTACATGAATTTCTGAAATCAGGCACAGCTTTGAGATTAATTTATATGTTAGTGTCTCGGGAACTGTAGGATCACCTTGTCCTCCACTTGACCAGTATGAAGCCCTGCGCTCAACATGATCACCTGATTTTAACGTATTCAGAATGCTTTCTTCAGGATAGTTGTCAGTGCTTGATGCATGAATTGCATCTATTAAGCAGTCTTCCGTCATACAGTTGGAAAGGCCGCGTGTCAAAAATGCATAAACGCTATGATTTCTCTCCAGACATAACCACTCCATAGACTTTTCAGGCTGAGATACCAATGGTACAATCGTATTTTCAACTTCAATCATATTTCCAACACTTGATATTTCAGGAAACCTCTTTAAACAAAGATGCTTACACAAGCCATTTCCAATCACTGCACAAGAATTGATTGTCTGATATGAAAGGCAGTCAACAAGAAAAAGAGTTGCATACTAGTCCTAAATGAATGATTTATGAGGTCAAAACAAAAGCAATATACAAGGATGTCTTGGTCTGAGTAAACATGAGGAACTCTTAAGTTCTGACAAAATCCAAAAGAACCAGACAGACGAAAAATTGCACTTAAGAAGGATTTTAAAAAGGGTTAGAGACTGTTCATATATCATAGTGATTTCAAGATTGTGTACTCTAAAGTGAGATGACATGGGGAAAGAGAGAAAAAGGAGATAACGATACGGGAAACCTCGATTTTCTCATTCCAGCAAAGAAACTCTTGCATCATATTCTGATCCAAATCTTTTAACAGCACACGGCACTATAATCTATACAAATTGACAGTGCTACTACATAAATACCACAAAAAATTAAGTCCTCATCAATAGAAATAAGGACACCTCCGTCAGGCTATCTATATAGAATGGAAGTAATGGAATGTGAAGGGGAAGGGAATGATATTGCATTCTACATTATAGAACAACAACAACAACAACATACTTAGTGTAGCCATACAAATAAGGTTATGGGGAGGGTAGAGTGTCACACAGACCTTACCCTATCCAAGAGGTAGAGAAGTTTTTGATAAGACCCTCGGCTCAAGAAAAAAACAGTCCATAAAAAGAATAATGAAAGCACAAGAAATAACATATAGTAACAAAATAGTACTACAACAAACTAATATGATAGTGGAAGTATAAGAAACAATAGATAGTGACAAATCCAAGAATAAGAAACTACATTTTTTTAAGAAACTACATTTTATATTATCATAGCCATTTTCAAAAAACCATCTCATGGTCATGTATGTAATAAGAAGTAATTGACAAATATAGGAGGCTCCAGCTGGCCAACAAGTACAATTAAAGAGCATCGCAGAATCACCAATCCTTCAAATTTATTCGATCTGATCCAAGCTGAGACTAATAAAACTACAGGTAGCAGAAATGAGGTTATGAAACAGCAAAGTAGTCAAAATGAAGAGCATAAATAGAATAGCTTACCGAATTGACGCCAAGAACTAGAAACAGCAGAAACCCGGATAAGATCAGACGGGTCCTCCAAACACGTTAGGATTTTTATAGACATATCAGGTAAAAGGCATTGCACAAAATCCCCACAACCCTTCATTTCTTTTGTTATAGACTTTTTACTTTTCCCCTAAAATAAAATGAAACCTTAGTAAAGCTTCAATCTTTATCACTTTCAACGATCAAGGCGTTCAGTCACCTATCAAAACCCAACAAAACAAACTTAAAAACCAAATAATTTTGAATGAAAACAAACAAAAAAAAGCAAATTTAAGTGTAGAACATAAGTCAGTCAAAACATAGTACTATCTGATAGAGATGCACTCCAAAACATCTTAAAGGTTGAATTCAGAATTCCAATCCAAATAGGAAAAGACAGAAATTTCATCCCTCCTTTTGTCAAAACTCGTCTATTTAATTATTTTACCCCTAAGGTGGTAGATACAAATAAATTTCATTTTGTTGGGACAACTGGTACCTAAGGTGGTAGATAAAAATGAATTTCATTTTGTCGGTACAACTGATAAAGTTGTTAAAGTTGTTGTCTATAGCGGGAGCTTTATGCACCGGAGTGCCCTTTAATTGTGTTCAAACAAATACTTGTGGCAGCAAAGAAAAGATGATACAGACCAAAAATTAAGTTAGATAGCTTAAATGGAATCTGGTGAAACCTATTGATAAAGAAAGGAAGAGATGTTAAAACCAGACAAGGGAAAATTGGAAAATAAAAAAGGAATTCACCTTTTGCAAGAATTGGAATTAAAGAACCAAACCCCAGGTGAGAGAAAAATGCAATTAGGAGTTTGATAAAAATTCAAGAATCAAATGTGGTTATTGGACAGAGGGAACAACAATTATAAGATTATTTATGAGTCCGTTTGGATAGGCTTTAAGTTGGTCAAATCAATTTATAAGTTTCTTTTTAGCTTTTGAACGTGTTTGCATAATGCTAACTTTAAGACATAAAGTTTTTAAAGTCAGTCAAAAATGAAAAGTTAGGAATTCTAACTTTTTTTTCTAAGTGCTTAAAGCCATTTTGTTTGATCATGAAAATTACTTTTATATCCCTTATATTTTAACTAAATTCCCAAACTACCTTTTTTATTCTTTTAATCCTAAAATTCAAACATTTATTTTCAATATAAACACTTTTATCCAAACACTCAACTGCTTATTTATAAAAATAACTTTCAGCACTTCGAAATTTTAAAAATACTTCATATATAAAAATTATTTTTTTTAAGCCCATTCAAACGGGCTCTATGTTACTTTTGAAGAGAAGGATAAGTAGTAGTTACCTGCTACATTTGAATTTCTTCTGTAGCAAAGTGCTGAGATAGCGAGAGATGGAGAGAGGGGGACGACAAGATACACACATTAGGAAAAGTACAAAGGTGGGTTCTATCGTATTCATTGTCACATTGGGTCCTACACGTGCACACTCAAGCCTTTCAACATGGATGCTGCTTCAAAATAGTAGATATTTGAAAGTATAGATCTCATTAGTATATGTTAATGTTTATGTATTTTAATTAGATTAAAAATGTTAAATGTTAATGGGTATAAATTGATAAGATTGTGGTTATTAGTTTTTGTGTAACTTTTGTAACCATTTTTTTCTTGATTTATCACTAATTGCCTCAGTAATTCTTAAATCACTATTCACATTCTCCATATTTATTTATGGAAGAAATCTTATACCTATATAAAAGATTTCTTCTTTTGTGTTGTTGTGTGTATAAGAAAAAGTGGATAGAAGTATTATTCTGTGTGTATATTTTGAGGTTAGTGTAATGAAAGACAGTTGAGATAGACAAATATTTCAAGTTTTCAACTAATTTATTATACAAAAGAGAGTAATTTTATATTGAACAAAGGTGTTCTTTTGGTGGAGTTTTAGACTTTTTAATTAATTTGGAGTTGTTTCAGTTACACAATGTTGTTAGATTATTGTATCCCTCCTTAAAGAAAGTGAGATATCCGCGCCTCAACCTGAATATTTATTTATTTTTTCATTTTATTTTTCAACTATAATGTATTTTAATTTATGGTATATACACCAACAATATATAAGGTATGAATGTGTAACATTATCGAAGAAAAATTAATGATATATGTACCTTAAACTTGTAATGGAAGATATTAAATTTGCTATCAATTTGAAATTGCCCCAAATTGACTTCGTCTTTCTTGAAAACGGAGCACAATGTTTATCACGAACTAAATGCTCTTTGGTGTTGATTTCATGTGAAGAAAGAAAATTCTTTTGTTCTTTAATTTTTTTTCTTTCTTATTTCTGATTTTCGTTCCTCTTTATAGAGGAAAAATCCCCAAATTATAAAGGGTATGCTGTGATCACCAATTACCATGTAACTGTTCCCCCGAATTAAGATAACTTTTATTTCTTATTTTCTTTTCGGAGGAAAAGACAAAATGGGTTGGATTCGAATCGAATCAAATTGATACACATGGGCGATTCATTATTTGTGAATTTTGATCTGTAAAATCTAACAAAATATTTGTATAATTAAATAATTTATACTCAAATTTGATCTAACCCACTCATTTGACATCTCTATTATCAACTATAGTATTGAAGTTTGTTTATAAGGTCTACTTATTATCTACTATCATTTCAATAGGGATGAACAAAATTTAATGTATTTGGCCAAATTACCACTTCAATTGTATCGAAGTTGGTAGATCTCTATATTTTAACTAGTAGTATTTCACAAATCATGTTGGTTTTGTATTTTTGTTCCACTTTTTTTGTTTTTTCTATTTATATTTTTAGAATCCAAAATCATGATCATAAGAGACACGCAATGAGTCAGAAAGCGTTATTGGCCTTATATTGGCTCATCGAATTTGACTTGCAAATAAGCAATTGTAACAACTAACAACTGTTTGTAGATTGTAGTATACAAGAAATCATATATCACGTCCAACAAGAGTATGACATAATCTAATTAATGGATTACAAAGTCATTGTAAGGTATATAGTAAGACAACTAATTATCCCCATTTGGAACAGGTGGTAGCTGTCTGTTGGGATAGTAAGCAAGCCACAGAGTCACTTTTTGGTTTTATATTGCGATCAATATGCACAAGTAATTGCATTAGGGGAGGGTGTAGCCTTTCGACTATAGTTCATTTGAATCTATAATTTTTGACATGGAGCGTACAAGATATGTGACTAAAGATTTACTAAAACTATTAAATTTGAACACAAAATTTAAATATTACAAAGAATTAAATTTAATGTTTAAAATTTTAAAAAATTAAACCCATTAAATTTAAATTCTGAATCTGTCTTTGCTTTGCTATCATGGGCGGAGCCACCTTGAGTTCAGAAATTTATCCGAACCCCCTTCGACGAAAAATTATATTATTTATACATAATTAATTTTTTTTTATGTATATATAATAGATGTCGAACCCTCTTAGGCAAGTTTGTCTCTCTAATCTTTAGACTTTGAACCCCCTTAATGAAAATTCTGGTTCCACCACTGCTTGGTACCACGTACCCACATTAGACTATTACTTAATAGCTATGTCAACTAAAGTTTTAACGGATGGAAAGAAATTACCCAATAACTTTCACCCCTACTAAAACATAAATCCTCATCTTCCATAATTTTCACATGCACATGATTTCATTAATTACTAAGTAACACTCCACGGTACGACTCACATACTTGCATCAATTCTATTCCTACAATTTAAGAAGTTAACCTACTTTTCTTTGGCCCAATCTCAGCAGGGATGATGAGCACAGAGTCTAGGCAAAGACCACCTTTAGTATGAGTGCAATCTATTTGAGTCATTGAGAACTTTAACTTTGTTGGCATGCTAGTGTCCTTGTCCACAACAAAGTCTCCAACATGATAATTTATCCACTTTCCTGGCTCATTCAAGTAATATTGCGCAGTTGCCTGCTGGCCGTTTGACGTTGATAGTTGAAATTGGACGGGTTTGATATTCCAGCCATGGACTTGATCAACGGTGCAGACTCGTCGCCCTAGTCTTCTTGACGTTTTTCCCAGCTGAAGCCGAAAGAATACGCTGTAGTTTCCCTCTGGGAATTCGAATTCTAAGTTCCCTTCCACTTCTACCCACCATATTTGTTTGAGAAATGCAAATGTGTTGAACCTGTGAAGATATTTTTGACACATTAATAGTAACTCATGTTTAGTGGCGGACGAAGATTTTTAAATCAAGAATGTTCAAGTGTTGCTAACGTTATCTTTTGTCTCAAATATATTCCTGAACAGTTAAAAAGGTCCCAATATACCATTATGTGACTTTCACTGTTAGTGTGCGGGACATATTTGGACATTTTCAATGGTTCAAAAGTATATTTGAAACAAATGATAACATTAAAGACATTTATGAACCGGTAGGTTAACGAAAAATAAATATGAAACAAATCACAAACATTAAGTCATAATATGTGGCTACAAAAGTAAGGTGCTAGCTGGAGCATTCATAATACATACATAAAGTAGGTCCAACATTGTCTATGGCTGGTGGCTGGAAAACGTAATTTATCAAGAATTATATATTTACCACGTTTTTTATATTGGATGAGACTATAATCTGGAAAGTGCTTATCAAAAGGATATCGGAAATGGAATAATTTTTTTTTTCTCAAGCATATGATTAGTTGACTTCATAAAAGCATCATTAAATAAGATTTGCCAGGTAGATATGCTTGCTTTCTAGATCTAATATAGAAAGGATGCACCTTATGTATAGTACATATATATTCACATAAAAAAATAAATCACTCTAGCAATCATGCATGCATATGCATTTTAATCTGTTGTTTGATGTAAGGTACCTTATTTTTCAGACATTATTAATGATTCGAATCTACTAGTTAACCACCTACTTAAATCATTTATATAAAAAATTAACTATAGTAACTCACGGGGCCAGGAAACAGTTCTTCTTTTTTTTCCTTCCAATTTTCCCGATCTTTTAGGTCAAAGCAATTCTCCCTTTACACTTCATTTAGTTGGTTCAAATGTCAAATTTCATCTTCCCACGTTTTCTTCAATATCAAAGAAACCAGTAGAGTACTATAGTTAAAAACAAGATACATTAAATATGAAAAGTTTAAAAGACACTCTAGCTAGAATGGTAGCTTTGGAATATAATGTTTCTGTGGAATTAAGGACTTCATGTTTTTGACAGCTATAGATGCATCATTTTCTCCTCTACTTTTTTTTTTGGTATCGGCAACCAATTAAATTATTTACGAGAATCTTGAGATTTGTGATTAAAGATGAATGAATTTTCCCAATATCACAATTTCTTATTGATTACGTTTATTTCTTTTCTTTTAAATGACTCCAACTCCTATTCATATTCTAATTAAACAATAAAAACTTTTAATTAGCTTATTGATCAAAGCAATCTCTTTCTTGATACACCCAACACGCCACAGTATTTTCTTTGGCACAATAAACATCTTACTTTGTTCAGCATTCATGTGCCATTAATCAAAGCTATTTCTAATTTCTTTATTTCCTGTGTAAAAAAAAATGTAATGCATGGTTATTACGTGAAAGTACTACTCTTTCGATCCCATTTTAGATAGACTTAATAAACTAGTAAAAAAAAAAAGTTAAAATGGGGAAGTATAAGATTAATTTATGGACAAACCTTGATTCATCAGATGAGATATGGCTCCAATATCTGCGGTCTTCTATGCCTGTTATCTTCATTTCCTTCCACGATATACAAACACACATCCCTCTATTTTTTTCCATCCAAAATGTCTGCCATAAAAAAATAACACCAAAACATTAATATCTCCATCCCTAGCTACTGGATGAAATTTATAATTATTAGATGAGAAATTTCAAACAAGAGAAATAGCAAAAAAAAAATAAAAAATTGGAAGAAAACAACTAGTGCAAGTCTTGAGGCACACCCATTGAGTTAATTTCTTGTTGAAACAAATATATTTAAATTAAAAAATATAAATAAATAAAATTAAAAAAGAGGAAAAATATACGCAACGCCGATCCGTCTATGTTCTTTTTCTGAAAACAGAATAAGAAAAAGTTTCCCTCTTGGAAAATTATCTGTGAATTTTTATTTTTTTTACACGAACGAAATATTGGAATAAATGTTTTATGGTATGATTATATATGAGATTAAACTTTTTGACTAGTTAAATAAATACTCATGATTTTCCTTGGACCAAATACTAAAGGATTCTAAAAAGAAAATTATAGTAACACATAAATGTTATATTCAGTATAATCTCACACCTTATAATTGCCACTCCCAAAGTGATTCGGACGACACAATCTGGCAAATATCTCTTTCTTGGTTAAGCTACCTGAGTATTCTTCGCTAGCGTTTGAACATGAATTTTCATTGAAATGATAATTTTTGAGAAGAATTTGATAATTTTGAGGCAACTTTGGTTCCCAGACAAGGTCAGTCAATGAAGCTTGATGAAATGTCCTACTGACACGACCAATTTTACAGATCTCAGTTGGGTCCAGATGCTTAAGGACCAAAGCTATGCAGCTTTCCGGCAAGTCTCCAAGGCCAGCCTCTGAAGGTCGACCAATATTATTACTACCTGTTAATTTCTCCTGATCCACCAAGCCAGAAATACCAGCCCCCATATATGCAATAATATAGCAAATAAAAACTCCTAGCTAGAATAAATGTGATCATACAATAATATAAGTAGAAAAATGATAATTGTGGAATGAATGTTGAGTAAAGAGGAAGGGACGACTTTCTCCAAAGGAGAGGAAAAAGAGTTAAAAGAAAATATGGTTTTGGAATTGAAGACTTTTCAACTTTATATGGTAGTAGTAAAGAGATGCTACAAAAATAGTTTTAGTGTGATGAGCATGTGTCACAGTAATAAGTATGTAGGTCACCGTGGGAACATCTGTCGAAGGGCATTCTGTCCTTTTGTAGTGCATCCAATTCTACCTTCTTCTCAACCATGGTTAAGTAATAACCAATATAACTCATCCGATGTTTGATTAAGTTTAGAGATAAATATCAAAAATATATTATTATTTTTTTTGAGTTTCATATCTAAATTATTAGGAGTGTGAGTTTCATATCTAAAGTATTACTTATTAGTTTGAAAAATACACCTTCCTCTTTTATTTCACTCTCATCATAGTGTGTGTACTACATTCTCGCTTTCATTTAAAAAAATTGTCATATCACACTCTATATGAATAAAATATTTTTACCTTAACAAAAATTAAATGAATTATTAGAATTAGTTAAAATAAAAGATTAAAGTATTATTATCTTCTGCCAAAAAAAATTATAAAATAAAATATAAAATATTTTTTTAACTCACTCCACCACTTTCTCTCACCATACCCCCCTCCCCCCTCCCCCCAATTTTTTAGTTTTATTTTTTTATTAAATTTCTTTTATAAAGGATTTTTTTAAAAAAATCTTACTTCATCTCCGCCCCCTTCAAATAATAATTTAGATATTTTTATTTTTTAAAAAAAAAATTCTATGCCGCCACCTGACTCACCGCTTTCAAATTATTTTATTTTTTTATGTTAGATTATAACGTATGATTTTAGAAAAATATTTTTTAATTGCCACTAGACTTTTCTTAATTAAAATTTTTATTTTTGTTATATTCGGTACACAAATAGAAAAAAAATATTTTTCTAAAAATATATATACACATCTAACATAAAAATAAAAAAATAATAAATAAATAAATATAAATTCAGAACGGAAGGTTAGATGGGGTGGATATAATTTTATTTTTTTAAAAAAAAATAAAAATAATTACATTTTTTAGGAAAGAGTGGGGGGAGGGGATGAAGTATGAATTTTTTAAAAATATTTTATAAAAGAAATTTAAAAAATATTAAAAGACGGGGATTGTGTGTGGGGGGGTGGGGGTGGGGGGTGGGGGAGGGAAGGGGGGAAGTGCGTGAGCAAAATATTTTGAATTTTTTTTAATTTTTAAAATAATTTCTTTTTTTTTTAAAAAAGTAATTTCTTTTAAAAAATATAATTTCCTTTTTTTGGGATAAAAATACTTTAGTCTTTAACTTTTAACTAATATTAATAGTTTATTTATTTTTTGTTTAGATGAAATATTTTATCGATGTGGAATGCAATGTGACTTTTTTTAAAAAAAAATAGGGAGATTAGATAGAGTGTATTACACACACCACTGATGTGTATTTCTCAAACTAATAAGTGATAGTTTATGTATGAAACTTACACTTTCAATAGTTTAGGTATGAAACTCAAAATAATGAAATAGTTTAGATATGTTTTTGATACTTATTTCTTAAGTTTAAACTTATTTATTTACTCTCTTGTTGCTTTTTAACAGAGTTTCCTTTCCGTAAGTCAAATGATATAAAATTTAATTAATAGTTTAAAATATATTTTTATTATATTAATAAAAAAGTTGTAATTTATTATACTTTTTGTGTATATTTTTAATATCAATTTTTTTTGAAATATCAAATTAATGTAATCTAATTTAACTTTGAAAGATAGTCGATTTGATTTTTTGAAAATCGCAACATGACAAATAAAAAAATAAAAATATATTTAATAAATAATAAAGTGCTTATAAATCGAAATCAACCAAAAGACATAACTTAAAGCCGTTTGAATTGGATTATAAGTTGCTTATAAGTTGTTTTCAGCTTTTTTGAGTGTTTTGCTGACCAACTTAAATTCATTTTGTGCTTAAAATAAGGCAAAAAATAATTGAGTCTGTTTGTCTTAGTTTATCTAAAGCTGCTTATAAGTTGAAAACAACTTATAAGTTGCTTAAAATAAGTTAAGCCAAACATACTCAATTATTGGACGGATAAATAACTTTAGTTTGACTAAATTATTTACTATTTCATTCTTAATTTTTTAATCCCCAAAATACCCTTCTCAAAATACAATCTTGAACTTCCTCTTCTCCCCATATTAAATAAATCGCAATTAAAGAATATTTTAGTCAATTTTAAGAGAAAAATAAATTATTCATATCTTTTTATCAAGCACATAAACTATTTACTATTAGTTTCAATACTTTTATTTAAATACATAACTGTTTATTTATAAAATTAATTTTAACACTTAAACTTTATCAGGTAAGTCCAAATGGGCTCTTAACATTTTATTTAATGACGCACACTTTTTTTAGTTGGTCAAAACAAAAGGAATGTTTACTTTTTCTTTTGATTGATTTGTTAAAAAAATAATGACATATTAATATTTTTAAAATTGATTTTTTTTCATATCTTACCCTTAATGACATGATTTGTTAGCTCTTTAATCGCGATTTATTTTAAATTCTTACGACAATTCATTTAAAAGTGTTATACATTTTTTAAAGAAGGTCCATCTAACTGACGAAAAAGTTTAGACGAGACTCCTAACCTATATATTTATTAAAAATAATAATTATACGAAGGAGGAAGATAATAACATTGTAAAAATTGATTAAAAAAATTAACTTTTAAACATGAATAAATTTCATAGATGATCACATAATATTACATTTTGCATCATAATCATTTAACTATATTTTCTAACACAAAAATCACTGAACTTTGAGATTAATAATACAAAAATCACATCTACTGAAGAATCCAACTTTCGTTGGGTAATAGTTTATTTTATTTTTGTATATAGTCTAATGGGTATAAGACGGTAGTTTTTGCTTTCCTTCCGTAAATGGGTGGTTAAATTTAAGGGATTTTTCGACCTATATTGCTATTTTTAAGGTTTAGGACTAAAATAACAATAAAAAAATTTCATACATTAAAGACTATTTGATTATATGATATATGAAGGATTAAAATAATTACTTTTTATTTTATTTTATATATTAAGGACTATTCAATTATGTGGTAGATATAAAGGATCAAAATGATCATTGTCTCACCACCACGCGCAAAATATTAGCTCAATAGGTACGATCACGTTATGAACATAATCTGGCTTTCCACATTAGTTTTGACAGATTCCATAGGATTTTTAATGTTCTTGAGTTTCATTTGTTATGTAATTGCATAGATTAAACATGTAATATAAACTAACAAATCTACGTAATTCGTACCATGTATTCTAGGAGAGAGAAATGACCCACTTTCATAATATAATGGCTAATTGCTTTGTGGAGATATTCAATGATATATATGATTATTAAACAACTTAGGTCAATTCAAGTAATTATCTTTGAGCCCACGTTCATGAGAGCTTTTTGCAGCATGTCATGTCTAAAGTGGGTTCACACTGCTATATTGATTACCGTCCAAAAATTTTGGATTTTGAAAGAAATTGCTCTTTTCATTTCACTTTACCTAACGATATTTAGTTGACATAAATTTTTATTTAATCGACTAATTAAAAATATTATAAAGAATGCGATTTCATTGGGTTGATTTCTAAGATGATCTCTAAATTAATAGTTATTATTTCATAAAGACACATTTCTTCTTGATTTCAACAAAGAAGGTTATTTTCTCAGATAATACTTCCTCTAGTCCATATTAAATGAGTTGTCGGGGTATGATATACTCCTTAAGAAAAAATATATTTAACGACATAAAAGAGTTATCCCCAAACTATTTTAGTAATTAAAAAACCTCATTAAATGAGGTTAAATATGAAAAAAAAGTCTCAATAATTCTCTTTGAACTTTTGAACAATTTATTTATTTTGAACGATGAAAAAAACTTCAACAATTTACTTAATATGGACTAGATCAAGGGAGCAATTATTAGTTGAGTACTATATGAAAAAACCTAACTCTGATTCCATTGAACTGAAACGATGCTTGAAAATGAAATTAATTGTGATAGGCTAATATATTGAGTGGAATATAATCTTATTAATTATCAAACCAAATCCACTCGATCTTCATTATCTGTCAAGAAAGATAGTCTACTTCTTTTATCATCTATTTTTGGTTGTGATGAAGGATGACATTCAACTTCTCCTCACGTTTAGGGTCCTATCCTATTTTGGAACCTTTGAAGCTACTCTTAGCAATCTATTTGTACTATTTTTCTTTATATTTAAGTTTAATTGAGACAAGCTGGCCATGTTACGACTTACAAACTATAATTACAACTTTGTAACAGGAATAGAGTGTGTTTGATACGGATGAAAATATTTCTCAAAAAAATATTTTTTGATTTTCTTATATTTGTGGTTAAATTATTTTGGAAAATATCTTTTTCAGAAAAATGACTTCTATAATGAAAGTAAAAAAAATAAGTTTCATAAGGTCATTGTCTCCTTTTTACCCACCTAACATCCCCAATCCCCCATCTCACCCCACCCAGCCCAATCTTGACCATCCCACCCCACTCCCACCATCTCTCCCTATCCCATCCCGCTCACAAAGTAAATATTTTAGAATAATATTTTCTTGTTTACTTACCAATTACTAGAAAAACACTAGAAAATAAGTAAGAAATTCACTTATTTTCCATGGAAAATTTTATCTTTCCTACCATTCATGGGCGGAGCTAGTAAGGGTCCAGGGGTTCATTCGAACCACTTTTGACGAAAAGTTACATTGTTTATATATGATGAAAATTATGTTTTATGCATATATAGTAAATATTGAGTCTCCTTTGACTTTTTATGTGTTTATTTCTTCATATTTTGAAATTTCTTAATGAAAATTTTAAATTTGTCCCTTACCAAACACACCGTAATATTCAAAACTCGTGATTCACGTCATTTAACTTTCCCTATGTGCTTCATCATTTGAAAAGACTTTGGATATATTATATTAGTAAATAGAGACAACTAATTGTCCCATGTTGTAAATATTATACTATAAGAATTACAACCTAGAAATGGAAATTATTAATATTAAAACACGTGAATAACCACTTCGTTCACGATCTTCTTTCTTAATTCTCCTTTTTTCTCCGCCCTTTGAAAAAAAAAATGAACGTATCAAATTGAGACAACATTTCCTATCATATGAATATAAATAATATTTACTACAACTCATAATTGAAATTAGGGATAATGTTCTAGATATGCTAACATACGATCCTAGTTATCATAACTAATACTAATTATGCTATTTCATTTTCAACACATATAGCAATAGTTTTCTTTATAAAATATTTATAAACTTCAACAAAATCTTATAAAATTAGAGATTTTGTTTTCTCTTTCACACAAATCTTAATAGTCGTTGCTCCGCCACCAACAATTGCCTTGTTGATCGTGCATGTATGTTTTTAGATGAAATGATCACACACTTCAATTATTGAGAAACTAAAATGACTCAAGAATGATCAGTCAAACATCCTTTATCGAAAAAGATACATTATATATATATATATATATATATATCAAAATTTATTATTATATAGCACAAATATAAATATCTAATGTTGAACTCCAATGACACAAGCAAATCCTATAGCGCGGGTAAAGGACGATCAACTTCACCTATAGCACCAACATGGGTTGTGGTTTCACACTTAATTAGAAGTATCGGGTTCAAAATCTGGTATGGAGAAAATTTTATTGGGAGCGTCACCCCCATAGACCCTGCAGTGCACGATTTGAATATAGTCGGAGCTCCACGGGCTCCAAACATCGGATAGGAAATAAAAAAACAAAAAAAAAACTTCACCCATAACATAATTTTGCTTCGTTTTGACATGTTGACACACACACAGTGAGTGACTATTGACCAATATCATGGTGCAATACAATTTATAAGGTGATATCAAAAATGTTATGTAACAGATTAAAGAAAGCATCAGAGTGCCTTATAACACAAAACATTCTGATTTGTCAAGAGCTAGTGAGACTGTAAAAAAAGGCACTCCGGTGCACTAAAGCTCTCGCTATGCGCAGGGTCCGAAGAAGATCTAGTGAGACTGTACAGCTGGAAAAATACCACCAGAAACTAGCTAATCAAAATTGACCTCAGGAAGGCCTATGACACTGTGGAATGGGATCGACTTCGTAAAGGAAATGCTCTATGGCCTAATAATTTTCGATGTAACTTCATCAAATGGACTATGGAGTGATTGTCTACACCAACATACTCAATTGCTATTAATGGTTGAGAGCATTATTGAGAAAAGAGGGTTGAGACAGGGTGATCTTGTCTCCCCCTTATTGTTTGTAGTATGTATGGAGTAAATATTTTACAAGGATTATGAAGTGAGTGGCCTTACAAAAAGAATTCGCATATCACACTAAGTGTAAGAGCTTAGGCCTTAAATCATGGTGATATGTTAGTGTTCAATAAAGGTGACATTGAACCTGTTATGCTCATGCTTCAGAAGGCTAAGATCGTTTTCTTTAGCATCTGGGCTGACAAACAATGCTTCGAAATCAAATATTTTCAGTGCCAACATAAACCAACAGGATATTGAAGATATATGTGATGTGTCTGGGCGGGGTACGAGAAAAGGAGAATGCCTTTCAGATATTTCTTCCAACAATGTCTCACAAAAACTAGGATATGATAAATGAAATACTAGATGGAGTTACTGAATGGATGACAAAGGAGTATTCGTGCTCACACTTAACTTCCTAATGGGGTTTCAGCTTCATTTTTTTTTTATTTAATGTTTTAGTTGCAACACTTGTAGATCTGGCAGAAGTTCTTGGTAATTTTAATAATATAGTTTGTTCCACCAAAAAAAATATTATGTGATATGTATTCAGTACAAATTCGATCTGCTTAATCGTTCAAACTAATATTTCACTTTATACGATAGTCTCTATATTTTCATTGATAAAAGCAACGCAATTGGAAAAAATAAAATTTCTCAATTGTTTGTATTTGATAGAAATAAATGTTTTATTAGGTAGATCTTAGGATCACTCGTGGCAGAACCCACACATCAAAAAAAAAAAAAAAATTATTTCTTCGAATCTTGAACACCTTAATAAAATTTTGGCTCGCTTTGACTTCAACACGGTATCAACTCATGCCCTGAGTTTAGAATCGAATTTCACCGTCGCCCATTATTAAAAAAAAAATCACATATTTGACCCATTTAAAAAGAATTAAGCCCATACGTAAAAAAACGTGTTGAAAATATAATTAAAAGGAATAAATAATATTGATAAACGTAACATGGCATACACATGATATACAACATACAATTATTTGGTATGTCATTATATTTCAGTATTTCATATGAAATACGGTAACATACACTCAAAATACATAGCAGTTATACCAATACTCCATATACACCATACATACATTCTCCACATACATATATTCCACAATCAGCAATAACATATACAACTAACATACAAATAATATATATCCAACACATTATTAATGATACTTTTGAAAATCTAAATTTGATTACAATTGCTCTAATTTATTTGGGAAATGGCTAATTAATGAGAAGGGTAAAATTGAAGAGGAAAGAACTAATTGTGTCTTAATTTGCTAATCTTGACAAGAGAAAATTTTATTTACAGTGTACTGAACAAGTAAAAGAAAATGAAAGAAATATGATGTCCTTTTAAGACCAATTAAAAAAAGAAAGTGGACACTTAAGTTATACTCCCCCTGTTTTTATTAATTTTTTTTTTATGATTTTAATTTGATACAGAGTTTTTAAAAAATAAAAAATCATTTTGGAATCTTGTGATCTTAAACTAAAGATATGTAGACTGTATCAAAATGTCTTTTTATTTTATGATCTTAAATATGTCATGTAGAAAGTTAGAATTAAAAAATTGTCAAACAAGAAAAAATACATTTTATTTAAAACAAATTAAAAATGAAAATAAGGCTAACAAAATGAAAAAAAGGGAGTAACACGTAAATTGAGACCGAGGGAGTGTTAAGCATGTTAAAGTGAAATTAATGATGATTCAAATGGACTCCAAAGGTTTTTTCTGTAAGCTGTATTTAGGTTGCTAATCTAATACAGCAAGTAGTTTATCTCATCTTTTTAGGCTGATCGTTTCACATAATTTCTTCCTGTTATCAATGTGGGTTCGAGGGGCAGGGGAAGGGGACTACAAAATGGAGAATTGAACGCTCAACAACAAGGTCAAAATTTAGATAGTCAACTAACTATGCTACTAAAATTTTTCAAGTGATTTCATCTTGAAACGCTCCTTATTCATTTCCCTTTTTTGAAATAAAAGCGAAGAACTTCATATATAAACAATTAAAGTGCTGGTTCCAGTCTGGACATTTACAAATATAAGTACATTGTTAAAGGACATATCTACTCAATTTTGCATACTTTAACGACATATTCGGCCCTTTTTAGCTTATTAATCATTTAATTAGGCCAATTGGTCAGTGTCATTAAAAATAAGGGCAAATTTAGACAAGTATAGGATATTTGCACTAAAGTATTAGTGACAGACATGTCCGCTTAATTTTACATAGTTTAAAGGCATACTTAATCCTTTCCCCGAAACAAAAAATGAGAAGGATGTTATAATGTCATCTCAACCAAAAATGTTGTGCCTGCAAATTGGTCACATTCATGTTGTTTATATATTAGACATAAGGAAGTCAATGTTTAACGAGATATGCTGATACCAGAAGCAGGACTAGACAGTTTTGTTTGCTGAATGGTCTCATTCATATGTCCAGATAGTTAAATATAGGGAATCAATCTAGAAGGCTATTTACAAACCAAATATAAGTAAGTCTTTAAAGGGGGCTGATTCCCTCTATTACGTGAACGAAAAGTGAATTTGAAGGCAGATCCAGTTGAACAACAAGGCTTTGGATCTGCAAAGTCATTCATCATTCATCTTTCACCTCTTCATAACAGAGGGGGCAGTTCTGTGACAACACATACACAAAAAAGAACAAAAAATACAGATGGTGGTCAGTTTTGCTGCAGCAAAAAAAAAAAAGGTAGTGTTTCTCCTGTAAAAGTGGAGTATTGAACAGCAACATAATACCCAGTGGGGCTTGTAGCCCCACAAGTGGGGTTTGAGGAGGGTACGATGTACGCATACCTTACCACAACCTTTTTGGGCAAGAGAGGTTGTAAAAGTGGAGTAAGGAGTTCAAAAGAACAACAAGTAGAAACCTCCAAAGTGGTATTGTTTAGCACCAAGATATGTTAATTGTCCAAGAGCTGACTTTTGCACATTTATCCGTTTCAAACCAATCCCTAACTAGTCATCCTTCATCCTTTTCCTATACACAGAGGTTATTCTGGAACTTTTGCATTTAACCAATTAAAAGATGATTCGTTTGAGAAGCTCTGCAAGTGTGCTTTAGAAGGAAAGCCTAAATGTGAGATTAAGAACTACTAAATGAGAATTTGATCACTGTCTTAGAGACGAGGAAGATCTCCTTACAGCTACTGCATCTAAACAAAGCTGGCACAAGTCAATAAGACTAGGATGGTAGGATCCAATGTCTCATTTTCACAAGAATGGTGAGAAGCAATACCAAAACTTTGCTTCTCTTTGATGTTTTTATAGTATGTTCTTACTTGAGTATTGGTAAAAAAAAATCTTAAACAGGAAAACATTGAAGGGGACATGATCTTTAAGTACTAGAATATGGTTTCTCACCTTTCTTTCTTTTAGCCAGCGGTTAATACATTCTGAATGAAACATGTGTGCACAAGGTAAAGTGGTCAACATATCTCCACTTCTGTATGCAGCATAACAAATAACACACCTGCATACAATGAAATTGCAAGGACCAAGTTAGACGATCATATTTTTTTCTCAACTTGTTGAAGGTGTTTGTTTGTACACTCTAATCAAAATGGAGTTATTTACTGGATCAACCTCTACAAACATCTTTCCAGAAAACCTACTCAAAATGTTGTCAAATGGGCTACTTGAAAACACTAACTGACAGCTGTTTCAGCTGTCAGCAATGTATGAATGGGAATATGGTGGAAACAGGACTGAAGGGAAACTTATGTCTGACAGACTTATTTTTTAATTAATAAGAAATAGAGACCAGAAAATGAAAAAGACGATAATGTTAGTGAGGGCAGTGACAACAGTTAACCACAGAAAAATGCCAAAAAGATATACTTTACATTCTCTTTTTTCTCTCTTTTCCTGAGGGGGTGATGTTCTTCAGATATGCTGGGGGTCTCTAATTAAGACACAGCGCTTACTCTTTAGAAGAGGAAGCTCTCATTATGAATAGCAATTTTATGATGGGCCATTCTCATCTAGACACTGGAACTAAGAGTCAGAAAATGCTTTATGCTGGTACGAATGAGACACAGGTCATCAACAGAATGGGTTAATTATTGAACTAGCACATTTATCAGTAATTTTTTGTGTAAGGACCAGTGAACTTTTTCTAAATGCTAACACAAAAGAGTTGGGCAGGACAGAAAAAAATATATCACAAGGGAATTTATTCCTACTCTCCCATTTTCTTTTTCTTTGAGAAGAATCCGGTCTTGTATTTGAAAGTTGGTAAACGACGTATGAGATCTTGTGAAAGCCCTCTGCTCTGCTCGCCAACAGCTTCTCCTAAAGACTGCAATTCCTGCCAAAATAAAAGAAGACAATTGAAAGGGAATAAAAGAGAATTCACATGATGGCAAAAGATAGAACAGCAAAGAGTCATCTGTGTAAATAACCTGATGCCAAAATTCTTGCACTCAATATTAACTATTTCAAACTTGATCAAAAAAAAGAAAAAGTGATTCCAGTCTAACCTCATAGGTCATACTATCTGGATCAATATCATCTTGTCTCCTCGTGTTCAGATTCTCAGCCTGCACTTAATAAAATAGAAGCTTGCATGAACTCTTGCATACATGATACAACCTTATTAAGCATAAAAACGCATTAGAGAACTAAAAAGTTGTTTAATACCCTGACTGGAGGTGATTCTCTAGGAGGGGATTCCCTGATGCCTGCAGATAATGTGGAGGTCACTTGGTTATGAGTAATGTGGACAAACTATATTTTCAAACACCCGCAAAGAAAAGACTGTTTTATTTATTACTTCATTCTCTTCTATTCACCCGTAAAGATGTACAATCTTAGCTTATGGCTAGAGTATACTGAACATGCACACACCTATCAAACGCTCAAAGTATGAGTCACTTTTTGAAATGGATTTAGAAGACTGAAGAACAATAATATAAAATAGTTTCCACACTCCTACTCCATAACACTTGCTCCTATAAACGTAAAGACTATTTCTACTTTTTGAAACTTTTAACAATCACCAAACATCAAATCCTCATGCTCCACTCCATTATTGACCAATGAAATGCTCAAGTAATCACCACAACATGATTTTCTGAGCTAGCATTGGCAAAATACATAGACATACACTCAAAGTTGGCAACAACTGCCAGTTAGACATCTAAACTAAGGTAGTGACCAGTAAGACAACTCACGTGATCATAAGTGTGCCTCTGTGCCTTGTGGACATCCATGTCCACCAGACTTCATACGTGAGTTACAATCACAGATGACGTGCTATGGACATATCAGAAAATGACACGTGTATTTTAAAATAATTGCAACTTTTTTATAAAAACAGAATAATAAATACTTGACTCAAGGAAATGACAAATACTTTATTCACATGCACACTTTGCATCACAAAGGTAATCAACTGCATTTTTTGGTATAAACAGTTCATAACACTGGTATGTTGGGGATGCATTTTTTGGTATAAACAGTTCATAACACTGGTATGTTGGGGAAAAGCCATTCTTTCAGCAATTACTAGCACATTTCATGTTCTTCACTATCTCAATATTTATGTTCATTCAGCGAGTTCCTTGTCCTTGGTATTTAATTTGTTAGATTACAACCACTAGCCTTTCGTCCATTCTACAGTTCAGTCATCAGTGTAAGAAAGACTTCATTTCGGCAAAGTTTTAACATCTTGGCAGCTATATATCATTGTTCATGGTTATACTTACAATCCAGTTAGAATAAGATGACTAACATCTTCTTTAACCACAGAGAAGAACATCTGTGGTTAAAAATAAAAAAAAGAAGATAATCCCAAGCGAATTGTACCCTAAGACAAAGAAGAGACAATAGCTGTATGACCAAGAAATTTTACTAAATAAATGAATTCTTATGAAATTACCAGCCACAGTAGAATTAAGCTCATCTCTACAGAAATCCTCAAAATCATCTCCCAACTGCAATGATCTAGCTAAAGCTTCATCCAGAGCCAACTGTGATTCAGGCCTTCCAGAAGAATCACCCTTTTGTGCTGATAACTGATGCTCGCTACTGGTTTGACCGTATTCAGAGCTCATATTCTTGTTTTTCCCATTTGCTTGAAATGATAAGTAAACAGTTTCCTGCAAGATAACAATCCAACTGTCAACAGAAAATACTGTTAACTATTAAATTAGGAATAGAAAGATGGTCAACAAAAGGGCCGCCCCCTGTTGAACCTTGTGCAAAAACATTCATTTCATCCTGTAATACCTGTTGCAAAAGAACTTCTTCATAACTCAAATCCCCATCATCAGGAAAAAAATCTTTAAAATTCTCAGCAATCTCTGAAGGGATCCCACCACTCGAATAATGGCTATGTAACAAGCTGTTACTCATTGTAAATGTTTCAGGTATGACTTCACACTATTCTTCTTCAGACTGCAGGATCCTTTCACTGTCTGTAGAATTTAGAGTTGACCAGGACAAAGATATATCAGGTGAAGATGATAAAAGGCCTTGAAAGAAGCTTATAAAGAAGATCAAATTTTCACACTGAATATCCAGTAACACCTGTTTCCAGAAATAGGTGTCATTTTTTCAGATTCACCTCATATACATGTTTTGTTTTTTTTATATAATGGTAACTATTCACCTCATATACATGTATCTAACCTCTTATATAGAATGGTGTACATTTGAGGATAAATGACAAAGACAAAGAAATATACATATCTGTAGAGGGATTATAATGAACCATTCATGACTGCAAACAAAGTGAATTCGACAAAAAAGATTGTCTTTTAGTTTTGACCATCTCTCCCCTCTTCAAACTATAGTACATAATGCCACAGATTCAAAAATTATGAAAATAAGACTACTTGAGAAGGGTTGAAAAGCTATCAGACACTGCATAGGACCAACAACACTCTGCAAATTAATTAAACAAATTCTGCAATTCCACAAAATGCCAAATGCCAATAGCGACTGATTACACCTTAGAAATTATGAAAACTCATAATAAAAACACCACAAGCACCAAGACAAGAAAAGGTACCAATTCAGGTATCGGCAAGTTAAAATGTCATTGCAAATATACAGGAAAAATGCCAAACACTTACCTACACAGTAATAGAAAAGGCCTTTTTGTATTGGTAAGAAATATATCAGGGCGAAGACTATTTGACCGGACACGTGGCAAGTGCAGAAGGAACTCACAGTCTTCCCCAAGTCAGTCGATGACAGCCTGGTCAAAAACCGAAGAATCCTTAGCCACCTGAGAACTTGTCCCCTGATCCGGTTTGCCCATACCGGACAACAGTTTTCTGGAAGGATACTTCCAGAAGGTCCAAAGTACCCCCATCATTAGCTTCCCAACGACGGCCAAACTTCGAGATATCCGAAATTTCATTATATCATGTCTAATAGTCACGATCTTATCACCGTAACGTGCAAGATTCATGGAGTCAGTTACAATTATATTATCCTATAGATATCCCCATCTGTCCACCATTGTAAGGCATCTGATTAGGCACATTATTATACCTACGCTTTAGCAACATTATTTTGTACCTGTTGTTGTTCATTGTTGTTTGCCATCAGTCGGCCCGGAATATTCAATAAGAATCACTCTCTCTATCTCTTTCTTTATTGCTTCAGTTTAACTATTCACTTTGCTACTGTCATCATGTTATTTTTACTAAATTCATTATCAAATGATCAATTGGATTTGGATTAACCGCATTGCTTGTGACCTCAATATTATAAATTTAATTGGTTGATATAGGTCAAACAGTTTGGCGCTCACAGTAGGGCCCTAGTAATTGTGTGGCTGTTCCAAAACAATATTGCTCAACAACAACAACAACCCAGTGAAATCCCACAACATGGGGTCTGGGGAGGGTAGAATGTACGCAGACCTTACTCCTACCAAGGTAGGACGGTTGTTTCCTGGAGACCTTCGGCTCAGTAAAAGCATAAATGCATACAAAAAAAAATGTTAGATAAGAATAGGAAATTAAAAGTTTTATGAGAAAAACAACAAACAAATAACGAATAGATAACAAATAAATACAAATAAATAAATACCAATAACAAATAACGATTAAATAAATAATGAAAGCGTCACAGGTAAAATAGAGTAATCAAAACATAGAAAGTAATAAATAATAACAGAAATAACAGAAATCAGAAGTCAAAGCGCAAGAGATCGTAATGCACTACTACGCCTATGAATAGAGAAGAATAACGAGACTATGAACTAGCCTTCTACCCTAATGTGGGTCCTTCACACCCTCCTATCTAATGTCATGTCCTCCGTAAGCTGTAACTGCGCCATGTCCTGTCTAATCACCTCTCCCCAATACTTCTTCGGCCTATCCCTACCTCTTCTGTAACCATCTATGGCCAGCCTCTCACACCTCCGCACTGGGGCATTTGTGTCTCTCCTCTTCACATGTCCATACCATCTCAGTCGCATTTTCCGCATCTTGTCTGCCACCGAGGCCACTCCTACCTTGTCCCGAATAGCCTCATTTCTAATCCTGTCGCTCCTGGTGTGCCCACACATCCATCTCAGCATTCTCATCTCAGCAACTTTCATCTTTTGAATGTGAGAAGTCTTAACTGGCCAACACTCCGCCCCATACAGCATAGCCGGTCTAACCACCACTTTGTAGAACTTGCCCTTAAGTTTTGGTGGCACATTCTTGTCACATAGCACTTCGGAAGCGAGCCTCCATTTCATCCACCCTACCCCAATACGATGTGTGACATCATCGTCAATCTCCCCGCTGCCTTGCATGATAGACCCAAGATACTTGCAACTACTTCTCTTTTGGATGGCTTGAGCACCAAGCATAACTACAACGCCAACCTCCTGAGGTGTCTCACTGAACTTGCACTCCTTTGTTGATATTGTATTTGTTGTTTTTGTGGAGTATAATGGCAGGGCAAAGCAGATTACAATTGCCACAATCGACTCCAGGCCAATCTCCTGGGAACTCAGCAGAGCATGACTTAGTCGAGGGAGATGCCACCTCATAGACTTCCAAACAAAAGGAAAGAAAACTCACAACCCGGTTGGGAAGAAAAGGTGCAACGATTGGTCACACAACAGAATAACTTCACAACCCAACAAGAAGATTGGAACAGGCAGATCAGCTAGTTGCTGGTCAACACGTGATCGCCTGCGCCACCAAGAGTGGAACCAGCCAGGGGCACTCCAAATCCATACCAGGAAGCTCAATTACTGAGGGACTTCCTGCGTCTTAGGAACCGGAGGCTCGATAACTGGTAGAATAGGTCGAGGAGTGGTGCCCCCACACTGCAAAAGCTGTTTGGCCATGAATATTTACTCTTTTTTTCCGGAGTTGAATTCCGGACCTTGAATAACACCAAAAGTTGTTTTCACTTTTTTCACTCCAAATCACTCACAAAAATCCAAAACACAACTTGGCTAATTTCCAAATACCATTTTTACTTTGAAAACAAAAACTATTTTTTTTTTCAAATTTCAAATGGCCAAACCGACCCTTAGCTCTGCAGCAGACCCTTTTGAGACAGATTAAGGAGCACAACGAGTGTATTGATCAGAACTCGGGGGATTCACCCATACTCAAGGGTACAGATGTGGAAAGATACTCTCAACAACCATGGAAACTAAGTGCTGCCCACTATCTATACTCAATAAGTTCAGAATGCCAGATCTCGCGAAATACAATGGAATCACAGATGTCAAGGATCATGTCACCGCCTATACAACTGGAACTAAAAAGAATGACCTGACCAAGCCAGAGATAGAATTGGTACTAGTTAAAAAGTTTGGAGAACGCTCATGAAGGGAGCATTACCCTGGTACTCGCTCTTGCCTGAAAACTCAATAGGGTCATTCACAGAACTCTTAGATGCCTTCATTAAGGCTCCTACTGAGGCCCAAAAGGTAGAAAAGAAAAGAAGACACCTTTCAGATACAACAAGGAGGTACCGAGTTACCCTCCCACGCTATTTTCATACTGAAAGAGAAATCGACAACAACAACAACAACATACCAAGAGGTAATCCCACAAGTGGGGTACGCGGAGGGTAATGTGTAGCAGTCTTACCACAACCTTGTGAAGGTTTAGAGGTTGTTTGCGATAAACCCTCGCCAAGTAACATACTGAAACAGAAATCATGCTTAAAAGTAAAAACTACCTAACCTTACCCCAAAATTCGCAAATCTGGAAAACTTAAGATGACAAAAAAAGGCATGAAATCATGATTTAGTTGCATTATTACACCTTACATTGATTCCCCTTCCGCAGTAAAATGACCGGGTCACAGGGGTTCGACCCGGGGAAATCTTGTTTTAACTCAATTATGACAGATGAATCATGAGTAAAATTGGAAACATACGTATATGAAAAACTGGCAAGATTCAAAGGTTGTCACTTTACATTTAGAATCTTGAAATACAAATCCAAGAAAAGATGCGTTCTTGAATTTTTGACTCAATTATTCATGAAAATGGCAGTAAAGGTGAAAAAACAGAGGCAGCAAAAAAAACTTACACTTTTCAGGGAAGAAGACGAGATGGGGTTGTTCACTCCGAGTCTAAGCAGGTGATCTTTTTAACTGTGGACTGTAGAATAGTGAAAAAAAGGATAAATGAAAGGAACTGATGAATATTATATCCAAAGAAGGAAGACAATAAGGGGTCCACTTTTCTTTTTTGAGAAACGCTACTGGTGTATAATGGTTCAATTGATGGTATGTTTCACAAGAAGCCATAACAGTGAAAACCAGCCCTACCCATGACTTCTTTTACATCTCTTTCCTTTCTCCACTAACGACACAAATCCTTCTTACATAGCCTTTTTGCCCTTTTGTTTGTTTTTTTGGGGATAAAAGCTTCATTTTTTTTACTAGAGCTGTGCTAAAATCTGCAATGTGTACTTCCATATATTTACTGCTCTTTGTTTGCAAAAGACTATAAAAGCTGGTGTTAGAATAAAAAGGAAGGAAGATGTAGCCTAATAAATGAGACTGTCGATTAGAAATTTTGAATTTAAATTTTAAAAAAAATTTCTCATTTATTCAAATTAATTTAACTCTAATTTAAAATATCAAACGTCAAATAAAAAACATTAATAAAAATATAAAAAAGGCATGTGGACTCTGTAAAGAAGGCAACTGTCCACTGGTCCACACACTTCGACATCGAAAGTGTGAATTTCTTAATGAAAAAAGAAAGAGCATTAAGGGGTAGTTTTGTGGGCTGGATTAATAATCCTGAAATAAAAAATTAGTATTATTTTATTGATTACATTTGATTATTTATTTTTAAATAAATTATATCAGAATTAATAAAATTGTCAAAAATATAATAATAGTATCAAGATTGGTTATTTGGTAATAAACAAAGCTTTTTATCACGTACATTACAATATATTAAAATGATTTGAATTACTAGCTGACTTCTATATTCTCTATGAGTAATAATTTGTAAAAACAACAAAAATATTACAACGTATTTATTTATTTACTTACTTATGGGATGAATCGTCACGTAAAGTCATCAATATGAAGTCGTTCACCACTATTAGCTGAGCTCATAAATAAAATTTGCATACTAGACGTGTTCTATTGAAATTGTCCTATTAAAAATTGTACTTGTTACTTTGATAAGTTATGTTACAATTAAAAACTTCCTTGCACGTGACATCTTATAATTTATATAGTGATCAATTTATTTAGCAGTCATTTGGATATGCGATATGAAATCATGAGATGAAATTAGTGTTTGGACATGTAATTTTACGTTGATTTCATATCATGAGATGAAATCTCAAATTCTCCAAAAATCATAATTTGGAAATTACAAATCATGATTTGGAATTTTTCAAATACAAAAACTGACCCACAAGTTTATATTTTATAAAACAACCCCACATTTATATCTACTTACCATTTGTTTCATATGTAAATAAAATTAATTCCTATTTTACCATTTAATTCACCAAATTCATTATTTTTTATTAAATTTATTTACCAATAAATTTGTTTACTACGTCATTCAAATCAATGTTTAATAAAAATAATTCTTCATCATTATATTGAGTGGACAAACTCACAACAATGACATTAACTTCACAATGAGATAATATATACTTTATAACCACTACAATGATATTAATATCACAGTGGGATAAGATATACTTTATAGTTGTTATCATTATTCACGTCAACTAGTAGCTGAGTAATAAATTTAATATGTACTTTATTTACACCAACATTTATTTGGTCCATTTTACCGTTCAGTGAAAGATATACTACTTCTACCGTTCTATATATATAGCAACTCATAGTTCGGTTCATTTGAACAACAAAGGTAGATCAAATTAACCAAGTCTTCTATTATTTTTAAGGTGAGTTAAATATTCTCTACTCTTTCAAATTTTTATTTCTATGAAAATTTATAGTGATTCTAATTTAGTTGACTAGATTTAGGAATAAACTATGTTTATCCTAGTTACTTTGTTATATTTTCTGAAATTAGAGTACAATGAACATAACTTGTCAAGATGATTTTGAAATTTCAGACGAAAATTCAGTGGTTGCGCCTCCCCCGATTAACAGGGTAATCACAAGCTAAAATTTTAATCAATTTTTTGGTGTTCATGTGAAGCAAGTTTTCAAATATTATGTAAATCGAAGTGAACAAAGCGAATACGGCTTGTTATCATATTATTGTTATTTGTAGAAACGTAAAAGAATGAGTAAACCCCGTGGTTCAAATGCTGAAAAATGGACAGCCAAGGACATATCAGTCCTCATTGATGTCCTACATGACGATGCAAGAAAATATGTGTTTAATGATTCTGCAATCAGCGATCCACGTTGGAGGTCAATCATCGATGAGTTTTGGACTAAAACTGGCAAGCTAGACAATTATGATGAAACTCACATTAAGACGAAATGTAGAGGATTAAGGAAGAATCTAAAGGATTTCAAGGACTTACTTCAGTCCTGCTCCGGATATGGTTGGGATTCTGAAACTAACACAATAACTTGTCCATCTGATATTTGGGCGCAACATGTGACGGTATGTTTGTGTGATTATTGAGTATTTTTTTCTGACTATGTAAACTTTCATAAAATGTGACATTTTATTTTATATTTTTTTCAGCAAAAAAAGATAAAGGTGTTAGTATTTCTAAGTTCAAACAAAAAGGACTTAATTACTATGAATTATTGGATGAGATTTTTGGAAAATCTATTGCCACGGGTAATCATATTGTATACAGTACAATGCATGTTTCACAACCAACAATAGGTGAACCTACTGAAGTGGAGGATGTCGTATTTGCTTTTGACGACAAATCTGCCGGTAATGAAAACGTATATCAGCCTATAAGCGTGAACACCGACAACGATAATAAAAGTGGAAAGCCGACTATGTATGATGCATCTATTTTAATTGATAGTATCATACTTTCGCGATGCAAAAAAAAAAAATTGACCTACAACAACTGAAGGCCTATTTAATGATTTAAAGAAACACTTGAAGTGGAAGAGAGATAAAGAGGAAGCAAAAGAAAAAGAAAAACGAGAACGGAAACAAGCACAATCGTCAACACATAATGAGATTGATATCTACTCTGAGCAAGTTGTGATTATTCAACTGCAAAATCTCATGACTAAGCATAGAATCGATAAAAGGCAATTTTCACTAGTAGTGCTGCACTTTCTTAACCTTAGTATTCGCAAAATATTTATCCATATGACTGAAGAATATCAAGTCCAGTGGATTGAGGATTTGGGAAAAAATTGATTAACTAGTTATGAATATTGGTCAAGCGGACTAGTTATAATCTTTTTGATTAAATGCCATTAGAAGTTTATGACTATTCTATAGTATATAACTATTAATTTTTTTTCTTTAATGTATTCAATTTTATGTCTATTCATTAAAAAAAATTGTTTAATAGAGAGATAGCAGGAGCTTAGGTAAATAAAGTATTGAAAAGAAAAGAGAGTAGATGGAGTAATATAATCGCTAATTTATAGTTTTTTTAATTTTATACTTACTCGCTAACCTATATTTTTTCCTACTTTATAGGTTTCGTAAAAATCGTTGAAAGATATAAGCATATCAAGTAGTGCTAGTGAGTCTGATAGAGACATTAAGGATGTTATTTTCTACATTACAGCAATTGAACATATCGAACATGTCACACAGGAGCATAGGTTGTTATGTCGAATACAACAACATATGTCTAGGCCTGGTATGGCATGGATCAATGAACTTCTTTGTGGACATCACATGCATATGTATGAGTCTATGCTGTTATATCCTGAAACGTTTTTCCAGCTTGTTAGTTTGATAAAACAGAATAACTTGTTGCCAGTTGAGCATCAAACCACGAGGGTTCAAGTTGAGGAGGCTGTGGGTACTTTTCTAACGATCGTTGCACAAAATGATAGTCAACGGTCAGCAAGTGAAACGTTTCAACATTCACTTGAAATAATTAACCGGTATGTAAAATAGTTGTCGAGGCAATTAGCAAGATGGCACCAACATTTGTCACACCCTATTTTCGAGCGGGTCGAAATAGTTCGCAACATAAAAGTAATGTGGCTATGCCTCTGATTTTGAAATTGTTTGTTTAGAGTCGCCACCTAATTTTAAGGAAAATATTAGGAAAACCATTGTAAATGTAAACTCTGTTTTGATTTGCGAAACCTGTGAGATTCTAAGTAAGGGTTTTAGTTACTCGAGGGGAAGGTATTAGGCATCCCTCAGAGCCTATCCAAAGATAGTCCTTAAATTTAGTTTTAGAAAAATGATTAGGGATATTTATTCATTTTGTTTGTTTTAGAAATATTAAGAAGAAAGGTTTTATTAATTTTGAAAAAATAGTAAAAATATAAGGTATGTCATATATATACATCTTATATATGAATGACCCAAATTTAATAATAATATATTTATTGTATAAATAAATAATAAATAATATACTTAAAATATATAAAAAAATACAAATGTATATTTTAAAATCATTTGAATAAATAACTTACTTAATTTATGGTAAAATAAATGTCTAGTATTAGCAATGGTTACTTTATTTGTAGCCACAATAAAAGAAAAATGAATAAGATAATAGGCAAGTGTAGATATATGAATATATAATATGTTGTAAATCTAATTTGGGTGAAATTTCTAATAAGATTAAGGATGCGAAAAATCATTTGAGTTTTAAAATATTAAACTACCCCAAAAATATATACAAACAAAAATATTTAAAAGTCGACAGGAAATAAAATTATCTACGTTCTTATTTTCTTCGGATCAGCGCCGGCTCATTAATTGGAAGACAAAATATATAAAGTTTTTGTCATTTTTCTGCTCGGGTCAACTTCCATCATTTCCGAAGGGCCTAATTACCCCTACCCCTCTTAAGTTTATTTATTATTATAATCCTAAAGCGATCTAAAATAAATAATAACTAACGTCCTAAAGCGTGTCTATCGACCCAACTTAATGTCCAAGAGGCATTGGATATACTATTAGGGTAGGTTTTAGACCAAAGAAAATATAGGCGTCCTAATTAGACCCATCGTCAAACAAAACAGATAGGACAAGCAGTTAGCACATAAAATCTCAAATAAGCCTCTAGATTAATTAATTAGCATGCTTGAAAACACAGATAAGTTGTGAAGGTCATAATAATTATGTGTGTGCATATGATCAGACGTAGATATTGTGAAGTATAAAACTTGATAAAGATAGACAATAAATTTCATTATTTTAAATATATGAAGGCAATGTTAATTACAAAGGCGATTGTAATAAAGAAGGCATGCTTGATAATTTTAGTTATTAACTAATAGTGTTTATAAATCATATTAATATGATTTTAGTTAATAACATGATGAAGATTTATTAAAATACTAGAGATAGATATGGTATCTAAATGAAATGATATGCTAAACATTTATTAAAATGATTTCAAAAAATATAATAAATATTTGTTAAGATCTTATAGGCATGGTTTCTACACAATATAACGTCACATTACAAGGGATATGATTTTAACCAGCAAAATCAATTTTTATCTATGGGTGTGATTTCTACATGAAACAATGTTCTTAAAATATTTACATTCAAAAAATATGCTAAAGTTATTATTTAAACCTATGAACATGATTTCTAAAATATAGAAATATGATGAAATATTTATTAAAGGCGCAAAAACTATAAGCATGATAACTACAATAACTCGTGTGAGTTCTTCCTAATATTTAGAATACATTTTTTACTACTTTGCTGAAAATCTTGGATAAAGATTATAAATATGGAATAATATGATTTTAAATAAAGAGAATGTTCTAATATAAAATTGATTAATTAACAATTATTCAAATAGTATGAGGATTGGTAATTTAACTCAAACGAGGCAAGATTTTGGGCATGTTATTACTTTCATATGTATATTTAAAGGAAGTTCAAGACATTAAACTAGATGACACGTTTTAAATATATAACAAGGATAGTAAACTAAGATTTAGTCTTTCAACGTCCTAACAAACATAAAATCAAAGATCTTATTAACAAACTATTGCTTTAAATTAGATCTAAACATGATATTAATGGCATGATTTCTAAATTTTATTTAAAACTATAGGTATGATTTATGGATTGACAACACACTATATTAGACATGATTTCTATGTGAATCAATATAATGAAAATATTTGACATCTTATAAGCATAACTTAATTCTTATAAAAATACTAAAATATTCATTAAGTCCTATAGACATGATTTGCTATATGATATTCAACATAAAATCTCATGCACATGATTTCCAAATGACTAGCATATTAAAATTTTAATTAAAATATTTAAACATGATGTAATTAAAAATTGTAAATCCAATGAACATAATGTCTACACAAAATGGCATTTAAATCTAAATATGATTATTACTACATTCAAAATGATTTAGTAGATCCTACATATATAATGTCTAGATAATTAATATGATAAAGCTATTATTTGAAACTATATTCATGGTTTTAGTCTTAAAGTACAGGTTATAATGTGGAAATATCATCAAAGTAATTATTAAAATGAGATTTTTCATAAACAAAAATAACACATATAAAATAAACAAATATTTTTTAAACATGTATGATGATAAACGATATTTAACGAACTATTCTTAGATCATTTTTATTGTTATTTTTTAATATATAAAGTAAACATCTTGTAAAAAATATAAAATTTTATATCGTGAATAATGGACCTAAGCATGTGGAAATGAGTAGTATAACTAGATCACATGCATTCAAACACATAAATTTATGATAAACTAAAAAATAAATAAATAAAGCAAGTAGCAAGTATATCCCCTCCCCATATATTTTCCCCAATTTCATTATTTATATAGAGAGTTACTTATAAAATTATTACAAAACCGCATAGAGAAGCAAATAAATAAAGTAACATAAATTACAAATAAAAAATTCGGAGTAGAGTAATAAAATTTCGGATCTCCGGTCCAGGCGAACTCTTCATGTCTTGAACTTTAAAGTTCAAATCCTGCTAAAGCATAAGGAAAATACAAGCAATATACAAATATGTAGCGATATATCATGATTACACAATCTTACTACAACAAAGCAAACAAACAAAGCAAGAACATATTTCAAAATAATAAACTAATATATTGAGGAAAATGGGAACTAACCTGGATACTTCATGTATTTATTTTGACAAGATATAATATGTAAGAATCTAAAGTAAAGACAGTACAATAAAATAGGAGAAGAGAGTACTAACCGGTTAATATGAGTTTTATGTCAATGAAAAGCGGTAGCAATATCCGAGATCCAAACAAGTTGAAGTAGCAAAGAGGCAAAAGAAAGAACTTAAAAAGCACTAAGTATTTTTGTTAAAAACCTTTTGTGTTCTCATGAATATTAGATGTGAAAAATGGAAAGTAGAAAATTCTTTTTTCTTCTCTGTTTTTTCTCCTTTTATCTCTCTCTGTTCTCTGTGTCCGTTTTTTCTTCCTTTCAAATGAAGATGTGAAGTTTCTTTTATAAAGATCAAAACAATCCTCCTCTAGCAAGAAATTCAACAAATCACTTTTTTTAGTAAGACTTTTCTCTCAAAATAGTCAATAAGAGGAGCCCCAATTTCAAAACTAAATATCAAATTTCAACAAACAAAATCCTAAAACAAATCTGTCAATATTTTCAAATCAATCCTTGGTTGGGTCAAACTTAATCAAGCTTTATTTCAAAATTTGATGAAAAAGTCATAAAACATAATTAATACTTTGTTATAAAAGTCTCAAATATCATGCCAAGAGGGACCTACTATCAATAATTGTAAATAAATTATTACTTAATTTATAAATCGACTTATGTCATAATTAGGCTAAATACACAAACTGTAAATTCAAGGAGAACTAATCAACTATATATCAAAAGCCAACCCAAATAACCAAGTTCCAGGGTATTTATTCATTTTATTTTATTTTTAGAATCAAAATAGGATGAGTTTGCAAAAGTGGAGAACGTAACACCGTCTTAACGCTTAAAATCCAAAGGAAATAACAAACATATTGTTACGAATCATATTAGAATAAATTTATTCACTAAGTCATTTGACATAGAAAAAAATGGAATCGAAGCTAGAAAGAGAGAATTCTTTTCAGACTAATTAAGGAGGATAATCAGATTAGAAGCAACCAAACTTATACAAAATGATTAATCTTCAAATTGACTCTGCCAATAATTTTAACAAAGTTAAAGATACATGGACATCCACAGAGAAGACAATACATTCAAACAAACATATTTGGGGCTAAAATGATAATAGAGTATCAACGAAACGAGTTAAGAGGAAGATCGATGTTAAGCCAAGAACTCATATATGAATCATGCCAAACCACAATAGAACCTAATAACACCAAGTCATGAAAAATATCAAATTAACAGAGGCAAACTTGAAGCCATTTATTTCAATATTTGACATTTTCATATTGAAGAACTAAATATGCAAGGGTCTTAATCATAATTATAGGCAAATTAAAAATTTGTTTGAAACTAAAAGTTGAGGTAATTAAAAGAAAACGAACCCGAACGGATCTGTTGAGATCCATCTTTAGCAAACCAAATCTCGAAGCTTCCGGACGACTAAGATCCGCCCATGGTGATTCTCGACGTCGTCGCAAATAGAGGAACTGTGAACTGCTGCTGGTGCGCGTTGTTGTTGTTGTGTGTCGTTGGCTCGCTGCTGTTACAGCTGCTCGCTGGTGGAGCTGTTGATTGCAGCGGTTGTCGATGTTGCATTTCGCCGCTGCTCATCGGAGAAGGAGCTCGCGCGTTGCTGCTGCTCGCGTGCTACCGCCGCTGATGTTCGATGTTCTTTGTTGCAGCGGTGTGTAGAAGAGGCAGCGTGAGAGAGAGTGGAGCGTGAGGGAGAGATCGAGGGAGGCGGCGGATTGGAGAAGATCGAGAGAGAGGGAGGCGGCGTTGTGTTCTTCTTCTCTCTTCTTGGAGAAGATAACCCCCAAAAAAATAAAATGAAAAGGAAAAATTCGTTTAGGTTTAGGATTTGGGTAATAATAATAAAAAATGATAGAATTAATTATGGCCATAGATCAAAAACGTAATGTACGGTTGAGATTAAAATTGAATATAAAAGTAGACTACATTAAAATTTGATTAGGAAATAATTATAAGTAATTGTAAAAAATAAAATGTCATCTAATTAATTACCAAATACATGTTGAATAAGTAAAAATCATAAATTTATCAAATTATAATATTATATATATAAAGTAAATATGCATGTACATACAATATAAATATTTGCGTATATACATATAAAATGCCATATGTATATAATACATACTAAAATAGATGTTTAATAGGTATGTTAACATAAACAAATTAAAATATATAATAAACTTAAATAATAACCCCTTTTATATACATATGTACATAAGACCTATTAAAATACGTATATATTAATATGAATAAGTACAATTACAAAAATAAACTTAGTAAATAACATATTTTATAAAGAAATACTTATGTATATACTAAAATAGATATGACATACATATTAACTAAAATTCACAATAAACTTAATTAAGTAATATTTGTATAAAGAAAATACACACACGTATAATATATACTAAATAATGCGGAAAAAAATATATTTGAATGTACAAAGCTTGTTATTTTCATAAACAAAAAAAAAATGATGTTAACAATATTAACAAAATAAAAATATTATAAGCTATGAAATCTAAAATATATGATTCTTTTATTATTATTATTATTATTATTATTTTTTGGTAAAAACTAAAAATAATTAACTTTATACATATGTATATATATATATATAATTCAAGAAAAAATAATTTTAAAAAAAATGTCTATCTATTAAGATAGTAATTCAAAAAATAATTATAGGTCGGCCAAAATTGGGTGTCAACAGCTTGCCCCTTCTTTGCTTGGGAATGAGGGATGAATTGACGAGCAAAGAAATTTGACGGAGTAGCCGATTTTGTCCGACCGATGAGATAACCTTAGAGGAACCTAATAAAATGAATGGGAGTTGAAAAAATATTGCAGCCGATACTTCAGTTTCAAGTTGCCTACATATCTCTGGTTATACGAGAATCAGGCCGTGTGTAGTTCTGGATTGTAGAATCACAACAAATTTTGATCGAATTCAAAATTTGCCCCAGTGTTGGATTATGGTGACACCGAGTTCTTAAGAGGGATGAACGTATGGGGATGTTAGCACGAATAGAATGAATATGATCAACACTCGAACCGAGGTTATTAGCATATTCTAGTATGTGGGAAATCAGGTTGGAGGTAATTCTAAAAAAACAAACTCGGAATGAGAAATGCTCCATAGTAATTTCTACTAAAGACCTATGGTAGAGAAAAGAATGGGAATTTTCAAAATAAATTGCCCCAGTATCGAGTCATGGTGATGCTGAGACATGAAAGAGTTATTCAAATCCAAAACTTGGAGAATCGAGCCTAGTTGAGTTTCAAAAGAGAATCCTTGGCGTAGCTAGGGATGCTTGATATTCCACTAGCTTGCTCTAGTTTGTTGCTTAACGGGAGTTCCATGTAGTAATGTTAGTGTCCTCCGTCTAGTGGAGTGATTGTAATGTAAACGCCTATATCCGTCGGTGTAGAGATTGTAAATGTAACGCCTGTATCCGGCGATGTAAAACTTGTAAATGTAACGCCTGTATCCGGCGGTGTAAGACTTGTAAATGTAACGCCTGTATCCGGCGGTGTAAGACTTGTAAAGTAACGCCTGTATCCGGCGATGTAAAACTTGTAAATGTAACGCCTGTATCCGGCGGTGTAAGACTTGTAAAGTAACGCCTGTATCCGGCGGTGTAGAAATTGTAAATGTAACGCCTGTATCCGGCGGTGTAAAACTGTAAAGTAACGCCTGTATCCGGCGGTGTAGAAATTGTAAATGTAACGCCTGTATCCGGCGGTGTAAAACTGTAATGTAACGCCTGTATCCGGCAGTGTAAAATTGTAATGTAACGCCTATATCCGGCGGTGTTAAACTTGTAAATGTAACGCCTGTATCCGGCGATGTAAAACTGTAATGTAACGCCTGTATCCGGCGATGTAAAACTTGTAAAGTAACGCCTGTATCCGGCGGTGTAGAGATTATAAAGTAACGCCTGTATCCGGCGGTGTAGAGATTGTAAAGTGACGCCTGTATCCGGCGGTGTAAAACTGGTAATGTAAATTTAACTGTAAATGTACGACGTTGTAGTATGCATGCTCCTGATCAAAGGAGTTTGATGGGGTTTGCTATGTACAACCTCCAAATGGTAGAATTTGGACTATTTGGTATATACAGCCTCCAGACGTCGAAGTTTGGACGATATTTGTTATATACAGTCTTCAAACGACGGAGTTTGAATGATGTTCGCTATATACAATATTCGGTGGATATATACAATCGAACGGTGATGGATATATACAGCCTCCGGTCAGCGGAGTTTTGAATGGTGTTAGATGGCGTTCTCCAATCGAGGGAGCTTATTTGACGCAGTTAGACGATATTCTCCGACGGAGGAGTTGTTGACGAGGTTAGAAGATAAGCTCCAATTGATGGAGTTATATTTGACAAAAGTAAACTATCCTATTTATCATATGGGCCCCCCCTTGCCTTCAGTATTTTGATCCGAATCTCGATCGTACCTGCAAAGATTTAAAGGGAAATCCTTTAGACAGCACATCGAAGTATAAAGTATTTCTGATAAATAAAGTAAGGGAAGAATATTTTGGCTTATGATTTTGAGAAGTCGAATAGCGTCTGCAGTCATCCTCTAGACTTGAGGTTGTCTTCCTCGATCTTCTGTTTTCCTGCGCTCAAAGAAAATTTTAGTTTGGGAGGGGGTGTTGATTTGTATCGACTCGCTGATTCAGGCCTCGTCACTGGGAACCTCCAATACCTCTATAGTCCGTCCGTAGTATCTTAACCTAGAGACTTAGTAGGTGGAATAGTAGAAAAGCATTTTTTTTTTTAAAAAAAATATAAATAAATAAGAAAACAAATGAATAAAAATAAATAAATAAAAATAGTAGTTTGTTTTTAGACAAAAGAGTATATCATCATCATATATATATATATATATATATATATATATAGAGAGAGAGAGAGAGAGTAATCCTGGATCATCTTAAGGTTATGACATGATTTGGAGTCCATCACGCTTCTCCATATCCAAATGTAATCTTTCTTGTAGTCTTGTCTTGTGACGATGCTTCTCTTGATTTATTCGCGAGATCCTTCACGTTATAATGAAACCTAACTAAAGGAGAGTTTTCTAAGGTATGACCGAACCCTTAAGGTTGCCTACGTATCCCCAAATGGGAATCAGGTCTGCACGTAGTTCGAGGATAAGAAATGAGTATTATGCAATACAATGACCGAGCCTGACTCAGGCTGCCTACGTGTCCAAGTGGAATCAGGTCAGGACGTAGTTCAATTACAAAAATGAAACTATAAAGGGAACGAATCCGGCAAGGATTGCCTGCCTATCCCGCCGAGGGAAGTCAGGTCGAGCGTAGTTCTAAATACATGGAAATGATGTTTTTGGATTTTCTAAAAGAGGACCGAACCCGATGTGGGCTGCCTACGTACCCCACCGTGGGAAGTCAGGTCGAGACGTAGTTCTGTTTACATGGAATGTAAGAGTAAAAAAAAATGAAAGCTAGTCTTGATGTCTTCAGATGTAGTACTTCTTGATGGAGTCTGAGTTGATTGGCTTCGTGCTCACTGTACCGTCCATTTCTGCCAAGATTACTGCTCCTCCGGATAATACTCTATGAACCATGTAAGGACCTTGCCAGTTTGGTGCAAATTTTCCTTTAGCTTCTCCTTGGTGAGGAAATATCTTCTTCAATACTAATTGTCCTGGTGTGAACTGTCGAGGCTTGACCTTCTTGTTAAATGCTTTGGCCATTCTGTTTTGGTAAAGTTGACCATGACAAACTGCATCCATTCTTTTCTCATCAATGAGCATCAACTGTTCAATCCTGCTGCGAATCCATTCTGCATCATCTAAACCGACCTCTTAAATAATCCTTAAAGATGGTATTTCCACTTCAGCAGGTATTACTGCTTCTGAACCATAAACCAACATATAAGGAGTTGCCCCAGTGGAAGTTCTGATTGTGGTACGATAACCGAGCAGAGCATATGGTAACTTCTCATGCCATTGTCTGTGACCATCCACTATTTTTCTCAAAATCTTCTTGATGTTCTTGTTTGCTGCTTCAACTGCTCCATTCATCTGTGGCCGATAAGTTGTGGAATTTCGATGAGCAATCTTGAATCGCTCACAAATTTCCTTCATAAGATCGCTATTAAGATTGGCCGCATTATCTGTTATAATTGATTCTGGAATCCCAAATCGACAAATGATATTGTTACGAACAAAATCTGCCACGACTTTCTTAGTTACTGCCTTATATGTAGAAGCTTCGACCCATTTTGTAAAATAATCAATAGCTACAAGGATGAAACGATGTCCATTTGATGCGGGAGGCTCTATGGGTCCAATTACATCCATGCCCCAAGAAGAAAATGGCCATGGGGAACCCATATCATTGAGCTCATTTGGTGGAACTCGTATAAAATCTCCATGCACTTGGCATTGATGACACTTCTGCACGTATCGAATGCTATCTCTCTCCATGGTCATCCAAAAATATCCAGCTCTTAAGATCTTCTTAGCTAGAGTGAACCCATTCATATGAGGTCCACATGTTCCTGCATGTATTTCTTCTAAAAGTCTCGTCGCTTCCTTGGCGTCAACACATCTTAGCAATCCTAAATCTGGAGTCCTCCTATACAAAATTTCTCCATTAAGAAAGAAATGATTGGCCATCCTTCTCAGAGTCCCTTTTTGCTTGCTGGTGGCATTTTCGGGATATTCTCGTGCTTCTATCAATCTCTTGATGTCATAGTACCATGGTCTTCCATCCAATTCCTCATCAACATGAAAATAATATGCATGTCGATCATATAACTTTACTTCAATAGGGTCGATGTAATTCTTGTCCGGATGTTGAATCATTGAGGATATTGTTGCCAAAGCATCGGCAAATTCATTTTGAGCTCGAGGGACATATTTGAAGTCAATCTTTGTGAATCTCCTACTCAACTCCTTTATGCAATGCAAATAAGGAAGGATCTTCACATTCTTAGCAGCCCATTCTCCTTGCACCTGATGAACCAATAAATCAGAATCACCTATGACCAAAAGCTCTTTGACGTTCATGTCTATGGCCATTCTAAGTCCGAGAATACAAGCTTCATACTCTGCCATGTTATTGGTGCAATCAAACCTAATCTTGGCTGAAATTGGGTAATATTGACCCTTTTCTGAAATTAAAACCGCTCCTATTCCAACCCCTTTGGAATTTGATGCTCTATCAAAAAACATCCTCCAACCATCGTATCGTTCTGATACGTCTTCTCCTACAAATAATACTTCTTCATCAGGGAAGTAAGTTTTTAGAGGCTCATAATCTTGATCCACTGGATTTTCTGCGAGGTGGTCAGCCAAGGCTTGTCCTTTGATGGCCTTTTGTGTCACGTACACAATGTCGAACTCGCTCAACAAAATTTGCCATTTTGCCAATTTACCTGTAGGCATTGGTTTTTGAAAGATGTACTTGAGTGGATCCAATCTTGAGATTAAGTACGTGGTGTATGCAGACAGGTAATGCCTAAATTTCTGCGCGATCCAAGTCAAAGCACAACATGTTCGTTCCAACGAGGTATATCTTGCCTCATACGGTGTGAACTTCTTGCTCAAGTAATAAATGGCTTGCTCTCTTCTACCTGTCTGATCATGTTGTCCCAATACGTATCCAAATGCATTATCCATGACAGATAAGTATAGTAGCAACGGCCTCCCAGGCTCAGGTGGGACTAATACTGGCGGGTTGGACAAATATTCTTTGATTTTGTCGAAAGCCCTTTGACATTCCTCCGTCCATTTTGTGGCAGCATCCTTCTTAAGTAATTTGAAAATGGGTTCACAAATTACTGTGGATTGTGCTATGAACCGACTGATGTAGTTAAGCCTTCCCAAGAAACTCATCACGTCCTTCCTGGTCTTCGGGGGAGGTAATTCTTGAATTGCTTTGATCTTAGAGGGGTCCAACTCTATGCCTCTCCTGCTAATAATGAATCCTAACAGTTTTCCTGCAGGTACTCCAAATGCACACTTTGCTGGATTTAATTTTAGATTATACTTTCGCAACCTCTCAAAGAATTTTCGCAAATCATATAGGTGGTCCAAACTCCTTTTGGATTTGATAATGATATCGTCCACATATACTTCAATCTCCTTGTGGATCATATCATGAAAGAGGGTGGTCATGGCCCTCATATAGGTTGCACCAGCATTTTTTAGGCCAAATGGCATTACTCTATAGCAATATACCCCCCATGGAGTGATAAATGCTGTCTTTTCTGCATCGTCTTCATTCATCAATATCTGGTGATATCCCGCGAAACAATCGACAAATGATTGCAATTCATGTTTTACACAATTGTCAATGAGTATATGGATATTTGGGAGAGGGAAATCATCCTTAGGACTAGCTCTGTTGAGATCTCGATAGTCCACACATATTCTGATCTTTCCATCCTTTTTTGGCACTGGTACTATATTTGCCAACCAAGTGGGGTAATTTGTGACCCTCACAATGTTCGCCTCAATCTGCTTGGTTACCTCTTCTTTGATCCTTAGACTCAAGTCTGGCTTGAACTTTCTTGTCTTTTGTTTAACGGGTAGGCAGGTGGGATCAATTGGTAGTCTATGTGAAACGATATCGGTGCATAACCCTGGCATATCGTCATAAGACCAAGCAAATATGTCGACATGTTGCCTAAGCAATTCTATTAACTCCTTCTTTCTTTCGGCCTCCAAATGTATGCTAATTCGGGTTTCCTTCACAGTTTCCTCATCTCCTAAATTGACAACCTCTGTTTCATCCATATTAGGTTTCTCCTGACTTTCAAACTTCTCGATCTCCTGTGGTAGATTTTCAGGCATCATGCTTTCATCATATTCTTCTTGATCGTGTTCATTCTTTTCACTTTGCTCGATGGATTCATTACATGTCATAACCGTTGAACTAGGATTTTTAATATGAATGCTGAAACGTATAAAAGGCGAGTAAAAATAAATAAGTAGGTAGAAATAATGAGATAATTTTTTAAAGAAATTAAAGACTTTTATTTAAAAGCGTTCTAGCTTTTTTAGAAAAAGCAACCAAAAACAAAGATCAAGCATGATACAAGCCTCAGCTTTGATCATTCAAATTTAAAAATACAAAACTACGTTCCACACTACCAGGACTTTTGTCGAAATAGGGAAGGACTGACGGTCCAATTCTGCAAGCTTTCTCCAGGCTTGGAATCAACGATGCTCAATTTGCGGAGATCTATCTCTTCCTCTTCTCCAATCATGGCCACGAACAAATTTCCTATTCCTTCCACTATATCATCGTCAGATGCGTGATCTAGAATCGGAACTTGCTCTGGTACGAACGTTGTCTTGATGGATCCCCTGTTGTGGACTCGTCCCGATGTAGATCCATATCCGAGTCCAGTGGTACCTTTCTGATGCTTCAACTGGATGGGTTCAACTATGCCATTGGCCCTAGGTCCAAGTCCTGTCTTAGGCTGATACCCGTATTTCAACATCTCTGCTGCGACCATCTTCGATGCCCCTGACAATTTCACACCAACCGACTCTAACTTCTCGTCAATCCTCACAGCTTGCATGATTTCTAAAGTGTGAAAAGTGGCTCCATCTAATTCCTCATTAACTGGAACAGAATTGACAGAATAGATGGGGTGATTGAGCTCCCCATGAACAGTAACTTCTGTGTGACCCCACTCAAACTTTACACATTGATGAAGAGTTGAAGGGACTGCTTTTGCCATATGGACCCATGGTCTTCCCAGCAGCAGGTTGTAGTTCGATGACACATCCATCACTTGAAATAAAATAGGGAATTCTGCTGGTCCCACTTGCAATGTGAGATGGATTTCTCCAATGACGCTTCTCTGTGCTCCATCAAAAGCTCTCACCTTTACACGACTTTCCTCTATATCTCCCATATTCAAGCCTAAAACTCTCATAGTTGTGAAAGGGCAGATGTTACATCCAGAACCGCCATCAATCAGAACTCGGGTCACAATCTTATCACGACATTTGACCGCGATATGAAGTGCTTTGTTGTGTCCAGTCCCTTCCGTTGGTAGCTCATTATCATGGAAAGAGATTTTGTTAGATTCCAATACTTGTCCAATTGTTGCAGCTAAGGTTTCACTTACGGTCTCTTTTGGAATGCAAACCCCATTTAACACCTCCATCAAAGCATTCCTATGAGCCTCAGAACTCATTAGCAAAGACATTACGGATATATGAGCCGAGGTCTTCTTCAGTTGCTCTTCGACTGAATAGTCTTTCGGCTGCATCTTTCTCCAAAATTCTGTGACTTCAGCATCCGTAACATTCTTCTTGGGATTCGGCTCCTTCCCAATAACTCCTTGATCCAGATTCTCGGGAGTATAGCACCTTCCTGATCTAGTCATCCCCTGAGCCACAGCGGTGTCAATCATCTTGCGCTTGGCTTTTGTTTTATAATCCCATGGGACTTCTTTGGTGTCAAACTCAGCCTTTCTAGCAACTGTAGTGGTTACTACAACTCTCGGGAGATATGTTTGGACAGTAAGAGGTTCCTTTAGCTGAACAGTGATAATAGGTTGCACTGGAGATGCAGTGGCAGCTTCTTCGGCGTTCCAGACAGGCGTGATGGTTTCTCCCAAGTTGTACTCTTCTTCTAGAGAAATCATGTTGACTTCTCGATTCTCATGATTTGGCAAAGGGTTGTTGTTCACATTCGGAGGTGTTGGAGTGCATTTTATTATTCCTCTTCTGATCAACGTCTCAACCTGGTTTTTCAAGCCATAACAATCTTCTGTGTCATGCCCTTGGATTCTCGAGTGGTAAGCGCATCGCTTGTTTCCATCAAAATTGTAAGGGATTGGGTCGGGGAGTTTTCCCTCAACTGGCTGTAGTACTCCTGCTATCCTTAACCTTTCAAACAATTGAGCATAAGGTTCGGCAATGGGTGTATAGGTGCGAGTATTTCTGGCTTCGAGATTTGGACGTGGTCTTGGCACATATGCTGGTCTGTTTTGGTGGGTTGGTGCTTGGAGTGGGACATGTGGTCTTGTTGGACTTTGGTATGTTGGTGCTCGAGGTGGATTATAGTGTGGTCGGGTATTATATACTGGATACGAGGTGTATGGAGTATGTGCAACAATTTGGGGATTGTTGGGGTATTGGTGGGATTGTCCTCCATGTTGGTAATTGACGACTGAAACATCCTCCTTTTTCTTCTTGATGCCACCAATGGATCCTGATTGTATGGCCTTACTTGCAGCTTGCAATGCAGCCATGGACTGAATTTTACTTGATTTGATGCCTTCCTCTATAAAATCTCCCATCTTGACCAATTCTGCAAACTTTTGGCCCATCATTGACATCATCTTGTCAAAGTAGATACCTTCTTGGGCTCGAATAAAGTATTTTGAGAGCTCACTCTCATCGAGCGGTGGTTGAACCCTTGCAGCCTCGGTTCTCCAACGTCGTGCATACTCCTGGAAGTCCTCTGATGGTTTCTTTTGTATGTTGGCTAATGAGAACCTGTCCGCAGTGATTTCAGTATTAAATCTGAAACGATTCATGAAATCCTCAGCCATTTCCTGCCAGTTATACCATTTGCGAGGATCCTGGCGTGTATACCAAGTCAACGCTTCTCCAGATAGACTTCGAATGAACAACTTCATTCTTAGTTTCTCATTTCTCCCTACACCGACTAACTTGTCACAGTATGCCCTCAGATGTGCGTGAGGATCGCTCTTTCCATCAAATATGTCAAACTTTGGAGGCTTGTATCCTACCGGCATGTCAATATCTGGGTGGATGCATAAGTCATCATAATCTAAGCTCTCTGTTCCCCTAGTGACTTGTAGGTTTTTCAACGCCTTTCTTAGACCTCGAAGTTGAGCGTCTATTGACTTATCTTCTTTTAATCGAGCATCCTTCTCCATTTCTGCATATTGGTCAACCTCATACGGGACTTTGACCCTAACCGGTGTCGTGAAAGTAGGGGCCTCAACAGCATATACAGGTGGGATTTGTGAATCATAAGGAGCGACGGTGTGTGCTCCAAATATCTGGTTTGTCACTGGGTAGGTAGGTGTGACGGGGTCTTGAGTGGGAAGGTCAGGAGCAGTCCTGATTGCAGACGGATGAGCTAATGGTGCTTGACCATGAACGGGAGCACATTTAGGCATGTTTGGAGAATCTGCAGGAGGCAGGTCAGCTCTAGGGAGGTAGCTGGGCATCTTGAAACTTGGGAAGGTAGTAGCCGAAAGCTTGGCCAAGTCTCGCACTTGACGTAGTTCCTCTCTCAAAATCTCAAGTTCTTGCGCCATGTGAGCCATCTTCTCGTCATTTTGGATGTCGGCTATATTTTGAGAACTTTCAGGATTTTCTACTGGTATCATTATGTTTGTAGCAGCGTTAAATTCTTCTCCACCTGTCATCCTTCCCCTTGATCGAAGGTTGTATCGTGAGTCAGCCAGTTCGCAAGTCGACACAAATCAACGTTCTTTTAGGGATTAACAAAACAAAATAAAAGAAAGAAAAAGGAAAGTATGTTAGTTTGGGAAAGATTTAAAAGTACAACAAGTATATAATACACATACACGCCAAGTTAACGACATTCAAATGTGTCCTATACATAGCCTCTTTTGCTAGAGGATGACCTATGTTGCAATCAATTTGATGATAAATGATCCATTAAACACATTTCGGATTTGGAATAACATAATTTTATTAATCAAAGATGCCTTGGATCTTTGTAATGAAGTACATGGGCAGAAATCTAAAAAATGAAATTACATGGAGGCCATAAGGCGAACAAAAGGATGAGAAAGCACATGATAAGAATGAAACTCTAAGGCCATGTTGGAGCATCATCATCATCACCATAATCATAATAGGGCCCTAGATAGTACTCCGACAGTTCGTCAATCTGGTTCGATCCTACCTCTTCATCGAACCCTATCGAACCATACTCAGAGTGAGCTTTTTCCTCTGGGTCCTCTTCTGGATCTTCTTCCGGATCTTCCTCTTCCGGCTCCTCAGGATCTTCACTTGGATCCTCTTCAGGATCTTCCTCTGGATCTTCTTCGATCATTGGTATCAAATGATCTACTGATCCTGGAATTATTTGATTGTACATTGGTGTTGTGAATTCAATGTGAGGGAGTACTCCCTGCTTAACCCAATTAATCCATTGGTTGTCCGCAACACCCACAATCCCCTTCGTACTTGGCCGAGCCAAATGTCTCACAGTGGTACGCCACACATAATATTCTGGCGTGCACCATTTTTCATTTCCTGCCTCTATCGTAATCATGTGATCCCATTCTAATTGCAAATTCCTTATACGCCCTGCTGGGACCGAAGTGAGATCATCCTCGTGTAGTGCCATATTTGCCCATAATGGTATGTCTTGGACAACTCCGAATTGTCGTAACACTCGGAAAGGAGCATATGGCTGAATACCTCCTAGCCCGACCAGATTAATGAAATAGAGGTGTTGCGTCCTGACAAAAACCGATCCTCCCGTCCAAAAATACTTCCAGTGGATGGAATCTCCTGTGAGGTTGGTCAAAAACGGACGCCATTCTTCCTCTCCCATAGGTGCATCCCAATACCTAAGACGATCATTGTGGCTTTGGATCAAATTGCGGGCGTCTATTGTGTAGTCCCTTTGTGGTTCTCGGCGATAGAAGTGCTCTATTGCCCAGATCTGTAATAATAAATTACAGCCCCCAAAGAAGTTATTCCCCCTTGTGTATGCTGACAATGATCGAAATACTTCAGCGAGAATTATATGCACCAAGGAATAGTTATGCGGTACCGCAAAAAGTTCCATTACAATTGGCAGAATGTTGATATTTATCGAATGAAACCTCATTGGGAAGACCATAACCCCCAAAAAGGCCATCACAAATACCCTTGGTCTCATATGCATCCATTGTCTACGAGTGCATGCAAATTCATCTCGGTGCTTATCGAAGCTCTCGAGACGACCAAATCTTTGGAAAAGATAGTCCAACTTCACCTTTCCATTTTCTGCACGCCTTAGTGATGGCAAGACACGCAGCCCCAACAACCCAAGGAAACCTTCTGTACTTATGGTTGATGGACATATTGGTGTTCTTCCTCTTATTGGTAATTCAAGAAAAACACTAAATTCCTCTAGTGTTGGAGTGATTTCAAAATCCAAGAACTTAAAGGTCACAGTGCTTGGGTCCCAAAACTCCATCAGCAATATAATGAAGATCTTGTTGGCTCGAATTCCCATGAGCGACCACAAAGCACCTAAATGCCTTCTGATCTCAACACCATGCGCCCTACGAATGTTTTGCCACCAATTTTGTATTGTATGGGGGGCCGAAACAATCATCTGAATGTTTGGGAGGTTTTGGTTGATATTCATCTGAAAGAAAGGTAAGGGTATGATAAGTATGTTTATTCCAAATCCGTCATGTGTTCTTTTTCTTTGGATCATTCATAACAACTTTCACAAAACAAATATGTCGTTAGGTGTATAACCTTTGACAAAGGGTGGATTTCCTAATTGCGAAGACGGTGCATTGGATCGCCTCGCCTAAGGTGTATGCATCATGGCCTATTTTCTAGAGTAAGATTTTTTCCTAGATATTCAAGAGTGGATTGAATTTTTGCGAGAAGGCACACTAATCTTATTGTGCAAACTCTGAAACTAAAGAATTCAAAAGAAGGTTTGGGGGAGTGTGAGACACTCCCCGCGTGAACCAGTGTGTGCATTGTGTACGGCCAAAGACTCGATAGAAAATGCAAGTGACAGTGTAAGAATATCAATAACATGTAGTGTTTTTCAAGCAAATAAGGAGCGCAAGTTTGGATTTAGCTTGCGTCCTTTCAAATAACAAGTAATATAACAAATCACAATAAATAAATTAAAGAAAATAAATGCAAGTAATAAAATGAATATCCCATAATTCTAAAACTAAATTTTACTAAGGTTAAAACCTAAAATGCTAAGTACATGGGGCATCCCCAGCGGAGTCGCCAAGCTGTCGCACCCTATTTTCGAGCGGGTCGAAATAGTTCGCAACATAAAAGTAATGTGGCTATGCCTCTGATTTTGAAATTGTTTGTTTAGAGTCGCCACCTAATTTTAAGGAAAATATTAGGAAAACCATTGTAAATGTAAACTCTGTTTTGATTTGCGAAACCTGTGAGATTCTAAGTAAGGGTTTTAGTTACTCGAGGGGAAGGTATTAGGCATCCCTCAGAGCCTATCCAAAGATAGTCCTTAAATTTAGTTTTAGAAAAATGATTAGGGATATTTATTCATTTTGTTTGTTTTAGAAATATTAAGAAGAAAGGTTTTATTAATTTTGAAAAAATAGTAAAAATATAAGGTATGTCATATATATACATCTTATATATGAATGACCCAAATTTAATAATAATATATTTATTGTATAAATAAATAATAAATAATATACTTAAAATATATAAAAAAATACAAATGTATATTTTAAAATCATTTGAATAAATAACTTACTTAATTTATGGTAAAATAAATGTCTAGTATTAGCAATGGTTACTTTATTTGTAGCCACAATAAAAGAAAAATGAATAAGATAATAGGCAAGTGTAGATATATGAATATATAATATGTTGTAAATCTAATTTGGGTGAAATTTCTAATAAGATTAAGGATGCGAAAAATCATTTGAGTTTTAAAATATTAAACTACCCCAAAAATATATACAAACAAAAATATTTAAAAGTCGACAGGAAATAAAATTATCTACGTTCTTATTTTCTTCGGATCAGCGCCGGCTCATTAATTGGAAGACAAAATATATAAAGTTTTTGTCATTTTTCTGCTCGGGTCAACTTCCATCATTTCCGAAGGGCCTAATTACCCCTACCCCTCTTAAGTTTATTTATTATTATAATCCTAAAGCGATCTAAAATAAATAATAACTAACGTCCTAAAGCGTGTCTATCGACCCAACTTAATGTCCAAGAGGCATTGGATATACTATTAGGATAGGTTTTAGACCAAAGAAAATATAGGCGTCCTAATTAGACCCATCGTCAAACAAAACAGATAGGACAAGCAGTTAGCACATAAAATCTCAAATAAGCCTCTAGATTAATTAATTAGCATGCTTGAAAACACAGATAAGTTGTGAAGGTCATAATAATTATGTGTGTGCATATGATCAGACGTAGATATTGTGAAGTATAAAACTTGATAAAGATAGACAATAAATTTCATTATTTTAAATATATGAAGGCAATGTTAATTACAAAGGCGATTGTAATAAAGAAGGCATGCTTGATAATTTTAGTTATTAACTAATAGTGTTTATAAATCATATTAATATGATTTTAGTTAATAACATGATGAAGATTTATTAAAATACTAGAGATAGATATGGTATCTAAATGAAATGATATGCTAAACATTTATTAAAATGATTTCAAAAAATATAATAAATATTTGTTAAGATCTTATAGGCATGGTTTCTACACAATATAACGTCACATTACAAGGGATATGATTTTAACCAGCAAAATCAATTTTTATCTATGGGTGTGATTTCTACATGAAACAATGTTCTTAAAATATTTACATTCAAAAAATATGCTAAAGTTATTATTTAAACCTATGAACATGATTTCTAAAATATAGAAATATGATGAAATATTTATTAAAGGCGCAAAAACTATAAGCATGATAACTACAATAACTCGTGTGAGTTCTTCCTAATATTTAGAATACATTTTTTACTACTTTGCTGAAAATCTTGGATAAAGATTATAAATATGGAATAATATGATTTTAAATAAAGAGAATGTTCTAATATAAAATTGATTAATTAACAATTATTCAAATAGTATGAGGATTGGTAATTTAACTCAAACGAGGCAAGATTTTGGGCATGTTATTACTTTCATATGTATATTTAAAGGAAGTTCAAGACATTAAACTAGATGACACGTTTTAAATATATAACAAGGATAGTAAACTAAGATTTAGTCTTTCAACGTCCTAACAAACATAAAATCAAAGATCTTATTAACAAACTATTGCTTTAAATTAGATCTAAACATGATATTAATGGCATGATTTCTAAATTTTATTTAAAACTATAGGTATGATTTATGGATTGACAACACACTATATTAGACATGATTTCTATGTGAATCAATATAATGAAAATATTTGACATCTTATAAGCATAACTTAATTCTTATAAAAATACTAAAATATTCATTAAGTCCTATAGACATGATTTGCTATATGATATTCAACATAAAATCTCATGCACATGATTTCCAAATGACTAGCATATTAAAATTTTAATTAAAATATTTAAACATGATGTAATTAAAAATTGTAAATCCAATGAACATAATGTCTACACAAAATGGCATTTAAATCTAAATATGATTATTACTACATTCAAAATGATTTAGTAGATCCTACATATATAATGTCTAGATAATTAATATGATAAAGCTATTATTTGAAACTATATTCATGGTTTTAGTCTTAAAGTACAGGTTATAATGTGGAAATATCATCAAAGTAATTATTAAAATGAGATTTTTCATAAACAAAAATAACACATATAAAATAAACAAATATTTTTTAAACATGTATGATGATAAACGATATTTAACGAACTATTCTTAGATCATTTTTATTGTTATTTTTTAATATATAAAGTAAACATCTTGTAAAAAATATAAAATTTTATATCGTGAATAATGGACCTAAGCATGTGGAAATGAGTAGTATAACTAGATCACATGCATTCAAACACATAAATTTATGATAAACTAAAAAATAAATAAATAAAGCAAGTAGCAAGTATATCCCCTCCCCATATATTTTCCCCAATTTCATTATTTATATAGAGAGTTACTTATAAAATTATTACAAAACCGCATAGAGAAGCAAATAAATAAAGTAACATAAATTACAAATAAAAAATTCGGAGTAGAGTAATAAAATTTCGGATCTCCGGTCCAGGCGAACTCTTCATGTCTTGAACTTTAAAGTTCAAATCCTGCTAAAGCATAAGGAAAATACAAGCAATATACAAATATGTAGCGATATATCATGATTACACAATCTTACTACAACAAAGCAAACAAACAAAGCAAGAACATATTTCAAAATAATAAACTAATATATTGAGGAAAATGGGAACTAACCTGGATACTTCATGTATTTATTTTGACAAGATATAATATGTAAGAATCTAAAGTAAAGACAGTACAATAAAATAGGAGAAGAGAGTACTAACCGGTTAATATGAGTTTTATGTCAATGAAAAGCGGTAGCAATATCCGAGATCCAAACAAGTTGAAGTAGCAAAGAGGCAAAAGAAAGAACTTAAAAAGCACTAAGTATTTTTGTTAAAAACCTTTTGTGTTCTCATGAATATTAGATGTGAAAAATGGAAAGTAGAAAATTCTTTTTTCTTCTCTGTTTTTTCTCCTTTTATCTCTCTCTGTTCTCTGTGTCCGTTTTTTCTTCCTTTCAAATGAAGATGTGAAGTTTCTTTTATAAAGATCAAAACAATCCTCCTCTAGCAAGAAATTCAACAAATCACTTTTTTTAGTAAGACTTTTCTCTCAAAATAGTCAATAAGAGGAGCCCCAATTTCAAAACTAAATATCAAATTTCAACAAACAAAATCCTAAAACAAATCTGTCAATATTTTCAAATCAATCCTTGGTTGGGTCAAACTTAATCAAGCTTTATTTCAAAATTTGATGAAAAAGTCATAAAACATAATTAATACTTTGTTATAAAAGTCTCAAATATCATGCCAAGAGGGACCTACTATCAATAATTGTAAATAAATTATTACTTAATTTATAAATCGACTTATGTCATAATTAGGCTAAATACACAAACTGTAAATTCAAGGAGAACTAATCAACTATATATCAAAAGCCAACCCAAATAACCAAGTTCCAGGGTATTTATTCATTTTATTTTATTTTTAGAATCAAAATAGGATGAGTTTGCAAAAGTGGAGAACGTAACACCGTCTTAACGCTTAAAATCCAAAGGAAATAACAAACATATTGTTACGAATCATATTAGAATAAATTTATTCACTAAGTCATTTGACATAGAAAAAAATGGAATCGAAGCTAGAAAGAGAGAATTCTTTTCAGACTAATTAAGGAGGATAATCAGATTAGAAGTAACCAAACTTATACAAAATGATTAATCTTCAAATTGACTCTGCCAATAATTTTAACAAAGTTAAAGATACATGGACATCCACAGAGAAGACAATACATTCAAACAAACATATTTGGGGCTAAAATGATAATAGAGTATCAACGAAACGAGTTAAGAGGAAGATCGATGTTAAGCCAAGAACTCATATATGAATCATGCCAAACCACAATAGAACCTAATAACACCAAGTCATGAAAAATATCAAATTAACAGAGGCAAACTTGAAGCCATTTATTTCAATATTTGACATTTTCATATTGAAGAACTAAATATGCAAGGGTCTTAATCATAATTATAGGCAAATTAAAAATTTGTTTGAAACTAAAAGTTGAGGTAATTAAAAGAAAACGAACCCGAACGGATCTGTTGAGATCCATCTTTAGCAAACCAAATCTCGAAGCTTCCGGACGACTAAGATCCGCCCATGGTGATTCTCGACGTCGTCGCAAATAGAGGAACTGTGAACTGCTGCTGGTGCGCGTTGTTGTTGTTGTGTGTCGTTGGCTCGCTGCTGTTACAGCTGCTCGCTGGTGGAGCTGTTGATTGCAGCGGTTGTCGATGTTGCATTTCGCCACTGCTCATCGGAGAAGGAGCTCGCGCGTTGCTGCTGCTCGCGTGCTACCGCCGCTGATGTTCGATGTTCTTTGTTGCAGCGGTGTGTAGAAGAGGCAGCGTGAGAGAGAGTGGAGCGTGAGGGAGAGATCGAGGGAGGCGGCGGATTGGAGAAGATCGAGAGAGAGGGAGGCGGCGCTGTGTTCTTCTTCTCTCTTCTTGGAGAAGATAACCCCAAAAAAAATAAAATGAAAAGGAAAAATTCGTTTAGGTTTAGGATTTGGGTAATAATAATAAAAAATGATAGAATTAATTATGGCCATAGATCAAAAACGTAATGTACGGTTGAGATTAAAATTGAATATAAAAGTAGACTACATTAAAATTTGATTAGGAAATAATTATAAGTAATTGTAAAAAATAAAATGTCATCTAATTAATTACCAAATACATGTTGAATAAGTAAAAATCATAAATTTATCAAATTATAATATTATATATATAAAGTAAATATGCATGTACATACAATATAAATATTTGCGTATATACATATAAAATGCCATATGTATATAATACATACTAAAATAGATGTTTAATAGGTATGTTAACATAAACAAATTAAAATATATAATAAACTTAAATAATAACCCCTTTTATATACATATGTACATAAGACCTATTAAAATACGTATATATTAATATGAATAAGTACAATTACAAAAATAAACTTAGTAAATAACATATTTTATAAAGAAATACTTATGTATATACTAAAATAGATATGACATACATATTAACTAAAATTCACAATAAACTTAATTAAGTAATATTTGTATAAAGAAAATACACACACGTATAATATATACTAAATAATGCGGAAAAAAATATATTTGAATGTACAAATCTTGTTATTTTCATAAACAAAAAAAAAATGATGTTAACAATATTAACAAAATAAAAATATTATAAGCTATGAAATCTAAAATATATGATTCTTTTATTATTATTATTATTATTATTATTTTTTGGTAAAAACTAAAAATAATTAACTTTATACATATGTATATATATATATAATTCAAGAAAAAATAATTTTAAAAAAAATGTCTATCTATTAAGATAGTAATTCAAAAAATAATTATAGGTCGGCCAAAATTGGGTGTCAACAACATTTATACAACCAAAAAATATGACAGGTGTATATACAAAATTCGACACAGTACTCGATTTTAACCTTGATATAAGGTAAAATTCCAACTACATTAATAAATTTATTTTATGGCCTTGATAAATGCTCACTTATATTATATGTGCAATTTATTAATATTCAGTTACACATAACGCTTTTAATTTATTTTATGCTCACTAAACTAATATTGATGTATTCTTCATTTGGTAGGATTGTGTTGGGGCGATTGATGGAACATATATAGAAAGGGAGGTTCCTAAAGCAGTGGAACAAGCATATCGTAATCGCAAAGGAAGAACATCACAAAATGTCTTATGTGCTTGTGATTTTGATATGCGATTTACCTTCGTTGCTGCTGGTTGGAAAGGTATTGCACATGATAGTAAAGTGCTTGAGAATGCACTTGTTGAGCCAACGTCACAATTTCCATTTCCACCACATGGTAACTTTAAATTACATCCTTACTAATTTCAATCATTTTAAAAACTCATCGCTTAGAATTAGTATTATTTGTTTACACAATGCTATCTTATTTGTTGGTAGATAAATATTATGTTGTTGATCCTGATTTTTGAAACACGAAAGGATTTTTAGCTCCATACGATAGAGTATGCTGGTCAGGCCCTTCCCCGGACCCTGCGCATAGCGGGAGCCTTAGTGCACCGGGCTGCCCTTTTATACAAAGGAGTATGCTATCATTTGCAAGATTACAGAGGAAGTGAAAGAGAGCCTCAGAACGCCAAATAATTGTTTAACTATAGGCATTCATCTCTGCGCAATGTTATTGAATGAACTTTTGGAGATTGTAAAAATAGATTCAGAATACTGAAATAAGGCATGAACCATTATGATATTGATACACAAGTGATAATTGTCATAACTTGTGCAATGTTACATGATTTCTTGCGAGAATACCAAAGGAGTGATGAAATATTTATGGTGAACATGAAGATATAGTTACTGATGACTTGACCAACAAATGGCTCAAAATAGCAATGTTGGTTCGTCTTCTTGGTCATATGATCGAGAAATGCAAGTTCACCATGAGGAGCTTGCCTGTACTATGTGGGAGGATTATATTAAAGACTAGTACACTACAACTTATGTTTAATTTTATTTTTTGTTGAATTAATTAAGATTTGATCAACAATTGTTCTATTTTTTTAAGAATAGTTTTCGTATAGCATATTATGCGATTTGATAAATTTTTATTTATTTGGTAAGATTGAATATAGAATTGAGACAGTTTTAATAGTTATACTACTTATGGGGTTGACATAAAAAGTTCACATCGCATGTCCAAATAAAGCTTCAATTTCATCTCATAATTTCGTATCATGATTTTATATCGCACGGCCAAACGGGCCTTCGTATAATCCAATCCATTTTAATTTATTTAAATTCCATTTAATGCTCCATTTTATAATCCTAGTTCTATTCAAGCTATTTGAGTCCAAGTTTTCTACATGTGTTCGATTGGGACTGTCCTATTACACTTATTTTGTTGAATTTTTCTTGTGAGAGCGTATGTTCTATGCATACAAGTTATCTTGTTTGAGATGTTATGTTAAGTAAAAATGTTATTTAGTATGAGATGAGTTTATTGGGATACTAAAAGTCCAACTTTTGAAGGAAGCTAATGTCCCTCAAGGATTTAAGAAATCTTTGTCAATGTTGACTTAAATATCGGATTATGGAATAAGGTGGCCAAAAACAAGATGTAGTTGCAGTTGAAGCTTGTGTTTTTCACTTTGTCTCACAATACTTATCACATAAAACTTGCATCAAAATATGATTATTGCTAAATCACCTTCCAAAATGTGACTATATAGGAAGTAAGGGAAATGTGAAACATCATTATTGCATTCAAGATTTATTTATTGGAGAAAACAAATTTGTGATGAGCTACTACATTTACCTCTTTTGACTTTTATACTCTTTCTTTTTACAATGTATCTTTTTGACCTATGTCGAAACTTTAGTCAACAATTTACTCATTGTGACATTTTACTCGAAAACTAATTGTTTCTTTTCTTTTATGAAGACATTCCAAACAGTTCATGATCGTTCAATTTCCTAAATTTTCTATTAGTTGTTCATTTTGTGTTCTATTCAAGATAATGTTGAAGTATCTAATTTCGACTCTTTTCCTGTGCATTTCTAAAGTTATCTTGATAATCTACCCTTAAATGACACAAGGGCAATATAGTCTTTTCATGTACTTAAACTTTCCTAAAACTGGTCACCAGAACCAAAGTTAAAAAAAAGAAGTTATATCTCTTCTAATGTCACAACTCACAACACAAGCTAGTCATAGCAACCCGACTAACAATCTGGATGCAAGAGCAAATGAAGTTGCTTAAAAGAACGAATGTGACATAGGGTTTTATGGAACATGAAATCTGGAAATATGTCTATTACAGTCCTTAAGAAACTCTTGATGAAAAGAACGCGTAGAAAAGTAAAAAAAGGAGGCACAACTACCTTGTCAAATTGTCAAAAGCCACAACTATAGGCAGCTGTTTTGTGTTGAAACATGATAACGCGTAGAAAATTTTCACGCGTTTTCTTCTCCTATAAATAGAGGGCCTCCTCGCCTCATTTACCTCATCCCAGAAAGAGAGAGTAAGAATACAAAGAGAGTTATACACCAGGATAAATATTGTAGTCTTGAGTGTCCTCTTTAGTAATTGGTCCTTTTAGAAAGAGAGAAGTGTTAATTGTTGTTTTCTCCTTGTATTTGAGAACAGTGTACTCCATATTTTATAGTGAGATACTTCTACCCCGTGGTTTTTCCCTTCAATCAGTTAGAGGGGTTTTCACGTAAAATTCTCGTGTCCAATTTATTTTCATTATTTTCATCATATCAAACTTTAGTTGTGGTGCTTTCTCCCCCAACAGTGGTATCAGAGCCCTCGGTTATTCTGTCTATTTTATGCGAAGGTACTATCTGTGAATAAGTAACTTTTCGTGAATAGTAAAATTTGGTGAATAGTACTATTCACGTGAATAGTAAATTTCGGTGACGGTACAGTTTGTCACGATTGTTCGCAAAAATATTCTGAAACGATCTAGAAGGGTGTGAAACAAATAACAATGTCGAGTACAACAAAGTTTGACGTTGAAAAGTTCAATAAGACTAATTTCTCATTGTGGAAAATGAAAATAAAAGCGATATTGAGAAAAGACAATTGCTTAGCTGCAATTGAAGGCATGCCCACAGACTTTGTTAATGAAAGCAAGTGGAACGACATAGACAGCAACGCAGTTGCTAATCTACACTTGGCACTAGCTGATCAAGTGTTGCTTAGTGTAGCTGAAAAGCGGACGGCGAAGGAAATATGGGATACTCTTATAGGGTTGTATGAGGCCAAGTCTTTGCATAATAAAATCTTCTTAAAAAGAAGATTGTATACTCTTCGAATGGCAGATTCGATGTCAGTTAGTGAACATATCAATACTTTGATTACTCTGTTTTCGCAACTTACAACAATGGGTTGCAAAATAGAGGGGACTGAACGTGCGGAGCTTCTACTTTAAAGTCAACCTGACTCGTATGATCAACTCATCATCAACCTGACGAACAATACTGACAGTCTAGTTTTTGATAAAATTGCAGCCACTGTCTTGGAAGAAGAAAATCGGCACAAAAATAAGGAAGATAGACAAGCAAGTTCGCAACAAGCTGAAGCTTTGATGATGGTGAGAGGAAGACCATCGGAACGTGGCCACAGTGGGAGTCACAATCATGATAGATCTCAATCAAGAAGTAAGAAGAATATCAAGTGCTACAACTGTGGCAAGAAAGAGCACTTCAAGAAAGATTGTCGGTTCAAGAAGAAGAGTGAACACCCTGAGCCATCAAATGCTCAAGGGAATGTTGCATGTACCTCAGATGATGGTGATATTTTATGTAGTGAGGCAATATTAAATAATGAAGGGAGAAAACGTTTCGCTGATGTCTGAATCATGGACACAGGAGCAACATGGCATATGATGTCCCAGAGAGAATGGTTCCATCAATATAATCTTATCTCAAGAGGGTCTGTGTTCATGGGAAACGATCATGCTTTGGATGTTATTGGTATTGGGTCCATCAAAATAAAAAATGTATGATGGCACGGTACGCACCATCCAGGAGGTACGCCATGTAAAAGACTTGAAGAAGAATCTATTGTCTTTAGGACAACTAGATGATAATGGATGTTCGTATAAGACTCAAGGTGGAGTCATGAGAATATCCAAAGGAGCGCTTGTAGTGATGAAAGCAGAAAAACTTACTGCAAATCTATATGTGTTTAAAGGTGAAACACACCAAGAAGGAGAAGCATCAACCGCGTCAGCAAGTTCATTTAAAGAATCAACGATGATGTGGCATTGTAAACTTGGCCATATGTCGGAACGAGGTTTAAAGATTTTTGTTGAGCAAAAACTTCTTCCAGGGCTCAAAAAGTCACTACCCTTTTGTGAGCATTGTGTTACCAGTAAGCAAAATAGACTGAAGTTTAGCAGTTCCTCTACTAAGAGCAAGAAAATACTAGATCTGGTTCACTCTGATGTCTGGCAAGCACCGGTGGAGTCTCTAGGAGAAGCGAAATATTTCATTTCATTTATCGACAATTACTCCAGGAGAAGTTGGGTGTATCCAATCAAGAGGAAGGCAGATATTTTTTCAGTTTTCAAAGAATTCAAAGCGCGGGTGGAACTTGAATATGAGAAAAAGATCAAGTGTTTGAGGATAGATAATGGAGGAGAATACACTGGTGATGAATTTAATAACTTCTGTAAATAAGAAGGTATTAAATGGCAGTTCACGATGGCATATACTCCACAACAAAATGGAGTAGCAGAGCGGATGAACAAAACCTTATTGGAATGGACAAGAGCTATGTTGGCAACTGCAGGGTTGGAAAAACCATTCTGGGCAGAAGCAGTCAAAACCGCCTGTTATGTGATCAATCGGTCACCATCAACCGCAATTGATCTGAAAACGCCAATGGAGATGTGGACAGGAAAACCAGCTGATTATTCTCGCTTACATATATTCGGAAGTCCTACTTATGTTATGTACAACACCCAAGAAAAATCAAAGTTGGATCCAAAATCCAGGGAATGCATTTTCTTAGGGTATGCTAATAGAGTCAAGGGGTATCACTTGTGGGATCCCACAGCTCGCAAGGTGGTAATCAGCAGGGATGTTGTATTTATTGAAAATAAGATACAAGCAAAAGAAGGTAGCACTTCAAAAGAAAAATCAGAGACTACTACAGTTGAAGTTGAAGAAATAGAAGAAGTTCTAGTTTTTTCTGAAGCAGCACCAGAGCACGAAGAACAAAAGCAAGCTGAGATCGAAACTCCTGAAGTTCGATGGTCAACTAGGGAGAGAAGAGAACCAGCTTGACACTCAGATTATTCTATGGAGAGTAATATTGCATATTGTCTACTAAAAGAAGATGGAGAGCCTTCAACTTTTCACGAGGCTATGAAAGGCCAAGAATCATTTCTGTGGGTGGCAGCAATGCAAGAAGAAATTGAAGCTCTCCATAAAAATAAAACATGGGATCTTGTTCAATTACCACAAGAAAGGAAGGCCATTAGAAACAAATGAGTCTACAATATCAAACGCAATGGTAATGATCAAGTGGAGAAATATCGTGCAAGATTGGTGGTGAAAGGATTCGCTCAGAAAGAAGGTATTGACTTCAATGAGATATTTTCTCCAGTGGTTCGACTCATAACAATTCGAGTGGTCCTGGCGATGTGTGTTATATTTGACTTGTTCTTGGAGCAGTTAGATGTCAAAGCTGCATTTCTTCATGGAGAACTTGAAGAAGAAATTTATATGCTCCAACCAGAAGGTTTTGAAGAACAGGGAAAAGAGAACTTGGTTTGCAGGTTGAACAAATCTCTATACGGTCTCAAACAGGCGTCGAGATGTTGGTATAAGAGATTTGATTCCTTTATTATAAGCCTTAGATACAACAGACATAGTTCAGATCCTTGTGTTTATTACAAGAGATTTGGTGATGAAGACTTTGTTATTTTGCTGTTGTATGTTGACGACATGTTGGTAGCAGTCCCCAACAAAGATCGTCTTACAAATTTAAAGGCACAGTTGGCTAGGGAGTTTGAAATGAAGGACTTGGGACCAGCAAACAAGATTCTAGGGATGTAAATTCGCCGAGACAGAAATAATAGGAAGATTTGGTTTTCTCAAAAGAACTACTTGAAGAAAATCTTAAGACGCTTCAAGATGCAAGATTTTAAGTCAATTTCTACCCCACTTTCTATTAATTTCAAGTTATCCTCAAGTATGTGTCCTAGCAATGAAGTAGAGAGGATAGAGATTTCTCGAGTACCGTATGCATCAACAGTGGGAAGTTTAATGTTCTCTATGGTATGTATAAGACCTGACATTGCACTTGTATCTTCATTCATATTCCCCTCAAATATGAACTCCCTTTATTTGATTGTGTTCTACTTATAACTCCCTCTGTAAGTGCACGAGATTTTTTCTGAAATCCATACCGTATTTATAGTTGTGAGATATCTCCTTCTTCAAACAAATCTCCATCCTTCTAAGCATTCCTTTTTATTAGAGGATTTTGTTTGCGCCCTTTCTTGAGATTTCTTTCCATGTAGAAATCCTCTATGAAAGAAAACTTTATGCAAGTTGGACCTTTGTACATAAGCACGCTCCATCCAATGCTTCAATTTTTTTTGCTTCGCTTGGTTGACCTTTTCCTAATTTTAGTTGAACTCTGTCTGATAGGAACATGTCGTAGAAATCTGTTATCTGCATGTGTTTTTATATTTGTTGATCATCAAAATTTTCCTCGATCTAACAAAAGCATTCAGGAATGGATAACAAACTGCACTGTATGTCCTTGTGCAAAATAAACTAGACTACCTTTTACTTCCAGTAGTATTAAAAATATGTCACAATTCAACTCATCGGGTTGTGCGGGCACCCACTCTATGACTTACGTAGGAGAACCCTTAACCCCTTATAAAAGAATATTGTAGAATTTAAATTAAAACTTGAGTAATTAAACCAGATGTTTATAGAGTTCTGTAAATATACACTTGTACAAAAATAACACATAAAACCCCCATTGATCTAGTCTAAAATAGGTACTCTAAGAGTAGTAATAAAATAAAGAAACAATGACCCAGCTTCCACCATAAGGAAGGAGAAATAGAAGCTGTTGGAGGATCACCTTCGTCTTCACCTAAGAAACATAACTGACCCTGCAACCAGACTATGTCAAGTGTCATAGCAAGAGTAGTATCATTACAAACAGCACATACTGGTAGACATTATTGTTCAATTTTATACCTACTGCATAGTATATGAACAGAAAAAGTAAGAGAGATCATAATAATTAAACTTTTACAAATCTGTCCATCCCAACCAATTAAGTACACTTCTTATTCTCACCCTTAATTCTTCACCGCTCTACTCTCCAGAGTTCCACCACCCACTCTAGTTATAACTTAAGACCTGTGGGTTATGGCCCCACCTTACTACTGTCTATTCGCTCCAATAGTCTCTACCTAACAATCTTAACCACTCAATTATTTTACCCAACCATCACTAGTCTTGGATCAATTGTCTCACAACATAGGGGCCTAGCCATCCCCCAACCACACTTCCTAACTAAATCCGATTTTAGATAACCACTACTACTACCACAGTTACTCGTAGAAACTTCAATGATAAAATTTCCTATCAACAAGCAACCTCCACCTCTAATCCTATGAATATAGAATACTTCATATAACACATATGTCACATCAAAGCCTAATACGACCCATCCTCTTATCCATGAATAAGTTTATACATGCTCACAATTCTTTATAACTAACACGGCTTAACTCATGAGTTCCTTTATAGGTCCTTAATTCATGGCTCATTTACCACTAACCACATTATTACATGAAAATACATACATCATCAGGTCCTCTCATGGGACCATCCACACACATATACTTGGCCCTTTCAAGGACCCAATTTAGTCATAATTGTGTCGGAATATGACACCTGATTCAAGAATGTGTTGGAACATGACACCCAATCCAAATACATGTCAAAATAGGACATCCAATGCAAATATCACTACTAAAAAACTATCAAACAATGACATAAAAAGCGAAGGACTGCATCCCTTTTTTGGTCAAACTCGATGAAAAAGCGACATAGTCACTTCCGTCGCGTTTTTGCTTGATTGTTATAATAAAACGATGAACTGCATTTCAAAAAGTGATGGACTGCGTCACCTCTAATTTTTTTTTTTTAAAAATATAAATAAAAAACGACGGACTGTGTCATTTTATTTTAATTTTTTTTCCAGAAAAGCGACGGACAAAGGGTTCTTGTCCGTCGCTTTTGTTCTTGGTGTTCTTGAAAGTTTTCAGAAAAGCAACGAACATAGGTGTCAAGACCCAAGCCTAGGACCTAGACGTGACACGGTGAATGAGATACTCGGAGGTACCTCACCCAAGCCTCTTAGCATTCATTAAGCATTTCATTGGTAATGATAAACAACTCAAGCAAAAAAAAAGGGATGTAGGGACTAAGGGGCTTCACATTTAATAAGAGTCAAAGACAATATAACATATTTTTCTATGTCCAACCATACCTTCTACATTAAAGATTTGGCGGGGGCTAAGACATGTCCCTAGCTCACCCTCAAAATAAGTTTCTCATAAAATGCCTTAATAAAAGTCTTAAGGTTCTACATAACATAAGCTTAGAATAAAAGAGATGTTGTTTCCGAACTAAGGGAACTCACCACAAGCAATCTTTAAACTAATCCGAGCTAGCCACGTGGAGGAGGTCAAGGAGCAACATCGGTTCCTACATGGTGTTATCATATAGGAAAAAATATGTGTTAGTACTTTGAATGTACTAAGTATGTGAACATGCAATGCCATATATCATTATACAATAAGGTGATATAATGAACCATGCTAGAACCTTGTATTCATTTGAAATACCATTTGGAGTTATGAAACTTAGTCAATGAAATATTGAAACCATCATGAATCATAAAAGAAACTTAAACATTATAGAGGTAATCATGAGTCATTATAAGAACTCATATACTTGCAAAATACCATGAATCATAAAAAGTATACTATAAAACTTTTGAAAGAAATCTTTAGCTTTGAGAGAGCATATATTTTACTTTGTGATAGACATAGTAGACATCATATGATATATCTTAAACATTGGAAGAGGGACCTTGTACCTTTGTAAGAGCGACCGTTAACCGACATAAACTATGTGAGCTATAACATGGAGTACCGATATTATCCCTATGTCAGAGAAAAAATGGGGAGACAACTTGCCAAGGTAGACTCTGTCATGCCTAAGTGGATCCACTAAGCTATTATGTGAATCGGGTACTCACCCCTAGTTCTTAGACTCAGGTACTCACTTCCAAGCCTTGAATTTTTGGGTACTACCTCTTAGAGATTTGGATATTTCCCTCTATCTCCTTTATACCTACGACGGTACGTAGTTCTGGGACATAGGTATTCACCCCTAGTCCACCTCGATGCTAGGTAAGCTCTCAGCAGAATAACATTTAAATGTCATAATAACATAAGCATTTATATAACTTTATCATAAAATTATCATTCCATAGAATAGCTCATTAAAACCCTTGGTTTATAATATCATCATGGCTGTCATGCCCTATTTACTGTTCTATTAATGAACCTTGTTTTATAAGAAAATTAGGTCTACAATCAGTGATGGTATTCCGGGTACCATGCTAATCGGACCCTCCTTTCTGGAAAAATATTCAAAAGCATCGACGGCCTGTAGGGATGTCATACATGTCATATCATAACCTTAAATATTTTATTTGATTCAATGTAAGAATTGTCCTTTCACATTGAAACCTTACTTTGGCTAAGAAAACCTTTCATTAATCAATCATTTCATAAAGACCCCCCTTCATAAACATTTACTTCATAACATTCGTTGGAGTCAAACTTCATTTCAACTTTACTTTATCATAGGAAACTATGTGGGTTCAAAGCAATCAACTTTCAATCATTTAAATCAATGCTATCATGCATGAGAGTGAAACAATTTATCATTTGAACATCTTAAAACAACCCACCAATATAATTTAAAACTACTTTCAAGCCTTCATAGAAGGACCTTGATAAATCATCCATTTTATGAAAATAAGAATCAACATAAGTCAATATAGGTAAATAAACTTCAAATATTCAAGAATCTTTGCATTTGGAATCGTCATGTAAAATCCCATAAGAATTCACCATTAAGAATTTGAAATATCAAGTTGAGAAAATATTTGGACTTCATGGGTGGAAGAACTCATGGATGAAAACCCACATACCTTAGAAAGGAACTTGAAGAAAGCTTGATTCTTCATCTTCAATGAGGAGCTTGAATCCTTTGAGTTTGAGATGATTTTGTTGGAGTTGATTTGAGAGAGAATAGGATGAAGTTTGGGGTTTTGAGGAGGCTAAAGACTGCAAAAATGCCCTAAAAACACGTCCAAGATCGTATATATATAATAGGGAATGGTCTAAGTTTCCCTTACTAAAATCTAGCCAAGACCGCGCTAGGTCCACATCGCGGACTTGTCGTGCACCTCTCTGGTCAAAAAAATTTTTGAAAACACTGGCCAAGTCCGCGCCAGGTCCGTGTCACGGACTTTTACGCACTTCTCTAGTCAATTGGGCATAACCTTTTACTCTGAACTCCAAAAACTACAATCTTGGTGGAGTTGGAAAGAAGACTCAAAGATCTTTAATTTGATAGGTCATGGGCTATAATTTGTTATATTCTAGGAGATATGGGCGTTTGAAGTTGACCCTTATACAGACTCATTTGAAAACTTAGCCGATAAAAATTCTTTGAACTTGACTTGGTGTTAGAGATCTCTTATGACACTAAAACATATCTAATACACTTCAAATACTTAAGAATTGATCCTAACTCATATATACAATTATATGACATTGATTTTGAGTTGAAAAAGGGTCCTCCGAAGCCATTTCCCCTACTTTACCCTAGTATGACATATTTCACCTTTAAACCATGCGGGATCTTACAATAGGGTCCCTGTCCGTCGCTTTTCTAAAAAAAAATTTTAAAAAAAAAACAGAAAAGCGATGGACTAAAGGATCTGTCCATCGCTTTTCCTGTAACATTTACGGTTTCTGCTTTCCACCAGCAATTAAAATACAATGCAATCATAATCAATAAAATCCAATCCAACAACTTAAAGTCTTTCAAATTTAACAACTTAAAGTTCATATATTATCCTACAATAATTTAACATTTTTAAAGTGAAAGTTGGATTGTTTTTAACAATTAAAGTACAAACTAATTCCAACAAGTAAACCAAAACAAACCTAAGTGTCAACATTGGATGGATACAAATTGATCTTGCAAGAAAATCAATTTTGTTATCAATAAGATCAACTAATATTGTCACATATGCTAAACTAACACTTTATCACTAAAGCACACTCTAAAAATTCAAACATATCCTAAGAAATCAAACAAACCCTAAGCAAAATGCAAGTGTTGTACATTGAATAAAAAAATTTAATATATACAATAATTAAAATTTAAGAGGAAAAAATACCTCAACTTTTTTCAATTAGGGCTGAGATGGAGGGGTTGGTGGCAGTGAGCTTGGCAGCGTCGAATATTGAAATATTTAATTAGATTGTACTCTTGCACTTAAAATTTTGTTCAAAAATATTCAATTTTAATTAATTATTTCAAGTATCATAAGTTCAAGTATCTAAAATTGAGAATTTTTAAAAACCAAATAATTTCTAACTACTTAATTGAAAAATACTACAGTTCAAGCTCTTAAATCTAAGTTCAAGTAAAAAAACTCCTAAAGTTCAATTTAAAAATCCTAAAATTCAAGTTTTAAATTCAAGTTCAAAGTTCACAACTTAAAGTTTACATGCATATCATTCAAAAATTCAAGAATTCTCAAGTTCAACATTTCTAAAGTTCAAGCTGTTTTTTTTCTAAGTTAAAGTACAAACTTTCAAATTTTAAGTATAATTAAAGTTCAAGTATCTAAAGTTGAGAATTTATACAAACCAAAAAAATTCTAAGTACTTCAAAAATCCTAAAATTCAAGTTCTAAAATCTAAGTTCAAGTTAAAAAATTCTAATATTCAACTTAAAAAATCCTAAATTCTAAGTTCAAAATTTAAGTTGAAAGTTCACAACTTAAAGTTCATATATCCTACAATAATTCAACATTTATAAAGTTTAAGCTTAATTAATTCTTAAAAACCACAATTCAAGAAACCAAAGTTAATAACTTCATGAAAAATATAAATAATTCACAATTTCTAAAGTTCACAACCTAAGTTCAAATAAGTAAATGCTACACCCAAAACAATTCTAAGCTCAACTTAAAAAATTTGGCCTAAAGTTCAAGTTCAAAGTTTTAAATTCAATACAAGTTATGACAAGTTCTAAGTTAGAATTAGAAGCACTAAATAAGTTTTAAGTTTCTAACTTCTAATTAACTTCTATAATTACTTCTTAAATCTAACTTTTAATTTCAACAACACTTCAATTCAAACTAAAAAATACCCATATTTACAATCTAATTCAAAAAACCCAAAAATCGTCATTCACTAATTCACAATTAAATATACAAACTTACAATGTTAATAACTTTATAACTCCAAAAACACTTCAATTCTAACTCAAAAAAATCCAAATCACAAACTAATTAAATACACTAATTCAAAGTAAAACTATAAAATCAAAACTATAACTTTTTGTTCACAAATTCTCAAGCAATGTTACAAATTAACTATGTTAACAACATATATTCAACAACATAAATGAAATAAACTAACAAGCAATTCAAAATTTTCTCAATTTATAAAAAAATAAAACCCTAACTAAGTTTAACAAGGAGAGAAAAAGAGAAGAGAGAGGGACGGACGGAGTACCTGAGAGAGAGGGAGGGACGACAATGACAGAGACGCCGGCAAGCTACGATGGGGGTGGGGTAGGCGTCGGGGTCGGGGTTTAGGGGAGGAGACCGAAGAGATAAAGAGAGTTAAGAGAGTATACGAAATAAAAAAATGGGAGAAGCTGTTGACACCCAATTTTGACCCTCCACAACACAAATTTTTTGAACATTTTAAAAATAATTAGCCTTTTTTTTATAAAAAAAACAAAGATAGTTCCATGTTATTCTTAACTATTTTTATCTTTTTATAAATTTTAGTATAATATACATATTTCTATATAACTATATCTTTGATTACTATTTATGTGGTTATTCAAAAATCATCTCAAAAGATTTTATTTTTTACTAAATACAATGTTAGCTAGGTTAGTTTAATTATAGTTTGTATTTTTAAAATTTTTAGTTTTTTCTAAAAAAATAATAATCTCATTCTCCCACATAGAAAATTCATGAAGAATTTAGAATTTTTGTAGCTTATATAAAAGCTCATATTATCATTGAGGAGGAAGAAGTGAAGGTTTTTTAGCCACCCAAAGTTAAAAATTTTCCTAACTTGACTAGGATTTTGGACTCTTGTCCCCAGCGTAAAAGTTGTGAAATTTTTTAGCTTTCAATCTATATTTTTCTTCGAGGAAAATTGTAACAACCCCTAAAATGTTGTATGTCGGTATTTCAATTCTCGAACGAAAATAATACATCCTCTGTATTTTGGGCATAACTTTTCATAAGTTAGTCCAAATTAGGTGATTCAAATTTTTAAGTAACCAAAACATCATTACCTACAACTTTCATGAAGAACATATCTTAATATTCAGAGTATAAGTAGATCAAATAAATTAATCTTTGCAAGATATAGTGTTGTGATGGAATTGAGTGTTTATAGAAAAAAATTCATATCTCACTGTAGGTTGCTCCAAATTGGTTGAGTTTTGAACGATATGAAACTATACTTCCATATCTACAATTCTTATGAAGACACCAAATCCTAATAAGGAATTTATCTTATTCAAACGCAGCTCCAAAAAAGAGTATTCTGTTAAAAAGAACTCATCTTACCTACCATGGAAAGATCTAGATACATTTGACATCATTCATGACATAAATTGTCCTCCATTTAACATCATCCATGACATAAATATATTCTATTAAATTTTTAGATTTTCTTTATAATTATTTTATTTATTGTTAGGTCTCTTTTTTCCCACCTATAAATACCCACCTTATTCCTTCATTTTATTCATCAAGCTTTCTTAAGCATTTCTTCTCTCTATACACTTCTTCTCAAATATAGTTTTAGTTTTAGTAGTATAAAAATATTACTCCGGTGATTCTTATATTCCGGGTAGTACACAAAACGCTCCGGCGAGAAGAAAACGTTAAGGGTCCAAGAGAGTTTCAATTCGGAGTAAAGCTTCGGATTTAAGGTATGTAAGGCTTTCATAGCATTGGATTGAGTTCGTCAATGCGCCCAATATTTAAATTCATTATAATTGAGTTATAGTTGAGTTTTATCCAAATATTGAATTCTAAATAAATTAATTCTTCTTCTATTGAGTTTGATATATTTATGCATTAATATTATTATTATTGCTATCTCTCATATTATTGGAATTATTGTTCATGGCTACTTTCTCATGAATCCTAATTGATTTGATGTTCATGAATATTTTTACACATATTTCCAGAGCTCACCAACTCCTAGTTCTAGTTATCAAGAGTCATCTGCTGCCACGAGGATCAAAGATTTTCTGAGAATGAATCCGCTGGTCTTCATGGGTTCCAACGTTGATGAAGACCCTCAAAATTTCATTGATGAGATGTGGAAGATACTAAAAGCGATGCATGCTACAGAGATCGGGGGTATTGAGTTGGTGTCTTATCAACTCAAGGATGTGGCAAATGTCTGGTATAACTAGTGGGAAGAAAGTAGAGGTGAGGATATAGAGCCTGCTCTTTGGGATGAGTTTGAAAGAACATTTCTTGATAACTTCTTTCCCCAAGAGCTACGTGAAGCAAAAATTGAGGAGTTTGTGAACCTCAAGAAGGAGAGTATGACTGTGAAAGAGTATAGTTTGAAGATTGTTCATTTGTCCAAATATGCCTCAGAAATGATTCCTCATATGAGGTCTAAGATGAGGAAGTTTGTCTCTGGCCTAGGCAAACATGTAAAGAAAGAATGTAAGGCAATGCTGATTTCTAACACGGATTTTTCTAGATTGATGGTGTATGCTCAGCAGGTTGAGGATGACAAGAAAAAGGACCGAGAGAAACACCTAAGCAAGAAGGCTAAGTCTGCTGGGCATGAGAATGAACAGAAGCAAGGGAAGGGTAACAAGTCTTTCTTTCAGAAAAGGTCTTCCAATTATGCACCTTCCCCAACAAATACTTTTACACCTAATACCAGGTAAGATCAGAGATCGCTAAGTCACCAAAACTTCCGATCTCAGGGTTTTCAGTCCCAATTAAGTATGGCTCAAGGTTCTAGAGGAAAACCACCATGTGTTAGATGTAGGAGGCTCCATTTGGGAGAGTGTTGTGTGGGAACCAATGCTTGCTACGGATGTGGAAAGATAGGTCACTTCCAGAATGAGAATCCTTCAAAAAGGCAGGGAGATGGAAGTAGTAGAGCTCAATTTTCTTCTACAGCTCCACAGAATAGTGGTAATCATAGAGGTGCAGCTTCAAGTGCAGGTGGGGGAACCAATCGTCTGTATGCTATAGGTAGTCGCCAAGACCAAGAGAATGCACCCGATATTGTTACTGGTATGCTCCGAGTCCTTTTTTTTGATGTGTATGCATTACTTGATTCGGGTGTTACGTTATCTTTTATGACTCCTTACTTGGCTAGTAAATTTGAGATCCTTCCTGAGTGTCTTCTTGAGCCTTTCAGCGTGTCTACTCATGTTGGTGAGTCTATCTTAGCTGAGAGGGTCTATAGAAATTGTACTATGTCAATCTATCATAGGGATACCATGGCTGACTTAGTTGAGTTGGACTTGGTTGATTTGGATGTGATTCTTGGCATGGACTGACTTTATTCTTGTTATGCTTCAGTTGATTGTAGGACTCGAATTGTCAAGTTTCAATTTCCAAACGAGCCTATCTTAGAGTGGAAGGGGAATTCTGTAGTGCCTAGGGGTAAATTTATTTCCTACCTTATGGCTAGAAAATTAATCTCTAAGGGATGTATATATCATATAGTCTGAGTCAAAAATATTAATGATTAGACTCCTGAGGATCTACCCGGAATCCCTCCTGATAGAGAGATAGACTTTGGTATTGATGTCCTTCCTGATACACAACCTATCTCCATTCCTCCTTATAGGATAGCTCTTGCTGAGTTGAAAGAGTTGAAAGAACAACTGAAAGATCTTCTAGATAAGGGGTTTATTAGGCCAAGTGTCTCACCTTGGGGCGCTCCTGTTTTATTCGTGCGAAAGAAAGATGGGTCCCTTATAATGTGTATTGATTATCGACAACTAAACAAGGTCACCATAAAGAACAAGTATCCTCTCCCCAGAATATATGATTTATTTGACCAACTTCTGGGTGCCATATGCTTCTCTAAGATAGACCTCAGATCAGGCTATCACCAATTGAAAATAAGAGAATATGACATCCCGAAGACGGCTTTGCGAACCCGCTATGGTCATTTTGAGTTTCTTATTATGTCCTTTGGATTGACAAATGCTCCTGCAACGTTTATGGACCTCATGAACTGAGTATTCAAGCTATACCTAGATACGTTTGTAATTATCTTCATCGATGATATTTTGGTCTACTCTAGAAGTAAGAGTGAGCATGCTAATCACCTTAAGATTGTCCTTCAAACTCTTAAGGAGGAGGAGTTATATGCTAAGTTTTCAAAGTGTGAGTTTTGGCTTGAGTCTGTAGTATTCCTAGGCTGTATTATATCTGGTGATGGAATCCAAGTTGATACTCAAAAGATTGAGGCAGTTAAGAACTGGCCCTGACCCACCTCTCCAACCAACATAAGGAGTTTCTTAGGTTTGGCTAGTTACTACAGGAGGTTTGTTGAGGGATTTTCATTCATATCCTCACCATTGACTAAGCTGACTCAGAAGAAGGCTAAGTTTTAATGATTTGATGCTTGTGAGAAAAGTTTTCAAGAGTTGAAAGCTAGATTGACTACTACTCCAGTACTATCCCTACTTGAAGGAACGGATGGTTTTGTAATCTATTGTGATGCTTCAAGAGTTGGGTTGGTATGTGTATTGATGCAGAAAGGTAAGGTCATTGTCTATGTCTCCAGACAACTTAAGACTCATGAGAGGAACTACCCCACTCATGACCTTGAGTTGGCAGCTGTGGTATTTGCTCTTAAGATCTGGCGTCACTATCTTTATGGTGTACATGTGGATGTGTTCACAGACCATAAGAGCTTACAGTATGTATTCAGCCAGAAGGAGCTGAATTTGAGGCAGAGGAGATGGCTAGAGTTGCTCAAGGATTATGACATGAGCATTCTCTACCACCCAGGTAAAGCAAATATTGTTGCTGATGCTCTTAGAAGGTTATGTATGGGGAGTACAACCCATCTGGAAGAGGAAAAGAAGGAGTTGGCAAAGGAAGTGCATAGACTTGCGCATTTGGGAGTTCAACTTATTGACTCTAGTGAGGGTGGTATAATAGTATAAAATAGAGCTGAATCATCTCTAGTTGCAGAGGTGAAAGAAAAGCAAGATCAGGATCCCATTCTTCTTCAACTGAAGGATGAGGTTCACAAGTAGAAGGTAATATCTTTTAACAAAGGGGGAGATGGAGTGTTGAGATATCAAGGAAGATTATGTGTTCCAAGTGTTGATGGTATTCAGGAGAGAATCATGAAAGAAGTCCATAATTCTAAGTATTCCATCCATCCAGGTTCAACAAAGATGTATCATGACTTGAGAGAAGTATACCGGTGGAGTGGAATGAAGAGAGATATAGCAGAGTTTGTGTCTAAGTGCCCGAATTGCTAACAAGTTAAAGTTGAGCACCAAAGGCCTTGTGGAGTGGCTCGGAATATAGAGATCCCAGAATGGAAGTGGGAAATAATTAATATGGACTTCATTACTAGTTTACCACGAACCCGCAAACAACATAACTCTATTCGGGTGATTGTGGATAGGATGACCAAATCGGCCCATTTCTTACCGGTTAAGACTACAAACACTGTAGAGGATTATGCCAAACTGTATCTTAGAGAGATTGTTAGACTGCATGGAGTTCCTTTGTGTATCATCTCTGATATGGGAGCTCAATTTAATGCTCAGTTTTGGAAGTCATTTCAGAAAGGCTTGGGTTCAAGAGTGAACCTTAGTACTGCTTTTCATCCGCAAACAGATGGCCAGGCAGAGCGTACGATACAAACTTTGGAGGATATGTTAAGAGCCTGTGTCATTGACTTCAAAGGTAATTGGGATGATCATTTACCTCTTATTGAGTTTGCATACAATAATAGTTTCCATTCGAGTATTCAAATGGCTCCTTATGAAGCTCTATATGGAAGGAGATGTAGATCACCAATTGGTTGGTTTGAAGTTGGTAAAGCTGAGTTGATTGGACCATACTTGGTTTACCAAGCTATGGAGAAGGTGAAAACCATACAAGAGAGGTTGAGGACTTCTCAAAGTCGCCAGAAATCCTACACTGATGTTAGAAGAAGAGATTTGGAGTTCAAAGTGTACGATTGGGTATACTTGAAAGTTTCACCCATGAAGGGTGTGATGAGATTTGGAAAGAAAAGGAAGCTTAGTCCCCGCTATATTGGTCCTTATCAGATTATGACGAGGGTAGGTAATGTAGCCTATGAATTGGAGTTGCCCCCAGAATTAGCTGCTATTTATCCCGTGTTTCACATCTCTATGCTTAAGAAGTATTTGGGAGATCCTTCACTTGTTGTCCCAGCTGAGAGCATTGGGGTGAAAGAGATTTTGAGTTATGAAGAGATTCCAGTTCAAATTCTTGATCGTCAGGTTCGCAAATTAAGAACTAAGGAAGTGGCATCAGTCAAAGTTCTATGGCGAAATCAATTTGTTGAAGAGGCTACATGGAAAGTTGAAAAAGATATGAAGACTAACTATCCTCATCTATTTATGCCTTCTGATGATGATATTCAAGGTAATATTCCTTACTTCTACTTTTGAGTTGATGTTTATTCTTGAGTTTGAGTCATTGACCATTTGAGTATCAGAGTTTTTGAGAAATTGATGTATTGATGATATTCATTCTTTATATCTCCTATTTTCAGCTTCATTCGAGGACGAATGATCCCAAGGGGGAGATATTGTAACAAACCCTAAAATATTGTATGTCGGTATTTCAATTCTCGAACGAAAATAATACATCCTCTGTATTTTGGGCATAACTTTTCATAAGTTGGTCCAAATTAGGTAATTCAAATTTTTAAGTAACCAAAACATCATTACCTACAACTTTCATGAAGAACATATCTTAATATTCGGAGTATAAGTAGATCAAATAAATTAATCTTTGCAAGATATAGTGCTGTGATGGAATTGAGTGTTTATAGAAAAAAATTCATATCTCACTGTAGGTTGCTCCAAATTGGTTGAGTTTTGAACTATATGAAACTATACTTCCATATCTACAATTCTTATGAAGACACCAAATCCTAATAAGGAATTTATCTTATTCAAACGCAGCTCCAAAAATGAGTATTCTGTTAAAAAGAACTCATCTTACCTACCATTGAAAGATCTAGATACATTTGACATCATTCATGACATAAATTGTCCTCCATTTAACATCATCCATGACATCAATATATTCTATTAAATTTTTAGATTTTCTTTATAATTATTTTATTTATTGTTAGCTCCCTCTTTTCCCACCTATAAATACCCACCTTATTTCCTCATTTTATTCATCAAGCTTTCTTAAGCATTTCTTCTCTCTATACACTTCTTCTCAAATATAGTTTTAGTTTTAGTAGTATAAAAATATTACTCCGGTGATTCTTATATTCCGGGTAGTACACAAAACGCTCCGGCGAGAAGAAAAGGTTAGGGGTCCAAGAGTGTTTCAATTCGGAGTAAAGCTTCGGATTTAAGGTATGTAAGGCTTTCATAGCATTGGATTGAGTTCGTCAATGCGCCCAATATTTAAATTCATTATAATTGAGTTATAGTTGAGTTTTATCCAAATATTGAATTCTAAATAAATTAATTCTTCTTCTATTGAGTTTGATATATTTATGCATTAATATTATTATTATTATTGTTATCTCTCATATTATTGGAATTATTGTTAATGGCTACTTTCTCATGAATCCTAATTTATTTGATGTTCATGAATATTTTTACACATATTTTGAGTACAAATGTTGTCTTTTTATTATTTTCATTGATAAAAAGAAAGTTATATGATACTATATATGTATTTTATTGAGTTTTGAAAGAGCAAAAGAGTTGAGTTTGAATGAATTTGAGCAAATGATATTTTGAAAAAGATGTTTTAATGAGATGTAAATGATATTTTTGGAAGTATAATGATTGATGAACATGAAATTAGATGAGTTTGATGATTTAAATTAAAGTCCAATGAGACTAGATGATGAGTTTAACATGAACATATATTTTGGGAATAGTATTAAGCACCGAGTTGGGTAAGAGTTTAATTGAATCAAACCTCAGAACTACGTAGCCAGCGTAGGATGGAGGATATGCCTCTTAAGTCCCAAAAAGAGGACTTTGATGAGTGGATCCAAGATGGTGATGTCCTTTATCCTGGCAAGGTATTGGATGGATGTGGCAACGACATCGCTTCGTTCTATCATCGCTAGCTCATAAGTGATGGTTGCCGGTTAGATAAATTCCCAACTGAGTAAGCATTGCTTATTACTATTATTTTTATTATTATATTTTAAACATGTATTACATATTGATGTTGAGATGATGTTGAGTTTTGAGCTGAGTTTTCTTGAGAGGAGTTTATTGATATCTGTCCTAACCTTCCTGCCATTTTACATACTCGTACATTCCTCGTACTGACGTCATTCGACCTGCATCGTTTTATGATGCAGATACAGGTGTTAGAGATCCTCAACAGGCGTTTCGTTGAAGATCATTTCTTTTCAGCTATTTGGTGAGTCCTTCTTGTATTCAGAGGAACTCTTTATCATTTAATTATTGTTGAGTATTATGTTTCTTTTAAGGTAGCAATGGACATGTCATTGGCACCATCTAAGAGTATTAGAGGCTTCATAGACAGAGTTTGATGATGTAATCGGTGTAGTTCTCCTTAGAAACTACTTTTTCTAAGAATTATCTATTTTTCCTTTGATTATGACAAGCCCACATTAGTATTCTTAAGTCTTCCGCTGATGAATAAATAAGAAATGAGACCAAATGGTTCTCTTGGAAGCCAGAAATGGTTTCTAAGTGTCGGTCACGCCTAGGGTACCCTCTCGGGGCGTGACAAACTTGGTATCAGAGCACAGAGTTCAAGAGTCCTAGCGTGTCTATGAAGCCGTGTCTAATAGAGTCTTATTTATGGGTGTGTCGTGCACCACACTTATAATCAGGAATCTATTGGACATTAGGAATTATTTCACTTCTTTCATAATCTGAGTTCGTGCGATAGAGTTTAACTCTATAAAAGCTTTCTTTCTAATTCGTGCATTTACACGTTCTAGATATGCCTCCTAAACGTTTAGCTAGTCAGAAGAACATTGCCAGCACTGAGGTTTCACAGTCAGTGATGCCTCCACGTAGAACTAGGGGCCAACCTGCAAGGTCTACTAAGGTACCCCAAGTACCTACTGTTCAAACCACTCCTACTTCTTAGGAAGATTTTCGAGGAGCGATTGCTATACACATCCAATTGGTGGCTGTTCGAAATAGTAGCCAGAGTTCACCAACTCCTAGTTCTAGTTATCAAGAGTTGTCTGCTGCCACGGGGATCAAAGATTTTCTGAGAATGAATCCGCTGGTCTTCATGGGTTCCAACGTTGATGAAGACCCTCAAAATTTCATTCATGAGATGTGGAAGATACTAAAAGCGATGCATGCTACAGAGATCGGGGGTGTTGAGTTGGTGTCTTATCAACTCAAGGATGTGGCAAATGTCTGGTATAACTAGTGGGAAGAAAGTAGAGGTGAGGATGTAGAGCCTGCTCTTTGGGATGAGTTTGAAAGAACATTTCTTGATAACTTCTTTCCCCAAGAGCTACGTGAAGCAAAAATTGAGGAGTTTGTGAACCTCAAGAAGGAGAGTATGACTGTGAAAGAGTATAGTTTGAAGATTATTCATTTGTCCAAATATGCCTCAGAAATGATTCCTCATATGAGGTCTAAGATGAGGAAGTTTGTCTCTGGCCTAGGCAAACATGTAAAGAAAGAATGTAAGGCAATGCTAATGATTTCTAACACGGATTTTTCTAGATTGATGGTGTATGCTCAGCAGGTTGAGGATGACAAGAAAAAGGACCGAGAGGAACACCTAAGCAAGAAGGCTAAGTCTGCTGGGCATGAGAATGAACAGAAGCAAGGGAAGGGTAACAAGTCTTTCTTTTAGAAAAGGTCTTCCAATTATGCACCTTCCCCAACAAAGCCAGAAATGGTTTCTAAGTGCCGGTCACGCCTAGGGTACCCTCTCGGGATGTGACAAAAATAGGAGATTGAAGTCGAAATTTAGGCTAAGAACAGATTTCTTATAACGCCAAACTCACGTAGGTTCGAGTCTAAATTTTAGTTTTTCTTTTTGTGTATTGGAGTTCCGTCAAGCTTTTGGGTGGTGGTGAAGTTGTCTTCCGTTCGTTGTCTTCATTCTCGCTGTCTGAAAGGAGGGAAAATCTTTTCTCAACTTATTTAATTTAATTATTTCATGTTTTATATTTAATTTATTCGTAGTCTTTTTTTAGCATGTATTAAGAATAGTTAGATTAATGGTAGAAATTTCTTGTAGTTAGCATGTGTTAGGATTAAATAGCTAGCATGAGTTAAGATTATTTTAATGAAAGCACTTAGTTTTGTTCATTGTTTTTCTAAGTAATTTTCTTTGATAATATAGATTTTCATGTTTTCAATTTCTTCTTTTAACATGATTTAGATAATAAAAATATGCTTAAGTTATTATTTAGTTAGAAGTTTCATGGCCTAATTAATTTAATTCTTTCTTTAAAATTTGAGTTAGTATAACGTATATATTAATTTTGTGTCCTTTAGTTACTTGAATATATTTCTTATTTCCTTTTCTTTGTCTACATATAATATATCTGTTGTTAGTCACCTCTAGGATGCCCATCAATTTGATACCTTAAGATATCATGATATATTTTTTGATTTAGCTTAAAATAAGTAGATGCTTATGTAATTTTATTTTGGTGCATGTGATATCAATTCGAGTCCATCTTTGGACTCCATCCTTGAATATTGTTGAGTTTTGAGTCTTCCATCATCTTGTTCAAATTGTTGGAAAGTTGATACATGGAAATGAAGCTAATATTCATGGTTTGAATATTGATATTGGGCTGTATACATGGAATACAGGTGAAAAACAGTATTGTATATACTGATATACAATATCTATACAATCTGATATGCAAGAAAACAATGTTGTATATATTGATATACAGTGTACATACAGTCTGATATACAGTTATATATATCAGATACATGGAACAAACTGGTGGTATATAATGTTATACAGTTCGATATACAAAAATAATATTATATACACTATATACATTGTATATACAATCCGATATACAGTGTATATACAGTTTCGATATACCATGGAATTGTGCTTAAGGCCCAAAACGTAGATGACTCAACAGCTTAGTCTAGACATACATAAACTAAGTGTCAGGTCATATTTTCATGTATTATTTATTATTTATTTATATTGATTTGGGTTATAATAATTTATTTACTTATGTTATTTATGCTTGCTTAAATATTAATTTTAATTCGTTTTAACTTAATTAGGTTCTCCTATAGATAAATCAATTCATGTTAATTTACTCTTTAAATGATTTTCTACCTTTACTTAGTCATTTGATAAACTTTTACTTTTTTTTATATACATGTATATTATTTTCAATGTTTAAGTTTGATCATTTGTTTTAAAAAATAATTTTAAAGTGTTCTTTTTCTTTTAAATTAATATTTTTAAAAGTTAGTCAAATAATTTTTCAAATCGTCGGATAACCGCGCGTTAGCGACAACTTTGAATGCTTAACACCTTCTCAAAGTGGAAATAAGAACCTCGTATCTTTTTCTCAGAACTTTAAGACTTAAATCTGTTAGGGTATTTTTAAATTAAGTTTACTTAATTTCTTTAAAAAATTAAGTGACGACTTTTCTTTTCTAAAATTGATTTTTTCTCTATAAAGTTGAAATAAATTTTAAACCATTTTTTTTCGACATAACAGAAGTTGTGGCTGATATTTAGTAGGCAGAGAAGGACAGCGTCACAAAGTCCGTCGCTCCATTTAAAAAAAATTGAAATTGTTTTGACCAAAAAAGCGACAGACTAAGCGACGTCGTCTTAAAAATAAGCGAAGGACTCAGTCGCTTATTTTAAATTAAAAATATTATTTTTATCGAAAGCGACAGATAACATCGCCGTTTATATTAAATAATAATTATTAATTAAATATATTCTTTGCACAAAAATCTGCTAAAAAAGCGACGGACATAGAGTCACTGTCCGTCTCTTTTTAAAATAAAAAATAAAAAATATAAGCGACGGACAATGTCCCTTTGTTCGTCGCTTTTTACCATTGATGCAGTCCGTCGCTTTTCTTTTCATTTTTTTCCCACCTTTTTTAGTAGTGTATGTGTCGGAATGTGACACCCGATCCAAGAATGCAAACCAACCACAAACTATCAACAATAGACCACATTATATCACCAAGAATAGGTTCATCACAAAACAAGCCAGCGAATGATCATTGCATCAAGTCTAACCTATTTCCCTTAATCATACACTCCTATGCATATCATATGTTGACACAATTTTGACCAACCTATAACCCATTTTTTGAATTGCCATTTAATTAAATTTGTATTTTAATACTTATTTCTTTTATTGTGTACTTAATTTATATTTAGTTTAATATCCGTAATTTTTACAAAATTACTACTATGTTGTAAATATTATTATTATTATTATTATTATTATTATTATTATTATTATTATTATTATTATTATTATTATTATTCACTAGCATAGGTATTTGTTTACTTACCTTTTTGGCATTAATCTTTCATTTTATTTTATAAACGTTTGAACAAAAAAGTATAAGTTATTAATTTATTGTAAATAATGTTGGATTATTTTGACAATAAAATATAATTTGTGATTTAATAATATGTATTTACTTAGTAATTTAGTAGTTACTTATTTTGGTAGAATTTTATTACATTCAAATTTCAAATTTTAAACTTAATCAAATCTTTTCATATTTGGATAAATCCTCCTCAATATTTTTCTTTCATGGTAAGAATATTATACTCCCTCCCCAACGTCTTTTTATCAATTTCTTCTTCTTCATAAGAGTGAATGGCATCAGCAATACAGAGAGAGAGAGAGCATATGGATACATACACTACATTAAAGATCGATTATGGGATATATATAATATGAGTGAGTAGCTAATCATCTTCTCTGAATGTGAATATTTATATGCGATTATTTTGATAAACTGGTCTTTGTCATCACATTTTTAAAAACAAGTTTGTGTCTTTGTAACATGTTTTCGTCTTAATTGTATAGTATCATATATACTATACAAACGTTTAAGGCCTAACTAAATTAATTTAATCATGAAAAAATGAGATAGGATACAAATTTATGCCAAATCCAGATCCGATGAAAAAGTCTTTTTCTTTACATGAGTCTTTTTAAAAACTTCATGACGAAAGAGAGTGCGTCCTAATTCTTTTTTCTATAAATAAAAATACGAATGAAATAATATTTTGTCAAATAATTTATTTAAGAAAACGAATTTAAACTCAAAATTTAGAAACCTTATCATCTCTCTCTGAATTGTACCAACACTCTTTGCACCTTCGGTGTGCAATGAGCCATCCTTTAGGCTGACTCTTGCTTTTTTTCCTTGTTCGGACAAAGCCTTGAATTCTTCGGTATCCCAATACCGACATAATTCTTCAAATATATGAGATAGCATCTAACTCGAAGGTGCCGAATCATCCCTAGCTTTCTTTAGCTAGCTAGACAGTCTGGCGTTCACTTTTCTTTCAAAAGTGATCGCAATGACCATATTGTTACTTGGATCCCAGGTACATAAAGTTTGAAAAAAATGAATAACATTAAATAATCAGTTAAGTAAACTATAGTAAAAATAGTAAATGTAACTTTAAAAAATAGATTTAAACATATATATATACCTTGAATTCATTAAACATCGTCTGACGGATACTGTTTGAAATCTCCCGCCAAGAGTGATAGGGCTCAGTATATAACCTTCTAACACTCTCCTGAAGAGCCTTAGCAGCCTCCTTCGAAGGATGCCACCTGCAAGACACATAATGAACATGTAATTAGTTCATGAGTAATTTATTAATGTAGTAAAAATAAATAAATAAAATATTAAACTTACGAGAATTCATCAAGCTCAATCATGACTCTCCCAAGTCTGTCGCTCTGCCCAGGAGCTAATCCAGGCACATCATGTGCTTCCACTGGTCTATTAGCAGAAGAAGGTGAAGCTGATATTGTAGGAGTGTCAGTCTCAACACTAGAATCTCTAAGTCTCAGAGTAGATATCTGAGGTGACTGAGATGTGGGAGATGGAGTAGATGAAGATGCTACTCTCTGGGGTCGACCAATAACCTCTGTGGATAAATGGTAGGTCTAATCATATGAAGTCTATCATATCTGTGAAGAAGAAGAAGAAGTGTCGCGTGGTCTGCGGAACTGACTATGGTAAACTAAAAGATCCATAGTCCCAAAAGGCACATCATGAATATGTGTAGGACTAGCTCGACGGCGCTGTATCTCCGGTGTTGAAGAAATATGTCCTGGGATATCTTCAGGATCAACAGGTCTCCTAGACTTCTTTGTACTTCTACTAGAATAGCTAACCCCAAGATGATTCCGAGATCTATCACCATCACCAGATGACATCTGTATGTAAAGTAACAATACAATATATAAAAACCATAAATTACCAGTTATAATCTACCACTCTATTCTTCCTCGCTTGTTTCATTTTTGTCATCTTTCCATTCCTCCTCCTCAGTTGTTTCATATTCATTGTCATTCCATTCCTCCTCCTCAAATGATTCATATTCCTCGTTTACTTCTTCCTCAATATTTGGTATTAGAAGTTCATCATCGTAAACCTCTTCTAGTATGTGTTGAGGATGTTCTAATGCGGTTTCCAACTCAATATCAACTTGTTATTGAACAAGTGCAACATCGTATTAGTATGCCACATCTAATACATTCTCAATTTCAATTCTTCCCACAGGCTTTGTATTAATAACAACCCACCAATCATCCTTATCTCTACACAATGTATATGAAGCGTAAGAGATTTGCTTAGAATTTTAGGCAATGATAGAAGGATCATAACTTTCTATTGTCTGGTGTGCTTAACTTCAATTATATTATATTTTTGGTCCACCCTTGTACCTCTTGTGATGTGTCAAACCACTTACACCAAAATAATACTATTTTTAGGTGAATATCTTAATTCAATAAACTCTTGAACGACACCATAATATTCTATAGTTTGGCCATTACCGTCGACATCACCTTGAACGTACACACCCCTATTATTGGTTTTCTTGTGCATAGAAAGTTCTTCAGTTTGAGACTTAAAACCATTCACAAAATATTTATTCATTGTATGAATATGAGATTCAGGTCCGAGTGCGATCTCTCTCACAAATGGCGAATGTTCGACATTTGAGTATTCATCATAAACCTACAAATTGATTTAAAAATAATATAATTTAGTATAAAATGAAAATATTATACCTATTGATTCAATATAAACTTTCACACTTACATAATCCTTTAGCCATTTAGAAAACCTCGGATATATGGCTTCATTGCTCCATATGCTTATGAACGAGCTGATATTGATATTTACAATTTTGATAGTTAGTAATCACTTATTACTATGTAATTTGATAATATAATTTAACACTTACTTAAGATATGACTGAATTTCTGGACAATTAAGCAGAATATAGGTCACAACTGATTGTCTTTCCATAGTAGTGAAGCCTCGTCTTTCACGCTGTTTAGATCCTCGACCACTTTGATTAAAAATTGAAATCGATGGAAACATCGGATCACGATCACCTTCATCATTGTGATTAGGCCTATTTCTCCTACATGAAACTTCATCCCCAAAGTAATAGGAATAAAAGTCATTAGTTTCTCTAGCAATATGAGCTTGAACAATTGATCATTCGATCTTTTCTCCCTGTTTAATTGTTTGTTTGCAGCTTCCAATTTTTTTGAATGTATATATCAATATATATTAACTAATAATTATAGTATATATAAGAAAAATAAATTAATTACTTATATAAGAAAAACATTACCTCTCAAATGGATACATCCACCTTGTTTGAATTGGACTTCCAAGGCTGGCTTCTTTTACAAGATGGATCAGAAGATGCTCCATCACATAAAAAAACCACATGAAAAAATCTTCTCCAGCTTTATAGTAATAACAAAAATATTTTCCTTCATCCTGTCTAAAGTACTTTCTAGAACATAAATCTCTAAAGAAAAGACTTACCTCTGTGATTGACTTTCATATCCTGTCAGGTAGATGGCTAAAAGCGATATGAATCAAAGTTTTCATGAATATATGAAAATCATGGCTTTTCATACCTATCAACTTTCTTTTATTCAGATCTGCTCGATTATCCAAATTCGAAGCATATCCCTCTGGCATTCTCAAATTTTTAACCCACTCACATATGTCACGTTTCTCATCCAATGTGAATGAATAACTGTCTTTAGGCTTGACAATTTTACCATTTTTTAGTTTTTGTAACCACAATTCTTTTCTCTTATAGTATTCCTTTAAGTTCATTCTAACTCTTGTGTTATTTTTTGTCTTGCCCTTAACATCCATCTCTGTGTTAAACAAATTGTCAAAATAATTTTTCTCAATGTGCATCACATCAAGATTATGTTCTGTTTGTTCCAATTATGTTCAACACCATATCCAAGAAGTCTAGATGGTGGAGTTTCTGTAACTTTAGGCAATTGAGAAACTCTCTCCCAAATTTGATGTTCTGTCAGTGATGGATGTGTAGGGTCATTTTCAACCCTTTTTTGAATGCATGTTTCATATTTCTAAACTCATGGTTCATTGGCAAGAACTGACGATGACAATCAAATCATGAATTTTTTTTAACCATGCTATAAGGTGAATGCCTTATTATTTTCCATGCAATAAGGACAAACAAGCTTTCTAGCAGTCATCCAACCAGACAACATCCCGTATGTAGAAAAATTATTAATAGTCCTCATTAAAGCAGCACACATAACAAAATTCCGCTTAGTTGATCTATCATAAGTCACTACGCCTTCAAACCACAATTGTTTAAGCTCATCTATCAATGATTGTAGATAGACATCAATCAAACTTTTAGGATTGCGAGGACTTGGAATAACACAGCTTAGAAAGATGTACGGACTTGTCATGCACATTTTAGGAGAAAGGTTGTACGGGATAATAAATACATGCCAGCAAGAATAACGTGAGGCGGCATTAGAGAATGGTGTGAAGCCATCTGCACACAACCCCAAACTTACATTTCTTGGTTCACTAGCAAAATTAAGATACATGTTATCAAAATATTTCCATGCTTATTTGTCAGATGGATGAGACAAGACACCCGACGACCTTTTATATTCACGATGCCATCTCATATGTGGGGCATACCTCATCAATGCATACAACCTCTTTAATCTAGGAATAAAAGGTAAGTAATGCATCGCCTTAATTGAGACCATCTTTCAAGTAGGAGTCCTTTTATAACGAGCTTGTCTACAAAACTTACAATTTTCTAATTCACTATCGATCTTGTAGAACAACATGCAACCATTAACACAACAATGAATTTTATCATACGACAATCCTAACTTGGATACCAATCTCTTTGCCTGATAGAAGTTTTTAGGTATGTTAAACTCATGATTAACAAGTTTGCTCAAAAGATCAACTATTGAGTCCATAGCCGCATGGGGAATACTCCAATATAATTTAATATTCATTAACCTAGCTGCAACTGACAAAGCAGAATGCGGACTTCCTTCACATAGTGGACGACTAGTCTCTTCTAATTGTTGATAGAAGCGTCTTGCTTCTTCATTAGGAGTTTTATCAAAATATTTTTTGGGTTCCATCCCACCTTGAACCTCGAAAGCATCATTGACCATTTCATGAACTCTATCATGTTGAAATGTATCATGTTGAACTCTATCATGTAAAACCCTATCATGTTCAACCCTAATTTGACCATATGGTGCAAACATATTATCCCCATCCACAGGCAGCAGATTATAAAATATATTATTCAATCTATCTATTTCTCCATGATCAACCCATACAAAATATCTAGGCTTAAATCCATTACCATACAAATGAACCATAACTATATCTGGATTAAAAAATTTTAAGCACCTACATTCACGACAAGTACATCTAACCAATCCATTTCTCTTAAAAATATCAAGTGTAATTGCATGATCGATAAAGCTTCTTACACCGTCAATAAATTCAAGTTTCAAACCACCACCACTTCATAATGCATGTTATACATACACAAACGATGATCCATCTACAAAATTATATATATTCAAACTTAATTAATTAGTTCACAAAGACTATAATTCATCGACACTACAACTGTCATTAATTCAAATTCTAACTAATTAATTCGTATAATAATTAAGTTCAAGTTATGATTAATTAATTAATACAATAATTTGGTTCAAGTTATAATTAATTCAAGTTATAATTAAGTTCAAATTCTAATTAATTCAAGTTAAAATTAAGTTCAACTTATAATTAATTCAAATTCTAATTAATTCAAGTCAGATGTTCTAAGTTAAATAAGAATAAAATTACAAGTTTCAAGTATATACAAATTAAAGTTCTGAAATATGAGTATTCAAGTATATAATTAAAGTTCAAGTTCATGGCAACATAAAGTTCTAATTAATTAGTTTTAAAGTCTAAAAGTTCAAAATTTATCCAAACCAAAATAATTTATAAAGTTCTGAAATCCTAAAATTCAAGTATCTATAGTTCAAGTTAATCACCAAATGAACTTCTAAGTTCTACTTAATTACTTCTAAAGTCTAAAGAGTTCAAATTAAACATATACAAACCTATAAAATTTCAAAGTTCAACTTCAAAATTCCTAAAGGTTAAGTTAATGACTTTGAATATCGTCTAACTCTAATTAGCTTAATTTGTTCATAAGGACTACAATTCAACAAGATTTCCAAAGTCAATAAAATTTCAAGTTCAAAGTTCAAAGTTCAAGTTCAAAATTCAAGTTCTAAGTTCTAAGTTCAAGTCCTATATTATATTCAAGTATCCTAAAAGTCAAGTATCTAAGTTATAATTAGTCCAAAGTCTAAAGTTCACAATTTATACAAACCAAAAAAAAATTCTAAAGTCCAAGTTCATAACTTGAATATCTTCCAAACATCAAAAATCATTCAACCCAATATTTTTCTAACTCGAATATCTTCCAAACATAAAACATCCTAACTTCTAACTTCTAATTTCTTCATGTTCTAACTTTAATTTTATCTTCAAAAAACTTCAATTCCAACTAAAACAATACCCAATTCACAATCTAATTAAAAAAAATCCAATTCAAACAAAAGCCCTAAAATCTTCATTCACATTCTAACTTCAAGAACTAACTAACTATTTTAATAACATTTGAACATCAAGAACACTTTAATTCCAACTCAAAGAATATTCAATTAACAATTTAATTCAAAAAATACAATTCAAAGAAAAGCCCTAAAATCTAATTTTTAACATTCACCAATTCAAAATCACATATACAAATTAACTATGTTAATAACATACATTAAAAAAATTAAATGAAAAAATTAACTAACAAATCAACAAATTATTTTTTTTTTCAAAATTAAAACCCTAACTAGTTAGCTAACCTTATTAACAATAAGGTGAGAGAAGACTGATGGAATGCAGTGGCGGCGGCAACAACGGAGTCGGGTGAGGGAGTGACCGTGGCCGTTCGTCGGTGAAGGGCGGCGAAGAGTTGAGAGTTTAGAGAGAAGGGGGAGAAGTTTAGAGAGAGAGAGACCAGAAAATAAGAAAAAACGTGTATTGGCAAGAAATATTTCAAAAAAGCGAAGGACAAAGTCGCCCTATTCGTCGCAAATTTTAAATAGTTGACCACCATTTTGACCAAAGAAGCGATGGACTAGGAGACACCGTCTGTCACCTTTTTATAAAAAAAATTAATAAATTAAATAAAATAAAAAACAACACAACGACGTTGTTTTAAATAATAATTAATTATTTTAAATTTAAAGCGATGGACTCCATCACTATTTATATTTTACAATTAATTTATAATTATATATACATATGGCGCAAAAATCCGCCAAAAAATAATGACGGATAATTAGTCCCTGTCCGTCGCTTTTTAGTAAAAAAATTTCAAAAATTTCAAAAGCGACGGACTATGTTTCAAATTCTGTTGCTTTGTTTAGCGAAGCAGTCCGTCGCATTTTTTCTTGTCGTTTTTGATCTATTTTTAGTAGTGATACCATCACCTTTGATACCAAACTTTTAAATTTTATATTCAATATCTACTTGTGTTATAATTTCTATACAGAATACAATGCCCGTTATAATTTAATCATCTGTACGCAATAATATCACAGTTAATAAACTTTCCCAATCATTACATCGCCTTTTTACCTAGGTCGCATTCGAATTAAACCCTAACACAACCCAATTTTTGCCCGTGACTCATGACCACAACTTAGTTATACGATTTCTCATTAAATTTCCTTATATACTACACAATAGGTATGGTTTTACTACTCACAAAATAAAAGTTTTCCTACCTGGGTGCCAAGCAACTGCGGAGAGATATTGCGATTGAAATCCTTGGCTCTAGATGTTCTATCGGCAAGACCACACTGAATTCCACCGGTTGAAAGCCTTCCAATGCTTAGATTCCTCCCCCTCTCCTTCCCAAGACAAGAGAAGCGTTTTGGAGGGGTTTTGCAGTAACCATCGCCTCTAACTTACACTTGGGAGAAGGGGGGAATAAAAATATCATGACTTAAAATTCTGCCCCACGTCCTCTCGCTCTAGCGGCCATATTCCTACTCTAACTGCACCGCTTAGGTGGGACCATCCTGCTCTAGCGGAATGATTGGATCTGGTTGAGAATGTTTTTCTTGCGATTTCTTCTAACCTTAATTAACGATGATTCGAGTCGTTACAAAATACTACTTCATTTGATATGATTCAGGTAGATCTCTAGGAAATAGCAACTATTTATAACAACAAATACTTTTAAATGTGGTTGATGTTATAAAATTAACTAACTTGATAGTTTTGTAAAGGAAAGAAAGTAAGAGAATATAGAGAGAGTAGAAGAGATTTTTGTATCTGTGTGTGTGCTATTTTCTTAATGCCAAGGATGGAATTTATAGAAGAGGAGGAAGCATAAATTGTGCAACAAAACCAAGTGGGCAACTTGCCCACTTTTAAGTGGGCCCCACTTAGTAAAGAGACATCCAATACTCAACACTCCCTCTTAGATGTCTATGTATAATGTGCCTCCATAAAAACTCTATAAGAAATAATATACATATGTATTCTGAACACAGATAGATGTTGTATCTCGTTGAAACCTTACTAGAAAAAACCAAGTGAAAAAAAGCCTACTGAAGAAAAAAGAGTACACACATCTGGTAATACGCCTTGAATGTTGTTGTCACGACTCAATCCCGTAGGCCGCGACTGAGTTGGGCACCCATATATACCCTTAGCCTCACTTATTGTGTTAGCAGAATAAACAAAAGTAGAAACCAAAAAGGGGTTGCTAGAGGGCGTACGAAAACAGATGTAGCACACAGAGGCCGTTAAGGCCGTTGCTGAACATAATCCCAAAACACATATAGCATAATCATATTGCGGGACAGGGCCTGCCGTACCCCTGAATATACAAATATATATATAAGGTATAGTACCCAAAAGCTTGGCTCCGATTCAATAGAGCTTCTCCTAAACTTTCTGAGTGGAACCCTAAGCTGGCGGATCCCCAAAATGTACGTCTATACCTGCGGGCATGAAACATAGTCCCCCAAAGAAAGGGGGGTCAGTACGATACATGTACTGAGTATATCAAGCATAACATAACATAAATGAGCTTTCAACTGAAATAAGGATGCAGGCAATAAATGTAACAGTTAACGAATCACTATACCTGCACTGTGTGAAATAAGGGAGTGTATATCTTCTCCATATACCGTACCCAGCCCGCTGTGGGACTCGGGGTTATATATGTATCACTATGTTTACATATGCATAACTATATACTGTATCGGGCCCTTCAGTAAGGGACTAGGTGAAGCTTTTATTTTATCGTGTATCATGCCCGACCCTTCATGGGACGCGGTGAATAATTATTTTATCATATATCATGCCCGAACCTTCATGAGATGCGGTGAATAAGCATTTCATCATTTATCATGCCCGGCCCTTCATGGGACGCGGTGAATAAGGTATTTATAGCATGCACGAGTAGAGCAGTGAGGAACCATATGTAATTTAACTCATCATTTAAGGCTCAACAAAACGGTCAAATGAACTGTCACTTGAAAATCAGGGTAGGAATCATCTCCAGTACCATCTAGATGCCATTAGGGACTATGTCAACTGGAGCCTCAACTTTATAGTCATACGTTACTATAGTATGCACCATCTTATAGAAGTTCGAGTATTGGCTATCTCAGAGCCTTTTGAATAGAGGAGCTTTTTTGTACCAATCACTATTCAATCGTATAGAAGACTTGAGGAATAGGAGCTTAACTCTTTTAATAGTCTTAACAGCTATAACTGAACCAAAAACATGTATCAAGGAAGTGCCCAACAACTTATGGAATCGAGGACATTTGTTATTATAGGGTCATTAGGAATAAGAGCTTATATTTCCACTTACTATTCAACATATAAAAGACTCGAGAGTAGTGGCTTGATTGCCTTTAGAGTTTTAGCATTCAGACGTGGATAAGAGTCATGAGTTGCGCTCGAAGCTTATGAATAGAGTTACCTCAAGATTCATATACACATCGTTCGTTACCTATATCTAGGAAATGCCAAAAATAAAAGGGATGGGCTTTACATACATTTGAAACATGCCAAACCAAGGGAGATATAGGCCTTACATACTTACTACTTTTCTTCGTACAGAAGACTTGAGAGGAAATATCTCACTTATTGTAGGAGTTCTAACATCAAGAAATAGGTCAGAGGCATGAATCGTTTATGAATGGAATTATCCTCAGAGCACATATTACATTCTACTTATAGCTAAGACATGGTAATAGAAAGAAAGCAATAAGCTTTACATACCTCGTATCGATTGCTTTTAACCCGACTTGTCTCATCATCCTCCGAACCTATTTAACACAAAGGTAATACTAATATAAATAATCTTTAACTTTCCAGCTTCTAAATCCACAACAAAGAACACATAGGAATCAATCCCTTATTCGCCTTTCTCAACTAGTCTCGACTAGCCTATTAGTTAGTTAAGAAATTAACGCAATTCGGGCAGCATCTCCTCTATAACTCGCCCTATCCGAACTTCCAATTAACCTCCAAACCTTAGCAGACATATCAAACACAACAATCAGCAGCCAATACACACTTACACCACTTCAATATTACACAAAACAAGTCCCAAACAATTCACCCAAAATCACGATACCAAGATAAGGTTTTTAATCTTTAATCCGTAAAATCACTAACCACGCGGAACGGAGGGTTAGGTGTATGCAACCAGCAGAACCCACACCTATTTTAACCCACGTTCCATCCCTACAACATGCAATTAAACCACCCCAACCTACAGTACCATAACAATAACACAATACTCGACTTCAACTTAACTATAACGACTCCAATTTAGATTGTTTCTAACGTCAAACATGTCTATGAAATTTTTATACTTCCAGCCACATAAAAGGCGTGTGATACACTCCATAAACACACCATAAAATCCAAATTGAAAGGAAAACTCTTACCTTACCCGAAATTGGCCAAAGCTTGCCAAAACTTGCCTCGGAAGTTCTTCTAGCGCGGCTGAAACGTCGTGGCATTTTGTTGTCCTCTTGGTGATGATCCAAACCTTAAATTTAAATTATTAACACCCTAATAACATGTAAAAACTCTTACCAAAACGTGGGAGAAGATAACCAAGCCATACCTTAACAAATGGCTTCCCAAACTTGCTGAAAATTAACTTTGGAAACTCCTTTACGCGGCTGAGCTTTGGTGGCTATTTGCAGCCCTATCCTGCTGCCCCAAATAGTTAATTTTCATCATTAACACCTCCACTTAGTCGATGAATACCTTATATAATTAACTTATGGAACAAAATTGGGGCTTACCTTTCACTTTGGCCAAAGTCGTCACCCTTCTCTCTTAACCTCTTAGGGTTTCTCTTTTTGTTTCTTTTGTTATAAGTGCTGAAATAACATATGCACAGCATGTAGTACATATATACACCTCCTTAAGAGGTGACACGTGGCATCCCCCTAGGGGTGACACATGGCATCCCCCTAGGGTGCTACCTCAATCATGCATCCAATCCAAAGCTGCTACATGGCAGCGTGGGCCCCACCTTAAGTAGGCGTGTCACCTACTTCGTTCAAGTAGGTGAATCACATGTTTGCTTACAAGTAGGTGCATCACCTACTTGATTTCGAGTAGGTGCTACGCCTCATTTCACTTCTTTCATGGGTTCACAACCTTATCTTACTTTAAGAACCTATGCAATCCTTGCTACGCAAGCTCGACGTGCACTCAAGTAGCTTAGTATGTAAAATGTCCCAAGTAATAGCTTTCACAAGTAAGTTGAGTCCTATGAATCACTACTTGACCTCCAACTTCTTCCGAATTCTTATAACCTTATTTCCACTCTTCTCTATTATGGATTATCTCTTTCTCCTTTCCTTAGGATTATTTGATAGCGTTATAGATTATCCGATTCACATGAAGACTTTTAAGAAACTTAAGAAGCTTAAGAAGTATTCTAAGGTATAAAAGTACGGGGTGTAACATCTGCCTCATTAAAAACCTTACCAGAAAAAACCAGTAGGTCAAAACCTTGGTTAAGGAAAAAAGAGAGCAATGCGTATTTTACTCCCCCTGTTGAAAACTTCATTTGATATTTTGGAGATGATGCATTTCAATCTTATATCTTAGCTTCTCAAAAGTTGTGAATAAATATGCAAGATTATCACTTGAACGAACTTTTTGTATATCAATATCACCATTCTTCTGGAAATCACGTGTGAAGAATAATTTTGGTGAGATATGTTTCGTTTTGTCTCCTTTTATGAAGCCACCTTTCAATTGAGCTATGCACGCGACATTGTCTTCGAATATAATAGTGGGTACTTTGACATTATTTTTTAGGCTGCACCTTTCTTTGATGAACTGTATCATTGATCTCAACCACACACAATCTCTACTTGCTTCATGAATTGCTATTATTTCAGCATGATTTGAAGAAGTAGCAACAATAGACTACTTTATATATCGCCATGATATAGCAGTTCCTCCGTGTGTAAATAGATAACCTGTCTGAGATCGAGCTTTATGTGGATTTGATAAATAACTTGCTTCTGCATAATCAATAAGGTCTACACAACCTTTGTTAGTATAAAACAAACCCATATCAAAAGTACCCTTTAGGTATCGCAAAAATATGTTTGATATCATTTCAATGCTTTTGTGTTGGGGATAAACTATACCTTGACAGCAAATTAACAGAAAATATTATATTAGGCCTAGTTGCATTAGCAAGATACATAAGTTCACCAATAGCACTAAGATATGGTACTTCATGACCAAGAAGTTCTTCACCCTCTTCTGGAGGTCAAAATGGATCTTCTTCCACTTCAATTGATCGAACAACCATTGGAATACTTAATGGATGTGCTTTGTCCATTTAAAACCTTTTAAATATTTTCCCAGTGTAGGCAGATTGATGGACAAAGACTTCGTCTGCTAAATATTCAATTTGCAAAACCAAATAAAATTTTGTTTTTCGAGGATCTTTCATCTCAAATTCTTTTTTTAGTTATTAAGTCGCCTTTTGGACCGCTTTAGGGGTTCCAATGAGATTTATGTCATCAACATAAACGACGAGTATAACAAACTCAGATTCTGTTTTCTTAATAAAAATACATGGACAAATGACATTATTTATATAGACTTTATTTATTAAGTACTCACTAAGGCGATTATACCACATACGTCCTGATTGTTTTAGACCATATAATAATCTTTATAGTTTTATTGAGTGCATCTCACAAGACTTATTACATGCTTTAGGCAATTTTAATCCTTCTGAGATTTTTATGTAAATTTCATTATCAAGTGAACCATAAAAGTAAGCTGTAACTACATTTATTAGATGTATTTTAAGATTTTTATGTACAGCTAGACTGATGAGATATCAAAATGTTATTCCATCTATAACAGGTGAGTATGTTTCTTCATAGTTGACCCCGAGTCTTTGAGAGAATCCTTGTGCAATAAGATGTGCCTTATATATTATAATTTTATTTCTCTCATTTCGTTTTCGCACAAAAACCCATTTATAACCAACTGATTTTACACCTTTAGGGGTTTGGACTACAGGTCTAAAAATGTCACGTTTAGCAAGTGAGTCTAATTTTGATTGAATTGCCTTTTGCCATTTTGTCCAATCACATCTATGTCGACATTCTTCGATGGATTTAGGCTCAAGACTTTTACTATCTTGCATGAGGTTAATTGCAACATTATATGCAAAAACATTATCCACCATAATTTTTGATCGGTCTAAATTTATCTCATCACCGGTAGAACTTATTGAAAGTTCTTCATTCACTTGAGTCTTGGGTCACTAATTTCTTCAGAAATATCAGGATTACTCAAATGTTGACCTTCTTCAGGAGGTTCTTGTGTAGTATCATCTTTTTTATTCCTCATGCTTGTCTTTCTAGGATTTTTATCCTTTGAACCCAATGGTCTACCACACTTCAGGCGTGTTTAGGATTCAAAAGCTATGATACTAGTAGATGATCCTTTTGGGACATCAACTGGGATAGACACATTCACTGCAGGGATATATGACTTAGTTATCCATTGCAAATTAGTAAATACATCTGGCATTTGATTTGTTATGTTCTATAAGTGGATGATCTTCTGGACCTCCTCCACACAATTTCTTTTTCGAGTTCCTTTTTATCTCCCCCTAATGATGGAAACGTTGTTTCATCAAACCGACAATCTGCAAATCGAAAAGTAAATAAGTCACCAGTCAACGATTCAACATTTATGCCTAACCTTCGTTGAGGGCCCATCTTTGTACATTATGGTGGTGCTACAGGCACGTATACTGCATAACCAAAAATTCTTAGATGGGCTATATTTCACTCATGATCAAATACTAATTGTGATTGAGAGTATTTATTATAATGTATCGATCTGAGATGTACAAGTGTTGTTGCATGTAAGATAGCATGACCCCAAACAGTAACTGACAATTTTGTTTTCATTAGTAGAGGTTTGGCTATCAATTGTAGGTGCTTAATAAATGACTCTGTAAGGCCATTTTGAGTATGAACATGAGTAACAGGATGTTCAATTTTTATCCCAATTAATAAACAATAATCATCAAAAGCCTGGGATGTAAATTCTCCAGCATTATCAAGGCGAATGACCTTAATTGGATAATCTGGGAATTACACCCTTAATCTCATTATTTGTGCTAAGAATTTCGCAAATGCCAGGTTGCAGGATGATAAGAGGCACATATAAGACCATTTATTTAGAACATAAAATATCTAAACAATCCACATGGTGGATGAATAGGTCCACGTATAACTCCATGTATACACTCTAAAAAGCCAGGAGATTCGATACCAACCTTCAGGGTCGATGGTCTGGCAATTAAATTGCCTTGATAACAAGCAGCACATGAAAATTCATCATTCATCAGAATCTTTTGGTTCTTTAACGGATGTCCAGATGAATTTTTAAGGATTCGTCTCATCATTATTGATCCACGAAGACCTATTCGGCCATGCCATAGTACAAATGTATTTAGATTAGTAAACTTCTGGTTTATGATCAAATGTACTTCAATTGCACTAATTTTTGCATAATATAGGCCAGATGACAAAGTTGGTAATTTTTCCAAAATATATTTCTGACCTGAGATACTCGTGGTTATTGTAACACCCCTTAAAATGTTATTGATTCATGGATCCTTTCATTCATGAAGTCCAAATAAATTATCAAAAAAACTATTTAATTCAAGCATGAAACTTTATGGATTTTCATATCATGATTCTAATTGCATAGATTATTAAATATTTGAAGTTTAATCACCTATCTTATGTTAGTTTATGTTGGCTCTTAAATGCATTAAATTTTTTTTGATTAATGAAAGGTCCTTATATGAAGACATAAAATTGTTTTAAAGTATTTTGATTATATTATGATCTCTCATGCCTAAAGTATTTTGATCATAATTATTTCTCTCATTACTAAAGTATTTTGATTATATTATGATCTCTCATGCCTAAAAATATTTTTATCATATTATGATTTCTCATTACTAAAGTATTTTGATCATAATTATATTCTCTAATGACTAAAGTATTTTGATTATATTATGATCTCTCATGTCTAAAGTATTTTGATCATAATTATTTCTCTCATGACTAAAGTATTTTGATTATATTATGTTCTCTCATGACTAAAGTATTTTGATCATGTTCTAAAGTATTTTGATCATATTCTAAAAGTATTTTGATCATAATCATTTCTCTCATGACTAAAGTACTTTGATTATATTATGTTCTCTCATGACTAAAGTATTTTGATCATGTTCTAAAGTATTTTGATCATATTCTAAAAGTATTTTGATCATGTTCTCTCATGCCTAAAGATTTTGATCATGTTCTAAAGTATTTTGATCATGTTCTAAAAGTATTTTGATTATGTTCTCTCATGCCTAAAGTAATTTGGGCATAACTTTTCATAAGATGGTCCAAATTAGGTGATTCAAATTTCAGAATAACCACAACATCATTACCTACAACTTTCATGAAGAACATATCTTAAGATTCGGATTTTAAGTAGATCAAATAAATTGATCTTTGCAAGACATAGTGTTGTGACGGAATGGAGTATTTGTAGAATAAAATTCATATATCGATGTAGAATGATCCAAATTAGGTGATTCAAATTTCTGAATAACCAAAACATCATTACCTACAACTTTCATGAATAACACATCTTAAGATTCGAAGTTTAAATAGATCAAATAAATTAATCTTTGTAAGACATAGTGCTGTGACGGAATGAAGTATTTGTAGAATAAAATTCATCTCTCGATGTATAATGCTCCAAATTAGGTGATTCAAATTTCTGAGTAACCACAACATCATTACCTACAACTTTTATGAAGAACACATCTTAAGATTCGGAGTTTTAGTAGATCAAATAAATTGATCGTTGCAAGACATAGTGCTGTGACGGGAGTGTTTGTAGAATAAAATTCATATCTCAATGTAGAATGCTCCAAATCGGATGATTCTTGAACTAACTGAAACTAGACTTTTATATCTACAATTCTTATGAAGACACTAAATTCTAATAAGGAATTTATCTTATTCAAACGCAGCTTCGAAAATGGATATTCCGTTAAAAGAGATTTCATCTCACCTACCATAGAAAGATCTAGAACTATTTGACATCATCCATGACATCAAAATTCTCCATTGAATTTTCAAGATCATCCTTTATGATTATGTTTATTTATGGTTAGATCCCTCCTCCACACCTATAAATACCCACCTTATTTCCTCATTTTATTCATCAAGCTTTCTTAAGCATTTCTTCTTTCTATATACTTCTTCTCAAATATAGTTTTAGTTTTAGTAGTATAAAAATACTACTCCGGTTATTCTTATATTCCGGGTAGTACACAAAACGCTTCGGCGAGAAGAAAAAGTTAGGGGTCCAAGAGTGTTCCAATTCGAAGTAAAGCTTCCGATTTAAGGTATGTAAGGCTTTCATAGCATTGGATTGAGTTCGTTCATGCGCCCAATATTTAAATTCATTATAATTGAGTTATAGTTGAGTTTTATCCAAATCTTGAATTCTAAATAAATTAATTCTTCTTCTATTGAGTTTGATATTTATGCATTAATATTATTATTGTTATCTCTCATATTATTGGAATTATTATTCATGGCTACTTTCCCATGAATCCTAATTGATTTGATGTTCATGAATATTTTTATACATGTTTTGAGTAAAGATGTTGTATTTTTATTATTTTCATTGATAAAAAGAAAGTTATATGAATTAATACTATATATGTATTTTATTGAGTTTTGAAAGAGCAAAAGAGTTGAGTTTTGAATGAATTTGAGCAAATGATATTTTGAGCAAGATGTTTTGATGAGATGTAAATGATGTTTTTGGAAGTATAATGATTGATGAACATAAAATGAGATGAGTTTGATGATTTAAATTAAAGTCCAATGAGACTAGATGATGAGTTTAATATGAGCACATTTTTTGGGAGTAGTATTGAGCACCGAGTTGGGTAAGAGTTTAATTGACTCAAACCCCAGAACTACGTAGCCAGCGTAGGATGGAGGATATGCCTCTTAAGTCCCAAAAAGAGGACTTTGATGAGTGGATCCAAGATGGTGATGTCCTTTACCCTGGCAAGGTATTGGATGGATGTGGCAACGACATTGCTTCGTTGTATCATCGCTAGATCATAAGTGATGGTTGTCGGTTAGAGAAACTCCCAACTGAGTAAGCATGGCTTATTACTATTATTTTTATTATTATATTTTAAACTTGCATTACATATTGATGTTGAGATGATGTTGAGTTCTGAGCTGAGTTTTCTTGAGAGGAGTTTCTTGACGTCATTCGACCTGCATCGTTTTATGATGCAGATACAAGTATTAGAGATCCTCAATAGGCGCATCGTTGAAGATCATTTCTTTTCGGCTATTTGGTGAGTCCTTCTTGTATTCGAAGGAACTCCTTATCCTTTATTATTGTTGAGTGTGATGTTTCTTTTGAGGTAGCCATGGACATGTCATTGGCACCATCTAAGAGTATTAGAGGCTTCATAGACAGAGTTTGATGATGTAATCCGAGTAGTTCTCCTTAGAAACTACTTCTTCTAAGAATTATCATTTTTTTTTCTTTTAATATTGATGATGACAAGCCCACATTAGTATTCTTAAGTCTTCCGCTGATGAACAAATGAGTAATGAGATCAAGTGGTTCTCTCGGAAGCCAGAGATGGTTTCTGAGTGCCGGTCACGCCTAGGGTACCCTCTCGGGGCGTGACAGTTATACCAAGATATTCAGTATTCATTTCATTTAGTGTCTCAACATGATATCCATTTCTGCGAATATCTTTAAAATTTAATAAGTTTTTTGAGGATTTAGAAGAGAATAGTGCATCTTCTATAATAATTTTTGTCCCCTTAGGCAGAAATATAGTAGCTCTTCTAGAGCCTTCAATCATTTTTAAATTATTAGAAATTATAGTAACATTTGCTTTTATTCTAAGCAAGTTGAAAAAATATTTCTCGTCTTTAAAAATAGAATGAGTTGTTCCACTAGCAATTACACAAATATCCTCGTGATTGATCATTGATCCCAATAAAATTTGAGGCATATCCATATTTTTCTTCAAAAAAGGAAATAAAGTAAATATTATAATTAATACATGGTTCATTAGACAAATTTTACTTGGATTGAAAAATACAAACATAATATTTAGTACAGATAAATAAAAAGAAAATTAAATATTATTATGCTTATCAATATTCATATTGTCTTCTAGAAAATTTAAAAAATCAGCTATATCCAGATGCATAAGCTCAATATTATCTTCAGAGATAAAATTAATTTCTGGATTATTTTCTATCCTTTTCAAGGATGCCTGATGTAGTTGAACCAGACGTTTTAATGACCGACAAGTCTGTGACCAGTGCCCTACACCTCCACATCTATGACATATGCTTTTTGAATTTTTCTTTAGTAAAGCTTCTGGCTTTTCACTCTTCTTTTTGTATTGTTGATCATTTCACGGTGTCAGCTGAGCATCATTATAATTTTTTCTTCGACCATGACCACGACCATGACTGGGGCCATGACCTCTTTCTCATTGGTTATAATTTGTCTGATTCACTTCATAGAGTGGCAAAGAATCAACGGGCCGACTATCATAATTTTTCATTAGCAGTTCATTGTAGCATTCTGCAATCAGAAGGTGAGAAAGTAATTCAGAATATTTTTTAAAACTCTTTTCGTGATATTGCTGCTGTAGGAGCATATTCACAGGTGGAAATGTGGAGTATATTTTTTCAGTTTATCTTGCTCAGTGATTTCTTCTCCGCATAAATTTAACTGAGCTATAATTCTAAACAAGGCAGAATTATATTCAGTTATATTTTTGAAATCCATTAATCTCAGATTTAACCAATCATGATGTGCTTGTGGAAGCATGACCAACTTTAGGTGGTCATATGTTTCTTTTAAATTTTTTCACAGTTCAAGGGGGTCTTTTAATGTGAGATATTGTAATTTTAGCTTCTCGTCAAGATGGTGGCAGAGAAATATCATGACTTTGGCACGGTATTGACTAGATGTTGTATTGTAATCTTTGATGGTGTCTGTCAGGCCCATCGATTCTAGATGTATTTCGACATCTAGTGCCCATGATGAGTAGCCTGTTCCAGAAATATCAAAAGCAACAAATTCAAGTTTTGAAATATTAGACATTTTAAGAAAATAAAATTCTTATCCCTTTTGTTATCTTCTAAAAATATAGCTCAAAGCGACGGAGGCTCATGCTGATAACATGTTATAAAATTAACTAACTTGACAGTTTTATAAAGAAAAAAAAGTAAAAGAATATAGAGAAAGTTGAAGAGATTTTCGTATCTGTGTGTGTACACTCTTCTTAATGCGAAGGATGGCATTTATAGAAGAGGAGGAACCATAAATTGTGCAACAAAATTAAGGGGGAACTTGCCCACTTTTAAGTGGGCCCCACTTGAAAAAGAGACATTCAATACTCAACATTTGATGATTATTTAAGAATCATATGACTATTTCTGCTTAAACAAAATTTAAATGTATGTATCTATGTGACATTTCAAACATTTGGACTATGGTTTAAATGATATCACGTATGAAATTAGGCCTCAACCTGGTGAATTTGATTGTGATTAGGTGTAAAAAAGCCAAATATTATGTGCATAAAGCTTATTGGATGTGAATTAAGCTTATAAGAATACTCTAGTGCAAAGCTAAGTCGAAAGCTTCTCTATTGATTAAATTTTCGTATACTTTTATGAAAAGGTCAATTTCAAATAAGTATATCGATCTTCTAGAAAATATGAAAAGTAACGTAGTCCGTTAACTATCACATTAAAGATCTAAAAATCTAGTTTTAATGCAGGCACATGCGTTGAACAACTTGATAAAGCCACAATTGCTGCCCCAGAACCAGAAGCATTCACAGTACCAGTTGGTTCTCTCATTTGTTCAAACATACAGAAATAGTATTAATCAAACAAATACATAAACAAAAAAATTTTATGAACTCAATGAAGTTTTTTTATATCTCCGAATTAAGAAAACAAAAAATTTATTAACTCGATGAAATTTTTATATCTTCAAATAGAGTTAATTATTGGAGTCGAATATCTGTAGATTTAAATCTTGAATAGAAATAGAATATAAATTGACAAACATATATATTATTTAAGTCTTTAAGTTTGTTATTTTGGTGTGCAGCTCATAGTATGAAAGAATTAAAAATAAGAATAGAGTATGAAAGTTCACTGCCCACATTAAATTGTGTTTCCTTAAAAAATTGAGTGAAGTGTCAAAAACATACCTAAGTTATCTTATTTTTTGCGTTGCATACTTTAGATATTGAAAATGTAAGTTTTATATCTAAACTATCACTTAATAGTTTGAGAAACACACCTCCGTAGTGTGTATAATACACTACCTTTTTTATTTTGAAAAAATCCTTACCACATCCCATTCCACATAGATAAAAAAATATTTCACTTTGACAAAAAATAAATAAACTATTAGAATTAATTAAAAATTAAAGATAAAAGTATCACTATCCCCCCTCAAAAAAATATATTTTTTAAAATAAAATTTAAATATTTTTCTTATCCCACTCCGGCACCTTCTCCCCCAATACCCCAGACACTCCACTCTTAATTTTTTTTATTTTTCTTTTATACATTCTTTTATAAAAGTTCTTACTTCACCCTCCCTTCCCCGAAACCATCCACTCCTTCACAAAAAAATTTAGATATTATTTTTATTTTTTAAAAGTTAAAAAAAAATTCTACCCCACCTTAGTTGACCCCTGACTTTCAATTTTTTTTTAAAAAATATTTTTCTTATACCTTTGTTTTTAGAAAAATATTTTTTTATTTGCGTATTGAAAATTTTATTTTAAAAAAAAAATCTTGTTGTAAGTAGAAAATACTCTCATGAAAACATATGCATATATTTAATATAAAACAAAAATTAAAGAAAAATTGAGAGCGAAGGATTAGGTGAGGTGGGATTTTTTTTTATTAAAAAATAAAAATAACATCTAAATTTTCTTTTGAAAAGTGGGGTTGGGTGTGTATGTGGTGGGGTGGGGGGTTACTGTGGGAAGTGGTGGTGGAGTGGGGTAAGAAAAATATTTTATATTTCATTTTTTAAGAAAAAATTGTTTCTGGGATAGTGATATTTAATTTTTAATTTTTTAACTAATACTAATAATTTATTAATTTTTATCAAGGTGGAATATTTTTTTATTGTGGAGTGTCATGTGACAATTGTTTTTAAAATAAAAGAGAGAATGTAGTACACACAAGAGAGTGTAATAAAAGAGAGAGAGTGAGAGATGTGTTTCTCAACTAATGAGTGATAGTTTAAATATAAAAGTCACGCTCCCAATAATTTAGGTATGAAACTTTAAAAAAAATAGATTTGTTTTTGATAATTCACTCTAAAAAAGTAATCTCTCATATTGCCCAAAGTTTGGATTAATGGCCTTCTAAAATAGAGCAGAACACTATTTTGCAATACTGACAATCAAAATTGTCGAACTTCAACAGACTCAACAATTATAGTAAATCACACAGCAGTTACCTTTTGTCTTTTAAACAATGTAGAAAAGTGAGGCGAAAAGAAGAATTATGTTTCGGTTTAACTCTGTACTTGAAACATCCCTAACAGGTCAATGAAATATCCTGAGATTCAATCTCCCATCATCTGTGTCAATCAATCACATCATTTATCGAAATTGAGGCCAAGTCGAGTGAGTGATGACGCTTGCATGAAGAGAGACCCTCTTCTCAATTTTTTAAATGCTAGAAAAAATATTTCTATATATAAGCATGAACGTTCTCCTTTTCGTTATCAATAAGGGGAAAATAAATTTTCTTCAAATTTTATTTTCCACCATTGTTCAATTCATACATCTTATTTTTTAAAAGCTTAACATTTAAAGAAACGCAACGTTTACATCCATTCTCAGTAACACAATCACTTGAAAATGGTGCAAATCAGTTCATGTGGAATGAGCAAGCATCGTATCATTGATCAATTCCAGCCATTCTTCTCGTGTTTGTCGAAGCCATAAAATTATACACGATTAGAGTGGAAGTTAGTCTTATAAAGTTAAACTTGAGGAGTATTCTTTGAAATTATTTCAACAAAAATATACTATCATAAGCTAAATGTCATGAACTACCAAATTTAAAATAAATATATTTGCAGGCATTCGACAAAACCAAATTTAGGATATCAAATTTCTTTTATACCATATTTAATACTAAGAAAATCGCACAATAATTTACAATTGCAGCAAATTCTTTGACTTGGACTAGTGATATTCTTTAACGGAATATCTCAGTACTAGTGCAAAAAACTTAGCCGGTGGAAAAGCTATGAACTCGATTTAGTACTAGAGGTTCCTTATGACCCTAAATCACATTCGATATACTTCTTATACTTGGGTGTGGACCTTAACATACATGTACAAGTAGACATCATCCAGTCTAAGCTCATGCGCTTACGACGAATGATTCGGATCCTTAACATAGAATTTGCGAGGTGTTACACTCTAGTACCCATGTCTTTATCTAGTTTGTGTTATTCCTGCAAATCTTAGTATGAACAATAGCAGAAATAAGAACTGGCGCTCCTTACACTAATTCTCCTTGAGGTTATTTACACCTCACATTCATATATGTGATTCTTAAACGTGTAACATATAAATACATTATTCGATCGTGTCATATCAAACATAGAAATGTCACGCTCTGAGAGGGTACCCTAGGCGTGGTCGACACTCAGAAATCATTTTTGGCCTCCGAGAGAACCACTTGGTCTCATCACTCATTCGTTCATCAGCGGAAGACTTAAGTGAAAATAAGAACACTTATGTGGCTCACCATCATCAACATCAAATGAAAGAAATAATCCAGAAAAAGTAGTTTCAAAGGAGAATTACTCCAATTACATCATCAAACTCTATTTATAAAGCCTCTAACACTATCAGACGGTGCCAATGACATGTCCATGGCTACCTCAAAAGAAAAATAATACTCAACAATAATAAAAGGATAAAGAGTTCCTCCGAATACAAGAAGGACTCACCAAATAGCTAAAAAGTAATGATCTTCAACGATGCGCCTATTGAGGATCTCTAACACCTGTATCTGCATTATAAAATGATGCAGGTCGAATGAAGTTAATACATGGAATGTACGAGTATGTAAAATGGCAGGAAAGTAAGGACAAATATCAAAAAACTCCTTTCAGGAAGACTCGGCTCAGAACTCAACATCAATATGTAATGCAAGTTTAAAAATAATAATAATAAGCAATGCTTACTCAGTTGGGAGTTTCTCCAATCGACAATCATCACTTATGAGCTAGTGATGATACAACGAAGCGATGTCATTGACAAATCCATCCAATACCTTGCCAGGGTAAAGAACATCACCATCTTGGATCCAATCATCGAAGTCCTCTTTTTGGGTCTTAAGAGGTATAGCCTTCATCCTACGCTGGCTACGTAGTTCTAGAGTTTGAGTCAATTAAACTTTTACCCAACTCGGTGCTCAATACTACTTCCAAAATATGTGCTCATATTACCATCATCATCTAGTCTTATTGAAAAAATATCAAACTCATCTTATTACCTCTTCATCAATCATTACACTTCAAAACATTATTTACATCTCATCAAAACATCTTGCTCAAATCATCATTTACTCAAATTCATTTAAACTCAATTCTTTTGCTTTTTCAAAACTCAATAAAATACATATTTAGTATTAATTCAAATCTCTCTTTTTGTTAATAAATATTAACAGCCAACATCTTTACTCAAAACACGTGTAAAAATATTCATGAACATCAAATCAATTAGGGTTCATGGGAAAGTAGCCATGAACAATAATTTCAATATTATGAGAGATAAACATAATAATAATCTCAATGCATAAATATATCTAACTCAATAGAAGAAAAATTAATTCATTTAGAATTTAAGATTTGGGTATAACTCAATTACGATGAATTTAAACATTGGGCGCATGGACGAACTCAATCCAATATTATGAATAGTCTTACATATCTGGAATTCGAAACTTTACTCCAAATTGAAGAACTCAATGACCACTCTTTAACCCCTAGCCTTTTTTCCTCGCCGGAGTATTTTATGTACTACCCGGAGTATAAGAATCACTGGAATAGTATTTGTACACTACTAAAAATTAAAACTATATTTGAGAATGAGTAAAGAAGTGTATAGAGAGAAGAGTTGCTTGAGAAAGCTTCATGAATAAAATGAGGAAATAAGGTGGGTATTTATAGGTGTGGAGGAAGGACCTAACAATACATAAAAATAATTACAAAGGATGATCTTAAAAATTCAATGGAGGATTGTGATCTCATAGATGATGTCAAATGGAGGACTATTGATGTTATGAGTGATGTCAAATGGATCTAGATCTTTCCATAGTTGGTGAAATAGACCTTCTTTTAACGGAATACCCTTTTTCAGAGCTGCGTTTGAACAAGATAACTTTCTAATTAGGATTTAGTGTCTCATATGAATTGTAGATTTAGAAGTATACTTTCATCTAGTTCAAGAATTAACCGATTTGGAGCATCCTACCGTGAGCTATGATTTTTCTTCTACAAACACTCCATTTCGTCACAGCATCATATTTTACAAAAAATAATTTATTTGACTTACGTATCCTCTGAATATTAAGATATGGTCTCATGAAAGTTGTAGGTAATGCCGTTGGCATTATTCAAAAATTTAAATCACCTAATTTGGACTATTTTATGAAAAGTTATGCCCAAAATACAGAAGCAGTATTAGTTTCGTCGAGAATTAAAACACCACATACAACATTTTAGGGGGTGTTACAAGAAATCATTAAAAAAAATTATTAACACTTATCTTTGTTTCTGAACATTGTCTTATCATAAGAATGAATGTAGTTTAATGATAAAGTTGAACCATTATTCATAACTTTGTTTGATCTATTTGAACCTACATCTTGCGATCTCTAGTTAGCTAGGCAGAGACTTATCGTTATGATAACTTGTTCTCGGCCATAATCTCATTTCCTTTGATGATTTATCAACCATCTCTCTAGTTAGGCCTTTTGTAAGTGAATTTGACATGTTATCTTTTGATTTTACATAGAAAATTATGATAATTCTAATAGCGAGTAATTATTTAACGATATTATGTCTTCGTCAAATGTGACGAGTCCTGTTATGCATAACATTTTCAACCCTTCCTGTTTCAGCTTGACTATCCACTACAACAAATTTGATTATTAATGACAAATCATTTTGTCACTTAAAAATCATATTTCGTCACAAAATATCTTTCGTAAAAATAAATAAATTGTCAAGTGTTCGTCCCTAAATACGGGTCACTAAAAGTATACAAAGACAAATTAGTGTTTCGTCACTAAATGTAATTATATTAACTACAAAATTATTTTTCATCCCCAATTGCAAAGTATGTATGATGAAAGTGTTCGTAACAAAAGATATAAATATTTTGTAGGTGATAGTGTGCTTTCACTAAAAAGGCAATTAATACCGACGAAACTATCTTTGTCACTAATTATGTAATTCAATTAGTGACGATTCAATTGTCTCTAAAGTTATATATTTTTCGTAGTTAAAAAAAATGTAACTTTGTCACCAAAATTTGCCTTTTATATACAAAGTAATATTTCGTCCTTAAATGTATAAAATAGTGACAATATTGCTTTTATAAAATGGTTTACAATTTTGTAGTTGAAAACTATTATATCGTCACTAAAACAATTGCTTTACCGACAATATATAATCGTCACTATTAATTTTCATAATTAGTAATTAATTATGACAAATTAGAATAAAATATAATTATCTTAAAAAGTATAATATAATTTTTGCTACAAAAAAGGAGCATTATATAAATTAAAATAACATAATAAAACATGCAAGGTGCACACGAAAAAATATATTCACAATCTTATAATTAAGAACTAATACTAAATTGAGATAACATTTCATTACAAACTCCATAAATTAAAACACACAAATAAAATAAATTCTATCCAACATAAAAGTTTAATAGAAATACAAGATACATTGATATATTGAAAAAGATAAACATATGTTGCTTCCTGAAATGTGAATGAAATCAGTTGTCTAATTACTTCAGATTTAAATAAATTTTCACCTTTATGTACCTGCCAAAAAAGAAAAAAAAATAGTACATGCAGTATACATTGTCAAATGGTAATCATAATTTATATATTAATTAGTGAAGCAAATAGCAGAGTGAGAAATAAGTAACAGTAAGATTCTTGAAGACAAGTTACGTATTAAATATTTTAAGTTGTTCTTTAATTGCAAATAACCACGAGAATTAAGAGAGAATGTTAATGAAAAAAATGCAAAACTTCTTCAAACTTTATAATAAAATAAAAATAAATAAGAACTCACTAATACATTATACATACACAGAATATAATATGGGGAGAATCTCAAATTTTTAATTCCCAGCAAATAAAAGGAGAGGGGATTCCCAATAAGAAAATTTATAATTTATAGTATGAAAGAGAAATAATATACCGTGGTGGTAATAATTAGTGAGGCAAGTTTTTGATGGGAGATGAAGATCTCAATTGAGGAGATAAGTGGGGAAGAACTACAAAGGCTGCAGTAGTTAATAAAAGAGGGATTTGAGGGAAAGAAAAAAATAATTAAGAAAACAATTACTGGGAATATTAAGGACATTATCTTTTATCAATGCTTAAACTATTTTTACCAACCATGAAAATATAATGTTAGGATTTATCTATACTTTAAAGTTATTATTGTACCATAAATTATGAACATAATCTATTTAATAAAACCAACAAAAAATATTGCTCTGTTCTTGGGTAGTTTTTTTTTTTTTTTTTTTTGTAATTATCAATTCGCATATACTTTTTCTTGTGGAAAATATGATATTTATTTTAACTCACTTAATTTGAGAAAATATTCATTTTAACACCAAAAAAGAAGAAGAAGAGAATGTTACCATCACTTTGGACAAAATAGAACACGTATTTATTAATTCGTTTCATTATTTTTATCCAAACACATAATTATTTATATTTTTTTTCAAATAAAATTGCTATTAAATTTATTTAGATACTTCAATTATAACTTTTTCAATTGAGCATGTAAACACGTGATAAAATATTTTTAATGAAAATTTTTAGTTCAAACTTTAAAAATATTTTTTTTGCTTGTTCTCAAATACTCATTACTTAGATGAGCTAACTACTTAAAATAGGTCATATTCTTTAATTCTACGTATCAACTTCAATTGAATAGACTTGAATTTTACAACTATTGGGGTTGAAGGGAAAATGCAAAAAAATGTGGTACCCCATCGATTTTGACAAAAAAATTTTTAAGGCAAATCGATGGACGTCCATGCATAGAAATTATAAAAAGAAATTGATTCTTTTAAAAGGAAATTCGCAGACATTTAATAGAATATTTTTGCGCATTAATTATTTTTATATGTTTAAAAAGGAAAAAATATAGTACACCGTCGATTTTTTTAATTATTTAGCTACAAAAATAATGAATGTCCGATGATATTTAGTTTAAGAGTATATAAAAATAACAGAAGTATTTCATCAAAGAACATACATAATCTAGTGGTAGAATTTTTCAATATCATGTTAAATACTTGAGTTTGTTGCCAAGTTGCTACATGTTCTTTTTTAATATATATTTCTGAAAATCGAGGGACTTCGCGAGCTTTTATAAACAGATGGAATCCTTCGGTATGTTTATATAGATATTTTAATTAAAATTGATATTTATAAATTTAAGAAAATCAATAGATGACCCTCGGTTTTAGTTGAGTCATACCATCAGTTTTTTAAGGGAAACTTTCATAAATCTCACTAGTTTAGGAGCTAATTATTTAGATACACTTTAGTTTGCAATATTACATATCTTATTATATTTTTGTGCATCCAAATATATTCAGATACGTCCAAATATATCTTCGGATACATATGGTCAAAATTAAATAAAATTCATACTTGATACATTATATCCAAGTGGATTTGCATGTATCTAGGATACATAACAAATCTCTCTCGCCTCTCTCCCATCTCACTCGCCACATTCGAATGTATCTGGTATATCAGATACATATGATTCACGGCAGATACGAACAAATACATGCATTTAGTGTGTATCTAGTGTAATTCGAATATATCTGGAATACATACGAATCTCACTCATTGCCTCCCTCCCCATCTCGCATGCCTTTCTCCCTATTTTAGTGTATATAGTAGCAAAAATACATATATCTAAGTGTATCTTCCTCAATATATGGTAAAAACTCTTAATTAGCGGTAAGATACGATATTTTAAAAGTATAGGTAATAATAATAATAATTATGATAGTGAAGTATGTGTAATTATGTAGTTTTTCCTTTTTTAAACCACCCACCATTTTTTGACTTAGTCTAATCTATCTATTTCAGATCAATTTTAGTCAAAAGAAAAAATCGAGAGCGCCCGTCAATTTAATCCCTTGATTTTCAACCTATTATTAGTAGTGTGAGGAATTTTGATTAACGGATATCTAAACGATATTTTTTTGTTTCTACAATAATAACAACAAATCAGTATAATTCCACAAAGTAAGATCTGAAGATAAAATGTAAGCAGGCCATAGATTTTTGTTTCTAAAATTATATTAATCAAAAGAAAAATAATGATTCGTCACAAATTTCCAACAATATTTGTGTCAAACTAATGTGTCACCAGGAATATTAACTTTATGGCTAATGTTACTAAGAAATGGTGTGGAAAAAGCTTTTGTTACTAATATTTCGTTTCATCAGCAGTATTATGTGACATGCAATTGAGTATGAAATGTAATTTTGTCACAAAAATTGAATAGATAGTGACGAATTTTTTATCAAAGCTAATAATTTCATAAGTGAAATTTAGATAATTCAACGATTGTCAATAATTGTTTAACTTTTAGACAGAAATCTAAGGTCACAAATAAATATCAAATTTTATGGCTAACTGCAATTCAACTACAATTCTAATTCATCGCTATTTTTGTAACATATTTTAGTGACAAAAAAAATTCGTATTAAAATTTTAAAAATAATTTAAGACAAATAGTGATTTGTCATAAATTGTTTACACTATTAGTGACGAAATTGATGTGTCACCAATAATTTTAATTTCATGAATAATACTACTCAATAATTAGCTCCAATCCATCTTTTTGATGGAAAATTTTAGTAGACAAAACTTTCCTAGGAATATTTTGTTTCGTCACCAATAATATGTAACTCACGCATTTAAGTACGAAATATAATTTTCGTCATGCAAAGTGAATAATTAGTGACCAATTTTCTATTATAGCTAATAATTTTGGAAGTAAAATAGAGACGATATGATGATTGTCACTAATTGTTTAAATTTTTAGTGACAAAAACCTAGGTCACAAATAAATATCAAACTTTATGGCTAAAGTTCGCACAATTTAGCTACAATTCTATTTCGTCACTATTTTAATAAGGTACTTTAGTGACAATATTTTTTATATCAAATTTGTAAAACTAACTCAAGACAAATACTCATTCGTCACAAATTGTCTACACTATTAGTGACCAAATAGATGTGTCACGCCCCGAAAGGGTACCCTAGGCGTGGCCGGCACTCAGAAACCATTTTTGGCTTCCGAGAGAACCACTTGGTCTCATTTTTTATTTATTCATCAACGGAAGACTTAAGAATACTAATGTGAGCTTGTCATAATCAAAGGAAAAATAGATAATTCTTAGAAGAAGTAGTTTCTAAGGAAAACTATTCTGATTACATCATCAAACTCTGTCTATGAAGCCTCTAATACTCTTAGATGGTGCCAATGACATGTCCATGGCTACCTTAAAAGAAACATAATACTCAACAATAATTAAAGGATAAAGAGTTCCTCCGAATACAAGAAGGACTCACCAAATAGCTGAAAAGAAATGATCTTCAACGAAACGCCTGTTGAGGATCTCTAACACCTGTATCTGCATCATAAAACGATGCAGGTCGAATGACGTCAGTACGTGGAATGTACGAGTATGTAAAATGGCAGGAAGGTAAGGACAAATATCAATAAACTCCTTTCAGGAAGACTCGATTCAAAACTCAACATCATCTCAACATCAATATGTAATGCAAGTTTAAAATATAATAATAAAAATAATAGTAACAAGCAATGCTTACTCAGTTGGGAGTTTCTCTAACCGACAACCATCACTTATGATCTAGCGATGATACAACGAAGCGATGTCGTTGCCACATCCATCCAATACCTTGCTAGGGTAAAGGACATCACCATCTTGGATTCACTCATCAAAGTCCTCTTTTTGGGACTTAAGAGGCATAGCCTCCATCCTACGCTGGCTACGTAGTTCTGGAGTTTGAGTCAATTTAAACTCTTATCCAACTCGGTGCTCAATACTACTCCCAAAATATGTACTCATATTAAACTCATCATCTAGTCTCATTGGACTTTAATTTAAATCATCAAACTCATCTCATTACCTCTTCATCAATCATTATACTTAAACAAAACATCATTTACATCTCATCAAAATATTTTGCTCAAAACATCATTTACTCAAATTCATTTAAATTCAACTCTTTTGCTCTTTCAAAATTCAATAAAATACATATATAGTATTAATTCATATCACTCTTTTTATCAATGAAAATATTAAAAAAAACCAGTATCTTTACTCAAAACATGTGTAAAAATATTCATGAACATCAAATCAATTAGAATTCATGGGAAAGTAGCCATGAACAATAATTCCAATAATATGAGAGATAACAATAATAATAATATTAATGCATAAATATATCTAACTCAATAGAAGAAGAATTAATTCTTTTAGAATTTAAGATTTGGATAAAACTCAACTATAACTCAATTATAATGAATTTAAATATTGGACGCATGGACGAACTCAATCCAATGCTATGAAAGTCTTACATACCTTAAATCCGAAGGTTAACTCCGAATTGGAATACTCTTGGATCCCTAGCCTTTTCTTCTCGCCGGAGCGTTTTGTGTACTACTCGGAGTATAAGAATCACCGGAGTAGTATTTTTATACTACTAAAACTATATTTGAGAAGAAGTATATATAGAAAAGATTTGCTTGAGAAAGCTTGATGAATAAAATGAGGAAATAAGGTGAGTATTTATAAGTGGGAAAGAGGGACCTAATAATAAATAAAATAATTATAGAAAATCTGAAAATTTAATGGAATATATTGATGTCATGCATGATGTTAAATGGAGGACAATTTATGTCATGGGTGATGTCAAATGTATCTAGATCTTTCCATGGTAGGTAAGATGAGTTCTTTTTAACAGAATACTCTTTTTGGGAGCTGCGTTCGAATAAGATAAATTCCTTATTAGGATTTGGTGTCTTCATAAGAATTGTAGATATGGAAGTTTAGTTTCATATCGTTCAAGAATCAATCAATTTGGAGTAACCTACAGTGATATATAAATTTTCTTCTATAAACACTCAATTCCGTCACAGCACTATATCTTGCAAGGATTAATTTATTTAATCTACTTATACTCCGAATATTAAGATATGTTCTTCATGAAAGTTGTAGGTAATGATGTTGTGGTTACTCAGAAATTTGAATCAGGTAATTTGGACTAATCTATGAAAAGTTATGCCCAAAATACAAAAGCTGTATTATTTTCATCGAGAATTGAAATACCGACATACAACATTTTAGGGGTTGTTACAAGATGTGTCACCAACAATTTTAATTTTGTGGCTAATACTACTTAATAATTGGCGCCAAACATTTTTTGGTGGGAAATTTTGGTAGACAAAATTTTGCTACCAATAATCGATTTCGTCACCATAGGATGTGACTCATGTATTTAAGTACGAAATGTATTTTTTGTCATGAAAAGTGAATAATTAGTGACGATTTTTTTATTGTAGCTAAAATTTTCATGGTTAAAGATCACATTTGTTGTAGTGATCACAATGTATCATGTATGCATACAGTGCCACTAGTTTAGGCCAAAAAAGAATATCTTTTATAATTGTGATATGGAAGATACTTCAAAGTTGTTATACACGTGATTTTCCCCTTAATTTATGTCTTCAGTTACATTCCTTATTTAAATACATTTATTTATATGTATTTGATTAACATGTATTCGAGAAATGCTTCTGGACGTGTCAGATATATGTCTCCGAGGTATAAATTATGATAGGATTGATAATATTGCAAACTCACAAAAAGAAAGATAATTAGTTTCTAAACTAGTGGAATTTGTGTTGTTTGCCCTTTATATATATAATGATAAGAGGTTGACATGTCTCCTTTAAATGTTCTTAGCTTTCTTTACTTCAAATTATTTACATATTTTTATAGGTTAGTCTGGCAACCTCATATTAACATATCTATATTGACTTAAATACTGAAAATTTAAAGAAGTAAAATAACCAAGTCGGTTATCATAACAACAGCTTTGATAGAGCAGTATTACCTTATATCATTCTGAGAGGTTTGCCAATATTGAAAGTGAACGTATATTTTGATTTTTGCGCTAACCAAAATAACATGCTAACAGTGGCATCAAAGGTTGTGACTTTGGTAGTTAATGAAATGGAAATAATATTGTGAGATTTAGGTTCAAGTTTTAGTGAAAATAAAAATATTAGGTGATCTTTTTCAATTATCTAAATTTTATTGAATAAATTAGTTAATATCTTAATAGTTTTATAATATTCTACAAATCGATAACTAATAAATTTCAAAACTGAACCAAATCGATTGATAACCCAAATCCACGTGATTTCAATGTCAGCTTGATGGAAGAAGATCAGGTGCCGGACTTTGGAGATACGTTTTTCGTTTCCGTAGGGAGAAAAAGTCACCTATATTAGGCCAATGAGTATGACAACTTGAAATATTTGGTATTAGTTAAGTAGTGGATGTTGTTTTTTACGTGGGGCCACTTAAAGTGGGCAAATTGCCCACTAATTTTTCTTCTTCTTTCTAGCTCTTTTTCTGTTTATAAATTGCCAATTCTTGGCATTGAAAAATGATGCATACAGAGACACGACTTTCTCTTTTTTCTGTTCTCCTAAATTTTCTCTTATTGTTTCCTCCTTATTTTCTTAAGTTAGTATATTTTATAATACGCTATCAGCACGAAGTTTTAATTTTTCTAGAAAATTAACTTCTATATCAGGTATATCTACTGAAGAAATTTAATTTTTAGTTGTCTTTATTATTTTTAAATTAATTTTCATCATGTCAAACTTGTCAAACTTGAAATTTGTGGCACTTGATATTTCTGGCAAAAATTATTTGTCATGGGTACTTGATGCTGAAATCCACATTACCGCTAAGGGTCTTGGTGATGCTATAGTTAAAGGAAATAAAACATCAAGTCAGGATAAAGCGAAGGCTATGATTTTCCTTCGTTACCATCTAGATGAAAGACTAAAAATTGAATACTTGACAGTAAAAGATCCACTTAAATTGTGGAAAGATTTAAAAAGGAGGTATGACCACCTCAGGGTAATGGTATTGTCACGGGCTTGTTATGAATGAATGAACTTACGGTTTCAAGATTTTAAAACTGTAATTGAATATAATTCTGCTGTATTTAGAACAACTTCCCAATTAAAATTATGTGGGAAAACTATAAATGATAAGGACATGTTAGAAAAGACACTAACTACTTTTCATGCCTCTAATGTGATATTACAGCAGTAATATCGTGAAAAGAATTTTCAAAAATACTCTAAATTGATCTCATGCCTTTTGGTAGCTGAGCAACATAATGCCCTTTTAATGAAAAATCATGAAGTCCGTCCCATTGGAACTGCTCCGTTACTGGAAGCAAATGTGGTAGAAGCACATGGCCAGTCTGAAAGAAGACAAAATAATAATCAAGGCCACAATAATATGCGTGGACGTGGTAATGGCAGAAGATGATATAATTATCATCGTGGTGATGGTCAATATAAAAAGGATAATAATATGAGTTCTCAAAGTGGACCTTCAAGAAGTAACTGTCATCGTTGTGGCATGAAAGGCCAGTGGAAAAATGAATGTCGGACGCCTGAGCATTTTGTAAGACTTTATCAAAATTCCTTCAAAAGAAAGACAAATAGAGACGGTGTCTCTTCTTCTAATGCTCGGATAGAGTCACACTTGGCGTTTAAAAATAATATTGAGGCAAGACCTTTAAATAATAATAATATTGAAGCAAATCTAGCTTTGAAGGATGACAATTTTAATGACCTCAATGATATTACTCATTTAGAGGTTGAAGACTTCCTTAAGGATTATAATTCATGTTAAATTTTATTATATGATTTACAATATGTTGGTGTTTTTATGTACTATTGATTATCATGTTTATATGTTTATCTATTTAAAAGAAAAGAGAAAAACTTATGCTTTTTGTCATGCCCTGAGAGGGTATCCTAGACATGACCGGCACTCGAAGACCATTGCTGGTCCTCAAGCGAACCTGTAATATCCCCTAAAAACGTTGTATACGATGTTTCAATTTTTGCCTAAACATGATACAGTCTCTGTATTTTGGTCATAACTTTTCATAGAAATATCCAAATTGAGTGATTCAAATTTCTGAGTAACCACAAGATCATTACCTACAACTTTTATGAAGACCATATTTTAAGATTCGGAGGTTAAGTAGGTCAAATAAATTAATCTTTGTAAGGTAGGATGCTGTTACGGAAATGAGTGTTTATAGAAGAAAAATCATATCTCACTGTAGGTTTATCCAAATTGGTTGATTCTTGAACGATATGAAACTAGACTTCCATATCTACAATTCTTATGAAGACACCAAATCCTAATAAGGAATTTATCTTATTCAAACGCAGCTCCCAAAAAGAGTATTCTGTCAAAGATAACTCATTTCACCTACCATGGAAAGATCTAGATACATTTGACATCACTCATGACATAAATTGTCCTCCATTTAACATCATCCATGACATCAATATATTCCACTAAATTTTCAGATTTTTATTTATAATTATTTTATTTATTGTTAGGTCATCTTTCCCACCTATAAATACCCACCTTATTTCCTCATTTTATTCATCAAGCTTTCTCAAGCAAATCTTCTCTCTATACACATTCTCAAATATAGTTTTAGTTCTTAGTAGTGAAGAAATACTATTCCGGTGATTCATATATTCCGGGTAGTACACAAAACGTTCCGGCAAGGAGAGAAGCTAGGACTCAAGAGTGTTCATTAAGTCTTCCGGTACCAACTAAAGCTTCGGTTTCCAGGTATGTAAGGTTTCAATGAGAGTATTCCTTCCACTCTCATGTCTAAATTATTTTGATTATATGATAAATTATATTTATTTTCTTTAAGCTTTACTCTAAGTTATGTGGTGTTTATCCATGAATTCTTCCATCCATGTAGTCCAAAAACTCTTTCAATTAAATATTTTGATTTTAAGTAATATTTTCTTATGTTAATTCTTATTTTTACTTAATAGTATGAATCATGGTTAAACTAATGATTATTGCTCTATTTTGATACAACGTAATTTTATATATATGAATTTATAGTTTGCAAGTAATTCCTCTATTTATCTATTTAAAGGTTCTTGAAATTCATGGTGGGTTGTTTAAAGCATGATTTTTAATTAATGATTTTTAAAGTATTTATGTATATTTAATTACATACATATTTGCAAGTTGAAGTGATTTGAACCCACCTAGTTTTACTATATTTTTAATAAAGTTTGACTTGAAAGCTTTGACTCCAAATAAATGTTTATGAAAGAAATATCTATGATAAAAAAAGGAGTCTTATGAAATGAAAGAATGATGAAATAATATGAATGATGAATTCTTTATGTAATAAGGACAATTCTTGCATATTTGAATTATCAAATGTTTTAATGAGCTATTCTACCGAATATGATGTTTGAATTCTCAAGTTATATACTATGAATATTTTAAAGTATTAAACTATTCCGTGGGATTGACTTAGCACCGAATGAGGCATTGAGGTGGGATTCGGTAAGGGAATCCTAGTAGCAACCCCTTGTCTCATTAACTATGTGCCAACATAGGAGCCCTTGTAGGCTTAGGCTAATGGATCCATAAATAGCCCTTAAAGTTAAAGTTAAAGAAATGAATGAAGTTGACGGAGTTCTACCTGGCAAGTAGTCTCCCCGGCCAACGTAGGGGGTTATGTTGGATTCCATGTAATAGCTCGCATGGTCTTAAATGTCGGTTATGGTTAATTTCCCACAAAATGAATGTTTTAAAGGATATCCATATGATTTATTATGCATGTATTACATTATGTTCCATATTACATAAATGTTATAATATTTTCTCAATGTTCATGCATCCTTACATACTTAGTACATTCAAAGTACTAACGCATACTCTTTTGCCTACATGATATCACCATGTAGGGATCGCTGCTCCTCCTCGTTCTCCTCCACGTGGCTAGTTGATATTCCATTGAAGACTACTTTTGGTGAGTTCCCATGTTCCGGGAACAATACTCCTTTGTCTTTCTAGCTTATGATATGTTAAGATATTTTATTATGGTATTTCTTCTATTATGATTGAGGGTGAGCTAGGAACTTGTCTTAGCCCCATTAAATCTAATAGTTAGAGGTATTGTTGGACATATGTAAGTTGAAGATTTATTATTATGATTTCCGCTTGTCTATTTATCATCATTACCTATGAAAGGCTAAAAGAATGCTAAGAGGCTTGTTTGAGGTACTTTCGGGTTCCTCATTCGCCATGTCACGTCTAGGCCCTAGGCTTGGGTCGTGACAGAACCACTTAGTCCAATCACACATCCATTCACTATCAATTAATCAGCGGAAAGTTTAAAATAAAGAGATAATTTAGTGGACAATCCAAATCAACGATTCTAACCCGAGAAATAAAGGCCATAGGCCAACAAATCAACTCCAATCTTTGTTATTTTGAATTAGTTTGATAGAAATAATTCAAGGAAAGAAAATACTCAATCGGCCCATCACTATCTAGTCTATGAAGCCTCTATCACTACTATCTAATTGATGCCAATGACATGTTCATGGCTACCTCAAATCAAAATAAAAGGGCTAACTCGACGCAAGAATAACATAAGCGATGTCCTCCGAATGTAGGGGAGGACTCACCAATACACTGAGTCTGAATAGATCCTCAATGATGCTCCTATTAACGATCTCTTAAACCTGTCTCTGCATCATGAAATGATGAAGGTCCAAATGGACGTCAGTATGTGGAATGTACGAGTATGTAATATGACAGAATGAAACATACCTCAAGGAAGAACACAGTTAGGCAGAGACCAATCATAAACTATCCAATCCAGTCTAATCATGTACGATACAATTCAATTTGTCTAACCCAATCCGATCATATACCATCAACTCAACAATCAACTCAAAGGACTCAACTCAATAAATATGCAAATTAAACTATGCAATATTTTACAATTCAACTTAATCATCTACAATCACAATCAAGCCAATCATATCAAGCACAATCCATTCAGTTGGGAGTTTCTCTAACCGACAACTATCACCATATGAGCGAGTGATAGTACAACAAGCCGACGTTGTTGCCACATCCGTCCATACTTTGCTAGGGTATGAACGAATCAACCAATCATGGATCCATAATCAATCAAGTCCTATCATGTCAAGACAATAAAATAGGAAACATCCGACTTTAACAGTTCGATCCTATGGAATTCATCTGACTTTAACGGTTCAATCTCCTCTTATGTTTGGCGATGTAGTTTATTGGTTCACGTATGGACTACACTCTTACCCAATTCGGTGCTCGATACTCCTCCCAAGATTCAATATGCTCATATTTATCAAGTGAGTAAAATACTCAAAATACTCATTTAGTCTCATTGGACTCTTTTCAAATCAACTCATTTAGTCTCATTGGACTCTTTTCAAAACTCAAATAAAATCTGGCCTCATTGGACCTTCTTTCAAATTGACTCATCTCAAATCATCAAACTCTTTCCTTTAAAATTTATACAATCTCAACTCAATCTCAACAATCGACATTTTAAAGAAAAAAATGCTCAACTCATTTATACTCAAAATACTCATTTTCAAAAATAATTAAAAGACTTCTCAAACTCGACTCATGCTTAAACTCTTTTTAAATCATAGATGAAAATAATCACTCGTTAAACTCAAAAATAATGTATAAATAGTTTATGCAAAAATGTTCACAAATCCTTTATTTAAAACTTCTTCTACAAAGATCCTTTATTTTCCAAATGTTCATCAGACTTCAATCAAATCAAATTATGCAAATCACACGTCACATAATCACACTAGACTCCAATCAAATCAAATTATGCAAATCACACGTCACATAATCACATTAGACTCCAATTTACTTCATCACACAACATTCTTATCAACATAACCTCTTCATTCACATCATCGTCAAATATCATCATTCACATCATCATCAAACATCATCATCACATCATCATCAAATATTATCGTTCACATCATCATCAAACATCATCATCACATCATCATCAAATATTATCATTCACATCATCATTGGATATCATCATCATATCATCATTATATCATCATCAATTATCATCATTCACGTCATCATCAATTATTATCATTCCCATCATCATCAAATATCATTAATTATCCACTTCAAAATCCTTATTTAATTCTAGATTCAATTTATAGAGACAAAAGAACATTCTAACTCTACCAAGGTTTCGTCTCTTTTTATGCCCTTCACACTCATAACTATTCTAAAATTCTCATATAACTAAAAATCAATTTCATCAAACTTATGTAAAAGAATACCTCATTTCACTATGAAAAATAATATTGTTCTCATTATACATAAAAACTATTAATCTCATCCTCAAGACAAATTATGACCAAAAAGAAATCTCATCTTAGGTTCATGTGAATGAATACATGAATCCATACTCTCAACAAGTCAACTCAAGAACATCATTAATACATTTTAGTAATATTCTATAGTTTAGGAAATTTTCGAGAGAAATCTTCATAAAAGGTTCAAATCTTTCACAACTTCTATCCAACACATTTATGGGCATATGGAAGAACTCAATCCATATTTTAGGTTAGCCTTACATACATTTGAGTAGATTTTGAAGAAACCTTGTTGTTGGGTCTTCAATGGGAAACTTGAATCCTTGAATTTTTGAGGGTAAATCTTGTAGGAGATGTTTGGAAGAGAAGAGGGTGAAGGTTAGGGTTTCTTTGGAGGTGAGGAGGCTAAAAAAAATTAGCCTAAAACGTCCTATGTTAGTGTATATATGTTTAGGGAAAATGTCCAAGTTGCCCCTCTTTAAAATCTAGAAAACTGGGCAAAAATCTTATTGGCACTATAGTGGCGCGTCGTGCCACTGCAGCGCCAAGTCAAAATAGGCTTAAAACCCTGCACATATAATAGTGGCACATCGCGTCAAGGAACAAACTACTGAAGCTGTTTTCTGGCGCTATAGTGGCGTCGGGCGCCACTGGAGCGCCAAGCCTAAATTTCGCCCAAGCCTGAAATTTCTGTAGTACTAGTCTGTAGTAAAATGGTCATAACTTTTAACTTCGAACTCCAAAAAATGTAATCTTGATGGCGTTGGAAAGAAAACTCAAAGATATTTATTTTGATAGATTGTGGGACACCCAATTTATTATATTTTAGGAGATATGTTCATTTGAAGTTGACCATAATACTAACTCATCCGAAAACTTAATCAATTGGAGTTCTTTGGACTCAATTTGGTGTTAGAGATCCCTTATGAACCCAAAATACATCTAATACACTTCAAATACTTAGAAATTTATCCTAACTCATATATAAAATTACAAGTCCATTGGTTCAAGTCTACACACACGTGAAGAAATGTTTGAGTCTTTGCAAAAAAAAACTGGGGTGTTATACTTTTCTAGCAATATTGTTATTTATTTTATCTCTTATAATACATTTTTATTTTATGAAGATAAATAAATTTTTCAGTTTTTAATTGGATCCAAGATGAGTAATGGAGATATGTATCTTTTGGATAGTGTCACAACTCATACGATATTAAAAGAAAAGAAATATTTCTGTCATTTGATTATAAAAAAAAGGCCTATATCAATACAATATCTGATAGTACAAAATTGATTAAAGGTTATTCGTCAAAATGGCTATCATATTGGTAAATAATAATGCATTGTATTGTAGTAAGTATCAAAAAAACTTATTAAGTTTCAAGGTTATTCGTCAAAATGGCTATCATATTGACACTACGAATGAAGGAAATGTTGAATACCTTTATATTACTACAATAAATATGGAGAAAAAAATTGTGCATGAAAAATTACCTACACTTTCTTTTAGATTGTACCATACAAATATTGGTACTATTGAATCACATGCCATAGTAAACAAAAGGTTTACTGATTCTAATGATTTTATCATTTGACATGATCGGTTAGGCCATCTCGATTATAATATGATGCGTAGAATTATTGAGAATTCACATAGACACACTTTGAAGAATCAGAAAATTATTTAATTTAAGGAATTTTTTTTGTGTTTTTTGTTCCCAAGAAAAACTGATTATTAAACCATTAACAATTAAGGTTGGGATAAAATCTCCTACTTTCTAGAACGTATACAAGGTGATATATGTGGGTCAATTCACCCTTCATGTAGACCATTTAAGTATTATATGGTCTTGATAGATGCATCTATAAGATGGTCACATGTGTGTTTATTATCAACTCGCAATATGGCTTTTGCGAGATCGTTAACTCAAATTATAAGATTAAGAGCACAGTTTCCAGATTATGGAATAAAGACAATTCGTCTTGATAATGCTGGTGAATTTAAATCTCAATCCTTTAATGAATATTGTATGTCGGTTGGAATAAAATTTGAGCATTCGATCGCTCATGTTCATACTCAAAATGATCTAGCAGATTCATTGATTAAATGCCTCCAATTGATAGCTAGACCATTACTAATGAGGAAAAAACTTCCTCTTTCGGTATAGGGGCATGCTATTTTGCATGCAGCAGCACTTGTGCACATAAGACCAACAATTTTTCATGATTTTCCCCATTACAGTTGGCGTTTGGAAGGGATCCAAATATAATATTTGGGTGTGTGGTATATGTCCCAATCGCTCCACCGCACCGTACAAACATGGGTCTCCAAAGAAGGTTGAGAATATATGTTGGGTATGAATCTCCTTTTATTATAAAATATTTGAAATCTATGACTGAAGATTTATTTACGACAAGATTCGTTGATTATCATTTTGATGATTTAGTATATCCAACATTAAGGGGTGCACATAAGTAATAAGAAAATGAGATAGATTGGAATTCATTATCACTATCTCATTTAGACTTCGAACAAATCAATATGAGCAAGAAGTTCAAGAGATGATTTATTTGCAGAATATTACAAATCAACTGCCGGATGCATTTATTAACCTTCCACGGGTTACTAAATCGCATATTCCAGCTGTTAATGCTCAAGTTCGAGTTGATGTCCCGGTAGGATAACTTGTTCAGGCAAATGAGTCTAGGCCACACTTAAAACGTGGAAGATCAATTGGTTCCAAAAAGAAAAATCCTTGAAAAAGGAAAGGAACAAATGATCAAGATAATCATAATTTGGAGGCAAATGCTCAAGAAGAGCCCAGAGACACAACAAATGGTGATACCACCAAGGAGGTCCAAGTACCTAAAAATAATGAGAATGAAGAAATCTCAATAAGTTATGTCTCGACAGGAAAACAGTGGAACCAAAATGATATTGTGGTCGATAATATTTTTGCTTATAATGTTGCCATTGAAATAATGCAACAAGATAAGGATCTTGAACCAAAATCTGTCGATGAATGCAAACAGAGAAATAGTTGGCCAAAATGGAAGGATGTAATTCAAGTAGAGTTAACTTCACTTGAAAAACATGAAGTTTTTGGATTAATAATCCAAACACCTGAAGGTGTCAAGCCAGTAGGATACAAATGAATTTTTGTGCGTAAACGAAATAAAAATGGTGAAGTCATAAGATATAAAACACGACTTGTAGCCCAAGATTTTTCGCAGAGGCCTAGCATTGACTATATGGAAACATATTCCCCTATCGTGGACACAATTACCTTTAGGTATCTAATGAATTTGACAATTCATGAAAAGCTCTAAATGCACCTAATGGACGTGATCACTGCCTATTTATATGGCTCATTGGACCACGATATTTTTATTAAAATTTTTGATGGGTTCAAAGTGCCTGAAGCATACAAGGATTTTCGAGAAACTTGTTCAATAAAGCTTCAGAAATCCTTATACGGGTTGAAACAATCAGGATGCATATGGTACAATCATTTTAGCAAATATTTGCTAAAAAAATGGTATAAAAATGATCCAATTTGCCATTGTGTCTTTATAAAAAGGTTTGGATATGAATTTGTCATACTGACAGTACATGTTGATGATTTGAATATGATTGGAACTCCGAAAGAACTTTCAAAGGCAGTAAAATATCTGAAAAAAGAGTTTGAAATGAAAAACCTTGGAAAGATAAAAATTTGTCTTGGTCTACAAATGGGACATTTATACATCAGTCAACATATACTGAAAATATTTTAAAGATGTTTTATATGGATAAAGCACATCCATTGAGTACCCCAATGATTGTGAGATCTCTTGATATTAATAAATATCCATTCAGACCTCATGAAAATAATGAAGAGCTTGTTGGTGCTGAAATATCATACCTTAGTGCAATTGGTGCATTAATGTATCTTGCCAACAATTCTAGACCAGATATAACTTTCTCAGTAAACTTGTTAGCAAGATTAAGTTCTTTCCCAATGCGAAGATACTGGAATGGAATTAAGCATATATTCAGATACCTCTGAGGACCACAAATATGAGATTGTTTTACTCAAATAAATCCACGTCACCCTTGATTGGTTACGCAGATACGTGATATTTATCTGATCCTCATAAAGGTCGATCGCAGACAGACTATTTATTTACGTGTGGTGGTACAACTATATCATGACATTCAACAAAGCAAACTATGGTTGCCACTTCCTCAAATCATGCAGAGATAATAGACATTCATGAAGCAAGTCGAGAATGCGTTTGGTTAAGATCAATAACTCAACACATTCAAGAAACATGTGGTCTTTCTTTGAAAAGAGATGTTTCAATAATATTGTATGAAGACAACGCTACATGTATAGCTCAATTAAAGGAAGGATACATCAAAGAGGATAGAACAAAACATATTTCACCAAAATTCTTTTTTATTTATGATCTTCAAAAGAAGGGTGAAATAGATGTCCAACAAGTTCGTTCAAGTGATAATTTAGCAGATATATTTATCAAGGCATTGCCAACTTCAACCTTTGAGAAAATGAGATACAAAATTGGAATGCGTCGTCTTTGAGATTTTAAGTGATGTTTTTTATCGGGGGGAGTAAAATACGCGTTGTACTCTTTTTTCCTTAATCAAGGTTTTATCCCACTGGGTTTTCCTGGTAAGGTTTTTAATGAGGCAGCACTCAAGGCTTATTACCAGATGTGTGTACTCTTTTTCCTTCATTAAACTTTTTCCCACTGTTTTTTTTCTAATAAGGTTTTAACGAGGCACAACATCTATGTATTTTTCAGGATAACTATATATATTTATTATTTCACTAGAATTTTTTTTACATGTGGACATCCAAAAAGGAGTCTTAAGTAGTGGATGTCATTTTCTAAGTGGGGCCCACTTAAAGTGGGCAAATTGCCCACTAATTTTTCCTTTTCTTTCTAGCTTTTTTTCTGTCTATAAATTGCCAATTCTTGACATTGAAAAATAATGCATACAGAGTCACGACTTTCTCTCTTTTCTGTTCTCCTTTCTTTTCTATTATTTTCTCCTCTTTATTTTTTTAAGTTAGTATATTTTATAATAGTATTATCATAGTGAGTATTATTCTCTTTTTGATGCTATATATTTATATATATGTCAATTGACCAACTATACAATTTCTGCTCTGTTAGGAGATAGATGTTATTTTTCCAAGTGGGCCCCACTGAAAGTGGGCAAGTTGCCCACTTGATTTTTACTTCTTTCCTTGGCTATAAATATAGCCTTCTGCAATGTATTAAAATGTAGAGATACACGCATAAATACTACATTTTCTCTTCTGTTCCTCCTTTCTATATTATTCCTTCTATCTTATTTTGTTAAAGCTAGAATATTTTATAACACGTTATCAGCCTGAAGCTCTGCTATTTATTCAAAAAAAATATAGAAATGCCTCAAATTTTATTCGGATCAACGACCAATCACGAGGATATTTGTGTAATTGATAGTGGAATAACTCATGCTATATTTAAAGACGAAAAATATTTTTTAACTTACTAATAAGAAAAGCAAATATTACTACAAATTCTGATAATTTAAAAATGATAGAAGGCTCCAAAAGAGCTACTATAATTCTGCCTAAGGGGACAAAAATTGTTATAGAAGATGCATGATTTTCTTCTAAATCCCCAAGAAACTTGTTAAGTTTTAAAGATATCCGTAGAAATGGATATCATGTTGAGACACTAAATGAAATGAATATTGAATATCTTGGTGTAACCAAGAGTGTCTCAGGCCAGAAATATATTTTGGAAAAATTACCAACTCTGTCATCTGGTCTATATTATGCAAAAATTAGTGTAATTGAAGCACATATGATCGTAAACCAAAAATTTACTGATCCAAATACATTTGTGATATGGCATGATCGAATAGGTCATCCTGGATCAATAATGATAAGATAAATTCTTCAAAATTCAACTGGACATCCGTTAAATTATCAGAAGATTCTTACAAATGATGAATTTTCATATGGTGCTTGTTATCAAGGCAAATTAATTGTCAGACCATCGACCCTGAAGGTTGTCATCGAATCTCCTGACTTTTTAGAGCATATTCATAGAGATATATATGGACCTATTCATCCACCTATTGGATTATTTAGATATTTTATGGTCCTAATAGATGCATCATCTAGATGGTCTCATGTGTGTCTGTTATCATCTGACAACCTGGCATTTGTGAAGTTATTAGCACAAATAATAATATTGAGAGAGCAATTTCCAGATTATCCAATTAAGGTCATTCGCCTTGATAATGCTGGAGAATTTACATCCCAAATATTTAATGAATATTTCTTATCAATTGGGATAAAAATTAAACATCCTGTTACTCATGTTCATACTCAAAATGGCCTTGCAGAGTCATTTATAAAGCGTCTACAATTGATAGCAAGACCTTTACTAATAAAAATAAAATTGTCAATTACTGTTTAGGGTCATGCTATCTTACATGCAGTAGCACTTGTACGTCTCAGACTGACGCATTATAATAAATACTCTCCATCATAATTAGTATTTGGTCATGAACCAAATATAGCCCATTTAAGAATTTTTAGTTGTGTGGTATATGTGTCTGTCGCACCACCACAATGTACAAAAATGGGCCCTTAACAAAGTTTGGGCATATATGTTGGGTTTGACTCACCCTCCATAATTTGATATCTTAAATCATTGACTAGAGACTTATTCACTGCTGGATTTGCAAATTGTCGGTTTGATGAAACACTTTTCCCGCCATTAGGGGGAGAGAAAAAATAACTTGAAAAAGATAATGAAATTATGTGAAAAGTTTCATCACTTTCTCATTTTGATCCACATACCCGCACATGTGAGCAGGAGGTCCAGAAGATCATCCACTTATAGAAAATAGCAAATCAAATGCCAGATGCATTTATCGATTTTGAAACAGATAACTAAGTCACATATCCCTTCAGTGAATATGCCTATCTGTTTTGATGTCCCCAAAGGACCATCTACAAGTATCATAGCTTTTGTATTCCAAACACGCCAGAAGCGTGGTAGACCACTGGGTTTAAAGGATAAAAATCCTAGAAAGAGAAACGTGAAAAATAATAAAGATGATACTACACAAGAACCTCTTGAAGGAGGTCAAGATTTGAGTACTCCTGATATTCATGAAGAAATCGATGAACCCGAGAATCAAGTGAATGAAGAACTTTCAATAAGTTCTACTGGTGATGAGATAAATCTAGATCAATCAAAAATTACGGTGGATAATATTTTTACATATAATATTGTAATTAACCTCATGCAAGATAGTAAAAGTCTTGAGCCTAAATTCATCAAAGAATGTTGACGTAGATGTGATTGTCCAGAATGGCAAAAAGCAATTCAATCAGAATTAGACTCTCTTGCTAAATATGAGGATTTTGGACCAGTATTCCAAACCCCTGAATGTGTAAAACCAGTTGGCTATAAATGGTTTTTTGTGCGTAAAGGAAATGAGAGAAATAAAATTGTAAGATACAAGGCACGCCTTATTGCACAAAGATTCTCTCGAAGACCCGGAGTCAACTATGAAAAAACATATTCACCCGTTATGGATGGAATAACATTTCGATATCTCATCAGTTTAGTTATACACAAAAATCTTAAAATACATCTAATGGATGTAGTTACAGCTTACCTTTATGGTTCACTTGATAATGAAATTTACATGAAAATCCCAGAAGTATTAAAATTTCCTGAAGCATGTAATAAGTCTCGAAAAATGTACTCAATAAAACTGCAAAGATTATTATATGGTCTGAAACAATCACGGCACATGTGGTATAATCATCTAAGTGAGTACTTAATAAATGAAGGCTATATTAATGATGTTATTTGTCTATGTGTTTTTATTAAAAAAATAGAATCAGAGTTAGTTATACTCGTCGTTTATGTTGATGACATAAATCTCATTGAAACTCCTGAAAAGGTCCAAAAGGCAATTGAATAGCTAAAAAAAGAATTTGAAATGAAAGACCTTGAAAAGACAAAACTTTGTCTAGGTCTGCAAATTGAACATTTAGCAGATGAGGTTTTTGTCCATCAATTTGCCTACACTGAGAAAATCTTAAAATGATTTTACATGGACAAAGCAAATCCATTAAGTACTCCAATGGTTGTTCGATCACTTGAAGTGGAAAATGATCAATTTCGACCTCCAGAAGATGATGAAGAAATTCTTGGTTCTGAAGTTTATATCTCAGTGTTATTGGTGCACTTATGTACCTTGCTAACGCAACCAGGCCTGGTATAACATTCTCTGTTAATTTGCTAGCAAGGTATAGTTCATCCCCAACGCGAAGACAATGGAACAATATTAAACATATTTTGTGATACTTGAAAGATACTATTGATATGGGTTTGTTTTATACTAACAAAGGTTGTGCAGACCTTATTGGTTTTGTAGATGCAGATTATTTATCAGACCCACATAAAGCTCAATCTCAGACAGGCTATCTATTTACACACAGATGAATTGCTATATCATGGTGATCTACAAAGCAGTCTATTGTTACTACTTCTTCAAATCATGCTGAAATAATAGCAATTCATGAAGCAAGTAGAGAATGCGTGTGGTTGAGATCAATGATACAGTTCATTAAAGAAAGATGTGGCCTAGAAAATAAAGTCAAAGAACCCACAGTTATATTCGAAGACAATGCCGCGTGCATAACTCAATTGAAATGTGGCTTCATAAAAGGAGACATAACGAAACATATTTCACCAAAATTATTCTTCACACATGATCTACAGAAGAATGGTGATATAAATATACAACAAGTTCGTTCAAGTGATAATCTTGTAGATTTATTCACAAAGGCATTACCAACATCAACTTTTGAGAAACTAAGATATAAGGTTGGAATACGTCGTCTTCAAAATATCAAATGAAGTTTTCACCAGGGGGAGAAAAATATGCGCTACACTCTTTTTTCCTTAATCAAGATTTTGTCCCACTGGGTTTTCCTGATAAGGTTTTTAATGAGGCAGCATTCAAGGCGTATTACCAGATATGTATACTCTTTTCCTTCACTAGGCTTTTTTCCACTAAATTTTTACTAGTAAAATTTTAACGAGACACAATATATATGAGTGTTAAGAATAAATATATATATTATTTCTTATAGAGTTTTTAAGGAAACACATTATACATGGACATGAAAGGGAGAGTAATAGGAGATGAATGTTATTTTCCCAAGTGGGCCCCACTGAAAGTTGGCAAGTTGCCCACTTGGTTTTTAGTTCTTTCCTTGACTATAAATATAGCCTTCTGCAATGTATTGAAATGCAGAGATAGACTCACAAATACTATATTTTCTCTTTCTGTTCCTTCTTTCTATCTTATTCCTTCTATCTTATTTTGTTAAAGCTAGAATATTTTATAACATTGCTCATTATTCTTGTGTTGTTATTTGGTATGCCATTATTGTCAATGGAGTATCCGCTGCCAGTTTTCTTCCTTATCTTGATTCCATTCTTCTTACTCATCTACAAACAGCTTATACAAAAATCTCGAAACCTTCCACCAGGGCCTCGACCATGGCCAGTGCTAGGAAATATTCTCCAGATTGGGAAAAGGCCTCATATATCCCTGGCAGAATTTGCCAAAATTCATGGGCCCTTAATTTCTGTCAAGTTGGGAACTCAAATTGTTGTCGTGGCTTCATCCCCTGATTCTGCAGCTGAAATCCTCAAGACTCAAGATCGTCTGCTCTCGGCTCGATCTGTGCCCAGAGTTGCTGTATATGAAGTCTCTGTTATGGATCAACACTCAATTGTGTGGTCCAGTGATTTGAGCAATCACTGGAAGTTCTTACGGGCATTTTGTAGAACACATTTGTTCTCACCCAAAGCGGTGGAATCACAGATTAGTCTGAGGGAGAAAAAAGTGTCGGAAATGATAGATTTTCTTAGGTCCAGGAAACGGGAAACTGTGAAGATTTCTGAAATTCTGTTTGGAACCATTTTAAACACACTGGGCAACCTTTTCTTTTCAAAAGATTTATGTGATTTGGATTATGAAAGGAACACCAGTGGGATCAAACATGTTTTAAGAAAATATATAGAATTGGGAGCTATGCCAAATATATCAGATTTCTATCCTCTATTTAATGCTCTGGATCTGCAGAGATTGAGAAAGCAGACTGAAATATATCAGAATCAATTGATCAACATCTGGAGTGAAATTGTAAAGGAAAAAAGGCAGGCAATTAGTCGTCGTAGCTCTGATTTTTTGGATGTTATGATTGATAGTGGATTCTCCGATTTACAGATCAATATCTTATTGATAGTAATTTCTCAATTTCTTACAACTAATATGCTCTAGTTTCTCGTATGGTCACTTAATAAATAGTTATTATTTTAGAATGTCACTTTCTTGGTAGAAAGAACATTAGAATGAAATATGATTTTTTGAAATAATAATTATTAATTAAGTGACCATATGAAAAATCAAATCAAAAATTTGATGAAGCATACGTGAACTTTTTAGTCAAAATTGATTGAGACTGACATGGCACAATCTTGTTCTTCAATTTCAGGAATTAATTGGTGCGGGTTCTGACACCACTACCTCAACAATTGAATGGGCAATGACAGAATTGCTAAGAAACAAGGATGCTATGCACAAACTTCAGGCTGAGCTTAAAAGTAAGATTGGGGTAAATCATATTATCACAGAATCCAACATCACTGAACTTCCATATTTGGCTGCTTGTGTCAAGGAAACATTGAGAATCCATCCACCTACTCCCTTCTTGATTCCTCGTCGTGCTCCTGAGACGTGTAAGATTATGGATTATACCATCCCAAAGAACGCGAGGTTGTTTGTGAACGTTTGGGCAATAGGGCGTGACTCTAATACATGGGAAGATGCATTATCTTTCAGGCCCGAGCGGTTTCTCGACTCGAATGTGGACTTCAGGGGTCAAGATTTTGAATTCATACCATTTGGCGGAGGGAGGAGAATATGCCCTGGCTTAGCATTTGCTAGGCAAGAAATACACTTGATTTTAGCTAGTTTGATCCATTACTTTGAGTGGTCACTTCCCAATGATGAGGATCCAATGCAGTTAGATATGGAAGAAAAGTTTGGTGTTACTCTACAGAAAGAAAAGCCTCTACTGATTATCCCTATGTAATATGTGTAGCTTTTTTCTCTCCATATGCAACATGTACACTTACAAATAAAAACTAGTTGCCTCAAATTGGTGGTTCCTTACTGTCTTTACTTGGCATATCAAATTTCCATATTTCAACTATTTATGTATTCTTATCATTTTAAACATGTAAATCCTCATTTTCCTTAAATTATGCTCCAAAGCAATGTGATTTATGTGTATGTATGCCGTATGTATTACGGATTGTGAAATGAGTGTATGTCTGGTATATGCGGAATGTATATATGGTGTATGTTTGGTGTATTTTAATTTACGTGATTGTATGTTGCATCAATTAATGGACTTAGGGGTCGTTTGGTAGAGTATTAATTTAAGAATAATATTGAATAGGATGTATTAGTAATGCTGAGACTATTTCTTATCCACTATTTAGTTTGGTATATTAATTACAATTATGTTTATAACCATACTTACCCATATATTAATTATCCTTATATTGTTAATACCATGGTGTTGGTGAAGACGACATGGGAAGGAGTGAAATTTAAAGTTAATTATAATTAGGGAAACCCCTTTATTTATAGGGGAAAACTTTTTTGGTCCCTAAGTAGGATTTCTAACTTTTCTCCCAAAGAATCCACATAATAGACATTCACTATAACTACACGGGCGTTTAAATACCCCCTTAACAACTTCAAGTGAATTAAATATCACCTGAAAGGGTGACGTGGCAGAGAGAGTGACTGCACTCTCCTTAAAGCGAGTGAAGATATTTTTTTTAAAAAAGAAATTATAAAATCATACACATGGCCTTTTTTATAGGTCAATATATAATTAATATTTTAAATACTATTTTATTGATATATTAACTTTTATTAAAATATGTAAATTTTCTTATTTGCCACAATCTTTTTAAAATCTTTTTCTTTCTTTATTCTTCCCCAATATAGCTTTCTCTATAGAAGCATTATTTTTTCCTCCATCTTCATGTTCAACTCTACCATATCCATTCGGCATACCCATCATCGAAATATCAATTACATATTTGCTTTGAAATTTCAAATTCTCAAATTCGACATTAATGAATATCTTGGTGAGAAATTAAGATATATTAATGGTGATTTATTTTTAGAGGAAGAAAGCCTCTATTCTTATTTGTTTATCTCATTTTGAGGGAAATGAAAGAAAGGAAGAGGATAAGGGAAAATGGGGGGAGGGTGGAGGGAGAGAAAGAAGAAAGAAGAAGAATAGTGAAGGACAAAAATGGTGAAGAAGGAAGAAGAAAGAAGTGACGGTTGGGTGGGGGTGGGGCCGGGGGGGAGGAAAAATAAAAAGGGTCATTTTTATATTTTGATTTTAAAAAAAATATATTTAATTAATTAATTAGGATAAATTAATTTAAGAAGATTAATGACAAGGTGCTGACATGACAGTGATGTGGTGCTTATATTGCGATGATGTGGCAGCTGAGAGTGGTATTATGATCTCAAGGTGATATTTAATTCATTTAAAAGTTGTTAAGGGGGACATTTAAGCACTCGTGTAGTTAAAGTACTAAAGTAATTTATACCGTCAAGTTTGGAGGTGGGGGGGAGTTCATTTATTATCCCTTTAAAATAATTTTAAGTCCTTTAATGGATGTCCATTTGAATTTTCTATAATTCTTCTCATCATTATCATAAGTCCTCATTCTTCATGAATGAACACAATCATCTAAGTTTAACAAATTATAATAACTTAGTTTTCATTCCACATTCATGTGCATTATTCAATCACTTGTCTTCTTTAAGATATGTTATGCACGGCCACCACATTCACTTAGAGAATGGATTTGTATTTGTAACTTTAATCAAAAAAATTTATTATTCATGAATGAAACACAATCATCTTAGCAAATCAAATTATGATAGCGTTGTCACGGACTTAGACTTTCACTAAGACTTCCGTGCGGCACTTGACAACTTACTCACGAATCTTTCACGATCTTATAAGCTCAAGTAAGCCTTTAAGACTAGATCGCTAAGGGAATGCTAGATTGTAAGAAAGACAAGAGAGTTTTTATGAAGAAGGCTTTTGTATTGCTTGGAAGAATACTTGTTTGCTTGATGGTTTGCTACAAATGAATGCCCCCTCTATTTATACTACTCCTAAGGGGCCCAAGTGTAAATAAAAATTGCTATACAAGTCCCTCCATATTTACAAAGAAGTCCCTCTCTAGAATTCTCTACACACTCTATAGAATTCTAAGTCTTTCAAGACTTCTCTACAAGTTTCTATAAGGATCTAGAGTCTTCCACTAACCTCTCCAAGACTCTAGATTCTTCTACCTTCTTCAAGATCAAGTGGCGGGTCATAACACTCTCCCCCACCTGATGTGGCGACGACCGCGGCACACTGCTGCTGCAAGAACTCCCGGATCTTGTCTTTGAACTGCCACAGGTCTTCATATCTCTCCCAGGTGGCCTCCTCCGGAGATTGTCCCTTCCAATGGACTAAGAACATAGCAGTGGCCTGTTGTCCCTGTTTTCGCTTGGCTTGGTAGTCCACAATGGCCTCGATGTCTCGATCATGGGAGGCGGTGATTGTGAGTGGCGCCCGACTTGATTCTCCTCGTCTAGGATCATCCTTGTCCTCATGGTACGGCTTGAGTACGCTGGCATGGAAGACTGGATGAACCTTAATATGCGGTGGTAGCTCCAACCTGTAAGAGATCTTGCCAACCTTGGCAACGATCCTGAACGGGCCCTCATACTTTCGCACCAAGTTTTGATGCATGCCTCGCAATGCCTTGAATTGCCTGGGGTTGAACTTAACCAAGACCATGTCTCCAACTTGGTAATCCGTGGGACGACGCTTGCGGTCGGCAAACTTCTTCATCTTCTTCGCTGCCTTGTCCAAATAAGACTTGGCAGTGTCGAGCTGCTCCTCAAAGCCCTTGGCCATGTGATAGGCCCCCAAACTCTTGCCCTCGAACGCGGCCGGTAGTGAATGTAGAGTTTGTGGCTGTTCGCCCTGTGGCCTCACTCCTCTGTAGGTTGTAAGAGAATTGGGCTACGTCCAGTAGTCTCGCCCAATCTCTCTGATGGGAGCTCACAAAGTGCCTCAAGTAGCACTCCAGTAAGGCATTGACTCGCTCCGTCTGGCCATCTGTCTGCGGGTGGAAACTAGTGGAGAAATGTAATTTCGTGCCAAGAATTTCGAACAATTCTCTCCAAAAGTTCCCGGTGAGGCGTGGGTCTCTGTCGCTAATGATATGTCTTGGCAATCCCCAATACTTCACCACATTCTTGAAGAATAGCCTGGCAGTCTCCTTAGCAGTGCAACCTGCCGTGGCGGGCATGAAGCTGGCATATTTGGAAAACCTGTCCACCACGACCATAATCGTCCCGTACCCGTCAGACTTCGGTAAGCATGTGATGAAGTCCATGGTCACGCTCTCCCATGGACGCTCCGCTACGGGCAGGGGCTCCAAGAGTCCTCCTGGTTGGCGCTGCTCTACTTTGTCTTGCTGGCACACAAGACAAGTCTGCACATAGCATTCAATATCGTCCCGCATGCGTGGCCAGTAGTAAATCGCCTCAATCAATGCCCTCGTGCGATGCTGCCCTGGATGTCTGGCCCATAATGTGTCATGGCTTTCCTTCATGATCCGTCGCCTGATAGTTCCGAATTTCGGCACATAGACCCTTCGCCCGGCGGTAAGTAAGAGTCCATCTTCTACCCAGAAGCGCCTTGTCTTGCCCTGAACGGCTAACTCCATAAGCTTCTTTGCTTCTGGGTCATGCTGCAGACCATCCTTGATTGCATCCTGGTTGTCACAATGTGCTGTGGTGATGGCCGCCAGTTCGAACTTCCTGCTAATAGCATCAGCCACAACATTGCCTTTGCCCGGCTTGTACTCCAGCTCATAATCAAATTCGGCCAAGAAGTCTTGCCACCTAGCTTGCTTCGGGGTGAGTTTCTTCTGTGACTGGAAGTAGCTAGTGGCCACGTTGTCGGTCTTGACTAAGAACTTAGAGCCAAGTAAGTAATGTCTCCACGTGCGTAGGCAATGGACGATGGCTGTCATCTCCTTCTCCTGCACGGTGTACCGCCGTTCTGTCTCGTTCAGCTTGCGGCTCTCGAAGGCGATAGGGTGCCTCTCTTGCATCAATACTCCTCCAATGGCATAGTCAGAGGCATCCGTATGCACTTCGAATGTCTTGGAGAAGTCAGGCAACGCTAGGACCGGCTCCTCTGTCACGGCAGCCTTAAGGTCTTCAAAGGCCTCCTTGCACTCCTCGCTCCAAACCCACGGCTTATTCTTCTTCAATAGCTCAATAAGTGGAGCGGCTTTAGCGGAGTAGGCGCTTATGAACCTGCGGTAATAGTTAGCAAGTCCAAGAAAAGATCTAAGTTCGATTACCTTTGTGGGCGCCTCCCACTCTTTGATGGCCCGAACTTTTGCTTCGTCCATCCGTAGCTCTCCCTGGCTGATAACATGTCCCAAGAAGTGCACCTCATGTTGGGCAAACTCGCACTTCTCCCGCTTGATGAAAAGCTCATTCTCGCGCAAGACTTGGAATACTTTCTTTAGATGCTCCACGTGCTCATCCAAGGTGTTGCTATAGATGACTATGTCATCCAAGTAGACTACCACGAACTGATCTAAGTAGGGGTGGAAGATTTTGTTCATTAATGTGCAAAAGGTGGCGGGTGCGTTGGTTAGGCCGAAGGGCATCACCAACCACTCGTAAGCTCCGTACCTCGTTACACATGTGATCTTCGGTTCATCTCTCTTTGCTATGCGTACCTGGTAGTAGCCCTTCCTTAAATCCACCTTGGTGAAGTACTTGGCTTGTCCAAGTCTATCAAACAAGTCGGCAATGAGCGGGATGGGATACTTGTTCTTCACGGTCACCTTATTAAGCGCCCGATAGTCTATGCATAGGCGCAATGAGCCATCCTTCTTCTTCTGAAACAATACCGGCGCGCCATAAGGTGCCTTGGATGGACGGATATGACCGGCCTCAGGGAGCTCCTTCAACTGCTTCCTTAGCTCCTCTAACTCGGGCGGAGCCATGCGGTATGGTGGGTATGCGGGCGGCCTTGCTCCTGGCTCCAGCTCGATCCTGTGGTCTACCTCGCGCCTTGGAAGTAGGTGCCTTGGCAACTCTTCGGGCATCACGTCTTTGTTTTCTTCAAGCACCTTCTCTATGCAAGGTGGCAATGTCTCCTTAGCACCATTGCCTTCATCCAAGCTCGCAATGGTGGCTACGAACGTCGGCTCCCCCTTCTTTAGGCCCTTCACAAGCTGCATGGCCGACAGATGGGCTTGTTCTTCCTTCTTTGGCATCTTGACTAGAGGTACCATGCAGGGTCCCTCTCGTTCCATCACCAAGAGTTGTTAGAGGTAGGGATGGATCATCGTGTGGTACCGTTGGAAGAACTCCTATCCAAGGATGATATCAAAGATATCTAAGGGGGCGACAGTGAAGCTTGTCTTACCTTGCCTTTTGCCCAACGTGATGTCCACTCCATGAGCGACTCCGCACACTGGAGTCAATGGTGCGTTGACCGTCTTCAGGCGGGTGTTGCTTGGCCCATAACTTAGCCCCAACCTTGCTGCCGCCGTCTTGGTCATGATGTTGGCTTCTGCTCCAGAATCCACCATGGCACGAGCTGGTCGTCCGTTGATGGATATGTCAACATATTGGGCAGAGTAGTCTCCTGCCTTCTCAGCTTGCTTCGCGATGGCTCCACATAGCCCGATCATGCCTAGCTGAGTCGTGTCCGAACCCTGCCCTTGGTCCACCTCCTTGTCCTTTCGCTCCCGCAGTATGTCACCAAGGTTCTTCATCTCCGGACACCTAGCATAGCCGTGAGGACCTCAACATATGTAGCAGCCGTTGCCCTTCGTGGTCTGCTCTTTTCTCTCGGCGTAGCCCTGTCGCCCGAACCTCCTACCGTCGGACTTGCTGGAATCATGGTTCTTGGGTGGAGGATGTTGCTCTTTGCCTTTACCACGATCTCCCCCACCTTTGGCATGACTATTCCTTACTTCTTTGCCCTTGCCTCTGTCATGCCTGTCATGCTTAAAGTCCGTCAAGGCTTTGGCTTGGGTGATGGCCTCATCGATGGTGCTGACTTGACGGCGCTCCAACTCCGTCTTGGCCCAACTCTGCAGCCCATCCATGAAGTGGAAGAGCATATCTTCATCTGTAAGGTTGGGGATTTGAAGCGTAAGGGTAGTGAACTCTTTCACGTAAGCCCGTATGCTACCCGTATGCTTCAGCTCCCGGAACTTGCGTTTGGCCTCATAGATGACGTTGTTGGGGAAGAAGGCCTTCTTGAACTCGTCCCGGAATTGCTCCCAGGTGTTGATGGTGCATAGCCCCTTCCCGATCTCGGACTCCTTGCGCTTCCACCATAACATGGCCATCTCCGAGAGGTATAGTACGGCTGTGTTGATCCTCGTCTCATCGCTCTTCACTTTGTTACACTTGAAGTAATTCTCCAAGTGCCAAAGGAAGTTCTTCACCTCTTGTGCATCACGTGCACCTTTGAACATTGGTGGCTTGGGAGCCTCAATCTTGGCCTCCCGGTCCGTACTGGACGTCATGCATCTCCCAGCATCTACGTCTCCTTTGAGTGCTGCCATCTCGGCCTTCATGGTCTCCATCGTGCTTAGCGCGTCCATGAGCCGACACTCCAAGGAAGTGATTACCTCCTTCATCTCGTACTCGGCAGTCTTACGCACCTCCAACTCCTTTCGGATGTTGTCGTTCTCCTCAAGGGTGAACTCCTCCAGAGACTTGAACTTGCCGTCGACCTTGTTCAAGCGCTTGCCTAATATCTCCACAGCTTGCCGGGCAGCATCCACCCTTGCAATCCACTCCATGCCGGGCGTGAAATCCACGGGCTCCTCGCCTCGCTCGTCGTCACTCACCTCAGTGGCCGAGGGTGAGTAGGATGTTAGGGCCTCGCTTGGTGTAGGCTCAGGCGGCACCTCCTCATTTCTCTTAGAGTTTTTCCTTCCCTTGCGGTGCTTCCTTCCAACATCTTGCTTGACGTTGGTGGTGGTAGTGACGTTGATGTCTCCCTCACTTGCCATATCCCTTAGTAGAACCTCGCTCTGATACCACGTTGTCACGGACTTAGACTTTCACTAAGACTTCCGTGCGGCACTTGACAACTTACTCACGAATCTTTCACGATCTTGTAAGCTCAAGTAAGCCTTTAAGACTAGATCGCTAAGGGAATGCTAGATTGTAAGAAAGACAAGAGAGCTTTTATGAAGAAGGCTTTTGTATTGCTTGGAAGAATACTTGTTTGCTTGATGGTTTGCTACAAATGAATGCCCCCTCTATTTATACTACTCCTAAGGGGCCCAAGTGTAAATAAAAATTGCTATACAAGTCCCTCCATATTTACAAAGAAGTCCCTCTCTAGAATTCTCTACACACTCTAGAGAATTCTAAGTCTTTCAAGACTTCTCTACAAGTTTCTATAAGGATCTAGAGTCTTCCACTAACCTCTCCAAGACTCTAGATTCTTCTACCTTCTTCAAGATCAAGTGGCGGGTCATAACACTTAGTACCTTATTTCACGTTAATGTGTATTATTCAACCACTTGTCTTCTTTCAGACATATAATGCACTGATATCACATTCACATTAAGGAATGGAGCAAATTCAGTGGAATAGGTTTCATGACTTTTCATCAAAAGCACATTAGCTTGTTTTAGTCATCATTATATCATCAATATGGTGCATTGAGGCTCAAACCCAATGTCATATCCATATAAGGCGTCTTAGGCCATAAATCGATGGGACTTGAACTCAACATCTTTCATCAAGGTACCCCAAGACTCAAACTTGATGTCTTACCCTCTTTGGTGCGATTGGACATGAATCCATCGTCTTACCTATATAAAGGCGTTTTAGGCCATAAAACAATGAGACTTAAATTCATTATCTAATCATCATGATGCATCGAGAATATAATTCGATATCTTACTCTTTCGGTGCGATTGAACATGAATCCATCGTCTTATCCATATAAAGGTGTTTTAAAATAATATCACTTTGTAATTACATTATAAGAACAAGAGAATGAAATTCAAAATTATGTCTGCCAACTATCATTTATCATCTAATTTTGAAATTAAAAAACATTTTACAAACCTTATACAACTTTGACAACCTCCGTATCTTAGCACGCACAAGTAGTTGGATGACATCTCAAAGTTGTTGATGATAATTGACTGTACCATTAACAATTAGAAAGATTTTCTTCATTCTGTGACATGTATTAGACTATTATCTAAAGGGAGAATAGAGACAAAATATATACTTATTTATTTTTACTGATTTGAGTCCCTCTATCATTATCACATGCATGGTAATAAAATTTTCTTTGTCGTTGGTTTTCATCCGATAATTGGATTAAATATTTATAAATAAATAAAAACATAATTACCTGTCCGTACAACTCAGTTGGTTAGTCTCTCCTAGGAATAGACTAATTTAATTAAAAACATGTTATTTGACAATAACAAACAGCACACAACGATACTATCACAATCTGGTCAACCATCCGTGGCAATTAAACAGAGAGCAAGATTTATTGCTCTTAAACCATTTCGGACGCAGAACAAATTGGAAAAGAGAGAAGACTTGTTATTTCTCTTGAAGGATGTTTTAGAGTTAATTACAATGAAGGAAAACCCTTTATTTATAGGGGAAAACTGACTTGGTCCTTAAGTAGAATTCCTAACTTTTCTCCCGAGAAATCCACATAATAAACATTCACTATAATACTAATTATTGTTTTTGAGATTGTATAAGTATTGTTATAAAACTATGCTAGTTTTTGAAAATTATAATCTATCAATAGATAGGGTAATTAGGAGTCTATTTTGGGCTTCTTACGTAACTGTACAAGTAACAAAAAAGGAAAAATTACTTAATTGAATGTGTTTTAAAAAATATTTATCATTTTTAAACATACTTTTATTTTATTATCATTTTTAACAATTACTAACAATAATTTAATTATATAAAACATTACATACACTTTTTTATTTTGGAAAAAGGAAAAGGGCATCATTATCTCTCTCTTTCTCTTAGGGCTTTTTCTTCATTTTTCTGGCTCTCTCTCTTTCTCTTCTCTTAGGGCTTCTTCATTCTTTCCTTATTCCTAAATCTTTTTGTTTGTTTCAGACGAAACTCGTAGGCTTTAGGTGCACAATTGTAATGGAAGGTCAGAACTCTCCTAGAAGAAGCCCACGAATTCGAATTGTTGATTCAACCGGTGGTGGTGAAGTGAATGTCAATCCTACTTTTAGTTTGGAAATTTCTGCAAATCAATCTCTAGAAGAAGTTGATGGTGATGTTAATCAAAATTTTCAAGCAATGCATGTGAAGAAAAAGAGTGGTAGAGGTAATAAAAAACCACTGAGTTGAGTTCTAAATCTAAATAAAAAAGAAAACGAGTTGATGTTGCATCAACATCTAAGAAAGTTGTTGACAGTGATGATGATTTTGATGATTTACCTCCTCAATTTCAGTCAAAGAAAGTGAGACCCACAGTTACTCACGAGAAGAATCTAAAATCTCGAAATCGATTGTGCAAAAATACAATTCTGCCAGAGAGTCTATATCGGGCATGCCATTCTACCAACACATTATTTAACTGATAGCATTTTCAATTTGTTTATGTGTATTTTCTTAGTTTGTTGTTGTTTCGAACTTGTGTGCTAGATGTTGAAGAAAATATTTGTGTATTTGATATTTTTATTATAGTCTAAATTTATTTGCTCAAGTTTATTATATGAGTGATTGTTGGGAGTTTTGCCAGGAATTTGGTATTGGCATTTTATTCTATTAAACAGGGTTCGAGTTTTGAATACTCTTTTCTTGAAAGTTTTGATACTCTGATAGGTAATTGTGTACAAGTATTTGTGAGTACTATTGTTACTGTTTATCTTGACAAAACAATGAATATCAATACCTACAATAAATTCTTTTCTGGTTTGACAAATCCAAAGAATGAAGCGAAATGAGAGAAATGCTGGTGGCAATATGTAATGGTGCAACAGAAACATTTGTCAAAACTTCTTATCAAATTTTGACAAGTAGAGAAATGAATGATAAAGTGTTTACTACTGGATTAACTATGTCAAGTAGTAAGAGGTATATTCTCATTCTCTCCATTCCTTGTTTCTCATAGAAAGATAATTATGATGTCTTCCTGCTCTACAATTCTCTTAGCTTCTATGTTCTTGTATTAAAGATATATTGAAACAACCGAATTAATTATTACATTTGTAGTTGTAATTTATTTCTTTTTTAAAATAAATAAATATAAATGAATTAAACTTTGAACTAAAATTTATTATACATACATTAAAGTTGAATTAGAAGAAAATAGAGACGAATGAAACCTGTAGTTAATTGAAAAAAGTCTTCAGTGATCTGTACACCAATAAAATGAATTAAAATTTGAACTAAAATGTATTACGCACACATTAAAGTTGAATTAGAAGAGAATTAGAGACGAATGAAACCTGTAGCTAATGGAAAAAGTCTTCAATGATCTGTACACCACAAAAATGAATTAAACTTTGAACTAAAATGTGTATTACACACACATTAAAGTTGAGTATTGAATTGTAGTTTTTCTTGAAATATGTGATCACTTGCTTAGTTTGAGCTCTTTTCATGTCTACTTTGGTCTCCTATAATTATCTATAGTGATAGATTGATATTATTTATATGCACAATCATAAATTCTGGAGATATCCAGATGTTTTGTATTCTTCAAGTAGGTGGTCGTCATATACTAATCACGACGTGATTGAGAAAATAAAAAAAAATTATCTAAAAAACAGCTTGAGTTGTTTAGGAATACTTGTTTTGGTTACTTTCTTGACCTTCCGAAAGTGACCACACAACTCTAACTTATTCATTGCCTTATGAACAAAGGGTTAAAACACACACCAGATGATGTGTATTCTGTTGAATTAAATGAGAGGAGGCTATTTTTCGGGCTTAGAAAATTTGGGTTAATTATAGGCTTAAATTGTGTTAGTGATGGCTGCTCTGTTAATGTTTCAGATTCTCCTTGTCGGTTGTTAAGCAATTATTTTTTTGAACAAATCACTGTTTAAAAGAATTATCTACGCGAATTATTTTTAGCAAAAAAAATTATAGATGATGATTCCACTGTTTCACTAGTTGTTTTGTTCTTTATTAATGATTTTTTGTTTTCATATGAGAACAATGAATACCAAATTAGTAATAGAGATTTCTACCTTCTGGAAAGTGGACAATTTAATTCTTACCCGTGGAGTTTAGATATCTACAAGAAGTTGCTTAATAATGTGAGGCACAAGCTTAATTCAACCAATTAGTACTATAGATTAGGTGGATTGCCTCTTGCCCTTCAAATTTAGATTTTTGAGTGTTGCTCTAGAGTCGATGAAGATTTAGCTATTCGAATTTCTGATTCCTTTCCAAGAATTTTGAGGTGGAAAACAGTTTCTGAAAGTCCTTGGCAAAAGAATATTGAAAATAGCATCCTCATGCCTACGAAACACAAGGTATTTATACAAAGTTAATACAATTTATGACACACACACACACGTATATATATATATATTAGTTCAACTCAAGTTAATACATCTATTTGTTTTTGTATTTTAATTTCAGTTTGAGAATATAGTGGCAAGTGAAGATGAGGTATCTAATTTCAGGCTTTCTGAACCTCGTGATTACCATTCTGAAATCTTGAAATTGGAGACGAATGGATCAAATCATAGTCTAGATATGTTGACCAGGGAGGTTATAGAGTTGAGAAAAGAACTTGTAAAGGTATAAGTTAACTTGGCTTTAGGTTTTATCTTTTTCAAAACTGTTATTCTAATATTTGTGTTATATTTGATTATATACTAGGCGAATGAAAATCACAAGCTCTTGAAGAAAAGATAGACTTACCATCTATTCAAATGGAAGAATTTGTGATGAATTCCAACAAACAATTATTGAAGGAATTTCTTTGTTGTTTGCTAAGAGAGACGTCAATAATTCTTTTACTCAAAAATCTAGAGAATCATCTAACAAAGAGGTTGGCGAGATATTTTTGGGTGTATTAGACTTCAATAGAGGTTCTTTTATATTTTTAATACATCTATAATATCTTGTTTTGCTTGCTGGAAGGGAGTTAACTAGTAGTTTATTTACTGTTTAGATTTTTTACTTATCGAAGTAGTTTAATCTTGATTTTTTATTCACATATTTTTCTTGTAATATATTTTAATTACACACACGGTATTTTCTCCTTGTGTTGATGCATCAATACATATATCAAGATGGTATGACGCTCAAGTTATGAAATTAAATCAGCATGAAAAATCTCAAGTGTTTAAAGCTTTAGTTAAATTTGTTGTTGTTGGAAATTCTAAAAGCAAAATTGGTAATGAAGGGTTTAATACAAATGTAATACACATTTTATATACTTTCATTCAATTTTCTTTTAAAGTATTCATGTTATGTATAGATGAAGATGTTGCAGAAATTGCTATTGAACAAGTTTTATTTGAGGTTGCTGCTGATATAAATGATATTAGTTTTATCTTTAAAGTTCAGTAGTTTTGGTCCCTGGCGCGGCGCACCACTAAGAGATGTGCAGGGTTTTTCAAGCCAAATTTCCAAAACCCAAAAAATATAGCCTTGGTGCTGTAAGGGCGCGACGCGCCACTATCGCGCTAGGAACATGCCTCAGTAGTTTGGTACTTGGTGCGGTGCGCCACTAACAGATGTGCAGGTTTTTAGGCGTAATCGACCTGGCGCTGCAATGGCGCGACGCGCCACTATCGTGCCAGGAGCATTTTAGCCTATTTTTCAGAACTTTTAAGAAGGGGTAATTTGGGAATTCACCCAAATTATATATGTATCATCCTTGGGTATTTTGGGATCACAATTTGCAGCCTGTCTCTCTCTCTAAAAAGCCCTAGGAGATTCTCTCTCTCTTTCTCTCTTCTTCTTCTTCTCCATTTCCAACAAGATTTGTTCCAAAAGCTTCAAGATTCGAGTTTCCATTGAAGGCCCAACATCAAATGTTTCTTCAAGTCTTCACTAAGGTATGTAAGGCTATATAAAACATGGGATGAGTCCACCCATGTGCCCTACTCTTGCTTTGAGGTTAGAGGTCCATGAGAATGGAGTCTCTTGGTATGGTTTGTGTTTGAATGAGTTTTGTCTCCTATTAATTTGACCTTATTGGTGTTGATGTTGTTGAGCTAAGAAGTTCCTAAAACCTTCATGTTAGTATGAGTTAATGGAGATGACTTGTTATTATGTTTTGTTGATCTCTTTAACCAAGTGATTATGTTGCATAAGTCAATTTTCTTGAATGTGATATTCTACTTAAATTATTGGGTTAAAGCCTTAGAGTTGTGATAAGTCCTAAGGAGAGGTTATAAATGCTTATCTAAATGAGGCTTGATTGAGTTGATTGGAGGATAGAATTGACGAGTGGACGGGGTCCTAAATGGGGCTTGCCATTATGACTTAATTGAGTTGAAATGAGAATAGAGTTGATGAGTTGGAAATGTCCTACATGAAACTAGCCGTGAGGGCTTATTTGAAATAATTAGAGGGAGTCTTATGAGCATGGAGTCATGGGAGAAGTATCGAGCACCAAAGTGGGTAAGAGTATAATCCATACTCGAACCCCAGAAACTACGCCGCCAACGTAGGTAGGGATGGAACCGTTAAAGTAGGATGCTTCCCGTGGGATCGAATCATTAAAGTCGGATGTTTCCCATTTTTATTGTCCTTAAATGATATGACTTGACTAATCGATGGTATCCATGATTAGGGAGGCGTTCATGCCCTGGCAAGGTATGGACAGACGTGGCAACAACGTCTGATTATGTTATACTATCACTAGCTCATAGGTGATGGTTGTCGGAGAAGAGAAACTCCCATTTAGGTCTTGATAGTGCTCCGAGTCAGTTGAGTTGAGTGGCTTATGAGTTAGTCCCATCTAAACTATTTCTTGTTAGACTTAGGACACTTGAATGAGTTATCATTTATTTATGAGTTGAGGTTCCGAGTTGGTATTGATGTTTTCTTGATGTTTGTTTCATCCGGCCATTTTCCATACTTGTACATTCCACGTACTGATGTCATTTAGCCTGCACTGTTTCATGATGCAGAGACAGGTACTAGATGCCATTTGTCCTGCATCGTTGATTATCTACACACTTCCAGTTACATAGTGAGTCCTCCTAACTTCTGAAGGATCTTGATCTCCCTGTATAATTTTGTGTTGTCTCCTTTATTTTTATTTTTGGTAGCCATGAACTTGTCATTGACACCTTCTAGACTTTGATAGAGGCTTCATAGACTAGAGTGTGGGGAGGTTGGACTGTTATCTTGTGGAGTCCTATTATACTTATTTTGTTGAGTTGAACATGTTTGGACTTTGGCCCCCATATTATGAACAGTATGTTATGATTGAACCCTCCTTTTAGTGTATGCGACTGAATGATGGAGTAACTGAATCAGGTGGTTCTCTTGAAGGTCAGAAATGGCTTTCAAGTGCCGGTCACGTCTAAGGTACCCTCCTGGGGCGTGACAAACATGGTATCAGAGCCCAGAGTTTAAGAGTCCTAGGGAGTATATGAAGTCGTGTCTAGTAGAGTCTTGCTTATGGGTGTGTTGTGCACCACACTTTTAATCAAGAGGCTATAAGACATTAGGAATTATTTCACTTCTTTCATACTCTGAATTCGTGCGATAGAGTTAAACTCTATAAAACTCCTTTCTAATTCATGCGTTTATACGTTACAAATAATGCTTCCAAAACGTACTGCTAGCCAGAGGAATGCCGATAATGCAGGCATGCCCTAGTTTGAGGTGCGCTCGGCAAGGGCTAGAGGCCGATCGGTGAGGTATGCGGAGGTGCCTCAAGTGCCTGCTACCCCACCTGCACTCACATTAGAGGCAGAATTTCGTGGGGCAATTGCAATGCTCACGCAATTAATGGCTACCCGAAATGGTAACCAGAGTTCGCCGACTCTTATCTCTAGTTCCCAAGAGCAGTCTGCTGCCACTAGAATTAGAGACTTTCTGAGGATGAATCCACCATCATTCACGGGTTCTAAGGTTGATGAAGACCCCAAAAACTTTATTGATGAGATGTGAAAAATTCTAAAAGCTATGCACGCTACGGAAATTGAGGGGGTTGAGTTGGTGTCTTATCAACTCAAAGATGTGGAAAACATCTGGTATAACCAATGGGAGCAAGGTAGGGGTGAGGATGCTGAACCTGCTAGGTGGGATGAATTTGAGGGAGCCTTTCTTGACCACTTCTTTCCCCGAAAATTGAGGGAAGCAAAAGTGGAGGAATTTTTGAATATGAAACAAGAGGGTATGATAGTTAAGGAGTATGGCCTGAAATTCATCCAGTTGTCCAGGTATGCTCCAGAAATGATCCCAGATATGAGGTTAAAGATGAGGAAGTTCGTCTCCGGGTTAGGGAGGCATGTGAAGAAGGAGTGCAAAGCAGCATTATTGATCTTGGATATGGATATTTCCAAATTAATGGTGTATGCTCAACAGGTAGAGGATGAGAAAATAAAAGACAGAGAAAAGCACCTGAGCAAGAAGGTAAAATTAGCGGGCCATGAGAATGAATAGAGGCAAAACAAGGGAAACAGGTCCTTCTTTCAGAAGAGGCCTTCCAACTATGCCTCATCTACCGCCAGTGCACCTATGCCGCAGAACATGTATGATCGGTAGGGACAAAGTCGCCAAAATCTCAGACCCCAAGGTTCTCAATCCTAGGTCAGCGTAAGTCAAGGCTCAAGAGGGAAGCCATCATACGACAAGTGTGGTAGGCTCCACTTGGGAGAATGCAGAGTGGGAAGGGTTGGTTATTATAAATGCAGCCAAATGGACCATTTTCAAAGGGAGTGTCCAACAGGGGGAAACAAAGTCCAGCATTCTTCCACCGTACCATCGGCTAGGGGTAATCAGAGGGGCACTACTTTAGGTACGAGTGGAGGTACAAACCGCCTATATGCCATGGGTAGTCATCAAGATCAGGGGAACTCTCCAAACGTCGTGATGGGTATGATACGAGTCTCTTCTCTTGATTGTTATGTATTGATGGATTCGGGTGCCACCCTATCTTTTGTGACTCCTTATATGTCTAGTAAATTCAATAAAGTTCCTGAATATCTTCGTGAGCCTTTTTGTGTAGCTACTCCTATCGGTGATCCTGTCTTAGCTAAGAGAGTCTATAGAGGTTGCACTGTGTCAATCCATCATAGGGATACCTTAGTCGACTTAATTGAGTTGGACATGATCGATTTTGATGTGATCCTTGGCATGGAATGGCTTTATGTCTGTTATGCCTCTATCGATTGTAGGACTCGGATTATTAAGTTCAAATTCCCGAATGAAGCTGTCATAAAGTGGAAGGGTAGTCCTGTTATGCCTAAGGGTAAGTTTATTTCTTACCTTAAGGCCAGGAAGCTAATCTCAAAAGGATGTATCTATCATATTGTCCGAGTGATAGATGATAATGTTGAGTCTCCATCCCTCGAGTCGGTCTCGATTGTTAATGATTTTCCCGACGTCTTTCCCAAAGATCTGCCTGGAGTCCCTCTTGATAGGGAGATCGACTTCGGGATTGATGTTCTTCCGGATACCCAGCCTATCTCAATTCCTCCATATAGAATGTCCCAGCTGAGTTGAAAGAGTTGAAGGACTTGTTAGATAAGGGATTCATTAGGCCGAGCGTCTCACCATGGGGTGCTCCCGTCCTTTTTGTGCAAAAGAAAGATGGGTCCCTTAGAATGTGCATCGATTACAGGCAGTTAAACAAGGTCACTATAAAGAATAAGTACCCTCTCCCCAAAATAGATGACTTATTCGACCAACTTTAGGGTGCCACTTCTCAAAGATAGACCTGAGATCCGGCTACCATCAGTTGAAGGTGAGGGAGTGTGATATTCCGAAGATTGCTTTTCGGACTCATTATGGCCATTTTGAATTTTTGGTCATGTCCTTTAGGTTGACAAATGCCCTCGCATCTTTCATGGATCTCATGAACTGAGTGTTTAAACCATATCTTGATATATTTGTGATTGTATTCATAGATGATATTCTGGTCTACTCCAAGAATGAAGAGGAACACGCCTATAATCTTAGAGTCATTTTACAAACTTTGAGAGACCAGGTATTGTATGCAAAGTTCTCTAAATGTGAATTTTGGCTTGCATCAGTGGCTTTCTTAGGCCACATTATATCTGGAGATGGTATTCAGGTTGACGCCTAAAAGATTGAAGCTATGAAGAATTGGCCCAGACCCACATCCTCGACAGAGATAAGAAGCTTTTTGGGCTTGGCTAGCTATTATCGAAGGTTTGTAGAGGGATTCTCATCCATATCATCACCATTGACTAAGCTGACCCAAAAGAAGGCTAAGTTCCAATGGTCCGGTGCTTAGGAGGAGAGTTTCCAGAAACTGAAGGCCAAGCTAACCACTGCTCCTATCCTGACCTTGCCCGATGGAACAGAGGGCTTTGTGGTCTACTGTGATGCATCCAGAATTGGTTTGGGTTGTGTGTTGATACAAAGGGGGAAGATGAAATCCTATGCTTTAAGACAACTTAAGGTTCATGAGAGAAATTACCCAACTCATGACCTTGAGCTGGCAGCTGTGGTGTTTGCGCTTAAAATTTGGCGCCACTACTTGTATGAAGTGCATGTTGATGTATTCACCGATCACAAGAGCTTGCAATACGTCTTTAGCCAGAAGGAACTCAACCTGAGGAAAAGGAGATGGCTTGAGCTACTCAAGGACTATGATATGAGCATCCTCTACCATCCAGGTAAAGCTAATATTGTTGTTGATGCTCTTAGCAGGTTGTCTATAGGTAGCACTGCCCACGTGGAGGAAGGAAAGAGAGAATTAGCGAAGGAGGTACATAGATTAGCCCAATTGGGAGTTCAACTCGAAGAGAACAATAAAGGTGGAGTAAACGTTCGAGATGGATCTACGTCCTCACTCATGGCAGAGGTAAAGGAGAAACAAGATCAGGATCCCATTCTTCTTCGATTGAAGGAAGTTGTTCACAAACAAGAGGTGATGGTTTTCACCAAAAGGGAAGATAGTGTGTTGAGGTACCAAAACAGATTGTGTGTGTCGGATGTCGATGGTATTCGAGGAAGGATTATGGTTAAAGCGCATAGTTCCAAATACTCTATTCATCCCGACTTTACAAAAATATATCACAACTTGAGGGAAGACTATTGGTGGAGTGGGATAAAGTGGGATATTGCGGAATTTGTTTCCAAGTGCCCGAACTGCCAACAGGTGAAAGTAGAGCATCAGAGGCCATGTGTTTTAGCCCAAAACATAGAGATTCTGGAATGGAAGTGGGAGATGATCAATATGGACTTTATTATAGGGTTGCCGAAGTCTCGGAAGCAACATGATTTCATTTGGGTGATTGTGGATAGAATGACAAAATCAGCTCACTTCTTGGCAGTTAAGACTACTGACACCGCAGAAGATTATGCAAAGTTGTACATTCAAGAGATGTTAGATTGCATGGGGTTCCTTTGTCTATCATCTCAGACAGAGGAGCTCAATTCACTTCCCAATTTTAGAAATCCTTTTAGAAGGGACTAGGTTTGAAGGTGAACTTGAGTACGCCATTCCATCCCTAGACAGATGGCCAAGTAGAGCACACCATTCAGACATTGGAAGATATGTTGAGAGCTTATGTGCTTGACTTCAAAGGAAATTGGGATGATCACTTACCTCTCATAGAGTTTGCATATAAGAATAGCTATCATGCGAGCATTCAAATGGCTCTTTATGAAGCTTTGTATAGGAGGAGGTGTAGATCGCCCATTGGGTGGTTTGAGGTTGGTTAAGTCTAACTGATTGGGCCTGATTTTGTTCACCAAGCCATGGAAAGGTGAGAGTTATTCAAGATAGGCTAAAGACAACCCAAAGCCGCCAAAAATCTTAAACCGATGTGAGGAGGAGAGACTTGGAGTTTGATGTGGGTGATTTGGTATACTTGAAAGTATCACCCATGAAGGTCGTTATGAGGTTTGCAAAGAAAGGGAAGCTTAGTCCTCGATATATTGATCCTTACTAGATTTTGAGATAGATCGGGAGTGTTGCCTACGAGTTGGAGTTACCCTCAAAGCTAGCCTCTATTCATCCGGTATTCCATGTTTCGATGTTGAAGAAGTGCTTAGGCGATCCCTCGTTGGTAGTCCCCATTGATAGTATTGGAGTTAAGGATAGCTTATCCTATGATGAGGTTCTGGTCCAAATTCTTGATCGCCAAATCCGCAAATTGAGGAACAAAGAGATTGACTCAGTCAAAGTCCTATGGAGAAACCAACTTATTGAGGAAGCCACATGAGAAGTGGAGAAAGCCATGAAATCTAAATATCCACATCTATTCGTGCATACCGATAAGAATGTTGAAGGTAATGTCCATTTCCTTGACTTGAATTCGTTTGTATATTTTGAGTTTGATTGGTGATTGTTTGAGAAATTGATTGGTTGATTGACTGAATTCTGATTGTGATTTGTACTCCGAGTCCATTCTTGGTCACTCGTCATTCGAGAACGAATGATCCCAAGGGGGAAATAATGTAACACCCCTCAAAAATTTTCCCTAAGATTCGGACCCTCCTTGTATTCGAGTAGGGTCGAACTCGAGTATTATGGAGCATTTGCATGAGTTAAGACGAGTCTTTAAGAAATTGAGCAGCGTTAGAGGTGATGTGGGGTCATGAAGGACCCCTAGGACCAAATCAAATCCAAAAGAGTCGTCGTGGCTAAGTTTTAGAATGAGTTTGTATAAGAGGTAGACTTCTAATGAACCTATCTTTTGAAATACGATAATCTGGGTGGCCCATGACCTATTAAATTAAATGTCATCGAGTCTTCTTTCCAACACCACCAAAAATGTAAATTTTGGAGTTTGGAGTCAAAAGATATGACGATCCTAAGACGAACTAGCACGGCAGGAATTTTAGGCCTGGGTTGTGACTGCTGGGAAATTGGGCTTGGCGCCACAGTGGTGCGACGCGCCACTATCGCGCCAGAACATGCCTCAGTAGTTTGGTCCCTGGCGCGGCGCGCCACTATGAAATGTGCAGGGTTTTTCAAGCCAAATTTCCAGAACCCAGAAAATATAGCCTTGGCGCCGTAAGGGAACGATGCGCCACTATCGCGCCAAGAACATGCCTCAGTAGTTTGGTCCTTGGCGCGGTGCGCCACTAACAGATGTACAGGTTTTTTGGTATAATCGACCTGGCGCTGCAATGGCGCGACGCGCCACTATTGCGCCAGGAGCATTTTAGCCTATTTTTCAGAACTTTTGAGAAGGGGCAATTTGGGAATTCACCCAAATTACATATGTATCATCCTTGGGTATTTTGGGATCACAATTTTCAGTCTCTCTCTCTCTCTCTAAAAAGCCCTAGGAGATTCTCTCTCTCTTTCTTCTTCTTCTTCTCCATTTCCAACAAGATTTGTTCTAAGAGCTTCAAGATTCGAGTTTCTATTGAAGGCCCAACATCAAGGTTTTCTTCAAGTCTTCACTAAGGTATGTAAGTCTATCTAAAACATAGAATGAGTCCACCCATGTGCCCTACTCTTTCTTTGAGGTTAGAGATCCATGAGAATGGAGTTTCTTGGTATGGTTTGTGTTTGAATGAGTTTTGTCTCCTATTAATTTGACCTTATTGGTATTGATGTTGTTGAGCTAAGAAGTTCCTAAAACCTTCATGTTAGTATGAGTTAATGGAGATGACTTGTTATTATGTATTGTTGATCTCTTTAACCAAGTGATTATGTTGCATAAGTCAATTTTCTTGAATGTGCTATTCTACTTGAATTGTTGGGTTAAAGCCTTAGAGTTGTGATGAGTCCTAAGGAGAGGTTATAAATGCTTATCTAAATGAGGCTTGATTGAGTTGATTGGAGGATAGAATTGACGAGTGGACGAGGTCCTAAATGGGGCTTGCCATTATGACTTAATTGAGTTGAAATGAGAATAGAGTTGATGAGTTGGCAATGTCCCACATAAAACTAGCCGTGAGGGCTTGTTTGAGATGATTGGAGGGAGTCTTATGAGCATAGAGTCATGGGAGGAGTATCGAGCACCGAAGCGGGTAAGAGTATAGTCCATACTCGAACCCTAGAAACTACGCCACCAACGTAGGTAGGGATGGAACCATTAAAGTCGAATGTTTCCCGTGGGATCGAACCATTAAAGTCGGATGTTTCCCATTTTTATTGTCCTAAAATGATAGGACTTGACTAATCGATGGTATCCATGATTAGGGAGGCGTTCATGCCCTAGCAAGGTATGGACGGACGTGGAAACAACGTCTGATTGTTGTACTATCACTGGCTCATAGGTGATGGTTGTTGGATAAGAGAAACTCTCATTTAGGTCTTGATAGTTCTCCGAGTCAGTTGAGTTAAGTGGCTTATGAGTTAGTCCTGTCTAAACTATTTCTTGTTAGACTTAGGACACTTGAGTGAGTTGTCATTTATTTATGAGTTGAGGTTCCGAGTTGGTATTGATATTTTCTTGATGTTTGTTTCATCCGGCCATTTTACATACTCGTACATTCCACGTACTGACGCTATTTGGCCTGCATCGTTTCATGATGTAGAGACAGGTACCAGAGATCATCAACTGGCTTACCGTTGATTATCTACACACTTCCAGCTACGTGGTGAGTCCTCCTAGCTTCCGGAGGATCTTGAGCTCCTTGTATAATTTTGTGTTGTCTCTTTTATTTTTATTTTTGGTAGCCATAAGCTTGTCATTGGCACCTTCTAGACTTTGATAGAGGCTTTATAGACTAGAGTGTGGGGAGGTTGGACTGTTATCTTGTGGAGTCCTAATATACTTATTTTGTTGAGTTGAACATGTTGGCCTTCGGCCCCCATATTATGAACAGTATGTTATGATTGAACCCTCCTTTGAGTGTATGTGACTGAATGATGGAGTGACTGAATCAGGTGGTTCGCTTGAAGGTTAGAAATGGCTTTCAAGTGCCGGTCACGTCTAGGGTACCCTCCCCGGGTGTGACAGCTTTCCTCCAAAACCTGCCAAAGAAATAGAGAGTTAAAAATCATAAAAGTAGGTGAGCTTTAAAGAGCTCACTGAATTGATACTTGCTACAAATTTGAAGTATTATCTAACACTTGATGTCATTTTTTAATCTTTTGCATCATCTTGACGTCATTTTTTTATTATATTAGAAAGAAAGTAAAGTATAAAACCAACAATAATGTTCGGTTTACAACTACTGATTGTCTATTCAAGACAAAGATTGCTCAATCTTATTTTAAACTTTATGAAGTTCATAAAAATAAGAAGAAATTTGGAATCAAACCTTCTGATGTTATTGCTGATTATATATGTGGACGCCGTTTATTGGCAAGCACCCCATAGGACAAAGTGGATTATGTTTTCTTTTCAGTAAATATTAAAGAGGGTTATCATTAAATTTTTGTTGTGTTTGATATTGTTGAAAGGTATTTGAAGGTGTATGATTCATTTTCGGCTAGGTGGTGGCAAATTATCTGGCTAAAAACATTGTTGGCATGATTTCATCGGTTTTACCATACTACTTGAATGTGGTCAAGTTTTATGATAAGTGTCCTGAACTGAAGATATCACCTAAATACAATGAAAAAAATGAGTTTGAGCTCATTAAATCTAAGTTCATAACTGAAGGGATTCATAGACAATAAGATGATGTACTGTAAGTTTAATTGTTTATCAAATAGATACTATCATTTGTATTGATCTTATTAAACTCAATATGTTTACAATAATTTTATATTTTAAATTTTGTAGGGACTGTGGAGTTTTTATGGATGCATTTGCTGAGTTACTGAGCAATGACCAGGATATTGCAAATCAACAACTAAATGCACACAGTCTCCGAAAGAGGTTTGGGGCTCCATTATGGGAATATGCAGTGAAGAACCAAAAGAGTAACCTTCAAAGTGAAGACGAGCGACCACATAAATGAAGAAATATAGTTATATTAGTTAATATGTCTATGTAAACTATATTGTCTAAAAACAGTTTATAGCTGGTGTATTAGTTAGATTTTGAAGATTGTTTTGTGCTATTTTTTTAAGGTGATTTTTGTTCATGTAAATACACTTTTAATATAGTTTTTTGTTCATGTAAAATAGATCTTCTTTTTATATAATGTAATACATAGCTACGTTAATGTTAAAGTGTTGCAGTGATGTTATCAAACTAAAACCTATATTATGAATTAATGTTGTGTTGAAAATGCCTTCAGTGTTCTGTAGACCACAAAAATGAATTAAATTTGATTGAAAAATGAATTACATACACATTAAGTTGAATTAGAAGAGAATTAGATACGAATGAAAAGTGTAACTAATGAAAAAGTCTTCACTGATTTATAGACCACAATAATGAATTAAATTTATAGTAAATTGTATTATATAGACATTAAAGTTGAATTAGAAAAGAAATAGACACGAATAAAAAGTGTAGATAAGGAAAAGGTCTTCAGTAATTTATAAAGAACAAAAATGAATTAGAATTGAACTAAAATTATTATATACACATTAAACTTGAATTAGAATAGAATTAGACACGAATAAAAAGTGTAACTATTGAAAAAACCTTTAGTAATCTATAGAACACAAAAATGAATTAGACTTAAACTAAAAATGAATTACATACACACTAAAGTTGAATTAGAAAAGAATTAGATACGAATGAAAATTGTAACTAATGAAAAAGTCTTCAGTGCTCTATAGAAACACAAAAATGAATTAAACTTAATTAAAAATAAATTAAATACACACTAAAATTAAATTAAAAGAGAATTAGACACGAATGAATGAAAATTATAGCTAATGAAAAAACCTTTAGTGATCGACCACAAAAATGAATTAAACTTGAACTAAAAAATGAATTCTTGTAGAAAACTAATGACCTAAACCAAACAGGGTTTATTCTTTACTTCGAATGTCATTCTTTATTTTTAATTTGAAGGTCTAATATTCTTGCAAGTCTTCCTGTTGTGACCTTGTTGTCCACAATTGTTGCATGTTATTTTTGATTTTTTGAATCCATCTTCTCTCAATTGCGTGTGTCTTTTATATTTTGGCCTCCCAGGACGTCTCTTTTCAAGTGGTGGAAGTACAACCTCTTCAACAACGTGTGTTGTTATATTTCATGTACTTTCATCTGGGAGGGAATTCAAGTGAAACTGGTATATCAACAATAAATTTCCTCTTTTGTAGTAATCAGAGAAATATTTTTCATAAATAGTGTGTTTGGTTGTTAAAACAGCCAAGGCATGTGGACATGGCAGCTCATCCAATTGAAATCTCCCACATGTGCATGTACGCTATTGAAGACATACCGTGAATCATGTAATACCATCTAGTATTGTATACACATATTCATTTGTCTCCCTAACCTATGAAAAATAAGAAGAAATATAAGCAAGAGAGATGTTAGATGTGAATCAGAAGAAAAAATATTAGCAAAAAGAAATTTACAGATACCATACTCTTAATTTCTCCGATGCAGTTTTGTTATGTTGCAGAACTTTTTCATACTTTTTCTCAAGGTTAAATTCTGAAAATGTTGCCTTTGACCTGTTATTGTTATTCCATTTTTGAACAAGTTGTCTCATGAATTCTAAGAGGTGCAAGACTCTAAGAACTTTGACATATCTTGTTCTTGAATTGACTGATTCTGCAATATTGGACGTCATCATCCAAGTCCTATTTACCTGAGCATGAACACGTGACCATTTATAGTATCCAATGTTCAGCAAATAGTCTTTAATTCTCTTGTCTATCTTCTCAACAATTGCCATATGTTGATTAAACTCTACCATGGTGTATGTGTTTTCCATAAAGTAGAATAATTCTGTTTTTTTTTGCTGACTCTTTCTGAAGTTTTTCATTATGTTTTGCAACAAGTGTCATATACATGCAAAATGAGGTATTTCATCATAGACTATTGAAGTTTCCTTAATAATGTTTGCATGCCTATCCTAAACGATACACATCTCTGATCTTTGACCAAATGCCTCTCTGAATTGTTCAAAAAACCACCTCCAAGATGCATTATTCTTTAAATCAACAATGGCATAAGCAAGCGGTAGTATACTCCCTGCATTAGGTATAATGTTTAATACATTTTTATTTCATACATAATACATTTTTAATAGATAGTGCAGACTTTTAATACAAATTAGAATTTTATTTATAGAAGCACTAGTATTGTATTCGAAAAGTCTCACCTGTTGCATCTAAGGTATTAGCTGTTAGCATTGTCCCTTTATATGCTCCTTTTAGAAAATTTCCATCAACAACTACAATTGGTCTACAATACTGTCACACCCCGAGAGGGTACCCTAGGCGTGGTCGGCACTCAGAAACCATCTCTCGCTTTCGAGAGAACCACTTGGTCTCATTACTCATTTGTTTATCAGCGGAAGACTTAAGAATACTAATGTGGGCTTGTCATCATCAACATCAAAGGAAAAATAGATAATTCTTAGAAGAAGTAGTTTCTAAGGAGAACTACTCTGATTACATCATCAAACTCTGTCTATGAAGCCTCTAATACTCTTAGATAATGCCAATGATATGTTCATGGCTATCTTAAAAGAAACATAATACTCAAAAATAATAAAAAGATAGAGAGTTCCTCCGAATACAAGAAGGACTCACCAAATAGCTGAAAAATAATGATCTTCAACGATGCGCCTGTTGAGGATCTCTAACACCAGTATCTATATCATAAAATGATGCAGGTTGAATGACGTCAGTACGTGGAATGTACGAGTATGTAAAATGGCAGGAAGGTAAGGACATATATCAAGAAATTCCTCTCACTAAAACTCAGCTCAGAACTCAACATCATCTCAACATTAATATGTAATGCAAATTTAAAATAATAATAAGAAATGCTTACTCAATTGGAAGTTTCTCTAACCGACAACCATCACTTATGAGCTAGCGATGATACAACGAAGCGATGTCATTGCCACATCCATCCAATACCTTGCCAGGGTAAAGGACATCACCATCTTGGATCCCCTCATTAAAGTACTCTTTTGGGGACTTAAGAGGCATAGCCTCCATCCTACGCTGGCTACGTAGTTCTGGGTTTGAGTTAATTAAACTCTTACCCAACTCGGTGCTCAATACTACTCTCAAAATATGTGCTCATATTAATCTCATCATCTAGTCTCATTGGACTTTAATTTAAATCATCAAACTCATCTCTTCATCAATCATTATACTTCAAAAACATCATTTACATCTCATCAAAACATCTTGCTCAAAACATCATTTACTCAAATTCATTTAAACTCAACTCTTTTGCTCTTTCAAAACTCAATAAAATACATATATAGTATTAATTCATATCACTCTTTTTATCAATAAAAATATTAAAAAGCCAATATCTTTACTCAAAACATGTGTAAAAATATTCATGAACATCAAATCAATTAGAATTCATGGAAAAGTAGCCATGAACAATAATTTCAATAATATGAGAGATAACAATAATAATAATATTAATGCATAAATATATCTAACTCAATAGAAGAAGAATATTCATTTAGAATTCAAGATTTGGATAAAACTCAACTATAACTTAATTATAATGAATTTAAATATTGGGCGCATGGAAGAACTCAATCCGATGCTATGAAAGCCTTACATATCTTAAATCTGAAGCTTTACTTCGAATTGGAACACTCTTGGACCCCTAGTCTTTTATTCTCGTCAGAGCGTTTTATATACTACCCGGAGTATAAGAATCACTGGAGTAGTATTTTTATACTTCTAAAACTAAAACTATATTTGAGAATGAGTAAAGAGTTGCTTAAGAAAGCTTGATGAATAAAATGAGAAAATAAGGTGGATATATATAGGTGTGGAGGAGGAACTTAACAATAAATAAAATTAATTACAAAGGATGATCTTGAAAATTCAATGGAGGATTTTGATGTCATGGATGATGTCAAATGGTTCTAGATCTTTCTATGGTAGGTGAGATGAGATCTCTTTTAACGGAATATTTATTTTTGAAGCTGCGTTTGAATAAGATAAATTCCTTATTAAGATTTAGTGTCTCATAATAATTATAGATATAGAATTCTAATTTTAGTTAGTTCAAAAATCATCCAATTTGGAGCATGCTACATCGAGATATAAATTTTATTCTACAAACACTTCATTCCATCACAACACTATGTCTTGAAAAGATTAATTTATTTGATCTACTTAAACTCTGAATCTTAAGATATGTTATTAATAAAAGTACAGGTAATGATATTATTGTTACTCAAAAAATTGAATCACCTAATTTGGACTACTTTATGAAAAGTTATGCCCAAAATACAGAGACATTATCATTTTCGTCGAGAATTGAAATACCGATATACAACATTTTAAGGAGTGTTACAAATACTCTCATCCTTTTATCGATGTAAACAGAGCTACAAATACATATAGGAAATGGTCATCCTCTGATTTGTGCAATCTTATATAAGAACCATGGTAAGTTGCCTCTAATATGTGAAAGTAACTTGGCAACTTTGCATATGATTGAGATGGATCACCTCGGACTAATTCAATAGTTTATTCTTTAGCTCTCCAAACTTGTATATATGTGAGCCGCACACTATATTCTTGTAACATGTCATTTTGTATATCTCTTGGTGTGTAGTTGGCATATGGATCAATACATTTGGCAACAATAATACTCCCAACAACTATCTTGGTTGTTTATCTTTCCAATAATGAATTATGTAGCAACATACATGTGTGTTCGCTTTCAAAATCTGTAATAGCGAACATTTGAGATTTATTCATGCTTGAAGCGTGTAAATTTCAGCTACAGTTTTCTCCGAGGCATTGTATTGAATAGTTGTTGATTTTTTTATATTAATATACAATCAATAATATAAACTAACTTGAATTTGAGTCTTACCATGTTGAGCTTGATCTCAGTGTCTTGAATTCAAAGTATTTAAGAATGGAATGTCTTTTTTGTGCACTGGTAAGGACATATTTATTTTTGTAAACTTGATCTTTCGCAAAAAAAAAAGATTGATTAGGATTAATAATGATAACTGGTTGTATTTCTTCTTGCTCATCAACTTCCTCACATAATCCAAAGTTAATTAACTCTAGTGCCTCATCGATGCCACTAAATGCATTAGAAAAGTATGAATTGTGTGTAATCTTCATATCTTTTGAAGTGTCGGAACATAATAGTAGAATTAGGGTGAAATCACTCTCTAAGTTGGTCGATTCAGTTGTTGTGACACATAAAGGGTATTTTGACATATCTCTATGTTCCTTTTTGGTTTCAACATACACTTTTACTCCCATATCGTTATGGATTTGAATTGGAGGAGACCTTTCATCAATCTTATATCTGATTTCAACTTTACTTGTTGATGTGTCTATTAACAATTGAGCAGCAATCACAGAAACGGGGTTAGCAAATGTTGAATCGATATTTAGCATCATACCATCTGCCAAGTAATTAATATACTTGTTACTAGAATTCCATCGACCATTGAAGTAAAGCAGCACAGCCAGATTAGCTATATTTTTTTTCTACATATTTTTTTTGTTAAATTAGAAGACAATTAGAGAATTAGACACGAATGAAACATGTACTAATAAAATCAGCCTTTAGTAATCTGCAGGCCATAAAAATGAATTAAACTTAAACAACAAATGTATTACACACACATTAAACTTGAATTAGAAGAGAATTAAAGACGAATGAAACATGTAGCTAACAAAACCAGCCTTCAGTCATCCGTAGGCCACAAAAATGAATTAAACTTGAACAAGAAATGTATTACATACACATTAAACTTGAATTAAAAGAGAATTAGACACGAATGAAATATGTAGCTAACAAAACCAGTCTTCAGTGATCTTTAGGCCACAAAGATGAATTAAACTTGAACAACAAATGTATTGCACATACATTAAACTTGAATTAGACGAGAATTAGACATGAATGAAATATGGAGCTAACAAAACCAGCCTTTAGTGATCTGTAGGCCACAAAAATAAATTAAACTTGAACAACAAATGTATTACACACACATTAAACTTGAATTAGAAGAGAATTAGACACGAATGAAACATATAACTAAGAAACCAGCATTCAGTGATCTGTAGGCCACAAAAATAAATTAAACATAAACAACAAATGTATTACACACACATTAAATAAGTAATCGTGATAAACATAGAAACATAAATAAACTTTCATGTTGAATCACAACTGAATACAAATCGTGTATTGCTAATGAATTAGGCATGCAATCTAATTCAAACCTTCAAACAATTAAATATTCAACCATTCAAACCTTTAAATAATCACATATCTCTACTCAGAAATCACAATTCTTCAACTGGTTCAAATCTGCATTCACCTAAATTTCACAATTCTTCTACAATAACAACCGAATACACATTACTGAATTCCAAAATTGGAGTATTAATGTTGTAGAAAATCGTGGTTGAGAAGCTAGGAAGATAAGTATTGCCCTAATTTTTGAGAAAATCGTAGGTGAGAAGATTAGAGAGAATATTGATGTAGCAAATTTGGAGAGAAACTGGGGAAGAGAAAATCGCGAGTGAGAGTTTTATAAGAGTAAGGAGTGTACTTAATTTAATTCAAACAATTTGCTATAAATGGTTAAAATAATTATGTTGCTGTATGTGGTAAATATTTCTTGAATATTGTACATTTAGGTGATTTACCCTAACAAAAACAATCAACAAAAACGGTTCCATGTATATGCAATTTATTAATAATGTATAAATAGTTGTAATGTATAAATAATGTATCGATATTGTATAAATAATATATAACCATGTATATATGATATATAACTACGTATTAGAGATGTATATGTATCCATATACACAGTTTATATAATATTTATACCAACAATTCATCTTCCTCAATGAGTAATTTTTCTTTCCAGATCCCGAGCAACTCAAAAATATCTTTTAAACAGTCACAATATTTAGATATGACCTCATCTCAATATTGTGAGTCTTTGGATATATTATTCACTCGAAACTATTCGCGTTTACGACATGTCAAATTCAAAAATCTGAGCTAAGCCCTGAATGGATAAAGAACAATATTGCTTGACTAATATAACAAAACAAAATAGCAGTACTATAAATGTTGTCCATAAAATATAAGAGAAAATCAACGTTTATTTTCTTCTAAAGGAGATGGAATGAATAAAATGTTATCAACCAAGTAAATTGGTTGTCCACTTCACAATGGTGGATAGTCCATTTACTTTTTAAGTGGGTAAATTCCTCACTAATATTTTCCCCCACTTGTATATATAGCTATAAATATAGCCTTACTTTTCAATGTAAAACACACACAAAAGAAGAAAATTTCTACTACTCTCTCTATATTAATACTTTCTTTATATTTTCTTGCACTTCTTCCTTTATAAAATTGTCAAGTTAGTTTATAATACGTTGTCAGTATGAAACTCTAATTTTTTAGAAAATTAACTTATATATCAGGTATATCTACTAAAGAAATTTAATTTTTAAGTTGTCTTTGTTACTTTCAAATTAATTTTCATCATGTCAAACTTGTCAAAATTGGAATTTGTGGCACTTGATATTTCTGGCAAAAATTATTTGTCATGGGTATTTGATGCTGAAATCCACCTTACCGCTAAGGGTCTTGGTGATGCTATAATTGAAGGAAATACAGCATCAAGTCAGGATAAAGCAAAGACTATGATTTTCCTTCGTCATCATCTAGATGAAAGCCTGAAAATGGAATACTTGACAGTGAAAGATCCACTTAAATTGTGGAAAGACTTAAAAGGGATGTATGACCACCTCAGGGCAACGGTATTGCCAAGGGCTCGTTATGAGTGGATGCACTTATGATTTCAAGATTTTAAAATTGTAATTGAGTATCATTCTGTTGTATTTAGAATAACTTCTCAATTAAAATTATGTGAAAAAACTATAAATGATGAGGACATGTTAGAAAAGACACTAACTACTTTTCATGCCTCTAATGTAATATTACAGCAGCAATACTGTGAAAAGGGTTTTAAAAAATATTCTGAATTGATTTCATACCTTCTGGTGGCTGAGCAACATAATGTCCTTTTAATGAAAAATCCTGAAACTCGTCCTACTGGAACTGCTCCGTTATCGGAGGCAAATATGGTAAAAACACATGGCCAGTCTGAAAGAAGACAAAATAAAAATTATGGCCACAATAATGTGCATGGACGTGACAATGACAGAAGACGATATAATAATCGTCGTGGTGGTGGTCAACATAAAAGGGAGAACAATATGAGTTCTCAAAATGACCCTTCAAAAAGTAACTGTCATCGTTGTGGCATGAAAGGCCACTGAAAAAATGAATGTCGAACGTCTGAGCATTTCGTAAGACTTTATCAAAATTCTTTCAAAAGAAAAACAAATAGAGGTGAAGCCTCTTCTTCTAATGCTCGGATAGAGTCACACTTGACGTTCGAAAAAAATGTTGAGGCAAGGCCTTTGCATAATGATAATATTGAAGCAAATCTGGCTTTGAGGAATGATGATTTTAATGACCTCAATGATATTACTCATTTGGAGGTTGAAGATTTTTTTAAGGATCTTAATTGATGTTTAATTTCATGTTTTTCAATATGTTGTCATTTTTATGTACTTTGAATTATCGTGTTTTTATGTTTATGTATTTAAAAATAATAATAATAATAATAATAATAATAATAAATAAATAAATAAAATCAGAGCCACATTTTTATAATTGTATATTGTTTATTACATTATGCTATTTTACAATGTTGTAATTAATTACTATTGGTGTGCTGTTATTTAATCTTAATATCATATTGTTACTAAAAAGTAATATTCGCTTTATTTAATGTCATTATACTAATTGTTTATTCTTATTAATGTTTTAGACATTAATATTATATAATAATTGTATTATTTTTGCCAATAAGCAAATTATCTATACATGATGAATAATATTAAATAAATATTTTATAATTTTATTTATTTTATATTTGTTTTTAATACTTATGTATAATATTTATTTAAGGTTAATAAGTGTATCTTGCCATAAACATTTTGAATTCTAAGTTCATTAAACTAATTTACTAGTAAATTGTTAATTTATATAAATGGGTAAATTGCCCACTAATATTTTTCTCCACTTGTATATATGGCTATAAATATAGTCTTACTCTTCAATGTAAAACACACACAAAAGAAGAAAATTTCTACTACTCTCTCTATATTAATATTTTCTTTATATTCTCTTGCTCTTCTTTCTTTATAAAATTGTTAGTTTATAATATAAAATTGAAAATAAAGAAATATGTAAGAACAATAGTGGAGCACCGAAACAGATATAACTACCGTGAGTTTCTGCTTGACTTCACCGTCTAAGAACAATTTTTTTTTTGTAGAATATTTACTTCATCGACCATATAACAGAAAAACCTCTATAGATCTACCAAAAACATTATTGTTATTACGAAAAATTAATGATAATTGAGTTATTTTGAATAAGGAATCTTAACCCAGCGGACAAATTAGTCAATATCTTAATAGTTCTATAACGGTGCTAACATGTCTATAAATAAAAAAAACTAATAAATTTTAAAATCGAATCAAACCAATCGATACACAGCGCGTGATTTCAATGTCAGCTTGATGGAAGAAACTCAGGTGCCGGACTTTGGAGATACGTTTTTCGTTTCTTTAGGGAGAAAAAGTCACCTATATCAGGTCAGTGAGTATGGCAACTTGGCCTAATTTATATTATCATAGTGAGTAATATTCTCTTTTTGGTGCTGTAAAAAAAAAAAAAACAATCTGGTTTACTAAGGTGAGGTGCTGTCAATTGACCAATTATGTAATATCTGTTTATTATTCTTGTGTTGTTCATTATTGTCAATGGAGTCTCCGCTGCTATCATTCTTCCTTATCTTGATTCCATTCTTCATACTCATCTACAAACAGTTTATACAAAAATCTCGAAACCTTCCGCCAGGGCCTCGATCATGGCCAGTGCTAGGAAATATTCTCCAGATTGGAAAAAAGCCTCATATTTCCCTGGCAGAATTTGCCAAAATTCATGGGCCCTTAATTTCTGTCAAGTTAGGAACTCAAATTGTTGTCGTGGCTTCATCCCCTGATTCTGCAGCTGAAATCCTCAAGACTCAAGATCGTCTGCTCTCAGCTCGATCTGTGCCCAGAGTTGCTCCATATGAACTCTCTGTTATTGATCAACACTCAATTGTGTGGTCCAGTGATTTGAGCAATCACTGGAAGTTCTTACGGGCATTTTGTCGAACACATTTGTTCTCACCCATAGCGGTAGAGTCACACGCACCTCTGAGGGAGAAAAAAGTGTCGAAAATAATAGATTTTCTTAGGTCTAGGAAAGGGGAAACTGTGAAGATTTCTGAAATTCTGTTTGGAACCGTTTTAAACACGTTAGGGAACCTATTCTTTTCAAAAGATTTATGTGATTTGGATTATGAAAGGAACACCAGCGGGATCAAGGGTGTTATTAGAAAATTTGTTGAATTGGGAGCTACGCCAAACATATCAGAATTCTATCCTGTGTTTGATGCTCTGGATCTGCAGGGATTGAGAAAGCAGACTGAAATATATCAGAATCAATTGATCAACATCTGGAGTGAAATTGTAAAGGAAAAAAGGCAGGCAATTAGTCGTCGTAGCTCGGACTTTTTGGATGTCATGATTGATAGTGGATTCTCCGATTTACAGATCAATATATTATTGATGGTAATTTCTCATGTCCCTGGGGTGAAATTTTTAATCAAAATTGATTGAGACTGACATGGCACAATCTTGTTCTTCAATTTCAGGAATTAATTGGTGCGGGTTCTGACACCACTACCTCAACAATTGAATGGGCAATGGCAGAATTGCTAAGAAACAAGGATGCTATGCACAAACTTCAGGCTGAGCTTAAAAGTAAGATTGGGGAAAATGATATTATCACAGAATCCAACATCACTGAACTTCCATATTTGGCTGCTTGTATCAAGGAAACATTGAGAATCCATCCACCTACTCCCTTCTTGATTCCTCGTCGTGCTCCTGAGACGTGTAAGATTATGGATTACACCATCCCAAAGAACGCGAGGTTGTTTGTGAATGTTTGGGCAATAGGGCGCGACTCAAATACATGGGAAGATGCATTATCTTTCAGGCCCGAGCGGTTTCTCGACTCGAATGTGGACTTCAAGGGTCAAGATTTTGAATTCATACCATTTGGCGGAGGGAGGAGAATATGCCCTGGCTTAGGTTTTGCTAGACAACAAGTTCACTTGATTTTAGCTAGTTTGATCCATCACTTTGAGTGGTCACTTCCTAATGGTGAGGATCCAATGCAGTTAGATATGGAAGAAAAGTTTGGTGTTACTCTACAGAAAGAAAAGCCTCTATTGGTTGTCCCTGTGTAATATGTGTATCTTTTTTTCTCTCCATATGCAACATGTACCTTCACTTACAAATAAAAGCTAGTTGCCTCAAATTGGTGGTTCCTTACTCTCTTTGCTTTATATATCAGATTTCCATTTTTCAACCATATATGTATTCTTAGCATTTTAAACATGTAAATCCTCCTTTTCCTTAAATTATGCTGCAAAGCAATGTGATTTATGTGATTGTATGCCGTATGTATTACTGATTGTGAAATGAGTGTATACATGTGGAATCTATATTCTCGATCGTAAGAGTACTAAAGTAACTGTTTGAGGCCCCAAATTTTTTAGGCCTCCCATTTTTCCTAATATATATATATATATATATATGAGATAAGTGTCAAAAACACATTTTTAAATTATTAAAAGTATGAGTTTCATACCTAAACTATCATTTATTAGTTTGAAAAACACACCTCATTGATGTGTTTAATGCAATCTCTCTACTCTGTCTATTATTTGCAAAAACCTTGCCACATGTCATTCCACATGGATAAAATATTTCACTTTGAAAAAAATTAAATAAACTATTAATATTAATTAAAAGTTAAAAACTGAATTATTTTTATCCCCCAAAAAAGAAATTATTTTTAAAAAATAAAATTTAAAATATTTTTCTCACCTACTCCACCACCTCCCTCTCGCCCGGGCAATCCCCATCCTTTTATTTTTTTAAATTTCTTATATAAAATATTTTTAAAAAATTCATACTTCACCATTCTTTCCTAAAAAAATGTTATTATTTTTTTTTAAAATAAAATAAAATTATACCCAACCATCTAATCCTCCTCTTTTAATTTATTTTTAATTTTTACATTTTTCTCGTTATGAGTTAGATATGTACATATATTTTTAGATTTTTTCTACTTGCGTACCAAATATAGCATAAATAAAAGCTGTATTTTAAGAAAAGTCTTGCGGCAAGTAAAAAATATTTTTCTAAAATCATATGTATATATCTAACACAAATGAAAAAAAAAATTAGAAGCGGAGAGTTAGGTGGGGTAGGGTAGAAATATTTTTTAAAACAAATCAAAATAAATATCTAAATTATTATTTGAGGTGAGGGGAAGGGAATTTAAAAATTAAAAAATAAAACTAAAAAAGTTGGGAGAGGGGGGGAGGGAAATGGTGAGAGAAAGTGGAGTGGGATAACAAAAATATTATATATTTTATTTTATAATTTTTTTTGGAAGGGGGAGAGGGAGATAATATTTAATGTTTAATTTTAACTTCTCATAATTTATTTAATTTTTATCAAGGTGAAATGTTTTATCCATGTGGAGTGTGATGTGAGAAAAAAAATTAAATGAAAGAGAGAGAGTGTAGTTGTAACACCCCTCAAACTTTTCCCTAAGATTCGGGGTCTTCTTTGTATACGTGTGGGGCCCATCGTATTTATTTTAAAGTATGTGCTTGAGTTAAGGTAAGTCTCTGAGGAGTTTAAGAGCGTTGGAGGTGATGTGGGGTCATTGAGGACCCCTAGGACCGAGCTAAGTCCAAAAGACCCGTCGTGGTTAAGTTTAGGATGAGTATGTAAGGGTCGACTTTTAACGACCCTATCTTTTGAAAGACGTCAATCCGGGTGGCCCACGACCTATCAAATTAAAGGTCGTCGAGTCTTCTTTCCAACGCCACCAAGAACGTAAATTTTGGAGTTCGAAGTCAAAAGATATAACGATCCGAAGATGAACTAGCATGACAGGAATTTCATTTTTGGCCTGGATTGCAACTGCTGGGGAAATGACCTTGGCGCTGTAAGGGCGCGACGCGCCACTATCGCGCCAGAAACATGCCTCAGTAGTTTGGTCCCTGGCGCGATGCGCCACTAAAAGTTGTGCAGGGTTTTTCAGGCCAAATTCCCAGAATTCAGAACAATGGGCTTGGCATTGTAAGGGCGCGATGCGCCACTATCGCGCAAGAAACATGCCTCAGTAGTTTGGTCCCTAGCGCGATGCGCCACTAAAAGTTGTGCAGGTTTTAGGCGTAATTGGCATTGGCGCTGTAAGGGCGCGACGCGCCACTATCGCGCCAAGGGCGTTTTAGCCTATTTTCGGAACTTTTGGGGAGGGGCAATTTGGGAACTTACCCAAATTATATATATGTAACCCTTGGTCTTTTGGGGACCCATTTGGAAGCCCCCACTCTCTCTTTAAAAAGCCCTACGAGCTTCTCTCTCTCTCTCTCTCTTCTTCATCTTCTCCATTTCCAACAAAAAGAGTCTAAGAGCTTTAAGATTTGAGTCCCCCATTGAAGACCCAACATCAAGGTTTCTTCAAAGTCTTCAAACAAGATATGTAAGGCTATCCAAAATATGGGCTAAGTTCACTCATGTGCCCTATTCTTGCTTGAGGTTAGATATTCATGAAAAATAGAGTTCTTGGTATGGTGTATGTCTATATGAACCTTGTCTCCTATTTATATAATGCTATATGTGTTGATGTTGTTGAGCCAAGAAGTCCTTAAATTCCTTCATGATTAGTATGAATTGATATAGATGAATTATTGTTATGTTTTGTTGACCTCTTTAGCCATGTGAATATGTTGTTTAAGTCAATTTCCTTAAATGCGCTATTCTATTTGAATGGTTGAGTTGAAGTCATAGAGTTGTGTTAAATCTTGAGGAGATGTCATAAATGTTCATATAGAGGAGGCTTGATTGAGTTGATATGAGGAAGGAATTGATAAATGTTCATATAGAGGAGGCTTGATTGAGTTGATATGAGGAAGGAATTGGCAAGTGGACAAGGTCCTAAATGAGACTTGTCATTGTGCCTCAATTGAATTGCAAATGAGAACCGAGTTGATGAGGTGACATTGTACCACATGAAACTAGCCGTGAGGGCTTGTTTGAGATGATTCGAGGAGTCTTATGAGCATAGAGTCATGGGAGGAGTATCGAGCACCGAAGCGAATGAGAGTATAGTCCATACTCGAACCCCAGAAACTACGCCGCCAACGTAGGTAGGGATGAAACCGTTAAAGTCGGATGCTTCCCGAGGGATTGGAACCATTAAAGTCGGATTCTTCCCGTGGGATCGAACCGTTAAAGTCGGATGTTTCCCATTTGTATTGTCCTGAAATGATAGGACTTGACTATTCGATGGTGCTCATGATTAGAGAGGCGTTCATACCCTGGCAAGGTATGGACGGACGTGGCAACAGCGTCGGATTGTTGTACTATCACCGGCTCATATGTGATGGTTGTCGGTTAAGAGAAACTCTCATTTAGGCCTTGTTAGTGCTCCGAGTCAGTTGAGTTAAGTGGCTTATGAGTTAGTCCTGTCTAAACTATTCTTGTTGGACTTAGGACATTGAGTGAGTTGTGATGTATACATGTCTGAGTTAAGGTCCTGAGTTGATATTCATGTTTTCTTAATGTGGTTTCATCCGGCCATTTTACATACTCGTACATTCCATGTATTGATGTCATTTGGCCTGCATCGTTTCATGATACAGAGATATGTACTAGAGATCATCAACCGGCGCTCCGTTGAAGATCCACATACACTTCCAGCCAGTCGGTGAGTCCTCCTAGCTTCCGGAGGATATTTGGGCCTTCTTGTACAGTTTTATTGTCCTTCCTTTTTTTAGATTGTTGGTAGCCATGGGCTTGTCATTGGCACCTTTTAGATTTTAATAGAGGCTTCATAGACTGGAGTGTGGGGAGGTCGGATTGATATCTTGAAGAGTCCTATTTTATTTGTCTTCTCTTGGGATTGTGAATGTTTGGCCTCCAGCCTTTAAATTATGAAAAGTATTTCTTTAATTGAGTTTTTCCACTAGGAGAATGTGCTTGAATGAATGAGTGACTGGACCAGGTGGTTCGCTCGGAGGTCAGAAATGGCCTTCGGGTGCCGGTCACGTCTAGGGTACCCTTTCGGGGCGTGACAGTAGTACACACATCATGATGAGAATGGAATAAAAGAGAGAACTGTGTTTTTCAAACTAATAAATGATAGTTTAGATATGAAACTTGGAATAGTTTTGGTTTGTTTTTGACACAGCTACCGATTCGCACCCGCGGGTCAAAGAAGACGTCTACTTTATTTAATATGGAGGTTGTTGTAATAATTGAGAAATTGAATAATATTTAATTAATTGTAGCATCTTTTTTTTTACGTGGCTACTTATTTTGTTAACTTATTTATATTTAGATGATTATCATGAACCCATATTATAATTCTTACATTTACCTTTTTTATTCCCCAATCAATTTTTATTATTTTATTATTGAATATTCTAACGTTTACCAAACAGTCAAATCTTTTGCATTATGCAAAATCTATTGTTTTGTGTTTATAAAAAGATCAAATTTATTTTTTGATATATTCTTTAAATTTTAAGCACTGCATCAAATTCATACTAGTACCATTATTTAAACTTTTTAAATTTTGAGTCAGATTTTATTATTCTAACTTTATATTATATTTCTTCGTTGAATATTTTCATTGTTAACATTCTTATTTCATAAGGTCTACGTCCATTCTACCTTCTCGAGACTTCCATTGTAGGATTACATTGAGTATGTTATAATTATTCAATTTATATAAAAAGATCAGTCCGGTGCACTAAAGCTATCGCTATGCGCAAGGCTTCGAGGAAGGGCCCGACCACAAGGGTCTATTGTACGCAGTCTTACCTTGCATTCAATTTATATATGATAACTAAAAGAAAAAAGTCTCTTTATGAAGTTTTAGGACCCCGAACTTGTTGAGACGATCCTGTGTATATATGGTGTGTGTTTGGTGTATTTTAATTTATGTGATTTTATGCTGCATCTATTAATGGTCTTAGGGATCGTTTGATAGAGTCCTAATTTAAGAATAGTATTGAATAGAATGTATTTGTAATGTTACAATTAGTTGTGCTGAGATTATTTTTTATTATCCACTATTTAGTTTGGTGTATTAATTACAGTTATGTTTATAAGCATATTTATTCATATATTAATAATCCTTGTATCGGTGAAGACGACATGGGAAAGAGTGAAATTAGTGTCGATTATCCTAATTTGGTGGACTATATATGATTTGTTGGGCTGGATCAGAAAGTATTAGGTTTAGAGTTTGTGGGAAGAAAGAGACATTCGAAGAAAGAAAAATAAAGGAACATCTCCAAAATCTCTTATTCATTGATTTTTTTCTTGTTGAGATTGTATACGTATTGTTATAAAACTATGCTAGTTTTTGGAAATTATAGTCTACCAATAGATAGGGCAATTAGGAGTCTAATTTGGGCTTCTTACGTAACTGTACAAGTGATAAAAAATAAGAAAATCAACAAAAACGGTCATATTTATATTTAATGTATCACTATTGTATAAATAGTTGTGTAATGTATATATAATGTATTGATATTGTATAAAATAGCATATAATCATGTATATTTGATATTTAACTATGTATTAGAGATGTATATACATCCATATACACTATTTACATAATATTTATAGCAATAATTTATCTTCCTCAACGAGTAAATTTTTTAAATTACTATTTGTGTCAGATTTTGGTGTCCATATATGACGTGTCCAGATACATGTATTTCGCATATAGAGGGTCAAAATTAGGTATACTTTATTCCAGATACAATAACTCTCTCGCTCGCCTTCCTCTTATCTCGATTGTCTCTCTCCCTATATATTTGTATTTCAAAGTGTGTGTGCTAGCATAAATACATGTATTTAGGTGTATTTAACTTGAAATTTTGTAAGAAATTATTAATTAGTGAGACAATATGTAATTATATCAAATTATACGGAGAATTAGTAAATATGATAAAAATATTTATATAATTAGATAGTTTTTCCTATTTTATATCTTATCCTATTTAGGCCATTTTTTATATAATTTAAATATATATGAACAAATTTGCTAATAGTTGACTTAATGCCAGAAATAGTTAATAATTTTGTCAACGGCCATTAGAGGTGTGATCAAGTTCGCTTAAATTAGTGAACTTTGGCGATATAAGGTTTTATACATTCAACAATTTGATATAATATCTCTCTTTTATTATAAGAACAAAAAGCGTTGGAGAAAATATTTTGGGGCTCTCGCACTCATATCACTAATATAGTTTTACAAATTTTATTTATAGTTTAAGTTTTAAAAATATATCTGAATTATCTTTTTTATTATTATTATTTTCATATCTAAACTATTTGGAGTGTGAATTTCATACCTAAACTGTCACTGATTACTTTGAGAAACATCTCTCTTTTTTATTTCGGTCTCATCATGGTGTGTGTATTACACTCTCTTTTTCATTTAAAAAAAATTATCACATCACACTCTACATGAATAAAACATTCCACCTTAAGGAAAATTAAATAAATTATTAGAATTAGTTAAAATTAAAGATTAAAGTATTACTATCTTCTGTCCAAAATAATTATAAAATAAAATATAAAATATTTTTGTTACCTCATTCCACCACTTTCTCTCACCATAACTCCCCTGTAACGACCTGTCCCTGTCGTTATGAATAGGCCAATGGGGAAGGAATTTGGGACAGAAAACTTCGGATAGTAACTTCGAAAATTTTTAGCCTAAGCCAGACTTAGACGAATTCTGAGTCGGGTGAAATCTAGGGTGAATTTATGATAGGTGGGGGGTCGAATCTTTAATTTGGTTGGGTTAGCTGATAGCCAAGACGATACGGAGCATTAACGGCTTCACGGAATCGCATTCGGGTTAGTAAAACTCCTTGAATTGGACTTGACAAGAAGGGTATAAATTAAGACGGTTTTGTTGACACGCAATTTTGTCCCTCCTTTTTTCTAATTTATTTCCTCGAGCTTCTAAATTACTAATAAGTCAAATACTTTATATTTCACTACTATTTTTTGTTCATTACTATTGTTATCGTCATTATCTATTATATACTATTAATATTGTTACTCTAATTTTTATTATTCTTATTTTTCACTACCTTTAACATTACATTTCTTATTATCAAAATTACTATTATTATCATATTACCAACTTCTTTAAAATAAATTGTACTTACTTTATTTCAAGTTTATAGTTACCAAATTAATTATAACTCGATATTTATGTCTATAATATTTTAATTTTATTAACGGTGATTTTCATGATATTAGTACTTTACCTTTTGCAATTTTATTATTAAATTTTATCGCACAATATATATTGTATTGATTATCAAATGAAAAGCTCAAAATAATTAATTTAAAGACGAAAAAAGGTCATAACAATCTGTCCATCCCCAACCCATTTTCAAGTATAAAGTCAGTAATTTGGCTATTCAAAACAGCCCAATTTAACCTAAATAGGCCCATACGTTTCAGCCAAGTTTCCTAAACATAAATCAAATATTCAAGCCTTATTCAATGACAAATCTATCCAAAAATAGGCCTAAATGCAGTAGCTCAACTGCCCAATGAATACACCCATTTCACTTATCTTCCTCTTCCATTTTTGTGTATAGACTCAGCTTGTCAACAATGACAGACTTTGGCCATTTCATTTTCGTGCAAATCTCAATAACTATCTGACTTTTAAAAATTCAATTAGCGCATGAGGCCAAAATACTTTTAAGAATTCTGATTTTCTCGGCCGAAAAGCAGATTTGGCCAGTTTTTTATTCAAATTTCAAGCGGGTCTTTTGACTCGATTTTGAAAAATCAAGCCTCTCAAATTCTGCTCGGATCTCTATCTCGAACCCTAACATTCTTCTCCTATAAATATAATTTTATCTCTTCATCAAAGGACAGGTTCGAATACACGCAAGAAGCACCACAGAAATCTTAACTCTTGAAACCTTACATACTCTAGACTTTGCATCTTTCAGATTTTGATTCTGTCTCTGTTGACTTGCAGTCAGAATAGAGACATTCGAACTTTTTTTGGTTCGAAATTTGTTCTTAAGGAAATAGATTTGAGGCTTGCCTACGACGTCCCTAGTTCACTGCACTACAAAAAGTAAAATCTGAACTTATTCTTATTTATTCATTGTCGACGGCTTAATGTATATATCACGCTATAAATTTTGATTTATTTCAATTTGAACTGTTTATTGTATATTCCCGTATGCTTACGCATCAGCCCAGAAACCTTGACCTATCACTGGCTAAGTACAGTACTCAAAAATACATACGTTAGGAATAGATTTATACTTAGTTTAGTATTAAAAACCTGAAAACTTTCTCTCTTAACAGAAGATGTCATGATTTAGATTTAATTTTCACTCAAATCTATGTTTCGAAGTAGCTTTTCCCTCCGTGTAATGTTCTCTAATACATTGATACATAAGAGCAATGCCCTATTTATGTACGTGTTAGTCGTTTATAAATCAAATTTTGTATAACTTGCTCTGTTTTGCACCTTTATTAACTAATTGAGAATCAGATTTTTCCTAACTTCCACTTCTTTTTCCTTTCTCTGTTTTGCACGAGAATTGGAGCCGAAGAGTCTTGCTATGGGACTCAACGATGCCATTGTTGCATGCAGGCATGCAGCTTGCATATCCTATACATGGAGTCTGCACATCCCTATCCTTTTCTGCCTTCATATTGTTCAGACATGCAGAGGAGATTTCTTCCTTTCTGTAAAGCAAACATGGCCATTAATCACCGCAATTACTCAACTTGCTTGCTTACTTGTTTGGCATGATTAACACTTTTATTTCAGTTATGTGATTATTGATTATTAGCCATTCTGATTCATGACTTACCGTTGGTCGAGTAGGATTTATTAATCCGTTTTAATGATTTCGAATTTGCATATAAAAATTATTTCAATTTGGGATGTTTGAACAGTGAGGGACTTCCTCAAAACTATTTTCTCACTACCAACTCTTCTTCGAAAACAAATAATTTTAAAAGTTTCTTGCAGTAATTTGAACTCAAAGTTACTACTATCAGAAGTTGTTTTCCTACCAGTGCTAACATAATTTTTTTAAAAAGAGCTTGTTGCATTTAATTTGGACTCTTGAGCAAAACTTATTTGCACCTATATTTTTGTTGGGTTTAATTGATAGTTTGAATGTGAAATTGAGGAAAAAGAAGTGGAGAGGAAAATGATATGTTCTCTCTTGCTTTATTAAATAAGTTTTGGTCCCACATAGGTGGTGGAAATAAAAAGTCTCCTACTTAAAAGTAGAAACACTCCTTCATGTTGCTAAAGGGTCAAGAAGAGGGTCTCCCCTCGCGCCGTCGTCGTCACTCGCTCGGCTCCGGCTCCGGATTGATAATCTTTTTGAACCAAATTTTCTTTAAATTTTAATTAATTAATATTATTTATTTATTTAATTAATTAAGTTTAAAAAAAATCCTGACCCGCAAACCGCGACCCGTTTCTTTCCCGGATTAATTTAAAAATATTTCCCTCCGTTTTTCCAATGGATTTTTGAAAGGTTGCAATCTTGTCCGGAAAGTTGCAAGCCTTTTCTCAACATACAAATTTTTTCTCAACAGGTGTCTTTTCTTAAAAGGTGTAAACAGTCTATATATATTTGTTAATCCTCAGAATATTCCATACGAAAATTCTGAAATAACAACTTCTTCTTCTTCTTTCTGCACTTCCTAAAATCGTGTGATATACAGCCTTCAAGTGGTTCGCAGTCACCAAAAATTTGCAGTACCTCTATTTTGGTGAGTAAATCGTTCTATCCTGGGAGGAAAGATTCCAAAACCTCGGGTACTTTGAGGGGAATAATTTCCTTAAGGACACACAATGCATTCAGTGGGCTCGATTTTGTTCTTGCATTAATTTTTCAGATTCTGTGTTTTATTACCTTTAGTTGTTGTTACTGTTTTTAATATTTACAATACAGTTTATTAACAATCTTAAGGAAATTATCGTTATTTTGTTTTTCTGATTAAACTGTATTCTGTTTTGGGAGACTAAAACATGTGTGGTTTTCTACTCCGTATGAAATAAATATTCTGACTTGAAGAGTATAAAAACTTCGTTGAAATATTAAAGTTCATACTTGTACAATGATTTGAAGAGTATAAAAACTTCATCGTTGTTTTTGTAAAAGGTCTGATATTCTGAAATATTAAGACAGTTTGTCTATTTTGACAGTGAAAAAAAATGACAAGTGATACTGCTACTACTTCTGCGACTGTTGCTGCAACAAGACGCACTTCTGTGCCACCGGCAGAAAAACCAGGAAAATTTTCTGGAGCCAACTTCAATGGATGGCAGTAAAGGGTGTTCTTTTGGCTTACCACTCTTGGTATGCAGAAGTTCACCAACGAAGACCCTCCTGTGCCCGCTGTTGATATGTCAGCCAATGAAAAGTTTATGATTACTGAGGCATGGACACAGGCAGATTTTCTATGCAAGGAATACATCCTAAGTGCTTTGGATGATGATTTATACAATGTCTACAGTGCTGTAAAAACTTCTAAAGATTGTGGATGCACTTGAGAAGAAGTACAAGACTGAAGACGCATGCTTGAAAACATTTGTGGTTGCTAAGCTCCCAGACTATAAAATGATAGATAGCAGAACTGTTGGAACCCAAGTTCAAGAACTACAACTTATTTTTCATGACCTTATTGCTAAAGGTATGGTAGTTAATGAAGCATTTCAAGTGGTTGCGATGATAGAAAAGTTGCCTCCTTCGTGGAGAGATTTCAAAAATTATCTAAAGCACAAGCGCAAGGAAATGAAGTTGGAAGATCTTGTGATTCATCTCAAGATTGAGGAAGATAACAAAACAACAAAAAAGAAGTCGCGTGGAAATTCAATAATTATGGGAGCGAATATCGTTGAAGATGCTGCTCCAAAGAATAAGAAAAGGAAGCAACCTTTTGGAAAGAATCAGGAGCAGAACAAGAAAAAGTTCAAGGGCAATTGTTATAATTGTGGGAAAGTTGGACACAAAGCTCCAGATTGTCGTCTTCCGAAAAAGGACAAGAGAAAGGGACAAGCCAATATGGTGGAAAATAAAGAAGGTATCGATGATCTATGTGCAATGCTATCAGAATGCAACCTAGTAGGTAATCCCAAAGAATGGTGGCTTGATTCGGGAGCTACTTCGTATGTGTGTGCAGTCCGAGAAGCCTTCTCTACTTATTCCCCTGCAGCACCTTATGCGACGATTTATATGGGAAATTCTGTAACTGCTAAGATTGAAGGATATGGAAGAGTATTTCTGAAAATGACATCCGGCAAGGTGGTGACACTAAACAAAGTGTATCATGTTCCAAAAATGCGAAAGAATTTGGTGTTTGCCGGTCTTCTTATCAAGAATAGATTCAAGTGTGTTCTAGTTTCAGACAAAGTAGTTGTTAGTAAGAATGAAATGTATCTAGGAAAAGGCTACCTCACTGAGAGTCTTTTCAAACTAAATGTAATGGTTGTTGATGATAATAAAGTTCAAGCTTCTTCTTACTTACTTGAGTCAAATAATTTATGCCATTCACGTTTAGGACATGTCAATCATAAAACCTTGCGAAAACTGATTAATTTAAATATATTGCCTAACTTTGATTGCAATAAATCAAAATGTCAAGTATGTGTTGAATCTAAGTATGTTAAGCATCCTTATAAATCTAGTGAAAGGAATTCTAGTCCCTTAGAATTGATTCACACAGATATTTGTGATATGAAGTCTACACCAACTCGTGGTGGAAAGAAGTATTTTATAATATTTATTGACGATTGCACTCGATATTGTTATGTATATTTGCTTAATAGTAAGGATGAAGCAATTGATGCATTTAAGCAATACAAGAACGAAGTGGAAAATCAATTGAATAAAAAGATAAAAATGATTAGAAGTGATAGGGGTGGAGAATACGAATCTCCTTTTGAAAAGATATGTTTAGAATATGGAATTATTCATCAAACTACTGCCCCCTACACACCTCAATCAAATGGAATTGCGAAAAGGAAAAACCGAACATTAAAAGAAATGATGAATGTTTTATTAATAAGTTCCGGTTTACCGTAGAACTTATGGGGGGAAGCTATCCTTACAGCTAATCGAATACTCAACAGAGTACCCCATAGAAAAACACATACTATTCCATATGAACTATGGAAAGGAAGAAAACCCAACTTGAAATATTTCAAAGTGTGGGGGTGTTTAGCAAAGGTCCAAGTTCCTTTTCCCAAAAGAGTAAAAATTGGACCAAAGACCATGGATTGTGTTTTTATTGGCTATGCTACAAATAGCAAAGCTTGTCGATTTTTGGTTCACAAATCGGATAATCCTGAAATTAATATCAATACGGTAATTGAATCAGATAATGCTGAATTCTTTGAAAATATTTATCCATATAAAACTAAAAGTGAGTCCTCAAGTGAAAGATCTAAACGACCACGAGTAGAACCAAAGGAAAGTAAACCAACCGAAGAGGATCCAAGGCGTAGCAAAAATCAAAGGATATCTACTTCCTTTGGATCAGATTTTGTGACATTTTTGCTTGAAAATGAGCCTCAAACATTTAAAGCTGCAATGTCTTCTTCTAATTCAACATTTTGGAAAGAGTCAATCAATAGCGAGATTCAATCAATTTTGAATAACCATACATGGAAATTGGTTGATCTTCCTCCTGGAAATAAACCTTTAGGATCAAAATGGATATTTAAAAGGAAAATGAAAGCTGGTTGCACTATTGATAAATATAAGTCAAGACTTGTGGTCAAAGGTTATAGAAAAAAATAAGGTCTTGATTACTTTGACACATACTCGCCGGTAACAAGAATAACATCTATTTGGGTGTTAGTGGCACTTGCAACTGTATATGGTCTTGAAATTTATCAAATGGATGTTAAGACAACTTTCTTAAATGGAGAATTGGAGGAAGAAATTTACATGAACAACCTGAGGGTTTCGTAGTTCCAGGTAAAGAAAGTAAAGTGTGCAAACTTGTTAAGTCACTTTATGGACTTAAACAAGCACCTAAATAATGGCATGCAAAATTTGATCAAACAATGTTGGCAAATGGATTTAAGATTAATGAGTGTGACAAATGTGTTTACATTAAAAATACTCCAAATCATGAAGTCATTGTTTGTTTATATGTTGATGACATGTTGATAATGAGTAAAGACATTGCCGATGTAAATGCTACGAAGCGTATGCTTGCTAGCAAATTTGACATGAAAGACTTAGGGTTTGCTGACTTGATCTTAGAAATTAGGATCCACAAAACTCCACAAGGTCTAGCATTATCACAGTCACATTATATTGAAAATATACTTGATAAGTTCAAATATTTAAATTTCAATGTTGTAAAAACTCCAATTGATGTAAGTTTTGCACTTCAAAAGAATGAAGGTAAAAGTGACTCACAATTGGACTATGCACGAGTTTTGGGAAGTTTGATATATATTATGAATTGTACACGACCAGATATAGCATGTGCTATTAGCAAGTTGAGTCAATTCACGAATAATCCTAATCAAACTCATTGGATGGCAATGAAATGAGTCTTGGGGTATTTGAAACACACCCAAAACTATGCTTTGCATTATAATAAATATCCCGCAATAATTGAGGGATATAGTGATGCAAACTGGATCACCGGATCATCTGAAGTTAAATCCACAAGTGGATATGTTTTCACTATTGGTGGAGGAGCAGTGTCTTGGAAATCATCAAAACAGACATGCATAGCCCGCTCTACAATGGAGTCTGAATTTATAGCTTTAGACAAGGCTGGTGAAAAAGCTGAATGGCTTTGAAATTTTTGGAAGATATTCCATTTTGGCCCAAACCTTTGGCACCCATATGTATACATTGTGATAGCCAAGCGGTAATAGGGAGGGAAGGAAATGTTAAGTATAACGGAAAATCACGTCACATTCGACGGCGATACAATATTGTTAGATAACTACTCTCTAGTGGTGTTATCACTATTGACTACGTAAAGTCAAGAGATAACGTATCGAATCCACTAACAAAAGGCCTATCTAAAGAGGCTATTGAAAGATCATCGAAGGGAATGAGGTTAAGGCCTAGGACAAGTCAGCATGGCGGTAACTCTACCTAGTAAACTGGAGATCCCAAGAACTAAGTTCAAAGAGATCAAACAAAGTTATGATTGACGGTTGTCAAATAACTCAATCCATTCTCGTGATGATGACAATGTTCAGAAACAAAGGATAAAACCTTAAGGCTTTTTAATGAGTTAATAAAGCTTTAAAGATTTTTTAATGATTATCTAAATTTGACGGAAAATGACTAGATAGTGTGTCTATAGGACTACACATTTAGAAATCACTTATGTGAATGTGAAGTATAAGCCGCTTCAAGGGGAATGACGGTAAAGGCCCATTCTCTATGCATTCACAAAACCAGACGGTGTTCATGGCTGAAACGAACACAACCGTGAGAACCATAGATGGTTGATGATTAATTGTGTGACTTATGTTGTCTAGTTATACAACAAAGTTCGACGATTCAAAGATATCCCATCTACCGATTGATCGAGTATTTCCTATATAAGTTCACTATGGAAAGTTCAAAGGGAAACCTACTTATCCAGATGCAATTAATCTTCGTTTGTATATCACACACTTATCTGTGCATTCCTTTATCTTGTAGACATTTCCCATTCATGTGGGGGATTGTTGGGTTTAATTGATAGTTTGAATGGGAAATTGAGGGAAAAGAAGTGAAGAGGAAAATTATATGTTCTCTCTTGCTTTATTAAATAAGTTTTGGTCCCACATAGGTGGTGGAAATGAAAAGTCTCCTACTTAAAAGTAGAAGCACTCATTCATGTTGCTAAAGGGTCAAGAAGAGGGTCTCCCCTCGCGCCGTCGTCGTCGTCGCTCGCTCAGCTCAGCTCGGCTTCGGCTTCGGATTCAGATTCGAATTCGGATTCGGATTTGGATTTGGATTTGGATTTGGTCAATTGATATGATTGATTGATAATCTTTTTGAACCAAATTTTTTTAAAATTTTAATTAATTAATATTATTTATTTATTTAATTAATTAAGTAAAAACAAATCTTGACCCGTGACCCGCGACCCATTTCTTTCCCGGATTAATTTAAAAATATTTCCCTCCGTTTTTCCAACGGATTTTTGAAAGGTTGCAACCTTGTCCGAAAAGTTGCAAGCCTTTTCTCAACATACAAACTTTTTCCCAACAAGTGTCTTTTCTTAAAAGGTGTAAACAGTCTATATATATTTGTTAATCCTCAGAATATTCCATACGAAAATTCTGAAATAACATCTCTTCTTCTTCTTTCTGCACTTCCTAAAATCGTGTGATATACAGCCTTCAAGTGGTTCGCAGTCACCAAAAATTTGCAGTACCTCTATTTTGGTGAGTAAATCGTTCTATCCTGGGAGGAAAGATTCCAAAACCTCGGGTACTTTGAGGGGAATAATTTCCTTAAGGACACACAATGCATTCAGTGGGCTCGATTTTGTTCTTGCATTAATTTTTCAGATTCTGTGTTTTATTACCTTTAGTTGTTGTTACTGTTTTTAATATTTACAATATAGTTTACTAACAATTTCTGAAGAAGTCAAACGATTTTAATGTTAACCTAAGCTTAAGATTTTACCTAATCAAATACTCTTCTAGTTATTACACATACGATTTTTTTTAAGAAATCTTGTTACTTGGCTAATTTATTTACATATCCACTTAGTATTTTTCAAATCAATCACGATATTTAGCCTAAGTAATTAACATAAGTCCGGACGGTTAACCATTGTTAAAGGATATTAAAAGATGTCTCACCCCTTTCCTTTAGGATTAATTGAACTCTTACCTAGAATCTAATTGGTTTAGTCAACCTTTAAAACAGAGTTAACTTTAATTAGTTTTAGGTGCCCTAATTCACCTTAAATAATTAGGTGGCAACTACTTAAGGTAGTGATTTAATTTGGAAATCACCAATACGTTGTACACTATTTTGACTCGGTTAAAATAGGGTATAACAGTCTTGGGGAGAGGGTATGTTGTGAAAGGGGAGGCTTGGAGACTCTTTACGATCTCTCTTTCTGCGCTCATCCCACCAGAGCGTTATAGTCCCGCCAGAATGGGACAGTCACGACTTATTATGGGGTAAAACCCCAAAATAATTTTCTGCATAAAAACTGTTCTTAAAACATTAGGAGGCAACCCAGGGTGTTTTTGATCACTTTTCCACGGATTTTCATGCAAAAGGCAAGATCTCTACTCCCCAAACTCATAATTCGATTCCTAGAACCTATAATCTATGGTGGGTGATCTTAAGGGAAGGTTTTGACTTAAAAACTAACTATGGAAAGTAGCCCTAGAATGGGGGTTAAGATCATGGGGTTGACCTAGGATGTGAATTGTTTTATAATTCATATTAGTTAGGCTATATGGTTGATCCTTTATGTGTATTTACTGTTTTTAGACTACAACAAGCAGAACGAACCTGAAAAGGGAAAGTTTTTGCTTCTTAGAGTGGTTGAAGCTCGAATTTAAGGTAGATGATGGTTTTGTTTCCTATATGGATTTCATGTACTTGCTAAATTACTCTATGGTATGCATATGTGTATATAAATAGGGAAGCATGCTAGAAATAATGTGAAATGATCACTTACTGGACTGATTTGTGATGAACTTGTTCTTGGTGGCATAACATTGACTATTGAATGTAATTATGGTTGCTTTGTATGTTTGGATCCTGTGTCACGTTTTGACATATAATTGAATTGGGTGTCATGTTCTGACACACATTTGGATCAGGTGTCACGTTCTGACACAAATGTTGGATCGGGTGTCATGTTACGACACAAATTAAGTGTTTGCAGGTCCCATGAGAGGACCCTTATGTGAAGTTGCATGATATTGAGGTTGTTGAACTGTGAACTTGCTGAGTATTGTTTGAGATGAAAATGGTTAAGTTATTCTGTATATATGTGCTTATTATGTTAGGTTTACTTGTCCATGACTCGCTTACTTACTGGCTAGCCACGTGATCCTATTAGTACATTATTGATTTTGTGTACTGATACTACACTTACTCTGTCTTTATTGAGTACAGGGCATATTCAGCTGGCTGCGGAGAGACCTCACTTAAAAGAGTGAGAGGTTGTTCGAGTTCAAGGGTGAGCTAATTCTTTCAGGCTGTCGTGGACTCTTTATTATTTCTAGTCCTTCTTTGAGAACCTAGATATTCAGACATTGGCTAATTCTTTAATGACTTTCTTATGGGAATTGTACTCCATTTCTAGACTTTTTAGTTCTTTAGAGTTTTGGTATGAATGACTTTCAGTTCCTACGATGTTTTCCGCGTATTTTAAGTTGTTGCCTAGACCTTCCTGAGTTTATGGAGACTTAGGCTTGTATCTTTAATTAAGATTGTTTCTGCATTCTTATCTTGTTTGTTTACTACATTTGCTAAATGTTATGCTATTGAAATGGTTCTCTCATTGGAGGGTTAGTGTAGGTGTCAGTCACGGCTGATCGGGGTCGTGACACCCCCCACCCCTACCCCACCCCAATTTTTTAGTTTTGTTTGTATTTATTAAATTTCTTTTAAAAAAGTTTTAAAAAAAATTCTTACTTTACTCCCCCTCCCCCTTTCTTCCCTTTCAAATAATAATTTAGATATATATTTTTATTTTTTTTACAAAACAAATTCTATCCCGTCCCACTTAATCCTCTACTTTTAATTTTTTTTTCATTTTGTGTTAAATATATACATACGATTTTATGAAAATATTTTTCACTTGTAGCAACACTTTTCTTAAAATTAAAATTTTATTTCTGTTATATTCGGTACACAAGTAGGAAAAATATTTTCCTAAATAGATATGTAGATATCTTACACAAAATGATAAAAATATTTGATAAAATATTTATTAAAAGCGGAGGGTTAGATGTGGTGGATATAATTTGTTTTTGTAAAAAAAATAAATAATAATAACATTTTTTAGGAGGGAGAGGGGTTGAAGTATGAATTTTTTAAAAATATTATATAAAAGAAATTTAAAAATTAAAAAAAGGGTGGAGATTGTGGTAGAGGAGGGGGGAGAGGTGGTGGAGTGCGTGAGCAAAATATTTTAAATTTTATTTTTTTAAAAAAAGTTTTTTTTTATTTTTGGGACAGAAAAATTCTAGTCTTTAACTTTTAACTAATATTAATGGTTTATTTAATTTTTGTCAAGGTAGAATATTTTTTTTCCATCTGGAATGCCATGTGACAAGATTTTTTGAAAAAATAGACATAGTAGAGAAAATGTATTACACACACCACTAATTTGTGTTTCTCAAACTAACAAGTGATAGTTTAAGTATGAAATTCATATTTTTAATAGTTTAGGTATAAAACTCAAAAAAAAGAATAGTTTAAATGTGTGTTTGACACTTAACTCTATAGTTTATTGTTTTGAGTTACGAATAAGAGCTTGAAGAAAAATATAATTTATTTAAATATCATGAATTTCTGAATAATTTCAATAATTTCTCACTACAAGAAACTAGATAGAAAGTGAAAAACTTATTCCTAAATAAATCCCAAGGGATAATGCATAAATACCACTAAGCGTGGCAGCGGTATCGAAATTGGGACAACTGGACCGGTATCTATCGAAATCGGCCATGAAAATGGTGGTTCCGTCCGAAATCAGACCGGACCGGTATGGATCGATAATTCCTCTAATTGTCGTTCCGGTCCGGTTCATACCGGGATGGATCAGACCGGTATTCCGATTTTTTTTAATTAGTTAAATTAACTTAATTAATGAATAAAAAAAAATTTAAAATACATTATTAATTTAAGATTTCTTCCAAAATACATTTTTAAAGTTTAAAATTCAAATTTCGGACTTTTAAAGTTTGAATTTTTAAAATTTAAATTTCAAATTTGAAAATAGAAGTTTAAACTTTTAAATTTTTAAAGTTTTAAAGTTTTGAAAATTAAAATAATGAAAAATACTTGAATTCAATTGAAGACATTAATTAAAAATAAATTAATGCGAATAGTCTATCATTTTATTTATAAAAAAGTAATTAGTACAATTTATATTACAATTTAGAAACATTAGAAGAGTACCTAATCGATGCAGCCACCTTTTAGGAAGGGTTCTGTTTTAATTAGGCCTTGAATTATCTATTATTTGTACTCTCCAAAATAATCTCATCTTAATTCTTCTAACACTTCTCTAGTTACTTGTTCTGGAAATGGTTGTATAGTTTGTTCCTCGAATGCATCCATTCAATTTTTACTTGAATCTACCAAAATATTGTCAACATCATATTTAAATTGGGCAGGTAGTGACGGACGCCCAAAATTCTTACGCGCATTAATTCAATCCTTAAATAATACTGATATTCTAAGTTGTCAGATACTAACGAATGCCTATGCTCTCCTATTTTAAATCTAGTTGCGCTAACATCTCCCTCCGAAGCTACTGAAGATGCCTGAATAGCAAACAAATCTCGAACAACCCGTTGAAGTTTTGAAAATGCTTTGTTGCGGATCCTCCACCAATTTAAAAGATCGAATTTGCCTTTAGCATCCTTAATGCTTTCCGTTCCCTGATTAACAAATTCATCAAAATTATTTTTTTCGTTAGAAATAAGTCCTAGATAACTTTCTAACATAGCATCAATATTATCTTCAGAATATTTACACTTAGAGGTTTGGGTTCTTTTTGACGTACTATTTTATTTAAAATAGTAGGATTGTACAAGTCATATAATTTTCTAGCTTCATTTTTAATACTATATTTAATTGTGGATAAACTAGGTTCTTCATCATTTATAATATCTAAATTTAAATATATTTTTTCAATCATTACTGATGCACCAACTTCTTTGTATGTTGTATTTAATAAACAAGCAGTTAAATAAATTTGAGGAATAGGAAAAAAAATATTTATAAAATTTTTCAATCATCTTAGCAATAGAATCTTTAAATTTTTATTTATTTCGATAATCATAAAATTTAGTCAAAATTTCTCAAATATTTGGTAAAACGAACAAATAGTAGGATAATAAAGTCCATAAATTTATTTTACGTCATCCAGTCTGTTTCTGGAAGTCTATAATTCATACTTGCGTTATGAGCTTTCCAAATCATTTGCAAAGGTTTTTTATATTCATAAGCTACCTTAAGCATTTCATATAAAGAATTTCACCTAGTTGCGCTAACATCTCCCTCCGAAGCTACCTACCTTAAGCATTTTATAAGGGAGATTAAATTCATGACACCTATTTTCAAATTCTTTACGTCTAGGTTTTACTTGACATTTAAAAATAAAATGACATGCAACTTCATATTTAATGAAATTATTATTATACATTGCTAAACCATCTCTAACAATTAAATTATATATATATGCAGCACATCTAATATGAAAACCATCATCATAAATAAGGCTAAGTACACCTTTTAAAATATAGCTAGCAAATGTATTACTAAAACTCTAGAAGCATTGTCTAAAGTGACACTCATTATTTTATTAGTTATTCCAAAAAAGTTCTATAACTCCTAAAATAGTTTGAGCAACATAAGCACTAGTTTTTAAAACGTCACAACTTTTATAACCCAAAATAAGTTTTTGTAAATTTAAATTTTCATCAATCCAATGACCGGTAATTGTAAAATAATCATTACCATTTACACTACGACCTATATCAGAAGTTATAGTTATTCTACAAGTATTATAATTAAATAAACAACGAAGATAATAAAAATGTTGGCCTTGATAATCAAAATGGTCTTTTTAATAATGTTTCTTGAAAAACCATTAAACGATGGATTATACACAAATCTAATATAATCTATAAAATCGAGATTTTTACCAAAACTAAAAGACAATCCAGTAACAACAATCATTTTAGCCAATTATTTTAGATCTCTTTCTCTACTATATGATATATCTGTACTAGGGCCAGAAACATTAGAAGGGTTTAATGTCGATTGTACCATGTTAAAGCCCCCTACTCCCACAGATGCATCAGGAAGGGGTGTACCATTTTTTCTTGCATCTGCTATCGCGTTAGCTTCCAAAAAATTTCTTTTACAACAACCCATCAAATGATTTCGTAAATGCCCTCTACCACTAGCCTTTCCTGCAATTTTATGGTTCATGACATGTTACATTTATTACAAATTGCTTTAGTTTTATCTTTACTTTGAGTCATAAATTGCCAAACAACAGATTATTTTTTTACGTTCAGGCTTAGGCTTAACTCTACTAGGATATATAGTGGGAGAGGGAGCGGGAGCACGAAAAAGACTAGTAACCGTAGGTGGCTCAGTTTCATCATCATCAAAAGTATCAATATCATCATTATCTACATTATCATCATCATCATCTACTGATTCATCAAAATTACCATATCTTCTATCTAAATATTCATGATCTAATTGAGTATTACTATCAATATCAAAACAAATATCATTTACATGCGTATAATAATCTGTATTAATACGTAATGGTGGTTGTCTAGTTTTAGATATAGAAGAACAACCACCAAATTTAGTTTTTCTAGTTAAAACATTAGCAGCACTACTGTAAATTGATTTTTTACCTTTTCTAGAAATATTTTTGTCTCCGAAATCCATATTAAAATTTTACAAATATGCAAATTAAATATAATACAAAAATTAAACACAAACAAATAAATAAGTAAACTAGTGAAGACTAAATAAGTGAACTATTAAAATTTTACAAATATGCAAACTAAATATATTACGTAAATTAAACAGAAATAATTAATAAGTAAACTAATAAAGACTAAATAGATGAAAATTATAAGTTGGAACGAATGTACCGAACGTCTGCGAAAAAAAACGTAAAAGACGAAAATTGATGAACTTGAAGCTTGAAGATACTCCAAAATAATCCACCAAAATTTTTCAACTAATATAATTTAAGAACACTTAATAAAGTATTTTAGAAGTAATGAAATTTGAAAGAGTTGAGAGAGTAGAAAGTAATGTGAAAAATTGTAAAGGAGTGAGGGGTTTTTATAGTTAAAAAATAGGACTTAATTGTATTTTTTATAAATTTTAGGGTATTATAAAAAATTGGGGGATAGGGGGTGTTTAGAGGGTTGGTGTGTTGATGTAACCGGGTGGGCTCTCCCAACGACTAAATAACGGGCAATTTTTTTTTTTAATTTTGCAAGAGAAAAAATTCGGACCGATACTGGCACAAATCGAATCGAGACAGACCGGTAAACCCCCCACCCCCACCCATCCCGTTCCCCCTACCGGACCCCCTACCCCTACCCCTACCGGAACTTACAGCAACCGGACTCAATCCGGTTCCGATAAGTCCCAGTTCCACTGCTAGTCATAAGAACCATCCTCAACTATGACGAAAATTTCAGTGACACTCATTAACTTTATTAGGGTCCTATTACCCCCTGAATTATTTTAAAATGAAATAAATATACCCTAAAAGCTGACGTGGTATAAAGAGTGTACACACTCTCTTGAAGGCGAGAGATGGGTAAAAAATTAGACACATCTCCTTTTTTAATTGGTAACTTTATAATTAGTTAGTACTTATAATTGTTGATATTAAAACTTACATATATATATTTAATTATTATTATTTATTTCTATGTAAAATATTTATTTAATTTCTTCCTCACTTTAAACTTTTTATTTTTTTCTCTTTCATTAATTTCTTATCTTTTCACTTTTTATTATTTTAAAAAAATTATGTGGATTCTTTAAAAATAATAATTAAAAAGTGTCCTTTAAGTTTTTATGTTTTATTTGAGTTTTTCAGTTATTTTGATATCTATTCGAAATTAACTAATTTTAAGTACAAGGCATTTGAAATTAAATTTAAAATAATCAGATCAAAAAGGAAAGACAAAGAAAATAAAAGAATAAATAAAATTAATAGAAAAATAAAATAGAAAAGACAATGAATGAAGGTAAAAAAAATATTATAAAAAATTTAAATACAATATTTTTTTAAAATAAAAATTATGTGGATTAACTTAATTTAGATACGAGATAAAGAAATAAAGATTTAAAAACTTTAAAAAAAATAGATTTTTTTATTTTTTAAAAAAAAAATTGAAAAAAGATTTATTGACGTGGCGGCGAGTGTGTACAAATACAATCAACTTACTTGGTTGAAGGTTTCACGTCAGTATAAAAGATGCACGAAAATGCAAAAAAAAAATGAGTTTGAGGGGCGGAGGTAACATAATCCTAGTTAAGTTAAGATATGTCACTGGAATTTCGATCATAATTCAAGGGTACTTATGCATTATCCCTAAATCCTATATAAACATGAATAAGATAAACTAAAACAAATATCAAAAATCCTAAACAAATAATTAGATTTCCTATTACAACTATGAATTACTCTTTCAACAAATTAGCTAATTCTTAGTACAACTTTGAATTAATTAGAACTTCATTACTTAGAATAAAAACTTAATTAATACATATAGAAGAATAGGAGGGACATTTTGGGCTGGCTGTAAATTGCAATGGAGCTAGTTCTCAAAATAGATGCAGCTATAAAACAATAATAGTAGTCATCATCATCAATTAAAGCCTCCCCCAATAGGTTTCTCCGTTCTCTAGCAATCTGTTTTAATTTTGTTTGATTCCTTGACAGTGATTGAGATTTTATAATGTGGAAGCCAAGAGGCAAAAGCTATGTCCACAGAGCTTGGAGCCTACACAACAACAAAAAAAAGGATATAAATATTGCTAAAGCAGATAGTATTATACCATATCGGTGATGCAAATTTAGTTAGCAAAAACTTAGTACATGATAATCCTTTCTCTTTTTTAGGATTAGTTCAATCTCATTAATTCAAACATTTAATAATTTGCACTCATCAAAAGAAAAAAATTAACAAGTGGCACTAGCACACAGCTATGAATATGACTATGCACATGAACAAACATACTATTAAAAGTTAAGATTAAATGCGAGGTGAACTAACGTGCAATTTAGCTTTTGCTTTGAGATCACAAACAAATGAATATATCTAATTAAGCATTTGAGGAAACTATTGCTTTTGAAAAGAATATACTACTATTAGAAGTGGACTAATAACTACATAAATTTGGAGAATACGCACGATAGAGGGGGTGGAAATTAAGGTACACCTTTCTTTACTTATCTGACTAGCTAGACTAGCATGCATGTGATCAAATTGGAGGATTTATTATTTAATTTAGTTTGTCTTATTTATCAGTATTTGGTATCCGTTTCGATTAAATCTTGATTCGCACTAAAAAATTTAGATTGAAATAAAACGCTTTATAATAAAAGCAACTTCGTATCCAACAAAACTCGAACTCAAACTTGTGAGTTTTTCTTTAAGAATGAAAGGGATATAACTTAAGACTCCACCACATACACCTTGTTGATTTTTGTTTAACTATTCCATCAACGCAAGATGTCCGTACTAATAAATTAGCATTTTCTTATTATAAGTCAAAGTCGTTCACTCACGCTTCGATACCATATGTTACGTTCAATGAAAAATTAAAGTTTATGCACTTGTTTTGTACTTAGACTAACCAAACTAATTAATATATTCATTAATTAATCCCACTAATTCCATATTGTAATAAGTCTTTCAAAGCCAGGAAGGCGACTTGAATCTTCATTTAGAGGTGGGATAATTAGTCAACGATTTTTCTTTTATCCACCTGAGTGTTCGATCGATACCGTATTGAAAAATTTGATTTTGAATTTATTAAAATATTATATTATTATCATAATAAATTAATTTTGTATAGTTCGATGTCTGTAACTATTTTGTTTGATTTTGAGAATTACAACATCAACTTAAATACAATAGAGAATTATGTAAGACATTATACTGTTAAATGTAGTGAGAATATAATTTTGTTAAAATTTGCCATGAATTTTCTACTTTATCTGAATTTTACATTGTAATTATGTTTTACTTCAATATAATTTATTTGATTGAAAAAGACTTTTCTATCAAAAGGAGAAGTTTTGAATTCTACAAATAGAAGATTTTTATTTCTCATACACAATATAGCAATATTCATAATGTAGTCAGCATTAAAGAGTTTTGTTTTTTTTAAAAAAGTTTTCAAAAGGAGAAGTTTTGAATTCTACAAATAGAAGATTTTTTAAAAATTGTGATGGGATTATTTTTTATTGAGTGTTTGGTTTGTTGCATTCAAAATAATATGCATTATATAAGTTTTAAGAATAAATTATTTGTTTACAAAAATACCCTTTATGAATATGAAAAGTGATATATAAAAAGGTTTAAAGTCAAATTTTTATCATTTACCTATTTTATCCCGAGATAAGTTATCCCGAAATTACTATATCACTCAAAGGAAATAATAACGTATCTCAGTCATAATTATTAATCCTGAAATAAGTTATCTCACACTTTATAACCAAACAAACAATTGAGGGTTACTAAAAATTTATTTCAAAACTATTTTATTGTATCTACCACACCAAACGACTCCTTAGTATTTTCACAATAACATGGGAGTAGGTAATATACATATGAATATTATATGTAATTAAGTATCTTGATATAATAATGAATTTTTATATAAATAATAAACATCTTCTCTCTCTCTCCTTTTTTTTTTTTGAAAATGCATTCAGATATCGAGATAAACTGCATTTAAAAAAAATCGATATTGATATAATAATAGAGTATTTATCAACTTATACAACCCCCAACCTTATGTTTAGCTTTTTGTGTAATTTTTACTCAACGCCTAATGGCCTAAGAGAGGGGGAAAAAACACTAAACTATGAACAACGCGGCGGTGTGTTTGATCATATATTTTATAAAGAATATTTAAAATTTAATTTATTTTTTTAATATGGTTATCCCTCCCCTGTTTCTTAATTTTTAAAAACTAGCAAAATTATTCATATAAATTAAAATTTTGATAGCTTCGGAGGAAGAGAGGCCGTAAATACTACCTCTGTCCTGTATTAGATGGCATCTTACTAAAAATGTTTGTCTCATATTACTTGATCACTTACTAAATAAAGATAGAATTAATTAAATCTTTGAATGAATAATTTTAGAAAATAATGGAATTTCCATATTACTCGAGTATTTCTGCTAATTTTTCCTATTTTACCCCTACAATTAATATGGCATTTTGAATATAAACAATTTCCAATACTAGCTATTTCTATGCTCTATGTATATTACATTGATATAAAAAAAAAAGGCAAAATGATAAAGTCTTTCAATATATTAATGATTTTTTAATTATCGTATAAAGTTAAAAGTGCTCATCTAATATGAGACGTATGTAGTATGTAGTATAAATTTAGTCTATTTGGGGATTTGAGAAGAGCCTCCGTTGTCATCACGTTTGGTAATCACCATTAGTTACTCCCCTATTCAAGTCATCATTCAAATGTTTCCTGTCAAAAATCATATGACTTCAATTTGAATTACTATATGCTCTAGGGATTCTTAGGTATATAAAGATAGGATTGCATGCGTACGTGAAACATTATATTTAGGAGTATTGAAGAATTTCATATCGGATAAAAGGAATGATAATTTTTTTTATATGATGTTGAACAATTCTTTCCTATAAGTAATTTTTGAGTTAAATTCAAAATCTAATTTTTTTTTAAATTCAAAGTAGGATTCATCTCAATTATTATTTATCAATGGTGGATTCCCTGTTAAATTTCTTAAGCTTTAGAGAGAGTGGGAGGGAGGTGACTAGTTCTGTTGAAAAAATAATTAATCAAGTAATTTATTTTGCGCAAATAAAAAAGAAATGAATTAGTGAAAAGTGAAAAATAAATTTTGTTCAAAAATAATCAATCAATCACATTATCATAAGCCGAGCGGTGACGATAATAACAACAACACGAGGAGAGACTCTATTCTAAACTCCTCAAGCGCTAGAAGAAGTGTTTTTATTTATAAGTACAAAAAATCTCCTCTTCATTATCAATGAGGGATAAATGAACTTTCTCTTTAAATTTAATTTTTTTCTTTCATTTCTCAATTCACATTATACCTCATCTTTTAAGGCTTAACCTTTAAAGAAACTCAACAATACATCACAAGAATGGGGAATGATTATATTATGAAAATATAATATGGATGAAAAAATTGTGTGATATAAAAATAAGGATTAATAGTAGTTTTTTCTTTGAATTCTCCATAGTGACATGAGCATACATCGGGTATATATAGTTATCGATACAATACAAAAATTTAATACATAATTTTTCATAATTAAGCGACGTTTTGAGATATTTACTCTACCAATTTTTTCTTGCATAATTGCTAAAAAATATTATTGTCAAATTAATAGCCGAAAGAAAAAGCTACTTGTTTTGAGTCGACTGACAAATAATTATGCAACTCAGATATAAGTGAAGATCAAGTCCTCTGGTCTCTACTTCGATAGGATTTAGAAAACAAGTCGCCCTCAAGATCAAATCATCTATAAGGGTGTGTTCGGCACGGAGAAAAATATTTTTTAATTATCATATGTTTAATTGATTAAATCTTTTGAAAATATCCTTTTAAAAAACAAGCTAGATACTTAAAATAAGGAAAATGACTTTTTTAATAAAAGTAGGGAAAATAAATTCTACACAATTGACATTTTTCATTGATTATATCCTTTCTCCTTCAATACACCTTATCTTCACGGTAGCCTCATCCTCACCACCCCACCCCATTGTCACCTCTCATAACATTTATCTAAAATTATATATATGATTTAGAATAATATTGTTACATATAATCTAAATATTTTTCTAGAATACATTATTCTTAATGAATGTGCTGATTAGAATTTGTGCACAGTACAATAGACGAAGAAAATGACTTGCTATGTGATATCTCACTTTTTTTCATGTTCACAAGGGAACCAATGTAAGAGAGGATGAGTAGGATATTCATTTAAAACAGAAATCACACATCTACTGGACAGAGAAGTCAACACCTAATTCTAACGGTACTCCTATTTCAATTAATTTACTCTCCCTTAAATGATACTATAAACTTATTTGTTTTAAAATAAATGTTGGCTTAGCTTAATTTATGCTTATTAAGAAAAATATAAAATATATTTTATTAATAGCCTATTTGGCCAAAAATAAAAAAACTTATTTTGAAACGTGTTTTTTTCAAAGTGCTTTACAAAAAAGTATTTTTCATGAGAAACGGTTTGTGTTTAACAAATAAATTTTAAAAATATTTTTGAGCAACGATTAGTGTTTAGCCAAACTTTTTTTAAAGTGGTTCTGATGTATTTTTCTCAAAAGTATTTTTTTAACTTCTGAAAAATAATGTTTGCTTTCTCTCAAATATTTATCCAATCACTTTACTTTTGGCCTCCCAAAAATTTGATCAAACAGGCTATAAGTTAGCTTTATTTATTAGATTTTGAGAATTAAACACTGTGAAGAAGAAACAATCCTCTAAAATATAAGTGTGTACAACAACAATGATTCAGTGAAATCCCACAACGTGGGATCTGGGGAGGGTATAGTGTACGCAGACCTGACTCCTACCAAGGTAGGACGGCTGTTTTCAAGAGACCCTCGGCTCAGTAAAATCAAATAAGAAAGAAGTCAGATAAGAATAAGAATAAGGAGTTCAAAGCGATATAGAAAAGCAAGATAGGGCAATCAAAATACATAAAGTAATGAAGGTAATAAATGATAATAGATATCAGACCTGTAACGGCATTTCTAAAGCGATCTTTATTTTGGGACTTCTTTTTTTTTGCCAAAACGATACTTATGGAACATTAAAAGACCGAAGGAAAGACAAGTATGGAATGACTGATTAAGATAAACGGCATTTTTAGGACGACAAAGATGGCAGACAAATAGAGGTGGAGCACGATGATCTCATTGTATAAGAATAAGGTTGACATTCAGAATTGCGACAACTATACGGATATCAAACTGCTAAGCCACACTATGAAAGTTACGGAGAAGGTGGTGGAACTAAGAGTGAAGAGGGACATGTTTATTTTCGAGACATTTATCTGATTGGGAGACTGGTGGAGCAACATAGGAAAAGAAAGAGAGGCATTCACATGATGTTCATCTACCTAAAAAAGCTTATGACAAGGTTTCGAGGGAGATTCTATAAAGATGTCTAGTAGTAAAGATATTCCTATGGCGTACACTAGAGATATTAAGGACATCTACGATGGAGCCAAAATTCGAATAAGGACTATTGACGAGGACTCAGGACATTTTTTAGTTGTGATGGGGTTGCATCATGGATAATCATATAATTGATTAACCAATTTTTATATGTCTTGGTGATGCATGATTTGACTCGACATATCCAATGAGAGAATCTGTGGTGTATGTTATTTTTTATGGCGTAGTTATGATCAACCAAACTCATAGAGGAATTAACGCTAAGCTTGAAGTTTAATAATTAATTATGCAGTCTAAAAGATTCACATTAAGCAGGATTAAATTAAAATACTTGGAGTGCAATTTCAATAACATAACTTATGAGGATGTTGTGATTACTTGTGAAGGTGAGGCTTGATTCACATTTTATCCATAACAAAGAATGTTTTAAGTATTTACAGTTTATTCATAAGAAAGAAAGTTTAAGTTTGTATTTTGGGTCTATTATTTAGAGTAATGAAAAAATCGATGAAAATGTCACGTACACATTGTATTAATGCATTGTGGGTGAAATGAAAACTTACATTCAAATTCTTACGTGATAAAAAACTGTGCTATCAAGATTCAAAGACAATTTAGCTATGGATGATTACAAGAAAGGTAACGGTAGACCGAAGAAGTATTAGGGAAGGTGATTAGACAAAACATTACGCAACTCTAACATACTGAGAACATGACTTTAGATAGAAGTATATGGAGCACATGGATTAAGGTGGAGAATTAGTTTAGATAGTTGAGAGTTGTATCGCTTAGTCTTTCATACTAGTAGTCATAGTATTACCTTGGGAGTTTCTTGTTATTTTCATCTATGTTTTTATTTACTGTTTCTAGCACTTTGATTATCGTATTATTGTATGGTAGTGACTATTCCATTTTTAGTATGCATCGTCATGCTTTTTTTAACATTTTATCTTGGTTTCTTCACTCTCGGTTTTTCCCAAACTGTTTTGTAATGTTTTTACTTGAAACGAGGGTCTATCAGAAACAACATATCTACCTTGTAGGATAAGGTTTGTGTACACACTTATTTTGATACGGAGAAAATATTGTTTTGTACGTCTTAATTTATGTGACACATTTTAAATTTTGATAGATAAACAAATTTTTCCTTGACTCCAATCTTTTCATATACCTTTTAAATACTTTTATTTATCAATTATCATTACTTATAATATTTTTTAAAAATATTCAAATATACCAATTTTATTTTTAAAAATTTAAATTGAATTTCATAGTAAATAGTTCATTTACACACATAGAGTCACACATACAGTATTACACACACCGGCGTTTGCCATATCCCTTCAATTCACATTATTGTCCTAATTCTTTTATTTGTGTTGGACTTGTATAGTTTTTTTCACGTTAGTTAGTACTGTTTCTATTTTATGATTATTCTATAAAGTTACATTATTGTCATGTTGCGTTAAATTGTTAGAGAAGTCATATAATTGTTTAATGAGCATTTTCTTATTGGTTAAATCGGAAATCAAATTATTACGGACCAAAACTGATAAAAACTATCTTATTGATTTGATTATTGATTTAACATATTTAAAAATTAAAAATCATTAAACCAAACTAATAACATATAAAAACCGAACCGAATCGACCGATGCACACCTTCACCCTCTCCACCTTCCTTTCTTTCTTAGATACGTCCCAATAAACTACACAACAAAGGTTTAATTACTCTCCCATTTCATATTAATTGTTCATTTTTTCTTGACTATTAAAAAATTATTAAAATAAATAAATTTTACTAATTTACTCTTTAATAAAGCATTTTGAAATTTTACGAACTTATTTATACTTTCAAAAAAAATTGTAAGAATAAAATGAAAAAAAAATTGATTAATTTTCTCTTGAATTTGTAAATTGACTAGTAATTTGGGACAAATATATTTAGTAAGATAGACAACTAATATGTGATGGAGGGAGTAACAAATACTCTCAGAGTTCCAATATTTTTATCCTACTTTCTTTTTTAATCTGTTCAAAATTATTTTTTTCTTTTTTTAGCAATTCTTTAATTTTAATTTTTCACATAAACATATTTAAGACCACACAATTAAAGAACATATTGGTATATTTGATATTCTCCCTATACACCATATTAAGTGAATTGTAGAGATTTTTTTCATAATTCAAAATAAGCGAATTATTCCAAAATCAAGAAAATAGTTAAAACTTATTTTCATATTTACCCTTCATTTAATGAGTTTGTTAATTACTTTACATTTTCTAGAATAATATTTTATTTATATTATTAAATATTTTCCCTAAAGAGTGTGTCATAACGAGCCATTCATTTTTTTATAAACTAAGATATGTATACCACAAGATCCAATAAATTGATAAGGAGCGAGTAATAATGTACAAGTAGTAAACTCCGCTTCACATGTCCAACTTGGAATTCTTATTTCTAACACTAGTCAAATATATATATATCTAACTCCCCCAAACACCCCCTCCCCCAGGGTGCTTAACTCCTATAAAAGTACTGGCCAGCAAAAATTATCATATCCCTTCACATCAAAGGACTATTTTTTCCCTCTGCCATGGCGGGTTCTAACCAAACCCCATACTATACTCCAACTTCCAAACCTTCATCACCCACACACCTTTTTTCTTCTTGGAAAAAACTCAATCTTTATTATTCTTTAGCTGCCATTGCTTTCCTCTGTTGTGCTTCTTATTACGCTGGCCACTTACAACACACCACCACCGTTGGCCTTCCACTCTTCACTTCCACCTCTAACATTGCCACTAATTGCTTCTCTTATCAAAACACTACTTCCCCTGTTTCTTCTTCATCATCATCATCTTCCCCTCAATTGGATTTCACCACTCACCATTCCGCCGGCGATGGCGAAGGAAACGGCGGAGCTGTTGTCCCAGATGACACGGTCAAGATTTACCCCCCATGTGACGTTAAGTACAGTGAGTACACTCCATGTGAAGACCCCAAAAGGTCGTTAAAGTACAAAAGAGACAGATTGATATACAGAGAAAGGCATTGTCCAGAACAGAGTGAATTCTTGAAATGCCGTATACCGGCGCCGTACGGTTACAAGAATCCGTTCAAGTGGCCACTGAGCAGGGATCTGGCGTGGTATGCTAATGTGCCTCATAAAGAATTGACGGTGGAGAAGGCTGTTCAGAACTGGATTCGATTCGAAGGTGACCGGTTCAGATTCCCTGGTGGTGGTACCATGTTCCCTAATGGTGCTGATGCATACATTGATGATATTGGAAAATTGATTAATCTAAAAGATGGTTCTATTAGGACTGCCATTGATACAGGATGTGGGGTAAAAAATTTCTCCCTTTATAATCTTCATTTAGTATGATCAATTTCTTGCCCATAAAACAGGGGTGTAATTGAATTCGCTCACGCAAAATACTTGCTTTTTTTCCTTTTATGGGTGTTTTCTTCTCCCTTATTCGCGCTCCATGAATCTTGATTTCTACTATCTTGGATTAGTTTTCATTTCTTGATTTTTTTGAGATAATAAAAGTTATTTTCCCACATTTATACAAGTCAGGGGAGCGGGGAAGTCTGCAAAGAATCTTATTTTGGTTGAATTTTACGTGTCCATTTCTTGGTTGGGAGTGGATAATATGCACAAAATCAGGAGCCAACAGTTTTTTTGGATCCAGAAACAAACCAAAATGCCTTTTTCCCTGTACTAGAGTTTTCCATGCATAATTTCTTCTCTACACCTGGCACTGCATGCATGATGTCTCTTCCTAATTCTATAGTTAAATCTACCAGAAATTTGACAGTATTGCATGAACCATATATATTCCTCATTGTGGATCTTCTCTGGTCTGATTTAAATTACCACCAATCAAGAAACAACTTAACTTTGATAAAAAAATTTACTGTTAATGAAATGATTTATAGCCATACAAGTATTTAAGATATGTATACGATCACAAATTTCAAATGTCACCGTTGATTTCGTTAACTTAGTGTTATGTCATATGACGTCATATAAATTGGGATGGAAAGAGTAGTATTTAAGAAGCTGTTACAATTTACACACAGGTAGCGAGTTGGGGAGGGTATCTTTTGTCAAGGAATATCTTATCTATATCATTTGCACCTAGAGATACACATGAAGCACAGGTTCAATTTGCTCTTGAGCGTGGAGTTCCTGCTTTGATTGGAGTTATTGCTTCCAAAAGACTCCCTTATCCGTCTAGAGCTTTTGATATGGCTCATTGCTCTCGTTGCCTCATTCCTTGGGGCGAATATGGTGCGTAGTAATTCTGTTAATTTCGATCTCTAATGCGATTATATTTTAGTAATTAATGTTTTGGTGGATCGATCAATCAGATGGGACATACTTGATCGAAGTTGACAGAGTCCTGAGGCCTGGCGGATATTGGATCCTCTCTGGTCCACCAATCCACTGGAGGAAATACTGGAAAGGCTGGGAAAGAACCAAAGAAGACCTAAATGCTGAACAAACAAAAATTGAGAAAGTGGCCAGGAGCCTGTGTTGGAAAAAGTTTGTTGAGAAGGATGACATTGCTATATGGCAGAAGCCATACAATCATTTACACTGCAAGGAATTGCGAAAGGCGTCAAAAAATCCACCAATGTGTCCTGCTCAAGATCCTGATAGAGCCTGGTTTGTCCCTCTTTCAATCATGGAACGTCGTTTACAGGCTATTAAATTTATACTGATGAGTTGTCTTATTGATGTATATAATCAGGTACACAGAGATTGAAACATGTTTAACTGCCTTGCCTGAAGTTTCAAGTGAAGGAAAGGTAGCTGGTGGACAGTTGGAAAAATGGCCTAAAAGATTACACGCGATACCACCAAGGATTAGCAGAGGAACTGTAAATGGGGTCACGTCAGACACTTTCAAGAAGGATTCACTACTGTGGAAACGAAGAGTTTCGTACTACATGACAGTGAATAATCAACTTGGCCAACCGGGGAGATACCGAAATCTATTAGATATGAATGCCTACTTGGGTGGTTTTGCTGCCAATTTGGTTGATGACCCTGTTTGGGTCATGAACATAGTTCCTGCTGAAGCTAAGGTTAACACGCTTGGTGTTATCTATGAACGAGGATTAATCGGAACATACCAGAGCTGGTAATTTCACTATACAAAAATTTACTACTACATACATCTCAATCCCAAACAAATATCATATGAATTCTCACAATGCTTTATTCAATTTTATATTTTACCTTTCTTTTTTCCCTTGTTACATTTAGACATTAGTATATTTTTTGATTTACCATGAACATTTGTTGCAGGTGTGAGGCTATGTCAACTTACCCAAGAACATATGATCTTATTCATGCCAACTCTGTATTTACTCTCTATAAAGACAGGTAATAATATTTGTGGCTTTTAAATTGTCTATATACATGGGTGGAGCTAGGGTACCGGAAGGGGATCGAAAAATTAAATTATATATACATGGTCAAAATTATTTTTTTGAACATATATAGTAAAATATTGAATCCCCTTTGCTTCTTCGTATGTCTATTACTTTTTATATTTTGAATTTCCTTAGCGAAAATCTTGATTCGTCTGTTCTCTATACATAATACAGATGTGAAATGGAGGATATATTACTTGAAATGGACAGAATATTAAGGCCAGAAGGAAGTGTAATAATAAGAGATGATGTAGATACATTGATCAAAGTAAAGAGGATAGCAGATGGGCTGAACTGGGATAGCCAAATAGTGGATCATGAAGATGGACCATTGGAGAGGGAAAAACTTCTCTTTGCAGTTAAGTCATATTGGACAGCTCCATCTACCCAAGATTCTTGAACTGCACTTGCTTTCTCTTTTTTAGGAAAAAAAAAAACTTTCATATTCCCAATTCTCTGCCTTTTTCATTTTTTTGTCACTTGTTTCTCTTGCTTATTACAATTGTGATATATGAAATGAAGCTCATAGGATTCTTTAGCTATTTCAATCGCTGTGAAAACGATATTAAACAGTGGATTTCGAATTATTGAAGTTGCAATTTATAAAGACATGCTAGTATTAAAGTAAGAGTTATCTTATATCAAAAGAGCACAACAACAATACTAGCAAAAAGAAGCTACTCCCTCCATTTGAAAATAATTGAATTGTTGGAATATTTTTTAGTGTTCAAAATAATTGAATTGTTCACTATTTAAGGTAGATGTTGGAAATTTATTTTAATTTTATCCTTCATTAATTAAATTTCCAAGGTTGAGTTTCAAGAATGAATTAAATGAGTATTGAGAATTAGCATGAAGTTTGAAAAGGATAAAAATAGAAAAAAATGAATAATTTATGTATTTTTTTTAAGACGTGTGTCATATTCCAATAATTCAATTATTTTGAAATGGAAAGAGTAATAGACAAAGATACACACTTATCATCTTGTTTAATCAAAACAACTTTATATGCTTTTATGATCACCTTTAATTACCAGATTTAATTTCTTAATTCAAGCGTTGGGTTAGCCATTTCTTTAGGTAGATCAATTTGTTTTATCCACTCCATTATTTTCATAGTAATTGTCACATTTTCTTTTTATACACGTCTCTTAATGAGTTCATAAATAAAAAATATTTAACAACTATTTTACCCTTATCTCTCTACAATTAATTATACTTTATTTAAGAGCCTGAGATCTAAAAAGGCAAGGTTAAAATTCATCCCTCTTTTTACTATAGTTGATTAGTAGTAAGATTAGAATGATCCTAATAAGAACATTAAATTAAAATGTGACCAAAAATAATAATTAATTTTATCATAATTTTATAAAATAACAAGTAAATTAGGGCAAATATTTTTAGTAACTTTGACAATATTCCTCCATTTCAAAAAAATGTCGCTTAAAAAAAAACAGTCCCAAGAATAGTGAAACGTTGAATTTCAAGTTATGCAACTTGATTCTGATTTCCTGGGGATGGGAAATTATTTTAATGAGTGTAATTTTATGGTCCACTAGTACCCAAGATTTTGGGAAGTGGATTCTTGACTTAGCTAGCCATAGATGTACTACAACTTTTTAATTATACAGTTAAGCTGTTCCCTTGTTAATTATATAGTCAAACTCCTTCACCAGATACTTAACATCTTACTTTAACTAATAGTTAAGTATAAAAATACTCATTATATATCCTAATTACTTTAAGATCTTGTTGTTGGAATCTCGCTCCATAGAACAATAGATGTAGATGTTGTTGGAGTCTCATATGGTTTGTGGAGTTCCATGTCGCGGGAAAGAAGCTTTTTGAATCAATAAAGAAAGCCTATTGAATCACCTTTTGGGAATAGAAGGGGAAGGGGAAGCTGCTTGCTTAAAAACTATTATCACAATTGAATCATAATTAGCTTATTAATGAAAAGCCCGGGTGGAAGCACAAACAAAAGGAGAGAGAAAAAGTCGAAAAGAAAGGAGGGAAGAAGTCTATGCTAGTTCTTACTAAGACACTCCTACTTACTTTTGGGAGAAATTCTAAACGAGAGGGAAGGTCGATTTGACTCGAATCCTGGACCTGATCTTGAATCCTACACCGGTTAATGATGCGATGGAGGAAGTTTTTCTTTTTTAATCAATGCTGGCCTTCTTCTTCTTCCACGAAGATTCAGACAAAATCGAGAATTTCCTCTTCTGCTTTTAATATGAATTGACTCCGCTTTAGTCACTAGCTCCGTTCCCCACCCTCTTTCCAATCAAATCTATTCTAAGGTGTCCATAGGCAGGGGAAAGAAAACTATTTTCCCCACACAAAGTTTGTGAATAAGTGATTGTCTGATAATGAGCAAGGAATATCCGTCTTTCTGCTAAACAAAAATCCACCCTTCGCCTACCTCTCCCTCAGCGAGGAAATAGTAGTAGCAGCAGTCTCCCCACTAATTCAAGGTTACTGTCCCAACCAAGTCAAAGAGTCTGGTACGAACAAAGGCAAACTCCAACTCAAAGATCAAGGAGGGAAACTCTGACTCTTCTCTTACCTCGTACAAATAGAAAGATATGGACTTTCTCACAATCAAGATTTTCCTTGCAAGCCGATTCCCCAGCTCAGTCTTAGTACTATGGTGGTCGCCCAGAAGAAAATCCATCTTCGTGGATAAGCTATCGAACAATCTACTTACTATCCCTCTAACGTTCTTGAAGGTCTTCGCTTCCGTGTAGAAGCAAACTCTTTAAATTTATGACCAACCTTTCCTTCAGTAATCTTACAACGAATAGGAGCCTGTTGCTACCTGGATCAATCAGCCTATTCCAGTTTACCTTGTGTCATCCGATTTTAGGGAATTCATTGGATCGTGAAAAGATTGGAAGATCTGGCCAAAGAAGGTCATGGCCTTGTAAATTCGTTAAGATCCTACTCCTCTTAGAAAGGCGAATGAATCATTTTTCCTATTTTTTATTTTTTTTTGTTGTTATTCCAAATCACTTTCTTTATAAATGTCATAAAAGACAGGGGCTTTCTTGCTTCAGCATGTGAGGGAGTCCCCTCTCCCGCTATTACTACGACAAAGAGACTAGCCGCGGGGATCTGGTAGTCGATAATCGTTCGGACTTGGTAAAGATTGTCGCAACACCTATAGTAGGATAAATACTAAGAACTCTTGGATAGAGTATTAGAACGGAAACATCCATTAGATAATGAACTAAACTATTAGCAGGAGTAAAAAACTGCGACAGTGAAAAAATTGTAGCCTTTTGTTCGATCGAGGGTCAGAGATATATATGAGATGACAGCTTATGTTTTTTGGTATTTGCGGATACCCCTTTTTTAATCTCAACCAATGCCACAATGCGCGGAATCAAATAAAAAGACTATCTTTTTGTTATCAATGAAATCGAAAGAAAGAAACAATTGAACACAAAAGCCCACTAGCCGAGCTGAATTGGTTAGTGATGAAAGCAATTTCCACGAACTGAGAACAAAAGGGTGTACTTTTCCCTTTCCCAGTATCAAAATTAGATGGAATATTTCCTCGGTTTCCGAAAAAGGGTTTAATGGTTTGGAACCCTTCAATTACAAAGTGGAAGATGCCTTTCTTCCAGTTCGTTGTTCCCATGAAAGCATGCGTGAATGGTCAATTATTGTTGAGAGGATTTGAAAGAGCCAAGGGAGGCTCTCGAAACCAAACGAGACTAGAAAGAACATGGGGTTTATCTTGTGTCTCCAAAACAAATTATCCATTTATTGATGGGCGAACGATGGGGATTGAACCCGCGTGTGGTGGATTCACAATCGACTGCCTTGATTGGTTCAGCAGGTCAATTCATGCACCTTCTACGGAGTACCAGCGCCAGCCCTACGAGCTAACTTTCCATTTGATGGAAAAGAGCAATCGGCCCCTTCTCGGCTAGTTAGTCTAACCAGAGGGATCCCCTCCTGCTTATCCACCCACCGTAAACGACTACTAAGCACGGATTCAGTTGATTAACTGTGTCACCTTCCTTCTACTAGTTGAACTGTGCCACCTTCCTTCTACTTTTATCGTAGATAGCTAATAATATTTTGATGGATCTTGGACCAACGTATGGAGTGAAGAAGCTCGCTCTTGCTTTCCGCATGCTAGCCCGATCCCTCTCGAGAAAAAAGATAAGAAAGGATTCATTTTTTTCTTTCATGTGAACGGCCCTATCTTGTATCGTCTGAAATCAACAACGTATAACTGCTTGGGCATTGAGTCTTCCGCTGCTTGAGGAAGTATGTGAGTGGATGGCTCTATTTCATCGTAGTTAGCCAAATATATCAAGTCATAAGAACGATCGGGTGGTCGAAATTCTGATACTACGGATATAGTTGATTCCAATTTCATTGCCCTTATTTCGAAAGTCTAAAATCCTTCTTTCTCTGTTCGAATCTGACAATACCATACCATAATCAAAAGGTACAATGGCCCAAGCCATTACTGGGTTCCATCCTCTGGCAATTATCGACTCGGAAATAAATGAAGTCGCCTAAATTTTTGATGTAGATCGATCAATCCCGCCCTGTTCAAGTGATCGCCCCGAGCCGAGCGAGATTGGAGAAAGCTCTAAGGATTACCCTGGGTTAGACCACTCTATGGAACCCCTTTTGACGGCTGCTCTGTGCTTGTCGGTATCTTTCGTTCTTCCGGCCAAGACCAATAGCATTCACAGCGGAACAAACGGATCAGCTATAACTCCCTGTCCCAACCAATCCCTCGTTGGATCAAGGACTGTCATGATCCTTAGAAAGGGTAGACTACGCAGGAAAGGTTTTGGGTGGGGGAGCGTCTACCTCCTCTCCCAAGCTGATGAATGGGAAATGGCGATTCGCCGTCGAGAAAAAAAAAGACAATTACTTCACTTTACTCGAGCTAATCAGGATTGATGCCGAAAACAGGCACCATTCACAGTTGACTCTCAACTTCATCTCTGATCTGAGGATGGAAAGAAAGTCCTATCTTTGTTTTAGGGAAATCCTCTCCCCGTTCAAGCGGATGCCGCACCTTGCGCTTGTGAATGAGTGAAACTGGACCTGAGAGAGACTAGACTTCCTCCCAAGGGCATGGTATGGCTTTGTTCTTGGTCTTGTTTAATTGATGTCGAGTGCCGCTTTTCTCCTGCCCTGGTAGCTCTTCAAGTGAGTTTTCTTTGCCTGCCCTCCATGACTAAAGTGAGTAATGGGATAAGGTTCTTATGCTGTTTTCGACAATTCTTTCTTGATGAACTAGTTTTTGAGATTAAGTTAGATTAAAATTTTGCTTATAATACGACATCAAAGTCAGAATGGAATAGCTCAGAGTGTTCTAGCTATACAATTGGCATACACATGATATACAATGATATATATTTATATATACAAAAATAACAAGATATATATACGTCATACACACAACATACAATAACGTCCAAACTTGATTAATCGAGTAGTTCAAACTCCAACACATCTAAATGGTTTAGGAAAATAACGACTTTGAATGGAGCTCAAATTCTTGTAAAAGGTTGCATGTTCAAGTGATGAGCTTGAATTCCATTATGCAATTATATCCATGGCAACATTCTTAATTAGTGCTTGCTTACTGATTTTTAGAAAACTAAGCTGCCAATTCCTAGCTACAGCTATACTAGGTGAATAATATCCTAGCCCCTCGCTTTATTTTTTTGTTTGTGCTATGTCCTATGTGATCTGCAAGTTAGCAAAATCTGATCATGTAATGTAGCTCAGTGAAGAGTCCTTTGTGTGTCATGTGAAATCAATAACACAAACATTTTCTCATTCTCATACTACAGACTCTGCATTTGATATTTGGAGCTAGTTTGTTTCAGAATGATTGTCTCAATTTCTTATAAATCTTATACTCTAGTTAAAAGTTGGCAACAAACTGTGAGAACCAAATATGACAATTAAACTGACTACCACTTAATACTTTTCTTGGGGAAGATTATTAATTAAAATCCCTCCTCTTTGTTCCATTGATCTTAATAAAAATGACTTTAGAGTGCACAATATAAAACATCAACCAAACAAAGCTAGTCCAAGATTTGCCTTAATGGCCCAGGGACATGTGTCTGTTATGTAGCAGAGGAGGATCTCCAATATGTGAAGATCTTTTTCGATTGACAACTTGAAGTAATTGTTACGCAAATAATTTTAGTTGGTTAGCTACCTCAATTTTCAATTTTTTGGTGACGATTCTATTCTTCACCTAGTAATTTTCTTTTCAAGTTTTCCTTTCCCTGCCCCCAATTTTAGACGGAAAAAAATTGTGACACAAATAATTTTAATGACTTTAGTAAAGAGAAATAGTTAGCTTCCAATAAAAACTTCCCTATCCACTCTCACACCATCCGACTAGGACAGTTCAAAACTTAATCTAAATCAATAACTCAAATAGAAAAAATATTATTAATTTATTAGTAATGAATTATTAATTTAACAGTTAGTTACCGACATAAATTTTATTTTTTTCAAAATAAGCTAATTTTAAATTTTTTGATCAAATAGACTATTACACATACATATATTACTAATGACTAGTTCATCTTTTTAAATTTTGTTTCCCTTATTACGACAAAAAATGAAAAGAAAAAAGCATTTCTTCTATCTCATATTAGTCTTGTCTTAATTAAAGTGCAATTTATTGAAGAGAGATAAGAGTAAAGTAGTAAAATGTATGTTTTATTTAGTCTTAATACATAGTCAGACTCTTAAACTTGCTAGAATATTTTATTTAGGCACTTGAACTAAGTTATATTTCAATTAAACACAATCGATCCAAAATTTGAAGAAAATAAATTGTGTATGTTTTCATTCGTCTATTAAATAATTATGTTAACTACATAAAATATGTCATCTCCTTTAATTAGACACATCAATCTCAAGTAGAAAATAATTGAGTTTTTACGGCTTATTGCAATATTTGATTGATCACAATTTTATCTATTCCATTGACTGTAGAAGTTTCCAGGGAATTCATTGGAGGAATGTTTCCGATAAAAATTGTTTGTTCTTAAATCGAAACGACTTTTTTGTTGAAGTCTTTTGTATGAATTTCTAACGAATTTTTCATTTTTGATAGAAAGTGTTGTTGAGGTATATGCATATAACTAAACGAAGTGAGTATATTTTGTATTGTTAACTTAGTTACCTAATAAATGAATGAGAACATACGCAAAAACAAATAATTAAAATTTAAACTAAAAATATTTAATTAGAATAATTTATTAGAAATTTGAGGTATTCAATTGAAATATGACTTATTAGAATGTCTAAATTAAATATTTTGACAAATTTAAAATATTAAATATATATATTGTTATGATCTCTTAAGTTACTGGTAAAAAATAATAATATTACAACCAATATGGGACAAAAGTAGCATAGTATTGTGCCCTACATTTAAACAGAAAATAACCTACACCATACACGTGAAATTTAAAAATCAAAAGTCACAACAGAAAGAAAGCAAGTACTCAAACATGAATTCTCTCCTAGACATTATATTATATTTTATTTTATTTTACTGATTTTTCATTCGATGTCCAATATCTACATTAAAATTCGATTAAATTTAAATTTATATTAAAAAAATTTATACTCTCTAGAAAATGCTACTCTTATAGAGGATTCGAATTCAAAATATTTGTAAAAAATGAAGGAATATTCGGATGACATTATATGCTACGATAAGTCTCGTTGAAAAAATCACTCTTTTACTAACCCCAAAAGTATTAGAGAGTAAGGACGGAAGAGTGGGCGCCAATGGAGAAGCACAAGGACCCAATTCTTACCTGTCAAAAGTCGTCGTCTTTACATTTCTAGGGTCCCAATTTCCAACCACCTTATATACCCACACCCATACTCCCCTTAATTCATTACCACTCTCTCACGATCCACTAAATTCGTGCCAAAAATGAACTGATGATACATGGGTAAAGCCACCAGATGGTTACGTTCGCTTCTCCGTTCCAAGAAATCGCCGTCGGAATCATCGCCGGCGACGAAAGACGGAAAGAATAACAAGTGGGGTCTCGGAAAATCTTCTAATGGAAGTGGGAGAAGCATTGTTCGAGGTTCTGGAGCTGAGATTGCTTATGGGAATGAAGACCCACAAGCGAGTCCTTATGAGGAAGCACTGGACGCGAACAAGCACGCCATAGCGGTTGCGGCAGCCACTGCCGCGGTAGCAGAGGCGGCACTGGCGGCCGCTCAGGCTGCGGCGGAGGTTGTTAGGCTTACAAGTGGTAAGAGGTCCGGTTGCACCTATGGGAGTAGTAACACCGAACGCCGCCGTGAATGGGCTGCCGTTAAAATTCAGTCAGAATTTCGAGCTTACTTGGTTAGTGTTTTTTTTTTTTTTTTTGCTTCTTGGATAAATCGCCTAGCTATTTTCCTCACGACCATAGGAATTAGACATTCCATTTCAATTAGTTTGTCTGTTAATCAGAAACTCTTTAGAATGAGAAAAAAAGACAATTCTTTTTAACCAACCAAAAGAGAATTTAAGACAAATAAATTTAAACGGAGTGAGTAATAATGTTAATAGGATTTTAGGAAAATTAGTTGTTATCAAGATTGATGGTTGGGGAGTAAGAATTGAAGGAGACAACTGACAAGTTGCACAGTGACTTCGCAATCGTAACGAAATGATACCATGGGTTTCAAAATTATCCACTCCTTCGTGCCTGTCAGGTCACTTTCACTCTTATTTGAATCTTCCACCTTTGTGTTCCTTTTTCATTTATTTATTGTTTTGGCTAGAACTTTTGGGGTTTCAAAGAGGGTATGTAAAAGATTGCTTCTTCTTTTTTTGTTTTGGCAGTATCAGCAAAGAAACACTGTTTATTTCAAGGTTTAAAAAAAAAGTAAACTTTTTTAGACAAAACTCATTTCCTACCTACCTGGATCCAAATCAATAATTGAACTAGTCCTTTATCAGTAGGAAAAAGCAAAACGTGTTCACTTCTGAAGGTTCCAAAAACTAGTTCTTATCTGTTCTTCACTACCGAGTTGGTTCTTCTAATGTCTTGCTGAACTTAAGTAATGGACTAGGTGAAGTAACTTGTCTTCCATCAATGTCTTTCTCTACTATAATGGAGTAAGATTTTCTTGTCTTGAGGTGGTTAAGTGGTGTCAAGATTGAGGAAAAGGACTTCCTAACCACCCTATTTCACTCCAGTTAACTTAACAAAGTAGCTCAATGGTGCCCATACAAATCTTATAATCATCATTAATGTGATTAATATAATGACGAGTCTTGAATATTGTTTCCTGGAGAAATTTCTTGAATTCTTAGAGACAAGTCGATAATTTTAGATTAATAGGGTGCAGTGTACCACAGCAGTACTATATTTTGTGACTATAGGTGCAGGTTTAATATAAGTAAATGTTTTTCCAACAAATTTCAATTGTATATGTAGAGTTGAATAGGAGGACAATGAGTCTACCTTCAGCTGCTGCCGAAAGTATAGATCCACCACTGGTGCTAATTGAACACTTAAAAGGTTCAAAATTAAGCTGCCTACGGACCTCACTGGATGATACCTACTAGATAAAATTAATATAACTCATGCAGCATGGTTCAAGAAGACGATCGAGCACCTTGCTTCTGTTTTTTCTGATTGCTCCTCATAATTTATTGCCATAGTGCTTTGTATTCAACTATAAAGTATTATTGCTTTATTGTAGTGCTCAAGTATATATCAATTCTCAGGCTACCCACCCTGAGGTATGGGTTCAAATAAAACTGTAATATCTCTTTGGGTGATACATAATTTAGATTCATGAACTAGGCACTGGACGCTACTGAGTAATTGCGATGGCTAAGATGAATTGACGTTTATGTTCTGTGGGGCATGTTGTAGGCTAAAAGAGCACTGAGGGCACTAAAGGGACTAGTGAAGCTGCAGGCACTAGTCAGAGGTCGTATAGTGAGGAAACAAAGTGCAGATATGCTCCGACGTATGCAAGCCATGGCTCGAATCCAGGCTCGAGCCTCTGCCAACCGGAATGTAACTTCAGATCCTTCTCATTCCAACATCAGAGTTTCACGATTTGATCATCCTGTAAGTATTATATTTTAAAAGATGAGCCATGGATAGCCTTGTCTAAACACACTGTAATCTTGAGCTCATGATCTCAGTAAAAGATAGGCTCTTTTGAATGTTGTTTTGTCGACAAACTATTGTTAATCTACTTCAACTGGTAAGATCTTGAAGTGTGCATGATTGATGTTGGAATGTTCTTTTATTAAAACGTTTCCTTAATTAACTTGGTCAGAGCACTATCGACACTGATCAATTTTGAACTTGTACACTGATTGGATTGTATGGTAACCATTTTCTCTTTTACCACAAATCTTGCAGAGCATTGCAACTCCGAGAAAATATGATCCACAGCAATATTCATTCAATTGTAAATATCATGGGCCAAACCTGAAGGTACCACTCACCAGTAATTTTGAATTATATTTTATTCTCTTCCCAAGCTTAACACATGATTGGACCTTGGAAGCATATTAATTCTCAGAGATGTCGGCAGCTAGTAGAAGTAAAAGGGACCTTATATTATCCTTCATACTAACTTTTCACACTGAATGGCTAGCAGTACGCTCTCAGTGTGCAATTTAGCAACCAGAGAAGTGGATGTCTTTTCTAATAACTGAACTAAACACAGCACTAAAACTCATTTCTGTTAGATGTCTGCCAATTACAACTATATTTTCCATATTAATTGCAGAAATCTGGTTCCAAATTGAAACCGCATGAGAGCTTTGGTCAGGATAGGTCACATGTGGCTTCACAATGGATACATCAGTGGATGGAGGAATGTGCGAAAAATGGCTACAGAGATAGCTCCCTGAAAAAAGGCGGTGGAGATCATGATGAGAGCACTGACAAGATACTTGAGATAGACACATGGAAACCACGCTTAAACCCCAAACCAAGTGAGAAAAAGTCTCACAATTCAAATTATTCATCTTGGAACGACAATGCTCACGGAACAAGAACTATCAACTCTATATCGAAACATTTGGCAAACCATATGAAACCAAATCCTAGTATATCTTCAGGGGAAGTGTCATCTTTAAGGTCACTGACATTTTGTCAAGATACTGATCAGCCAGCTGCTTGGACTGTTGAGCACAGCCCTGGTGTGCACTCCACATTGTCCAGACCAGGGAGTAGCAGTAGAAGAGGTCCATCTCCTTCGAGAAGCGAGTGCTCACGAAGCTTGTTTGGGGACTACCCAGGTCACCCCAACTATATGTCTAATACAGAATCATACCTTGCGAAACTTAGGTCGCATAGCGCACCCAGGCAAAGAGTGCAGTTTGAGAAAATTGGTTCGACAAAGTATGTTGATGGACTGGTGGATGCAGATACAAATTCGGAGAAGAGTTGGAGATCGCTTGGTAACTTTAGGAACAAAGCAAAACCAGGATCAGGTCAGTCAGACCGAATAGGGACACCTGATCATCGCAGTGCTGTCCGTTCCAGCTCTCCCTTCGGCACGAGATAATAGAGAGATGCTTCCTTTGACAATTGCGAAGCAATTTAGTCATGCTGTACAAATTGTAGTAGTGAAAATCAACCTTGGTCACAATGTGACCTAAGGTAAGTACTTGTCAAGTTGATGAGAAGACTTGTGTTTGTAGAGTGAAAATAACAGGTTGCTTGGATTGTTTTCTGTTGAGTTATTAAATTTTGCTTGTAACAATGTTAAGTTATTTATTATTGCCTTTGATGAAATGTAGTACTACCATTTTTAAATGACTTGTAACATGCCTGATGTACACTATTAGTGTGGCATTAAGAACTTTTTTTTTTTTTTTTTTTTGATAAAGTAAACTGAGAAAATTTCATTAAAGGGTGCCACTAATTACAGCAGCTAAGCAAAAAAAGGTAGCTCATGTACAATGAACCTGTGATTACTACTAGACATCTAAATTTAAGTGCTTTTAAAGGAGAAATGACACCCTCAAAACAGTGTGACAGAAATAACTATGAAGGGACCAAAAGAATTGAGATGTTGGTGAGTCACTTTTGCCAAAAGAATAACAATATATATTGCTTATGAGCTGATATCCATTTTTTTGATTTGTTGGTCTTATGTTTTATCATTAACTCTTATCAAATGCTCAGACAATAAGCTATAGGTTCGTCTTTACCATTCGCGGTTTTTCCTCCTATCAATTCTGTGTAATACAGAAAAAAGAATTTAGGCTAAAAAGCTCATTATTTGTTTGCAGTCACTTTCACTGACATGAACTATGCATTCACGAAGTGAATACCTTTTATGATAGACTAAAGTTCTTTACTTTAAGCCAACTTTTAGATGACATTAGACCCCAAGTAGTTGCTCAATCATTAGTAAAATTGAAGATCCAAAACTGAAATGACAAAAGAAAAGTGGCAATCATAGATTTCCAGCAAGTTTTCTTCCCACATCCTTTGTGTCCCATGGATGAAGAAAATGCCCAAAATAGTATCCGTCCCATGCTTTGGATGGCATCTCCTTTTCGAGTCAAACAGCCCCACAACATGAAGCTGATCCCAGTATTACTTTTATTACTAGAAGATATACAGCTGCACTTTTTACCTGTGGATTTACCCAAGATGGTGTGCAAGCTAACAAAATAGAAAGCAAGAAATAGGGAAAAGGTTAAACTAGTGGGTTGCTGCCTTTTTTACTTTCTCTGTAGTTGAGACAAATTTATATTCTAAAGTAGTAGTATTAGTTTTTGTCATTTTCCCTTCTTTTTTTTCAGTTTCAAGTAAGATTTTCTCCTTTTTTATTTTGAATTCTTTAATTTCTGTGGAATTTCTTCCTATAATGCTATGCAAATTCTGCTGTGAGTCAATGTGGAGCAATCTCAAGTATTATTCACATCATGCTAGTCATCAAAGGAAGTAAAGACTAGTCTTGGTTTAGTTTCCATTTGGACAAACATATTTAAAACAAAATACAAACTGTTCTAGTAAGGCTGCTCTTCTTGACTAGAGTGGAAGTAAGTGTTCTTTCTTCAGCATCACTTTCCAGACACCAATTTGTCACTAGACGCTGCAAAAAGAAAAGAAAAAGAATGATCAGACATTGTACTGAAACAATGTACCCCCAAGGGGTGTGGTGAATGGTTGGATTCTCCCGACCCTTAACCAGATGTCTCGATTAAAAGTTCTAGGTAGAATACACTTTAACCCCCTTAGTGGTACTAACTGGTGTGAATCCAGATATTAGGATATTGGGTGGTTAGATCCAAAAAAGAAAAACAGAAACTGCAAAGTATTAGGTGGTAAGAAACCCATGGTAGTCTTACTATTCACAATCAGTGTTAGGGTCAATGGTGAAACCAAGAGAAACACCACAGAAACCAGGCAGTGTGGCAATGGCAGTAGCATTTGGGTTGTAAGTAGTAATAAGGTCCATCATGCATCTGCAGACAGACTGTCGAGTCTCAATGCCAGTGGAGCTAGCTACGGTGCTTAGGGTAGTCATAGCAACGCAGCATGGTGCACCTGGAATTGGATCTGGTGTGCCATAGTTCACGAAGCTGGCACATGCTGATACCAGTGCTGTCACTGTGCTGCATTCTTCATCAGCTCCAGCTTCGTGAATTATTAAGGCAACCCCCAAAACCACCACCATCCAAAATACAGATTTCATCTCAGCAGTTCTACTTTCATCTCTTCTACTGGTGTTCCAAATAAATACTAAGGTGATTTTATGGCCATTTCATCCAGGTTGCATGACACAGTTGTCAGGTCTACCATGCATCCAACACTGGACTCTCAGGGGTTTCATATGTAAGTTGATATATCAAGTCCTGTGCCTTAGTAACTTATTATTAGTCTTTGTTCTGCGCATTTCCTTTTTTTTCATCTCAGCAATAAACATATAGAAATAAAAACCAAAAGAAGGCAACTTTGCTGCCTTCGATTTATCCAAGGCAAAATACTGAGAATAAAATCATCAACAAGAATTATCTACTGAGAATCATTTGATTCGTAACGGGAAAACAGTAAATGATCAGTAGTATTGACACGAACTAAATCTAGATATCTAGTGGTAAAAATAAAAACTAAAAAGAAGAAACATGCTAAAAGAAACAAATGGTTTAACTACTGCTTTACAGGACAAATTATGCAAGCATCTCTAGTTAATTTCCGTCACACTTCCATTTAGAGGTGGGAACACAGCTGAGATAGTGACACCAATGGCACTGATCATATCCATTAACCCCTCGGAAAAGCATCACCAGTCCAACAGTAAACCTGCAATTTTAAGCACAACAGATAATCTGGTCAGGGGGCATTGCAATTTTCTTTCAGATGAAAAAATAAAAATGACAAATACGTATATATACTTAGTAATGTATGTACTCATACTACTACTTCTAGAGCCAAAAGTTGTGTCTTATACTAACCCTGCTACAAGCAGAACCAGAGAAAGCAGCCCCAGTCCGTATTGGTAAGCCTTGTATTTGCAACTCACACGAACACCAGCTGGAAGATTCCGACGTTCCAACCACCCTAGTTGAGGGCGTGGAAGCAGAACAAAGCCAAGGAGAAATCCAGTCAAGAATCCGCCAATGTGAGCAAAATTATCCACATGAGGCAAGATTCCAACTGCTAGGTTGATGGCAACTATCACCAAAAGCGTCAAGAGTGCACAAACCTATGGGAAATATCAAAAACATTCTGACTTCATCCTATAGTTTCTAACAAAAACAATATCTGAACCTTTCTTTCAATTGAAAATAGAAAATTGGTTTAAGAATTTGGACACTGTAACAATTGTTTTGGAAACCATTGAGTGGCATTACCAACCTTGTTGGTGTAAATTGACCAATTCGTAATAAGCTCTGAAAGCATAGCTCCAAGTAGGCCAAAGAGTGCCCCTGAAGCACCAACAGAGATGCTCCTCTGGATAAACAAGGAAGAAAGTATGCTCCCACCAATGCCAGACAATAAGTATATAATTCCAATGCGCACTGCAAAAGAAAAGACAAGTTTTAACTGAGCACATAATTGTATTTCAAGAATTTGCAAGTGAAATAATCCAGTCTTAAAAAAAATAATCCAAAACTGGAAAGAGCATAACATATAACATACCAAAGCCACATTGCTGTTCAAGGCGTATGCCAATAATTACAAGACTCAACATATTCGCGATCAGATGAATAACACCAGCATGTAACCAGATACACGTGATAAGCCTCCACCCTTGATGTTGATGGACCACTTTCTTCCATTCAAGACCACCCAGCCTCTCCAACCTTCAACAATAACAAAATGCATAATTTACCAAAGACATTTAACCATCCTAATATAGGCAATTTATATCTTGGGTAGAAGTACTTATAAACTTTGTATATTTGATATTTCATAAACCAAAAGAGGAAAAAGAATCACTTCCAAATCCACCAACTCAAGAAACCAAAACTAACATAGGTGTGGACAGTATTAAACCTTAAATAGCTAGACATCATTGATGCCTTGTCAAAGTTTGCTCTATTAAATAGGGAAGAAGTCTTTGCATGCATCAACTTGATGGCATACTAATAACAGGCCCAAATACAAGAGTAGGACAGGCATTCAGATAAGAGGGTTGAACCTTTCAAGTAGTAACCCCCACCAAGAGACACACAAATTGGAGCAAAAGACCCCACAATATATCTATTCAAGAATTGTACAAGACTAGAAGTGTCTATCCTTGTGCCACTTATAGTTTTCCCCGGTGAAGATAGACGGAACTGCAGTATACAAGATGTCAGTAAAATCTCTAAATCTGCTATGTGCAATCCATAGGGATAGGTTGACAGTCAGCAAAACAGTAAAACGATGAGAATGAATATCGAATCCCCTGTTTTTGTTGCTAACTAGTTAGGGGTAAATGTATAGCTGACTTCTATATTGGTGAAATCTTTGAGCTCAATGTCATAACAAGTGGATATAACTAATCCTAGCAATCAAACAGACAAACAAAAGTTGAAAAGGGGCCATGTAGAGGAAACTGGAGCATGTGACATGTAGGAATCTGCTCACTAGTCACGTCAAACAGCGGAAACAAATCTCACAGCAGGTACTAGGAAACTTGAACAAGAACACAAAGGTCCAAGAAACAATCAAAATTTAAAATTATACTATAGTTCTTTTACTGCCCCTCTTTTGCCGACACGAAAAAAATCCTGTAACCAAGTGTCAGCCACCGAATAAACCTTAAAGACTCAACCTTTAACCCAAAAGAGGACTCAAATCATCTCAACAACACATGGGGTTATCTAAAAATTTGTACTTACGTTGAAGAAGAAGGCCCAAACAGAGGATTTTCCCTCAAGGGCTGGAAAGAAAATCTTCCAAGAAACCTGGCGACACAACCCTCATCATGTTTGGTACAATTGTTGAAATACATGACAACAACGAACATAGCAACATTAGCCACCACAAACAAAGGGATCAACCAAGAAATCCATGGTGTATCTCTGTCTTCCACAGCATACGAAGAAGCATGATTGCTTCCCCTGTTTTTTTCTCCTCTACTTTCTATATCTCCTCCTCTCATAATATCTCCTCTCTTCTTCTTTTTTCTTCTTGTTCAAATTTTATTTTAACTCAAAAGAAAGATACTTATAGTTATGCTTGAGCAAGTAACGGGGTTGAATGGGGGGAAGGAACGTGGGAATGTGTAGAGAGAGAAACAGGGGAGTTGTTATTTTTGTTTATGCTGATGATTGATCGTGGGATAATGGGATTAGTGCGTTTTAGTTTTGTGGTTTTTGTTAATTCCTTGTAATTAATGGGTGGACCCTGAGAATTTATAGGATATGAGAGAACAAAACTTTATTCAAGATTTTATGGAACCGCTAAGATAAGTTTTTTGCCTCTTCACTACTTTGTTAATTGCTATTATTGGAAATATTTGTAGCTTATAAGATTTGTAAACAAATGTATTTATCTTTAAGGTAAAAAAGGCAGGTACTTAATTATCTAAGTCCTTATCAAACTTGAGACGGACAATTGGTGAAGAAATTCATGAAATATTAGTGTTCTTTTGGTTAAATTTATTTGTATTGTTTTAACTTTATCTCAAGTTTAATATAGTAAATAATACTTTAAAATCTTATAATTTTAAATTAAAGATATGTAGAATGTATTAAAATATTCTTTTTCTAAAACGGGCTAAAAATAATAATAAGACAAACAAATTTAAATGAAGAGAGTAACAAAATGTGATGTGATTGATTATCGGGACATTGGTCATAGAACAAACTCAAATAGAGACAAAGTTAGAATTTTAAATTTATGAATTTTAATTTTTTAAAATTTTTTTATTATTGAATTCTGTCTAATCCGTAATTATCATACTATATTTCAAATCAAGTTATATTGGAGCCAAGGTAGGGTGATTTTTTTTTTTTAAAGTTTAATCATAGCAAAAGAACGGTACTTGAAATTCGAATTTTGCAAGTTAGAATTATGGAAAGAGGGAAAGCGTTATGTAGTTTTTATGTTTTTTTATTAATAATAGATTTATAAAAAGCAGGATTAAATATATTACAGACAGGTTGAAAGATTCATCTTTTGAGGAGTTTTATTCCCTAGTCCCTATTAAAAAGAGAATTTTCTTTTTAGCATCAAATATCAGTGGTCGATAAAATATTCAGATATTACAACGAGCAAATTTTAGGGATTGAGCATGTGTCTTATAATACACAAAAACTCATAAAATACTCTGTCTCTAACTAAATAGTTGATTAATAACAATTTTTTGCCAAAGTGAGTGACTCAGTAGATATTTGGACATGCGATATGATTATAATTTTAAATTAATATTTGAATATTGCGATTTGAGATTATAATTTTAAATTTTTCAAAAAACATGACTTGTGATTTTAAATTATGATTTCAATTTTTTTAAACGTAAAATTTAACTCATAAATTTATATTCTGTAAAAAAAATTGATCATTTTAAAATTAGTAAAAAAATGTTCATGCTCGACATAAAGAGATTGTATTTATCATATAAAAAGAATATATTAAAGAATAACTAATTACTATTATTGTTGACTAGTGAAGTTTCTATAAAAGGTCAAATGGGGAAATATGCATCATATCTTTAACGAGGGATAAATCTGCTCTAAATCACAAATTTGAGGGATATATTTGTCTCCTTTTTCTTTTTAAAATTATGTGTATTAAAAAATTTGTAATCACAAATATTTATCTATAAAAGGAATATTAAAATGCAATTTATCAATGTGGCTTCTTAGGATATTCCGTTATCTTGTTTATGAACTATGATTTGCTCATTTGGTAAGATTTGTATAAGAATTGAGAAAATTTTGATTTTTTTCACAACTTGTGATTTTTTCATGTTTATAAGAAAAAAAATACAACTTAAAAAATTTAATTAAATATCCAAACTAAACTTCAACTTCAAATCAATCTGATCAAATTAAGATTGCATATTGCACATCCAAATGGGCCCTTAAACTCAAGATATTTTTTTTTGCCAACATGAAAACACAATCTCAAAACAACATCAGGCAGATTGTGACTGACTGGTGAGTGATACTTTATGGTGAACGTATCATTAGATTGAAATACTGGAACTCTATGACATTATTGGACACTTTATCTTGTCCTCTGCATGTAATCAACCCCCTAGGCTATTCAAAATAGTGTTGTTTAGCACCAGGAGCATAAACTTAAATTGATTAAACTCCAACCTTATAAAAAATTGCCATAAAAATATTAAGTCTATTTTTCAACTGATTAGAATGTGAGCGAAATTGAAGTGTGTTTGAACATGTAAGAAGAAAATTATATATTCTAATTTTTTATATTATATTATTATTAAATTTATGCACGGTTCATTTCAATAAAAGAAATAGATTCGTGTAACCGCGTCTCAAACGATTTAGTGTACATTAAGTACAATAGAATATTGAAATATTGTTATGATGCTCGTGGTCATTTGTGCAATTGTCTTTAATAATATTAATGAGGCAAATGAAAGATTAGTTGAATGCCCTGAAGATCAAGAAGATGAATTAGTATATAAGGAGGGTGAGTTTGACTAGGCTATTGCTGTTACAATTGAAGCTAACTAAAATATCTATGATCTTAGGGAAAGCTCTTCAAATTCAAGGTCACTGGACAAGAACAAAGAAAACAAGTACAGGTTGTTGAAAAACTTTATAGATAATCCATTCAGTATCACAAGTAAATCATTAGACAGAGATTATGAATCCATAAGAATGAAAAAGGGAACTAACATTGTTTAATGACAAATTTTATTGAAGAACTTGATCTTCTAAACCTAGAAGATTGCTTTCACTATATTTTGTTTCTTAGATGGAGAGAAAGAGAAGAGCAATATATGATTTTTTTTATTTGGGGACCATTCAATTTAAAGTCTTCTAAAGACACATTTTGAGGTTAAAAGACAATTTTTTAGTAAGTCTCCATCAGACATATGACATGGTTTATGAGTTTCTTCTTATTTAAATCAACCTCCATATTAATAGATATTTACTTTTAGTCTCAAATAGTTTAATACTTTATTAGATCATAAAATGGGCTACTTTAATGCTAGCACATCTATGTATAATATATTAATATGTGAATTCACAAAATAGAAATTGCCAACAATCTCCCACTTGGTCCACATATATTTCAGAATTATCGTACATAGATAAAACTTTATAGTGCATAATTTTTTGCTATCTTATTGAAATATTTCAAACAATCTGGTCCATCAATAATATCAGTGTAGGATCAAAGTGATTTTCGTAACATATATACGTCACTAAATCCATGAATGGTAACAAATATCAGTAACATTAATGACATAGATCAAATACGAAAATTACATGAAAACTGATCTTAGTCATGTCTATTTTCTACTGGTCCTACTTTATGACTTTTATAGTCCAAAAACACTTTCACATATCTTCATGTAAAACCGCAATAGAAAGTTGATATCTTTATTTTTCAGAGTTGTCAATAAACATATGAAATTCATAAATTTCATAAAATACCAATTTGTACAAAAAATAAACTTTAACTTGTCAAAAGGATAACTAAAAGAGCAAACTCCTTCTAAAATGACACATCATGGAGTCTGATAACACTCGTATAAGCCACGTGTCTATGAAACACTTTAGGCAACGAATCATCAAGTTTGTATTAATATGCTCAATTGACATAAGAAAACTCTAAACTCTTTCTTTAACATCTAGAAATTAGGTCATTGTGCTTTGAGTTTTAACCTTTATCAAACACAAACACACATATATGAAAGGTAGTCCATCTCAAGATACCTAGAACAACATTATCATTTAATCTTTGGACATAAATAATAATTTGTAAGTGATACTCTTATACACAGTTCTAAACATTGATTACTAAAGCAGCCTACCAATATGCCTTTCTTTGGACCGACATATTACTAGCATGCATTACAAATGTATCACATATTTATGACTATCCATAATGTAGCCAAAATAATCTTTCTTTGAGATGATTATTTCGCATATATATAACATGTTTACATGTTCAAAGTAAATAGAATTTACGCAATAAAGATTACTTTGGTAATATATTGTTTTCAATTTATTTACTTACAAACTAGAAATACAAATAACATAATGACACAAAAACTAATACAAATCTTGTGCAACAAGATTCTGCCATCAAAACAAATTGTGAAGAAACCAGAATTGTAGAAAAAAAACTGCTCCAATTGTTGTCATATAATACAAGAAATAACTCCATCTCAAAAAAGAAAAGAAATTACTCACTCTTAAACAAGAAGCATGATTAGGGTGTTCAAATTTAACAATCTCACTTTAATACTTTCTTATATGATCTTATAACAATTAGAAAATATGTTTGGAAGATCCAAAAACATAGAACCACTTTGTGAAGAAAATAAATTTCCAACCCTCAAGGCAAAATTGGAAAACAAGATTTGAAATCTGTGAATTTTATCAAGAAACGAAAAAAAATCTACTAAATTTGAAAATTGGTTTCTTTCCTTGAAAAGAAATGAAAAGGTGAAAAAACAATATGTCAAAAACTCTAAATTGGGGTTTAGAAATTTTCGTTTCTGAACAATAAAATTAACAATGGAGGGCATAATTCATAAACTACAACACATACATATACAACCATTAAAATTTGGGAACACAAAGTCTCTCTTTTTTTTTTATTTCTGCAAGAAAGTTTGTCTTGTGGGACACAAGATCCCCAATTATTTTATTTTTATTTGAACCCAAAAACAAAGATAATAATCCCTATTTTGATAAAACAAAAAGTCCCAAAACTGTCAGATATCTAAAACCAGAAAAAAATATGGATGACCTTGATCAATCAAATACCAAAAAAAATACTCACTAAATTTAATATCATATATAATAATTTAACAAGGTTATGCTCTGATACCACATAATACTTTCTTATATTATACTCTCTTTATTTCATATTAACTGAATTTCTAAGGTAATGCACATATATCAAGAAAAGTATTCAAGGACAAAATTTGAACTATATTTTCTTCTATTATCCTTTTGTTTAATCAGTCTCATAAATATGATTAAATGTGAAATCATAAATATAAATAGTCTTTTATTGAAATATAATTTTGTAAGTAGTGTAGTTTAATTCCATAAAAATTGCAAAGTTTCAATAATGGAAAGGGTACACATGGAAAAAATTTCAAACAATTCAAATATTTGAACAATGAAAAAAGCTCTATTAATTCAGTTTTTTTTTGGTTTCTCACCCGGTGTCCAAAACTCATGAAACCTCAACTATATTTGGATTGCGCACTGTAGGGTCTATTCGAGAGTGGCGCTCCCAACAATTCTCAAGGCTCGAACTTGAGACCTCTGGTTAAGGGTGAAGCAGTCTCACCACTGCATCACAACCCATTTGGTAGAAAGAAATTCAGTTAATATAGAATAGAGAGAGTATTATAACAATTAAAAAAATATTAAATGTTAGCAAAACACAACCTTGTTAAATTATTATATATCATATTATGAATTAATAAGAATGAAAAAGGGAACTAACCTTATTTAATGACAAACTTTATTGAAGAACTTGATCTTCTAAACCTAGAAAAGTGCTTTCACTGTATCTATTTCTTAGATGGAGAGAAAGAGAAAAGCAATATATGGTTTTTTGATTTAAGGACTGTTCAATTTAAAGAATTCTAAAGACACCTTTTCAGGTTAAAAGACACATTTTCAGTAAGTCTTCATTAGACATTTGAAAAAGTTTATGGATTTCTTGTTATTTAAAATAACCCCCTGTTAATAGATATTTACTTTTAACCCCAAATAGTTGAATACTTTATTAGATCATTAAATAGGTTATTTTAATGATAGCACATCTATGTATAATATATTAATATGTGAGTACACTGAATAGAAATTACTAACACAAGTCACACTCTGTCACGCCCCGAGAGGGTATCCTAGGCGTGGCCGGCACTCAGAAACCATCTCTGGCTTCCGAGAGAACCACTTGGTCTCATTACTCATTTGTTCATCAGCGGAAGACTTAATAATACTAATGTGGGCTTGTCATAATCAAAGGAAAAATAGATAATTCTTAGAAGAAATAGTTTCTAAGGAGAACTACTCCGATTACATCATCAAACTCTGTCTATGAAGCCTCTAATACTCTTAGATGGTGCCAATGACATGTCCATGGCTACCTCAAAAGAAACATCACACTCAACAATAATAAAAGGATAAGGAGTTCCTTCGAATACAAGAAGGACTCACCAAATAGCTGAAAAGAAATGATCTTCAACGATGCGCCTGTTGAGGATCTCTAACACCTGTATCTGCATCATAAAACGATGCAGGTCGAATGACGTCAGTACATGGAATGTACGAGTATGTAAAATGGCAGGAAGGTAAGGACAGATATCAATAAACTCCTCTCGAGAAAACTCAGCTCAAAACTCAACATTATCTCAACATCAATATGTAATGCAAATTTAAAATATAAAAATAATAGTAATAAACAATGCTTACTCAGTTGGGAGTTTCTCTAACCGACAACCATCACTTATGAGCTAGCGATGATACAACGAAGCGATGTCGTTGCCACATCCATCCAATACCTTGCCAGGGTAAAGGACATCACCATCTTGTATCCATTCATCAAAGTCCTCTTTTTGGGACTTAAGAGGCATAGCCTCCATCCTACGCTGGCTACGTAGTTCTGGGGTTTGAGTAAATTAAACTTTTACCCAACTCGGTGCTCAATACTACTCCCAAAATATGTGCTCATATTAAACTCATCATCTAGTCTCATTGGACTTTAATTTAAATCATCAAACTCATCTCATTTCATGTTCATCAATCATTATACTTCCAAAAATATCATTTTCATCTCATCAAAACATCTTGCTCAAAATATCATTTTCTCAAATTCATTCAAATTCAACTCTTTTTCTCTTTCAAAACTCAATAAAATACATATATAGTATTAATTCATATAACTCTCTTTTTATCAATAAAAATAATAAAAAGCCAACATCTTTACTCAAAACATGTGTAAAAATATTCATGAACATCAAATCAATTAGGATTCATGGGAAAGTATCCATGAACAATAATTCCAATAATATGAGAGATAACAATAATAATAATATTAATGCATAAATATATCTAACTCAATAGAAGAAGAATTAATTCATTTAGAATTCAAGATTTGGATAAAACTCAACTATAACTCAATTATAATGAATTTAAATATTGAGCGCATGGACGAACTCAATCCGATGCTATGAAAGCCTTACATACCTTAAATCCGAAGGTTTACTCCGAATTGGAATACTCTTGGATCCCTAGCCTTTTCTTCTCACCGGAGCGTTTTGTGTACTACCCGGAGTATAAAAATAACCTGAGTAGTATTTTTATACTACTAAAACTAAACTATATTTGAGAAAAGTATATAGAGAGAAGAAATGCTTAAGAAAGCTTGATGAATAAAATGAGGAAATAAGGTGGGTATTTATAGGTGGGAAAGAGAGACCTAACAATAAATAAAATAATTATAAAGAAAAATCTGAAAATTTAATGGAATATATTGATGTCATGGATGATGTTAAATGGAGGACAATTTATGTCATGCATGATGTCAAATGCATCTAGATGTTTTCATGGTAGGTAAGATGAGTTCTTTTTAACAGAATACTCGTTTTCGAAGCTGCGTTTGAATAAGATAAATTCCTTATTAGGATTTGGTGTCTTCATAAGAATTGTAGATATGGAAGTCTAGTTTCATATCGTTCAAGAATCAACCAATTTGGAGCAACCTACAGTGAGATATGAATTTTCTTCTATCAACACTCAATTCCGTCACAACACTATATCTTACAAAGATTAATTTATTTGACCTACTTATACTCCGAATTTGAAGTTATGTTCTTCATGAAAGTTGTAGGTAAGGATGTTGTGATTACCCAGAAATTTGAATCACCTAATTTGGACCAACCTATGAAGAGTTATGCCCACAATACAGAGGCTGTATTATTTTCATCGAGAATTGAAATACCGACATACAATATTTTAGGGGTTGTTACACACTCGGACCCTTATGAATGAAGAATTCAAGTAGGAAGAAGATGAGGAGCAATATAATGAAATGGATTTTGGATTTCAAGAATTTAAAAATTTTGAAGAAGAATATATTTTCAAAATTTCTAGTATTTTTTTAAGTGTCTTATGAATTATTGAACCATTCAAGTTCAAAACTTTTAGTATATACTATTAGTTTTAGAATTAAAATATTTGTTATTATTATTAAACAAACTAACTTAGCAAATTAATAAGAGATAGTGAAAGAAAGAGAGAATGAAGAGAATTTTTCGTATCTATGTTTTTATTTACGCAAGATACATGGCTATTTATAGCCAAGTATATCAGAAGATAAAGGGAGAAAGCAAAATGCAATTTGCTATTAGTGGGTCCCACTAGAAAATGGAACATCCACTTGTTCTTTTATAACACTCCCCTTTGGATGTCCACGTGTAACGTGTCTCATTAAAAACTTTACTAGAAACAATATACATAATTATCCTGAACACTCATAGATATTGTGTCTCGTTAAAACCTTACTAGAAAAAATTCAGTGGAAAAAAGCCTAATGAAGAAAAAATAGTACACACATCTGGTAATACGCCTTGAATGCCGTCTCATTAAAAACTTTACCACGAAAACCCAGTGGGACAAAACCTTGATTAAAAAAAGAGAGTACAGCGCGTATTTTACTCCCCCTGATGAAAATTTTATTTAATATTTTGGAGATGACGCATTCCAATCTTATATCTTAGCTTCTCAAAAGTTGATGTTGGTAATGTCTTTGTGAATAAATCTACAAGATTATCACTCGAACGAACTTGTTATACATCAATATCACCATTCTCCTCGAGATCATGTGTGAAGAATAATTTTGATGAAATATGTTTCGTTTTGTCTCCTTTTATGAAGCCATCTTTCAATTGATCTATACAAGCGACATTGTCTTCGAATATAACTGTGGGTATTTTGACATCATTTTTCAAGCCGCATTTTTTTTGATAAACTGTATCATCGATCTCAACCACACACATTCTCTACTTGCTTCATGAATTGCTATTATTTCAGCATGATTTGAAGAAGTAGCAACAATAGACTGCTTTGTAGATCGCTATGATATAGCAGCTCCTCCGTATGTAAATAGATAGTCTGTTTGAGATCGAGCTTTATGTGAGTCTGATAAATAACATGCATCTGCATAACTAATAAGGTCTGCACAACTTTTGTTAGTATAAAACAAATCCATATCAATGGTACCCTTTAGGTATCACAAAATATGTTTGATATTGTTCTAATGTCTTCGCGTTGGGGGTGAATTATACCTTGCCAGCAAATTAACAGAGAATGGTATATTATGTCTGGTTGCATTAGCAAGATACATAAGTGCACCAATAGCACTGAGATATGGTACTTCAGGACTAAGAAGTTCTTCATTCTTTTTTAGAGGTCGAAATTGATCTTTTTCCACTTCAAGTGATCGAACAACCATTGGAGTACTTAATAGATGTGCTTTGTCCATGTAAAATCATTTTAAGATTTTTTCAGTGTAGGCAGATTGGTGGACAGAGACCCCGTCTGCTAAATATTCAATTTGCAGACCCACACAAAATTTATCTTTCCAAGATATTTCATCTCAAATTCTTTTTTAAATATTCAATCGCCTTTTGGACCTTTTCAGGAGTTCCAATGAAATTTATGTCATCACCATAAATGGCGAATATAACAAATTCTGATTCCATTTTCTTAATAAAAATGCATGAACAAATGATATTATTTATATAACCTTCATTTATCAAGTACTCACTAAAGCGATTATACCACATACACCCTGATTATTTCGGACCATATAATGATATTTGCAATTTAATTGAGTATATCTCCCGAGACTTAGTACTTGCTTTAGGCAATTTTAATCCTTCTGGTATTTTCATGTAAATTTCATTATCAAGTGAACCATAAAGGTAAGCTGTAACTACATCCATTAGATATATTTCAAGATTTTTCTGTACAGCTAAACTGATGAGATATCGAAAAGTTATTTCATTCATAATAGGTGGATATGTTTCTTCATAGTTGATCTCGAGTCTTTGAGAGAATCCTTGTGCAACAACGCGTGCCTTGTATCTTACAATATCATTTCTCTCATTTCGTTTTTGCATAAAAACTCATTTATAGCCAACTGATTTTACACCTTCAAGGGTTTGGACTACAGGTCCAAAACCTCACGTTTAACAAGTGAGTCTAATTCTGATTGGATTGTCTTTTGCCATTCTGGCCAATCACATCTATATCGACATTCTTCGACGGATTTAGGCTCAAGACTTTCACTATCTTGCATGATGTTAAGTGCAATATTATATGCAAAAACATTATCAATCGTGATTTTCGATTGATCTAAATTTATCTCATCGCCGTAGAACTTATTGAAAGTTCTTCATTCACTCAACTCTCGGGTTCACTGATTTCTTCAAAAATATCAGGATTACTCAAATCTTGACCTTCTTCAGGAGGTTCTTTTGTAGTATCATCTTTATTATCCCTTATGCTTCTCTTTTTAGGATTTTTATCATTTGAACCCAATGATCTTCCATGCTTCAAGCGTGTTTAGGATTCAGAAGCTATAATACTAGTAGATGGTACTTTTGGGACATCAATCCGAATAGGCACATTCACTGCAGGGATATGTGAGTTAGTTATCCATTTCAAATCAGTAAATGCATTTGGAATTTGATTTGCTATTTTCTGTAAGTAGATAGTCTTCTGGACCTCCTGTTCACATGTGCGGGTACGTGGATCAAAATGAGATAGTGATAAAACTTTCCACGCAATTTATCTTTGAGTTCCTTTTTCTCTTCCCCTAATTGCGGAAAAGTTGTTTCATCAAACCGACAATCTGCAAATCGAGCAGTAAATAAGTCTCCTGTCAACGGTTCAAGGTAGTGACTTATGAAGGGTAAGTCAAACCCAACATATATGCCCAATCTTCGTTGATGACCCATCTTTGTACGTTGTGGTGGTGCTATAGACACGTATACTGCACAATTAAAACTTGTGACAAAGAGTATTTATTATAATTTGTCAGTCTGAGACGTACAAGTGCTACTGTATGTAAGATAACATGACCCCAAATAGTAATCGGTAATTTTATTTTCATTAGTAGAGGTCTTGCTATCAATTGTAGGTGCTTAATAAATGACTCTGCAAGGTCATTTTGAGTATGAACATAAGCAACAAGATGTTCAATTTTCTCCCAATTGATAAGCAATAATCATCAAAATCTGGGATGTAAATTCTCCAACATTATCAAGGCAAATAGCCTTAATTGGATAATCTGGAAATTGCGCTCTTAATCTTATTATTTGTGCTAATAACTTCGCAAATGTAAGGTTGCGAGATGATAACAGGCACAATGAGACCATCTTGATGATACATCTATTAGGACCATAAAATATCTAAACAATCCACTAGGTGGATGAATAAGTTCACATATATCTCCATGTATATGTTCTAAAAAGCCAGGAGATTCGATGTCAACCTTCAAGTATGATCAGGCAATTTATTTGCCTTGATAACAAGCAGCACATGAAAATTCATCATTCGTAGAAATCTTTTAAGATTCTTTAACAGATGTCCAACTGAATTTTTAAGAATTCGTTTCATCGTTATTGATTCAGGATGACCTATTCGATCATGCCATAAAACAAATGTATTTAGATTAGTAAATTTATGGTTTACGATCAACTGTGCTTTAATTGCACTAATTTTTGCATAATATAGGCCAGATGACAAAGTTGGTAATTTTTTCAAAATATATTTCTGGCCTGAGACACTTTTGGTTATACCAAGGTATTCAATATTCATTTCATTTAGTGTCTCAACATGATATCCATTTATGCGGATATCTTTAAAACTTAACAAGTTTCTTGGGATTTAGAAGAGAATAGTGCATCTTCTATAATAATTTTTGTCCTCTTAGACAGAAATATAATAGCTTTTTCAAAGCCTTTAATCATTTTTTAATTACCAGAAATTGTAGTAACATTTGCTTTTCTTCTAAGCAAGTAGGAAAAATATTTTCCGTCTTTAAAAATGGCATGAGTCGTTCCACTATCAATTACACAAATATCCTCGTGATTGATCATTGATCCAAACAAAATTTGAGGCATATCTATATTTTTTAAAAAAAGAAATAAAGTAAATATTATAATTAAAACATGGCTCATTATACAAATTTTATTTATTTTGCATGAATTAGAAAAATACAAACATATTATTTAGTACAAATAAAATAATAAAAATTTATTTAAATATTATTAGGCTTATCAATATTCATATTTTCTTCTGAAAAATTAAAGAAGTCAGCTACATCCAGATGCATAGGCTCAACATTATCTTTAGAGATAAAGTTTTTCTCTGGATTATTTTATGCCCTATTCAAGGATTCCTGATATAGCTGAACTAGACGTTTTGATGACCATCAGGTCCGTGATTCGTGCCCCATAACTCCACATCTATAAAAAATACTTTCTGAATTTTTCTTTGGTATAGGTTCTTGCTTTTCACTCTTTTATTTATATTGCTGATCATTTCTCGATGTCAGCCGAGCATCATGATTATAATATCTTCTTCGACCACGATCAAGACTGTGACCATGACCTCTTTCTTGTTGGTTATAGTTTGCCTGATTCACTTCAGGGAGTGACAAAGAACCAACAGGCCGACTATCATGATTTTTCATTAACAGTTCATTATGGCGTTCAACAATAAGAAGGTGATAAAGTAATTCAGAATATTTCTTAAAACCCTTTTCGCGATATTGCTGCTGCAGGAGCATATTCGCGGGTGAAAATATGGAGTATGTTTTTTCAAGTTTGTCTTGCTGAATGATTTCTTCTAAACATAAATTTAACTATGCTATAATTCTAAACATGGTAGAATTATATTCAGTTATATTTTTAAAATCCATTGATTTCAGATTGAGTCAATCATGACATGCTTGTGGAAGGATGACCAACTTCAGGTAGTCATATCTTTCTTTTAGATTCTTCCACAGTTTAAGAGGGTCTTTTAATTTGAGGTACTATAATTTTAACCCCTCGTCAAGATAGTGACAGAGAAATATCATGGCATTGGCACGGTCCTGACTAGATGTCATATTGTCATATTTGATGGTGTCTATCAGACCTATCGATTCTAGGTGTATTTCGGCATCTAGTGTCCAAATGAATAGTTTTTTCCAGATATATCAAGAGCAACAAATTCAAGTTTAGAGATATTAGACATTTTAAGAAAATAAAATTCTTACCCCTTTTGTTACCTTCTTAAAATAGCTCGAAGTGATAGAGGCTCGTGCTGATAACGTGTTATAAAACAAACTAACTTAGCAAATTAATAAGAGATAGTGAGAGAAAGAGAGAATGAAAAGAATTTTTCATTTTTATTTACACAAGATACATGGCTATTTATAGCCAAGTATATTAGAAAATAAAGGGAGAAAGCAAAATGCAATTTGCTATTAATGGGTCCCACTAGAAAGTGGAACACCCACTTGTTCTTTCATAATAGCTATTATATTATTGTTATTAATATTTTGATTATTTATATATGCAATTAATTATTTTAAAATTTTAATATTAATTGATCCCTCAATTTAAAGAGGTATGCCGTTACCTCTCGCCTCACCGCCCTAACGCTTTTTATCGTCTAAAATACTTATAGAGACCATGTATTTATATTAAAAAATCAAATTAATATACATATTTATTATCGTGCGAACTCCTTTACAAAATAGGGAATAACTCATTGGTGAGGAAGAGTCTATCAAAATCTTCTATAATTCGAGATGTGGGTTTGAAATCATTTGTAATAATGTCTTTTCTTTTTGTGCCCGATGAGTACTTTTTCACTTTGTTGCGCAAGTTTTGTTGTTTTTTTTTAAAGAAAAAAGAATCAAAAATACTATCTATATGTTATTTATTAGCTAAGTTCACTCTTCGTTATACTATTTGACCAACTATACCCCTGCCATTATGAAACTTAACAAAATTAATTTCTCCAAATTGAAATTTTAGTTTTTAATATATGCAATTAAATATTTTAAATTTAGATATTAATTTATGACTCTATTCGAAAAGGCAAACCCTCACCTCAAGGCGAGGTAGTCCTTTTTGCTTTGTACCTTTCAAAATACCGGCAAAGACCCTGTATTTATGTTAGATAATTGAATAAATATACATTTTATTAACACGGAAACTCCCTTACAAAACAGGCTCGAGATGTTGGTTCAAAATTATTTGTAATAATGTCTTTTCTTTCTGTGTTTGATGAATATTTTTTCCTTTGTAGCATAAGTTTTTTGTCTCCCAACTATATTCTTATAATTATGAAACTTAACAAAATTATCCTTAAATTGAATCAATTCCCCCAAATAGAATAAAAGTATCCAATTTCCCTCAACGTACTTGTTTTACCAAGTCAGTCCGACCCAGACCCACCTAATTAAATTCAACCCCTACAAAATACACTTACCCTAATCCATTCTTCGGTTAATATCAGCTTGGGTCTCAAGCTCGCTGCTCCGGCGACTACATCACCGATCAACCATTCCTCAATTTTATACCCATTCAGGTAATCTGGAGAAGCAGGCAACTCTGACCTCAATTTTCTCCACTTGAAGTGGTTAAAGTTGATCCCATTTTGGGCTATTTTGTTTCCCAAATTTCAACTTCAGAATCCCCTATAAGTCGACAAGTATGTGGTGCGCAATTTTTTTCTTTCTTATAATTTGCAATCTTTATTTTGCCCTAATTTGAATGCATATGAATCTTTTGAAGTTTGGGAGTTGTGACTGTTGGAGTTTTTGTTTTTTGGTAAAGTGTGTATAATGCACCTGAGATAATTGAGAAAATTATTTCATGTTCTATGTTCAGAGATTGATAAACTGTCACCAACCTTTAGAAACTAAGAACAGAATTTCATATGTTAATGTGTAGAAATAGTAGCTCAATCATAATGCATATAATCTAGAGGCATTTCAGACTGTAAGTACATGTAGTTGCAGTCAAAAATTTAACCAGTCTTGACTTAATGAAGTGGGCAAAGTGAGTTATAACGAACACCAACCCAGCTTATTCATCTCATTTTCCCACTCTCGTCCTTGGTAGGAGAAATCTTTATAAAGATATGCGCCTTGTTTTAATTTACGTCAGAACTTGCATTATCTTCACCAGTCACCAACATTACTAGGAAAAAGCTACTCAGTATATTTCTAAAAGAGAAAATCCACTGGCAACAGTAATTCAGGTCAAGGTTACTCTTAAATTATGGATTAAGAAGAACTATTAGTTTTACCAGGAAGCTGAATCGAGAAGCTCATCCTATAAATGTTTAAGTTGCTTCATGTCTTCCAGTCTCCTATTCCAATGCAATCTGCTCGCTTTCTCAAAACAAAGAGGAAATACACATTTCAAATGTCCCAGCTACTACCAGTTCTGGTTTAAAGAAGGATGAAACCATAGAAGCAACTAGCAAGAAGAGTGAATGTGACAGAAAAAGAAAGAGGAACGAGGGACCGAAACTTATAGACCATGTAAGCTTATATCAAACTATAAAATTGCATACATCTTTGAACGGAAATACCTTTGAAAGAACACCAAGCCCTGAACAAGGTGCATCCAGTAAAACTTTATCCTATTATACGACCTTATCTGTCTGCTAAAAGTTAAACCAGGGATTAGCAGTTGGGCAATAAAATACCATGTGTTTTTGACTTTTTGAACTTGCAAGCTCTTACAGGAAAAGTTCGAAGATCAGCATGGAAGTACTGATAACATCAATAACTTGGTGTAACTTGGCTGTCTCTCTGAGTATGCACAATTGACCTTCATTTATGTCAACGCAAATAACGTACCTGACAAACAAGTAAAGCACTAGAGTATAGTGTTTTAAAGAGTCAACACACATAAGTCTAATATGTAAGAAAAGGTTAATGACCAGAATTGCTGGCTAAAAACTATGCGACAATAGCCACTGGAAATGCTAACAGTATGCCATGCTTTTACAAAGCATTGGACCAGTTATCAATGGTAAAATACAGACTCTATCCAGTAGTAAAACAAAAGAAAATACGATCAGCCCTCTTGATTCTGAAACTCTCAAAAGAAAAAAATAAATATTACAGGCATTGGACCTGTTACCTTTTGATTGAGTTACTTTTTATTTTACCTATATAGAAGAGTGAGTATACTCCGTGGTATCAACATGTCTGTTTATGGGCATTTTTTTTGTTTGCTGAGGGCATTTTGGTCATTTAACTCATACCCTTGCTTCTATCTTAGTCTACCACCGCCCACCTCCATCACATTGTTGTATCTATCCATTGATGAAGAGGAAGATAAAAGCTTTTACCTTGCACAACTTTAGGCCTTCCATCTTCTCTGAGTACTGCTTAAATTTTCAGGTAATTTGCCATGGCTCTCTTCAATTTTTGGTTTCAATTTCTTAATTTGTCATCTTCACATTGTTTTGATTGCAATTTTTTTATCCGATTTCTCTATATTTAGTTTTATATATGGGCTCATGAAATTTGAATCTAAGAAGAATTGAAATTATTAGGGCAAAAATGGCAATATGAATATTGAGAAACCCATGAAAAAGCAAAGAAATTGATGTGTCTCATCTGCGTTTTCAGAGGACAGCAAATTTCCAATTCTGTCTCGGTAGGACATGTATTTCTATTACTATGAAATTCATAAATGAAGTAATGAAATAGTTAATGGTAGGGTTACCATTATCCTTTTTGTTGTCATCTCTCTATTTTGCTCTTCAATTTTTAGATTTAGTTTCTTAGGCTTCCATTTCCCCCTCTATTTTCTTTGTTGTTCAATTTTTCTCTGCGCGTCTCTACATTTGGCAGTAGATTTGGCTCATATTCGTATGTTTTCCCGTCGATTTTCTTTTGAAGTTCAATCTTTTACTGCCCTTCTCTACATTTGGCTGTAGATATTGGCTAAGTAGATTTATATGTTAAAAGCAGGGGTCAATCATTTAATTGAGCCGAGGGTCTCTCGAAAACAGCCGTCCTACCTTGGTAGGAGTAAGGCCTGCGTACACTTTACCCTCCCCAGACCCCACGATGTGGGATTTCACTGGGTTGTTGTTGTTATTTGTTTCTTTGTTCTGTCATGATAGTCAGGTTCTTAACTTCTACTTTCTAATAGTCGGGTTCTTAACTTCTACTTTCTATGTTGAGACTTAGTTCTTATGTGCACCAATCGACACTTATACTTGAACTCTAAAACAACTTCGGCTAATTAGTAGCCATTCTGAATATTAAGTGTGTAATCTTGCACAACTTATCTTTGTCATGCAGTACGTTTTTATATTCATAAGCTCTTCAGAATAGTGCGCATGAACAAGTCTGTCAACAACTTCATAGCATGTGGTAATATGGCACATTGTGACCCGGTCAGGAAGAAATTCACAAAGAGACTTTGCTATCCAAAAATCTCTTTCTATGTTAGCTAGCAGGGGTGGGCTTTCCTATGATAGTTCTGTTGCGGCCTCTAAACAGCCATCCCATCTCATCTTGATTTAGCTATACTTGTATGTAGCCAGCCATGTTAGCCCCACATGAGAGCCTTTTAAATAAAGGCTAAAAAGGAACTCATCAGTCAGCTCGGCCCCTTTCCCATTTCGCTTTGCCACCTATTAAGAGAATAATCTCAAACAGCGGCTCGCCTTTCATCATCTATACCAGTTGCCACATTGTCATTAAAATTTGTTACTGATTTACCTTAATGATCAGCTCAAATCTCTTCTTCTATACATTTTATATACGTTTTTTCAGGTAAGCTACTTGTGTTGCTGATGTAGCAGAAGAAATAACATTTAAATGTTTAACTGAGATGAAATTGTACAACCACCCTATATTTATTAATAACTGCACAAGCTCGTGTGAACATACTAATATCTAATTGGTAAATTCATCTATTCTGTTAGGCTCATGCGAACATGTTATATTGTCTACTCTGTTGTTTGAGATGCTTACTACCCCGTTACTAAAATTATCCTTCCTATTCTTACACTTGATTTCCCAGAAAGTTTTTCCAGCAAGATAAACCTCAGTTTGCTATGTTTTTGCCAGTGCACTGCCTTCCATTAAAATGTGGAATACCGTTGCACAAAAAGACGCAAGACGCAAGACGCCCGGTGTTTCAATAAGGTACGTCACAACCAACAGTAATCCATTATCAGTATTACTCCATTCTTACTACGCTGTACAGTCACAATTTAAAACACTTCCCTTCCAACTGCAGGTATTTTGTCAACGTTACACCAAAATGACCTATTTTGCTTTTTCTGTACAAATATTGTAAATATGTAAAAAGCACAGCATAAACGGATATATAGGGGTGGGCATGGTAGGGTATATACCGAAATTTTTGATACCGTGGTTTTGGTATTATGGTATGGTATATACCGAATTACCATACCATATTGAAATTTTTGATACCGTGGTTTTGGTATTATGATATGGTATATGGTATACATTTTAATTTTTTTTTTGGTATTTGGTATTTAGAAATAACATATCGAAATATTGAATACCATATCGAATTATATAGTTACATAAATAACATATATATATATTATTAAAATACTAACAAATATGCAACCTAATATTAGTATAAACTAAATAATGTTTAGAAGTTAAAACTTTGACTGCTCTATTTTGATTGAAATGTATTTTAAATGTAATTGATTAACAAAAGGAGTTGTTTGTACTTTCTTTTGAAGATATGTTTCTACGTGTGTAATGTTTTAGTATGATACAATTGACACCATTTTTTGAATCATCGAAGTCATAATACTCTATTATATGAGTACATATTAGTCTAAGTTAATAAACTATGGGTATCAATTTATCATATTGCAAAATATCAAAATTGAATTTTAAAATATCAAAACATATCAAATTAAATTGATATGGTAATAATATAATAATTTTAAAAATTAAATATTGAAATTATCATACTGAAGTTTTAAATATTGTATTACACCAAATACGCATATAGGCAGTGCAGGTAACAAAATGTAATGTATAAACAACATATCGCCTAATATACAGTGATTTACCAACCTATTATGATAATTATCGCCTAATATACTGTGTCGCCTATGTAGGCTGTGGCGTGGCAATTTTGAAAGGGCGACAATGGCGACCTAGGCGTGAAAGGCGACGTCTTTTCAATTTTTTTTTTTTTAATTTTGGCGACAGTTCAGTGTTTTAAAGAAATTTTAGGGTTTTCGTTTCTATTTTTAATTTTCACCTTAGAGCTGCTGCGGCCATATATCTCTATTAGGCGACTTCTCAGCCATCTCCGACTCCGACCAGCCATCTCTGACCACTGGTACGTATTTCTTCTTCTCTCTTCTAAATTTTCTTTCTTTCTTCTTCTTCACTTAAAGCTCTGTTTTTTCTTCTTCTTTACTGTTAAAGGTCTGGGTTTTTTTGCACTGTAACACTGTTAAGCTCTGTTTTTTCCCACTGTTAAGCTCTTTTTTTTAGTTTCTGCCTCTCGGTTTTATATACTTATTAAGCTCTGTTAACTTCTCTGTTTTATATACTTATTAATACTATAGCTTTATCCATTTTCAGAAATTTCAATGGCGTCTGATGATGCTAGCAAAAAGAAAGATATTGAGTCCATTCAAGTTCTAGACTATAATCTACTATCTACTTTTAGTTTTTGCTTGAAATATTTTATTGCTATTGATATTTTGGTTATTTATATATGCAATTAAATAATTTAATTTTTTGGTATCACTTCAAAATGGCGAGCGCCTCGCCGCCTGGCAAGGCAGTCCCTTGTTGCCTTTCCCCGTCCAAAACACTGCTTTTAGACAACAATATTTAAATGTAATTACTAATGGAACCCAGCTTGTTTGGGACTGAGGTGTAGTTGTTGTAGTGATGGAAAAGGGAATATGGTGCTTGTATTGCAGACACCATGATTGTCTACTTTTCCTGGAAAGGCATTTCTCACCTATGTTATATTTCATTATTGAATTCACAAATTTAAATTCTGCATGTGCTAGTATTAAAGTTACTCGAGATAAAATAACAATTGAATAGGATTTTTTGAACAGTGTGACCAGCCATTGTGTTGTTGAACTTCTGATGATAAGTGTGATTTGGCTTTGTGGGTGGATGCCCAACTAGAAAGTAGCACCAACTTAAGATAGCTAACTATGCCTTGATCAAGTAACTAATAAGGAATGAGTAAAATTGTTTTGTTACGGTGGAAGCAGAAATAAAAAGGTACGAGTAAAATTGTTCCACACTCCTAACATGCTAAAGTGATTCAGTTCTGGAGTGCTCTACTCTCCTTTGTTTCAATTGACAGTATATTTGCAACCCTCCTGATGTTGTGAACTCCCACATCTATTGTGTGGATTAAAGATCCTATGATGTCTCTTCCTTTTTTCTTATTTGTCCTTTATGTTTTGTGAGTCGTGGTTTCTTTGCTGTGAATTATTGGCAAGTGGTGATTTTGTGGAACTCTCTCTTTCTATGAATTTGTGAATCTAGAAAAATCATAACTAATTGTACTCGTTTGTTAATTTGATGGTTATTACTAATTAGCTTGAGATTGTTGTCTTAAATTCAGAACCCATAAGTCCCAAATCCTGGTTCCGTCTCTGTTATGGATAGATCACACACTGAGATCTATGATTCTGTTATGAAATTATTAGGAGATTAACTAGAGAACAATTTAACTTTTCTGGGCTATTAGATTCTGTTTTATTCCTATTTGGGTGCTCATTATCTTTGGAATTTTATTTAACAGCTTTTAGTATAATGACTGGTAATATCTAAATTCATTAAAACTAAAATGAAGATGGAGCAAGATAGTTGCACTAGAGATACATGTGATGTTGCAACGCAACAAAAGTTGTTAATTTGAAGCAAACAGTTAGTACTTTGTCCCATATTATGTGAAGGTATTACTATTTGGGAGTCAAATAATCTTTCTTCTCTGCAGAAAAAGAAGAAGCAGAAATAGGCACTGAAACCCGGAAGCCAGACCTGTGTTTGTGATTAGAGCGACCGGTGGCTGTATCACAGCAAACTGAGCAAAGCCAACTGAGACCGAGAGGATGAAGAATATAGAGAGTGTATCTACACAAGTGTGCAAAATCATTCACATACCTGAAAAGCCATCCTTTCTTCCTCACCTCCAACCCACAGTTAACGTGCTTGCTTCTGTCATTGAACCCAAAGATGCCAATACTCTAGTCAGAAAGCTGAATCAGATTGCACCACTGGAAAAATTGCAGCATGTGAAGCGTGTGCGGAAGAAGTGCATTGATGGGGGCAAACCTCAATTATCTCTGCTTTTATGTATGACTTTTGGAAATGATGGTGAGGATGATCGCATGCCATACGAGATTTTTGAACTTGTCAAATCATACCAGTTGAGTACTTTCATCACAAAAGTTTGCAAATATGCTGCAACATCTAAAGAAGAATGGGATGAACAGTGCAAGCTCTGGCCTACTTCGTATCATCCGCCAACCTACAACATCAGCGGCATAACTGGATTTAGTGAAGAGGAGTCACAATCAGTTTTCGGTTTCATGAGACATACCATTAATTTGGCAGCATCTTCTATTGGTCAGGTGGTCAATGCTGCTGTTATTGTAGATCCTTCAACTAAGCAGGTCATTGCAAGTGCTTGTGATCAGGTAATATCCTCAGCCAGTCTTGCAAATGAGGTCAGCAAGGAAGGTAGCTGCTCTAACTATCTAGAAAACCTCAAATCCTCTAATTTGGAAAACCAGCAAACGTCACTTTTGGACAGTTCAATTGGTGAATTTAAACATATAACTAATAATATTGCTTGTGTACATCCTTGGCAATGGGCACTGCAAAGCTCTGGTTGCTGGCATCCTTTGCGGCATGCGGCTATTGTAGCGATTGAATATTCTGCTGCCAGGGATCTACAACTTTTTCCTGATTACAAAGCTCCATCTCCTTTGAAAAGACAGAAGATCAAGGAGTCTGACTTCCAAAGCAATGGCCATAGTTATCAATTGCTCAGACCTTATCTATGTACTGGATATGACATTTATTTGGCCTGGGAGCCATGTGCGATGTGCGCAATGGCGCTTGTCCATCAAAGAGTTAGACGGATATTTTTTTCTTCCCCAAATTCCAGTGCTGGTGCACTAGGAAGTATTCACAGACTGCAAGGGGAGCGGAGCTTAAATCACCATTATGCTGTTTTCAGGGTCGTGCTGCCTGAGGAGGTGTTCAGGAATACAGTTGTAGATGTAAAGACTTCTGGAATTGGTTGAAGAAAACACTAATCTGCTTCACCGCCCAGGTCATCATCACGAACCATCCTACTCAGATTGGAAATGGATATTCACGAATGCTCGACTGCCACACTTCCCACATACCTGTCAAGTTCGCTGAGATCTTGACCAAGATTGACAGGCGTTCAGGTAAGGAACTGGAGAAGGAGCCGAAGTTCTTGAAGAATGGTGAAGGTGGTACGGTTAAAATGATTCCCACCAAGTATTGGTTGTTGAGACCTTTGCTGAGTACCCACCATTGGCTCGTTTTGCCGTGAGAGACATGAGGCATACTGTTGCTGTCGGTGCTGTCAAGAATGTTGACAAGGAGGACCCAACTGGTGTCAAGGTTAGCAAGGCTGCCCAGAAGAAGAGAAAGTGGTCAGTGCAGTGTAATGCTGGTGTTCCATTGTCATCAAGTGTGCTATCTAGACTCTGTTTTATTTACTTCTGCTACAGTTTGGTCTTTGATTTACCTTTTAGGTTCTAGTTCTCTGCCTTGTATGTCATGTAACCATTCTCTGAACTGGGTACTTGACAGGCGGTGGCGAGCATGATTTGGAGTCTGTTTTCTTTCTGTTGAGGTGCCTTGGTTTGCCATGGCGGCTCAGGATTGAATAGTATTCTGATGGTTCTGAAATGGATGATTTAAACATTTATATGTGCAACAATATGTTGGCCAAATTTGCCTGTAGAAAACCAGTTTCATAGAGCCAAGAAGAAGATTGTGGAAGGACAATAACATTGTGCTTTGTGTTCGAAGTTTTTAAAACGGAAATAATATGATTGATTGAGAACTAGTAATTTTTCAAACAGAAATAATATCTGGGCAAAACTATTCTTAGTTAAAACACGAAATACTTGTTCTTTCAGTTCGAAGTTTTTGAGTTTGACAAATTGAACAATTGTGTTGGAGTTTGAAAATGCCCAGGGTTTAAAATTATAAAGGTTTTTCAGCATTTTTTTTTTGATTTGAAATGGTCTTAATACATTCAACTAATTTGATTACCTTCAAATTATTTGAAATTTACGAAGTATTGATTTGGAATGGCCTTAATACGTTCAACTATTTAATTTGCTCATTAGCTTCAAATTATTTGAAATTTATGAAGTTCTTGATTTAGAATAACCTTAATACATTCAGCTAATTTGATCATTTCAAATTATTTGAAATTTGTCAAGTTCTTGATTTGGAATAACCTTAACGCATTCAACTAATTTGGTTATTAGCTTCCAATCATTTTAAATTTATGAAGTCTTGAATTGGAGTGGTTGGAATAAGCTTAATTAATTTGATTAATAACTTCAAACTATTTTAAATTTTATACATGGAGTTTTTTTATTTGAAGTGACCTTAATACATTCAACTAATTTGATCATTAATTAGCTTCAAATTACTTGAAATCTATGAATTTCTAGATTTGGGATGACCTAATACACTCAGCTAATTTGATCATTAGCTTCAAATTATTTAAAATTTACGAAATTTTTGATTCGGGATGACCTTAATATATCCAACTAATTTGATCATTAACTTCAAATTATTTAAAATTTATGACGTTCTGGATTTGGAATGACCGCAATATGTTTAGCTAATTTGATCATTAGCTTCAAATTATTTGAAATTATGAAGTCTTGATTTGACATGGCCTTAATACATTTAACTAATTTGACCATTAGCTTCAAATTATTTGAAATTATGAAGTCATGATTTGGAATGGCCTCAATACGTTTAACTAATTTGATCGTTAGCTTCAAATTATTTGAAAATTTATATAGTCTTGGTATAGAACGACCTTATTACGTTTAACTAATTTGATCAATAACTTCAAATTATTTGAAATTTATACATCTTGATTTGGAATGATCTTAGTACATCAACTAATTTGATCATCAACTTCAAATTATTTGAAATTTACGAAATTCTTGATTTGAAATGACCTTAATGCTTCAAATTATTTAAAATTTACAAAGTTCCTGATTTGAAATGACCTTAATATGTTCAACTAATTTGACCATTAATTTCAAATTATTTAAATTTGTAAAGATTTTTATTTGCAATGATCTTAATACGTTCAAATACTTTGATCATTAACTTCAAATTATTTAATTAACTTCAAATTATTTAAAATTTGTGAAGTTTTTAATTTGGACATACCATAATACATTCAACTAACTTAAGCATAAGCTTAGATACGTAGTACTAATTAATATATTTACTTTTTCCAATCAATATTTCACTGATTTTCCAATACATTTTGACTTCATCAGTAGAAAAAAAGAAAACGAGAAATGAAGCAGATACTACAGCTAAAAGAAAATAAATTAGTTTTATATATTTATTTATGTAATTAGTTCATTTATTAGTTTTAGTAGACAGAAGTTAATTTTAGGCTTAATACATAAGCGGCCTCTTGAATTTGCACGCCTTTTCTGTTTAGACACTATAATAAGACCTTCTTCCTATTGAACACTTTAATCTTAAGAAATTTATATTTATTTGACATAAAATGACAATCGAAAATGGGTATATCTCAAACACAAATACATAACAAATGTACCAATGAAATAATGACATGTGGCGATATCTATTTTTCAAAATTCTATTTAAATAATTTAAAAAGATTTAAAAATAATAATAATAATTTTTTTTTTAATGAACCCCTTCATCAGCTCTATTTCCCCTTGCGCCGGTGTAGTCAGCAGCTTCGGCACCGGCACCACCAGTAAACCATCACCCCACCCCTGTCTTCTTCTCCATCTAATTTTACATTTTTCATAGGCGTCAGCAATACACCATTGCCGCCCATCCAAGCTAAATTTTTATCCCCCTTTCATTCTAATAGCATCAAATTTTTTATCCACTGCCTTCATCTTCTTCCCAATAGTAATATTTTATCACAATTACAAAAACTAATATCAATTTTTTATCGAAAAAAATCAGTTTATATTTTTTTTCATCTAAATAAATGGAGTTTTGACGGAATATTTGAGATTTATAAAAAAGAAGAAAATACCAGAAGAAGAATTGGAGAGGGAAAGAAAAAGAGAGAGAGGTGGAGGGAGTGGAGTATGTGTGTATAGAGATGATGGAAAAGGTGGATGATGTGATTATGTGAATAGTTGCAGGGAAGGGAACACTGGCTCGGGAAGAAGACTGCCTTCTTTCTTTTTCTTTTGTTAATTTTTTTTTAAAGTTTAATTTAGGTATATAAGTTAGAGAAAATATATATATATTATTTTAAATTTTTTTACGCGCTTAAAGAGGATGAAAGACACATTTTTTGTCATGTTAGCATTTTGTGTCTACCAGTAGGTATTCAATAGGTACAAGAATAAGCTGAGGTGTCTAAGTGAAATATACAAACAACTTTAAGAAGCCGCATATGACTTTTACCTTAATTTTATTATCGCATGTTATGATGAGGTGATGATAAGTTGTTTTAATCTTTGTAATTTATTTGAATATATATCAGATTATAATCATATAATTATCAATTTCAAAATTGCACATTTAATTAAATACACAAAAAATTACTAACGATGTATCGTATATAAATCCATCTCTCTTTATATGTTCAATGCCAAAACTAATACCTGCAGTAGAAGAAGATGACGTATTTTTTAGCCTTGAATATAATCACAAAATCAAAAAAAGAAAAAAAGTAGAAAATATAAATTATCTAATCGTTCAAAAGTTGAATTACTTAAAAGTACTGTGGAATAATAAATATATATTAACACTAAATGGTACGAGTTAAAACTTTAAACATAGCGATATATTTTTTTAAATTAAGTGTTAATATTCATTATTATGAATTTTTATAGCGTAAATTTAGATTAATCAAAACGTAAATTTCACATATCAGATATAGCTACCAAGACAAAAAAGGAAAAAGTATAAAAGATAAGTTTATTGCTTCTCCAAGATTATTGCAATGCGATCACAACAAGATCATTTCAATTTAATTCTAAAATTGCTCTATTATTTCCTCTCCTTTTTTTTTTTTTGCATAAAAAATCATGTAGCAGTACGTTACCCGAATTGATACACGCTGTAAATATATTATTTTCGTGCAGTAATTTCTTTATGTAAAAAAAATAGTTCATTCATTAGTTCTAGCAGACATAAGTTAATTTTATTATCATACATTACGATAAATTCTGATAAGTTATTTTAAATTAAGTAATTTATTTAGATTTATTGCTATTAAATTATAAATGTGTTATTATTTATTTTATGTATAGACGCTTAATTAAATTCAAAAAAAATTACTTACGAATATATCGTCTATAAATCAATCTCTCTCTATATATACCTATAGGAGGTTGATGACCAAATTAACATCTGCATTAAAAGAAAGTATTGTGTTTTTTATCTAAAAAATATAACGGATAAAAATCTATCAACTCTAAGTTAACGATTTTGAATTTTAGCTGATAACATTTTCAATTCAGGAAATGAAAAACTATGAACATAACAGTTCTTTAAAAAGTATGTTAATATTTATTATAAAGCTAATATTCATTATAATGAATTTCACATTGTAGAAAACTCTATTATTGCACCGTATCTTTTAATGATGGCAAAAAAATAAAATTGATAAAGAAGTAGAAAAAATAAGTTGTTTGATGGTTTCGAAAGTTGAACCACTAATGAGTATAGTGGAATGATAAGAGTTTATCAGTAAGTTAAAGATTTCAAAAATGGACCTTGAAAGAAAAATATGCTAATATATATATATATATATATATATTAATCGAATCTAAATTTCAAACATTGAACATAGCCACAATTTTTTTTAAAAAAAGTAGAAAAAATAAGTTGCTTGATTGTTAAGAAAGTTGAATTACTAGCGGTGAAAGGATAAACATTTATTAATGTTAAATGTTTCAAATTTATGCTTGGAACATAACGCTTTTTCAAAGGTGCTAATATTCGTTATGTTGATTTCTTTAGCACAAATATGAATTAATTAGAACGTACATTTCAATCACCAAACGTAGCCACAAAATCAAAAAAAAATAATTAGAAAAGATAAGTGGTATGATTGCTACGAAAGTCGAACCACTAAAGAGTATGGTTAAATGATAAAGGGGAAATAGGGTTTTTTTTTATCTCTGAATTATTTCATAATTTCAGTTTTAGTCCATGTATTATTTGATTATGCATATTTAACATTTAATTATTTGAAGTGTGCGATTTTGGTCCTTGAAGTTAACAAAAATTAACTATTTAACAAAGTGATTATTTGAAAATACATAAATTAAAACAAATTGAAGGGTTGATGATTATAAATGCCTGAAAAATTATGTGTATTTCTAACACTTCAAGAAACGTTTTCATATAGAAATTTCTAGATTTGCCCTTCATTTTCAGAATTGGGTTTTTGGGTTGATTTCGGTCCGATTTTCAAAAATTATGATTTTGGTGTTGTTAGTTTCATAATTTGATTTTGAATCATTATTTGATTAGATCTTACGATTCGGAGCATCGCCAAAAGAAAAAGACTCAGATTTTGGAGTATTTTCGGATAAATTCAAGGCAAATAAAACTCTAAACCTTCGTAAGCTTTGTAGAACTTTGTATTCTTGTTACGTGATATGTGTATTGATGTGAATTGGATAATTGGATTGATTATGAATCATGAAAACACCTAAGGTTGATATCAATGATATAAAAAAGAAAATTTGATCTATGAATTGAGGTATTTGAATTAATTGACATTGTTGATTCGTTGTGGAGATTACACTGCTACTTGACTATGCAAACATGTGAAATATTCATTGTGGTTTGTGACTGTGATTGTGGTTATATATATATATATATAGGGATCGGGTGTCACGTTCTTACACAACTATTGCTTGGTTATGGGTCCCATGAGAGGACTCTGATTTGTTGTTGTTGAGAATGAAATTGTGACTAAATCATACTTATGAACTTGCTAATTGGTAATGTGTTTCATAGATGCATGTATTTACTCTTTTATAGTTGCTTGCATATGCTTGATCCTATCAGTACGTCATTGCTCTTTCCTTGTTGAGTACAAGACATCTTCAGGTGGCTGCTGACAGACCTCATCTAGGAGAACGGTGATCGTTGAATTCAAGGGTAAGCCAGCTCTTTCAGACTATTGTAGATTCCGTCTTAGCTTTTAGTCCACCCTTTTAGACATAGCCAGCATCTCTTAGACATATTCTTATGTTATTGTTCTTTGGATTGTATATCCTTACTCTTATACTTGATATATATAGTAGTTTTGGTACAATGACTTTCAGGTTCTATGCGTTTAACTTTCGCATGTTTGTTTTGACTATTATGCTTGACTTGAATTGAGAGTTTTATGGGGACTCAACTTAAAACATATATAAAAATTATTGCCACATCTTTTTGTGTTCATTTTTGTATTAGAATACTAGTTTGAGGTGTACTTTTGATTCTTCCATGAAAGGGATAGTGAACTGTCATAATCAGGTCAACAAACATAATCATAAAGTCGAAAAAGAAAGAAATCATAAAAATGAGTTGATTGATCGTTATAAAAGTTGAATCACTGAAGATTATGATTGTCTCATTGAGCCTTGAACATAACGTTTTTTTAACAGCTCCACTGTTGTTAATATTTTTCTTATATAAAAAATGTTAATATTATTAACTTTTTTTTAATACAAAAATCATCAATATTAATTCATTACAGTAAATTCTTATAGCGTGAATATAGATTAATTAGAACAACGAATATAGTCACAAAGTCAAAAAAGAAAAAAATCGTAATGTGTATTTTTTTAGAGAAAAAGAATTAATATACCTCAAACTATCACAAATGATATGTCAATATCCTCCGTTATACTTTAAGATTATATATACCCTTACCATTAATCTTTTGGATTGTGTATACCCCTAAGACGAACGGATGAACACGTGACTTCATCTAAATAATTTATCCAATTTTTATTTCCAAAATTAAATAAATCCACCCATCTTCCACCCACCAATCCATCCAATGACCCAGTTAAATATCATGGAATTTATTTTAATTTTTTTTTAAAAAAACTATATCTCCATCAAAGCATAACTCAAAATCTATTAAATCAAACAAAAGAAGAAATATTCTTCAATACATTTCCATTTACGGTCATTCATCAAATCTCACTAAAACAAAAGCTCCCTTCAAATAGCACGTGCTTTCAATGAAAAATAAGAGACCCTATTTCAATTTTTTATTCGAATTCACTTATTATTAAAAGGGATTGAAAATGCTATCACCATTGAAGGACAAATCTCCAAGCTTAAAAGTGGATCTATAATTGAATCGAAAATTTCAAACTCAAATTGATTTATGTTGGTTTTAGCATTTAAATATTAATTTTGAGTGATATCGATTTGCACACCATACAATTCTCTCTTTAGTGTGCATCTTTGAATTTGCACACCAATGGTAGTTTACTCCTTTCTTTATCATCTTTAATTAGTGCATATGTTGTTTTTCTTTATCATTTTTAGTTAGTGCAATATTACTCATTTCATTATGTGTTTTTTAAACCTAATTATCACTAGTAAGTGGTGCACTAAATGATAATGATGACATTTCATTATTTTTTCATCTTTTGAATGCTTTCCTCTCATATAAATAGAGAGGTCTTCTTTGTTTTGAAACAGAAGAAAACATTCAGTGCATTAAGTTTGTCAAAAAAGAGAGTTCTTATTAGTTGAAGGAATGCGTTCTTTTTTGTGGAACTTTAAACTCAACTCTTGTCCAGAGTTTGTTGAGTTACATTTTGTGATAAGACTGATGTATCCTGGAGGAGATAAGTCAAGAGAACTGCTGCTGGAATGGTGAAAAAATTTATTGCAGTGGGCTTGAATGATACAAAGATATCCCGCCTCAGCCAAGAAGTGAATTTATTTTCTTCATTATATTTTTCAATTGTAATTTGTAATCTTGTAATTTCACTGACAATTTATTATTGTTGAAAGGGATTGAAAATACTACCATCATTGACGGATAAAGCTTGAAGATTTCAAGTGGGTCTGCAATCGAACAAAAAATGTCTAATTCAAATCGATTTGTTGTTGTAGTTGGAAAGTTTTTGATTTTGTATGGTTGAAAATAATTATGAAATAGATTTTGATCTTGGTGCGCTGTTATTGTCTGAATCTTTGGGAGGATGCATGCAGTGGCTTCACTTTAGAAGATTTTTTTTGGTCAGCAAGGGATCAATGGGATAACAAAAAAGAAGAAAGCGTTATTTTCTTTTGGTTGTGGGTCAGGTGGACTTAAAATAGAAAAGACAGTGAATTTTTTAATTTTTGGTAAAAAATTAAATAAAATCAAAATATTGAGATGAAATCACATGTCCATTCGTTAGCTTTAAGGGTATACACAATCCAAAAGATTGACGGAAAAGATATATAAAACCTTAACGTATAATGAAGGATATTGACCTATCATTTGTGATAGTTCGACGATATATCTGTCCTTTTTCCATAAAAGATAAGTTGATTGATTGTTATGAAAGTTAAATTACTAAAGAATATGTCTGTCTCATTGGATCTTGAACGTAACAATTTTTTAAAAAGAGATGCCACTCGTTGATGTTTTTTTAAAACAAGCGCAATATTATTAATAACATTTTAAAAGAAAAGTGTCAATATTGATCATTACAGTAGATTTTTATGGTGTGAATATAGATTAATCATAACGATGAACAGAGTCAAAAAAAATAAATTATAAAAAATAAATTGACTAATTGTTATGAAGGTTGAATTACTAATGAACATGACTGTCTTGTAGAGTGAATATAACAATTTTTTTAAAAATGTAACAATAGTTTAAAACAAGCGCCAATATTATTAACGGTTGTTTTTAAAAAAACACTTACACCAACTCATTACAATAGATTTATATAGCTCAAATATAGATTAATCAGAAGAACGAATATAGTCACAAAGTCAAAAAAGGAAAAAACATAAGATATAAATTGACTGATTGTTATTAAAATTGTATCACTAAAGAATATAACTGTCTTGTTAATCCTGGAACGTAACGGTTTCTCTTAAGAAAGCGTCACTATTGTTAATGATTTATAGTATCAACACGATTCATTACAGTCGATTTTAATAGCGCGAATATAGATTAATCAGAATAATGAACATAGCCACAAAGTAAAAAAAAAATCATAAAAATAAATTGACTGATTGTTACGAAAGTTGAATCACTAAAGAATATGACTACCTCATTGAGCCTTGAACATGATATTCTCTTTTTTTAAAAAGCGTAATTATCGTTAATGATTTTTCAAAAAAATAAACGTCAATATTATTAATATTTTTTTAAAAAAAAAACACCAACATCAATTCATTATAATAGATTTTTTATAGCGCGAATATAAAATAATCAGAACAACGAACATAATCGCAAAATCAAAAAAGAAAATATCATAAAAAAATAAAGTGACTGATTGTTACTAGAGTTGAATTACTAAAGAATATGACAAAGTGGCAAAACGTTTACTAATGTAAAGTGTCTCGTTGAATTTTGAATATAACAACAACAACATACCCAGTGAAATCTCACAAGTAAGGTCTTGGGAGGGTAGAATGTACGCAGACTTTATCACTACCCTCCGCATAACCCTCAAATCCAACCACTCGCACCTCCTAACTGGGGTGTCGACACCTCTCCTTTGCACATGCCCAAACCATCTCAGTTTTGCTTCTCTCATCTTGTCGACTACAAATGTCACTCCCACCTTCTCCCGAATAACCTCATTCCTGATCTTATCACTCCTAGTGTGTCCACACATCCATTTCAGCATCCTCATCTCCATAATATGCATCTTCTGAACATAAGAGTTCTTTACTGGTCAGCATTTCACTTCATATAACAACGCTGGTCTAACCACCATTCCATAGAACTTACCTTTAAGTTTAGGTGGTAATTTCTTATCACACAGGACTCCAGAGGCTAGCCTCCATTTCAACCATGCTGCCTCAATGCGATGCGTGACATCATCATTGATGTCCCCATTACTCTGGATGATAGATCCAAGATATTTAAAGCTTTCTGTCTTAGGGATAGGTTGGGTGGCAAGCCTCACTTCCCTGCCCTCTTCATTCATCGTAACATTAAATTTGCACTCCATGTATTATGTTTTGGTCCTACTCAATTTGAATCCTTTGGACTCAAGCGTTTGTCTACAAACCTCCAACCTATTATTAACTCTGTCCCGAGTCTCATTAATCAAAACTATGTCGTCCGCAAATAGAATACACCATGAAACCTCCTCCTGAATAGACCGTATCAGCTCATCCATCACCAAGGCAAAAAAAAAGGGCTCAGCATAGATCCCTGTGCAGTCCCACCTCAATAGGAAAATTCTCTGAGTTACCTCCCACCGTCCTAACCCAAGTCTTAGCTCTAGCATACACGTCCTTTATCGCCCTAATATACACAATCGGGATACTTTTAGCCTTCAGACACCTCTAAAGAACATCCCTTGGAACTTTATCATAAGCCTTTTCAAGGTCAATGAACACCATATGGAGATCCCTTTTTCTTTCTCTAAATTTCTTCACCAGTCTCCGCATAAAATGGATTGCTTCAGTAGTCGACCACCCCGGCATGAATTTGAATTGATTCTCTGAGATTGACACCCCTCTCCTCACCCTTATCTCCATCACTCACTCCCAAATCTTCATTGTATGGCTTAGTAGTTTGATCCCCCTGTAATTATTACGTTTTGGATATCACCCTTGTTCTTGTATAATAGAACCATAATACTCCACCTCCATTCATCAGGCATCTTAGCAGTCCTTAAAATAACATTAAACAACTTAGTCAATCACTCCAAACCTGCCTTGTTAGTGCTCTTCCAAAAGTCCATCGGAATCTCATCGGGCCGATCGCTCTCCCTCTCTTCATCCTGCTAATAGCACGTCTAACCTTCTCAACCTTAAAATACCTGCAGTACCCAAAGTCTCGAAGTCTATGAGAATACGCCAAATCACCCAGTATAATGTATCTGTTTCCTTTTTCATTTAGGAGTCTATGGAAATAAGTTTTTCATCTTTGCTTGATAGAGGTCTCATCTACTAACACTTCACCTTCCTCGTCGTTGATGCACTTTTCTAGATCCAGATCGCATGATTTTATCTCTCTCATTTTGGCTAGCCTATACAATCTCTTATCCCCACTTTTTTCCCCTAACTCGACATACAAACGTTCAAAAGCTACGGTCTTAGCACTTGTGATCGTCGACTTCGCTTCTGTCTATGCCTTCCTATAAATATCTTTAAGCCTATTCTTCTTCTCCTCATCCACGCACTCCAACCACTCCGTATAGGTAACCTTCTTGGCTTTCACTTTGCCTTGTACTTCTCCATTCCACCACCAATCTCCTTGACGACCACCAAAGATTCCTCTCGATACCCTAAGAACCTCGATAGCTTCTTTTCTAATGCAACCAGCTGTCATGTCCCATATGTTGTTCACATCCCCGCTACTACTCCAGGCCCTAACTATTTAACTTCTCTCCCATCTCCCAAGAAAAGACGGGAGTTAAGCCCTCTCATCTAATCCTCGGTCGATCATGAAGGGTTTTGTTTCTCTTGTCCCTCTTAATCTCCAAGTCCATCATCAAAGCTTATGTTGGGTGGTAATATTTTCACTTGGAATAACCTTGAAATCCTTACAAAGGCCTCTATCACCCTTTCGGAGGAGTAAGTATTCAATCTAAGTCCTAGCTACCGTGCTACTAAAGGTGACCAATTGATAATCCCCCTTCAAAAAACATGAATTAGAAATAACTAACTCAAAAGCTTTGGCAAATTCCAAGAGAGAAACCCCGCCACCATTCCTTTCCCTAAAACTAAAGCCTCCATGGACATCATCAAAACCATTAGAAGTTGTACCGATATGACCATTGAAATCTCCACCAATGAAAATCTCTTCGGTACTAGGTATACCTCTCCCTACTTCATCCAAATCCTCCCAAAAGAGCTTTTTGACTTCTTCATCAAGACCCACATGGGATGCATATGCACTAACAACGTTCACGATAAGCTTGCCTATAACTAGCTTAATAAACATCATCCTATCACTGATCCTCTTAACCTCTACCACACACTCCCTAAGATTTGTATCGACTAGAATACCTATTTCATTCCTATCTCTTGAGCCTCCTGAGTATCATAATTTGAATCCGTCCACATTTCAAGTTTTGGAACCTACCCATCTAATCTCCTGAACACAGGCTATATTAATCTTTCTCCTCTTAAGACTCTTCACTAGCTCTATGGACTTTTTTATAAGCGGCCCTATGTTCCACGATCCTACTCTCAACTTACGAAAACTCGTCTCCCTCTTACCACTATAACGATTTTCTTTAAAAAAGCGCCACTATTGTTGATGGATTATTTTTTAAAAAAAAGCACCAACATAGCTTCTTACAGTAGATTTTATAGCTCAAATGTAGATTAATCAGGAAAATAAAACATAATCACAAAGTTAAAAAAAGATGAAAAAATCATTAAAAAATAAGTTAATTGATTGTTATTAAAGTTGAAGTTGAATTACTAAAGAATATGGCAGAATGACAACATGTATAAATGTTAAGAGTCTCGTTGAGCCTTGAACGTAATATTTTTCTTTTTAAAATGTCACAATTGATAATGACTTTAAAAAAAAGCGCCAATTTTATAACGATCTTTTAAACAAAGCACCAATAGCATTTGTTATAATACATGCCCATAGCGCGAATATAAATTAAATAGTCACAAAAATAAAAAAATAATAATAATAAAAAAATATGTTGACTGATTGTTACTAAAGTTGAATTGTTATAAAATATGGTAGAATGACAAAACGTGTGTTAACGTAAATTGTTTCGTTGACCTTAAACGTAATATTTTTTTAAAAAGAAGTGCCACTATTATTAACAATTTTTTAAAATAAACACTAATGTTATTAGCGCTTTTATTAAAAAAAACCTAACATCAGTTCATTATAGTAAATTTTTACGGCGCGAATATAGATTAATTAGAACATCAAACGTAGACACAGAGCCAAAAAGGAAAAAAAATCATAAAAATAAGTTGAGTGATTGTTACTAAAGTTGAATTACTAGAGAATGACAAAATGTATTAACGTTAAGTGTCTCGTTGAACTTTGAACATAACATTTTTTTTCAAAAAATGTCACTATTGTTAACGACGTTTAAAAAAAAAGCGCCAATTTTATTAACGATCTTTTAGAAAAGGCACCAGTATTGTTCGTTATAATAAATGTCTATAGCGCGAATATAGATTAATCAAAATATGAACATAATCACAAAAAGAAAAAAGAAAAATTATAAAAAATATGTTAACTGATTGTTACTAAAGTTAAATTATTATAAAATATGGCAGAATGACAAAATGTTTATTAACGTAAAGTGTCTCGTTGACCTTAAAGGTAACAAATTTTTAAAAAGAAGCACCACTATTATTAATGATTTTTTTAGAACAAACACTAATGTTATTAGCACTTTTATAAAAAAAATCACTAACATCGGTTCATTACACTAGATTTTTATAGCGCTACTATAGATTAATCAGAACATCAAACATAAACACAAAGAACAAAAAGAAAAAAAAATCATATAAAATAAGTTAGACTGATTGTTACTAACGTTGAATTACTAACGAACGTTATGTGTCTTATTGAGCCTTTAACATATATATTTTTTTAAAAAAATGTCACTAGCATTAATGACTTTTTTTTAAAAAAAGCGCCAATATTATTAGCAATCTTTTAAAAAAATTACCAATATTATTCGTTATAATAGATGTCTATAGCGCGAATATAGATTAATCAGAACAAGAACATAGTCACAAAGTCAAAAAAAATAAATTGTACTCTCTTAGTTTCTTTTTAATTGTTATTGTTTTCTTTTTGAGAGTCAACGATATAAACTTTGACTAGCATTTGAAGATGTATTTTTTAATCATATTGATATGAAGAAAATTGCAACTTATATTTTCTTTTTTGTAGTTTTTGAATATCTACTTTTTATTTGAAAATATCAAAGTAATGTAATCTAATTTAGCTTTGAAAGTTAGTCAATTTGACTCTCAAAAAGCACAACATGACAACTAAGAAGAAAGGAATGAAGTATAAGATATGTTGACTGATTGTTACTAAAGTTGAATTACTAAAGAATATGGTATAAACACAAAATATTTATTAGCGTAAAGTGTTTCATTAAACCTTGAACGTAACGATTTTTTAATAAGAAGCGCCACTATTGTTAATGGTTTTTTTAAAAAACAAACACTAATGTTATAACCACTTTTATTAAAAAAACACTAACATTTGTTCATTACAATAGATTTTTGTAGCACGAATATAGATTAGTCAGAATATCACACGTAGACACAAAGCCGGAAAGAAAAATCATAAAAAATAAGTTGCCTAATTGTTACTAAAGTTGAATTTTATGGCAGAATGAGAAAATGTATTAACGTTAAGTGTGTCGTTGAGCCTTGAAAATATCAAAGTAATGTAATCTAATTTAGCTTTGGAAGTTAGTCAATTTGACTCTCAAAAAGCACAACATGACAACTAAGAAGAAAGGAATGAAGTATAAGATATGTTGACTGATTGTTACTAAAGTTGAATTACTAAAGAATATGGTATAAACACAAAACATTTATTAGCGTAAAGTGTTTCATTAAACCTTGAACGTAACGATTTTTTAATAAGAAGCGCCACTATTGTTAATGTTTTTTTTAAAAAACAAACACTAATGTTATAATCGCTTTTATTAAAAAAACACTAACATTTGTTCATTACAATAGATTTTTGTAGCGCGAATATAGATTAGTCAGAATATCACACGTAGACACAAAGCCGGAAAGAAAAATCATAAAAAATAAGTTGCCTAATTGTTACTAAAGTTGAATTTTATGGCAGAATGAGAAAATGTATTAACGTTAAGTGTGTCGTTGAGCCTTGAAAATATCAAAGTAATGTAATCTAATTTAGCTTTGAAAGTTAGTCAATTTGACTCTCAAAAAGCACAACATGACAACTAAGAAGAAAGGAATGAAGTATAAGATATGTTGACTGATTGTTACTAAAGTTGAATTACTAAAGAATATGGTATAAACACAAAACATTTATTAGCGTAAAGTGTTTCATTAAACCTTGAACGTAACGATTTTTTAATAAGAAGCGCCACTATTGTTAATGTTTTTTTTAAAAAACAAACACTAATGTTATAACCACTTTTATTAAAAAAACACTAACATTTGTTCATTACAATAGATTTTTGTAGCGCGAATATAGATTAGTCAGAATATCACACGTAGACACAAAGCCGGAAAGAAAAATCATAAAAAATAAGTTGCCTAATTGTTACTAAAGTTGAATTTTATGGCAGAATGAGAAAATGTATTAACGTTAAGTGTGTCGTTGAGCCTTGAAAATATCAAAGTAATGTAATCTAATTTAGCTTTGAAAGTTAGTCAATTTGACTCTCAAAAAGCACAACATGACAACTAAGAAGAAAGGAATGAAGTATAAGATATGTTGACTGATTGTTACTAAAGTTGAATTACTAAAGAATATGGTATAAACACAAAACATTTATTAGCGTAAAGTGTTTCATTAAACCTTGAACGTAACGATTTTTTAATAAGAAGCGCCACTATTGTTAATGTTTTTTTAAAAAACAAACACTAATGTTATAACCACTTTTATTAAAAAGACACTAACATTTGTTCATTACAATAGATTTTTGTAGCGCGAATATAGATTAGTCAGAATATCACACGTAGACACAAAGCCGGAAAGAAAAATCATAAAAAATAAGTTGCCTAATTGTTACTAAAGTTGAATTTTATGGCAGAATGAGAAAATGTATTAACGTTAAGTGTGTCGTTGAGCCTTGAAAATATCAAAGTAATGTAATCTAATTTAGCTTTGAAAGTTAGTCAATTTGACTCTCAAAAAACACAACATGACAACTAAGAAGAAAGGAATGAAGTATAAGATATGTTGACTGATTGTTACTAAAGTTGAATTACTAAAGAATATGGTATAAACACAAAACATTTATTAGCGTAAAGTGTTTCATTAAACCTTGAACGTAACGATTTTTTAATAAGAAGCGCCACTATTGTTAATGTTTTTTTTTAAAAAAACAAACACTAATGTTATAACCGCTTTTATTAAAAAAACACTAACATTTGTTCATTACAATAAATTTTTGTAGTGCGAATATAGATTAGTCAGAATATCACACGTAGACACAAAGCCGGAAAGAAAAATCATAAAAAATAAGTTGCCTAATTGTTACTAAAGTTGAATTTTATGGCAGAATGAGAAAATGTATTAACGTTAAGTGTGTCGTTGAGCCTTGAAAATATCAAAGTAATGTAATCTAATTTAGCTTTGAAAGTTAGTCAATTTGACTCTCAAAAAGCACAACATGACAACTAAGAAGAAAGGAATGAAGTATAAGATATGTTGACTGATTGTTACTAAAGTTGAATTACTAAAGAATATGGTATAAACACAAAACATTTATTAGCGTAAAGTGTTTCATTAAACCTTGAACGTAACGATTTTTTAATAAGAAGCGCCACTATTGTTAATGTTTTTTTTAAAAAACAAACACTAATGTTATAACCACTTTTATTAAAAAAACACTAACATTTGTTCATTACAATAGATTTTTGTAGCGCGAATATAGATTAGTCAGAACATCACACGTAGACACAAAGCCGGAAAGAAAAATCATAAAAAATAAGTTGCCTAATTGTTACTAAAGTTGAATTTTATGGCAGAATGAGAAAATGTATTAACGTTAAGTGTGTCGTTGAGCCTTGAACGTAATATTTTTTTTAAAATGTCACTATTGTTAACGAATTTTCAAAAAAAAACCGTTAATTTTATTAATGATCTTTTAAAAAATGCACTGATATCGTTCGTTATAATAAATGTTTATTGCGCGAACATAGATTAAGCAGAATAAGAACATATTCACAAAGTCAAAAAAGAAAAAAAATTATAAATGATACGTTGACTGATTGTTACTAAAGTTAAATTACTAAAGAATATAACAGAATAACAAAACGTTTATTAACGTAAAGTATCTCGCTGAAACTTAATCATAACGATTTTTTAAAAAGAAGCGCGACTATTATTAACGATTTTTTAAAACAAGCACCAATGTTATTAGCCCTTTTATAAAAAAAAAAAACACTAACATGGGTTCATTACGATAAATTTTTATAACGCTAATATAGGTTGATGAGAACATTGAACATAGACACTTCCAAAAAAGGGAAAAATTGTGACAATCGGCCGATGAGCTCGCCACATCACAAGTCAGAAATCCAGCTAGGAGCAGACATATCAAACAAAAAATTTTAAGGTAATTAGAGTAAACCCCCACCCCCACATATCCACTATATATATATATATTCGGTTTTCCTTTTTCCTTTGACATTTACTGTTCGAAAGTTGAGAAAAACAACTGTAAGTAGTAATAGAAAAGGCTCTTTTTATTAATTTTAATGTTGTTTCCTTTGTGAATTCTGAGTGGTTTTAATTTGATATAACATTTGTTTATTGAAGGGAATCGATCGAGAAGTGGAAACATTGACTAGCGATCGTTACTCTCTGGTATGTCAGCTCTTAATCTGCTAAGCGCCATTTTCACTTGAATTTTTATTAATTATTTGTGCATTTATTTGTTGTAAAACTTCCATTAATTTATTAATTAATTAATCAACTTCTTTCTGTGGGATCCCAAAATGAGCATATGTAGTTATGGACTATTCTGGAACTGTGTGTCTCTGTGTGTGGATTTTCAATTGGTCCACACAGAATCTGAAGCTTTTGTATTTACTTTATACATAGAAAATAATATTCTAAAAGTCTTTTTTTAACTTCTAGCCTATGAGTGAGTTTATAATAATTTTTATAAAAGGTTATGCACTTTTTTGTTGATCTGTAAAGTCAACAGAGTCTTTTTTTCTTCTGATTTTATTGGTTTCTTGCAGTTTTATTTTGTAAGGTATTGAAAAGTCCACCTTTTTTTAGTTTCTTTTTTGGATCTTATTATCATCACTTTTCTTGTAGTATATATATATATTTAGCCCCAAACCTTTCGTTTTCCTCTTTTATGGTAGTGATCCCACTGTTTTTACAATGACAGCTATAGGGGTCATAACTCAAAAACCCATATCTCTTGATTGAATGAAATACTCCTAGGGTTTCCTTTTCATTACTTAGGCCAACCCATTTCTCTCTCTCATTTGCTCAAAGAGTAGTAGAGGGGAAGGTGCAATAAGGGTTCTTGGTTGTCTTATACCAACCCCCTTTGCTTCTTCTTTAATTTTGTGGGTTTGGGTTGTTGAGTTTTATGTTCATCTCTAATCTTGGTCTAAAATACATTTTTGGGGGGTGTATAAATATGAAAAGTTTCTTGGAAGTGTTGATGGGAAAGTTGAGATCTTGAAAGTGATTGAAAAGAGAGTTCTGAGTCTTTTTCATACCAAAGTTTTGATTTTTATTTTGTTTTTTAGTAACAAGAGAGAGTGCGGGGTGGGGGGGGTGGGGGGGTTCAGTTTGGATGAATTTTGGAGGCTTCATTGGCAGTAGAAGGAGAGGAAACGGCGGTGCCGGTTGTGGTTCTGGGGTTTCAAGATTGGTGACTGATAGTTCATACGAAGCCATGCCTAGTGCCACTATTGCTCAGTCACAACTTATCACATCATCTTTACCTCGTTCAATGTTTAACTCTTCCCCATTATCACTTGCTCTTGTAGGCATCCCCTAAAAGTATTTTTTTGGTGTGTGTGTATGTTTTGGTTACTTGGAATTAATAGTGGAATTGATGTATTTGGGTTAATTTGCAGAAACCGAAGATGGAAGGTGCTGGTGACATGAATTATAATGCTGCTGCAATGGGAAGGACTTCCAGAGACGATGATTATGAGAGCAGGTCTGGCAGTGAGAACTTAGAAGGGGTTGGATCGGGCGATGAAATGGAAACTCACATTGGTAACTCATCGGGATCGAAAAGAAGATACAATAGGCACACCCCATACCAGATTCAAGAACTTGAAGCGTATGTGTTATACCACTTCATATTGTTATCTTCATAGTTTGTTTGGACTATTTCTGATTTTTTTTTTATCTGTCTTGTGTTGACAGTTCTTTTAAGGAGAATCCACACCCTGATGAGAAAGCAAGACTAGAGCTTGGTAAGAGATTGACATTGGCAAGCAAGCAGGTGAAATTCTGGTTCCAAAACAGGAGAACCCAAATGAAGGTAAATGCCACCACATTGACATTATTTTTCTTAAATTCATTCTACCTTGTGTGAGATTTGTCTCATAGATTGTATATAAGTGAAAAACCTACAATTGTTTCAGACCCAGATGGAACGCCATGAGAATTCAATGTTGAAACAAGAAAACGACAAGCTCCGCATTGAGAACATAGCAATGAGGGAAGCGATGCGAAGCCCAGCTTGCCCCCAATGTGGTAGTCAGGCAATTCTTGGTGAAATACACATCGAAGAACATCATTTGAAGATTGAGAATGCCCGGCTGAGAGATGAATACAATAGGCTCTGTGTTGTGGCGAACAAGTTTTTAGGCAGGCCTTTGGAATCTTTCCATGCTTCAATGCCAGCTGGAATGGCTAATGCAGGTTTGGACCTTGCTGTGGGAAGAAACGGCTTTGGTGTTATGAACTCTGTTGACACTGCATTGCCAATGGGACTTACTTTTGGCAATAACTTCTCAAGTGCTCTACCAGCGATTTTACCTAGGCCCACCCAGAACATGGCTGGTGTAGATGCATCCTATGATAAGAACATGTTAATGGAGCTTGCTTTTGTTTCCATGAATGAGCTGATTAAGCTGGCCGATATGGGTGGTCCTATGTGGCTTAGGAACTCTGATGGAAGTGCGGAAGAATTGAACCTTGAGGAGTATGTTAGGTCTTTCTCTCCATGTATTGGCATGAAGCCTGCCCACTTCACAGCTGAAGCAACAAAGGCAACTGGAACTGTGATGATCAACAGCCTGGCCTTGGTGGAGAGTCTAATGGACACAGTAGGTTCCTTCATCCTGAAACCTGTAGTTGACATTTTGATTCCTTTGAACCATTGCTGAATGTGAAAAATATTTCTCCAATTTGCTTCTTGACATAGGATTTTCTTTTTTTTGGTTTATGGGGTTTTGCATTAATGGCTGCATGTTCTTTAGATTAAAATAACTTGAACTTGCAAGTAGAGGAAAAAAACGTATTGTTGGCTTTTCTGCTTGCTTTCCATGTAACATGTAAGTTCTACTGATGCAGAGTCGATGGATGGAAATGTTCTCATTCATTGTTGCCAGAACCACTACAATTAATGTGATCTCCAACAGCTCGGGTGGAAGCGAGGATGGCAATTTGCATATGGTGAGTTTTTGTTATTTTTGTGGAAGTCACCCATCCTAAGTTTCTTTTCTTGCCTGTCCTGCAATAGAGGTCTGAAAATATTGATTTGCAGATCCAAGCTGAGTTCCAAGTTCCGTCTGCTTTGGTTCCTCTCCGTCAAGTAAAGTTTCTGCGCTACTGCAAGCAATATGCTGAAGGTGTCTGGGCAGTGGTGGATGTGTCTATTGATGCTATCCAAGAAGGTTCACAACTGTGTGAAGCTGGAAAGTGCAGGAGGCTCCCTTCTGGATGTATCATTCAAGACTTGCCCGATGGGTACTCAAAGGTAATTAGTCCATTTGTGTTTTTCCATTCAGTATTCCATGCAGTGCTCCATAAGTTGCTGAAATTTAACCAGCTAATTGTTCAATGTAGATTTATTTTTTTCCTTGTTGGTTTGTGTATTTATTTGTTCTTAATGAAGGTTTATCTTGTCATTTTGCTTACATATTTTTTTTTATGAACTTCATACTATTTGGTTTTGGAGTGTTGATACTCTTGACCTTTGCTTCTGAAATATATTTTATGTTCAGCATTTTTTGGAAGTGCTGTCAGTAAAATAATTTGACAGTTGTAGCCTAAGAATCTGAACCTTCTATTGTTATTTTATTCTGTAGATGCTTCTGTATGTTTATTTATGTTATCATCAAATTCAAGGCTAGATTTTTTCATATTTGCTTGAGTAGGCTTCTGCCAGACTAGAAAATTGGTTAATCGAGGATATCAACCTTACAGTTTTGCAAGATGCCTCTACTCCTTTTTTTTTTCTGTGTCTTGAACTTATAAATTTATCATCACTGTGTGAAGGCAAAGCCTCGTTAGTTTCATCTTAATTGTACAAGCAATATAGTGTGATGCTTTTGTCTCCCCCCCCCCCCCCCCCATTACACGTCACATGTGCTTGTGAATCTATGCTTGCATGGTGTTTACTTGGTACCACTTGTGTTATTTGACCTCAATATAGACTTCTATTGATCTCAACCAATCTAGAAAATTTAAAAGTGATGTTATTTGTGTAATGGTAATTTCGTTTAACCTATCCTCTTATTTTCTGTTCTTTATTCTCTTGGAAAATCACTTTTCACATTTTTGCACCAAGTTTGGAACTATGTTCCACTGTCCTTTGGGATTTCTCGATTCTTAAAAAAAACTTTCACATTTTGATCTCATTGCATCCTATCTTCCTGAGTGATTATAAACAACAACTCTAATCATTTCCTTGCATCCTATATCTTTTTATTCTGGAATTCCAACTCTTCGTGTAAACTAAAGCTACTGGATACACAGATTGACCTATGCTCTTTTGAAGCATATAATCCTTTCATTGTCTTAGAGTGGCTGGTGTAGTTATCTACAGACAGACCAATTGATGTCAAAGCTATCTTAATCTACTCAATTTCTGTGTACAAAACTGCTAGTAAGATCTTGACCTGAAAATTTCAGGTTATTTGGATTGAGCACATGGAGTATGATGAGAGTACCATCCACAATTACTACCGCCCTTACATCAGGTCTGGCCTGGGCTTTGGTGCCCAACGGTGGATTGCCACCCTACAAAGGCAATGCGAGTTCTTGGCAGTCATGTCTTCTGCTGTGCCCAGTGGTGATAATTCAGGTACCACATCATATTGTTCATTTGACACTCTCGAACTTTGAAATGATGAAGTTCCATTATTGGCAGTTGTTAGTCCCAGTAGTCGGAGAAGTATTGCAATGTTGGCTCGACGCGTGACTCGCAGCTTTTATGGTGGGGTTTGTTCAACCTATTACAGGTGGGAACCAATCCAATCAGGGACTGCAGAGGAGAGTAAGTTGATTATGAGGAAGGCCATTGGTGAATTTGGTGACCCTCATGGTGTGGTGTTGAGTGCCACCAGGACCCTCTGGCTGCCGGTATCACATCAACGTTTGTTTGACTTCCTGCGAAATGAACAAACAAGAAGTGAATGGGATGTCTTGTCTCATGGTGGTTCCATGCACCCACTAGTCCACATTGCCAAGGGTCAGGATCTTGGCAATAGCATCTCTCTGTTTCGCACCCATGTGAGTGATACTGGTGTGGCTTTTAAAAACGTGGCACAAAACTACACAACTTAGTGCACTTACTATTAACCATTGAATTCTGAATAAGGCGTTTTTGGTTTTGACTTGCAGGTGACTGGTAGTGATGGTAATCAAAATAGTATGCTGACCTTGCAAGAGACGTACACAGATGTATCCGGTTCAATTATAGCATATACATCACTTGATGCTGGAGACATGAACGTTATGATGAGTGGTGGAGATTCCTCCTGCGTGGTTTTCCTTCCATCTGGATTTGTTATCTTTCCAGATTGCTACGAGAATTCCAATGGGGTAGCAGCTAAGAATGGAGTGCTGGAAAATGAGGGCAAGAGTAATGGGTCACTATTGACCGTTGGATTCCAGATTTTAGTGAACAGCCTGCCTACAGGAAATCTGACTATGGATTCGATCAACACTGTCAACACCCTCATCACCCGTACAGTGCAAGATCTCAAAATTGCATTCCAGTGCAATTAATCTCCAAGTAGAAGTTTGTTGCATCACTAGTTTGGTTTTTCTGGGTTGTGGTGCATGTTATACAGAATTAAGACGGTTTTGAGTCAATGAACGAACCGAGGTGGTTCGTTTGGATGTATTTGCAAGAAGATTGTGGTGTGGTTCGCCCTTTACATTATTGCGTGAGCTGCTATAGCTAGTTTTATTTCTTCTTGCTAAACATGATATACCCTCTGGTGTCGTTTTGTCCGTGTCTGAATCTTACTTTTGTTTTATGGGTGTTATAATATATTTGGATTTTAGTTCATCGGTATTTGTTTGACCTTTAAATAATGATTGATTGGAGTTTGTATTTTGCGACGAATACTTACAGCAAAGTAGTATTCATATTGATTTTCTATCAATTCTTGTGCTTTTTTCTCTCTTGAAATCATAAAGATAGGGGGTCTACCCTTCTCACACTTGTTTTTCTTTTGATAATACTTCTTAGACCTTATTCTTGTTGTTCCCTCATTCAATCCCTTTTTCTCTCTTCTAATTATCCAAACCTTTTTTCTTTTATTTCTCTACTTTTTTCAGTTTTTTTTCTTCTTGAAATCATATTATTCTTCTATCTTTATTGATAATCCGACCCCTACAGGGGATAATATTTGCGTATATGTTATTGTTCCTTGATTCAACATTTATATTTGGCTTTCTTTCTTTTTGTTTTTTTTTTCCTTCCCTTTTTCTCATTTTCTTTAATTTTCTCTCTTCTAATTTCATTTAGTTTTTTTTTTTCATAATATAATTTTATTCACTTCTTGTTTTGCTCTTTTTCTTTATTGTTTTTTTCTATACCATAAGAAAAAGAGTAACTGATATAGTAAAATATTTATTCAACTTCTTTTACTATACCTGATATTAATGACTTTTCTCTTTCTTTTCCTCAGTTTTTTCTCTCTAAATCAGTTATTAATAGAATTTAGAATACCCTATACATTATTCCTCTTTATTTTCTCTCTTTTTCCCTTTTCCAATTCTACACACCTTTTGCCTTCTTTATTTTTATTTTTTTTCTGTATCAATCAATAATTTTTTTTACTAATATGGTATATTTTTTATTTTTGATATATCAATTATCAAAAACTAATTTATTCTAGCATATATCATAACCCCCTCCCCTCTCCTCCCCCACGCCCACCTTCCTACCCCAAGTAAATAAATAATGGTCCAACTTCAATTTTCGTACAACATGCAAATATGACATGACTCAAAATATAATTCTTATTTCTTACGAAAGGATAACACGTGACTTTCTCGTGTGGTCGGTTTCTGCATGGGGAAAATGAGGTTCTACTCATGGAAACAAAGGAGGGACATATCTAGTCTGTTCAAAAACTTATAAAATTTATTTTTTTTTAAAAAAAAATCTTTTGCTAGAAATGTTTTTTGAAAAAGATTTTTTAACTTATCTTTGACTATTCAATCAGGGTGGCTCAATACTATCTGTAGCCTAAAACGACACTTCAATGAAAGGCCTTAATTTTTTTAATAATTTTTTTTAAAAAAATTATTTTTCTAGCCTTTTGAGATGCAAAGTTGTGAATAATTGTTTTAGATTCAATTTCTCCTAATAATTCTTTTTCAATTGATAATATACCTAATCCATTTAATCTCTCTTGAGACATTGTTGATCTTAAGTAAGATTTTATCAATTTTAATGAATTCTTTTGAGTTTCGAATGGCCGGATTCATATTTTCTTGTTGACATATTTTAAGTTTTAACAAAATAATTAAAAAAGACCTACAATACAATAATAAAAATAACAAATACAAGATAAAAATTTAAATATAAAACTCGAAAGTTGAAATAATGAAACCTGATAAATAAAGTGAAGACTAGATTTCAAGATATGTTGTAACTGATGCTTTGAAATACTTGTCTCAAAGCTTGAGATTTGAGAAAGAACAAATGGTAAAAAATCTACATTTTCCAGAAATGAGGAAAAAATTTCAAACAATAAGGAAAAGTGCGAGTACAAAAAAAAAAGGAAAAAATTTCTACCATTTTCCAGAAATGGAAAAAATCAAAAGTAAATGTCAAATCAACTTTTCAAATAGTGAAGAAATGGTAATAACTCTTCCTATATAGATTTATTTTTATCTTTCTAGAAGATTTATGCGGAATAATTCATACCTTCTTCTCTCGGATAGATGTGTATTATTACCATCAATTGTCAAACAGTTCCTTACAAAATCACTCGTGGAAATTTTGTAAATTATCTACAACAATCAAATTTTAGTCTATGGGAAAAAGTGGTGGAGATGAGGGTAAGGAGAGACGTGTCTATTTTAGAGAACCAATTCAGATTTATGCCTGGATGCTCAACTACAGAAGCCATCCATCTCATGAGGAGACTGGTTGAGCAGTACAGGGAGAGGAAGAGGGACTTGCATATGGTATTCATTGACCTAGAAAAGGCCTACGATAAAGTGTCACGAGAGATACTATGGAGATGTTTGAAAGCTAAAGATGTACCTGCGGTATACATTAGGGTGATCAAGGACATGTATGAGGGTGCCAAAACCAGGGTAAGGACAGTCGGAGACGACTCAGAGCACTTTCCAGTTGTGATGGAGTTGCATCAAGGATCAGCTCTTAGTCCGTTTTTATTTGCCTTGGTGATGGATGGATTGACGCGACAAATTCAGGGTGAGGTGTCATGGTGTATGCTTTTCGCGGACGATATAGTCTTGATCGATGAGACTCGTAGCGGAGTTAACTTTACGCTGGAGGATTGGAGACAGATCTTGGAGTCTAAAGGGTTTAAGCTGAGTAGAACCAAGACTGAGTACTTAGAGTGCAAGTTGTACCAAGCTGAGTCGAAAGTTTCACATAAATATATAATTGTACCAAATAACTAGATAGGTTTTCACTTTTATAAAAAATAAATCGAAAAAGATCAAACCGTACTGAATATATTTATTGTGTAAAACATATTTCAATGATCCCTACTTCCATATCTGTCTTGTGGGCAATGCCACAGAACCTGGACTCCAAGTACTATTTAGGTAACTGCGCGTTGTCTAATTTCCGTTATCAGTGATACTATTTCTTTATTTTCTTACTTTCTTAGACTTCAGTTTTACTCATACATGTTCTTTCCTTTGATTTTCATATTGGTTATTGTTGCTACAGGTATTCTTGACTATATATTTTTTTCTACTTGTTTGATATGTTTTACTTGAGTCAATGGTCTATGATAAACAATTCCTCTATCTTTATAAGGTAGGGATAAGGCTGCATTTGCACACTCAACCTTTCTAAACCCCACTTGTGAGATTTTACTTGGTATGTCGTTGTTGTGGTTGAATTAAGTTTAAATAATGAAACATAAAAGTTTGCCTCGAGTCTGGGGTGATGGAAATAGCTACAAGTCAACACATATTTCAATCGATCTCCACTTCCATATCTGTCTCGTGGATAAGTTAAAGAACTTGGACTCCAAGTACTATGTAGGTAGTTGTGCGTTGTCTAATTTTCGTTATCAGTGGTACTATTTTTTTATTTTCTTACTTTCTTAGACTTCAGTTTTTATATTGATTATTATTGTTACTGGTATTGTTGAATATATATATTTTTTCTACTTGTTTGATATGTTTTATTTGAGTCGATGGTCTATAATAAACAACCTCTCTACCTTTATAAGGTAGGAGTAAGGCTGCATGCGCATACTCAGCCTTTTCAAACTTCACTTGTGAGATTTTACTTAATATGTCGTTGTTATGGTAGTTGAATTAAGTTTAACTAATGAAACATAAATATTTGCCTCGAGTCTGGGGTAATGGAAACAGCTACAAGTCATCACATAATTATTACCCAAATCCTCAACTCTGAAATCTATTGTATTACTTATATTGAAAATAAATTAATTCTAACATCTTGAATAGGTATTTACAACTACAAGGATTTCAACGATCTTGAATAGCTAGCTACAAAGTATTAAATAACTTTTCTCTCGTATGATTTAAATTTTTCTTATTGAATACTCAATCTTAGTAGACACACTTCTTGAGTGCCATTTTGATTAATTTATTTTCATTAGTGTGATCTAAATAATTTTATCTCTACTTAACTTTATTTTACACTACTGTAAAATAAAATTTTTCCAAAGCCCTACGAGTGTATTCATGATATTTTTTCTAGATTCTACTTGTGAAACTCATATGACATTGAAAAAATCACCAAAGATTAATCGAACCTGCATACTGATACCAATGAGGAACCAAGATGATTGGAATTTTAATTATTGAGGTGACTTTCAAACAAGTCTGCAATTAATGATGAAGTTATAAAAGCTTCAATTAAAGCTGAAGTTCGGGCTAGTAAAATTGAAATTATTTTGGAAGACTCTAGTCCCAAAAGCTGTTCAGGAGAAGGCGTGAGAATGACCTCCATGGTGAACAAGATGAGGAAAGTAAGATTAAAATGGTTCGGACATATAAAAGGAATTTGCTCTAACTAAAAGGTAAGATAATTGACTATAGTGGGTATTAGTAGAGATAGAAATAGCTAGGTCGAAGAAATCTTGGGTGAGGTGATTAGACAGTATACATGAGACACCTACAACTTATTGAGGACATGACCCTAGATGAGCAGATATGGAGGTAGAAGATTAGAAAAGAATATTAGTATGAAGTCAAATATTGTCTAATTCCCTATCAATATTGTTACTATTACAATCCCATGATCTTATTCTTCGATTTTAGTGCTGTTGTTTTATTTGCTTCAGTTTTCGTACATTTGTTGTTGCTACTTGTTCTTTTCGTAATTGTTTCCAACATGGCTTATTCGCTACTATATTCGTTTTACTTTTTTTTGTGTGTGTTAATATGCTTAACTTGAGCTGAGATCACCACTCTCCGCACAAACCCTACTTATAAAATTATGCTGAATATGTTATTATTATTATTATTGTAATCACAAAATCTTGGAAATATCTCGAGGAACTTGTATCTCAAGTTTGAGACGATTTGCAGTATATTTGGTAAGATTTTGGATCAAGCCCAGATTAAACTTGAAGGTTGATTTAAAAATTAAAATAGTCCCATGCATGCACTTGTATATCATATATCCGCCACATGTATATCATAGGTATGTCATTTATATATCATATGTATATTACATGTATGCCATTTATATATTATATGTATATGTCATACACATTTATATATCATGTAAGTCATGCGCATTTATCTTTGACTTTTATATGAAAACCAATACGAATGAGTTCTAAATTCACTCAAACTTCAGACTCAACTCCTCCAAGTTATTTTCAACAAGATCGAGCATCACCAATTGTTTTTCAAACATAAAATTTTGATTGGAATTAATGATATAAAAAAATACTTGATAAAACTGTAAACAAATTGGAAAAATTTAGATCGTAACCGCAAAAGTATTGTACAATCTTTTTAAAAAAGATCGGGCTCATTCATGTGAAAATTAAGCTATAAATGATGTGTGATTTATATCAGTCCATTTTAATACAGTGTTCACATGCGACCAGAATTATTGCGGCCTTCGATTTATTTTTGCTTGGCTTAAATAGTTACAAAATGAAAAATATTGTCAAATTTGATAGTTATACCAATGTCTCTATAAAAGATTTAATATATATACTAGCATTATAATTTTTTTTTGTAAGTGGTCAAATCTCTTATATTTAAGGAAAAATTATTTAAATACACAACTTATTTTATCATATTCTCTAAAATTTTCTACCATTTGAAAAAATTACAAAAATCTCTATTCTCTCCTATTCTCGGATACATCATCGATACATCACTTTAATGATCGATACATCACTTTAGTCGGATACATTACTTTACACGAGTATATCGGTCAGATACATCACTTTACGTGATGTATCGGGACGTCGGATACATCACTTTATGCGATGTATCGGTCGGATACATTACTTTACTTGATGTATCAGAAAGTTTTGGGATGTTTCCAGATTCCACCAAATTTAAGGAATTTTTATAATTTGAAAAAAAGTACGAATAGAATGTAATTAACTCTTAACACTATGAGATTTGTGTAATCCTTCCTGTTTAAAGGATAGCCCAAGAAAGTGGAGGTCTAATTAAGGGCTCTTCTAGCCCAGTGATAATTCACTGGCTATGATGAAATTTTGCAATTTTTCCTAATGTTTCTTTAAGGGATTCTTTTGTTTACGTCCTTTCGCCAAACTAAATTATCGGCACTAGTAAAAATATACAAAATTTATGTACTGATTATGTACAGTATGCGTATATTAATTTTTAAATATACAAAATCTATATATTTATTGGCTATTTAATAAATTAGATCACCCAAAGATATTAGGAGATAATCATCCCTTTCTTATTTCCGAATCCTCAAACCTTGTTTCCTTAATGTCCTGCACAGACGAGTTGCTAAGTCATTTCATTGATCAAGAAAAAAAAAAGCATTTCAAATCTATGGCCAAATGCCTACTTATATTATCTACAATGTGACAAATATTGAAGTGTTTATAACCGTCTATCAAATCTGTCTAATTTTGTCCCGCTAAAAGTGATCTCATTTTGTTTTGTATTTTCTTTGATAATCTCTCCTCCTTTTTTTTTTACGTTCGACCTTTTCCTTTGCGTAGGATAAGTAATGATAAATAAATAATAAAAATCTGTTGTACGATTTAAATAACGAAAAATCAAAAATTAGAAAATAGTATCAATTATTGTTGATACTATGCCGTTTGGAGATCTATTTACCTATTTCAATTATTGAATTTCGATATTTATAAAATAAAATAAAATTAACAGCTCAGTTGATTAATTAGGCTAGTTGATTTTTCAAGTTATTGAGGATATCGTTTCTTATATTGCAAATCTCCACTCCCAATTTCTCCTTTTCCTTACTCTAATAAAATATTAAAATAATAATTTGAAAAGTATTTCAAGTGAAACAATAATTCATAATCTTCAACTACCACAAATTCTTTTTTTACTAGTGAAATTTATGTCAAAGACAAACTTCAACTTTCAAATACTATAAAAAAATGTTTAAATAAGGGTATTTTTGAATCACCTTATAAGTGTGAACCGTAAGAAATAAAAAATATTTTTGAACTAAAAGGTTGACGCTAATGATATTTGGAAGCCAAAAAATAGATGAAGGATAATTTTATACCAATTCAAATAGTTGAAGAACATTTTAAGTCCTTCTCCATATTATAAAAATACTACGACGGACGTCCTCTAATCAATCTCCTAAAATATTTAAATTAGGACGTTACTTCAAAGCAGGTCATGCTAATTGCTACTCCAACTTTCTACTATAATCAAAATAATAATTAATTAAAAAAATCTTCCCCATGGAATAAGTCCGATCTGGTACGTCACTTCCTTTGATTACATTTTCTTAAATTTTCTTTAACAGCTGTATTAAGCAGCTGAAAAAGACTTAAATGGATGCATGCATATTTAATTAATTGTTCCCTTAAATTATTCTATTGATGTTATCGGCTTTGCAAATTGAAACCTACCCCTCAATTAAGACAAAATGATATTTTATGCCCACCTATAAATTGAATAGAAGAAAAAATCATTAGATGTCTTATGTGTAAAGGACATTAAATTAATAACAACTTTGTAAAAAGCTACGAAATCAATTTTTCTCTTATATAATGCAGATATGGTATGAGTACTATTTAATTAACTGCAACATTCCGTGTTATTCTAGCCTAAACGGAGTGTGAGAACCATGACGAAAGTTGAAAAAAATTAACTGATCAGTGGACCACGAGTGTCCTCTACAACCCGTAGACAGTTCTACGAGTCGTAGGGACGACTCGTAGACCCTTCTAGCACTTAGTGAAATCTTGAATTCTGAGAAGCCACCCTACGGCTGACCTTACGAATCGTAAGGGTTTCTATGAGTCGTAGAGATGACTCGTAGAACCCCTTAACACTTAGTCAAATTTCAGAATTTGAAGTCACTCCTACGAATGGAGTTGATGAGTCGTCTATGACTCGTCGAGTTGACTGCCACCTATCGACCCCGATCTCTTTTTATTTATTTTGGATATTATCAACGACTCGTAGAACTGAGTCGTAGACTCTTATCTTTTTCCATCCTTGTCCTATGATTGGATTCCTACAATTCGTCGGAGAACCTACGACTCATAGGGACGACTAGTTTCAGTTTTAATGGAGGATAAATTGGTCTTTTCCCATCCTTTTCAAACTAAAACCCTGATGTTTTGTTACTAATTTGAGTCTCTTATCAGTACCCTGAACACATAATACTATCATTAAACACTTAGTCTACTGGAGAGTAAGGATTGGAGAAGAGAAAGAAGTTAGAGTTCAAGCGTACACTTCCACCCTTTAGAGTTCGATTGTTTTGTGAATTCCGGATATGTAAGGCTGAACTAAAACATGGACCTTCTTCCTCCATGTGCCCATGATTGTGATAGATCGATTGTGAATGGATTGAGTCCCCATGATTGTGTTACTTGAGAATTTCTTTCTTAAATTTAACATGTTTAACTGATTATTGAGAAATTGATGCTTTTCTACGAACTATTTTCTTGAACAAATGATTTGAACTACTTGTTTCATAAACCCCAATAGCATATTGATGAATATTGAATGTACATGTTTAGGGATTTGAGTCTATAGCCTTGAAATTGTGAATGCATCATGATGATAGTGTTGATGAACTTGATAGTCCTGTATATTTTCATAATTGAACCGGTCTAAACTGAATGTTGTTATAAATGTTTGTCCAAACTTCTCTTAATTGGGAATGATTGAGAAATTGATTAGTTGAAAGACTTGATTTGATAGAACTGATGAACTGATAAGAGTCCAATTGAGACCTATTGATTTGGTTTAATTGTCTTATGAACTTTGAGTCTTGGGAGGAGTATCGAGCACCGAATTGGGTAAGAGTAAGTAATAAATCAAACCCAATAACTACGTCGCCAAATGTAGGAGAGGATTGAACCGTTAAGCCAGATGTTTCCTACTTCATTGTCCTGACATAATAGGACTTGATTGGTTTTGGATCCATGATTGGTGGATTCGTTCTTACCCTGGCAAGTTATTTGACGAACGTCGCAACAACGTCGGCTTGTTGTACTATCACTAGCTCATAAGTGATGGTTGTCGGATAAGAGAAACTCCCATATAGGTCTTGATAGTACACTGATTAGATTAGATTGTATATTATTGGTCTCTGTCTAAATCTTACTTTTGCTTTAGACTTTTGACATCCCAATTGAGTTCCTTACCCTTGATGGAGTTGAGTTCATTCTACCTTATGCATGTTTCATTCTGTCACATTACATACTCGTACATTCCATGTACTGACGTCCATTTGGACCTCAGGTACTAGAGATTATCAATAAGCGCATCGTTGATGATCTATTCGTATACAGTTGATTGGTGAGTCCTCCTTGATTTTCGAAGGATACCACATTTATCTTTCTATCTTTTGAGTTTAGTTTTCTTCATTTGATTTGAGGTAGCCATGAACCTATCATTGACACCACTTAGATTGTTGATAGAGGCTTCATAGATTATATTGTTGATGTTGTCGATTGGTTTTTCCATTTTGGCTAGTTTCATTCATACTAGTCTCGTTGATTTGATTGTTTTGAAGGATTGTTGGCCTTTGGCCTTATCTTATGACTAGTTTTCTTAATGAATTAAGTCTTCCACTGATAGAATATTGATGAATGAATGTGTGATTGAATCAAGTGGTTTGCGTGGGGACCAGCAATAATTTTCGAATGCTGGTCACGCCTAGGGTACCCTTTCGGAGTGTGACATTAACACTACTAGAAAACAAGAAATTAACAACGGATAAAATTTTGTAGCTAAATAATTAAATTTCATATAGCTATGGATTATAATAGTTTAATACGATTGGTTTTTATTCACTTTTATAAGTGTAATGTCATTTTTCAGTGTTATTTTTCTTAATTTTATATGCCATGAAGACCAATTTTCATGTGTTTGGGTCAAATGACTTAATGATAGCACGAACTGAATACAATAGGTTTGGTGAGTGTTACGTTTAATTTGCTGGTACGTATATAGATATTATAATAATAGAACATGCATGTGTAATTTCTACAAAATGATTAAGAACGAAGATTAAAGTAGTATTTGGTAGATATTTTTGTTCAGTGAATGAAATGATTAATTAATTAGCAAAGGCACCAAATACTTTTCTTCTATTATATATGAGCCAATGGAATCATAGGAAGTAGGTCCCATGCTAATGATGTTTAATGATGGTTGTTAAAACATTAACTACTGGTTATCTACAAAAGAATTTTGGTAAGAAATTCCTTCATCAGATGGTAGTGTCATATATATTGGCCTTATAGACATGACCAAATGTTTTTTTTTTGATAATGAGGATATTTTCATATATATAAAGCTTAAAAGAGTAGTTTGTCTATCACATACGATAGATGATGTTAAATTATGGATCGTGGTATGGCCACTTAAATAGTTATTATAAACGGCTACATTTCTAGGATATATAGTACCAATAATGTCTGCTCACAACAATTTTGATGCATACATAGGTGGAACTGATAGAAATGTGGGGCTTCCAAAATCTTGACTCTTTGCTCCTTCCTTGCTCAAAATGTCAATGTGTGTCGCTTGCACATTCCCATCATCTGCAACAATAACCTGCACTCAAACACAACATTAGAGTACAATAGATTATCGTGCTTTAGCATATGGATAACTTCCTTCGAATCTAGGTTGATTTCTAAAGGAGTCAGATTGTAGTCGTAGGCCATTTGGAGGCCTATTCTGAGATCCTAAAGCTCAACTAGGGTAGAATTTGTTTGGACGATTTTACATGTGAATCCTATGACCAAATATTATTAACACGGAGTTCTTGGTGATATAATTAACCAAACGCTATTCAATCATATGGCATTGTAATAAATTAGTATAGTGGATAATTGTAAACAAAGATGTGAGGTCTTTTTGAAAATATCATGCAAATTTAGGCTGAAGTGGATAATTAATATCGGAAGATGTTAACCGTGTCGTTGAATTGTTTTAGTTCAACACTAGTATCGGATCCAATTGTGAGAAAACAAAGAATTAGCGACGAACAAGATTTCATACCTAAACAACAATAATTAATTTCATGGTAATCTTATTTAGCTATGAATTAGCAATTGATTATAAGAAAATTAAATTATCACCTAAGAGCTATTTAGTGATGGATTAATTGGGGATTACCAACAAATTCCATAGTTAATTAATTTCATTATTTCTAATAGTGAAATGATAGAGTGATAGTGTGGGATCCGACTAACTTCCTTTGCACCTTTAATTGGCTGGTCGATTTACTATCTTTACCTATAGTTTTGAAGACATACACACAAAAATAGGAGGTTGGGGGCTTGGTGGTCATAAATATTCGGAAGTTAATCTCAAAATTAGTCTATGAATGATGATGATCGTGTGAAACTTATTTGAAAGGCGAGAGTATTGGCTATGTAAATAAAAGTCCCATATGAAAAGTGAGGAAAAAAACTACTTATAAGGTATTTGATAATCTTAATGGTGTGAGATCTTTTTAAAAAAATCATGTAAGCTTGATCCAAAATTTTTAAAAAAATTATAACAAGAGTACGGTGAAAATTGAATATACGTTCATTGATTTATATCATCGGACGATAGCTATCTTGGTGATATAATTAACCTAACGCTATTCAATCATATGGCATTGTAATAAATTAGTATAGTAGTACCATGTTGTAGGGCCTAGCTCATTGTTTGGTTAAAATACCTCTATATATGCCACAGTTTATATATTTGTATGCCAAGATTTCGAGACAATTGATACCAACTTTTTATTTTGTCTTTGCTTAGAATGTACATATGTGTCGAAATCCCTTTTTCTCGTTGAAGGGAGGAATGTTAAAGAATGATCAATAAGAAGTAAGGTTGGTCAAAGTCGAATCGAAAAAAGTTATTGATTTATCGGTAATGAATTATTGATTTAGTGATTTCAGTAATGATTTTAATATTTTTTTATTATTGGGTTATCGATTCTCAATGGTTTAAGGATTTTTCTTAATGGGTTAACCGATAACCCGATAGTAACTTAATAATTTATATTTATTATTATTCGGTATATAAAGTCCTTCACTTAGGGCTTAATTTTTATACTTTTATTTCTTGTTGTCTTAAACTCTTGGTTATTATACAATGTTTTACATTTGCCACAATTTATCAACTGATGTTCATGCATGATTCATTTGGTTTGTTACTTTGTTTCTAAGTGATTTTCAAATTTTTTTTATCAAATCTTAACGGTTAAACCGATGACCGAATCGATAATGATCAATAGCGATACCCGATAAATTTCAAAATCGAACTGAACCGACCGATATGTAGCCCTAATAAGAAGTCTATTTCAAATGATAGAAACAAAATCTCCATATTCCTATCCGCCATATTCAACTTTTTTGAATTAGAAGAAACTCGGTCTAAGGCCAAGGGCGAAATTACATGTAACAAAGAGGTTCAATTAAATCTTCTTTATTGAAAAAATGCACACTATAAATGAAATAATAATATAATATTTTTTTACCTTAAATATTATTCATATTTGAGAAAATCAAAATGCTAATACCATGAAGCAACTTGTGAGGTTGATCGTCATCCTCATCTACCGTATTAATAATTAAATTAGTATTACTAAGGACTAAAAATCCTTTTTTTTTTTTTGGTTGTAGGTAATGTTGCCTAAGATTTCACGAGAGTCACTTTCAGTTTCATACAAAATAGGCAGGTGGAACAAACACATTATGGCACTAAAGCTTCTTTTTTTTCCTTTTTAAAAAAAAATATGTATACTATTTACAATAAAATATTGTCTATGGCTAATGGCTGACTCTACTTTTGCTATTTAATTTGGAGGCCGATATGCCTTTTGAGTATGATTAATTCAATTTTACATTGAAAAATCTCATAAAATATTTTTTTATTTAAGGCAGTTCCATATTCATGATCATAATTTGAATTCGAGAATAGTAAAAAATATTTATCACTTCATCATTATCTTTCATAGTCATGGACGGGTCTACCTTAAGTGTAGAGTGGTTTAGTGGACATCCTTTGTTTGAAAACTATATGGTGTACTAAATGTAGTAGTTATTATAAATATATATTTAATTATGTACATTCTTAATGCAATTGATTAAAATATCTGCACATTCTTTACTAAATTTCTTACTCTTCCACTATTAAAAAATAGAGAACAATAGAGAAATATTTCTTCTGTGTATTTCATTCAATTTGTACATGTGTATTTATCCAATACAAAAGGAATAAAATTTGTTACTGTACTACCAGGTGTCCTTCTCTTATTTGTTCCTCTCTAACTGACTACTGTAAAATACAAAAAATATATATAAATACAATTTCTACATGTATAATGGAATATGCCTGGAATGTTCTTTGGACAACTATAATGATTCCCAAACGAACGATCAAGATAAATTTGATCAAGAAAAAATCTGATGATGATCAACGGTTGAGATGATTTTGAGAAATAGAAAAGATAATAAAAGTGTCCTAAAGATGAGAGATAATCAGACTTTGTCCCTCACCTTTTGTCCATTCTCTTTGAGCTCTGAATCGAGTTCACTTCCATGGTGAAACTCAATGTTATGATCACCAACACAAATATTTCTCTATTGCTTTCTATTTTTCAATGTGGTATCAGAGCAATAAGTGTCACGATCCAAATTCTGGTGTGATGACACTCGCCTAACCCACCAAGACGATTCAATCTAAAAGTCTGAACAATTTAAAATAAACGAAAAATGAAAGCAGAAATATAAAGTTTAAAACGATATAGATAAGGATAAGCGGAAAATAGATTCTAAACTATCCAAGACTTGGTGTCACATGTACAAGTCACTATTTCAACAGAAATAAAAAATATATAAGTATATATGTCTCAGTTCCCGAGTAGAACAAAACATAAAGTAAATGGACAACGAAAGTCTGCCGAAGATGACAAGCTGCTACTTCTCAAGCGTCCAGAAGCTCGGCCTGATCAAGGGGTACTAAGAACAAAAGGTGTTGGGCTCAAATCCAATATAAATGTAGAAGCAAGTGGTGAGCACCAATAACATGGTACTTAGTAAAATGAAAACTAAACCCTAAGTAAAGCAATGCGGAACATAAGTACTCCTCAGATCCCAACCACAATCCTCCACAACTACACACATGCACTCAGACAGCCCAATCTATACAGTTTATATCACAATTGCATTAGAATACTAGACAATCCACAAATAGAAAGTACAAGTATGTTCTCACCAATATACGCAGGAAAATACAGGAAATCTCAAATCATAATCAATCACGGGATGAAATAGATGCAAATGCAATATCAAATATCGTAATGCATATCTTTCCTACAATACACATCCGCTGATCACCTCAGAGCGGAACCCATGGGGGCTTCACATAGACCATATATTCATCGGAAATGACTTCGGCCAACATCTGTCGGAAGAGACCTCGGCTGTCGAAAGAAATCTCGGTAAATTACCTCGACCGGTAGAAACCTCGGTCCTAATATCTAGTACCTCACTCATATTATTTCTCAGCCATCACAAATATAATATATGCACAAATAATGAGTGAAACAGGATAAATATTTACATAAGATACCATATAATCACAATCACACAATAGACCAATGTCTCATAGTTCACAACACTTAGACAATTAACCCTATCCGCATTTCCACTATCACCCTTCAACTCATATAATTCAATCCAATCTAATGACCCAACACACTCTAATTCCCTCACATAGAAAAATACATGGTTCAACATATTTAACAAATGTTAGAATTTCACTTGTCTTAGTCAAAAAATCATGAATAATTTGAAATTACCATTTTTTTCTGTCCAACGATACTCCAAATCACCACAATCTAATCAAATATAGACTCACATTCACATTTTGATTCTATTGACACTAAAATCAAGAAATTCAGGTGAAAAGGATAACTGATAAAAGGGTCAAAAATTTCATTCGAAAATTGAACTCGAAATTTGATTATTTTTAGATGAAGATGTTCATCAAGTAATTAGAAATCTAATGGTGAAATCCGTTTGAAAATGGGGTTAAAATGAGTTGAAAATCTTTAGAAAACCAAATTTACATTGTTTTTGAAAAACCCCAATTCCTTTAACTCAAAATCATCAATTTCATGTCTAAAAATTCAAATAAGTAATGGATAATAAAGAAATTAGGTTAGAATAGCTTACCCAATGTTTTCCCCCCAAGAAACCCCTTCCAAATCGCCTCTCCAAAGCTTGAAAACTAAAAAATGATAGAAAATGTCTTAAACCGAGACTAAACACTATTCAAGCCACATTTGCTCTCCGCAAACATGGAGACAACTGAGATATCTCTCCGCGAACAAAGATCATCCTTCACGAATGGGGAGAAGGGATTTAGTACACTCTGCAAACGCGACCTGTCCTCTGCGAACACAGAAAAGGGACTCAGTAAGCTCCGCGAACGTGACATCTTCTCCGCAAATGCAAAGAAGGAAATATCAGGTACCAGATAACAAATCTTTGGCAAGTCTCAAAATCATAGAATGGACATTCGGAATTCGTTCGAAATCCCATGCACACAAACCATATATGCAACCATACTAAATTCGACGTTCCAGACTCAATGGAATCATCGAAATATAAATTTGAGGCCTCCTTGACCCAAAATACGATAAGCCGCAACTAAACTAGTTTTGACACTTGAAATACTCAAAATACCCTCGGGACCTCTAAAAATTATAACGAAGCCATTTATAGCATTAGAATCACCTCCCGAAATCATTGGAACCATCATAAATCCAATCTGAGCACTCGAACCTCAAATGTTGATCAAAGTCAAATATGGACCAAACTTTAACTCAATTTCCAACTTTAGACCTAAAATCCCCATTTTAACTCTAAATCTGATTTCGACAACTCTCCTAGATCAATTTCCGCATTTTGGAGATGATGGAATCGACGAAATTCCATTACAAAACTCGAAACTCCAAAACTCAAATTTTAACAACTTAAGCCTTTAGAATCTATTTCTCAAGAAAAACCTCAACCTTTCACAAGATTTTCAAAAACAAACTTTCAAACCCAAACAAAAGTGACTCGAAAAACTAACGGAAGGGGTAAAATGATAGTTTTATCGAAAGTGCAAAAAATAACCTTCAGGGTCATAACAATAAGATCTTCATCATATTTTTCGTTTGTTTTTCAAATTTCATTTTAGATTTGCTTAACCGCATCCTCACATGGATGGTGATATTGAAATGAGTCAAGTTGGAGGAACTGGAGGCTTAACTCTTGTAGATTCCTCTATTCAGATCAACAAAAGCAGTGATGCATCTCACCCTTTTTATCTTTACCCATTTGATTCACCTGGAATGGTTCTTGTCAACTCAATCTTTGATGGAAAAAGCTGTAGTAGTTGGCGCAGGGTAGTCTTCATATCCCTTTCTACCAAAAACAAACTCAGCTTCATTCATGGTAGTCTCGGTGAACCTGTTTTTTTTTTTTTCGACCTACAAGGTATGGAATCAATGCAATGATATGGTAATTTCTTGGTTACTTAACTCGCTTTCTAAGGATATAGCAGAAAGTGTCTTATATTCAAAAACTGCTAAGGACATTTGGATAGAACTTGAAAATAGGCTTGGGTAGTACAATGGTGCTAAATTATTTCAGCTCCAAAAGGAGTTGAGTGATTTGGTACAAGGAAACTCAATTATGGCTGGTTATTATACTAAGGTGAAAAAGATTTGGGATCAGTTGGACAGTCTTGACACTTATGCTCATTGCACTTGTGAAAGAAAGAGCAAGACTCTTAAATCTTATCAGGATATGATGCTCATTCAATTCCTTATGAGACTAAATGATACCTATGCTAGTATTAGAAGCAAGATCTTGATGATCTTACCAAGTATCAATTAGGCTTACTCTTAGTCGATCCAAGATGAGAAGCAGAGAGAAATTCACACCTTTCAGCATCCCATTAAGTCAGTTTTCATGGCTGCAAGACAAAATATAGGTGTTAATCCCATATTTTCATATGTCGAGTCATTCGGAAGGAAATCGACTCAAATTAAAAATGAGATCATTTTCGGATACGAAGTAGAAATCTTTAATTTCCAATCCTAATTAGAAAATATTTTGGAGATTTGGAGTTCATTTAATTGGGATTAGATGACTCAAATAAGAGTTAGTGATTGACTAAATTAATTAGCCTAAGTACTTGTGTGGTCCCCACCCGATTTTGTTAATTAATAAGTTGGATAGATTCTAGTGAATTAATAAAATAGTTAGAAGACCTGTAGAGTGTTCCATGTGGAAGTCTAGGGGCTACCTATAGAAAACATTTAAAGACTAAGTCTTAAAGGACAATGCTGAAAATTATTTCATTCTTCTTCTTGACCAAATTAACTTAGAGACAAAAGTGAGGGTTGTAGAGAAAGAGTGTATCGGCCAAGGCTTAGATTTGAGGGAGAAATTAAAGGGTGAAGTGTGGTTATTTCTCATGTGGATGGAAGCAAGGTTGGAGTATTTAGGGCTGCAAAAATTTTGATGAAGCAAGACCTCAAGTCTAAGTAAAATTATGCCTTTTTAGCCTAAGGTAAGATTTCATCTCTTTTTCCCTCATTTTCCTCATCTTGAAGGTGATTTAAACTTGTGTGAGTTGATAAATGAGTGATAAATGTATGAAATCATAGGTGTTGATGTTGAGGCATAGTGGGAGACGTTGGAGGCTGTTTGGGGTGAAAATAATGAATTGATTTTATTTAGTATTTGGTTGTTGTTATCATGGTTTATGTGAGGAGGATGAAGGAATTAACTAGTTAAGGTTGAAGTTGGATTTGTTGTAGAACTTGTAGTGATATTAACATGACTTTTTTTCATATGAATGAATGATGTTGTGGTTGTATGTGAATGTTGTTATAGGTCACTAAAATTTGATGAAAATTAGTATGAAATAAGGTGTAAAAATTGTAGGTGGTTTGCTTGGCTTGTTGTAGGTGTTCATAAGTTTTTGAGCATCTTTATGTCGTTAGTTAGGGGCTATTTTGATAGGTTGTTTTTGTTTTTCTTGTTGATCTTGGATGATTAATAATAATTAAGGTTATGTGTTGCATTATATGTTGGTTGGGCTGTTTTAGGAATGTTTCGATAAAACGTTAAGACTATGGATCATTAAGGATAATTAAAGGATGTAGTAGTTGTATGTGGATTGGAATTGTTGTTGAATGTTATGATTGTGGGATGCCTTAACTTATCAATAATGTTATAATGAAGGTATTCACTTGTATTAAATGGAATTTGAAGCAATAAAACCCCATGATTAATATTGGTGTTAAAATAGACAGAATTGGAGGTTCTTGAATTAGATTGGCTTAATTGTTGTTGTTGCTATCAAAGTTATGTATTAAGTGTACTTATGATTATGCATTGTATGGCTGATTGTTAGGCTATTATAAATCATTTCAATAAGGTATGATGGCTGCAACCTATTAGAAGTAATTTGATAGCATTGTAGTCGTCATGTTGATAATCAACGGAAGTTAAATGTTATGTGGGTTGTTTGGAGTATTTTTGAATATCGTCTTGGCTTGTCTTGACATGGCATTTGAATGTGTGATTGTTGATGTTTCTTGATGATTGTATGGTTGATTTGGAAGTGGGAAAAGTGAGCGGAATAGGGGAGGTGTTGTCCAAATTTTTAGAAATAACCTACTAACGCTAAAGTACGTTTTATGCCTTTCCATAGCTTAATCATAGTGCTTAATGTTTTAATATAGGTTGCGACAATATTGAGCAGCATATGCGTAGTGAGTGAAAGTAAAAACTAAAGGTATGTAAAGCTAACCTTCTTTCTTTTGGCATAATTCATATGAAACAAACAGACGACGAATGTATAAATTCCAAAGAAACTCTTATTCTTAGGTATACTAGGATGGCTAATGTTCTTAATTTTCAGGATGTAGATCGTTATGCCTTGACTTATATGTATGGTTCTATCCATCCTAGTTGGTAAAATTCATATTTTAATACAATCCATGCTTTGGTATAATTCATATTTGGCATGATTTATAATAGCAATCAAAGGTTACCTGAAACGACTATTGTCTTGATTTTCAAATGATGGTTCAGTTTAATTATTCCATTGAGTCTCAAATGATGATTGAAATGCATATGGTTACTCACTACTCTACTCATGCATGCCTTAATATATCTTTTACCATGTTCCGGGCCGGGTATGTATTCGTACACAATTTCATTGCATTGCTCACCGAGTCCCTCTTTAAAGGACCGGATATGGTATATAAATATATCATAATATGATATAAGGATATGGTGATGGTGTCGAGCCCATGATGGGCTGAATATGATATATATGTATATAACAGATTCACCGAGTTTATAAAGGGCCAGATATTATATATGATATAAGCATGCATGACTTTATTTCATAAGGCACAGGTACAGTGGCTTCTTGAGTATCATACTTGTCTCCTGAAACCTCTACTTTAGCTATGATTTTTCTTACTATAATTGTATGCTTATATACTCAGTACATATGTTGTACTGATTCCCTTTCATCAGGGGGGAGGGGTTCGTTTCATGCCCGTAGTTACAAATACTCATTTTGGGGATCCGCCAACTTAGAATTCCACTCAGCGGTTTTGAAGTGCTCCATTGTCTTGGAGCTTGGTCTATTGGTACCAATCTTTATAATGTATATATTTGTGTATTTAGGGGTACGACGGGGCCCTGTCCCATCATATGTTATTATTAATTCTCTTAGAGGTATGTAGACATATATGTGGGTTGTATATACATGTTGTTCGGCTGCACTAGTATGGCTTATGTTTTGGGACATTTCCATTTGGAGTGGCAGCCTCATCGGCTTGCGCATGTAAATATTTATTTTTGAATATGTTGTGTTATGGAAGCCTCATCGGCTCGCGTTTATGTATATATATAGTGGGACGTTCTTACGTGTAGTGACATCCTTGTCGGCTTATATATTATGCTATCCTATCTTTGAAAATTGTGACTCCCTAAGAGGCAGGTGATTTCGGTATATATATATATAAGTAACAGTTTTGAGACGAAGTGTTGCCTATATAAATCTCATATCATGTTTAGTTGCCGCTTGATTATAGCTAATAGGTGGGTATACGAGTGCCCAATTCGGATAATAGTCAGGCCCACGGGGTTGGGTCATGACAATAGGCGTCAAAAATGCAACACCTCAGAGAAGAAAGGAAGTTTTGAGGGATCAAAGAATAACTTATTCTGCACTTACTGCAAGAGGCCAAGGAACACAACAGTGAAATGCTATTGGTTTATTGGCGTCCCTGCAGATTTCAAATTCACCAAAGGTAAGAAGATCTAGGCATAAAATAATGCAATACTCCCAGGTACTAATACGGTAAATCCTCTAGTTGCTTTCCCAGAGAAAAATTCACTCAGAAACAATATCAGAACATGTGTCATCAACATTTTCAAAAACTCAAGTTAGGCACTCAAGGTGAATGAAGCTCTCAGGTTCATATCTTTCTAAATTGTGCTGGTATAACTCAAACTCTTTCTACCTCTTTACATACTTCTAAATCTATCATATGTATCTGGGATTCAGGGGCATTTAAACATATGTTCTATGATTCCAACCTTTTATTCAATATTCACACTCTTCTCATCCTGTTTATGTTAATCTTCCTAATTTACAAAGGATCAAATTCACTCAAGCAGTAAGTGTCAACATTTTACCAAATTTTACGATTGTAAATGTGCTCTTTGTTCCTAGTTACAGGTGCGATCTTCTTTCAGTTCACAAAAGATGTACTAGAGTTGATTCATCTCTCCTTTTTACTTCCTTTAGAGCTGTTTTACTGTTTTACAGGCCCCTTCAACGAAGTGGACAATGTTACTTGGGGAGACTAAGCAGGACATCTATCTTCTTCACACTATCATGCCTACTTCCAATTCCAGTCCACTAGGCATCTTTAGTTTTTCTAATTCAGTTTTTACTCTTTGTAATGAATGCAAAAACCTATCTAGTTTAGTTTCTCTTTTTGCTACTGTTTCCAATGATGTAAGCCTATGGCACAATCATTTGGGGGCATTTGCCTTTGAGTAATATGAAGAATATTTCGTCTTTTTCTTATTCTTTTAGTCATTCTATTGATGTTTGTGATATTTGTGCGAAGACAAAATAAGTTAAAATATTTTTTCATGAGCCTTGTATCTACCTCTAATATGTTTGATCTAATTCACATAGAAACTTGGGTCCATATAAAACACCTATTCTTGAAAGATTTAAATATTTCCTTACTATTGTTGATGATTTTAGTAGGGCTACTTGGACTTTTCTCCTTTTCACTAAATCAAATGCATTCACAGTTCTTAAACATTTTCTAGCTATGACTGAAAGACAATTTTTGGGAAACAAGCTAAAGCCATCAGATCCAACAATGCCATGGAACTTGAGGGAAGTCTTGAAAACTCAGAATTCTTTTCTTCTAAAGGTATCATTCATCAAACAACTTGTGTATATACCCCTCAACAAAATAGAATTAATGAGAGGAATTACAAGCATTTACTTAAGACTTCTAGCCCTTTTATATCGATCAAAGTTGCCTATTCATTTTTGAGGTGATTGTATCCTCACTGTCATATTTCTAATCAATAAATTCCCATCTAGAATCCTTAAATTCAAAACTCCTTATGAAATCCTATTTGGTAAACCTCCTTCTTATCATTTACTTAGGAGCTTTGATTGTTTAGCCTATGCTTGCACTATCCTCAATTGAGAGACACATTTGATCTTATGTCTATACCAAGTGTTTTCTTAGGTTACCCTTTTGGAAAGAATGGTTATTGGCTTTTGAATCTTCATACTATGAAGGTCTTTTATTTCTAGACATGTTAGATTCTATGAATCTATTTTCCTTTTCTCCTTAACTTCAACTTATAAACATTCTTTTCTTATTCCAGATGCTCATTCTCTTTCTTATCCTGATCATGATCCTTTTGACATTCCACTCCCTCTATCTATTTCCACTTCAGATTCAGTTCCTCATCAGTCTTATACTTCATCGATTCCATCACATCATCCTTCTCCATAACATGCTGATATTTTTTCTCCTTCCACATCTCTTTCACCTTCTCTCCCTATCACTAGGAAGTCTAGCAGAATCAAACAACCTCCATCTTATCTTCTTTATTATTTATGTAATTATGTTTTTCTCACACCTCACTGATTCTTGTTTTTTCTGTTTCTCTTAACTCTACTATTTTACCTTTCTCTTCTTTATCTTCTATAAATTAGTCCCTTCTTAATTCAACTTCATACATTTCTGAGCCTACTTTTTATTCTCAAGTTATTCTCCATCCTAGTTGGCAGGATGCTATGGACAAGGAGTTTGAGGCACTTGAGGCAAACAAAACTTGGGAAGTTGTTCTTTTGCCTCCTAGAAAGAAGGTTCTTGCTTTCAAATGAGTTTATAGGGTGAAGTATAAATCAGATGGTTCTTTGGAAGGATTCAAAGCTCGTTTGGTTATTCGGGGTGACACTCAAAGAGTGGGCATTGATTTTACTGAGACTTTCTCTCCAATAGTTAAGATGGCCTACCACCAGATGCTTACTTGCCATTACAGTAAAAAAAAAATTAGAATATTTGCTAGTTAGATATTAATAACGCCTTCTTGCATGGTGATTTATAGGAAGAGATGGTTATAAAATTTCCTGCTGGTTTGTCATCTCCTACTCTTAATCATGTGTGTCTATTAAAGAAATCTATTTATGATTTACGACAAGCCTCTAGGCAGTGGTATGTCAGGCTCACAAAAGCTCTCAATTTTAAGGGTTACACTTGTTCTCTAAATGATTATTCCCTGTTTTTCAGACAACAATTTGGCAAAATTACTATTTTGGTTGTTTATATTGATGATATTTTAATTACTGGGGATGATATTACTAAACAATCATCTTTGAAAGACTTTCTTCACTCAGAATTTCAGATTAAGGACCTTGGTCATGCTAATTTTTTCTTAGGCATGGAATTACTAAGAGAATCGCATGGTTCATTTATAACTCAGAGGAAGTTTACCTTCGACTTGTTGATTGAATTTAACTATCTTCATCTCAAGCCTGTCTCCTTACCTCTAAATTCTGCTCACAAACTGTTTTTTGATGATGGTGACCCTTTATCTGACTCTACATTTTATTGCCGGCTATTGGGTAAGCTTAATTTTTTAACCCATACACGATCAGATTTTTCCTTTGTTGTTCTGACTCTTAGTCAATACATGCAGTGTCCTCGTCAACCTCATTTAACCACCTTTCATCACTGTCTCTGGTATCTCCGAACCTTCTTTTTGCCTTCTTGCTTTCCGCAATTCTGATTGGGGAAATTGCCCAGTCACTTATCGTTCTATCAATAGTTTTTACCTAGTCTGGGGAGGGGTTCTCTGATCTCCTAAATGTGTCTCTTTTTTCTGCTGAAATAGAATATCGATATGTGAGAAGAGTGGTTGCAGATGTTACCTGGTTGATTTATTTCCTTGAAGACTTGTCCGTTCCTCTCTCTTTGCTGGTGACCCTTCACTTTGATAGCCAATCGGCTATATACATAGCTCATAATCAGTGTTCCACGAGCGTACGAAGCATGTGGAGTTAGATTGTCACTTTGTATGCCAACAATTCTTGGCTGGCATCATTTCACTCTTCTACGGCCCCTCCAGATCTCAAATCGCCGGCATTTTCACAAAGTCCTTGTCAGGTCCTACTCATCAGCACATCATCGGCAAGTTGGGTTCGGTTTCCACCCTCTCCAACTTGAGGGGGGATGTTGGTGATCATAACATTGAGTTTCACCATGGAAGTGCACTCGATTTAGAGCTCAAAGAGAATGGACAAAAGGTGAGGGACAAAGTCTGATTATCTCTCATCTTTAGGACACTTTTATTCTCTTTTCTATTTCTCAAAATCATCTCAACCGTTGAGCATCATTAGATCTTGATCAAATTAATCTTGATCGTTCGTTTGATAATCATCATGGCTCAAAGAATACTCCAGGCATATTTCATTATACATGTAGAAATTATATTTTTATTTATTTTTCTATATTTTACAATAGTGAATTAGAGAAGAACAAATAAGAGAAGGACAGTTGATAGTACAGAAACAGATTTTTTTCCTTTTGTTTTATATAAATACACATGTTGATAGAAATAAAAAATGATGAAGAAACAAATTGAAGTGAATTTTTTGTGTCTCCTTTTTCATCTGCACAGTATATGTTTATATAGCAATGAAAAGAAATAATTGAGAGCAACTAACTATACACCTGTGCCTATACTATTGGTTTTTTCCATAACAAACTATATTTACACTTAATAAATAAAATGGGAATTGAATACTACTAATATTTACATCACCATTGTTCTAGAGAATTCTTTTAAAAAAAAAAACGTGCACAGCATGTGATCATTTTGCTTTATTTGTGGCCACGTGTCTTTGGAGGAAGAAATCATTGCATTTCTTTTTCTCTGCAAAAACTCTTTTAATGGTGGCTTTTTTTTTTCGTCTTCTCCGATAAATCGAAGATGTAATTAATTCCAACACATGTACAGATTGAATGAAATTCACAGAACAAATATTTCTCTATTGTTTTCTATTTTTCAATAGCCATTGTGACCATGGTCAATGGGTGAGTCATGATTGAATCTTTTAATTTCTGTAAATTAAGGAAGTAATAATTGGGAACAAGCCTAGTCTTTGTCGCTTCCTTTTCGCGGATTTCCTGTTACCTTTTCTGGTGGAGTAGCATATATGTTTGTTTTAAATATTTATGGAAATAATTGACCTATTAATATATTTAATTAAATACTCCTTTATTTCTGTATTGTAATCAGAACATATATATTTTTTCGTTTTACCTAAATCTGTAAACATTTTTTGAGCTATAAATATATCTTCCTCTTTTTCAAGCAGTGGAACTTTGCAAGTGGAATTACCGTAGCTAGTTAATAGTAGTACTCTTCTATATATAAATAAAATAAATCTAGAAATCAATAACTGCTCCTTGAAATAGTCTTTCAATTACTCCATGTTGATATTAATTAGTAGTCCGCGGCCCATATAATAATATATGATGTTTTTAACTTGGTACATTTCTTTAGAAATTTATTTATCGTTAAAAAAATTAGAGGTGTTTTCACTAAATTATGTTTAATTAAATAGTATTTATTTAATATGATTTCTTGATAATGTAAAAATTCACTTATCCAAATAAGGATAAAACAAAACATCAATACGTACCTTTTTATTATGGATAAAACTATTTATGTTGGATTATCGATAAAAGATAAAATTATCATATCATATGGACAAGATGGAATACCTTTTAAGTTTCGCAAATTATTTATAACAATTTGATTTTCAAATGTAAGAACAAAAAAATTCAAATTTCAAACACCAAACTATAAGCATACGTATACAAACATCTAACGCGCATCTAGGCAATTCTATATATCATGACTTAAAAGTGTTCCACAAAATAAATTAATAAATTTATGAAATAATTTCCCCCCCTAAAATATAGACAAATAAATTAAAACCAAAGTACATTTCAGTTTCTCATCTCATGAACCCAATAACCAAAGGACGTATCTGTCATTTCTTTCTTGTTTGAAAACAAACATGAAAAGTAGAATAGAATACTGGTGGGTAACACTAGGCGGTGGGCTAGTATTTTTCCTTATCACTCCACCTTCATTCCATTTTTATTTGTCAGCTATATTATTTGAACATGTCTAATAATAACTGTTCAGTTTATAAAATTAATTAGTAATTTATCATGATGTGTTTATTTTTATTCTTTCTATTAAATACTATTTATTTTTTTAATATTTAAATAACTTGTAATAAAGGTGATTTGATAAAATTATCCTATCATTTACTGTTTTTTAATCCTTGTATCAAATCAATAGTTGATAACTATTGATGGACAGATAAAGTAATGATAATTAACTTATAAAAATTGTTATATTTCTTAAACGTGTTTGAAACTTAGATCTTATTTCACCAACCTCTCCATTGACTAAACCGTAGCCATTAGTTAAAAGATTTGTGGTTCAAATTTTCTTAGATATGGATACATTAAAGTACAACAAGAAAGCTTAAAATTAAGTAGCTTATATCTTAAAGCTATATCATTAGAAATTTTCCACACAATAAATTTGAAATGAAAAATCACACCATATATGTATTTAAGAGTCAATATTATAAGTTTTAAATGTACTTTTAAGTATTTACCACTTATAACATTTTATTTACAAGTCTTAACATATATGTATTCATTTAAAATTAGTTTAAATTAATCATTTTTAGTATATTTATTTAGAACATAATTAATAGGAGATAATTATGTGGAGGAAAATTGTTACAGTCTGATTTTTACCTTTAATAAGAGATAATTATGTGGGAGAGAGATTGTTACATTCTGATTTTTACCTTTACCATGTAGTTTTCAGTTCCTCTTTCTCTTTCTCCTTTACCTTCTCTATTCAATTTCATTCAAGATAGTTTCCACTCCATTTCAAAACATCTGTGTTCAACAGGATTTCAACGATTTCAACGGTTCTTCTGAGAATCCAACTCCTCCGAAGATTACACCCAAGAAGAAGAAAACTCAAGTGAAGAACAAAGAAATATAGAGAAGGGGGAAAAAGAAAGGGGAAGATGTTGAAGTCTCACTCATCTGATTCTCATTCATCTAATTTTTTCAGATTCTGATTTTGATTTTGATTTCGTAATTGTGAATAATCAAAAAAGGCAAAGACTGTGGAAAAGGGTGAGCCTTCAAAACCCTCTAGGAAAATACCCAGTAGTTCAACATTAAAGGATTCAAAAATTCTCAAATCAAAAAAGGCCAAACATGTTGTGAAGGTATATATATTTATGAATAAATTCTTTTAATTTTCTTTTATGCATACCCTATTATGAAAATTGTATGAAATTACTACAAAATTGGTATAATTTTTATCTTGGTTTTTTTTGTGAAAATGGAATGATTTTGGTATACATATGTATATTTTTAGATTGTTTATTGTTATTACAGACTACATTTTTTATTGTGTGTTTTACAGTTGTATTTTAAATATATAGTATTTTTTGACATGAAATGTGCTCCAGTTATGAAATAACATGAAAGTGAAATAAAATTGGCATATATCTTTGAATTGAAATCTGTACTATGTCAACCTAAATGGCAGCAAAGTGACTTGGCATGCAAGTGGCATGGAATTTGTATAGACTTGTCATAGTGGTATGCAATAGGTGTATACTGTATATATAAACGATATGTAATTAGTATGAAAGTCATGTGATTTAGCTATATTATTTATATATTTGTCGTTATGCTTTATATTAACTTTCAATTGTGTTGACATTAACTTCCAATGAAATTGGTATGATTTTGTCTTTCATTACTGCATTTGAACTTGTATAATTATGATATTTTTTGTAGTTCTATTATGTGTATTTTTATTGAATTGTAAATGGTATGAAATTGGCATAATATGGTAAGTATATAGTAGTTTTTTTTGTATGAAAATTGTATATAAAAGGCATGTAACTGGTATGATTATAGTTTATGTATCATAGTCCTAATTTTATGTTTGTTTTATAATTACCCAAAATTGGGTTAAATTGGACTAAACTTGATTTTTTTTTTTTGCATTTGTCATGAAATTGAACAGGTTCCGAACACCACCAAGTATCCCACGCAAAAACCAAGGAAACTTGCTCCCAAATAGAGGATGAACTCATGTGTTTGCTTTTGTATTCTAGTATTAGTGCATTTTTTTCTAATAAAACAACAACTCATACTATATTTTTTGATTTTATTTCATGTTTTTTCTAAACACTGTTTATTTGACTATGGGAATAATTTATGAAAGTGTATGTCATGACCCGAATACATGTATGATGACACGCATCTCAACCCATCGAAATAAGTCATCCTAATATCCAACGAAAGTAAATGCGAAAGAAATGAAATGATCGAACTTTAACTTAATCAAAAACAAGTAAAATAAACTCAAAATCCCCTAAGATTGGTTGTCACGTGTACAAGCTACTAATACAAAATAAGAAAGTACGAAAGGAAATACAGTCACAATGTCTTTGTCTTTAGAATAAGACTAAAATATAATAAAAGAGTAAGAGGTGTCCGCTAGATGGATGTAACAGCTACCTCAACACTCAAAATGAAGCCTCGAATGTGATAAGAAACGCTAGAAGATCAAGAAGGTCCTGGATCACAACCTACACAAGTGTAGAAGCAAGGGGTGAGTATCAAACAATACGATACTCAGCAAGTGGACAACTAAAGCTAAGCAAAGCTCAATAGATTACAATTACTCCTGTCATTCCAACCGAACCTCCTTAACTACAACCTGCATAAAACCAACTCAACTCTACACTTTGTATAATAATACAGTGCATAAATACTCATCAATAGTCTCATCAAGTGAATCATATCAAATCAAGTTTAGCATATACAGAGCAATAAGGGGTAAACACGAATTCAGAAATATCAAAAAGGTGCGATGCAATGCAATGGAATGATGCATGTCTGTCCTATTGGTACACATCCATTGAATCACAATCTGAAATCCATGGGGGACATTTCTGTCCATGTAACCTACCACGGAGCGTGTGGCACATCCCCTTAATATACATATCCTGCCACGAAGCGTGTAGTCCGACCCCTTTATTTCATAATATTTGCCACGTAGCGTGTGGCCCAACCCCTTTTTATTTCATATAATTTTCAGTCTGAGTACAATATATCAAAACTAATGCAATCAATTCATGTTCATATAATTCACGATAATAGTGTGATATCCACAATAATTTTCACATCTCTTATCAATATAGTCATTTTACATGTCCAAGATAAGTCAATAATCTCATCACATCGATCACACTAATACATATCATTAGGTTGTCATTTTATTCCCATCATCTTCATTTTAAAGGTTAAATGAACAGTCAATAACCTGGACCAATACCCATTACTCTCCAACGCACATAACAAGGAAATACTAGCATTTACAAGCTTAAACAAAGGTTTAGAAGTTCATTTGCCTCAAATAATCAAGAAATCACTCTGGAACTTGAGTCTTCCCTTTTCGTTGGGCCTCCAAATCAATGTAATCTAGTCAAATAAATAATCACATTAAGATTTTAAAATTAACAACACTCATGTTACTATATGTCTAACCTAGACCCAAAAACTCACCAAAATCTATAATCAAATTCTAAATATCAAGCCTAGGGTTAAGTCAATATCTCTCTAAATTACATAAATTTAATGGTGTTCACATAGTATAATACAATACACCTAACATATAATTATATATATACTAATATTATTAACACTGGAATTTTTATATAAGGTAGCCAATAGAAGAAGAAATAAATCAAATCTATGGTCGAGTTATCGGACCAGTAACTTAAACTCTTGAACACAATCGGTAACCATCCTTCCTATCTTTCTAATCATTACTTGATAATTGCAAATCCTTACCTATTCACTGGCTGCCATTAATTATCATTCATAGTTGGTCTAAAAGACAAAAACTAATCACACCTGCAATTGACCAAATCCCTTTCCTCATAGTATTATAATACTAATATGTATTCTCTTGTTCTTTTTCCTTTACCACTCAACAATATGATAATAATAATATTGCCCAACATATATTCACGAACACTAATCACGATCCGACCTAGGTCCTAATCATAACACGGCGATCGAAACTCCGAAGGGCTCCAACCAAGCCTCTTGTTCATATCATAAGCATACACAAGGTAAAGTAAAAGAAGAAACATCATAAGAGAGTCTAAACCATGAATAAAAGACGAAGAATGTCACATGACAACATAGACTCGAAACATTTGTCCAACTAAATGCCTCTACTCATGAACATGGGCGGGGGCTAAGACATGTCCCTAGCTCACCCTCAAAATAAAACTTAACAAAAAGTATTTGAAAACAATAACCAACTCGATGACTAGTACCCGATAAATGAGAACTCACCATATACACCGCCGGTTATGAAAGCTTAACTAGCCACGTGGATGAATATGTTATTCAACCTCAACCCCTATATTATGAGATAATGTAGGCAAAAAATATGCATTAATACGTAGGAATGTACTAAGTATGAGGGAATGACATGCAACATGAATCATAAGATACAATGATCAAGATTTATGTGATAAAAAGGTTAAGTAAAGCCATGAGGAATACCGTGATGATCAAAGCATTCAAATGACATAGTTAAAGATCACAAAGTATCATAATAGTCAATAAACATATGTAGGATTGGAACCATAACCGACATTAAGACCATGCGAGCTATAACATGAAATCTCTTGTCTCTCCATACAACGAAGAAAATGGGAATCTACTTGCCAGGGTAGACTCTACCCTGCTAAGCGGGTCATACATACGTTATATGTGGATTCACTAGCTAGGACAAAAGCACAATCCTACGGTGGCACGTAGTTATAGGATAAGAGACTTTATATAAGGACCCCATATATCGAGCCCCCACCTCAAGTCCATATTTGGTGCTAAGTCAAAACCCACGGAATACATACGTAGCATAGAAATAGTAATAAAAATATATCATAGTCATGATCATAGGTTTGAAATAATAGAATAACTCATTTTCATAACATAAGTGCAATACGGGTATTGTTCTTCCACATTACAAATCATCATACATAATTCCTATCATTAGGCCTTAAGTCACCTTTTCCATAGTTTGCATGAAGAAAGCATAATTTGAAACATACTTGAAAATCATACTTGAATGGTGATGCTTGAAACTAAGTTCATGTAATGGAGGAGTAATTCATGCTTGATTGAGAGATTACATCATAAATGAAATATAATTCATGCATTCGGAAAAGTAGTTGATGAGAGATAAGGATCAACAAAATAAAATAAAAGAATTTTATCACATACATCGCATTTGGTGAATGCATTTTATAGAAAACTGGGTGATGGCGCTATAGTGGCACGCCGCTCCAGCATTTTTCCAGCAAATTCCCAGATTTTTCATCATTTTTCATGAGTCTTCATCCCCTATAATAAGATCCTAAACCCTAATTAACAATATAATGAATATATATTAAGAATCTACCAATACCAAGCAATTACCAATCAATTTATACCAAAATTAGATTTGAATTCACAAAATACATCATAGCTCATGTAATTGAAGTTAAAATTAAAAAGATTCAAAGTTTTAATTAAAACTCATGGAAGATTTAAGAAATTCTTTAGGCTCCATGGGTGAAAGGTACCCATGGATGAATCCCACATACCTTGAATACAAATTATGAAGAAATCTTGAAGAAGAACTTGAAGATCAATGGAGAATTTAAAAAGATTCTTGCTAGGTCTTCAATTGAGATTTAGAGAGCCCTTTTGTAGAGAGAAGATTTTTAGGATGGATGATTAGTGAATGAATGAGAAAAATTAAGAACTTTTGAAATTAAATAGATTGGGAACCTAGCCCAAAAACCGTCTAGATTTATCCCCCCTATAAAAATAGGGAAAAGACTACTTTGCCCTTAATGAAAATCTCCCTTAACCTACCAATGGATTCACCAAGGCTAATTTTTCATCTTATTATGTTATACTCTATCTTTCTCACACCCGGGATATAACAAAACATAAGCGTGATTAAGGCTTTTACCTGATGAAATTCTTTTATCAATTTTTTTTGTTTTGCTGACGCCATTTCACTCCTCTTGCATCACAGTTTTCGCCGCAGGTGATGTATGTGTGGTAGAGATATTACCCACTAACTTGTGCTAATACATGGGTTAAGTGGTACATGATCTTAATTAAATTAATCATTTAGCCCACCAATTAAATTAATTATTTAAAAACACCCCTCAACTAATTAACCATAGTTACCGAAAGGTCCAAAATTTCCAATTTAAATTTACGAAAAGGTTCTTTTATGAAAGAAGGAGGACTCGTCCTCGAAATGACCTAACGGGTCATTACATTATCCACCACAAAAAGTCACGTTCGTCCTCGAACATAAAATAAAAGAAAATACCTAAAGCTTCAAAAAGCTGGGGATATCTGCCATGCATGTAGCTATTTCGGCCTATTAAGATTTTTATAGTAGCTATTTGTGAAAATTTCACAAATAATTATATCTACCTAAAGCAGTATAATTTTTCAACAAACGGGTGTCGATTGACACCCGTACAATATATGTGACTCCACCACTAAGAACTACAAAAAAAGTTGTTTGAATATAAAATGCCCTCCACCTCCAACTTTAAAGTTGCAGGTTCAAATTATAAAAAAAATAAAATTTTAAAAAAGGTGCTCTAGCAAAATATTCGAAGTTCAAAGCACATAATTGATCAAAGACCAAATATTAGACATGACTCAAATTTTCAAAGATAAAAGAAACTTTATTCATCACAATAAAAAATACATTAACAAAATAAAATATTACTCCACTTGCAAGGATGAAGAGTCAAGACAAGCACAAAAAATTATATTAAAGAGAAGGTGGTAAAAGTTGCCTTGACATTGGCTACAAGTAACCAACAAAACTTTTACTACTTTTTTTTTGTTTTTGTTTTGGTTATTGGTCCTTATTTTATCCTATATTTTCCTTTAATTGATGAAGTTCTATCTTTCTTTTCCAAATTCCTAACTTATAATATACTCCAGAAAAAGAAATTCCACTAACGTTCTCTTCCCAACTATCCATGCCAAAAAATAATATAAATTTATCTTCTTTTCAAATAATCCACCGTCATCCTTTTATCCAAATATTTCTTAGAAATCAAAAATAAATGTTACTAGAAAAATAATACAGTTATTTCAAAGCACAAATCAATTACTAGGTAGAATGTTGAAATCACTATTGCAATTTGCAATTATCACCATGTATTATCATTTTTAATATAGATATGTTTTACCTTATTTTCATCTAATGAAATTAAATAATCAATAGTAAAAAGAAAAAAAGAATCCAATTTATATCCACAATAATATTGTTATATCCAAATATAATATTTTAATTTTTTTTTATTAACTTTATTATGTGGATTCAAATTAGCTAATATACTAATCCACTTTCCATTACATATCATTTTCTTTTTCAAATTTTGTTTAACGACAATTGACCTAATTTTTCCCACAACCCCCAAAACTTTTTTGTATTTTAATTAATCCTTGTAGAAAACATATGCTCTCTGTGAGTCAAATTTGCTTCTTCACATACTGCCATTTTGTACAAATCTTGACTTGACTTGACATGTATATATATTGAGAGAGACAGAGGTTGGATTTTTCCTGAAGAGTTAAAAAAAAAAGGAAGAGAGAAAATGGGTAATTCTTTTGGGTGTTCGGCGTCCGGTGAACGGTTGGTATCGGCGGCGAGAGACGGTGATTATGTAGAAGCGAAGATGTTGCTTGATTGCAATCCATGCCTTTCGAAGTACTCTACTTTTGGTGGACTCAATTCCCCTCTTCACTTTGCTGCTGCTAAGGGACACAACGAGGTATTTTCTTACTCCCCTTTTTTGTTTTTCTTCTTAATCGTCCATTATATGTTCTTGATTTGTCTTGAACAATTTTTCAGATTGTTGCATTGTTGCTTGAGAACGGTGCTGATGTTAATTCTAGAAACTACTGTGGTCAGGTAAGTGATTTTTTTTGTTTTAAAAAAAAAAAAAACTTTTTCTTGATTATTCATGTTTAATTTCTTTTCCAGATTCTTCTAATGAGCTGATACTCAGATAAGGGTAGTTAGTTAATGAGAGATCAGCTCCATGAGCTTGATTATTTTTGTTAATTTTATTATCGGAGTACATCTTGGGGCATTTTGAAATTTGGGTATATCTATGTTGAATCTGATGGTTGATATTTTTTTTTCTTTTGAAAGACGGCACTGATGCAGGCATGTAGATATGGCCACTGGGAAGTTGTTCAAACCCTTCTTCTCTTTAGATGCAATGTGAGTTTCCCTTTGATTTTTTCGCCTCACGGGTTTTTTATTTCGTTAATTTAGCTACTAGAGCTTGCACAGCCTTGTGCCTTGTCCTTCTTCTTATAGCATTTGCCCCTTTTGCATCTTGAAACATTTTTTCAGGTTACCAGAGCAGATTATCTTAGTGGAAGGACAGCTCTCCATTTTGCAGCAGTGAATGGACATGTTAGATGCATAAGACTTGTGATGGCTGATTTCGTTCCTAGTGCCCCTTTTGAGTCTATAAATGCTCAAACAAATGCTGAAAGGGGTGACAGTTCAAATTCAAAAGGCAAGCATGAGCAAAGGTTGGTGATCTCTTCATCTTCATTCTTATCATATGGATTCATGGTGAATTGTACAAATATATAGACAAATTATTTATGAAGATTTATAGGTGCCAAATGAAATCACTGATTGACCTGTGATGTCTTTGATTGAGGGCTAAATGCATACTGTATAAGACAACAAAGAAGACTGAGGTGGTAGTGTAAAGCATATGCTCTAGTAAAAGAAGGGCCCCCGGGGGTTCTTCATTTGTTAGCTCCGTGTTTTCTACAAGAGATGTCTAGGTTCTGCTAAGAGAAGTAGTTGAGAAAAATGAGCTGATTTATAACTATGCTCGTGAGTTTTCACATGAAGTTCTTTGACTTTAAGGTTTTGAATTCTTCTTGGAAAAATTGGATTGTTGTATCTGGTTTACTTGGCTAACACTGTATTTGCTTCATTTCGTTGCAGTGCGCTGTCAAAATTTGTAAATAAAGCTGCTGATGGTGGTATTACTGCTCTTCATATGGCTGCATTGAATGGGTATTTTGATTGTGTCCAGCTCCTGCTTGATCTTAATGCAAATGTATCAGCTGTGACATTTCACTATGGGTCATCGATGGATCTGATAGGTATATGCTCGGCCGAGGCATTATTAGATATTTTTGAAAATTACCTGTTTGTTGATTGATATTTTTTTCCAAATAAATCATTCTCTAGGAGCTGGAAGCACTCCTTTGCACTATGCTGCTTGTGGCGGAAATCTAAAATGTTGTCAGGTGATTGGTTAACTCGTCTTCCTGCTGCTATCTAATAATTTTGATTACCAGAAGTTAAAGATGTTTACTTCCGATGCCTCCTGGTATTTATGTGGTTATTTTCTGATGCAATTTTTTTTTATCCTTGCTAGTTTCTAAATAAGTATTTACTTTGTGTTGCTGCAGATACTTATTGCAAGAGGTGCCAGTCGATTGACATTGAACTGCAATGGGTAATCTGTTTAGGACTTGCTTCTCAGTTTAACTCTTACATCTGTAAATTTTCAGAAGTCACTCAACAGATACATGGATTCTTTCAGGTGGGTTCCTCTCGATGTTGCCAGGATGTGGGGGCGTCATTGGCTTGAACCATTACTTGCACCAAATTCTGATTCAATAATTCCACCCTTTCCATCTTCAAGTTATTTATCATTGCCTCTCTTAAGCGTGCTTAACATCGCAAGGTAAATGGAAATTATCTTCTTCTTTTTTGTCAAATGTAATCTAGTTTTTGGACTGATAAGGGAGGGATAGTCTGTAGTGGTAAGGACCCTCCACTTCCAAACATAAGGTTTTGTTTTGAGTTACCAAGTAAGCAAACGTGGGAAATGCCAACTATTCAGCTTGTAGATACAGGGATTTAGGGGAGTGGAGTTTAACGTATTAAAAAAAAGCTTATATTTGAACTAATGGTCTTTGTCATCTGAAAAATTTTGGAGTGCCCTTTTTTTTGGGTTGAAATCTGTTTTGGTGCATCAAATGTGATTAAGATCAAAGTGCAATATCTACCCTAAACCTGGTCCCATATTGTCTGAGATATAGTAACTTTTTGATTATTAAGTTTCCAATTAATAGAGAGATTTTGTCATGTGATATTTCATTTTAGATCGTCTAGTGTTTCTTATGGTGGCCAAGTTGGGTAGTTACTTTGTGAAAATCAAAATAAATGATGCCATTGATGATACCTAAACCATTAGATGCAGATATCAATAGAGATGGGTTGCTGTAAATGCTACAAATCTGTTTGACAAATGTAACATATGGTAGGGAAACAAAACAAAGTGAGATCTTTTACTAATTGACGATGTGGAAGTTGTTGCTAAGGATATTGTGCGTTCATAACTGCAAATGGGTACTCCATGTATCGGTATAGATTTGTAACAAGCAGTTCACAGTCAGTCTACTCATTGCTGGGTTCAATTTTTTTGAAATCAATGTATATTGTTGTGTGAATTCTATCTGTATGATGCACATCATAAAGGTCTAATGGAGCTTTTTAGCTTGTGAAGGCATAAGCCGGAAAAATTATGATTGATCCAACTCACATTTGTTCAAGCTTTATTTTGTTTATTTCACTATACTTTGTCAGTTTTTCTCACTCTTTTGGTTTTTGCTAGGGGTGGCAATTGGACGGGTTGGGTTAAATTTGGGCGGATCATAATAGGTGAAGACAACAAACGGGTCAAGACCCAATCCAATCTAATTTCCACTAAGTTTTAATTGTTTTATTTGTTTTTAACAATGTTTTTAGTACCTCATAAAGTTATTTTTTTCTATATTATGACTATATATAATATAACAAATTTAAAAAATAGTTTTTTAAAAGTACTTTGATAAGATTTCTCTCGAGTCAATTTAGGTTACATACCAACCCAATATTTAATGGGTTGAGCTAATAAATGATCGGGCCAATAACCCGCCGAAACTTAAACGGGTTGGGCGGGTTGGGTTTGATTTTGCCACCCCTAGTTTTCACATAGTTGAAGTCATCTTTAGGCAGTCTAATGATCAATTTTAGTCAGTTACTGCCCACCATTCCGTTTAGAGTTAATAAAAGAAAATAACCAGTGAGGCTGCTATATGAGATGGAAGAACCTTATTGTTATCTCAGGCTTAACACCGCATCCTACCCTTTCCTGTGTTCTAGCTTGATCTATAAGACACTGCTTCTTTTGGAAGCTTAAGAAAACACCTTAACCATTTGTCCTGCGGACATTGGATTGAAAGTTTCTTCGATTGAGCCTTCTGATCTACTAATGATTCATGTTGAAGCACTAGTGTGATGGACTGCTAATTTATTCTTGCCTTCCACTAGTGCAATGTGTCAACTTTGAAGCCGGTCATGGCTGATTTATATTTGAGTTTTGACTGCTTGTAGTAGCTGTTAAATGAGTGATAGAATGAGCGCTTGTTTTATAGTTATCTTTGTGATTTCTCTTAGTCTCTCGTTCGCTGGGAGACATTTTAGGTGTGGCATTCTTTTCTGCCACCGGGTTTTGGAGGAGGGGGAGCTGTTATTCTATTTTTTAAAATAATGTTAATCTTATAAGGTACTGTAAAATTAAGTGTTAACCATACATAAGTTCTGATCATTGTGAATACTTTTTGCAGAGAGTGTGGGTTGCAGTCTTCAGGAATATCCTCTGATGATTCTGATACTTGTGCTGTTTGCCTGGAGAGGGCATGTTCAGTGGCTGCTGAAGGTTTGTACCATTATTCCCTTTCAGTTTGATTTTGTTCAATATATGAATCAGAGAGATTCTTTAAAATGGTTATGACAACAACCAGTTATGCAACTATGTTATATAGGAGCAAATTTTGGGACTTTTAAGGTCCAATCTATCCACAAGATGAATGTTGTATAAATGTGCGCATTAAGATGAATCTGCACGCATACAAGATGGACAAGATTAGAAATGATTACATCTGATAAAAATTGCTAGTAACATATATGAAGGATAAAATTAGTTGCCTTGTATGTTTTACCTTGATCTACATCGATCTCTTTATGTATAGATCAATTGGTGTGCCAGTAATGATGATTGAAGGTGATAAAAGGAAGAGGTAGACCTAAAAATCATGTGAAAGAAATTGTCTCAAAGTCCTAAAAATTCTTGAGAATCAATGATAAACTTAGAACAACACACAATGAGAGATAAGGATCTGTATATCTAATATCAGTTAATTGGGAATAGGACTTATTTTATTGTTTACACTTAACATTAGATCTGGTTTTTGTGAGGAGCGCTTTTATTCTAGTTGGAGAAATTTTCTTGTCATGTAGAAGTGTGAGATCAAGGGAATAAGATTAAATACTTAGTATTGGAATGAGATATGCCTGAATCAAGCAGATGAATAAATATAGAGAATTCATACAACCAAATCTCAACTATTTTATAATCTGAGGCATAGTGCAATAGTTCATTGGTTGATATGAATCTGGCAAATGGTGTAAAAATCCCCTCTAATTGAGAGTTTTCGGTTTCGTACATGATCTTGCACTAAGCAACCTCATCATCTATCTATTCTACATGAGTATGAAATCCTTTCTTGATTTATTATGTGAGGAACACTTACAAAAATTAAGCCTTTGCACACTCTAGACGTATCAAATCTAGATATTGTAGTTAAATCTTAGGGTATGATCTAGCATTTGATGAAGTTGGAGGGAAAATCTTAAAGATCGGGATTTAAATCTCAATAGAGGCAAAAAATGCTAGGAGATTTCTTCCCATCCACCTAAATTGTTGTGTACTAAGTTATCCAATACACGTGTTGGTGGAAGGATGAAGATACTCTTTGGAATAATTGAGGCGTGTACAAGTTGGTCTAGACACCGCCTTTATAATCTTTCTTTTTTTTAAAGACTTCTAGATGTTGTAGTTAGGAAATCTAGATACTGCAGTTGTTTTTAGTTGGTCTTTTTTTTGTTATACATGATGCTTTTCAACTCATCCAATATGGAATATCTGATGCCGATCCAGTCTTGTGCTTAAGGTATAAAGCAACTTGATTGGTTCTCTTCGAAATCTGTTTTACATACTCTTTCCGTCCCATTATATATAAAGGAGTTCGGGATTCGAGGTAAAAGCACCTAAATTTAGTTGTGAATTCGGGCATAGATTTTTCATGTTTTTTGAAAAAAAATTGACATACAATTTGAAGATTACGTGTAAAGTACTAATATATATACTAGTATAGTTAGTGATTCAAAATACTAAAAGAAGTTATAAGTCGTTGTCAATGACAAAACTGTTTTGACTTTCCAAATAGTAAGTATCACATAAAATCTGACAGGAATAGTAATAAAAAATAGATACCAATGTGATCTCTTCTCCCCAAACCCCAACAAATTTACCCCGACAGCAATGTCATATTCTTAAAAACTACAGTTGTGTTCTTCTCAATTAGGAAATATGAGATCTTCGAAAATTTATTTATTTGGTGATATTGGATCTCTCGGACTGTTAGTTTTCTTGGACACATTGTCAAACCATGAGAAGATGATAACAGTTAAAATGACAGTATAGTTCCTGTAAAATTAGATGAGAATTTAGTTATATTAATATATTCTTTTATTTTGTATCAAATACTTCCAGGTTGTGGGCATCAATTGTGTGTAAGATGTGCACTCTATCTTTGCTCGGCAAGCAACATCCCATCTGAATTATTGGGTCCTCCTGGATCCATTCCATGTCCACTTTGCAGACATGGCATTGTCTCATTTGTAAAACTCCCTGGATCTCCTGCAAAGGAAATTAAGTTACATCTATCCCTTAGCTTATGCACACCATGCATGCTTCATCCTCGTGAGCAAGAACGATCAACACCACCTAGCGCACATGAAATTAGAAAGAATCGTGTTGCTTCAGTGTCTTCAGATCTTTTCTGTCCTGTGACTTGTAGCCCATTTCCCTCTGTTGCAATCCCTTTGTGTACCTGTGATGAAGGACCTTCCCCAACCTTGGAATCAATAGAAAATGATACTCAAGAAGAAACTCCTAATCAGTCACAGTCCACATCAACAGACCAAGACAAAATGAATGTGAGATTGGAAAAAACTACCTGCTCGAACATGTTTTGGGGCAGAAGAAGCTGCAGCAGGGAGCATCAGTGTAATGCTGAGATTAATGCTTAATAAACTTGCCTTGGTGCCCGAGTTGAAGAAATTTTGATCCAAGCAGAGCAGCGCATGGATTCAAGGCTTGACATTACTACTTTCTTGTGCTTTTGAATCTTTCTTGCAGCTTCTACTTCTCTCGCTGGCTATGAGCCTATGGATACAGCACTCCGGGCATCTTGAATACCTTAAAAGTGTTGCCTTGATTATCTGGACTGGGGGCTTGTAAAGAATTCACAAGTAGGAAATTGGAGTATTGCCATGGAGTATCATTGGAGAGCTGTCTAATCTTGAGATTGTTCTTAGGTTATTCTTCACTGTTGTATGTAGTGCCGCTATTACTAGTCTGGTTGAAGCAGATAAGTTTTTAACCTGTTTGTTCCAGTACAACCCAATCAAGTTACAAAAAATAGTTTGAGTACTGGTGGGGTTTGTGAAGGTAAACGTTAGGTGTCTGTAAACTGACAAAGATAGAGTTGAATAGGGAAATTTGTATTACATATTTGCTCTGTTTGTACACCTTTTAATGTTCTGTCGTAGAAAGTAATGTGTTTGGGTTTTGTCAATTTAAGTTGCAAGGTTGGCTTATCTTGTAATTAGGTGTGATGCCGCACAAAGCAGCAGCAACAACAACCACCAGACTTTACCCCTAGCTTCAGCTAGGGAGGATTTTTTCATTGATCTTTGGCTCAAGGAAAGATGAAAAAAGTAGTAACAACATGCAGTAATAACAATAGATAATATGATAAAAATAAGGAGCCCGTTTGGATTGGCTTTAAGTCGGTCAAAACCAACTTAAAGCCCCTTTTTAGCTTTTGGACGTGTTTGCCTAATACTGACTTTAAGCCATAAAGTTCTTAAAGTCAGTCAAAAATGAAAAGTTAGGATTCCTAACTTTTTTTTTTCAAAGTGCTTAAAGTCATTTTCTTTGACCATGGAAATTACTTTTATATCCCTTATATTTTAACTAAATTCTCAAACTACCTTTTTTTATTCTTTTAACCCTAAAATTCACATCATAAGCACTTTTATCCAAACACTCAACTGCTTATTTATAAAAATAACTTTCAGCACTTCAAAGTTCTAAAAACACTTCATACATAAAAGTTACTTTTTTAAGCCAATCCAAACGGGCTCAAGAAAATACAAGAATAACACTTATACAAGTATGGAAAAGAAATATGTTTGCTTACCTACTAACCTTCTATCTTAGTTTTTGACATCCACACCCTTCTATTAAAGGATATGTATTTCAAAAAAAGCTGAAATTGCATAACCCAGAAGGTAGTTTCAATGTGGCCAATTTCTCCTATTTTGCAATCATTTTCGCTACAACACCAGCTGCTCATGTTCTGCATCAGGTCCATTATGGTCAACCTTTTACACCTCCTCACTAAGTATTTATGCGTGTCCTTCTTCTTATGTTCAAATTATTTCTACCTCACTTTCCATATCTTGTTCATCATGAAAGTTATTCTCATCTTGTCCTAGATAACTTCGTTCCCACACAACCTAATTTGTTGCGGCATGAAAGCAATTGTTGTTAGGTTTTTGGCATTCGAGTAGTTTGACGTTTGGAAATCAAGTAGATGGAGAATGAGCGATGTGGTGGGTGTCTGAATTCTGATTGTTGTCATCTTTAATTAAGCGTGACATTAGCAACAGTAACAGAGTTGGCCAACAGAGAATTCTTGTTGACAAAATTGGAATGTCCAGTGGACCAAGTTTCCTCGTCCCTCGTTTATCTGACACGTATCCTTATACTATTTCTGTCCTTTCTATATACTGTATCTTTGAACAAGTCTTATCCAAATTACTGCAGAGGCCTAATCATAAGTCATCTCCCTACGAGTATGGTGTCAGTGTCAAAGGAAGAGAAATGATTATGTAAACTGCGGTCTTACTTTTATCCAAACAGTGATTAAAAGTTATTTTAGCTTAGAACATGTTCTTAGTTGTTTCATTTTGTCCTGTAGTGCCAATCCTAAAGTTCCAACTAATAAAATTGGATCCTAAAGTTCCAACTAATAAAATTGGATCCTAAAGTTCCAATTTTGTCATGTTTCTAACTCGAGGAGCATTCCGTGAGTTCCTTAGATCCCATGTTGTGCTAGATCTCAAATTTTAAATGTTCTTCTGTTGACTAGAGGTATGATTATGAAAATGATATTTTTCATATTAAAATGTGACTCAAGTTTTACTAGTTTTGAAATGCTGGCTAAAGCTTGATTAGCAGATCAAAAAGTGACTAGTTGCCTATATGATTGTGTAAACTGCAGTCTTAGTAAAAAATTTGCAAGTGCAAGGGCACATTATATAAAACAAAAAGAGATATTCCCTCCATTTCAATTTGATCAATGTCTCTTTCTACCTGATATGTTTCAACCATTATTTATAAAAATAAGCAGATGAGTAGGACAAACACCATATATGTATATATAATAATTGGAAATGAGGTTATAATATGCTTGACAATGACACTTGAATCTCTTAAACCAATCAGGGGGGATAGCAATACTTTTGTCTGTACTGTGGTTTCACTCTGCAAAGTGCATTTAGCTTATTTTGTGTTAAAAATTCATCTTCTTCTGGCTGCAGTTTCTCTCTGAGCATTGAAATAAACAGCAGCAACAGGAGATCCCAATCCATTTTCTGCCGAAAACCTCCTAGTGTTGAATTGGTCCCTTGTTGATGGTGCTTTCACGGTTTGCCTTCCTCTTTGTTTGTACAACAAAAATACATAACGGTGTATCCCAATTACCGGTTTTGGTGTCTCGTAGCACACTATCTCCCGTCCTGCACAATGAGAAATTTAAAGTTAAATTATCCTAGATGATTCACCATGCCTCAAAACCAGAGGATTGATTTCTCAACTAAGTAATAGTTATAAAGTGTAGTGGCTCAGCTGAGAAGTCAACTCCAAAATCAGACTTACCAAAAGAGATGTCAGTGGTACCAGGAATGTCTGTCACAATCCTGAAAGTTTGATATTATAAGCCCATAAATTAGTGAATATCATACACATAATGCAGAGAGGATATAACACTTGTACTAATATTTGTATACTAGTGTCAATTATATGCTTCTTTTGCTCTTAATTTGAGATCTTCATCACATCAGAATAGGAATTACCAGTGGAGATGTTCCCTCAAGTATGGATCACTAGGACTTGGAGCATCCGGGTCCGTCATGATCTTTCCCAAAGAAAAAGACTCAACAATGAGAAACAGAAAACAGAGAGATGAATAATAAATACAATGTAAAGACGTAAACTCTGTTTCGTTTTATATGTTACTCTTTCCTTGTTATAAAATAAAAAGAATGACGTATGTGAAGACCACAAGTTTTAAGAATAGTACTATTTAAACTTGGTGGACAGTCAAACACATATAGGATGACTTACGAGTGTATAAGCAGATCTCATGTCTTCACCACCAATTTCGACACGAGGTTGAGCTGCAACGACAGCAGGCATGATCTCATGGCCATTGGACACTTGCTTGCTCCCATTGTATATCACTTTCATTTTCACACTTGGACTGAAACTGTCTACTACCTCACCTATTACTCTCCCTATGGCAAGTGGCTCACTAGCCCCTCTTGAAGACATCCTTCTTTTGAATATATTGTATGTTGTGTAATGAAGAAATTAAATATATTTGTTGGATGATTTCATAATGTTGCAAAGGAGGAGGCTTTATATATAGGTCCTTTTTCAGATATTATTAGTACTACAGAGAAATAGGAGGGAAGGTGCTTGATTTATAAGTTTAAAGATTCGGAAACCAATCAACGTGCCAGAAAAAAAGATGTCTAGATACACATTAAAGATTAAACATGCTTGCTTAATAATTGTTTGAACAACAGTTTCTGAAATTTCCTCTTTTTTACTGATACAACAATTCGTACTGAATCAATGATACAATAATTTTCTTTGTATTTGTTATTTGTTTCATTCAAAGCTAATTATTGTATAACTGATATAAAACGAATTTTAAAAACTGTTGTATAAATGAATCAGAACGAATTTCATAAACGATTACTACGTTGTGGAAATTATTCAAACTATCTCTACGTTTGATAATTAAAACTCAAATTGTCGTTGTTTTCTGAAAATTTTCCATCTTTAATTTACTCGTCTCAAGCACAATCGGTTAATTAGGCCCATCTTAGTATTAAATTTGCCAATATATTGTATTTAGAAGCTTATCCTGATTTTGAATTTAATGGATTCAATATTTAGGTTCTTACCAGTAAATTCATTATAGTTTCGAAATTATAGCTTCAACTTTCAACCTTTAATATATTCTGAAAATGTAGTGATTTTTCACATATATGGACAGGAAAACAGGGGATAGACAAGATTGAAGACAATGTAATTTCACAAATGTTACAATTGGAAGTTAAATGTACACATGACCAAATATAGTTTTGGATTCCCTTGCTACGCTGGAAGCTTTACTTATGTTAATGAGATTCAACAATCAATATATATATAATTATTTTTTTTAATTATATATGTGCTAAGAATAACAATAATAATAACGACAACATATCCAATGTGATCGTAAAGTATATGTAGATCTATCCTGAGTTTAAGAATTTCTTTCAAAAACAGATAGTTACAGTGAAAATACTGTAGAAAAATAATAACAACAACAAAATAATAAAGATACAAGTTGAAGAATACAATAGTAATAAAATGATAATACTGATAATAATAAGTAGAAGAGGGAACAAACAAGGTGCTCTAACCTAGAACAATATGCTCTCCCACAGAATTATAAAAATCACTTGACTACCCAATAAATCTCGCCTCTAATCCTCGATCTTTATGCTATTATATCAAAAATCACGCTTTCGATGAGCTAAAGATATACCAGGTTAGATATACATGCACTAGTATTTTGTTTGTATATACGTCCGGACATAAACTACAAGTGGCTTTCGTTTGTTGGCTTGATAAGAATGAGGAATACTACTTTCTAGTCTGTTGATAATAATATCCTGGACAAATGGGAATTCAGCTTTTGAGGTGCTTCTGTTGAATACACTGGAGAAATGAATTTAAAACATATCTTATCAAAGGTAAACAAAAGTAGCTAGTACTTTGTCTTACCTTACTAGGAGATTCTTTGCTATAAATAGTAGTGGTAAGGCATCTACTACAAATTCTGACCCCAATTACTATTATTAGAAGTATAAAAAAACACTATAAAAAAATAAGAAATTAGTTACAGATAAATATTTTTAGCTAAATAATAAAATTTTCATGTTGATCTCACTTAACAAAGGATTAACGACAGATTATAAGAAAATTCAATTAGTTAAGAGCTATTTAGCTATGAATTAATTGAAAATTATTGACAAATTTTATTGCTAATTTCATAGTTTCTAGCAGTGAAATGTCCTTATACTTTGCCAGAATTGTCTATTAATTAAACTATCATATAAAGATTTAGAAAATATAAAACAGTTTTATACTATTTTTGCCCTTCTTAGTGCATGTACCAATCGACTACATAGAGAAAGAATATAATGTCTCCTAATTTCTAACTTGAATATAATTAATTTTAATTGGTAAACATAAAATTATAAACTCTTTTATTTTACCTTTGAAATATCCTTTTATTTTTCTAACACTATCTTCAGCCACATTTCACTCAAAGAAAAAAAAACACATGCACCTCTATTTAGCAGAATTTTATTTGGTTTTCCTTTTTTGGAAATTGAAAGAAGAAAGAATAATATAAAAGGAGAATCAACGGCAGCCAAAAGCAATAAAACATTTTGATGTCCTCTTTGAGTGACACGTAGCTAACTTAGTTTTATATGGAATTCTTCACATCCCACTCGATTGAATATTTATCATTTGAAAACTTCTTACCTTTATATTATATTCTGATTCCTCAATTATCTACTTTGTTTAATTCTACATTTGACACATTGCGTTACTTTAAACGGGACTGCACCAATTGATGTGCTGGCATATCTTTTTTAATTCCTCGTGTGTCTGTTTTATTTTTACTTGACTTTCAATATTAAAAATATATTTTTTATTTTATTTCTTATTTGATCAAATCAAAAAAGTTTTATTATTTTTATCATATTATCATTAGTATTAGATAATTATATAAAATAGTAGTTAATTTTAAAATTGCAAAGCATTATTAATAAAATTAATTAGTATTAGATCAATAATCAATAAGAGTCTTAGCAATATGAAACAAGAGTATAAAATTGGCATCCTTTTCCCCCTTATGATTAGTTACGTTAATCAATGAAATGGTTGTCTTAAAAGATCCCACTTATCATAAGAGGTCAAAAAGGATTCTTTCTTACGACAAGTGGAAAAAGAGTACAAGAACATATGCATTAAACAATCTAATGAATTGCTGGGGGTGTGTTTGGTACGAGGAAAAATAATTTTTCTATCAAACATTTCCTTGACAAATATTATTTGTAGTGTGTTTATGTTTAATCTAGCAAAATATTATGGAGTGGGATAGAGAGGTAAGTGGGGATTCGGGAACGGCGGGTAGTCATGAGATGGTCACGGGTGAGGGCTGGAGGGTGTTAGGTGGATGGAGAGAAGATAATAAATTTAGGATGTCACTTATATATGGAACTTGTTTTTGTTATTTTTATGACAGAAGATATTTGTTTGCAATAAATTTTAATGTGGTAGAAAAAAAATTACATTCATAAATAAAATACGAAAAAACAAATAAAATCTCAATTTCAATTGAACACGTCTTATAGAGTTCCATAAAATTTTGATATCTACAATATTTTCTAAAGTTTTATTGAATTTGGTTTCTAAAGAAACATTCCAACATGGGAATATTTCCCTCCCTCCCAAACACATCCGTAATCTTCCTAATTTAGACAACAAATGGTTGGAGCCATACTGCTGCTATTGGTGAAGTACGTATTTTTAACGAGTGATGTTTTCTAAATGTTTTAGTAGTTACTGGTTAGTTTACATCTTCTTCTTTTTTTGAATGTTGAATCAGCCAGTGGCATGAAAAAGTCAAAGGTTTCAGTGTTCTACGGGGTATATACATTAATTGCAGGAGGGATATAATATTTTGATTATTAGAATAATTAGATATATAGGAAGAGTCTATTACTAATTAATTCAAGTAGCTATTTATTGAGTACATATTTTGGAGTGTATTTTAATTTATTTTACCTTTTGAAATCATCAAAGGAAACTCATAGCGCTCATTTACAATACCTCATAAATCACGGATGAGATATAAACTCTATTAGATAAGTCCAGTGCTATTCATGAAATATATGCGTTCACCATACGAGTTAGGGGACCAGGTCCCTTGACATAATTATTTAACAGAATGCTCAAGTTAGGTGTAAAAGGTAAAATGGCATACAATGTTTACGTGGAAAGGCTCCTTGCTCAAGGGAGGAAAAACCACGACCTATCCAATATGATTTCACAATCAATTTTACTAAGATGCAAGAGCAAAGTAATCTATTACAACCTATTGTAACTAGATACTAACCCTCTCCACCCCTTGGATTGCAATACCTCTATTACAAGACTTTGAGCCTAAGCAATACAACTAGCCATGACTCAAAAACGAAGCAATAAATCTGTTGCCCACTATACCAACTACCTCTAGTTTACATAGACTTTAAAAACACCTTTCAAAACTAACTCTAGTTATGAACTCGATGCAAAACTGATACAAGGAAAGATGATCAATATTCCTTTATAGATTAGGAACTGATCTTACAATATTTAGCACACTAGACTCAACATTACAACAAAGCAACGACCTAAAAACTATTCTTCAAAAGTAGCTCGATCAGGTCTCTTGGTGCCTTGAGGAAGTTATTCTTTCTTGAGAGTATAATGGTTTTTACTTGTATATTCTTGATGTGTAAAAACTTATGTTTTTTGTCACAATGTTCTCTTCATAAGAGAGACAAAAAATCACGGGAGCGACGCCATTGGTCGAGGCAGCTGACCTGTCTGCGCCTCTGCTGCAGTGCCCATACCCACTGCAGTTTTACAGCTGTAGTTCACTTTTTGTTTTGGACATGCGTTACTCATGAGACCAGGTCCCATAATGTGTTCAATCATCAAACACGAATATGCACCTCTGATGTTGTGCCCACTTACCTCTGCAGTTTTTGCAGCTTTATAGCTGACTTTCATTTTCCTGTCTTGGGTCGACGTTATTCATAGGATCAAGTCCCTCTACCAGGTCCCATAGTTTGTTAAATCATCAAAACACAAATATAACATTTTCCCCCTTTTTGATGATGACAAACTATATCAAGTTTGTTCTCACTTTTCGATTATTATCACTGCTTGCATATTCCCCCTATCAGTATTCACCTCTTGTCTCTCATGTCCCTCTTTGCATCTTCATTGTATAATAGTTTGTTAAGTCATCAAAACTCAAGATATAATATTTCCCCCCTTTTTGATGATGACAAACTATTCCCCATATCAACATTATCTTTCCCCTATCATATGGATCGGATCCCTTGATCCGAATTGGCTACCTTCATTAATACGTCTTCCCCCTTTTGGTATCATAAAAAGGTTAGAATAGTAAATCAAGTAAAATAATATGCACTCTCGGTAAATTCATGGCCACTGGACAACACTAACAAGAAAGAACTAGCCAAGAGCAAGAAAAGAAGGATAGTAGACAAAGAGGCAAATTTTCATTCATAGTTCATCATAATAGTATCAAAAACATTGCATTAACAAAAAAGCATAAGGAAACTGATCAATTATAGCCACGGAGACAACAAAGAAATGCATTTAGGATAGAAAACAAAAATAGAAGGATTGAAAAGAAAGAGGATGAGGAAGAAGAAAATGGAGAACCATCATCATGCGCTCATTTTCAACCGCATAAGCATATAACAATTGTTTGGTCAAGTCCTTTACTTCACAGTGAGCCTCTTATTTTTAGCATTTAAGATATGAACTTGTGCCTTCAAATCAACATTTTTGTGATAAAAGGTCTCATCACAACCTTGGCCCTGAGTCAGGCCTTGCTGCTAGGTGACTTTCAAATTAGCAATTTTAGACTCACGCCTTACCACAGCAGCAGTCATCTCCTCCAGATTCTACCTTCTGTTTCTCTTGTTGTCCCAAAAAAATTTGACACTTGATACTTTGTTTTATTGCCCATTCTTCCCTCAACACACTCATATTCAATGAGAGTGGTTAATAAGAAGGATTATTTCACTGTCCCTACAAACCGTTTGCTAGATTCATCTTGTAGTGGAAAAATACCTTGTTCAAGAATTAACTGTAAGTCAATCCATGTTTTCCATCCCTTGAAGTCATAACCTTGTGCATAGGAATGTAGAGCTTTTTGCTCATTAAAATGTCTTAAGATTATTACTCATTTGGATCAAATTCTGAATTACCCTCTCATTTTTAGCTGCTAGGATACTTGATCTATTTCCCTTTGTTTTCTGATAGGTCTCCCTCAAACATACGTTCAGTTGCACCTGTAGGAACGGGACCAGGTTGAGATTGGAGATCTGTCTCTAAGAAAGAGTCAAAAAGAGCTAAATCAAGAACTAATGGGACCTAGAATGAATGAATATTGTCTTGGGAGAAGTGAAGGGAAAAAGACAACATGACTAGAAAAAAAATTAAGGTTTTGAAAAGATATGGGTTCTTTTTTTCAAGGAATGAATTAAAAGAATAAGATGGTTGAGACATTGTAAGATATGTAACAACGAATTAGAGAGGTGAGAAAGGATACATGACATTTTTGAACAGTTCTCAAAGGCATTTTAAACAACAATAAATTTGATACTAACCTTTGAGAAAGGACCTGATCCCTCTCTTAAACTCTTTTGAAGGATACTTGCCTTGAGTCTGTCCCATCAGTTTTTCTTCCTTAGCTAGTCCACTATGTGTGTATACCTACAAAAGGTATAAGACTGTATTTAGATCAAAAGATACACATTACTAACAAGGATATTTGTTCCTTAATCATAGCCAATAAGAGGGTTGACAGCATCAACTCAGGTGAGTCAATTCAAGTTGATCAATCCCAACTTCAGCCTATTTTTCTTGCATTGATCCCTATGTAGAGCATTTGTGAAGAGGTCTACTACTTGGTCTTCAGTTTTGCTAAATGCAAATATTTCCCTTCTCTACATTGTCCCTCACAAGTGATGTCTCACATCAATGTGCTTAGTTCTCTTATGATGCACTAGATTCTTGGTCATGTTCAATGTACTAGTGTTGTCACATAAGAGAATATCTTGAAATTCTCGAGTTGTTGTTTGATTTATATGAGCTAAGCACAACATTATGCGGCTGCTACACATTCTGCCTCAACTGTGAAATGAGCTATTGAATTTTGCTTCTTTGTGCCCCGGAATATCATGAAGGAAACCTAAAAAAATGAGTCATTCTTGAGATGCTTTTTATAGATCAGGTCCCTTGCAAAATTTGCATCAGTATAGTTAAAAAATAATCACCAGATGGATAGAATAGGACCAGGTCCCCTACAAGTATCTCAGAATTCTTGTAGCAGCTATCAAGTGAGACGACCAGGTCCCCAATGTCCAGTTTTAGTACATAATTTGGTTGATCAATATTTTTCAAAACTCGGGGGCTGATTGACATACGATTCCTCCTTCAACTACCCATTGAGAAAGGCATGTTTCACATTCATTTGAAATAATTTGAATTCCATTGAGAATTGCTATTGTTTCCATCCTTGCAATCGGTGCAAAGGTCTCATCACAGTCAATTCCTTCTTCTTGATTGTATCTTTGCACAACAAGCCTTGCCTAGTTTTGGGTTATTATACCATATTCATCAAGCTTATTTTTGTACAACCACCTCATTCCAATAAAGGTTATGTCAGCGGATTTGGGGACTAGGTGTCGTATTTTACTTCTCTCAAACTGATGTTTTCTTCCTGATTTGCATGCCTGAGTCTAATGGAGAAGTGAGATTATCAAGTAGATGAGATGAACCATGTTTCTGGATTGATATTCTTGTGAACGACTGTGGCTAACTGGAACATGTCATTTCATCCACTAAACAAAAGAATCAAAGAGTTGAAAATCAATTATTCCATCCGGATCTTGCTGAGGATCAGGTACCTCTACTTCTTCATATCTCCCAATTCATCAAAGATGACATGAACACTTTATTCAAAATATAGTGTTCTCTTGTTGTAGACCTTACAAGCTTTGGTGGTTGATTAATATCCCACAAACACTCCTTCATCACTCTTAGGATTAAACTTTCTAAGATCAAACTTCCTAAGATCATTCTTACCAATATTCAAAACAAAACATTTACAACCAAAAGCCCTAAAGTAGCTTAACTTAGGCTCTCAATTGTTCAATAATTCATAAGGAGTCTTATTTTATAATTGACATAATTAAGCACATGTTGGAGACATTTCATGCAGCGTTGAAATCTTAAGCTCTTATATTCTTTGGAATAGTGGAATCAATTTGCATGGTTCTAGCAATGTCGATCGAAGTTCTGTTCTTACCTTCAATCACGTCATTTTGTTGAGAAGTTCTGAAAGCTTCAAAGTCGCGACTTATCCCATGATCTTCATAGAAATTTTCATCTTTGCATTTTCAAACTTTGTTTCATGGTCCCTCCTCTTCTTTGAAACTTTACAAGTCCATATAAGTCCATGTGAAGTAACTCGAGAGGCCCGATATTGCTGACTTGTTTATTCTATTTAAGGGACAACCTAGTCAATTGGTAGGTTTCTTCTCTTTATTAATCCCTAGGAGACTACTTCAATTCGTATAATGCCTTGTCAAGCTCGAACACATGCATGAAATGATTGTGATCTTCAAAATCTGACAATTACTTTGCATCCTTCTAGTAACCATTTAGAAATACACCTTTTACCTATAATTGAAACAATCAGCTTGGCTTTGTTTATAGATGTGTTGTTCAATTCATCCAGTTAGATCCTGAACACCAATCCAACCTAGTCCTTATGATGGTTCTATCAATGGACTTGTGGATCATGTGCCATACTTTGTTCGTCTCGAGAACTAATAAACTTATTTCTTCTATAGGTGCATTTTCACTTACTTCGATTCGGAGATCAGCTTCAGGAGGAACCATATCTCTACCAGATCCCTCGCCTCTTTTCAACTAAAAATCTTTATTTGCCCACATAGATCTATATGAAAAGGATCAAGTGGCCTGGATGTATCAACTACTTCCTTAGATTGAAAAGAGAATAAACTTGCTTTCTTTGGGCACATACACCATACACTTTGTGATTTAAAAGTTTTATCATGGCAAACCCTATATGAAATCCTTCATCAGCACCATCAACTTGTTAAGAAGAGATAGACTTACATGTCCAAGTCTTCTATGACACATTTCAACATCATCATCTTATTGATCAACTTTTTGAGGAACAAAAAGTAGTATTAGATCCTTTGAAATTATAAATTTCATATTTGACAAACCACGAACCAGGTCCACATGCACATTCTTGAACTTCTTTCCTACCAAGATGACATGACCAAAAGAAGTACTTCCCTTTTGGAAAGCTTTGAGTGAGAGGAATTTTCCATCTTTTCTGTCATTAGTTTAAAGCAACCACTATCAATATTTATTTTTTACCCTTTTGACTTCCTTCTCTTACTCCATCCTACATGCAAAATCACTTGTTAAATTTAGGACCCAAACAAGTTTGGATTTTCAAAAATGAGATAATGGATGTATAAGACTTCTTTCCCAGAAATGTAGCCTGGTCCTTTTAAAGTTGGGACCAGGTCCCTTTGAGTTATCTGTTGTCTCAGCATGATTCCAAATCTTTTCATCAACAGAGATTTTAGCAGAACGAGCATTCTATAATAACCATTTCTGCCACAATGAGTGTTATATTTTATATTTTTGCACATTGGACTATTCATGAGCTAACGGACATAAATTCAAGGTCTTTTAATTTTGAATTTTAAAATGGTATGATTCGTTGTAAATGACAAGTTATATGAATAATATATGTGAAGTTAAAGACATCTCAAGGATTCAAGCCTTGGAAACAGCCTCTAAGGTAAGGCTGCGTATAATAGACCCTTGTAGTCAGGCCCTTCCTCGGACCCCACGCATAGCGCGAGCTTTAGTGCACTTGGCTGCCCTTTTTTGTAAAGACATCTCAAGAAGGACCTTTGAGCCAAATCAAAGTAGAAGCCATCAAATATATTTTCTTAAAGTCACGTTTTTGGGTGGGCTAACTTTGGGAGGTCATAACCCCTTTAAAATTTGGGAAAACTCTTAAAATTAAAGTTGTAGAAAATTGAAATATCTTTCCAACCATAGGTCATGGGTCTAGAAGAGACATCTGGATAAGGAGATATGGACATTTTAAGGCAAAAGGGTCGAGCTGAACAGTGAATTCGGCCCAATCCGATTCCAACTCGAGTTAGGCCCAATACCCACATCATTTAAGGGATATTTTCAGCTTTCTTCCTTATTCTCAACCCAAGAAATATCCAAAAATTTCTAGAGAGAGAGAGGGGAATATCTTAGAGAGAAACATCAAATTCGACCAAGATCTGAGTCTCGAAATTCGAAGCTTGTAAAGAGAAAAGTGTTGTATGTCGCGTTGCCTTCAATTTGAGCTAAAAATCAGCCAAGAAGGAGAGATTTAATGTGGTTGTTGCATACTTATGGTAATATAAAAGTCCCTTTCTCATTGTTAACAAGTTTATTTAGAGTTTTAACGGATTAGAATGGACAAAAAAATGTTATAAACTCGTTTATCGTTTTGTTGAAATTTATGGATTAAGGGGCTATTTTGGATGAATTAAATGGATGGAATTAGTTGAGTTATGATGTGTAGTAATTGTTGATGCTGTTGATGAGTTGTTGTTCTTGAAATTGGAAGAATAAAGTGTATGGAGATATAGTATATATTTTAGAACTGTTTGGTATGATAATTGTGGCTATTTTACAATAATATTTTAGGGACTGTTTCTTGGTGGTTACTAACTATTTTGTGGTCTGGAGTATCGGGGGATTGGTTGTAGTTGTTGTTGTTGTTATACTATGGATATACGGAAATGAAAAAGTGAATACAAGCATCGACATCCGAATGTATATTGGGTTGTGTTGGAAGTAACTTAAGGATGGACTTAAATTCTATATTGATATGGAATTGTTGGTATTGTTGTCGTTGACATTTTAATTGGTGTTTGGCTAAATTGAAATTTAGAGAATTATTACGTTTGCAGGGGAAATGCTGCCCGAATTTTGTTAAGCTTCATTTGTACTTGGATTAGTTAGTAAGTGATGTGGATATCTAATTGTGGACTATGTTATCTTAATTTTAGACCCGCGAGATCGAGAAATAGACGTTGGACATTTAGATAGAGTTCAAGGTATGTGAAGCTATCCCTTCTTTATTTTGGCATGTCCTAGATTAAGGAATGAATGATATGAGCTTGGGGTAATTCTATTCATAAATTGCAAATGTAATTCACGATCCTTATTTAATTCTTGATGATTAGAGCTCCTAATGTGAGAGTTATTGCCCTTAAATTCTCTATATATTAGATAGTTGCGGGTGTATAAAAATCTCTATTTTTACAGACTTTATCATAATTAGCGTCCTTAACTTACAATAGTTGTTTGCGTTATCTTGTTGAATTACCCACACCCAGGTCCGCGACGTGGACTTATCGCGAACCACACTATCTAGCAAATTATATTCAAGCATCAATTTTGATCGATATCCAGAGTTGCGACAACTATAGAGGTATCAAGCTTCTAAGCCATACTATGAAAGTGTGGGAAAGAGTGGTGGAGATGAGGGTGAGGAGAGGCGTGTCTATTTCAGAGAACCAGTTCGGATTTATGCCGGGACGCTCAACGACGGAAGCCATCCATCTTATGAGGAGACTAATGGAGCAATATAGGGAGAGAAAGAGAGACTTGCATATGGTATTCATCGACTTAGAAAAGGCTTATGATAAAGTCTCTCGAGAGGTACTATGGAGATGTTTAGAGGCTAAAGGTGTACCGGTAGCGTACATAAGATTGATCAAGGACATGTACGAGGGTGCCAAAACTAGGGTAAGGACAGTAGGAGGGGACTCAGAACACTTCCCGGTGGTGATGGGGTTGCATCAAGGATCAGCCTTGAGTCCGTTTCTATTTGCCTTGGTGATGGATGTATTGACGCGACAAATTCAAGTTGAGGTGCCATGGTGTATGCTTTTTGCGGACGACATAGTCCTCATCGATGAGACTCGTAGTGGAGTTAACGCTAAGTTGGAAGATTGGAGAAGCACCTTGGAGTCTAAAGGTTTTAAGCTGAGTAGGACCAAGATAGAGTACCTAGAGTGCCAGTTCAGTGAGACACCTCAAGAGGCTGGCGCGGAAGTTAGGCTCGGGGACCAAGCCATCCAAAGGAAAAGTAGTTTTAAGTACCTTGGTTCTATAATGCAAGGCAACGGGGAGATCGACGAGGATGTCACACATCGTATTGGGGCAGGATGGAGGAAATGGAGGCTCGCCTCCGATGTGTTGTGTGACAAAAAGGTGCCACCACAACTTAAGGGCAAGTTTTACAAAATAGTGGTTAGACCAGCTATGTTATACGGGGCAGAGTGTTGGCCAGTTAAGGTCTCCCACGTGCAAAAGATGAAAGTTGCCGAGATGAGATTGTTGAGATGGATGTGTGGGCATACTAGGAGCGACAGAATTAGAAATGAGGTTATTCGAGACAAGGTAGGAGTGGCCTCGGTGGAAGACAAGATGCGGGAGACGCGACTGAGATGGTTTGGGCATGTGAAAAGGAGAGTCCCAGATGCACCAGTGCGGAGATGTGAGAGGTTGGCCATGGATGGTTTCAGAAGAGGTAGGGGTAGGCCGAAGAAATACTGGGGAGAGGTGATCAGACAGAACATGACGCATTTACGACTTACCGAGGACATGACCTTAGATAGGGGGGTATGGAGGACACACATTAGGGTAGAAGGCTAGCACATAGTGGCATTTCTCCCCCTTAGCCGTAGGCGTATTAATGCACTATGATTCCTTGTACTTTGATTTATGGTATTTATGTTACTATCTAATAATACCTACTGCTTTTTGTGCTTTGATTATTTCGTTATCTATTTATCTACTTTTAATACTCTTGTCTGACCTTTTTTTTTATGCTTCTAATGAGCCGAGGGTCTTTCGGAAACAGTCGTCCTACATTGGTAGGAGTCAGGTCTGCGTACACTTTACCCTCCCCAGACCCTACGATGTGGGATTGCACTGGGTTGTTGTTGTTGTTGTTGTATTTATCCCAGGTCCGTGACGCGGATTTGTCGCGGACCACACTACCTCGCAGATTAAATTCAGATTTCAAGTTTGGCCACTACATGTCATAGATCCACGACGCGTACTTGTCGGAGACCATACTACCTCATGCTTAAATTTTTGATTTTGTTTGGATTATTCCTCATGGCCATGTCCGCGACGCGGACTTGTCACGGACTACACTATCTTGGCCAATAAAATTTTATACTTTGGGTATTCGAGTGTTAGTTATTCCACTTATTCTATTGAGTCTCAGATGATGATCTAGTTGTACATGGTTGCTCATGATATTCCATTCGTGCATATTATTTTTTTATTATTCACCGAGTTTTGGGCCAAATATATTGTCATACACAATTTTACTATATTATTCACCAAATCCCTTACTAAAGGGCCGGAAATGATATATGATGATACGATGTTATGATGGTATGGTTATGACACTAAGTCCCATAATGGGCCAGGTATGGTAAAGTGTACACTACTCTATTCACTGAGTTCCTTGCTAGAGGGTCGGGTACGGTATATATATATATATATATATAATATAATGATATAATTATGACATCGAGTCCCATAATAGGCCGGGTACGATATATGAGGATAATATGCATGACTTCATTTCATAAGACATAGGCATAGTGATTTATTAATTATCATACTTGTCTCCTGAATCTTTATTTCAGATGTGATCTCCTTTATGGTATTTTATGCTTTATATACTCAGTACGTATTTTGTACTTACCCCCTCTCTTTGAGGGGCTGTATTTCATGCTAGCAAGTACAAATACTCATTTCGGAAATCCGCCAGCTTAGGATTTCCAATCAGCTATTTTGGAGTGCTCTATTGTATCGGAGCCTAAAATTTTGGTACCGATCATTTTGATGTATATATTTGTTTATTCAGGGGTACGGTGGGGGCTCTATCCCGCCATATGATACTGTTGATACTCTTAGAGGTCTGTAGACATATGTGTGGATTGTGTACGAGTTTGTTCAGTTGTGTCTAAATAATGTGTTGTGGATATTGATATGTAATGGCAGTCTTGTTGATTTACGTGTCCTTTCACGATATGATTAGTGGTGAATCCACATGAGACAATGATAAGAATGTATTTATATGAAGATGTTATGAACCATGGAAAGTTCTTATGTAAGTTATCATATTGTTCGTAGTTCAGCTTGACTATATTTGATAGGTATGTATATGGGTGTCTAGGTCGGGCCCTAGTCATGGACTATGGGATAGGTATGTGTATGGGTGTCTAGGTCGGACCCTAGTCACGGATTATGGGGTTGGATCGTGATAATGAGTATACAACCAATTATCAAGATTTGACACATACTTTCTATGAGGATTATAGGGTGCACCGATCTTTCGACAATTGAGACCTTCTCTGGTGTTGGATCTCATATTGGCTAGATGTGTTGAGGCTATACAACAAACTGACTTTTCAAGATCAACTTTTATCTTGACCAGGTCCCTCTCTAGTTCCATGTTTCTTTCAATAGAAGCAGTAAGATTTTGTTTGGACTGATTTAGTTTTTCTTCAAGTTCAAATTGCAACCTACCACCTTCTCCCTTCCCCTTTGAACCATTGTGAGAGTAATCTTTCAGTTTTTCATTCAAACTCTCACTTTCAGCAATCAAGGACAAAATTTTTCCATCAAACTCAAAGATTTTATTTGTTAAAGAAGGTTTTTCAACTTCAAACTCAGCAAGAACATCAGTTAAGAATTTTTTTTCTTCAATGAGTTCATAGTAAGCATCAATTAAAACACTAGCTAAGGCTCGCAACTCCTTCATAGAATAATATTTGAGATTTTTCTTAACATCAAGAAAGTTTTTCTCTTCTTCATCTTCAATATCTGAGGTAGCCATGAGAGCAAACGATAATTCAAAAGTTGAAGACTCTTCTTCAACAACCAGCAATGAAGTATTCTCAACCTATTTCTTCTTGTTCTTTTCAAGAACATGGTTCCTTTTATAGGCATTTTTTAGATTTTTTTGATGTAGTCCTTGTAATCCTGCTTGTGGAGTGGATATTCCTTAATGAAATGTCCAGATTTCTCACACTTGTAGCAAGTATCATTTCCCCTTGCATTCTTGCTTGAGCTCCCTCTTCTTCAAAATTTATCATTCTTTATTATCATTATTTGAGACCTTTTTGTGATGTATTCCATATCGATATCTTATTCACGATTTGGTGGAGTAGCCATGAGAATTAATCTTTTCTAGGTGTTAACCTTTTAGAAAGAACCTACTCTGATACCAATTGATGAAATATATGAGTCAACCACACGAGTTAGGGGACCAGGTCCCTCGACATAATCATTTAACAGAATGCTCAAGTTAGGTGCAAAAGGTAAAATGGTACATAATGTTTACGTGGAAAGGCTCCATGCTAAAGAGAGGAAAAACCATGACCTATCCAATAGGATTTCACAATCAATTTTACTAAGATGCAATAGCAAAGTAGTCTATTACAACCTATTGTAATTAGATACTAACCCTCTTCACCCCTTGACTTGCAATACCTTTATTACAAGACTTTGAGCCTAAGCAATACAACTATTGCCCACTACCCCAACTAACTCTAGCTGACGTAGAGTTTGAACACTCCGATCAAGCTAACTCTAATCATGACTCAGAAACTAAGCAATAAATCTATTGCCCACTATATTAACTACCTCTAGTTGACATAGACTTCAAACACACCTTTCAAAGCTAACTCTAGCTATGAACTCGATGCAAAACTGATACAAGAAAAGATGATCAATATTCATTTATAGATTAGGAATTGATCTTACAATATTTAGCACACTAGACTCAACATTACAATAAAGCAATGACCTAAAAACTATTCTTCAAAAGTAGCTCGATCAGGTCCCTTGCAGCATTGAGGAAGTTGTTCTTTCTTGAGAGAATACTGGGGTTTTACTTGTATATTCTTGATGTGCAAAAACTTATATTTTTTGTCACAATGTTCTCTTCATAAGAGAGACAAAAAATCATGGAAGCGACGCCATTGGTCAAGGCAGTTGACCTTTCTACCCCTCTGCTGTGGTGTCCACACCCACTGCAGCTTTACAACTGTAGTTCCCTTTTTGTTTCGAATATACGTTACTCATGGGACCAGATCCCTCTACCAAGTCTCATAATGTGTTCAATCATCAAACACGAATGTGCACCTCTGCTGTTGTGCCCACTTACCTCTGCAGCTTTACAACTAATTTCCACTTTCCTGTCTTGGGTCGACGTTACTCATGGGACTAGGTCTCTCTACCAAGTCTCATAGTTTGTTAAATCATCAAAACACAAATATAATATTTTTCCTTTTTTTTAATGATGACAAATTATATCAAGTTTGTTCCCCCTTTTTGATTATTATCACTGCTTGCGTATTCCCCCTATCAGTATGCACCTCTTATCTCTCATGTCCCTCTTTGCATCATTCATTGTATAATAGTTTGTTAAGTCATCAAAACCCAAGATACAATAGCTATGAATTTGATTAATAAAATATTAGAGGGGCAATCGATAGTCTCTTTCATGGAATACCACATGTTGCTTCAACACAACCACACGATTATTTTAATATTCTTGCTTCCACATCTTTTTAAAAAGAAAACATAACACTTTTGGGATGCCACCCGACATAGCAGAACACAGAGTCTGAATTGGCTTATATGTCGCACCAACTTCCTTGGGGCATCTTCTTGATTAGTTATATAATTGCAAAATTGTTAATGACGTCTCACCACAAAATTATGTGATGCTAATTTAGTGTACGTGCATTGCACGTGTGTCATGTCAATATAAAAGATTGCATAAAAAAAAGAATAAAGTATATAATATTGCAAATAAAGTTACAATAGATGCAATATTATATATTCATTTTAATGGCAAATTTGTGTGCTTGTGTAATTTAGTATATGTATATTGCATATGTATGTCGCGTCAATGAATTAATTAGCATAAAATACATTAAAAAATAGAGTATTGAGAAACAACAATTAACGAAAAAAATAAAATATTTTGTTAAATGATGAAAATGGGATCATTTAATTATTTACCTAATATATAGAAATAATTATTTGATTAATTTTTAATATTTAAAAATTCTAAATCAAGTAAATTTTATGTTTTTAAATCCTTCTTTATTCGAACTATATAGCATATTTTAAAAAGAAAAGTAACAATGAAAAATCAAAGTTGAAACTTCGTGCATCCTAGATTTCCTTTTAGGTTTAGAAGTCCTTATTCGTCCTTATAGAATACATAGCTTAAATATTCATATATTAATTTTTTTTTCAAATGAAATTAATTGAAAGAGAATAAGTAGAAAACTATAAATAAAGTGTGCACTTAGAACTCCTTTTGGTTTTGACTTTAGAAGTTCTTATTCTTCCCGATAGATTATGATTGTATAATTCACCGATAAAAAAGATATTAACTATCGTGATTTATATTATTTTTATAATTTTTAAGAATATAAATTTATCTCAAAAACTTGAATCTTAAATGAACAATTTATATAGTTTAAATATGGAAGAATTTAATGCATAAAACTTAATTGAATTTGAAGTCATATTCTTTTCATATATTTTAGGAGTCTAGTAAAAGAAGACTACTTAATTTTGCTTCCCATTTATTTTAGGAGTATTTAATATAATAAAAATAATTAAATAATAATTTGAAAAAAATGGTGAAAAGACGATTTTGTCTAAAGCAAAACCTTTTAATGAAGGGTAAAAAGTTCAAACAACATTATTAAGGACATTCGTGCTTTTAATCTATACTATACTAAAAGCATGAAGATCCTTAAAATATTGATTGACTTTTTGTACTTCATTAAAAGACTATTTTTTAGATAATATCGTCTTTTCCTATTTTTTAAAATTTTTATTTTAACAATATTTAAAATTAAGGAGTCCTAATATATATGGTAAGAAGAAAATATATGGTCAGTAGTATTAGAAGAATTAGTAATTAAGGAATTCTAAAATATATGATTACGATAAAATATATAAAAAAATATGGTAAGAGAAAAATATTAAGTATTGAATAGATCACATAACTTGATTTGCACTTTTATTAATTGATTCTCAACTTTTATTTTAGTTAAACACTAATCATGATAATTAGGGTGTATTTGGTGTCGATAAATATATTTTATCCTTAATAATTTAAAATTAATTATTTTGATAAAGTAAACAACAGTAGAATCCTAACACTTGGTGCCATTATTTTTAACAAAGTAAACAATATTAGAAGTCCTAACTATATCATATAGGAGTCGATCTTATTCCTAACACTACTATGATTCCTATTTTTGGCAAGATAATAACTACAAACTTTCAAATTAACCATTTTTGTCCATTCCAAATTCCAAATTATGGTAAATCACCACCATTAAGAGGTATTCTATTTTTTAATAAATTCTAACAAGGAATACAATCTATATATATTCATTCTAAAGATTGAATTTTGATTTTGCTTGTGATTTGAAATATTATTGTCATGTTTTCAGTTACTACAAAATATGGTATGATTCGCTTTTGATTTTGCATAAAAATTTATTTATATGAATTTATTTTGGTAACACGTGTATTTATTTATTTAATTTTATATAAGTTTAAGTGTCTATTTGTTTACATCCAAAATTGGAGGTATAAATGTTAGATAAAATCAAGTTAAATGACATGTTTATATATTATGCCTATAAAACACACTATGAAAATAGAATGGGTGAAAGGAGTCACATATAGGATGGTCAATTATTGGGTTCTGGGGTCATTGGGAGGTGAGGAATGAGATCTTGTAATAAGGGGGACATAAAAATCGAAGAATTGAAAATCAAACTAATCCGAATAAAATTAATTTGATTTGATTTTGACATTTTTTAAGAAAATTCGATATTCAATTCAATTATCAATTTTAGAATTTTAATTCTTTGATTTAACCAAAACTTTCATGTTTGAAGTTGTTGTACGGTGTATGCTTCATTGCTTTGGGTGTCGTACTGTTTGATTGTTGTTGTTGTTTCTTGATTATTTTCTATGAGATTTCTTTACTATTTATTTCCCTTTCTGTTGGTGTATATGCATTTTATTATTAAAAATAAAATATTAAGTGCATATGTTAGTTGGTATAAATTGTGGTAGAAGATGACTATTGGTTCAATTGTAACTTATATGACCATTAGTTCTTGTAACTCTTATGGTCATTATTTTTTTGTAACTCATATGACCATTAGTTTCTTGTAACTTATGTAACATCGATCACATTAATCTACCCACTTTACTACCCCTCATTCTACCCATTGATTACATGGAAGAATTCTTCACCTAAAAATAATGGTGGTTCTTCCTTATGTAAAATGGATAAAAAATAAGATGAGATGAAATATGTTAAGTGTGGAAAAATATTGTAGTGTGTAGTAGTGAAAGAGAGTTGAGACAAGAAAATATTCTAAATCTTCAACTATATTCACTATACAAAAGAGAATATTTATATGTTGAAGGAAGGTGTTCCTTTTGTGGAGCTTTGGACTCTTCAACTAATCCGGTGTTGTTTGAGTCACACGACATTGTTGGGCTATTTTATCCCGAAGGGGACAAGTCAAGAGATATATTGCTGGATCGGTGTAGATTATGCCGAAGTGGCTTGAATCTCCTTAAAGAGAGCGAGATATCCGCACCTCAGCCTGAATAAATTTTTTATTCATTTTGTTATTTTATTTTCAACTGTAATTTATTGTATTTGTGGTTTATTACACCAATATTTTCTTATTATTTTTGATATGTTATACTTGAGTGGAGAGTCTAACCGAAACAACTTCTCTACCTTCACCGGGTAAGGATAAAGTTATGATTTTTTCAAAATTATGTACTCAATGATATGAGTTACACACGTAATAATTTGTTCAATTTATATATATTTTTATAAATTAGCGTTATACACACGTGCAAAGCACATACACTAAATTTGCTATCTATCTATCTATCTATCTATCTATTTCTATCTATCTATCTATTTCTATCTATACTATATTAACAACACGAACACCCTTAAAATATTGATTCAATTTTTGCCCTTCATTAAAAACTTCATTTTAGACAAAATCGTCTTTTCATCATTCATTATTTTTCTTCAATTATTATATTATTATTTTAATAATATTAAATATTAAATAAAATATAATTCAACTTAATATGGATAGGTTTGCTTACGTAAGGGTTTAAGGAGGTTGGGTTGGGATCCCCTCCAGTACAAGAAAGAGAAGTATGAAAATTTAAAGTATTTCAGTTGGTGTTTTTTTTGTTTAACATAATTTATTTTGGTAGAAGAAAATTAAATAGAGTTCTAATTAAATACAACCTCTGAATTTTGGCGTCTATATAAACTGGATGATAATTCTTTGTGCTCAACATTATTGTTTGGTGCTTTTTAAAAAAAATTATTATCTAGGTTTTGTTTCTTCTAAATCCCCTTGTGGTGGCTTAGAAGAAGATTAAGATGAGTATTCTAACTGATTAAGATGAGTATTCTAACTATTTTTTTATGTAGTTTTTCATGCTCGAAAACATCAATGGAATCAACAATTGAAATCAATAATTGAATGATAGAGATCAGAGATGATTTTGTTTGTTGGGCCTTAGGTTAACGATTAATAACGAGAGACTACTTTTAAAGCGATTATTAGAGGTTTTTCTTCAACTTTTCAATTAAATATATTCTTTTTTTGAAACACATAATGACACAAAGCACAAGGTATTAATTAACTATGCAATGTGACTCCAACGAACTCATGGGGGGGGGGGGAACCGCCTCCCGATGTCAAAAAATTTTATTCAAAAAATAGAATTGCAGATCTAGCCGAGATGAACACAACCCAAGTTATCACATCCCAAAACTCCAACTATAGCATCTCAAATCTCCAAAAATCAGAGGCGATCACTGTTCATGTCACTGTTGAGGAGCTGTAACAAGCTCGAAGAATTGTATCTCTGCAAAAATATGAATTGATTCACATTAAGGGGAATGAAGGAGATGATTCCTCAGCTCAGGAACTACATACAGTCCAAAAATCGCAAGAATACAACGCTCCAAATGACAGTAGTGACCACGCGATTTCAAAATCACCGGAGTCGCGATCTCAAATTCGAAGGACTTCTGGTGAGATTCAATACTTTACAATTATTGGGGTTTGTTCAAAATATCAACACGCAGCTGAGGGAAGAATTTCCATTAGAGAAATCAACACAGGTAAAGAAAACAGTGGTGGCGCAGAAGCTCTGGCGAAGAAAATTGACCAAAATCAATGCCAAATTATTCCTCAGGATGATGCTCATCCCCCAGACACAAAGTGCCACTTCGAATCAACTCCAGGCTGTTCTAATAGCGAATTAAACTTTGCAGGTTGTAAAACTGTGGAGCACACTGTTATGAAGAACCAAGTTTTGGATGTTTTGAATTCCCACGATCAATTACACCATTAAAGGAATGGAATACACGTATTTCATTGTATTAAGGAGTATGAGCATGGATCAAAAGAAATTATTAGTCCTCACACTGACCAGCAATGTAACAGTAAGTCTTCAGAGGTTCTACATGATATGTTCAAAAAAATGAGAAAGTACAGGCTCTTGTTGATCATGTGGATCTGGTAGCTAACCATCATGAAAATGTGCAAACAAGCACCAAGACAAAACAACAACCTGCACAATTGTATAAGGGCCTCAATGTGAACCGATAACATGTACAAAAACCTTATATTACTGATAGCAATTAGAGGAAAGTGTCTAATAATTTTGAGATGTTCAACACCAATAATCCAAATACTTCTGTCAATATTGTGCCTACAATGAAGCCTATATTAGCACAATACCAGGATGAGAATGTAGTGGAACAAGGCCAGCAGATAATTGAGGAAAATACACATCATTCTTACATGCAGAGAGCCAGGAAAAGTGGTAAGGAAACAGATCCAATCAAGGTTGATAACAACCTGATATCAATCACCAGACTGCCTAACTGTGTTGAGCTTCAATAATCTCAGCAGCAAAAGTTTCAAAATCCAACTCCATCCCATAAAAACTATCCTAAAATTTCTAGCAATTTCGACAAACCTAATTCTAATAACCAAAAGAATAACATAGTCTTCAAGTAACCTCAAACGAGTGATATTACAACCAAAATACCCCAAAAAACCAATTCCCTAACAAGAAGGACCAGGTTTCTCAACTAACACCTTACACTGTCATCCAAACCTTTTGCAACCAAACTTAGACTCAATCAAGCTAGGAATGAAGTCCCTATTGAATTATCCACACCTATTTTCACTACCAAACAGGGCCTGCCAACAGTTATCTTCAACAAAGAGGACTTTATGATCAAATTGGCCGCAAGATGCAAGTTTAATCTAATTGGCAAATTTAGTAACACCATTCCTAAAGTAGAGTTGATAAGAAGGAGCTTCATACTGCAGACTCAACTTTCAGTAGGGGTCAAGATTGCACACTTCAATGCTAGACATGTCTATATTGATTTGGACAATGAAATGGACTATACAACAGTGTAGACTAAACAGAGAATGATCATTGAAGGCAAACTCATGAGGATACAGACATGGACACCCACTTTCAGACCTGAAGAAGAAACACCAATTGTACCAAATTGGGTATCCCTTCTAGAGTTACCTTGGCACTGCTACAATAAGAAATTTGTGACTACTCTTCTAGCTCTTATTGGAAAAGTACTACACCTGGATGCAGCCTCTATTCAAAAGACTAGAGAAAGTATATCAAAGGTAAGGGTACAGGTGAATATCACTAAGGAAAGTCCACCTCATGTGTGGATGGGATATGACAAAGAAGATACTACCATAGGGAGATGACAAGCAATTCAATATGAGAATGTTCCTGAGTACTATATTTATTGTAGGCATCAGGGGCATATGATGCATGTTTGTAATGTCAAGAAAGGGGATGAGGAACAAAAGAGAAGAAAGGAAATATAAGATTCTAAAAAGAACAAAAGTAATGAGGACAAGCATGGAAAACACCAAGAAGAGCCTCAGACTTCTGCTGTGCAGAAGAGGTATAATACTTTTGCAACTGATGACCCTGCACAACCATAGATCACTGATGACAATACAACTGAAGAGTTATGGCAAATTCATAAGAAGAAACAATCCAAGGGACACAACAATTACCAACAAAACAAGGTGACTAGGCCTACTTCACCAGACTAACAGGAAAATTGATCAACCTCAGCAAAAAAACACGGTGACATGTACACTTTCTCATCCCATAATTACTTCTAATAATTATGTTGATCTTATTACACAAGATCAAACCACTAATAAAGGTGTTGAAGAACAAATCAACAAAAGGAACTCTATACAAATGAGTTCACCAAAAGTGTGGGAGAACACCAAAGCTCAAGGACAAGGTATTGACTCAGTGCTCCCAAAGATCCAACCCCCCATATTGACTGCACAGGTATTGCTCTAAAAGGTAATTCTCATATGAGAAAAATAGCAAGGAACTCAGGTATTGACTCAATACTCCCAATACCTCCAACCCCCCCTCCAATATATTTATAATGATACTGATTTTAAAGTTGATGGAGGTATGGATGAAAGAATAAAGGAGAAAATCACTAACCTACAGGATGAGGGATCCAAAAGGGGTGGGTATTTGTCTCATGTTTTGCATGAGAACCAAAGCACTGACCCTAGATGTGACCTTAGAGCCCCTGTTACCACTGAATACAAAAATCAGAATGATATATTAAATCCTGAAGTTTAAGAAGAAAATGTGACAAAGTCTTCTCAAACAGGTCCTAATGAACATACTGATGGTCATGCCAATTTCAAAGATCAGACTAAGAAACATACAAATTCTGAAGGTTTTGACTATAATATGGCAAAAGATTTAAGATCTATTGCAAGTACCAGGGGCAAAGGTTCTACTACAAAAAAGAATAATTTGACAAGAAAAGGAGAGCTGCAATCAGAAAGAAGATTGAGGAGAAAAAATATGTTGAGAATCAACTGATCATGGATATCACTCCCCTTCAAGATCATCACAATACCACAAATCACAGACAATCAGCTGGCCACACTACTGAAGAACTTACAGACTATCCCAACAGTACCTCCAACACCAACATAGATGTCTCTCTTGATATTGATGAGTACGTTGTATGTGATTCTGAAAATAAAAAGGATGATGATAACCAAATATTAAAAGGCCAAGAAGAAGATGATGCAATAAATGAGCAGTTAATTAGAGCCTTCAGTCCCTCCAATAACAATGTCTATGAAGTAGAGATCTAATAGGTATCTAATTCTCAGGACTATCTCCTAGAGGTATACATAGGACCAGGTTCAATCCTAAACCAAGCAGCTCCATTAATACTGTCCTTACAGGCAAACCAAACACAAGGCTCTACACCTCCAAGAACTTCCAATGATTAGTACTCTCAGCTGGAATGTGAGAGGTATCAATACCCAAGGAGCAATGAAAAGAATCAAAAACCTCAAAAATATTCATAAATTTTCCCTTATATCCATTTTGGAACCTTTCTCTAAAAATTCTCAACTCTAAAACTTTAAACACCAGCTTGGCATGGACTATGCAACTCATAATCCTAATGGTAAAATTTGAATCTTTTGGAACAAGGATATGGACTGTAAGATCTTAGAGAATGATGAGCAGCTAATTACATGTGAGATTAATCATGTCATGGTTTCCACAATATTCATTATTACCTTTGTGTATGCAAAATGTAAAGATCAGCTTAGAAGACCTCTCTAGGATAGTCTTCTACAGCAGTCTACTACTTCTTCCCCTTGGTGTACTTTAGGAGATTTCAATATCATCACTGACCTTGAAGAAAAGCTTGGAGGGGTTAGCTATGATATGAGAAAGAGCCTGGACTTTATCAGCATTATTGAAGCATATGGTCTAAAAGACCTTGATTTCTGTGGCCAAAAATATACTTGGTTTAACCAGAGGGATGTTTTCTTCAAAATTTGGAAGATATTGGATAAAGGAATGATCAATGATAAATGGTTAGAAGCTATGCCTCAGACCTCTATAACATATCTACCTTATGTGGGCTCAGACCACCGTCCATTACTCTTAGAAATGGTGGAGCATCAGCACAATCCCACCAAATATTTTAAGTTCCTTAACTGTTGGACAGAACAATCATCTTTTATGGATATTTTTATCAACTGTTGGAACAGGTTTATTGATGGCACTCCAATGTGGATCTTTCATCAAAAAATAAAAAGGTTAGCAGCTACTCTTAGTAGTTGGTCCAGAATGTAGTTTGGGGATATATATGCCAAAGTCAAAGAATATGAAGACAAATCTAGAAAAGCTGAAGATGAGCTGATTACCTTAACTTTTGGTGAGAATAAGACCAAGTTACATGCCATTAATGCAGAGTATATTAAATACTTTAAAATAGAAGAATCCATGCTCAAGAAGAAAACTCAATTGCATTGGTTTAAGAAGGGTGATATGAACTACAAGTACTTCCATGCTCTGATCAGAGGAAGAAGAAAAAAGGATTTACATCTATCAAATTCAGAATGAGGAAGGTACTTGGTTGCTAGGTGAAGAAGATATAGCCAAGGCTACATGTGAACACTACCAACAAATGTTCACTATGGAAGAAAAATATATTCAGGAACATGCACTTCAATGTATACCCAGAATGGTCACTGAAAAACACAATAGAGAACTATAAGCTATGCCTACTATGAAGGAGTTGAGGAATGTTGTTTTTTTCAATGAATCCTAACTCTGTTGCTGGCCCTGATGGGATGAATGGAAAAATTTTCCAAGCATGCTGGGACATTATAAAATATGACCTTTTTAAAGTGGTCTTGTCCTTATTTTCTGGACAAACCATGCCCAAATACTATACTTATACTTGTTTGGTTCTACTCCCAAAAGTAAACTATCCTAACAAAATTTCAGAGTTTAGACCTATTAGCCTTAGCAACTTCACCAATAAGATCATTTTCAAACTCCTTTATCTCAGACTAGCACCTATTCTACCCAATCCCATATCCCTTAACCAATCAGGTTTTGTCAAGAATAGGAGCATTTCAGAAAATATCATGTTAGCTCAAGAGATTATACACCAAATCAAGAAGCCAAATATGGGGGGTAATGTTGTGATTAAACTTGACATGGCCAAGGCCTATGATAGGATATCTTGGTCCTATATTTGTCTAGTATTGAGAAGAATGGATTTTGAGAAAGTTTTTATGGACATGGTATGGAGAATCATGTCTGACAATTGGTACTCTGTCATTGTTAATGGATCAAGACATGGCTTTTTCCATTCCACAAGAGGTCTTAAATAAGGGGATCATCTTTCCCTTGCTTTGTTTATTCTTGGCGTTAAAGTTCTCTCTAGGATCATGAACAATCTCCACCAGCATCCTCAATACCATGGTTTCTTTATGGAAAATAGGGACCCCTAGATTAATCATCTCAGTTTTGTAGATGACGTAATCATCTTTTCATTTGGGAGAATTCATATATTGAAGCTCATCATGGAGACTTTACACATCTATGAGAATATTTCAGGCCAGCTGATCAACAGGGACAAGATCCACTTCATGGTACCTGCTAATGCTTTTCATTCTACTGTGACAAGAATCAAGAAGGCCACAAGTTTCAAACAAAAGAGCAGCCCAATTATTTACCTAGGATGCCCTCTCTATATAGGTAGACAAAAAATCATCTACTACTCTGATCTTATTGCTAAAGTTCTAGCCAGGATAACTGGTTGGCAAGCCAAAATTTTGAGTTATGAAGGAAGAGTTACATTGATTCAACATGTCATTCAAGCCCTCCCTATTCATTTGCTTTCAGCTAGATCTCCACCTGCAACTACCATCAAACAAATTCAGAGCATCACAGCAAATTTCTTCTAGGGATGGAAAAATGACAAGAAGAAACACCATTGGTCCTCTTGGAATAATCTAAGTTATCCTTATGATGAAGGAGGTATTGGTGTGAGACAAATCTCAGATGTGGCTAAGTCTTTCCAATACAAACAATGGTGGATCTTCAAAACTAAGAACATCTTATGGGGTGAATTCCTCAAAGCCAAGTATTGTCAAAGGTCTGATCCTATCACCAAAAAATGTCATACTGGACAATCATTGAACTGGAAGCACCTAATGAAGAACAAACACAAAATTCAACCTCATATCCTATGGCAAATTCAGTCTGGTTCATGTCTGTTTTGGTGGGATAATTGGTTGGGTGTTGGTCCCTTAGAAAATTTCAGATCTGTGAGTAGCAGACTGAATAACACTAAAGTATCTTCTTTCCTGATCAATGGCCAATGGAATGCCGACTTGATCATTCATGAAGCTCCTCCTTAGCTTATCCCAACTATTCTGGGAACTTACATCAACTATCATCCTCACAAGTTTGATCAACCTTCCTGGAAGCCTAATAACAATAGGGAATTCACCTGTTCCTCTGCACGAGAGCTCATCAGGAAAAATAAAATAAGACTCAAATCAATAATCAGACTTGGCATAGCCTGATTCTTTTTAAATGTTCTTTTCTATTATGGAGAGCTCTTAGAGGCAAGCTACCAACAAATGAAAAGCTCATCAGTTTTGGACAGTCTCCAACTCAATGTTACTACTGCTACAAACCTGGCCAAGACACTATTGATCATATTTTTGCTAATGGACACTTTGCCAGATATATCTAGAGTGTGTTTACTGACCTTTTAGGTATTAACAAAGTATACACATCTCTATGATACTTGGTAATGAGATGGTGGTCTACTAAATATAAAAATGATGTGTAGAAACTTATTCTTCAGTCCACACCTATCTTCATATGTTGGAACTTGTGGAAGAATAGATGTGCTTCCAAATATGGTGGAAAACAATCAAACCTTGCAAGAGTGAAATTCTCTATAGCCAAAGACATCTCCAACCTGCTGAAAACTGTTGTCCCTTACATTAAGTGGTCAACATGTTGGAAGGAACTGGTCCTTCTGATTGACAAATGCTCTCATAAGATCAAAGTTACTATAGTGTATTGGAGGAAACCATCTAAAGACATGGTGAAACTTAACACTGATGGTAGTGCACTTGATAATCCAGGAAGAATTGGAGGGGGAGGACTTCTCAGAAACTGTCAAGGTGATCTTATTTTTTCATAATCAACCCTTTTTGGGAAAGGCACCAACAAGAAATCAGAGATAATGGTTGTTATCTTTGGCTTGTCTTGGTGTCTTCAACTAGGATATACCAATGTAATCCTAGAGGTTGACTCTGAGATGCTCATTAGATGGATCAAACAGCAAGCCAAGGCCCTTTGGTTTATTAAGGAACACATGTACAAGTTGTAAAGCATCACTCACCAGTTCCAGAACTTCAAGTGCAATCACATCTATAGAGAAGCTAACTATACAACTGATACATTGTCCAAACACAGTCACAAATACTCTAATCCAGAAATTTACTTTACCAAGCAAGAACTTCCCAAAGAAACAAGAGCCAATCTTGAATTAGACAAAGTTAGAATGGCTAATTTAAGATGAAGACGACTCAAGAGGATCAAGAAACCACCATGAGCTCTCATTTGCTACTTTTCTATTTTGGTTCTATGTTTCTCTTCACACTGGTTGTCCCTACTTGATAGTTATAACCTTTTGAAGAATCTTAGCTACGATTATATTGTAAAGGAGAGAGTCTCCCTTATTTAACACTTTTGTAGATACTTTGTATGGAGAGGAGTCCTCTCATAGGTGCATAGTTACCTAAGGACCATTGTATTGTATTGGGAGATGAGTTGGCAAATCATAGTAGGTTAGTCGACTCATGTACCACCATAGGATTGGAGGTAAGGTCTATGTCCCCCTCCTTGTACCTTTTGTTGTTTATATTATGTTAAGGCTTGAGGGTATTCGGCTCAACCCCTGACCGCCACGAGGGGTGAGATCCTTGGGTAAGGTCCGTTTAAAAAAAACTATGCAATGTTGCTCGCAATTATAACATTCAATAAGTAAATAATTCTTTCAAATGTATAATTCTATGTTAAAGATATATGATTTTCTAATATATTACTAAATTTAGGAGTTTAATTAGATTAAGATTTTTTAAGACCAAGTGATTTTCAATATTGGTATTGCCAGGGAAGCTCCAATGTGAAAAGTTGAATTACTATTTTATCCTTATACTAAATTAAAATATTATACATATATAATTAATTAAATAGTAAAAGTAAAATTATTATTACTTAATTATGCTTTAATGTGTATTAGACGTGGATTGTATGTATGGCTAATAAGCTATTATGGGACTTGAATGACCAGCAAATAATTAAAAAATAGACAGTAAAAAAAATTTAATTATGGACATTAAAAGAGAAGACTTGAATTGTAACACCCCTAAAAAAAATTCCCCTAAAATTCAAACCCTTCTTATATACGGGTAGGGCCGAACTCGAGCATTGAGGAGCGTATGCATGAGTCGAAATGAGTCTTTGAGAATTTGAGCAGCGTTAGAGATGAGGTGGGGTCATGAAGGACCCCTAGGATCAAATTAAATCCAAAAGATTCGTCATGGCTAAGTTCTGGTGGGAGTTCGCATAAGGGGTCGACTTCTAACGACCCTATCTTTTGAAAGACGACAATCTGGGTAGTCCATGACCCATCAAATCAAAGGTCGTTGAGTCTTCTTTCCAACGCCACCAAGAATGAAACTTTTGGAGTTCGGAGTCGAAAGGTATGACGATCCTACGATGAACTAGCACAGCAGAGATTTTCAAGCCTGAGTTGCAATTGCTGGAAAACTGGGCTTGGCGCCGCAGTGGCGCGACGCGCCACTATCGCGCCAGAAACATGCCTCAGTAGTTTGGGCTCTGGCGCGGCGCGCCACTAAAAGTTGTGCAGGGTTTTTCAGGACAAATTTCCAGAACCCAAAAAATTTGGCCTTGGCGTTATAAGGGCGCGACGCGCCACTATCGCACCAGAAACATGCCTCAGTAGTTTGGTCCTTGGCGCGGCGCGCCACTATGAGGTGTGCAGGTTTTAGGCGTAATCAGCCTGGCGCTGCAATGGCGCGACGCGCCACTATCGCGCCAGGTGCATTTTTGCCTATTTTCAGACCTTTTGAGGAGGGGTAATTTGGGAACTTACCCAAGTTATATATGTATTCCCCTTGGTCATTTGGGAACACATTTTTCAGCCCCCACTTTCTCTCTAGAAAAAAGCCCCAGAAACCTATCTCTCTCTCTTCTTCTTCTTCTTCTTCTTCTTCTTCTTCTCCATTTTTAACAAGAAGAATTCCAAGAGCTTCAAGGTTTGAGTTCCCCATTGAAGACCCAACCACAAGGTTCTCTTCAAGTCTTCACTAAGGTATGTAAGGCTATCCAAAACATGGGTCGAGTCCACCCATGTGCCCTATTCTTGCTTGAGGTTAAATGTTCATAGAAATGGAGTTCCTTGGTATGGGTTATGGTTGAATGAGTTTTGTTTTCTATTTATTTGATTCTATATGTGTCAATGTTGTTGAGCTAAGAGGTTCCAAAAATGAGCCCTTATGTGAGTATGAGTTGATGAAGAAATGAGTTGTGAAATATGTTTTATTTATCTTCTTAACTATGTAGATTATGATAAAGGATGTTATTTTCTTAAAAATGTTGCTCAATATGAAATGTCAATTTAAAGTCTTGAAATTGTGATAAACCTCAAAGATTTCTCAAATGAATGAAAGAAATGATTGATTATATCCATATGTTGCTATACATGTGCATTTAAATTTCTTTTGAATGATATGATTGAGATTGATCGGATAGTATGATTGAGAGAGATTTGATTGTGATAGAGTTGATGAGATGACAAGGTTGTAATGAGACTTGTTGATATGGGTTGATTGAGTTGACTGGATGGAGTCTTATGAGCATTGAGTCTTGGGAGGAGTATCGAGCACCGAATTGGGCAAGAGTATAGTCCATACTCGAACCCAATACCTGTGTTGCCAAACGTAGGGGGGATTGAACCGTTAAGTCGGATGCTTCCCCAAGAGATTTGTCCTGACATTATAGGACTTGGTTGGATTGGATCCATGAGTGTTTGATTCGTTCATACCCTGGCAAAGTATGAACGGGCGCGGCAACAACGTCGTTTTGTTGTACTTTCACTGGCTCATAAGTGATGGTTGTCGGATAAGAGAAACTCCCAAATAGGTCTTAATAGTACTCTGAGTCAGATTGAGTTTAATTGTATGTGATTGGTCCCGTCTAAATCATATTATTATTTAGACTTAGGACATTTGATTGAGTTGGTATTCCTCTTGAGTTGAGCTTCCGAGTTGATTTGATTCTTCCTTGATGTTCGTTGTATTCGGCCATTTTACATACTCGTACATTCCATGTACTGACGCCATTTGGCCTGCATCGTTTCATGATGCAGAGACAGGTACTAGAGATCATCAACCGGCGCTCCGTTGAAGATCCACATACACTCCCAGCTAGTTGGTGAGTCCTCCTAGTTTCCGGGGGATGTTGAGCTTTCTTGTATAGCCTGTTGTCGTTTCTCTTATTTTGATTGTTGGTAGCCATGGACTTGTCATGGGCACCTCTGAGGCTTTGATAGAGGCTTCATAGACTGGAGTGTGGGGAGGTCGAACTGTTATTTTGAGGAGTCTTATTTTATTGTCTTGTTGAGTTGTAAATGTTTGACCTTCGGCCCCCATATATATATGATCAGTATTTCATTATTTGAGTTTTCCGCTAAGAGAATACGATTGAATGAAGGTGTGACTGGACCAGGTGGTTCGCTCGGAGGTCGAAAATGGCCTTCGAGTGCCGCCCACGCGTAGGGTACCCTCCCGGGGCGTGACATGAATGCCCTCACCCTTGTAGGATTTATTTTAGCTTCCTACTTTATTTATTCATTCATTTCAACCTTTTCATCTTCTTTCTATCACTTATAAATATAAGATACGAAATCAGTTAGCCAAACAAAAACCATTCTCATTTTTTTTTTCATTCAATGATGATGATATATATTTCTTATTTTTATCGTGTTTTAATTTCTGAAGTTGAATACAAAATTTTATGAAATTATAATTCAGCCTTCTTACTAAAGATGCGAGTTAAATATAATATTAATGAATTTCAGTTTCTTTCACAATTTTCTCTCTTTCTTTTATAGTAAAATCACTAATAAGAACAATTATAAATTAAATAGGTTGTCATTTCATAGATAAAATTAACTTGGCTTACAAATATATATCTTGAACTACACATGCAACGCACCTTAATAATCTTGTTTAAACTTTTTGTCATTCATTAAAAGTTTTTTCTTTAGAGAAAATCATCTTTTCACTTTTTCCTCAAATTATTATTTAATTTATCTTTATAATATTATATATTTAAATATATGAAAAGACTCCTAAAACACATTGGAACGAAAATTAATGTTTGTAAATATATATGAAATTTTACGTGAAAAAAACTCCTAAAAATATGATAGATTTTAAATTTAATTATAATTTTAGACATATATTTAAGTTTGATCATTAGTTCCTTTATTTTAATAGTATAGAGAAATATAGCTTCTATCACATCTAGAATATTAGAAAATGTGTGTGTGTTTGACATGTTATATATATATATATATATATATATATATATAGCAAGAAGACCTTTGAAATGTTGATTGAACTTTTTGTCCTTCATTAAAAACTTTGTTTTAGACAAAATCATCTTTTCACCATTCACTATTTTCCTTCAATTATTATATTATTATTTTAATAATATTAAATATTAAATAGAATATAATTCCTAAAATAATTGGCCAACTTAATATGGATATATTTGGTCACGTAAGGGTGGGTATAAGGAGGTTGGGTTGGGATCCCCTCCAGTACAAGAAAGAGAAGTACGAAAGTTTAAAGTATTTCAATTGGTGTTTTTTTTTGTTTGACATAATATATATATACACGAAATTTAATTTTAGTTTGGTAAGTTTGGAATTCCCCTACGTTTAGAATTCTTGTAATACTCAGAAAAGTTGATTAAACTTTTTACTCTTCATTAAAAGTCTCTATAATAAATAAAACTATCATTTACTATTTTCTAAATATATGATAAAAAAAAATATATGGAGAATTAATGTTGGTATGAAAAACTAATGTGAAAAAAAAAGTTCTAAAGTGTGTGGTAAAGCAAAAGGAGAAAAATAATGGATTCTTAAGTACAATACTAAATTTGATAGGAATTAGTTTAGCAGTTTTATTTTTTTGTTTCGGGTCTAAAAAAGTTTTTAAAAATTGAATTTCTGCGAGTCCAACTCTTTTGTAAACTGTGTTTAAAGTTTGAAATCCCAATTCGATTTGTTGATTATTCAAACAAGGAGACTAGATGTCTTCTTATTTTGCTTTTGATTTAAATAATTTTCTTGCCTTCATTATCATTATTCTTTTTATTTTTATTTTTATTTTTTAATTAATTTAAATTATACATAGTCAATAATTAATAATAAATTATATACACGTGCAAAGTATGTAGACTTAACTAGTATAGTATTGGTAGATGTGTACTGTCGTCGTTTTCATAATCCTTGTTGTTGCGTTAAGGCTGTGGCCTACATTGTTGTTTGATTGGAAAGTAAGTAATATCAGGATTACAATGACAAAAATTAAATAATGATGCTATTATTAAATGGATATATATATATATATAGTTTACATAATTTAAATAAGGATTTCAATTAGGGGTCACAAATGATTTGATTAGATTGGATTTGGATGGATTAAATATGGATTGTGTCAAAATAAATTGGATTACAATCCACCCATATAAAATATAGGTAAATATGAATTTGGTCAAATATGATTTTGGTAAAAATCATCTAACCCATTTTAATCTCTTAAATTTTAAAAAAAACATTAAATCAAAGCAAAATTGTTATTGCTCTAACTCCTACAACCCCCAACCCACCCTTAAATTATTATTTTTTAAACAATTAACTTTTCATACAAAAATAAATTTAATTTTTCTACCCTGTAACCCCGACCCCCTCTCTCACCCACCCACCAACCAACCAAATTTTTCACCCACCCTCCTATCTCCTTCACCCCAATTGTTTTTAAAAAAACTTTGCCCACCCCAACTCTCCCTCCCACCCACCCCCACTCGAACCCCCTACCACCCCACCATAATTTTTTTTTAAAATTAAAATAATTTTAACAAAAAAAATATTTTTTTTGATCCTCTCTCCACCCTACTGGACCACCTACCCTCACCTCACCCCAATTTTTTTTTAAAAAAATAAAAATAAAAAATTAAAATCCCCCCCCCCCCTCCATCACCCTACCCCAACCCCCAATTTTTTAAAAAAAATTGGCCCCCTCCCACTTACCCCCCCCCCCCCCAAAAAAAAAAAAAATTCTTTAAAATTTCAAAAAAAATTCCCACCCCACCCCCACCCAGCCCAATTTTATTTTTTAAAAAAATTTAGTGCAATTAGAAATTTTTATTATAAGTGGGTGATCTAAGGATCTATATGGATATTCATATTTTACCTATTTTGTCCATATTTGTATGAGCTTTTGAAATTGGACAATCCATATTTATCCATTTAAAAAAATATGAATAATCCATTTATGTAAATATAAGATAAATGGATTCATTTTTTACTTAAACGGACTAAAATTATCACCCTTAATTTCAATATTTATCTAAATTGGCCCAAAGGAGAAGGTTAATTAAGGACCCTAGAGGGCTGCCATGGCCCCCTCTCGAGCTTCGAAAATCCGAACTCAGAGCCAAATGATAGATCAAGATAGACGAATCCAACATAATAGAATCGTCTCAAAATCTAATCCATAACTCCAAAAAATCTCAAATACAGACACAATTACTGCAAAGAAACTTCAAAAGCAAAGTGTCAACTATTTTCAAAATATTTTCCAATTAATGTTTATTGTGACTAATGATGTCTCACCTATTAGGAATGATATGTTATCACTAATTTGCAGAAGATTTCATCTCGCCTCTTAAGAGAAATCAACTAGCAAAGCTAGATAAATTTTGTTCTATATAGAATATAAAATTGTATAGTATTGTATATAGACGTATATATACCTTTTATAATTTCGCATAATATTATGTATTGATGTATAATATTACATATAAAGTTTTTAAATATTTTTGTAAAAAACAAATATGAAAGTTTTATATATTATTGTATATTGAATGTATATTATTGTATCTCAGTTTGTGTTTTGGGCTAAAGATTTGTAACGTGGGCTATATTTTTGCAATGTAAATTATATAGGTAACTGAATTTTTTTCTTTTTTTTTAAAAAAAAATGTTTGATTCATTGGACTAAAATTAGGATATATGAGATAATATAAAACATGTATTTTGTGTATGGATCAAAATTCAGTCTAGATGTATAAACATATCAGAAATTATCGGGTTTAACTCAGGTCCATGCTCGGACTGAGCACTGCTGAGTTGCAGATCCGTTTAGCTCCGGAGAGATAAGTTTGGAGATAAGAGTTCTCCGCATCAGACAAATCTTGCTTGCCAGCAATTAGGCGTGTACAAAAATCTAATCGATCAATAAACAGAATAGAAAAAATGTTATTTGATTTATTGTTATTGGTTAACATATTTTTAATAGTTTTATAAAAAAAAAATATTGGATTATTGATTCGGTTTGATTTTTTATTATTGGATTATTGATAAATCGATAACCTATGTAGACTATACTAATTTACTATTTTATTCCTATATAAATATGAGGTAAATATTAATATCACTATCTTATTGGTTACTGTCGTTGTTCTTTAGCCTTCAATTCACATTTCACAATGATTTTGAGTTCACAAGAAACAAACTCTTTTATTTGTGTTGCACTTGAATAATTTTTTTCATGTTAGTTACTATTGTTTCTATTTTATAAGTATTCTGTAAAATTACATTATTGTCCTTTTGCGTCAAATTGTTGGAGAAGTCATATATTTATTTTATGAGCATTTTCTTATTGATTAAATCAAAAATCGATTAAAAAATATCTTATTGATTTAGTATATTTAAAAATAAAAAATCGATAACTGAATACATAAAATCGAACCGAATCGATCGATACACACACCTACCAACAACCTTTCTCTGGGAATCCTAATCCCTATCCAAACATAAGAGTTTTCAACGTCCAAATAATGCTTATTATGAGAGGCGCGTCTTACAGAAGACATATCTAGGGTTAGAATATAAAAAATTAACAGGTCGTCCAAAAGCTCAATTCTAATACATTTTCGGTTTAAAATTAATCATTCATTTCCATCAAAAAATGCCTTTATCTATTTCTTTGAGTTGATGTAGTTGGAATTCATTAGAAACACCTGAACTAGGCTATAAACAAAATTTGGATTTGTTTGAAGTCAAAATTCAGAGCTGAAATCGATTTGAAAAAATGTCGCTATGATAATGTATATCACATGTTGTATATTGTATATATCAAACATAATTTTCAGTGAATATACCAAGGGATATACACTACTTCAAAAAATTATTTCCTCATTTTCGCACGTCCTTCGACACACCACCACCAAGAAAACACCATAACCACCAACTAGAAACACCATTATATCTAACAAAAAAGAAAAAAATGAAAACTCGATAGAAAGAAAATAGGTTGCTCCTTTGAATCTCCATTTCGAGATGACAAAATCTATTTGTAAGATACTTTTAAGAAATAGTGATAGTAATAATTGTATGGACATTCACAATAAAATGTCCTCCTTTTCCTTAGATTTATGTTCTTAATCTTTCTATTCAAAGTTCCACAATATCGTAAAGAACTACAGAGAGGCAAAACTGCTGAAATTTTAGTGACCCTTCCCCCCGTCAAAGTTCCCTATAGCTAGCTTTTGAAGTCTAATAAATGTTTATGTTTTGGCTTTAATACTTGATATATGGCAATTAACACATGAAATGAAAAAGTGAGTCAAATACGAGTAACTTTAATGTTAATTATCTAGTTATTGAATGTAGAAATTAATAAGAACAAATAAAAGAAGTATTGATTATACAGACCAGAAAATTCATAATATGGATGTCTTAATTAGAGCCACAAATGGTGAATGTACAGTATGCATATCAATTTTTGAATTTGAGCGTGAGCGTCTTTTTATGAAGAAAATAAAAAGATTGCTAACTTTTTATTTTCATCTATTCTATCAGAGTTTCTATAATTGCACTTATCCCAAACTTCTTAAGTATTTGTGAATCACTCTTTTAGACTAACTCATTATATTACATTACTATTAGTATGATTTTTGTCTATTTTTTTTGTTCATTTTTGATTTAACATATTTCATAAAAAGTATTTTTTCCGTCTACTTTTACTTATCTTGTCATAACCAACCCTTGAGGAGTAACAAATAGAAAGATATTTTGACTAATCATCTTTTAAATGCTTTGGGAAGTACATTGACAATTCTACTCAAACTCCGTGGCCCTCGAGGTTTGGGTTTGGTGGAGCTTGCCAGACCAATTTTGATAATTCTATTTAGCGTAATTTCATAAGTGAAGTACGAACAGAATAGTGTGTACGTAAATATTATCTTATTTTGAAAGGTAGAAAAATTGTTCCTAATAAACCATCAACTCAAGAAAAAGACATAACAAAGCAGTTCAAAATAAAAAAAAATAATACATAAAAAGCTACAATAAAAATACTTAAGATAATATATTGACCAAGCATTCTAAAAAAATAAAACACGAACAATATATACAACAAAGTAATATTATAATTGAAGTAAAAAATAATAGATAATAATATAATTAAATTAAAAAATTAAAATCTATAAATATCGAAAAATGACTATAGTTAATAATAAGGAATCATTAAATAAGTTGGGACAAAAGTTATTTTTCAAAAATTGCTAAAATAAATGTCCTCATAAACAATTTTGGAACTTTGCACAAATTATTGCTATAATATTATAAATATAGTTTTCAAATCGATTCTTCAAATAAAAATTATTCTCTCCAACAATATATGTTTTTGTAAAGGAAAAAAGATTCAAATATGTCATCGAATTTTGAGAAAAGATTTATTTATGTCATTCATTAAAAGTTTGACTCATCTATATCATTGTCGTTTGAGAAAAGACTCATCTATGCCATTATCTTTTAACTTTGATTTCGCAAAACCACCTAAACAACTTTTAACACTTTTTATTCGATTTTGAATCAAATGTATTTTTTTCCTTCTTCTTCTTCAAGAACACGAAGAACACCAAAAATTCAAATTTTCAACTTCTTCAATTTTTCAAGAAATCACATCAAATTTCAATAGTAGCATCCCTCCGAGCTAAATATCAAAACTCAATATCTTTTAAGCTCGAATTCAATTTAACCCAACAAGATTCACTTAAAATTTCTTTAAAGTTTTAAAATTTTAACCTTTTTTAATGGTAGTATTTTCTTCACAACTCCAAATCACTTGAAATTTTGAACAGAGACATAGTGAACTTTAAAATAGTGTTTTTTGGGTGTACGTTCACAATTTCAAGTAATTTGAAATTGTGGCAAAAATTTCACCATTAAAGGAGGTTAGAGTTTTGAAACCTTGAAAAAATTTTAAGTGTGTCTTTTGGATTAGGTTGAATTCAAGTTTAAAAGATATTGAGTTTTGATATCCAACTCAGAGGGATGCTACTATTGAAATTTGAGGTGATTTCTTAAAAAATTTAAGAAGTTGAAAATTTGAATTTTTGACGTTCTTCATGTTCTTGAAGAAGAAGAAGGAAAAAAAATACATTTGATTCAAAACTCTAATAGAAAAGTGTAAAAAGTTGTTTAGGTGATTTTGCAAAATCGGAGTTAAAAGATAATGACATAGATGAGTTTTTTCTCAAACGGCAATGGCATAAATGAGCTAAACTTTTAACGGGACATAAATAAACTTTTTCTCAAAGTTTGATAGCATATTTGAGTCTTTTCCCTTTTAAAAAATACTTATAATGAAATAATTTCCAAAAATAAGCAAACAGACTAATAATCTTATGATGTTAGTAACAAATAAAATCTTGGGTAAATTATAGAAATTTCACTAGTTTGGGAGCTAATTATTTAGATACAAGCTAGTTTAGTATAATCTTATCAAATTTTGGTGTGTCCAGATACATGAGATCAAAATTAGATGTAATTTATTATAGATACACTGTATCCAAGTAGATTCGCATATATCTGAGATACATAATTAAACAAATCTCGCTTGCCTCCCTTTCATCTCGCTCGCGTATCTAGTATCCTATCTACATGCGAATCATATGGTGTGATTCTCATGTATCTGGGATACATAAACCAATCTCACTTGCCTCCCTCCTATTCTCTCTCGCCTCTCTCTATTTCAGTGTATCTTGTAGCAAAAAACATGCATCTGGATGTATGTAACTTGAAATCGTATATAAAATTAATAATTAGTGATATAAAAGGTAAGTATTTCAGAATTAGTAAGTATGATTGGATTGTTGGTGTGATTAGCGAGTTTCTCCTAAAATCTCCAACACAGTATCAGTGAGGCCAATTCGGTGACAACTGGGCATTTTTATCATGAGGTAATTAATCTCAATATAACTAATTACCAACAAAATGAGACTAATTATTAGAACATGGGGGTAAACGTAGATAATTTCGCATTGTTCTGAAGCAAATTTGATCATTCGCCCGAAGTATAATTCCAGTAATACAACTTACTATCAAATGTAGCCAAATTGAATGATCGTGGCTACTTGTCTTTTACAATATTTTTCTCTGTTTAAATGGAAGATTATAAAAAAAACTTAAATTATCTTATACGTATAAATCAAATCAAATTAATACTCTTTGTGAAATATTAGCAAGTGTAATGAATAGTTGTTATCCTCAAAAGCGTATAGTAAATCCTAAAAAAAGAAGTTGCATCCATCAATCAGAGATGAGCCAAAACCCAATACCAAAGTGAGAAGAATCTCTGCGCCCTCACTGAAAAGGTATCAAATTTACATTGAAAGTTGTACGCTCTTATATCCACGGAATCTACACTATTTTATGCTTCTTTCGTCTTAATTTATTTGATATTATTTGACTTAATATTATATTAAAAGAGGAAGGAAGATTTTTAAAATTTATTTGTTAACGTTGATGAATAGATCATTGAAACGTAAGAGTGAGAAAAGAAAGGAAGGCAGCCAGCTTTAATTTGTGTGTGAAGATCGCAGCAAAAGTTATATCAGAATCCTTTCTCTACCTTCTATTTTTGGCATTTATATATTGCAAAATGTATGTTTATCCTTCTTTTTTTCATATCTAAACGTACAAGTCTCACATACAGTAACTTTTTTTTTTAATGCAGATTTTGACGTGGTTAAGCAAGTTTTGTCATCATCACTTTCCATCTCCATCATATCTACTGTTTCCCTCTGTTCAATATTTACCCTCCTACCCCTCCTTTGATTTAATCGTTTCGCCACAAATATATGGGAGGAAAACTTAGATTTTTTTTTGGAAATTAGTATTTAGCCATATAATTTATTATTATTTGGTAAATATTTGAAGTTTTCAAATTCTAGAAAAAATTAGAATTTGAGCTAAATTTTAGTATTTAAAATTTTTTAAAAATTTAAAAATTACCCAAAACTTTTATATTTTATAAAAACATTCATTATTTATTAATCTTAATTAATATTTATCTACCACCAACTCCATTAAAAAGAATATAATTTATTCTGAATCAGTGAAAAGTTTGAATATGCAATTATTGTACTACTTTTGTCTATATTGTTATTTTTATTGTTGTTGATTGTCATCAATTATGTTATAAAGTTAGCTTTTAACAGAACATGTTCATTATAAAATGATAATACAAGCTTATGGATAATTTAATAATTTTATAACTTATGAGTATAAATCATATTATTATTTTTTTAAAATCAAATATTTCTCCCAAAATATATGGCCAAAAGATGATGAAACTTCACCAAAAAATGATTTGCCAAAAATATTTGAAAATTTATGGCCTAACATTAGCTTATATTTTGGGCTAAAATTCTAGTATTTGGAAATTTTATTTTTTTTAAAATATTACTCCAAGTTCTTTTATTTAATAAAAATATCCATTATTTATTAATTTTAATTAATATCTACAACCAACTCCATTATAATATCAGCCTGTCGAAAAAAGATTGTTTGTAGAATATAAAAAAAATTATATAAAATAATAGTTTGTTACTATCTCCTTTTAAGTCATTATTAATTTAATGTATTGCTGAATCAATGCTAAATTTGAGTTATAATTTGAATGACAAATTTGAAAAAAACGAATAACTTGTTTTATTACGTGAGTGGCCAAACGTTAGGTATGCCCTAGTGGCATATATTGCCTCCACCAACAGGGTTATGGTTGGATGATAAAGTCTATTTAGATATATTTGAAATAAGTATTGTTTTAATTGAACTTTTTAGTTTCAATAAAGTATTTTTATTAGGTATTTTTAATTTAGATTTTGGAGAAAAAGAAATGAAATTATATATTTTTATTTATTAAATAGATAAATTAATTATATAAAAAATATATATATTTTTTAACTATACACATTAATTTCAAAGTAGAAAATATTGAACTAGATGATTCATTGAATTAAATACGTATAATTAAAAAAATAATTTATTTATTAAATTTAACTTAATCATTTAATAAATAAACAAAATCACGAGAAAATTTAAAATTTGAACCCAAAATATTTAATAGAAACTGAATGGGAGTTGAAGTGCTTAAAAAATAGTGGCTTTGAGTGATATTCTCATTCCTTTTTTTATTTATCAAATTTTAACTTGACATGTTTATAAAAAAATAATATTAATAAATTGAGGGTATAATAGATTATTTTTTTTTTAATTTGTTAAATTTAATAAATTAAAAAAAAATTAAATTAAAAAATATTTGATAAATAAATAAAAACTATGGAGTATTTCTCTATGGTACGTAATTTGTTTGTTTCCACAGAAGAGACAGTGTTAAGCCTCTTCCCCTCTGACGCCTCCTGCCATCATTAACTTCCTTTTCCTTCATATATTATTAGTACATGTCATTTTTATAAGCCATTGTGCAATGACCACTATATCCCTACATTTTCCAACCTTCAACAAATAATACTATTACTAAAATTCATTGGAATAAGATGACAAAACGGAAAATTTATTAGCTTCTATGTTATATATATATATATACAAATGCATTATAATGTAGGAATAAAACTACTTACATATTATATCTTTAAATTAAATTTAGTGAATTATATAAAATATGATATTGTCGTTTTTCTTTTTCATTTTTGATAGTAAAGTGACAAATCTAAACAAATAAGATTCTCTTTATTCTTAATTTCATTATGATTAAATGACTCTTTAAATGGGACTTTAGCTAGTCTACAAATATTACCAAAGTAGCTTAACTACCCCTAGCAGTAACTTCAATTATTACTAGCAAATGGAGTAGATTCAAATGTATCAAACATCAAAATAACGTAGGAGAGTACAATTGAATTGAATTCAAAAATGTTAAAAGAAAAGAAAAGGGGTCTTCTTGTTTTTCTTTTTTCCAATTAGGGGTGTTTTAGGGATAACACATGTGTATCTACTCCCAAGCTGGGGATCTTTAAATAGGTCTCATAAAAAACAGAGTTTTAATGAGTGACAATTTCCAAAAGCAACAATCTTTACGTATTCTTTTGTTGGGAGTGAAATAGTTCCCCCGTGGTTTCGTATATGTAGGGGGGCCAAGGACCCCCCACTTATACTAATTTTTTTTTATTTTAATTTGTTTAATGTATCTATTTAAATAATAAATAATATTTGAATAAGTTTGCTTTTAGATAATATCCATTTATTTTTTGTCATTACTAATCAATTTTTAAATCCTAAAATACAACTGTGGGCCAACTCAAGACCCTTTGAAGACTGTTCTTTTCCTTAAAATCTGTACTTGCATTTTCTTGTTTCTCACAGTCACATTACACCAAGAATATAGTAATTTCTGGGGATTACAAAAAAAATATATTTATTTCTTCTTCAAGAATTTGGTATTCCACCATGGAATTGAATCCTCTGTTTTTCTCTCCTCTCTTCATGTTCCCAACACCTCTTAACTTTCAACATCCAATTCAGAGCCCCTATTGAATAGACTAATATTATCATCATAGTCTACACAACTTTCTCATATCTACCACACTTGTTCATTTCATTTCTCTACTGTCCATTTTTTGTGATGGCCCTTGGGTTTTCTTGTACTACTGCCATTGTTGTATTTCTTCTCTGTTTCTGTTTTTCCAATGCTGTTTTACAAAGAACGGAGGAGGACCCAGAAAGACAAATACTGTTTTCTTTCAGGAGTTTTCTTGAAAATCCTCATCTTCTGTCTACGTGGACCCTCACAACTTCACATTGCAAATGGGGTGGTGTTTTCTGCAAAAATGGTCAAGTTGTTTCCCTTATTCTTTCTTCTCTGCCACTCAAAGGACCCATTTCACCCCACATTGCTTCATTGAAGAGTTTAAAAGTCTTGGATTTGGGTAATAACCAGTTGTCTGGTGAGTTACCAATCCATCTCAGTGAACTCTCTCTGTTGGAAACACTTAAACTTGGTTCTAACTGTCTCACCGGAGAAATCCCGCCGGAGTTCGGACGGTTGACGGAGTTAAAGTTACTTGACCTTTCCGGCAATGCACTGACCGGGAAAATTCCAGCCCAACTTGGTAAGCTGACTAAGCTACAAGTCTTGGCACTTGGAAACAACCTTCTTTCTGGTTCTTTATCTGCAACAATCTTCACAAAGCTTCAATCTTTAACTTCTTTTGATGTTTCTAATAACACCCTTTCTGGTACTATTCCATCTGAAATGGGGAAATTGAGAAGCCTTACTGATCTTTACATTGGGCAAAACCGATTTTCTGGCCATTTGCCACCAGAAATGGGTGAACTTTCAAGACTACAGATTTTCTTGGCTCCTTCATGTTTACTTGAAGGTCCATTGCCAGAATCCATCTCAAAGTTGAAATCTTTGAAAAGACTTGACCTTTCTTATAACCCATTGAAGTGTTCAATCCCAAAAGCGATAGGCAGTCTTGAGAATTTGACTATACTGAACCTAGCTTACTCTGAGATCAATGGTTCAGTACCTCCTGAGCTTGGAAAGTGTAGAAAGTTGACATTTGTAATGCTTTCTTTTAACTCACTCTCTGGGTCTTTGCCTGAAGAACTTGCAGAGTTGTCTACACTATCTTTTTCTGTAGAAAACAATCAGCTTTCTGGTGCATTGCCTTCTTGGCTTGGAAGATGGACTCAAATGGATTCATTGTTGCTTTCGAGTAACCGGTTTTCTGGGGAAATTCCAGCTGAGATTGGGAATTGTTCTATGTTGAATCATATTAGTTTGAGCAATAACTTACTGACTGGTCCAATACCTAAGGAGCTCTGCAATGCCGTGGCACTCGCAGATATTGAGCTTGGAAACAACTTTCTCACAGGCAGCATTGAAGATACATTTGTCAGGTGTGGTAATCTGACTCAGTTGGTATTAATGGATAATAGTATTACTGGGGTGATTCCAGAGTATCTATCACAGCTTCCTTTGGTGGTTCTTGATTTGGATTCCAACAATTTTACAGGTCCAATTCCGGTGAGTCTCTGGAATTCTGCTTATATATTGGCGTTTTCTGCTGCAAATAACCGGTTATGGGGTACTTTACCGATTGAGATTGGCAATGCTGTGTCATTGCAGAGTCTAGTTCTTAGTAACAATCAGATAAGTGGTGTCATTCCTAAGGAGATTGGTAATTTAACCTTTCTTTCAGTGTTGAACTTGAATTCCAATCTTCTTGAAGGGTACATTCCTGATGAATTGGGTGAGTGTATCTCTCTTACAACATTGGATCTTGGGAATAACAGGCTACATGGGTTGATTCCGGAGACAATTGTGCATCTGCCTCAGTTACAGTGCCTAGTCCTTTCTCACAATGATCTTAGTGGTGCTATTCCTTCTAAGACTTCCAAGTATTATCGGCAAGTTAATATCCCTGATTCAAGTTTTGTGCAGCATCATGGTGTCTATGATCTGTCTCACAACAAATTGTCTGGCTCAATACCTGAAGAGCTAGGGAGTTGTGTTGTTATAGTGGATCTTTTGCTCAGCAATAACATGCTATCTGGGGAGATACCACGATCACTTGCCCGCCTGGTGAACCTCACTACGTTAGATTTAACTGGGAATTTGTTAACAGGCACCATTCCAAAGGATTTTGGCAACTCACTTAAGCTGCAAGGATTTTATTTGGGGAATAACCAGCTTACAGGATCAATCCCTCGAAGCATTGGCCACCTAAGTAGTTTGGTGAAGCTGAACATGACAGGCAACATGCTTTCAGGTCCAATACCCTCAAGTTTTGGGAACTTAAAAGGGCTCACCCACTTAGACTTGAGCTCTAATATACTTGATGGTGAACTTCCTCCGTCTCTTTCAAGGATGGTAAATCTTGTTGGCCTTTATGTTCAGCAGAACAGGCTTTCGGGCAATCTAGATAAGCTATTCTCAAACTCTGCAACATGGAGACTTGAGAATATTAATTTGGGTACTAACTCCTTTACTGGAGTCTTGCCACCATCTCTGAGCAACTTGTCGTACTTGACATTTCTTGATCTCCATGCAAACAGTTTAACCGGTGACATTCCAGTTGAGCTAGGAAATCTTGTGCAACTTGAGTATTTGGATGTCTCAGGCAACAGTCTTTTTGGTCAAATTCCCGAGACAATATGTGCTCTTCCCAATTTGGATATACTAAATCTTACGGATAACAAACTGAAGGGAGCTATACCAAGAAATGGAATTTGCCGGAATCTTTCAAAAGTTTCAGTGGCTGGGAACAAAGATCTCTGTGGGGGAACTTTGGCTCTAAAATGCCCTGCCATGAGTTTTGTTAAAAGATCATTGTTGTTTAATGTCTGGGGAATCTTATCAGTGGTGGCTGGGACTATATTGATCACTCTTACTATAGTCATTGTGATAAGGATATGGGTTAATAGAAGCAGCAGAAAGAGTGATCCCGAGGAAGCTGAGGATAGCAAACTGGACAGTGATGATCAGCACCTTTATTTCTTAGGTAGCAGCAAGTCGAAAGAGCCTCTTAGCATCAACGTGGCAATGTTCGAGCAGCCTCTTCTCAAGCTGACCTTGGTTGATCTTCTTGAAGCCACCAACAACTTTTGCAAGACTAAAATTGTTGGTGATGGAGGGTTTGGAACCGTCTATAAGGCCACTTTACCCAATGCTAAGACAGTTGCTGTTAAGAAGCTAAACCAAGCAAAAACTCAGGGTCACCGTGAATTTTTAGCTGAAATGGAAACTCTAGGCAAAGTGAAACATCGGAATCTCGTTCCATTGCTTGGGTACTGTTCTTATGGTGAGGACAAAGTGCTTGTTTATGAGTATATGGTTAACGGGAGCTTGGACCATTGGCTGAGAAACCGTACTGGAACACTTGACGTGCTTGATTGGAGAAAACGACTTAAGATTGCAGTTGGTGCTGCTCGTGGTTTGGCTTTTCTTCATCATGGATTCACACCCCACATTATTCACAGGGACATTAAGCCAAGTAACATCTTGCTCAACGAAGACTTTGAGGCAAAAGTTGCAGACTTTGGATTGGCAAGGTTGATCAGCGCCTATGAGACGCATGTAAGCACTGATATTGCTGGTACATTTGGTTACATTCCTCCCGAGTATGGGCAGACATGGCGGTCTACGACAAAAGGGGATGTTTATTCTTTCGGTGTGATCCTTCTTGAATTGCTGACAGGGAAAGAGCCAACAGGTCCTGATTTCAAAGATGTCGAAGGTGGAAACTTGGTTGGTTGGGTACTCCAGAAGATCAAGAAAGGTCATTCAGCTGATGTTCTTGATCCAACAATACTTGATGCTGATTCAAAGCAGATGATGCTTCAGACATTACAGATTGCTGCAATATGCCTCTCTGACAATCCAGCTAACCGCCCCTCGATGCTCCATGTCTTCAAGTTCTTGAAAGGAATCAATGAGGAATAAATCATCACTCTGTTATCTCATCTGTCTAGTTATATTTTTAATCCTGTCATTGTTATTAAGCATATGTTAATAATCATTAGTAATTATGTAACATAAGTCTTTAATCATTATGGCCATTTCCCTATTTCAGAATATATCAATTTAAAATCTATGATACATGATTGTCGTTTATTTGAGTCGAAGGTTTTTCAAAAACATTTTTTTTACCTCCACAACATAGGGGATAAGTATGGTTGTGTACACACCTTCCTCTCCGGACTCCACTTGTGAAATTCACATTCGGGATGGTAATGACAGACTTTTCCTTTTGCATGCAATAATCTTAATTTGGATTAGCTCTATATAATCATGGTTTTATTTTTGTCTTATGAGGTGTATGACCTATTCATGGTACATGTGCTTAGAGGGATAATCATGATTGTTACGTGTGACAGAAAGTCGAAAACATTGAAAAGAAACGGCGATTATTTAATAGCACTAATATCATAGAGGTGATTTTGAGTATCATCTCATCAACTGTTTTTTAGTCAACAAAAGGTACTATTCCTTCATTGCTAAAAACCAACTTTCACGTCTGCATTAATTCCCTAGGTGCATTTAATAAAAATAAAAAACAAATTAACATTGAAATTTTGTGGTTTGAAATTAACATTGAAATTAACATTGAAATTAACATTGAAATTTTTTAACTTGGTATGATAAAATTATTTTCTACGGGGAAGTCATCCCTTACTTACTATTATTTTGACGTTTAATTTCTTATTACTTGCTCCAACTCTACACTATACATTATTCCTTTCACGAGAGAACAAAAAATGAGACGTGAAATAATCAACATTCTCCTTATAGAGTCAATATTTTGTATCAGTAAATTTAAAGTTTGGGAGTTATTTGGTAGATGAGTAAGGTTATTACTGTTAATTTCACCATATTGATTTCTTAAAATTAAACCAAACTATACTTTGAAGAATGTGACTTATTCTTCGACTATGAATTTATAATTAAATTCACCTTATTAACTCATTAAAAGGCCACGATTATATTTATTGTACATGTGCATATTACTAAAAGTTAATAAAAAAATATAGGTCAAAGAAAGTGATAAAGCAGAGTTAATAATATTGTTGGATGTGAGTGTGTCTATCACTCTGTACATAAGCTGTGTCCTATTTATAGCTGTTGACTGCTTTACGCTTAAACCATGCATTTAGTCCCATTCTTTCATTTCAAATTTATTTTTAAAAAATAATTATTTTAAAATTTTAAAATAAAATTAATTATTATTATTATTTTTCATTCTTATCCTTAGTAATAATAATTCGATGATTACCGATACTTTAAAAAAGTAAACATTTAATCAAGAAAGATTATTCTTAAGACATAAATGAAATTTATGTAAAACAATCAAAAACTCTTTCTATTTAATGTTTTTTTAAGGGGCAAATAAAGAAAAATACAATTGATAATTTGAGACGTAGGAGCAGGGGCAGATCTATGGAGCGGAAGGGGGTTCGAACCCTCTCGGCAAAAAAATAACACTGTAAATATAGTATATATTTTCTGTATTTTCGTAACCCCTTGAACAATAAACAAAATATAGCTCAATAGTTAAGGCCCTTTTGTTGCACTCTTATGTTCAAGGTTCAAGTCCCTCCAACTACATTATTTTAGTTTTTCATTTATTTTCAACATTTAACTTTTGTTTATTTTTTCATTTAATTTCTAAAACAGCCATGACCACTGCCCAATTATGATTATTTTTTTTTTAAAAATGTTGGAATAGTAAATTAGGGATTTTTAATCTCAAAAATCAAACTTTTTGTACCTATGAACTATATATTACTGTCTCCCTTAGAATTGTTTTTTGTTGGCTTATTCACATGTTTATACTTTCATTTTTCCTAACCCCTTGAATGAAAATTCTGGATGCGTCACTACATAGGAGTAATAATCTTTATATCTAAAAACTCATATTTTCATTGTTTTAAATTGAGTGACATGTTTTAACTTGACACAGAGTTTAAAAAAGTAAAGAAGACTTTAATTTATTTGGTAATTAAAGATTTGTCAAATGTACCAAAACGTCGTTTAATTTTGTAGTCTTAAATATATCATGTGAAAAATTGAAATTAAAAATTGCTAAAAATGAAAAAGGTCATTCTTTTTAAAATGGACTAAAAAAAATAGAAAGTCTTAGAAGACTACGATTCTCTAAGTTTCGCGTCTTATTTTTTTGCGTGTCTACTATTTATTTAGGTGCAATGGGGAGTTAACATCTTGGATAGTGTGTGGAAATGACTAGCTACTTCCTCCCATGATCTAAAAGACCTTATTGCTTTGTCGAGACTAAGTTGTTCAAAATCGAATCGAAACTGATAATTTGAATCGAAAAAAAGTTATTGGTTTATTGAAAATGAGTTATTGATTTAGAGGTTTCGGTAACGATTTTAATTTTTTTATCGAGTTATCGATTCTTAACGGCTTAAGATTTTTTCTTAACGTTTTAACCGATAACTCGATAGTAAATTAATTAATTATAATTATACCATTCAATATATAAAGTCCTTGAGTTAGGGTTTAGTGTCATACTTCTAATTCTGATTGTTTCAAACTCTCGATTGTTCTAAAATTGTCAGTGTTTGCTTTTGAGCCAAATGCAGTATGTCAACTCATGTGCATGGTTTATTTGGTTTGTCACTGTGTTTCTAAATGATCTTCAATGTTTTTTTTTGTGTTAAATCTTAGCCGTTAAATTCATAACTGAACTGATAACAATCAATAACCGATAAGCCAATAGCTTAATGATTCTAAAACTGTTTAGCATGTTTACAAATCAATAACCGATAAATCGAACCGCTAAACTTCAAAACCTAATCGAACCGATCGATACGTAGCTCTAATCCAAGCTATAATCATTCATCTCAAGTTTCTGTAGGAAAAAACGAAGAAACAATTAGATAACTGAGTTTTGAGTTAAAAATAAAAATATTGTTTAACTTGATTATAATTTTGAGGAAAAAAGAGAAAGGAAATAGATTAAAAACTTGTCTAGGCTGTGATTTGAATGAAGAAGCTTGTTCTCATGGGTTGAACTAATGAGTCATATACAAGCCCATATGCTAATGTTAATTCTTTGGGCTTGGAAATAATCCATGAAGGCTCTTTGAAGAAGCTTGTCATCATGTTGATGACTTTTCTCTCTCACTCTAAATTGAAAAAAAATAATTCCTTATGAGTTATGACATACCGGCTAATACGCATTTCTAACAAAATAAATTATGTAATCACCTTTGAGCCATCTTCAAGAATGCGAATTAGTTATAGGTGCTTTTGTTTTAATTTGGAGGTATTCCCCTCTAATTATACAAGATGGACCTCGTATATTTGTTTAACAAAATGCACTAACAAAGCTCCAAAACCTATGCTTGTCCATACATTTAAAGTTTGTTGAAACTTTAATAAACATACACGTTGGAGAATATTACTAATTCAACTTTTATCTTATTGGTGAGAATTTAAATTTCTACTTTGTAATCCTCTGTCCGGCCATTTCCCCTCCTCTGCCCCCATTTAACATTTTAAATTTTAAGTGGTATTGAATAAAATAAATTTTTTAATCTAAAGTAAGTTTTTTTTATATATATATATAAAACTTATTACTTAAAGGAAATAATTCTTAATTTCTCAAAATGCCCCTATACCCGCAGCAGCTCTAGCGTGATGAATATTTAATAAAAATAGATTTGTAAAAAGAAAAGAACAAGAAGATTAACTAATAAGCAATAGAAAACAAAAAACAAACTAATAACTCCTCACTTTAGTCTCTTGCTCCTTCTCCATATTAACTGAATTTTTGAAGCTTTTTTATAGTTTAAAATAATTGAATTGTTCAAAATTTTGATTTTTTTTATTCTTGTCCTTCATTTATAAATTTTAGGTGATAAGTTCAAAAGAGTTAATTGCTTATATTTATGATTTTATTTTGAATTATTTCTATTTTTATGAATAGTTTGATAATTACTAAAAGGATAAAAATAAAAAATAATATTCAATTTATGACCTAAACTTTTTTCCTTAATAAGTGTGCATTATTAATATATAAAACGGAGTATTAAATAAGAGAATTAATCAAACGTTATGATGAAAACACAATGATAATGCCTCAAATGAAAAAGATTATTTCCACTTCCACTCATTCTCTAATGTTTAATTCTTCCGTAGCTTCCAAATATTCAATGACCAAAGATTACCCCGGCTTTCCAATTGTCAACGCTCTTATGATATATATTATATTCATTGGAGATATGAAATAAATATCATTTTGTGTATATGCCAAGATACATGTCAAGACACATGTAGCCTTGGTGATGGATGGATTAACGCGACAAATTCAAAGTGAGGTGCCATGGTGTATGCTTTTTGGGGACGACGTAGTCCTGATCGACGAGACTCGTAGCAGAGTTAACGCTAAGCTGGAGGATTGGAGACATACCTTGGAATCAAAAGGGTTTAAGCTGAGTAGGACCAAGACAGAGTACTTAGAGCGCAAGTTCAGTGAGACACCTTAGGAGGTTGGCGCGAAAGTTAGGCTTGGTGACCAGGTTATCCAAAAGAAAAGTAGTTTCAATTACCTTGGGTCTATCATGCAAGGCAGCAGGGAGATTGACGATGATGTCACATATCGTATTGGGGCAAGGTGGATGAAATGGAGGTTCGCTTTCGGTGTGCTATGCGACAAGAAGGTGCCACCACAATTTAAGGGCAAGTTCTACAAAGTGGTGGTTAGACCGGCTATGTTATATGAGGCGGAGTGTTGGCCAGTTAAGGTCTCTCACGTTCAAAAGATGAAAGTAGCCGAGATGAGAATGTTGAGATGGATGTGTGGGCATACCAGGAGCGACATGATTAGAAATGAGGCTATTCGGGACAAGGTAGGAGTGGCCTCGGTGGAAGACAAGACGCAAAAAATGCGACTGAGATGGTTTGGGCATGTGAAGAGGAGAGACACAGATGCCCTAGTGTGGAGGTGCGAGAGGTTGGCCATGGATGGTTTCAAAAGAGGTAGGGGTAGGCCGAAGAAATATTGGGGAGATGTGATTAGACAGGACATGACGCAGTTACAGCTTACCGAGGACATGACCTTAGATAAGAGGGTGTGAAGGACCCATATTAGGAGAAGGCTAGTACATAGTCTCGTTATTCTTCCGTATTAGTAGGCGCATTAGCGCACTATAATTTCTTGTGCTCTGACTTCTGTTATTATCTTTCTATTACTTTCTGTAATTTGATTATTCTATTTTATCTGTATCGCTTTCGTTATTTGCGTTATCCGTTATTTGCTTTTCAATAACGCTTTGAACTTCTTAGCCTTATCTGACCTCTTGTTATGTTTCTTTTGAGCCGAGGGTCTCTTGGAAACAGCCGTTCTACCTTGGTAGGAGTAAGGTCTGCGTACATTTTATCCTCTTCATACCCACGTTGTGATATTTCACTGGGTTGTTATTGTTGTTGCCCAGACACATGTAACTTTAATCGTTTATTTGAGATTGTATTTAGGCCAAATACATTGACAACTTCTTAAATTTATTAGTAAATTAATAGGGCTCAATTTGAATATATTACAGTTTAAGTATCTAAGTTAATTAATTGGTGAAAAGTTTAAGGGACTATCAATGTATTCCGCCCCTTTATTTATGAAGTATCAAATTGGATGCTAGATTTTCGAGCTTTTTGTATGCAGTGTTAAATTTGACAAAATTCAAGATGAATTAATTGAATATTTGGTAGGAAGATAGTTTTTTTATTGGTATAAAAGTCAGGTAGTAATTTTGTAGATAAAAGTTTGGTAAACTATTAAATAGTTTCATAAGTTAAACCTTAACATTTTTACAAATAGTGATGTCATGGATAACATCAAGAACAAGAATTCATTCCTATAAATAGGTAGTTCTTGATTAATTTAAAACATATCTCTCACTTGTCTTCTCATCTTTTAAGGCATTTAATCTTTTTGTCTCTCGTAGTATTTCACTTGTATTCTTTTGGAGTGAAATAAATATTAGTTGGTTGTATCCGAGGATTAGACAAAAGAAATTAAGATTTTGCCAAACCTCGTAAATTTCGGATGTTCTTTTTATTATTGTCTCATTTACTATTTATTAGTTGCATTTAGATATAACAATTGTGATTTCATCACTCTCTACTTCCACAACATGCAGTTGCTTCACGAGAATTACTCTTCCTTCAATACGCTCATGGCACAGCTAGTATGCTTCAAGTTCAAGATTTTCCAGCTCTTAATTAACTTCATTTTAACGGATTAACCCAAAAAATATTGAACAACTTGTTGGGTTCTATCACATTATATATTTTCATAATCCCTTTCTCCTAAAAAAATGAACAATTGACAACGAAGTTTGTAGCTAATTTCAAAAATAAAATAAAATTGTAGTAGTGATATACTGTATTCGAATAGCATCTTGATTTTCTTGTATGGATGCTATTCTTTATAGGAATTTCTTTGAATGATATATACCATCTCATTTTAAATTGTTTTATGGTAAATTGCTGTGTTTTTGGTTTCATCAGATTGTTGTTAGTTAATTGTTAGTCATTGAGGATGGGGAATAAGCCTTATAATTTAAATTTTCGAAAATGTAGATTAGTAAGGATTATAAGTTCGTTCCAACTTGTGCTAGGGGGCCTTGTTATATTTGTAAGCCTTTCGACTTTATTTAGCTTCTATTCTGTTGGATTTTTCATGCATAATGAAGATATATGTCGCTATTTTTATGGCTCTTACGATGGTTTTGACATTAAATCGTTGGCTGCTCGAGTTGATGAAGTTCTTAATAAGATGGAAATTCTGCAAGACAAGCTAGAGTTGATCATAAAGCAGATGGAAAAAACTAAAGTTGAGGAGTTGTTTAGAAGCAACATTTCGAGATTGGAGTACAAGAGATTTTTAGAAGAAGAGGTGATTAGGCCTCTGTCTTCCGCGCAAATTGCCCTTAGGCAAATTAGGTTGCCAAGAGTTGAAGGAATTGCAAGTGTTAAAGAAGACCCCTTGATTAATACCTTTGTGATTGAGGAGATTCGGAAGTATATAACTCCAAAGGTGAATAGAAATGGAAATGTTAATGTGTATGGGACACCGATGATTTATAACACGATAGGGCACGCGTGTGTTTTGATGAAGAAAGAGTTGGAAGAGTATATGGATTATGAAATTGGCTCATATTGTAAAGATGATTGGAATTTGGCTCAGAAGTTAATGTTAAATGGTTGTGATCCTTTGCCTAGGAGGAGATGTTTGGCTAGGGCGTCTAAGCTCTATCGGAAGCCTTATCCGATTGACAAGTCCCTTTGGACAATTCCGGATGGTAGAAATGTTCGTTGGAGCAATTACAAATGCAGGAATTTCGAGTGCTTATCGAGTAATAAGAACCCGAAACAAGGCTTTGAAATGGAAAAGGAAAAGGTTAAGTGGATAACAAACTCCTCTGTTCCTGTGGATTTCTTGATCAAAGATGTTTTGGCAATCAAGGCAGGGGAGATCAGAATTGGTCTTGATTATGGCATTGGAACAGGGACTTTTGCTGCAAGAATGAGACAACAGAATGTGACAATCATCTCAACTGCCATGAATCTCGACGCTCCATTCAGTGAGACGATAGCACTTAGGGGTCTGGTGCCAATTTATGTGACATTGAACCAACGACTTCCTTTTTTTGACAACACGATGGACTTGATCCATACCATAGGACTTATAGATGGTTGGATCGAACTGCAGCTATTAGATTTCATCCTTTTTGATTGGGATCGCGTTTTAAGACCAGGAGGATTGTTGTGGATCGATCGGTTCTTCTGTAATAGGAGGGATATCGATGACTTCATGTACATGTTCTTGCAATTCAGATACAAAAAACACAAGTGGGCTATTTCTCCCAAGTCCAAGGATGAACTTTATCTTTCTGCATTGTTGGAGAAACCTCAACGATCTTGATGATTATAGTAAATTATAAGCTTTTACATCCTTCTTTTATGTGCTTGTTCTTTTTTGTTACACAAACATTGTTGTCAAAGTTACATATTGTCTATTTGGTGAGAAAGTAATGCTTCGTTTATGTTCAAATTAAACACTTTGGTCTACATGCTGGGAAAATGTATAATTCACATATGTTCAACTCCGAAGTCTAGAATAAAATGTTTTAGACTTATGAATTGTGACTCCCTTGAAAATTACCATCTTTGTGTAATAGTTCGTAAATCATATAGAAAATGTATAATGCATTAGGCAAATTTAATGCAACAAGCTCAATTTATTATGAAATATCATCTGGTACACTAATTCAACCACCATTATTGGGTAGCATTGTAGCAATGGATAATGGAAAATGAAAAATATACTGATGTAGCAATTAGAAAAAATATTTGTTGGAGAAAGTTTTTATAACAACTACTCTATCTCACAAGACAGAGGTAAATATGCGTACTCTATCCTCTCTGGATTTTATGGTCTAACTAGTGGATCCACAAATAACTAAAAGTTAAAGAGGCTTTCACCGAGTCTACCTTAATAAGTAACCTCTCTTCTCGATGTGGGAGTTACATTGGATTACATGTTATAGCTCGCATGGTCTTATATGTCGGTTAAGGTCCTATCCCACAAATGTATATGAAATGATATAAGTTCTCATGATGTTTATGATGCATTGACCACATGATCGTGATTACGATATTCAAATGTTTTCAAGTTTTACTCATGTTTTTTAAGATATTGGTCATGCATCTCATGTTCATAATGGTTATTTCTTACTATCATTGTTCATGCATGCTTCTCACATACTTAATGCATTTCCATGTACCAATGCATATTTTTTGCCTACATTGGATCATAATGCAGGGTCCGACGATCACTCTCCTCCTACTCATGGTTAGAGTTCGAGTACTATCCTCCTAGTGTTGGTGAGTCCACATGATTCGAGGACGAGACATTATACTTTCATTGTTCTTTATGACTTCTATCTTTTATATTTTGGGTGAGCTAGGAGCTTCTCTTAAGTCCCCATTCAGACTAGTAGAGGCATGTTAGATGTTCACAGAGTCTATGTTGTCATATTGCTTTGAGTTTTTCTCTTTATTTGAGATGCTAGTTTGAGACTTATCTTCCGCTTTATATCATGTCTTTACTTACCTTATGTATGCGATGTATGCTAAGAGGCTTGGTTGGAGTTTCTCGAAATTTTAATCGTCGTATCACACGTAGGGCCTAGCTTGGGTCGTGACATATATGATATTCTAAGGGTCCTTCAAGATTCTAATCGTCATGTCACGTCTAGGGCCTAGTTAGGATCGTGACAATAATAGACATGTATTCCCTTGATACGAATCCTTGATTGTTATTGGTCTAAAACAATAATAAAATACACTAATCAGTCAATAGTGGCCCAAGTCAATTTATGATTATTCCATCCAAACTAGAGCTTCCCACCATCAATTTCAAGCTAAAACCCTTCCCAAGGTTACTCTCATGGATTCTAAAATTACTTAAGAATCAAATTTACAAGTCGTGAAGTAATTAACTTATCTTAATCGAAGAACACGATGAAAAACCGGTGAAAAAACTCTTAAGTCGCCCATGCAATTCCCCAAAACAAGATGGCCAGATAATGATTAGTTTTGAGATTTTTCTGCACTAAATTCCGACTTACTCCGCTATAGCTGTCCAACCCGCTATAGCAGTAACGCCTAAAATCCTGTTACAGTACCTGATGTGCCCCGTTGTAGCGCCTGCTCGAGTGCATTAAGTTATAGCAATACCAGCCCTCTATGGTGGCTTTCAACGGTACTGCAGAAGGCCCTATTTTACAACATACCTTCAATTCTTGACATTTCAAACCAATCATTTCACGCCAAGTTAAATTCTGAGAGTTCTACTCACTCAAATTCAATTTTGTAAAGCCCTATGAAATCTTTAATGTCTTCGCTATTAGAAAAATCAATACATCCCTAGAAATCAACCCTACTCCATTTTTGGATCACCTTATATCTCATCTCAGTCAAATTTCATCTGAAATTGACCTAGCCTAAATTCACTGTTAAAAAAAAAAAATTGACCCAATTCTTTCGACATTTATCTACCCATAACAATCAAAATGGATCATTACAATCTTCAAGTACGATGCAGTATGTCTTTCATAATAGAGTAGTATAAATTACAAAAAGTCTTCTTTCAACTTACAAGACTCGAATGTATTTCATTCATTTACCAAAACGTCATGAAAGGGACATTCACCATTCAGCGAATTTATAACAACTACGCATTTTTTCCTTTCTTCTTTAATAGGAATTGATGATATTTGAGAAAACATAGTACTAGTTATAGTTAATTTTAAAAGATAATTAAAAATCTAAATGATGCTTAGACATTTAAAATATCGTGAGTGAAAAACATAAGAAAATTTATCCGCCTGACTCAAATGTGTTAACTTCCCAATTTTGTGTTACAATTAAATAACTAACTAATGAATTCCCTTCTGGTTGGAATTCAATTGCTGACATAAATAATTCCTTTTAGGGTAGCATCATTAATAAGTATTTTGACCAAAAAATACAAAAGGATCAAGGAGATAAACTTACTTTCCTTTGCACTATTTTCCCAAAAAATTCTAAAAAAGTTGTCCACCGACAGCTCTTTGATAAGAGACCAGTGGAAAACCATTCATTTTTTACGGCTACAAAAATAGCAAGTATAACAAACAAAGGGAATTAATCAAAGAGGATCAAAGAAGCTTCTTGAAGACTCCTCACATGGCATCACGTGTACCTGTAATTAACACCTGCTTGATCTGGCTCTTTCGATTTTGATCAGCTAATCTCTAATATAATCTCCGTTTTGGATAAAGCTAATCTCTAATCTAAGGTTAATTACACTACTCCATCAGTTACAAGCCCTTTGATTTCGTCCACCGCAATGTATCAGCCACGATGTCTCTTCATTATCACCGTTACTTTCCAGATCAGACGGTTCTGGTTTAACATCTGTTCCAGGTTGCTGCAGCCGTAAATCCCGAGCATGCTCCGCCACTGCTTCTTCGCCTTCCCTAACACGCTTCACGCCTATCGAGAAACCGAATAATCTCGCCTGTACCTCCTCCGGTTCGGCCCGGCTCTCGTCATTCCCTACGGCCTTCACCTGTTGTGATTCATCTACGGACCGTTCCGTCCGTAACAGATCAAGTTGTTTCAACGCCGGCGAACTACTCTCCGACGATTGATTACCGCTGTTGGAACTTTGTGCGTAATTCGACATCATACCGTATATATTGCCGCAGAGCTTCTTCATTTGGCTCAACTCTTTGTTGAGCTGTAAATTTTCCAACCTTAACCGTTCGTTTTCTCCCAGAAGCTCCGCTGTGCTTCCTGCAGATGAGTTCGACGACACAACTTGCTCTTCACAGGAATCCGACGTTGATACAGTCACCGGTGATTGAGCAGGCGGAGGCGGAGACGGAGCCGGAGCCGGAGAAGCCACAATCGACACCGCTGCGCAAGGAGTTGCAATCGGCATCACGACCTTTCGACGGTGGATATCAATTAAGAGACTTTTTTCACCTCTCCGGAAGCAGTCGTTTGCGAATTCCCATCGATCAGGTACGACTTTCCGAAATCCCTGAAAAACCGAAGAAAAGCTTAATTTTAACCAGAGACTACAAGTAATGATTTTCTATGTCTCTCTCAAGTCAAATCAAATGTTTAACCATGACTATAAATAATGATTTTCTATCTCTCTCTCATGTCAAAACAAATGATTTCAGATAAGAGGCGAACTTACATAGGTGTTGAGCTGCCTAACAAAGCTAGAGAAGTTATTATGTTTAAAATATTTAGGAAGCAAATCTCTAGCAAACTCCGTCGGATTCCAGACGATGAAAGTAGATCCGTCTTCATTCCAAGAGATCACGTCGTTAATGGATTGATCCTCGACGAGCTGGTAGGTTTTTGTTAAAAACGGTGTCGGCACGGACCTCGACATTTCACCGGCCGTCGGCTCTCCACTGTTCCGGTCTATTGGCTGTGTTGTCATATCATCTTCGTCTTACCTGAATCACTAATTAAGTCCTATATATATTCAACTCAGAAACCATTTCCCAGCTAGCTAATATAATATATCAAAGCAACCAAAAGTACGTACTTGACTAGAAGATCGATGATGCTCTTCTCGCAGATCTGGAGCCAAAACTGCAGAGTTCCAAGAAAGACGACCGTCAGAATTTTCGGTGATTTTAGAAGGTTCCGGCGACACATAGAGGGTGTGGTGCGTAGGACCTAGGAAAGATGGGAAGGATTGGAAAATTCAAAAAGGAAGAAATGGAGATAAGGGGAAAATATTTTATTATATAATTATAAAAAGAAAAAAGCGAGAGAAAGTAAGAAGCAAAAGCTACGTTACGGATAGCTTCTCAGAATAGAATTAAAAATAGAAATAAAGTGGTAACCATACTTAATTGCCTTTCGAGAAGCTTCTTATACGTGCCACCTGATGAGAGGCTTTACGCACGCACAGATGAAATGTATTTGCGTTAATTTATTTAAATATTTGGATGGGTTTTTAATTATTCGGGTGGATTTAAATCGTGAATAAAAATTAAATAAATTTTGGGTATGTCAACAAGATCAAGACACGTAGCTCTTCCTTAGTCTAAAGGATATATATACACTTCAAAACTTAGATGGTAAAGACATGAGTGTCAGGGATATATATTTAGATATAGTTTAGAGATATATTTATCCTTTTTTCTTTTAAACATGATGATTTTTTTATTTTTTGCTCCCACAGCAATTGGGATGCAGGGAAGGTAACGTAACTATTTTTTCCACAGCAATTCAGGTTAATTGGATGAAGTAATATGAAATGGATATGGAGAAAGTATTCTAACTTGTGCACATGTAAACTATATTGACTTTGACTCAACGGGTTGATGCGAAATGATTTATCAAATTTATAGGTCAATTAGTGTTATCAAAATTGGAACATAGTTAATTAAATTAAGAAATTAAAACTAATGTGAGTATATCTGAAGAATTTTACTGTTTCGATTTCAATGACTATCATGGCAGATCAAATGTTGGAGGGGTAACTTTCTTTCCCTGAAGTAAGATATGGTAGCTCACATGACTAAGTTTGAATGGTGGAAGGTGTGTTTGCCAGCTATATATGTGTCTGAAGTGTGGTCCTATACTATTTTTGGTACGCAAAATAGGACGAAATACTGGGAATTTGGACTATTTTGGCCCGATCAACTTGCAACTTATCGGGCGCCCCTATTTTGGTCGCTTCAATTTAAGTCATATTCCCTTTACTTTTTTGTTTCTTATGCCTCTACATCTGTTTTTTTTTTTTTTTTTTTTTTTTTTAATAATAGGATAGATATATTACTTAATTAAAATTAAGGCAAGCTGTTTTCGGTGTTAATCGGTACATAATTTTGGGCTTTATGCTGGGCAATATTGTCAATATAATAGGGGAAAATTTTTCTAGTGAAACTAGTTCCTACAATATTTGCTTCAAAAACGTCTACGGTAAATGTTGGTGGAACTTCTAATAGTCTTATGTCTTCCAAAAATGGGCATCTGGCTCCTTGTTTCGCCAAACAGTCTGTACTCCATTTTCTTTCCTAAATACTTGTTTAATAGCTATGATCTGCAATTTCTTCATTAAGTACGTGCATTCAGAGATGATATTATTAATTATTAGTAATCATTGATATTGCTTCATATGAGTCTGTATTGATCTCCAGTGATTTGATTTTTCTGAAGAAGGAAATTCTCAGCCCAAATAGGATGGCTATCAGTTCTGCTTGTGCAACATTGGTATGAGCACATGTCTTCATGTATCCAATTATCTATTCCTTGTTGTGGTTTCTAATTACCCCCCCCCCCCCCCCCCCAAACCTATCCCTCCTATCCCTAGTTGGTTTGGGACTGCTCCATTAGTATTGAGTTTGAAGGTTCCTTCGGGTGGAGGTTTCCAACTAATCTGAATGGTAATTTTTTGTTTCTTCTGAGCACTACTTTTTTGTGTGAGGAAGTGGTATTCAGTACCCTAGTTATGATGAAGTCGACATTTACAAGGCTTTTCATGTGGTTGAAAAGGTTATCATTCCTGTTAAGCTAGATTCCCTAGAGGCAGAAAGGTAAGAACATTCCCCATGAGAGCCATTTATTAAAGGGTTTTTGCTTGATGTGAGTCCAGATAGCAAGCCAGTTGGAGTGGATTATTGTGATTTGTGGGGGTATCCATGCTGACTATGGAGAGCTCTTTATCAATCAGTCATCCAGAGGGTAGTTGATTTGGTGTAGTGGAAGAAGATGTGATTTATGGTTTCATTGTCTCTTTCCCAGAACCTTCAAATTGGGTTGACATTCAGGCCAATGGTGTGCATGTAGTGGCTAGTAGGACCTTCCATGGAAAAGGAGCCACATAAAGGTTTTAATCTTATTTGGGGCTTGGATCCTCCAAATCCATGTCTTGCCGATGTTGTTAGGCTGCTCACTACTCTCTTCATCAATGAGTCTATAGGCACTCCTAATAGTAAAGGCACTATCTTTTGTTAGGTCCCAGATCAATTTGTCTCCCAAGGAATTAGGAGTAGGGAGGAAACCGTAAGTTATCTTCCTTCTAAGATTTGCAGGAAATGTGAAAGAGAGGGTTCTCAAGCTCCATGATCCATTTGCCACCAAGGAATTGACTTTAAGATTTTGTTCATAGGCTTTAAGAGGTCCATGAATGTGGCTTCTAATGGTTTTATGACTTGGGATCCATTTATCAGTAAAAAAATTTATCCTTTCCCTGTTATTAATAATTCATCTAGAGCCTTTTGAACAGTTGTCCCAGCTTTTCCTGATGCTTTGTCAGGTTCTAGAGATAATGGATTTATTTGGTTGGGGAATCTTGTTATGGCAATATTTATGGTAAAGGACTCTAGTCCAAAGTGCTTGACGATTGTGGAACATTCTCCAAGCTAGTCCTGCATGAAGGGCTTTGTTTTTAGTGTCACATTTTTGAAGGTCCAGTCCACCCTGATGTTTTGGCTTGTTAACAGTGTTCCATCCAACAAGGTGCATTCTCTTTCTTTCATAAGTAGTTCCCCATATGAAATTTCTTCGGATTCTGTCAATGATCTTGGCAGTTTTAGAGGGGAGGGTGATGTACTACATCACATGGGATGGGATGCTTGGAAGGAATGCTTTGGCTAGAACACTTCTATCTGCCATGTTGAGGAATTTAGTTTTTCAGCCATTGCACTTGGCTTGCATGTTATCGATGATAGATTGGAAGTCACTGTGGACAGGTTTAGAGTGGAAGATCGGAAACCCAAGGTATTTTTCAAAGTTATCTTTGGCCCGAATGTTGAAAATGTTTGAGCAACTTTCTTTAGTGCTCATGGCACATCTGTATTAAACATATATGATGCAAATATTTTAATATATGTTTTCGTTATGTTAAATTAAAAATTCAGATATATTTTAAAATATGTTAACTAAGCTTGTTACGTTAAAAAAATTAAACAACCTCAAAAATGGATACTTATGCACTTCGCCAATTTATATTATGATGGGCAAGTTTGGAAAGTTAAAAATAATTATTTTTAAAAAAATATATATTTATTTTTAAAAAATATTAAAAAAGGGCAGTTCGGTGCACTAAAACTCTCGCTATGTGCAGGGTCCGGGGAATGGCCAATTGTTTGGCCAAATTTTTGTAAGAAAATAAATGTTTTTGAATTTTCAAAAATACTTCAACACTTGAAGCATTTTTTAAAAGCTTTTGTTGTTCCAAAGTATTTTTTAAAATTAATTATTTAAATACAAATAACTTTTCACCAAAAGTATTTTTTAAAAAATCTCTTTTTTAAAATAAGTTAATTTTATAAGTTTGGTCAAACAGACTTAAAAGCACTTTTTAAATATTTAGTGAAACACTAATTGTTATTTAAAAATAATTTTAAATTTGATTAATTAAGCCTAAACTGTTTTTCAACAAAAATACCTTTTTAAAAGTAATTTTTAGATAAGTTACTTTTATAAATTTGATCAAACAAGTTATTGTATGTAGGAGTGTACATGGATTGGATTTGTTCAGATTTTTTAAATATCAAACTAAATTATTTGTGTTGAGTTTTTAAATCTATAAATCAAACCAAAATAATAAAATTTGAGTTTTTCGACCTCGGATTTTTTGGAATTTTTTCGATTTCTCAGATTTTCAATTTTTTCCGATAAAGTGTTCATAGAAACATATAATTAACTTGTGTTTCAAATATTTCTTTAATCCTATCCAAATATAATTATCTAAGGTGTTTCTTAAGAAAGTAACACAAATACAATATGAGTGATAACACCAAAATATTCAACAAAAATAATAATGTAATCGCAGAAAGGAAATATTGCAAATAGATATGTCAAAATGAAAATGATTATAATTTTAAAGTATTAAATCATGCTAAAATAAGTTTAATAAGTATTAATTATATGACTAAACATTAGAGAAAACTAGAGTTAGGTTATGTATTTAATTATCTAAACTAATATATAACTAAAGAACAAATATTTAACATTAATTATTGTCATACTTAGTATTGATTTGAGTTTTTATTAGAATTTATAATATTCATTGAATATAAACTTTATAGACTATTGAAAATTCTAAATCAAACTTGAAATAATATTGTTAAAAGATTAAAAAAAAAATTGAAAAATATAAGAAATATTTATAAATTGTATCAAAGTAAATATTTTATGTATAAAATAATTTTTAAAAATTATATATCTGAAGTCGGGTTGATTTGGTCTCGGATTGACTTTTTAAAATTAAAATCAAAACAATTCAATATAATTGAATTTTCTTCTTCAATACCAAACCAAGTAAACCAAACCACTAATCAAGTTTTTTTCTTTTGTATCAAACCAAGTCAAACAAAATTACTAGTCGAATTTTTTTTTCTCGATTTGCTCAGTTCTCTTATCCATCGGTCCAATGCACTGGGCTCATCTCATGGAGGGAAAAGCCAAAATGTAGTTGTCTTGCTCGCCGCCTCGACGCATTCCCCTCTCTCCCCGGTATCGTCCGCACAAAAGGAATAGGCCACCGAAAAGAAGGTATGGTTGGTTGTGGGAGAGGAAGGACTTCGGCAACGAGTTGAACCCGCTTGACCGAAAGCTTTACTTTATTTCCTCTGACTCCTCCTCCCAGGCTGGTAGAACTATCGGATTCCCATTCACTCAGGTATTCATTCTTTAAAGCCTTGAACCGAGTGTGGGCTCGATCCCATCTCTTCCTCTAGTTAGGGATGTCGCATATCAGCCTCAGTAGCAGTCGCACATGCGCCGTTAACACTGTAATCGTTGATGTTGCTGATGCGCTGTTCAATCTTAGAGAGAATCTCTATTCTACACGGAAAAAGCGTATTCAACACAGACAGGCTCAGGGAAAACATCCTATACTTGGGATAAGTGAGCACAAGAGTTTGTAATGAATGCTTTTATTAGTACTTGAAATAAGCTTTATTCCTCCTGGCCAATTCACCACTTCGGGAAAAGGCCAATTTGCACCACCATCCTTCCCCAAAAATTCGGTTAGTGTGCATAGACTTCTACTTTCCTTAGGCGACTTTCTTGCCTTACGAAAAGAATTTCATTTCATTTTCCCCGGAATTTTGGAAAAAAGCCGCTTCCTCCTTGAAGGCCTAAGGAAGAGCCTATTCATGTGCAGTTGATTCTCGAACGAAGCGAAGAATGACAGCGGCTCTCTCTTCCCAGTAGCAGGCGAGGCAAAAAAGACCGCTAACGCCCCTTGCATTTCCCTTTTTGAGTTGGCCTATCAGAAAGAAAAAATGAGTGAATGCGCTAGATGTCTATCGTTTTTTCAAATTACTGGTACTGGCTTAGAGTGAGAACCCGGTCCATAGCTTTACTTACCAGTTATCTGTCTTAGCCTTCCCTGACCAGGATCGCTCCCACACCTGTAGCGTTCGTGACTCTTGATGCAATTTTCAATTTGATTTTGTTCGACCCTAATTATAGCAATAAAAATCATAAATAGTCATTTCTCAGGTCCCATAATTAAAATAGTCACTGTTAATGAATTTCAAATATTGTAAGTAACAACAACAACCCAGTGAAATCCCACAACATGTGGTCTGGGGAGGGTAGAATGTACGCAGACCTTACTCCTACTAAGGTAGGACGGCTGTTTCCTGGAGACCCCGGCTCAGTAAAATTTCAAATATTGTAAGTGAAACTACAAAATATTGTATTGGAGTGACTGATCCAGAGTTCCACCCGTATTACCTAAAAGGCTAAAACTCTAAGTAGATGTTTCGATATGCAATTTACCATAATAATTTCAAAATTACTAATTCTCCAAGAAAAAGGATTTAAAATTTCAAAGTGTGATTTTTTTTAGTGCAAAATTTGATGCATAAGTTAATATTTTATAAGGAAAAGACTTGTCATTTTAAAATTTGTAAAAGTAGACTCATGTCAGGGGTGAAAAAATTGTTCTATTATATAAAATAATTATATTAAAGAATAACTAGCTATTATTGTTGTCGATTAATTGATCATTATAAAATTTTGTGTATTTGAAAATCTGTAATCGCAAATATATATTTATAAAAGAAATATGCAGATATCAGATATGTGATTTATCAATGTAATGTCTTAAGATATTTTAATATCTTGTTTATGAACTATAACTTGCTTATTTGGTAAGATTATTTTTTTTCAACTTTTGTTATGTTCTTTTACCCTCTCCTATTGTGAAGGGAGGGTTTTCATATTATCTGGAAGAGAATAGGATGACACATACAAATATAGAAAGAAGAAAATGTTTCCTAGCCACACATTAATTGACCCTTCATGGGACCTCTTAGAGTTTATGTTGTAATTCACAGCCATCCATGATCTACACAATGTATCCAAATATCTCTAAGCTTATCCAAATTGGATTTGTAATATTTTGGCAGAATCCATCGGTGGCCCCCTAAAATTGGCACCAACTTTCAATTAGATACCTCAACTAAGTTTTGTTTATTTTAGACACCTTATGTCAGGTCCAAATGTGTCATTTTGACACTTTTTCATAGTCAGCAAAATAAAACGTGTGTGTGTTTTACACTCGCGAAATGACGTGTAAAATGTCAAATGAAATGATGACATTTGTCATTTGTGTTCAAATAATTTTTAAATAACGATTTTTTAATAAAAAGAAAAGTAAAAAATATTTTATTAAAACCATTTCTGGGCTTATTTTGCAAGAAGCTTCAAATGAGCTTTAATGGAGTCTTCTAATTTCTATCTCAAATACTTCAATCCAAAGTGATGGAACAATGTTTAAATCAAGCATTGCAATACGAATACTATTATTGTTCATTCCAAACAAAATTTAGCACTCAATATTTTTTTCAACATTTTTTGGGGATTTTTTTTGAGAAACTTTACTTTTGAAAAGATTCAAGGGCAAAGACGAAAAACAGGCATAGAAACGTCTTCTTGAAGATGAGAATTCTCCGGATCTTAACAAAAATGCTCCTTTCTTCGCAGATTCAAAGCACAACTCATTTACAATCTTCCAACTTTTTTTTCAGTCAACTTCACACTCTCCTGATCCTTACTTAATAAAATTAATTACATAGCTTTTATTCAATAAGAATTTTCAAGTTGTGGGTATATGAAAATGAGGTTTCATTGAAAATTATTTTAGATTCAGATTTAATTTTTTTGAATTATTGTTACAGATGAATTAGAAGAGTGGAAATTTGGTGGTTCTTGGTGGAGAAAAAAGTAAATGAAGGAGATGGATGATTCCGGTGGTAATAAAGAGGGGTAGATGACGATAAATGGTGGATGTGTGGTGGTGGAAGGTGTAGTTGATGGAAGAAAGAAAAAGTGAAGAAGAGGACGAAGGGAAAAAAGTATATTATACAAAAAAACCTTTTCACGTGCTCAGATGTCCGTGCAATACACACCATGTGCCAAATCAACAAAAAGTGTCAAAATGACACATTTGGGCCTAACATAAGGTGTCCAAAATGAACAAAGCTTAGTTGAGGTGTCTAAGTGAAAGTTGGTGCCTACGCATCATGTGCCATCTCCCTCCAAGTTACCAACTTATATGAAACAACAATCAACTAAGCTTTAATTCCAAACAAGATGGCATTAACTATATGAATTTACTAGCAACTAGCCATATATAAGTTGCACCACTAGCAACTATTAATTGCACGTACAACAACGATAACAACATATTCGGTATAATCCCACAAGTGGGGTCTGAGGAAGGCATATTGTACGCAAACCTTACCCCTACCTTAGGAGGTAACGAGGTTATTTCTGATAGATCTTTGGCTCAAGGAAAAACATAAAAAGCAGATCAACAAAGAAATAACTGAAGTGAATGAATCATGACAAAATAACGTAGAAAGCATGACAAAGCATTCTGAAAAAAGAAACAGTAACTGCACCAAAATAGTGTGATAATCGAAGTACAAGAGACAATAGATAGTAACAGAAATCGACATGGTGTCTCACTTGAATTTTTGCGCGTCTCTGACAAAAATTAAATATGTCAAGACAATTTTTGATCTAATAGCAACTGAAGCAGGATGGATATCTACTGTATCAAATTTTGTTCTTGCATAACCAGCCAGCAAAACACATGAACTGTTGACAAATAAAATATATGGTCAGCAGAAGAAATCATCTAAAGTTCAAGAAGTGTGGTCACAATGGAATATGTAACATGAGTTTGTAGGTGTTTGACAAACAAAAATATATGGACAGCAGCAGAAGTTTCTTAAGTTAAAAGAAATATAGTTTGATCACAGCTTCATATAAAGTTAGTAGAATCAAGTAATATGAGCAAGCTGAACCTTAAATTTCCTGCTACATTGCCTCTAGCCCAAATATTGAACATTGCAAAACTTCATTTGTCATAAACTGACGTAGCCTTTAGAATTTGATGGATGGATAACAGATACGAGACTTTCCAATTCTTATCCTTGTTCTTGAGCTGCACCAAAATAACATCTTGCGAGCGCCAGTAATAACTAGCTTTAAGCAAATACCTAATAGTTTTTTAATAATTATGAAATTCTAATGAATAAAGAAACATTAATATGACTGTATCACTTGTCTACTACAATGTTGCACAGACCATACTTGAATTACCAAAAGCCAACATATAATCATACTCAGACCCCCCTTCCTGCAAGCAAACTCTATTTCTAATAGATTACAAAAGTACCTTTGAGGTTCAAAATTGTGTAATGTTCTCTTATTCTCCACCAGTGAAGGTAGGATCACATATTGTCTGGATGATATCGGATGAATGAACTTATACTAATACCAAACTAGCAACTGAATGAACAGATTCTAACCTCAAGAGCGAGCTTAACCCGTTTCATTGGACTTTTCAGAAATTACAACTACTATGCTTTTCTCCCAAACAAGTTGGGTTGAGCTAAATGAATCAAGATTGACCAAGTTACTCCTATTTATCCATCTCATGCAAAACTATGCAGATACAAATAAAAAGTATTAGAAGTTTTCTGTATTTTCTAAATGTATAAATATCTTCAAGGTTAAATAACTCCTAGAAAGCATTGGACCTACTGTAAAAACTCTAAACTGTTTAATGCATATTATCAACTAATAGGTATATAGATCTTTTCTTCCTCTGTATCCTATCTTTCACAAAGGACTGGTGCATTTGGAGGTCGACACATGGCATGACTAACACATCACAAGCAACTAAAATCAAAAATTAAAAGGAAAAGAGACTAATAGGATGTCATTAAAATTGAGTAAGCTAGCATTCCCATTGCACTAAAGGGTAAAGGGGAAAAGAAAACAAGGAATGACCACAACACATTTTAAAATATTAGGAAAACGCTTTTCTGAACATAGAAAGCCTGCAACTTCCTGGCATCAATACATCCACTCTGTTAAAATTATGTGTATTTGTTCATATTTCTGTTTCATCAGTAATGTATATGAAGCTCCTATTTTATCTATCCTCTGATATCCAGAGTTTCCTAAGGCAAATAAATGGGGACAGATAATCTAGTGAATTTGTCTGCCAGCAATAACACAAACTAGACAATTAAGATTATATAGATTGCACCATAGGAATGAAATCAGAATTCTTTTCTTAAACATGATTTTAATGTGTCGAGACAAGGATAGATCTCATAGCAAGTGAAGGAGGATCAATATCTACACTAACGTGAGAATCTGGCATAGCCAGCAAAACACTACTGCTGATAACATACAAACTATGAACAGCTCACCAACACTATCTAAAATTCAAGAAATATAGTGTGGTCACAGTTTTGATGACATGAGTTGATCTGGAACGGTGAGGATTCATATAGCCGACCCCAACTTTTGAGTCTGAGGCATAGCTATTTGTTTTTGGTAGTGTGGTCACAGTTTCATTTAAAGCTACGAGAATAAGGTGGGTAAGCTGAAATTGATGATTTCCTACTACATGATTAAGTTGGTCTTCTAAAAATAAACTGATAACAGGACAAAGACTTGCCATCTCCTTATCTTTGTTCTTTCAGCGCCAGTAAAAACTACCGTTAAGCAATATCTGCTTTTTAAAATCAAGAAGCAATATTTTTTTTTAATCCTTGTCTCCTATAATGTTGCACACAACATACTTGAATAACTCAACATAAAACCATACCCAAACTGCCACTTCGCACAAACTTCTTGAAACAAATTCTACTTCTAACAGATAGCAATAGTACCTTCAATTGAATTTTTCAGAGCTACAATCATCTGCGAAAGAGATCCAACTGTCTAATATCAAGATTATGAAATAGTGTTAACTTCGCAACCATAACAAAACACATCCAAATGAAGTAATGAACTATTTCATTTTTACTAATTTTGAAATTGGTACCACTGTGCATCTTTTAATTGAATTAGATTCTTAAGTGTTAGCTTTGCCTTTACAGGAGTCATATGCAATGTGAGTCAGAAGATTACTTCAGTGATGGGAGCAACTTCATCTGAAGTTTAACAAAGCAACGTAAATGTTCAATATTTAATAATTTAGTTCCGCATAACCATACAGTCACTATCCCACAAGGCAAAGCCAGATTCAAATAATTCTTTTCCTGCTCCAGAAAAATCTGTCTGGAATTCACAAAGCAACATTGACTAGAAAGGTAATAATTTACTACCAAATTACCCAGGCCATGGTGCCACACTAACTGTTCTGCATATTTGCATGAAATGACCAATGGAACCTATACACACGGAACAAGCCTGCTTTTCATATTCTACAATATACAAATGAATCATGCTCTGCAAAATATAAATTATCATTAACGCCTTTGATCATGCAGGACATTCTTGTTGATTGACACAGAACTAAAAGTACATGTACATAAAGCATGAATATGTCAAGGCAAAGTCACAAATTCTAAGTGAAATATCATGCCATAGTTCAAACTGTTACCACAGAATTCTTAAATTTGACCATTTTGTTTCATCCTTAGCTAGTGAGTTCTTGAGCCTTGAGTTTTTTTTTATAACAAGATAATAAAGAATGCATAAATGAGAGTTCTAGAGCCTTGAGCTAGGAACATGGCATACAATCTATTAATTTGTCATAAAAAATAAAGCACTTCAAATACTAATTAAGCTGTCTAGCATAAAAATTACATAATGTGCTCTTTTCAGACATCATAAGGCAAAAAAAGAGAGAAGAAAATAATATAATATTCTATAAAAAATTCGAAGTCTATCACAAAACATTCTATAAAAATTTCAGAAGTCTATCACAAAATTGAAACTCTTAGTGGAAGGATATATTTTGAGGGAAACAAAAAACAGTTGAAGGGTTGTATTGTTACATTGTGGCACAATTGTGGAAAAGCTCATAAAATCAGAGACCTCATCTGCCTAATGTGAGTCGCGTCAAAACAGATCAATAAACGAACAAGATTCCCTGTCTAAATAGAGCAAGAGTGACTGAAGTATATATTGTCCAAACAAAGAGAACCCACCAGGCCATAAACAAAGCCACCTCTTTGTCTAGCAAAGAACAAGGCAATAAGCTACAAACCCCTTCGTAATTTGTAAGCAAATCGTCACCAAGTTGAGACAAGCCAAGGAAGAGAAGTACCATTGATGCAGGCAAGAAAAATTGGAGAACCACAAGGCATACAAAGTGATTGTGCAGGAACACCTTAGCCCTACTATAAGCTAAGTCAGGAACTTTGCTAGCGTGTAGTCTCTGGTACCAACACAATACTGCTTCGTTTAAGTACATCTGCACGTTTGAACGCAAAGATACAATCTGCAATAGGCCCGAAATCAACAAACACCAGAGCCTAAAGCTACTGAATTCCGACTTATGCATACCCACATTTCCAACCAACTCTGTAACATGTTCAATTCTTGCATTTTGATAAGACCCCTTATTTTGATCAATAAGTAGTAAGTCAATAAGTAGTAAGTCAGCAAACGGTTTTACCCAAAGCATTGAGGTCAAACCCATGATCAAATAATTAGCATGAAGAACCAATCGCGCAAACCATCCACAAGATATAATAGGCAAATTACAGCGAAGCTGATCAGTTCCAAGCCAAAAAGCATGAGCAATTCTCACAGCTGGCATATACAAAAAACATGAAATGCAGCCCATGAAAATTGCAATAAACAACTTTTCAAACCCATGTATTGCTTCAAAGTGAACATCAAAAACCCATTTAGGAACTGCCCCATGTACAATAGCAAGCGACACAATAAAACCAAGAAAACCCAAAAGAACACTCAAATGCTTCTCAGATAGCTTAGATGCAGATCTTTCAAAGGAAATCCTAAAAATCAAAACGAAAATTCTACCAACACCCAAAAATCCAAACAAAATCGGAATAAAAGAACCGTTCTTTAACACCCCAGACTCTTCAGATTTCGGCAAGAATCGATGAAGCAACAAACAAGAAAGAGAAACAAGGATGGAATTGAAAACACGACAAAAATCCTCGAAATAAATCCTTGTCTGAAGGTGACCATCACTAAGCTTTAGCCTAAAGATCTGAGCTTTATTTTCATCAAACTCAAATCTTTCCTTGGATTTCTTTCTGGGTTTGAGCTCAGAATCATTAGTACCTGGCCTACGAATTGCTGCCCGAATCCCATTTGAAGATGCATTGTTGGGAGTAACATCATCTGGGTGGACATAAGTGAAGAGGCCGGAGAGGAGAAATGCAGGGATCTTGATGAAGTGAAGAAGGAGAGTGAGGGAGAGAGCAAGAGCAGCTTGGAGAAAGAGATTGCCAGATAAAAGTAGCAATAAAGAAGATGAATTGGGCATTTTTGAGAGTTGCCAAAAACGATCTTGAAATGCAAGCTGATGAGAGATCTCAAAGGAGCAGAGATATTCCGTTCGGGTCGACAAGGTGAGTCATTTGGGCATTGTCTTTTGGATCCACTCTTCCAACTAGGGCTGAACACGAAAAGTCAAAAAATCAAACCAAATCGATAATCAAATCAAACCGGAAAAAAAACCCTACATTTATTTGGTTTGATTTGGTTTGGTTTTTAAATTTAAAAACCGACTATATTTGGTTTGATTTTGGTTTCAAGTCTAAAAAAAACCGAAAAAACCGAACCAAACCGACTTTATATATACATATTTTAAAAATTAAATTTGTATATATATGTGTGTATTTAAATTTTTTTATGAAAAAATATAATTTATATTGAGTTTTTATATTTTTGATCTTGGGCCATTCTTTTGAATTATACTAAATAAAGTAAAAATAAATAAAATGTGGACTTCATACGCAGAAAAGCTACTCACAATTACAAATAGTAAAACTTTAGGTGAGTCATTCTCTATTATTAAACATGTATGCGTCAATCTTGGCTAGTAGCTACTGGCTACAATGAAATTTATAATAAGAAAATACTTTTGAAATTTATTTTCTGTTTATTCAAATAGTGACTACAAGTATATTAAAAAACCGACAAAAACCGAAAAAAACGATAAAAACCGACAAAAACCGAATAGTAAAAACCGATATAGTTTGGTTTGGTTTGATTTGACAATTTGAAAAACCGACTCAATTGGTTTGGTTATTTTTTAAATAAAAACCGATCCAAACCGAACCGTGAGCACCCCTACTTCCAACACGTACAATCTCGTGTCTAATTATCAAAACATACATATAATTTGATGCATGACTATAAAATATATCGAGGAGAAGAGTAGGTCTAAAATAATTTTTTAACTATATTTTTATCGAATTTTAATTCTTTAACTATTTAAAATATTATTAAGTTTGGTCTCTTAATTATATAATTATTATTTTTAGTCCCTTAATTATACATTTATCGATTTTAGTCCTTTAATTATTCAAAAACTTATCAGGTTTGGTCACTGTTTATTTTTTATACAAATAACTTAGGCTTATATTAACGAAACTCATGTCTCTGTGAAATTAAATCTTTAACCTATTTTGTCAGTTGTTTCTCGCTCCTCGCTATTTTTTTCTTCAAATTATACTCTTCTAAAAAGAACTCTAACATCAACGATTCAAAATAAAATTAATGAGAAAATAAGATATAAGTCTTGATTTTATTCATCTCGAAAAATATTTAAGTTGTTGTTCAAAAACTCTTTTTCAGTGTTGAACTCACTGATTGAGTCAATCAACACAGCAGCTACAGTTCTCAATTTTTTACTAGAGTAAACATGCAGATTTTTTTTAAAATCAGAAAGGATTACCTCTTCATCAGTTTCATCATCTTCAAAATTTGCCATTAAGGCAAACATAGTGCCAAAGACATATTCATCATCTTTAACAAGTAGCATGGAAGTATCCTCTGGATGTTCATATTCCTCTAAATCACTTGAGGAATTTTTTCAGATAGCAAGAGCCTTCTTCACTGCATAGTCGACAACTTTTTTTCTTTCTTTCTTGTCTGAGACCCGATCCCTTCGTGTCACACCCTGAAAGGATACTCTAGGTGTGACCGGCACTCGGAGATCATTTCTGGACCCAAGCGAACCACTTGGTCCGACCACTCATTCAATCACATCAGCGGAAGACTTAAAATAATTCAAAAGAGACACTTAGGTGGGCTAACAACTCAATACTCAATAAAGGAATAATTTGAATAAACAATTTTAAGTGTCAGCTTAGTCTCAGAAATAATAGTTTTTCAAAACAAACAGACTCAAAGAGACCTCAACTCCAATCTTCTTAATCTATGTCTAAGAAGCCTCTATCAACTGTCAAGAAGGTATCGAGACAATCTCACAACTACCTTAATGAAACTAATCAAACAGTGCATGAAATAAATAGGATTCCTCCAGAAGCAAAGAGGTCTCACCATTATTAGAAAAGGAAATAGATTTTCAACGGAGCGCCTGTTGATGATCTCTAGCACCTATATCTGTACCATAAAATGATACAGGCTAAGTGGCATCAGTATATGAAATGTACAAGTATGTAAAATAGCTGAAGAAAACACGATTCAACAAACTCAGCACCAAGTAACTCAATTCGAAAGACTTAACTCAAGGGACTCAACTCAAAGGTAACTCAAATTAACTCAAGATAATATGCAAATTTATAGTAAACCATGCTTTGAAAGTAGACTCAATGATATGTAACTCAACCAAATCAAACCATTCATTTTAAGGAGTTTATCTAACCGACAAGTATCACTTATGAGCTAGTGATAATACAACGCTTTGCACTGTCATTGTCGCAATCGTCCAATACCTTGCCAGAGTAAGGGACGATCAACCTCATTGGATCCACAATTAATCAAGTCCATCGTTTTAAGACTAGATAGGCATAGCCTCTTTCCTACGCTAGCTACGTAGTTTATGGGATTTGAATTATTATTTACTTTTACCAAAAGTGATGCTCAATACTACTCCCATAAGACTCAATATACTCATATACTCAATCAAATCAATTCATTTAATTCATCTAGTCTAGTCTCATTGGACTCTCATCAATCTCAATCTCATCTCAATCATTACCTTTATCATTTAAGAACATGCTTTCAAACTCATTTACAATCAATGCTCATGCCTAATTAAATTCTTTCAATAAAACATGTTTTAAAAAAAAACATTCGCCTTTTGTCAAAACTCTGTCTCAATCTCAATCAACCACACTTAACCCCCCATACTCATATATATATATATACTTATCAATGCATGAAAGCCATTATTTTTACTCAAAAAATATACATATCAAAGTCATGATCATCAAATAAATTAAGTTTCATAGGAAAGTAGTCAAGAAAACAATTACAATCAATGGAGAGGTAGTAAACAATGATAACCTCAATGCATAATCATACATAACTCAATAGAAGAAGAATTAACTCATGAACTCGATGTACATAAGGACTCAAACTCAACTCTAGACTCAATCTCGGCTCAATAAAGATGTAGGGCACGTGGATGAACTTGGTCCATTGTTCGGATAAGCCTTACATATCTAAAAATCAAAGAAATGATCGAAACTCGAAGAAATTGCTTGAAAACCTTGAACCCTGACCCTCTTTATTTTCTCCAATTGTTTCTCCCAAAAGATCTAAGTGTGAATAGGAGGAAAAACCCTATAATATATGATAAGGGATTGATTTTTGGTCCCTAAACATGCAAGGTTTTGTTGAAAAAAGGAGAAAAAAGACTGAAATGCCCATCATTAAATTGAGTTGGGCTCCTAGAAGGGGGGTCACCACGGCCCGTGAAGTTCTCTATGGTCTATAGTGATGGTCGTGGTCCTGAGGTTGAATCATGCTGGGGGATCAACTCCATGAAAGTGACTATAGTCTGTGGTGCTCACCATGAGTCGTGATCCTTCTTGTGGACTTCTCCCCTAGTTCCTATTACTTCACGGGACCTTTCCATAGACCATGAAGCTGAATACGGACCGTGGTGAGTCTCATGGTCCTTTTCTGGTGAAATTCTTAGATCAATTTAAAGATGTTACACTTTGCTTATTTTTTTCGCCTTCAGATTTGACATAGTCTTTGTACTCCAACTTGTGCAAAGGGCAATCTCTGATGAAGTGCCCTGATTTTCCATATTTATGGAACAATTCTATTTTATTTGATAAACTGTTCGAGTTTTCCTTTTTCATATATCCACCATTCTTTCATATAATCTTTGAAATCTTCGAGTTAAACAAGTCATGTCCTTATCTTATTCACAAATATCATTTGGAGAAACTTTAAGAGCCAGAGATTTTTCCTTTCTTACTTCCTCCTTGGAGTGATCTTATTTCTTGTTTAGATCATGGGTTTAAAGATTTCCAATAAGCTTATCCATTGTAAGGATTTTCAGGTGCCTTGCTTCAATAATAACATCTATTTTACTCTCCCAAAACTTGGAAAGAATTCAGAGTATCTTCCCGACTTGCTTGCTTGGATGAATGGATTCTCCCAAGCAACAAAACTCATTAGTGATGGAAGTGAACCTGATATGCATTTCTTGAATGGTTTCACCTTCCTTCATTGAGAAATTTTCATATTGAATGGTCAACATATCCACTTTAGACTCCTTTACTTGAGTGGTTTCTTCATGAGAAGTTCTTAGGTAGTCCTAAATTTCTTTCACAAGCAGAAATTCTATTATACTCATCTGGTCCTATACCACAGATCAATAGTTTTTTTTGCCTTGTAGTTTTTTTCTATCTTCTTCCTATCGATCAGTTTCATTGTACTCCTTTCGAGTTTTAAGAACAAAATGAGTGATTTCTTTGTTTAACCTCATTTACTGGATCATGAGGGCCATCTAGGATAATATCCCAGAGTTCACTATCTACAGACATGAAAAAATCATGCATGCGAGTTTTTCACTTACCATAAAACTGACCATTAAAACGAGTTGACCTAGTGGTTGATTGTCCTTCTTCCAAATTAGGTGGAGCAACCATTTTTTCTCAACAATTCCTCTCTCGGTGTTAACCGTATAGAGAATTCAGGCTTTGATACCAATTGAAAACTTATATTTATCCACCACACATTAAAATATTAGGTCCCTTGACTCAGCAAGAACAATATAAAAAGTAAAAAAACTTAAAATGAAGAACACAAAGAGTTTACGTGAAAACTTCCTTGCCCAAGAGAGGAAAAAACCATGACCTATCTCACATGATTTCAACCTAGCTCCATTATCATCAAGGAGCAAAGATTTATACAAACTCTTGCAATCTAGGAATTAATCCCTTCCCCATTTCTGTAACAACTTTGTTACACAAAATCTAACCAACAACTTTGTTGCCCACTAAATCAACCAACACTAGTCGATTTAGAATTCAAGAACTCAACATAGCTAACTCTAGCTACAACTCAGAAAATAATCAAGAATGATCTAGTTCCTTTATAACTCAGGAACAGATCTACAGAAGATAAACACAGAAATATAAAATCTAAAAACAACTAAGAACGAAGATAATTCTATCAGGTCTCATGTTATTGTTCAAGTGAATATTTCTTGAAAGAATGACTTTTGATTTTGTGAAATTCAGGAATGCAAAATCTAGGTGTGTCATTGGAGAAAAGACTTAGATAGGATAAACACAAATCCATGAAGCAATATGTCATGCCCCGAGAGGGTACCCTAGGCGTGATTGACACTCGGGGACCATTGCTGGCCCTAAGCGAACTACTTGGTCTGATCATTCAGTTAAACACTCATCAACGGAAGACTTAAAATAATCAAGTGGGCTATCAAATAAGTATTCAATAAAAGAATAATTTAAACAAGCAATCTTAAATTCAACTCAAATCTCAATATAGTAGTTTTCAAAACAGACTGACTAACAAAGGTCCCCACTCCAATTAACTCGATCTATGTGTAGGAAGCCTCTGTCAACTTTCAGGAAGGTGCCGAGATAAATCTATGGCTACCTCAAAAGAAAGTACTCAAAGAAATAACTGAAGTAAACATGATTCCTTCAAAAGCAAGGAGGTCTCACCACTATTTGGAAAGGAGAATAGATACTCAACAAAGCGCCTGTTGTGATCTCTAGCAAATGTATCTGCATTATAAAATGATGCAGGCCAAATGACATCAGTACATGGAATGTACGAGTATGTAAAATAGTCGAAGAAAACATAGGTCAACAACTCAACATCAAGGAAATCAACTCAACAGACTCAAGTCACCACACTCAACTCAAGGAAATCAACTCAAATGTAACTTAAATACAGTGTGCAAGTGTATAGTAAATGAGCTTTGAAAGAAGACTCTAAAATATGCAACACAACCAAATCAAACCAATCATTTTAAAGGGAGTTTCTCTAACTGACAACCATCACTTATGAGCTAGTGATGATACAACGCTTCGCATTGTCATTGCCGCAGCCGTCCAATGCCTTGCCAGGGTAAAGGACGATCAAACTTAATGGATCCACAATCAATCAAAGTCCATCATTTTGGGACTTGAGAGGCATGGCCTATATCCAATGCTGGCTACGTAGTTTATAGGGTTTGAGTTATTATTTACTCTTACCCAAATCAGTGCTCAATACGACTCCCAAAGACTCAATGTGCTCATAGGTTCAAATCAACTCATTTAGTCTCATTGGACTCTTATCAACCTCAACTTATCTCAATCATCAAACTCTTATGTATAAAACATGTATTTGACTCATTCATAACTCCTCAAGGCTTTATCTTAAACCAATCATGTGACTCAATGCTCGACTCATTTAGACTCAATGCTCATGCTTCTTCGGACCTCAATAAGTTATGTCTATAGACTCAGTTTAAAATTCATAATATGTTAAATGCAAGAACATCACTCTCCTCATCTTAAATAAATGCATATACCGCAAAAATCATCAACTTAACAGAGGTTCATGAGAATGAAATCATGAACAGTTAATCAAGAATTCAAATCATAGGAATCAACATAGTATATTTATATATGTAGGTAGACTCAATAAAGAATTACATAATAACACAAGAAACTCAATCAAACGGGATTAGAATTCAAACTAAATTCTCAATTTTGATGAAAGAAATATGTAGGACATGTGTCTGAACTCAGTCCAACGTTATGATTAGCCTTACATACTTGTTAATCGAAGAAACGATCAAAACTCAAAGACCTCGCTTGAAAACTAGCTTTCTTTCTTCTCTCCAATTACTTTTCTTAAAAGTTCTAAGTGTGAATGAGAGAAAAATAACCTATTGGGTAAGTTAAGGGATTGATTTTTGATCCCTAAATATGTAGGGATAAGTTGGGAAAAGATGGAAAAAGACTAAAATGCCCTTCATTAAAAACTGACTCGGGCACCTTCACAGACATCCACCACGGTCCGTGAACCTCACCACGGTCCGTGGTGAAGCTCATGGTTCTGGACTTTGTTTTACTAAAGGGGTTTGGCTTCATAAACCCCACCACGGGGCCGTGAAGGCAACTACGGTTTATGAGCTTCACTCGTGGTTGTCTTTAGCCTTTAGGAGTTTTAGCGATTAGCTCCATGGAAGGGACTACGGTCCGTGGTGCTCACCACAAGCTATGGTTCCTCTCGTGAACTTTTCCCCAACTTTCAGGCCTGTATACGCCCCTCCTCTATGGGTTATGAAGATGAATACGACCCATTATGGGTTTTGTAGTTCTTGCCTAGTGAGATTTTCAAATCATTTCGGAGTTAGTTTAGGCTAATGACTTTGGGGGTATTACAACATCTCCCCCTTAGGATCATTCATCCTCGAATGATGGCTAATCTAAAAACTCACTCAAGGCATGAATGCAAATCAAGAACTCAGATACTCAAACATTCAATCAATCATTATTCGGACTCAAGAATACACATTCAATACTCAAACTCGGAATGGACATCAACTCAAAGACAGAAAAAAGGAACCTTACCATCAATATCATCATAAGAAGACACGAATAGATGAGGGTATTTAGCCTTCATATCCTCTTCATCTTCCAAAGTAGCTTCTTCAACAAATTATTTTCGTCATAGAACTTTGACTGAAGCTACCTCCTTGGTTCTCAACTTGCGAACCTGCCGATCAAGAATCTGAATTGGAATCTCCTCATAACTCAAACTCTCTTTCACCCCAATGCTTTTAGTTGGCAAAATGAGTGAACGATCTCCCAAACACTTCTTAAGTATGGAGATATGGAACACAGGGTGGACAACATCTAACTCTAGCAGTAGCTCTAACTCATAGGCTATATTACCCACTCTCTTCACAATCTGATAAGGACCAATATATCGCGGACTCAACTTTCCTTTATTGACAAACCTCATAACTCCCTTTATGGATGAAACTTTTAGATATACCCAGTCATTCACCTCAAATTCCAAGTCTCTCTTTTTAATAACAGCATAAGATTTATATAGACTTTTAGCAGTCTTAACCCTTTGCTGGATGATCTTGACCTTTTCCATAGATTGATGAACCAAGTCTGGCACAATCAATTCAGCTTTACCAACCTCGAACCAACCGATCGCCGACCTACATCTCCTTCCATAAAGAGCCTCATACGAAGCCATCTGAATACTCGAACGAAAGTTGTTATTGTAAGAAAACTCAATAAACAGTAAATGGTCATTCCAACTACACTTAAAGTCGATAATATATGCTCTCAACGTATCCTCAAGGGTCTGAATGGTGCTCTCTGCTGCCCATATGTCTGCGGATGAAAAGTGCTACTAAGATTTACCTTCGAACCCAAACCCTTCTAGAACGACTTCCAAAATTGGGCAATGAATTGAGTACCTCTGTCTGAGATGATGGACAAGGGAACTCCATGCAATCTGACTATCTCTCGAATATATAACCTCGTATAATCCTCTGCTAAATTTATAGTCTTAACGGATAAAAAGTGAGATGATTTGGTCATCCTATCCATAATCACCTACATCGAATCATGTTGTCTACGAGATTGCAGTAATCTTGTGATGAAGTTCATGTTGATCATCTCCCACTTCCATTCTGGAATCTCAATGTTCTGAGCTATACCACAAAGCCTTTGATGCTCAACTTTGACTTGTTGGCAGTTCGGGCACTTGAACACAAACTCTGCTATCTCTCTCTTTATTCTATTCCACTAATACACCTCCCTCAAGTTGTGGTACATATTTGTAGAACCTGGATGGATAAAATACCTTGAGCTATAAGCCTCTATCATGTTCCTCTCTCGAATGCCATCAATATTTGGAACACACAATCTGCCTTGGTACCTCAACACTCTATCTCCCCCTTTGACAAAAGCCATTACTTTTTGTTTATGAACATTATCTTTCAACTACAATAATATGGGATCTTAGTCTTCTTTTTCCTCCAACTCAACAACTAGAGATGATTTAGCCCTATTCTGAACAATAGCTCCACCCTCACTAGAGTCATTAAGCTAGACTCTCAAAAGTGCAAGTCTATGCACCTTTTTAGCCAACTGTATCTTCCTTTCTTCCACATGGGTTATTCTCCCCATATATAACCTGCTACGAGCATCAACAACCATATTAGCTTTATCTGGGTGGTAGAGGACACTCATGTCGTAATCCATGATCAACTCAAGCCATCTCCCCTACCTCACGTTCAACTATTTATGGCTAAACATATACTGCAAGCTCTTGTGATCGGTAAATACGTCAACATGCACACCATTGAGGTAGTGACACCAAATCTTGAGAGCGAAAACTACGGCTGCCAACTCGAGGTCGTGAGTTGGGTAGTTTCTCTCATGAATCTTAAGCTGCCCGGAAGCATATGCAATAACCTTGACCTTTTACATTAACACACAACCCAATCCAACTCTGTACACATTGCAATAGATAACAAAACCTTTTGTTCCCTCATGTAAGGACAAAACTGGAGCAGTAGTTAAACTTATTTTCAACTGTTGAAAACTTTTCTCAAAAGCATCGGACCATTGAAATTTAGCCTTCTTCTGAGTCATCTTAGTCAATAGAGATGATATAGATGAAAACCCCTCAGTAAATCTGTGATAGTAGCCAGCCAAACCTAAGAAACTCCTTATGTTAGTCGGGGATGTGGGCCTTGTCTAGTTCTTCACCGTCTTAATCTTCTGTGAATCAACTTGAATACCTTCACCAGATATAATATAGCTTAAAAGTGCCACAGAAGCAAGCCAGAACTCACATTTCGAAAACTTGGCATAAAGTTTCCTATCCTTGAGAGTCTAAAGAACAATCCTGATATGATTGTCATGCTCCTCCTCACTTGTGGAGTAGATCAATATGTCATCGATGAACACAATCACAAGCATGTCCAAATACTATTTGAACGCTCAATTCATCAAATTCATAAATACTACAGAAGCGTTAGCCAAACCAAATGGCATAACAAAAAAATTGAAGTGACCATATCGAGTTCGAAAAGCTATCTTGGGAATGTCACACTCCCTCACCTTCAACTGATGATAGCCAGATCTGAGGTCTATCTTTAAGAAACAAGTAGCACCCTAAAGCTGGTCAAACAGGTCATCTATTCTGGGAAGAGGATACTTGTTTTTAATAGTGACTTTGTTCAACTGACGATAGTCAATGCAGATTCTCAACGTTTCATCTTTCTTTCGCACGAATAGGACAAGAGTGCCCCAAGGTGAGACACTCGGCCTAATGAATCCCTTATCTAAGAGATCTTTCAACTACTCTTTCAATTCTTTCAACACAGCGGAAGCCATTCTATATGGAGGAATAGAGATAGTTTGCGTATTAAGAAGAACATCAATCCCAAAGTTGATCTCTCTTTTAGGAGGGATTCTGGGCAGATCATCAGGGAAGACCTTGAGAAACTCATTGACTACTGGAACTGACTCAAGGGATGGAGTCTCCACACTATCATCTCTAACTCGCATAATGTGGCAAATATAACCCATGGAGATTAACTTTCTCGCCCTAAGATATGAAATGAATTTACCCCTAGGCACTACTAGACTACCCTTTAACTCTATGATAGGCTCATTCAAAAACTGGAATTTGAAAACTTGAGTTCTACGATCAACCGAGGCATAACAAGCATATAGTCAGTCCATGGCTAGAATTACATCAAAATCAACCATGTCTAACTCAAATAAGTCAGCCATGGTATCTCTATAGTAGACGGACACAAGACAATCTCTATAGACCCTCTCAGCTAGAATAGACTCACCAATAGGAGTAGAAACACTGAAAGGCTCAAGAAGACACTCAGGAAGAATCTCAAACTTGTTAGCCACATAAGGGGTTACAAAAGACAATGTGATACCCGGATCAAGCAAAGCATAAATATCGAAAGTAAACACTCGAAGCATACCAGTGACACTATTTGGCGAGTTCTCTTGATCCTAGCGACTAGCTATAGCATACTGACGGTTTGAACCTCCACCCATACTCGAAGTGGCACCTCTCTAATTACCTCGTACTAAGGTGCCTCCGTAGAAGATTGGGCTTTGTCGCCTCACATCGGACATTCTCTCTGAAAATGGCCCATCTTGCCACATTTTTAGCACCTATTGGCGCCATCTCTATATTCTCCCAAATGGAGCTTACCGCACTTGATGCAAGGCGACTTTCCCTTCCAACTTTGAGCCACACTCCCTTGAGATTGAGAACCCTTGGCTCTGAAATTCTGGTAGCCTTGCGACTTTTGCTCATAGCTGTAATTGGATGTAGGTGAACTTCTCCCCAACTAGGCCTGTATACGCCCCTCCTCTAGGGGTCATGAAGATGAACACTGCCCGTTATGGGTTTCGTGGTCCATGTCTGATGAGATTTTCAGATCATTTCGGAGTTAGTTTAGGTTAAGGACTGCGGGGATGTTACATAATGTCACTGGCTAAGAGTTTGTTACTCTACAAATAAACATGCACCAACCACTGCAATAGTGGCATTGGCTGCATAGTACTTTTAATAGTTGTCATTTTCATGTAACAAAACTCTTAGTATCTCCTGGAATCAGGTCCCTTAATAAGTTCCAAGTTTGTTAAATTCTCAAAACTTACTATCTCAAAATAACAAAGAACCACCTACATCTTATAAATCATCATGGGTGATAACTACATATATCTTAAATTAACGACAAAATATAATTTAAGTCATTGCATGTATTTTTAAAATATCAACGTTATATACACAGCTAATCGAATCTTTCATGAAAAAGAGTGATGTAAATTGACCTTATTCTTTCACCTTTATTTGATTATAAAATATAATGATATCTCATTATCAATATATTATCATTTGACAGTTACAGTTTTAATATACATGAGTCGATAACTCATTAAATTTTTTTTATAGATCATCAAATTTCTACAAATAAAATAAAAAGTGAATTTATATTAATTATTAGGATTTTAGTTAACAATAACTCTTTAGAGCACAAACATAATTGTTGAGTGAACTGTGCTATGATGTGTTTTGAATAATACAATATGTATTGTTATTTCAGTTTATTACTATTACTTAATACTTAAAATTTAGGAGATAAGTGTCAAAAAAATTTAGAGTGGTGTGTGTAATACTCTCTCTACTCTCTCTAGTTTTTGAAAAAACTGTCACATGGATAAAATATTTCACCTTGACAAAAATTAAATAAACTATTAATATTAGTTAAAAATTAAAGACACTGCCAAGCAGTCCGCTTTGAGACTTGATGTTGCTACTAGATTCCAAATGTGTATCTCCATTCACCTCTTTCGCTCTCTCTCCAGTTATCCAAACAGAAAACAAAGAGAGTATCTAGAGTCTTACACCCGCTTCTTCATTCGCTCTTCTCCCTCTCTTCAAGATGACCAAACAGGAATTAAAAAAAGGAGAAGAGATGAGAATGTCTTCTGTGTATTACTTGTCATATGCTTGATATTTATCTTCCTAATGTGCAACTGTTTATATGATTTGTTTTTAGATTGCCGCCTTAGAATATTTAAACTTTTAGATGGGGTGATTGGGATATTATTTTGATAAGTCCAAAAGAGTTTTTAGAATCGCTAAATATTTGTTACTTAATAAGTTTTTAAATTTTCTTTTGAAACCAATTGGCCCTCTCATGTACGAAGCAAATAATTTATCTAATTAGGAAGAAAAACCTTTTAAATCTTTTATTAAGCAACTTGCTTTGAAAAGTGTTCAAATTTTTTTTAGCCTTAACAATATGTTTATGATTTAACAAGGATTTGAGCATATTTCTTGCAAAGAAAAATGGTTTTTCTTAAATCGGAATGGTTTGGACTGATCTTTGCCCTTTTGGTCTCAAATTAGAGTTATCCTTTTAAATATTGATTTTTGAAAACTCAATTTGTTAAAGTTGAAGCTCATGTGATATGAAGATATGTTTATAGAAGTAAAAAAAATATTGTTTTAACGATCTTGTATAGATGGTGCATAATCATCCCTCAAATTTAGCAATGCAATTTAGCTCCTCTTTTATTTCAATATATAATGAAGTATTTTCAATACTATATTTTCTTATCAAAGCCTTAATTTTATTAATCTAAGTTTGGTTGGTAATCATTTTTTAACGAATCTTAAAGGAGGTTTAACTCCTTCCCTTTAAAATAATTAGAACCCTTACCTAGAATCATATAAATTAGTAGACTTTTATTTGGAGTTAATTTAGTTTTACTTTAGTTAATAATTTAAATATCCTAATTTACCTTAAAAAATAATTAGATGACGACTTGTTAAGATAAATAATCTAGAAATCATCAACATGTTGTACACTATTTTATGCAAGTTAAAATGGGGTAGAACAATTAACGATTAAGAAGAGTTCAAAGTCCTCATCAGGGTCTAGTTGCCTATCAACTTCTTTATTTGTAACTTTAAAATAATGAGGATGTAGTATGTTTTGTGATTACTTCAATATGTCAACTAGATTGAATATATAATATGAAGTCATATTGATCTATCATGAATTGCATACCTCAATTTTTAAATATATTTTTTCTTTTTAGATTGTAGCTTTGAGATCATTACAATTTAGTATGATTGACTAATCCAACAAGTCAACTAGATTGAATATAACACGAAGTCATATCAAAAAAAAAAAAAAAAAAAAAAAAAAACCCTCCGTTCTTACTTTTTATATATATTTCTCATTTTGTGATAGATATGTACATATATTTTTAGAAAAATATTTTTTTCTACTTGCGTACCAAATAAACAGAAAAAAAATTATTTTAAGAAAAGTCTTGTGGCAAATAAAAAATACTTTCCTAAAATCATATGTATATATCTAACACAAAATGAGAAAAAAATTTGAAAGCTGAGGGCTAAGTCAGCTGGGGATAGAATTTTGTTTTTCAAAATAAAAATATCTAAATTATTATTTGAAGGGAAATTTTTTAAAAACTCTTATAAAAAAATTTAATAAATAAAAATAAAAATAAAAAATTGGGGGTAGGGGAGGGGGTATGGTGAGAGAAAGTTGTGAGTGAGGTAAGAAAAATATTTTATATTTTATTTTATAATTTGTTTTGGACGGGAGATAGTAATAATTAATTTTTAATTTTAATAATTTATTTAATTTTTGTTGAGATGGAATGGTGATGTGACAATTTTTTTAAATGAAAGAGAGAGTGTAGTACACACACCATGATGAGAATGAAATAAAAGAGAAATGTGTGTTTCTCAAACTAATAAATAATAGTTTATGTATGAAACTCACGCTCTAAATAGTTTAGGTATGAAAAAAAAAGTCAAACTAATAAATAATAGTTTATGTATGAAACTCACACTCTAAATAGTTTAGGTATGAAAAAAAAAAGAATAGTTCAAACATGTTTTTGACATTTATCTCAAAATTTAATGATCTATAGACCCTCCATAATATTCATTGATTATACATTTACACTATAATTTGGCTCACATTTATGAACTATCATATAACTAAGAATAATTAAAATATACTCCCTCTATTTCATATTAATTGAATTTTTGAGGAATTTTTTATTGTTCAAAATAATTGAATTGTTCAAAGTTCAAGATGAATGTTTGAAACTTTTTTCATATTTGCCCTTTCATTTATTGAAGTTTTATATTTTCTAGGAGATAAATTATACTACTTGCAAAATTATATTTATGATTTTACAAAAGATAATAATAAAAAGTATGATTCAAATTATGTCCTTAAATATTTTTCTTAATATATATACATTATCTCACAAATTCAATTAATATAGAATAAATGGAGTAATATAAAGAATCTTTAATAGTGCAAGTCTAGTTTCTCCAACAATATTCTTTCTTTCCCGAATAAATAAATTTTTTTTTATTTGTGTTTTGGATACAAGCAAAAATAAATCTAGCCTTAAAGTTATGAGTTCACCTGATAAAATATATATTGAGAATTTTATTAAATATTTTTAAATTTCTAACAGTAAACTCAATTATTACGTTAACTTGAAATTATTATAAATTTTTTCTATAAATTTCAAATCCGCGGTATTTCATGTGAAGTGAAACGCATCATGTTGTTGATAATGACAAACAAAAAAATCAAAGAAGTAGGACTTGATAACACTATGCCCCACCTTGGGTCGATCTATCGTCATCACCAAGATAATAAAAGGGGTAGATATTTTCTTTTATGCACTTTTGACGCTGAAAGTATTATTCGTGCGATTTGATAATACCCCTCTTATAACAAAATATCTAACATGTCTTATTCCACCGATATTTTGAATTCTCCCATATAGATTATATCTATGGTGAGATGGTTAAAATTTTAGATAGAAAAAAAAAATCATGTTGAGAGCGATGGATTCAAAATGGATCTGCAATAACATACAATTTAAATATAATCAAATTTTAATATAGATATCAGTTATTGAATGAGAAAAAAAATAAAAGATATTTTGAATTCATTGAGTTGTTTTGTTACACTCTCACCACTACATAGAATGTGCTTCACGCTCTTCATGGTTTCTAAAATACTTGTAAATTGAGATTACTAAGGTAGTAACTTTATCCAAATTTAATTCACCCGCAAATGATGATTAAGTTGGTTGAGTAGGAGATCTTTCTGAATGAGACTAATTACTTGCATGCTTTGCGGCGAGCTTGTCACATGGAATTCACCTAGTGTGGTTGTTATCTTCTGTATGAGCTATGAACTATACATTAAAGTAGAGTTATTCGGGATGCACTCAAAAAGTAACGACTACGGATTCTCTTTCTCATTTAAAAAAAACTATATCTTAATTTTGGGACAAAACAATAACTTTAACCTCATTCTAACAGTGCTACCTTAACTTGATGTCGAGGAATCTGGAAAAAATAATATCTAACGTACTTTCAGTATATCTTTGACTTGGGTATAATAATAAAGAAAAAGTCGAAAAGTATGAGTAAGTAGATATTTTGTTGAGAAATGTATAGATTGTTTTCCCCAACAAAAGTATTAGGTCCTTTACAAATTTATATTTACTTTTATTTACTATCAAGTGTTAACAAAGAGGTCAAGATACAACTATTTATAATGTCCATTAGAATTGAGTTTTATGCATCTTAATTAAGAGTATAAAACTGTTTACACAATTAAGTCATTTATCAGGTAAATATGTTGATTATGTAAAACTCGCTACACTATTGGTATATATAATTTATATTCAAGGAATAAATGTAAACACATACCTAATAATGTACTCTTTCGTGTTCAAAATAAATGATTTTTTGAGATGTGACACAAAGATTGTTAATGAAATTAATCAAAGGATTATTTGTCAATATTATCTTTTTGCTTCTTTCCTAATTTATCCTAAACTAGAGATAATTGAAAATTCTTAACAGAGAAAGGTAATTTTGAAAAATTAATTAATACATCTTATGAATTTTAAAATATCCATTCATATATTGTCGTGACTCGTGAGCAAGCAACAGATTGGAATTAATTTGATACAGAAAAGATTGCATGTCTACAAGAGATGGAATGCAACATGTATAACTAATTTAGCTCATGCAATATTCCAATTTTGCTACAAATATTTAGGCACCCTTTGTCTATTCCATATATCATCAATGCAATATTCACACACTTTTCCAAAAAGAAGAAGCTAAGAAGGGGTTATCGTGAGCACTTTCTTTCACTTACATACTTCGTACCTCTTATATTATTTGTCCACTTTTTCCTCTATGCGCCTCTTTTATCTTTAAAAAAACATAAATAAGAAGGATATTTATATTAATTTACCAATTAACTCTATTTAGCAAATTCTATTTATGTGCTTTATTTAGACAATTAATACACTCCTTTGACTAGATATGTACATAAAAAGATTAGTAATAGAAGAATTTTTTTGAAACTTTATAATATTTACATTTTCAAAAAAAAAATTAAGGGTAAAGCATTTTTTAAAAAAATTAATTCTATCGTGATTTTATAAATTAACAAGTAATTTAAAATAAATATTTTTAATAATGTAAACAAATAATATGAAAACAGAGGGAGTAACTAATACTGCAGTAATTATATATACAAAAGTTATACGAGTGCCTATAAATTATTCTATGCGAGATATATAAAATGTGAAATAAGAATATATACGAGCATTAGCAATATATATGGATTAGAACTATCAAATGACAAAAATAACTCTTCAGGCAATATAAATTGTCTGTCTCAATTTATGTAATACATTTTTTTTTAATTTAATTTTTTTAAAAAATGATATATATTTTTATATTTATAAATAATTTAATTTCAAATTTCTCACTAATAAAATGATTTAATTTATTGGCTCACAAATGATAAATATTTATGACTTGTTTTAGAGTATTAGTTTCAAAAAACTTTTTCTCCCTTAAATTCCATCAGTCAAAATACACCACCTAAATTGAGATACAAAAAATAATTTTGATTACACCAATATTAAATAACCATTACCCCCTCTGCTTCAATCCGTTTGTCCTATTTTCCCTTTAAGTCCTTTCAGAAAATAAAGTCTCTTTATTTATTTTACAATTCTTTAATTATAATTTTCTATTAAAGATCGACCACAAGATTAAGAGATTTTTTGGTACATTTAACATATCTTTAGTTTAAGATCACAAGATTCAATTTTTTTTTTAATTTCTTAAATTTTGTGTCAAGACAAAACTAGACAAATAAATTAAAATAAAAAGTAATAAATAGTCCCTAAATTACAATACATCTACTAACTTAATCTTTATATTCTACTATATTTACTACTCTATAGAAGAGGTTTGAAGCAAACGGCTCATGGTCGACGTGCCTGCTTGAGCTGTATGCTTCTAAAGGGGACCACTCCTAAAAGTTTAATTTTTTTTGTTTGTATTTTTTTATTTTATTTTATTTTTTAATTCGCTATATATTTATAAATTACGTTAATAGTACTATAAATCACAATAATTACCAATTTAATCTTTTTGTTATATATTTGAAAATTATTTTAAAATGTACTACAAATCACAATAATTGAAAATATAGAATATTTCACTATCTAATAAGATACTACAAGCAGACAACTCTTCAAATTTCAAAATACATTATATATTTGAAGATTACACTGAAATTTCTATAATCACAAAAATTAACAACTTAAAAAAAAATTAAAAACATATAAAAACTATGGTTGACTCTCTATCGATATCACATAAATTAGAACAGATGAAAGAACATATATTATTTTAAAATTACATAAAATATACTTTAAATCACAATAATTAACAATTAAAAATATTTAAAAATCATAAAAGAAATTGACAACTTAAAATATTTTAAAAAAATAATTAAAAATTTTGGTTGACTTTTCAAATTTCATCTGTATTACATAAATTAAAATATAAAAAATAACATGTATTAGCACGTACTGGCACGAGCTCCTATATCTAGTATATATATAAGCCGCTAGGGAATTAAACAGGTGTTGGACGACATGCCAACTTCTCAGGCAAGGGTATTTTTGATATTTATTCATCTATCTTATTTTGTTTGTCTATTATATATTTAAAAATAATATAAAAATTCTATAAATTACAATAATAAATAATTTAAAATATATATAAACATATGAAAAATTTGACTGATTTTCAAAACTTCACCTATACCACATAAATTTCTCATAAAGAAAGTAACAATGCATAAAAAGTACTATAAATCACAAAAATTAACAATACTTAAATATAAACACTTTATAAAAAATTTATTTGATTCTAGAAATTTCATTTGTACCATATAAATTGGGACAAATACTGCAACATAGATTATGTGAAATTACGTTAAAAATATTGTAAGAGACAATAATTAACAACCTAAAATATGTATTAAAAAAATTATAAAAAATTTGGTTGGCTTTTGAAATTCATATGTATCACAAAAATTGGGATAAAATGAGTAACAAATATTATATGAAAATTACTTTAAAAATACTATGGTATATAATAATAATTAACAATTTAAAATATTCAACTAAAACATATAAAAAATTTAGTTAATTCCAAATTCAATTTATGTTACATAAATTAAAATAAAAAAAATACTAGTACGTGCTCTGTATCTAATTAATATATATATGATAACTGCATTATTAATTCCTCTATAATTTGTATCAGGACGAAATAAGTCGCAACTTGTTTGGACGGTGATTTTCTGTGGTATGGTATAATATGGTTAGTAAGCGAACTATGCTTGTTTTGATTGTTTCTTTAATTACATGGTTGGTATGATTTGGTTTCATAATTTTGTAACCATGAAAACCCTCACTTTTTAAAACCACCAATTTGGTGGTATCCCATTGTTTCCTTCTTTTTTTTTTCCAATTATACCCATATTTAATTTTAAATAATTATAATTTATCCTTTATTCTTTATTAAATGTTATCCTAATATATATCTACTACATTACTCATTCTCCTCCGCAATAATTTTTGAAGCTTCTAGGGATTTCAAATTGAAATTCTCTCTTCAATTGTGCTTGTTATCTCTTCAATTGAAGTTTCTAGGAATTTCAAATTGTATTTTCTCTTCAATTATTAATAATATTTACAATAATTAAGGGGATTTTCATAAATTTATCAGTTATGATACAGTTCCATATAGTCAAACCAAACAACAAAATTATCACTAAATAATAGCAAATCATACAATCTATCCAAACATAATATTATACTATACAATACAGTATCATATCATACCGTACATTATGAAATCATGGAAAACGACCATCCAAATCCAAACAGAGTATAATAGTGGGCGAAATGTTTGAAAAAGATATATAGCCCCACACCTCAGTACCATTGTGAAGATAATCACATAAAAAACCCTAAATATCCTAATTGGCATTGAAACGTATAGAGAGAGCAAAAGAAGCGAAAACAGACCAACCACCTGGTCTTCCGGCAGCACACCGGCCGGAATTTTATGTTTCCGACCAGTACCGGTAGGAGCTTCGCAGGGCGAGCAATTATAGATCGATCGGTTTATATATATGGATCCGAACAATAAGAAGGATTTTAAAGGAAAATACGAGTTGTCAATTAGCAGTTTGTATTGGACTAATGAAAGACATGCTCATTTCCTCAACTCCCTTGAGGCTTCCTTTGTTCGAGCCTTGCTGGAGAATACTAACGCCGCCCCAACTCTTCCGCTTGACCGCCATTTGCCCGATAGTACAGATTCAACACTTGATACTCCTAAAGAAAGACGACGCAGATTTTCTACTTCAGGTACACACAACTTCTTGTCACTCAACAATAAAAATCTATATCGCTAATTTTATTTTGTAATATAGATTGTAACGTTCTTGTTAGTTGGGGGCTATTTAGATAGCACCCATATATATGGTAACAACATTATATAATAAGTTTGTTGCATGCGCTACATGTTATGAAAAATAATGTGTGCACACGGAGCAAATGAGAACATGTAGGGGGCGGATCTGGAATATAAATGTTTGCAATGGGTTCTAAATGAAGTAAGCGAGTTGATTTTCAAATGTATATCAAAACGAGATCCATCTATTTATAATTATTTTAACATATATGTATGCATAGAATTCGATTTTAAAATACTGAATTCTATCAAATTCATGACTAGATATCCAGAAATGGGTCTACACATGATTTATATTTGTGGTATTTTTAGAAGATTCAAAAAAGATAAAGTGCAAACAAATCAATTAGCTGGGTTTCTTGCATCGTAAAAAAAAAATGGTTACTTCTGTGCAACCTAAAATGATCATGAGAAATTGAACCAAACAAATAAAATTGTATTCCCACCGCCTTAATTATTTGTCCAACTTCCTATTTTAGTTTGTTATTCCTTCCGTTCATCTTTACTTGTTCGTTATACTAAAAATAAATATCTAACAATACCTGTTCAATTTATGAAATCAAAAAATAATTTTAACTTGAGTAAAAGCCCAAAATAGTCTCTTATCTGTGGGTCAAGACTCAAAGTCATCCTTGAGTTTTCAAATAGAGCACTAATAGTCCCCCCGTGTTTGCAATATTGGTACACTTTTGATCCCCCAAACTTTTGCCTGTTTTTTAACATTGATTTTGTCCACAATTTCATGTATGAAATATTCAATAGTCTTTTCATATATTTAGTAGAAATAATAATTCCATGTGAGAGAAGGTGAGAAGAAAAATACCTTGTTCTGTTTAATAGAAAAATTATTACAGCTATAATCGAGAGGTTCATCACGTCGATTTCATGTGCAATAGTATAAGTTTTTTTTTCTTGCAGCGTCATAATATGTCAAGGTTTTCTTAGTTTAGCTGCAATAATATTCATTCTGAATAGAATAAAGTGTTCTTCTTCTCACCTTCTCTCACATGGAGTTATTATTACTATTAAATATATATAAAAAGACGATTGAACATTCCATACATAATTAATTTTAAAAATAGGCAAAAAGTTTGAGGGAGGACCAAACGTGCACTAATACTGCAAATATCAGATGACTTTGAGTCTTAACCCAAAGATAAGGGACTATTTTGGGCTTTTTCTCATTCTAACTTAGTTCCTAATATAACCCTTATCATTAATTATTAGTCATTTCTCTATTACATTTTTCGAGACATTATATTCAAATAGTGATATGGTAAAATTATCCTTCTATTTATAGTTTCTCAAAAATTGTACAAAGTCAAATAATGGATAAGTATTGTTGGACGGAGGGAATATTAAAGAATGACTCTTCCTTTTTTGCAATTCTTTGATTTCAATTTTTCAATGGCATGTTTAAGACAACAAAATTAAATAACACCTTAGTGGATTCCACATATCTTTAGTTTAAGAACGTAAGATTCAAAATTCATCTTTAGTTTTTAAAACTTTGTGTCAAATTAAAATCAGACAAAAAAAATTAAAACAAACATAGTATAGTATTTACAAACTAAGATATTTTTGTTGGTTGTCATGGGCTATAAAAGTAGTTTATATATATATATATACTCCCTCTATTCTTTTTTACTTGTCAAAAATTTTCTAATTTGATTTTTTTTTTACTTGTCAAATTTGACAAATCAAGAAATTACAATCTTTTTTTTTACCTATTATACCCTCAATTTATTGAGAGAGTTAACATCTTTGGAATATGTAGAATTTCTTGAAATCTTAAATGATCAATCCATTTATAGACTTAGAGTACCAAAATGTTTTAGAATTTGGATTATGGCTTTAGTGATTAATAAAGTTAAAATGGTAAACTCACTATATCAATCATTGATTTTTTAATAGGTGTGTCAAGTCAAAATTTGACAAGTAAACGAAAACGAAGGGAGTATATATTATCGTTTCCTTTCGCAAATCGTACATATATATAGTTCGTTACATTTGGGTACGAGTGTTACATGTGTAGGTGACATATATATTCAAAGTGTTCCCTTTGAACTAATTTTTTTTTTTGTATAAATGTTGTAAAAAAAAAAAAAACTAAGATATCAACATGAGCAGCGGAAGCAGAATAGATGTTGAGAAGAAAACTAGAAGAATGCCATCCAGCATTTCCTCACAAGATCAGGTTTGTTTTATTTATTTTTGAAAGAAGTATCGAAAACACTTCTAATTTTGATATGAATAATTAGTTTTATTCTTAAATTATTAATAGTCTTAAAAGCATCTTCTCTACTTGACTATCTACAAAGCGATTCGTTTTATTTGTATTCAAAATTAAGATCAAAAGCTCACATAGATGTTATGGGTAGAATTTTATTTTTTTTTCGAATTTTGTTCACATCTTAGATCTATAAATTGACTCATCTCCTTAAAGGAGCCCAATGAAACCAACCCTTAGCCTTCCAAGATAACGATGCAGGTTTGATTCCCGCTACTCACTCTATATCTATTTATTCTAAATATTTTAATCTATTCATTGAATTAAATTTTGATTATTAGTATCAGTACATCATTAAATATACAATTCGAAAAATTCTTTCACATTTGATTCTTTCTGTAAATAAACTTAGATGCACCCCGATCTTCTACATGACATAGCAAGTGGTCTCAAATTCTTGTAGGAGCACGAGACTTTTAATAAAAAGACTAGAAAAGTGTTGAAAACTATCCTAAATTTGACGAGAACTTAGAGGTGTATTTCACTCATGTCGCAAGATTGGGGTGTTTGTTAAAAGTTCAGCTAGTTAAGTAAAGATGTGTTTTTAATGTTGTCAATAGTTCCATAATAAAACTAATAATTCACGCCGAATTTAAGAATATTTTGAATACATTTTTTCTTTATTTTTTCATATCATACATTAATGTCAACCTTTCTCACATACTCCCACTATTCCATATTAACTGAATTTCTAAAACTTTTTTATTGTTTAAAATAATTGAATTGTTCAAAATTCAAGAGAAATGTTTGAAACTTTTTCCATGTTTATCCTTTTCATTAATGAAGTTCTGTAATTTCCTAGGAATAAACTACACTACTTACAAAGTTATACTCCAATAAAGAACTACTTGTATTTATGATTTCACATTTAATCATCTTTATGATGCTAATTAAACAAATGGGTAATAGAAGAAAATATGATTCAAATTTTGTTTTTGAATATTTTTCTTAATATATATGCACTATCTTAAAAATTCAATTAATATGGAATAAAGGGAGTCATTTAATTAATAAACATGTCCTATGGAGTGTCTTTATTAATTGATCTAGTTCCATATCACAGCATATATATCCACCAATGAATATTATTAATTCCACTATACATGTACTATTCGGATAAGTCATTAGATGTTAATTTTAGTATGTGGTTGCAGGTGGTCCCACGATATAAGCATGGAAGGGGAGATAAGGATACTGATGGTCACCCTAATGTTCCTCACGATTAAAAAAGATTGCTCGGTATACAAAATATCCCATACCACGAGTGTGATATTTCTCTGGCTTGGGCACTGCGCAACTATTTTTATTTATCTCTTAAGTTTAGTTTTTTAAGTTCAAATATTTATCCTCTTTTTTTTTTTTTTTAATGTATGCTGTGAATAGAAGGTGTTTTGTATTTTCTCATTCGATGTTCAGTGTATATATTAGTTCGATTATATCACGATCTTGATTTATCGTGATTGACTCCCACACTAACCCTCCAATAGGAGAACCATTACTATAGCTTAAACTAACAACTGTCACGAAAAAATAAACAGTTTAAAGATGCGGAAGCAGATTTATAATTAATACTGAGTTCTCATAAACTCAAAAATATCTAGTCATCAACTCAAAACATGCGAAATTTAACTTCTAGAAACTAAAAGTGAATGTACCAAAACTCTAGCAAATTATCAAGTCTAGGAAAATGAATGCAATCCCAACAAGTCATAAAATAAACAGTGTTTAAAATCAAGTCCTGAAAGATGGACTAGAGTAGGAAGAGTCCACGACAGCCTGAAGGAATGGCTCACTCTTAGACTCTGACAACTAAAGGTCTTCTATGCGAGGTCTCTCCGCAGTCGGTTGAATATGCCTTGTACTCAACAAAGACAGAGCAAGTGTAGTATCAGTACACAAAAACAACAGTGTACTGATAGAATCATGCGGCTAGTCAACGTTGAGAAATGAACAAACAAAATACATCACAGAACAAGTGCGCGCACACACATAGATACATATCATTTCATTCTTCCCTACTCATATACACATATGCATATAATGGAGTAATTTAGTAAGTACAATCACATATAGGAAGACAAACCATCACCTACCTCAAAACCAAGTTTGACAACTCTAAAGTGCAGGAGCTTTTCCTATCTGATTTTGTTCAGCTTGTTCTTGGTCTAAAAACAGTAATAACATACAAATGATCAATGCAAAGGCCTAATGTATATGAATTATAACATAATTTCCCTCCTAGGACAAAACCATGATCCTAACCCCCATTTATGGTTATTTTCCACCATTAGTTTCAGGCTAAAATCCTCCCCTAATAATCACCCACCATAGATTATGTGTTCTAGGAATCAAATTACAAGTTTAGGGAGTAATTACTTACCTTTGGCATAAATTATGGTGGAAACCAACAAGAATTCGCCCTAGGTCGCTTTTGGTCTCTTAAGAACAAAGTGGGGATAAATAAAATCATTTTCATGGAAAATCCTTTTCGCTCCGCTTAGCCTTATCCACCCGAAGTCACCTTCTGTCCCGCCACAACGGAACCATCCCGCTCTGGCGGTCCCGCCCTAGTGGGATAGGAGGAGACAGAGAGGTCGTAAAGGGTCTTCAAGCCTCACCTTTTACAAGACACCCTCTTTCCAAGACGCCTTAAAATATACCTTTCACATCAAGATCGATTCTGAAAATTTTACTCACACGATTGCGATTCCGTAAAATCCATACAGGCTCCTATCATCTTGGCTATCAATTAAATCATTCAAATTTTAGGTTCAACTCCCCATCCATATCCGGATCACCCTAAACTTTTCTTGATTAGAATTCGTCCAAGTTTGGACTAGGCTCAATTTTTTCGAGTCACTACCCAAGTTTTTCTGGCCCGAATTCCTTCTCTATTGGCTCACCCGTAACGACAGAAACAGGTCGTTACAGATTAAATTTGGATTCGCATCTAAAAATCCCACATTAATGATAAAATATTTCCGAACAAAGGCAACTCCGTACCCAAAAAAATTCAAACTCGAAATCTATAGTTAAGGATAAAATAGTACTTACTACTCCACCACAACCCTTATTGGTGAATAGAAGATACGTGTTGATCTTTATCTTTCATTCATTAATTTTACTCCCTTTCTTTTGCTCCCTCCGGTTCATTGTAATTGAGGTGTTTATTGAATATAATTGGTTTAAAATAATATCATATTAAAAATTATAATTAATTATTTATTTTTATTTTTGCGTAATAAATATGAAGAATTATTAATATATAAAAAGATAATAATATTAAAATGAGAGCAAGAGTAAGTTAGATAATTTAGTTTTTATTTTATTTTCACTTATCGTTCGATATTTGTATTGTAGAATCCCATTAAATTCAAATTACGCATTACATGATCCATTTTGGAAGAATTGCTTTCAATAGGATATATTTTCATTTTCAGCTAGAGAACCCCAATCATCTCACTACAATTCATATCAAATTTTTTAAAATTAATATTTTTTAATAAATGTGCAGAGAAAAACATGAGGAAATGATATTTTTCGCCCTTTTATAATTTGAATAGAAGAAAATGACTTTTTCTTTTAAAAAAATTATGTATATAAATAAAGATCTCTTATGAAAAAAATATCAGAAAACATGACAAGTAAAATAAACAAAAAAGATTAATTAAGATGATCTGATCACTTCGTACTTCGTGAAGTAATAGTGGTAGAATCTACTTCCTCCGTTCACTTTTACTTGTTGCATTTTGCTTCACCAGAGTAGATTAGATTAATTTTTTAAGCCAAATTGAATTAGATTAATTTAATATTTTAAATTTTATATTTAAATATTTAAAAGTATATGAAAAAAAACTATAAATTGTAATCATTTTCATATTAATATGATAAAAAATATTTTAAAATATTGATCAAAACTCATACAATTTGATTCTCGAGAAGCTACATGTGACAAATAAAAGTAAACAAAGGAAATATATATATACTCTCTCCAAATCCAAATTAAGTGTAACTCCTATTTAAAGTTTTTTATCAGCCCATTAAAAATCATTTAATATAATTAATGATAAAGGTTACTTGACGACTACATTATGATGTTCATCTCCTTACTACTGTACTATTAATATCTCCTCCAATTTTATAGTATACATTAAAACCTCTATAAATGCATATGCTTCAGATTAAAAAAATATTTATTTATCGAGATTATTAATTTATCGATAAATACATAAAATATCTATTTATTGATAAATAAATATTTATTATTTTAGAGAGTATTTTGCAGTATGTGCCATAAGAAAGAAAAAAAATTGAATTAAGAATTTCAAAAGTTTAAATTTAGAAAACTAAAAAGTGTAGTCTTTGCATATTTATTATTTAAATCTAAGAAAGTTAAACGAATATAGTGAAGTTTAATGTTTCTAATTGTATTCATGCATTTAGAATATGAAGAGATATGTTAACTATAAAAGAAAAAAGCTAGATGTTTAAAAATCATAATCCAAGTATAATGTCTTCTCATAATTTGAAAGGTGTACAAAAATCATCTTTAACCAATAAAATAAGAAACGCAATACGTGAACATGAGAAAGAGAATTCAACTATTAGCCAAAAAGATTTGCAAGCATGGGTGAAACAAAAGTTTGATTTGACTATTAGTCAATCAACAATATTGCACACTCTCAAAAGGTCGGCAGAGTATTTGTCAAATGAGATGAAAAATAGTTAAGGATGAGATTAATTTTGGTTTTGGTGGGAAGAAAAAACAATCAACTATAGAATCATATTTTAAAAAGAAATAGTTATTAGTCTAGTATTATTGAATGATTATATATATATATATATATATATATATATATATATATATATATATATATATATATATATATATATATATATATATATATATATATATATATATATATATATATATAAATTTTTGATGTATTCTAATAATTATTACTTTATATTTTTTCTGAGCCTTTAATACTTTATTTTTAATTATCATCCAATGCATTTAGCGAGAAAATTACTTTAATATAACTGACCCAAGTCGGGACCGGAGAAAAATATTCATTTAACGAGATTATTACTTTTATCGAATATTTTTTTATCGAGGTTTTACTGTATCATCGATTGAAGTATGGGAAGATTTAAAAAACAATACTCCCTCCATTTTATATTGACTTCATACATTTCTTTTTTAAAAAAATTAATTAGAAATATATTTATTAAAAACTATTTTTATTAGTATTAATGCTTTGAAACTCTAAATTTAATTACTGTTATTTTATAAAGTTATTTAATACTAAAAATAGTATTAAAAAAATTAATAAAATTCTTGTAATTTACTAAAACGAACAATTAAAATAAATCTTCTCCTTTTTAATATATGATCCAAGTAAAAAGGGAGTAATTAACTTCTTAGTTTCTAAAGCAACACTCTTTCCAAATGGTTTGGCTAAGACCTCATTTATTTTGTGCCGGATGGAATTTACAAGACATCATTTATTTGATTAAATATTAAGGCGACTGAATATGAACATTATTAAGATCCAAATATTAAATTATTTTTTTATCAACATTTAAATATATATAAAATATAGATTTATCTAACATTGGTATATATACAAAAATGTTACTTGTCTCAATTTATGTGACACAATTTAATTTTGAGTTAAATAATTTAATTTTGACCGTAAATTCACATTATTTTTTTAAAATAAAATTTATATATTTAAAATCATTTAAAAATACTATAGATTACAATGATTGATAGTTTAAATTATTTTAAAAGATATATAAAAATTAAAATTATGATCAAAGAAAAAATTTATTTGAATCTCAAAATTTAAAAAATATCATACATTAGGATGAATTGAATGTTAAAAATAATTTAATGCATTGATTTGGTGATGACTAAGGATGATAATTGTATGTGCGACCGGGGGTGGTAGTTGATGGTGGAATTAACTAATGGTAGTGGTTATGTTGTAGGAAATTAGTGGTTAACGAAGGTAGTTGATAGTGATAGGTGGTGGTGAAAACTGATAAATGATAATAGTAGTGAATGATAATAACTATGTAGTGATGCTACTAGAGTTTGTCAATTATGATAATAATGATAATTGTAAATAGTAATTAGTGGTGTTCACGATGATTGTAGCAATTGATCAGGGTGATAGTCGTTAGTGAAAATGGTGGTAGTGATTATTAATAGTTGCTGATAGTGAGTGACAACAATAATGACATGGTAAGTGTTGAGTCGGCTAAAGGACGGGGGATTTGATTTCTTTATATGATTTGATCAATCTTCACTTTTTAAGCTAGTTTTTATGATTAAGTTAGCTCCAATTTTTTATTTTTTTACATTATATCAGAGGCGGAATAATTCCAATTCTTTTTTTCACCCATATCGAGACCTAATTTATATTGTTCACACTTCAGTTGGCATGTTTGAACGTGCGGAAGGAGAGAAAATTTGATCTTTTTATATGATTTGTGCGATCCTCACATTTAAATTAACTTTTAAGGTAATTGAATTAGACTAGATATTCATTTAATATCTTTCTGAGTCATGACGCGATTGGAGATATTTTGTGGAAACATAATAATGCAGTGATTATTAAATGTAAGGAGGAATCTTTTAGTCGACGAAGCACATCAATCTTGCTAACCCATAATTATGACGTGAGTGTGCATTTATAGTATAGGACTGCCGCCTGTTGCCTAAAATGAGATATTCTCATTTAGATATTCTTAGGGTCAAAGAACACCAAGCATGTGATGCCATTGCTTTACTTGGTTTTACTTTTCTACTTTCACTTTTGAGATTTTGGATAACAATTAAAATCAAATTGATATAATAACAAAAACATACATAGTATAATTATATAAATAATATCCAAAGAAAGTGATTATATACATGATTTTACCTCTAACTGATAAAGATTAATAGTAAAAGAGATTGAGTATCAAAAACACATTTAAATTATTCTATTTTTTTGACTTTCATAGCTAAACTATTTGAAGGTTGACTTTCATATCTAAACTATCACTTATTAGTTTGAAAAACACACCTCAATATTTTTTAAAAAAATCTTGAAACATGACACTCCACATGTTGAGAACAAAAAATTAGGGGGGGGGGGGGAGTATGTTGAGAAAAAGTGGTGGAGTGGGGTGATAAAAATATTTTATATTTTATTTTATAATTTTTTTTGGAGGATGGAGGATAGTAATACTTTAATTTTTAATTTTAACTAATTCTAATAATTTATTTATTTATTGTCAATGTGGAATGTTTTGTTTATGTGAAGTGTGATGTGTCAATTTTTTCTAAAATGAAAGAGAAAGTGTAGCATACACATCGTGGTGAGAGTGGAATAAAAGAGAGATGTGTGTTTCTTAATAAGTGATGTTTAGCTATGGAACTCATGCTCCCAATAGTTTTCTTAATAAGTGATGTTTAGCTATGGAACTCATGCTCCCAATAGTTTAGATATGAAACTAAAAAAAAGGATAATTTACGTGAAAAAGTAACAGAGCCGCCACAACGGAGTTTGAGTCTGGTCTTATGCTATTCCCTAAGTTTGTTCGGATTCGGGTATCCAAGACGGCTATGAATTCGAGAGTCGGATTCAGTAAAATCTAAATTTTAAGATTTGAGAATACGAATTCGAGTAGAGATACGAGTGAGGAAATTCGGCTAAAGATATTCAATATTATAAAAATATAGTTATAAAGATAAATATATTTTTTCCCTCAGAAAAAAAAAAGAAAGTCATTCAAGACCTTCCACCAACTCTCCTTATAGATCATTGCTACTGTCTACCAAAAGTCGAAATACAACCGCTTGAATATTTAGCATCTCTGTGTTTTGCTTGAAACATGAAGCAATGAATATTGACCAAGAAGAAAAGCTAAAAAAGAGACAAAAGGATTAAATTACTGAAAATATGTCATTCCTCATGCCTTAAATCTATTTTTATCTTTTATCAAAATCTCAATTTCCCCCCAAATTTGTCCATGGACTCTTGGTCAAATTAGTAGCTGACGTGAGTTGATCAAATCCCACACATATCCTGCACCCACATCTGCACCAACACTCATCTCGTGTCGACATGAATGCGGCAACAAAAATAAAGAGGTCCCTTACTTCCATATATATATATATATATATATATATATATAAAAGGGGGAACTTGCTTAATGTCATGCTTGAAGCGTAACTAAGTAGCGGCTGGTAGTAGGAGGATGCTCATGCTAAGAACCAAATAATTAATTAAAAATACTTATATATATCGTCGGTATTTATATTAAATTAAATAATTTAAATTTTAAGAGCTATAATTTAAAGTGAAATAACATATCACCAAACCATAGTTAGAGGATAAATATTAATATACGATATATATGCCTTACATTTATCTTTGTAACGTAATTAGCGGCTAATTAAAATGTGATTAGGAGAAGCATCAGATCCTTATACTCTTATCAACTTATGTGTTTTGTCTAGTCTTGCTTAAGAAATGATATTAAAAGATTAAAATTAAGAAATTATGTTCAGCTTTTGTATTTCCAGTTATGTTACTAAATTAATGGTGTAAACAACAATTTTTCAAGCCGAAAATAAATAAATAATCAAGACCGGAAAATCTGAGTAACAAAATGTAATATTTGATTTCAAAATATAGTGGTGTCACAATATCTATGATAATCCTATGATTCTTCAAATAATATGGAATATGTTGAACTTGAATTTGATTTAGAGTCAAGTGTCACGGACTTAGACTTCAAACTAAGACCTCCGTGCGGCACTTGACAACTTACTCACGAATCTTTCACAGTCTTGCAAGCTCAAGTAAGCCTTTAAGACTAGATCGCTTAGGGAACGCTAGATTGTAAGAAAGCCAAGAGAGCTTTTATGAAGAAAGCTTTATATTACTTGGAAGAATGCTTGATTTTTTGATGATTTGCTACAAATGAATGCCTCCTCTACTTATACTACTCCTTAGAGGCTTAAGTGTAAATAAAAATTACTACACAAGTCTTTTCATATTTACAAACTAATCCCTCTTCTAGATTTCTCTACACAACTAAAAAATTCTAAGGACTTTCCATGCAAATCCATGGAATTCTAAAGTCTTCCAAGAAAATTCTCCACATGTCTATAGAACTTTCCACTATGGACTAACATTTTTCCTATGTAAGGCTTCCACATGGGCAACTTTGTGACATGTGGCACTTACGTGGTGCTTATGTGGTGTGATGATGTGGCGGGCCATCACACTCTTCCCCACCTGATGTTTCGACGACCTCGGCGCACTGCTGCTACAAAAGCTCCCAAATTTTGTCTTTAAGCTGCCACAAGTCTTCATACCGTTCCTATGTGGCCTCCTTTAGAAATTGTCTCTCCCCGAGGAACATGGCAGTGGCCTGTTGTCTCGATTTTTGCCTGATTTAGTCAACACTGGCCTCCGTCCTTCTTTGCACCTTAGAGGGAAGTGTCTTAACTTCTTCGGCATCACGCCCTTCTTCATGCAAGGTGGCAATGCCTCTCCAACACTATTGTCTTCGCTCAAACTCGCAATGGTGTCTATGAACATCGGTACGTCTTCCTCTAGGCCCTTCTCAAGCTGCATGGCTAAAATTTGGGTTGGTCTTTCCATCTTCGGCACCTTGACTAGGGGTACCATACACGATTCCTCTTGCTCCATAACCACAAGTTGTTGGAGGTAGGGGTCGATCACCATATGGCATCGCTGGAAGAACTCCCGCCCAAGGATGATACCAAAGATATCTAAGGGAGCGACGGTAAAGTTGGTCTTACCTCTCCACTTGCCCAATGTGATGTCTACTTTGGTCATGACTACCTATCGTCTCGTCTTCTCTTCCTCAGTCATGCTTATTATGCCTGACGTCTGTCAAAGCTTTGGTTTGTGTGATGGCTTCATCGATAGTACTGACTTGTCGGCGTTCCAACTCCTTTTTGGCCCAATTTTATAGCCCATCCATGAAGTGGAACAACATATCGTCATCCATGAGGTTGGGAATTTGAAGCGTGAGAGTAGTGAACTCATTCACATAGGCCCGTATGCTACCCGTTCGCTTCAATTCCCGAAACTTGCGTTTGGCCTCATAAATGACATTGTTGGGGAAAAGGCCCTTCTTAAACTCGTCCCGAAACTACTCCCAGGTGTTGATTGTGCATAGACCCTTCCTGATCTTAAATTCCTTGCGCTTCCACCACAACATGGCCATCTCCAAGAGATATAACACGGCTGTGTTGATCCTCGTCTCGTTATTCTTCACTTTGTTACACTTGAAGTAATTCTCCAAGTGCTAAAGGAAGTTCTCCACCTCTTGTGCATCACGGGTACCTTTGAACATAGGTGGATTAGGAGCCTCAATCTTGGCCTTTCTGTCCGCGCTGGACGTTACGCATCTTCCCGCTTCCACATCTTCCTTGAGTATTTCCATCTCGGCCTTCATGGTCTCTATCGTGCTCAGCACGTCTATGAGCTGACACTCCAAGAAAGTAATCGTCTCCTTCATCTCGTACTCGTCCACCTTGACCACCTCCAACTCCTTCCGAATTTTGTCATTCTCCTCAAGGGTGAACTCCTCTAGAGACATGAACTTGCCGTCAAACTTGTTCAAGCGCTTTTCCAATATCTCTACGGCCTGTCGGGCAGCATTCACCCTTCCGATCCACTCCATGCCGGGCATGACGTCCACGGGCTCCTCGTCTTGCTCATCATCACTCACCTCAGTGGCCTAGGGTGAGTAGGATGTTAGGGCCTCACTTGGTGTAGGCTCAAGCGGCACCTCCTCATTTCTCTTAGAGTTTTTCTTTCCTTTGCGGTGCTTCTTTCCAACATCTTGCTTGACGTTGGTGGCGATAGTGGCGTTGATGTCTCCCTCACTTGCCATATCCCTTAGTAGAACCTTACTCTGATACCACGTTATCACAGACTTACACTTCAAACTAAGACCTCCGTGCGATACTTGATAACTTACTCACAAATCTTTCACAGTTTTGCAAGCTCAAGTAAGCCTTTAAGACTAGATCGCTTAGGGAACGCTAGATTGTAAGAAAGCCAAGAGAGCTTTTATGAAGAAAGCTTTATATTACTTGGAAGAATGCTTGATTTTTTGATGATTTACTACAAATGAATGCCTCCTCTACTTATACTACTTCTTAGAGGCTTAAGTGTAAATAAAAATTACTACACAAGTCTTTTCATATTTACAAACTAATCCCTCTTCTAGATTTCTCTACACAACTAAAAAATTCTAAGGACTTTCCATGCAAATCCATGGAATTCTAAAGTCTTCCAAGAAAATTCTCCACATGTCTATAGAACTTTCCACTATGGACTAACATTTTTCCTATGTAAGGCTTCCACATGGGCAACTTTGTGACATGTGGCACTTACGTGGCGCTTATGTGGCTTGATGATATGGAGAGTCATCACACAAGGTCTTTACACCGTCTAACGCAAAGACTTTACATGATTTGTGGTAAAAACTTTACACCGTCTACGTAAAAGGTACCACATAGTCCAAGCCAACGACTTTACATCGTTCAAGGCAAAGACTTTACATGATATGAGTTGACGGTATCACGTCGTTCGAGCTAAAGACTTTACAGAGTTTAAGGAGAATACCTTACATGATTTAAACCTAATCATGACATCATTTGAGCTAAAGACTCTATATCATCTAAAGCAAAGACTTTATCTGATCGATAAAAACTTTAAACCGTCTATACTAGGCATACTTTGAGCTCAAAGAATACAAACATTCATTATTGAGATTCATAACCATGATTATTGAATTACTAGTTTAAGTGCTAATAAAACACTTTTTCTTGCCGTTTGAATCATGGTTTACTTTAGAGATTTAACATCCTCTTCTTTCGAATCGCGATATCTTGTAATATCGAATCATAAGCACAGTGAGGTGGAGACCAAATTGCTTGTCGGTACACCATTAGATGGCTCATATGTTGCTCCGTGGCCATCTTTGGGGGAACTTCCTGGTTTAGATAATTGGACTTTTGAATATAACAGTCGTCCTCCCAAGACGTGGGTACTTTTCACTCTTAACCATCGCACCAAAAATATTACAACTTCTTTACCATATTTGGAGTGATGAATCATAAATGGAGAGAATCGATGGGATGACACTTTCACACTTGATGGAGAGTTTCACTATATTCCAGGCTATTGAAAGTGGGCTGAGGATATCCTTAGTAGGAATCGCCAGACTTTGAAGGATGCAAAAATATATGATGTTGTGTATGGTTTACTCATAACACTAATATCTTGCAAGCCTTCTGCGAAGCTTGGTGTCCTGTTATAAATACACTGCTTATCTCAGTTGGAGAACTATCTATATCACTTTGGGATTTAAATGTGATTGGAGATCTACCCATAACAGGAAGTCTTTACAAGGAAGTCATACCAAATGTTGCAGAACTTTTAGGCACATTTGATAAGGAAAAAGATTTCTCGTTTACTCTTGTAAGCATTTATTTGATGCCTTTCATCAGATTCGAGTAGAGAATAATCATGACCCGAATTTTTTGTGGAAAGATGGGTAGAGCTTTAGTGTAAGAAAGATACAAAATATGGACAATTCCTGCCAAGAAAAGAAAAGAAGTACACCCGTCTCAAGTCATCGCATAATCCAATTGATGTAATTGGTGAGTCTGTTAATTAGTCTCCTACTGAAAAAGCTTTGTTTCACAAGTTAGAAGTTAAGAGTCACAAAAAAATAAAACATACTTAGCTGCTTTTTTATTTTGCTAGTTGTGCATATAATTGCTTCCTACGAAGGAGTATGGCTTTATTCTTTCGGGCGTCTTCTGAATTACCTGTCATTTAACATATGGACGAAGAGTTAGCCTTGTAGTTCCAGTATTAGCCAACATTTATAAAGGTCTTAACACAATTTCAAGATGCTCACGACTTGATCTCGTCCAAACTTGTTTCCCAATTCATTTGTGTATGGTTTGTTGGCCTATTACTTCAAGACTCATTACCCATTAGCAGGTGGACCAGTTGATCCTCTTATGACTTCCTTTTCTAGCGAAGATGCTACTAGGTATTTTGAAAAAAAGAATGCAAGAAAGCGTATACATGGAGGGGGAACCATTGCCTGGGATGCAACATTGATCAAAAGTCCTACCTAATTTTCACCACTATACGGCCCCCTGATAGGACTGCGACCTAACTATATTGGGAATGGGAGATTACCGGTAAGCCAGATGCTTTGCGAACCATATTCAACTTTAAGGCATTTCGTTGCACTTTAATCACCGAATGAGTTGATAAATGAAATATTCCTTATTCCCTATGTTTCGTTACTTTTTCACCACTACTGTGATGACGGCACTGAAAAAGATTTTCAATCAATTTTTTTTATGAGTCTTTGCTCGAACTATCTTATTTTAAGGTACAAGAATATCGTTATTGTGGAGCCTTATAGTCCCAACAGATTCAGTCTTCAATTTGGCTTTTTTCATGATGCTCTTGGTCGATTAGATTGTGATTTTCGTGAGGCTTCATTAGCAGAAGGATCAAGGCTTGCTCGGATTTGTGTATTGGCAAAATTGAGGGCAAGAGCAACATTTTCTCCTAGTGGGTCCAAACGCTCAATTACAAGTCTTGGTGGGTAAAAGTGCATGGGAATTTTCTTAAAAATTATATATAGTCCTTGGTGAATGTTGTTGGTCCGAATATCGATACTCTTCCAAATCATGATGAGGTCTTAATTGTGAACCAACCTTCTACTTTGAAGTCTAAAGTTGTTATTTCAGACAAGATCAAGGGACCTTCCGATGAAGAAGTTCAAAAAGAAAAGTATTCAACTCAAATTTAACGGACCTCTCACAAGAGGCCATCCTAAGATGAAAGTAGTAGCACCCTTAATGATCGTTGTTGGAAGCAATTGAAACTACCTTCTGACATACAAATAATACTAATTCGCATTCGATAGAGATTTTCGACAACAACGTTAGTTCTTCAAAGACTTTGACAGCTATTAAAGAGGTAATGATTTTTTTTCATTCCATGATACCACATGACTCCACTAACTATGATACAATGTTAGCATATTGGAGACTTCTTACCAAAGCAAGTCGTAAGATAGTAATGAATCTGTTGAGGGGCCAATTTCAAGGAATCAATTTTGACACCCAAATCAAAGTGAGAGGCTACTTCTATCCCTCATGAAAGTACTACATCAAATGTAGAATCTCCTACCCACAATAAATCGGCAACGTCCATATCTATTTTTTATGGAAAGTAGGTCATCTCAAAACTTTGAATGAATTTTGTCGAGGGAGCTTGGAATAAGATTCATTTTGAACTTGTCGATCTCACTGCAAAATGTGTTTCTTCTCTTAGGGATGAGGTCCAAGTAATTCTTAATGATATAGATGGAATGAGGGTGGATATTTATCCTTTGAAGAACTTATTGGAGTCTCTCTTTGAACTTGCCACCTGCTATGACCAAGCATGATCATCCCTTGTTGATAAGGCCCTAAAAATTAAAGAATCTATGTTATATTTAAAAGCCAAGAAATAGCAATGTGACCAGGAGGTCATAGGTTCAAGCCTTGAAAACAACATTTGGTAGAAATGCAAGGTAAGGCTGCATACAATAAACCCTTGTATTCGGGGGCCCTTCTTCGGACCCTACACATAGAGGAAGCTTTAGTGCACTGGGCTACCCTTTTTTAAATACCTTGATCTTGTATTGAATGAAAAGAATGAGAAATTTAAATAATTGTTTGACATTTGTCAATCCCTTAAGGAGGCAAGGAAAAGGGTGAAGGTGTTAAAAGCCATTCGAAATGCTGACAAGAAAGAAGTCGAAGATGTCGAACCTAAAGTCTTTGCAGCTTAACAAGAGTACAATAAATGTGCTGATGTTTTCTTAGAGACCGCGACTGCCTCGCATGATGTGGAAGAGAAGAAAAGGGTTTTAGAGATTTCTCTTCAAGACTTAGCTAATTATAAGCTACGTTTAGACTAGCTTATTATGAACTATTTTTTTTTGCTTTTTTTTAGCATTCTGATTGATTAGTTGTCACTCTTTTAGAAACCTTTTTGATTGCATTATATTTCACATTTCTTTAAGTATTTCTTTTACGTTTCAACTTCAAGTGTTATTTACTCATGTTGATGCATTCGCATTAAGCTTGGACTTTCCCCTAAACATCATTATTTATCACCTTGTGTGTTTCGATAGTACGAGAGATATATTATTATATGAGAGCACCAAAGCCATGAGAGACTTAATTTATCAGAAATCAAACTTTTTAATCTAAAATATATCAAAAATTTATTGCTCAATTCCTTTATGATCGTTCTAAACAAACTTCAAAAATGAATTTCACATGCAGAAAAGATGACATATTCATATTCACATGATCTTATTAAATATACTCATATCTCAATGTAGAGCGGTCAAAATGATAATATTTTTTGATCCATTAGAAAGAAGATTCATAGAACTACAACATGTACAATAATCACAGCTAATAGGTTTACGGATTTGTACGAATATTTCTTTGAAGTCAATTCAAATTCTATCTTGATTGGCCCTCTCTAATCCACACGTTATATATGACAATCTATAAGAATATTATGATGCTCAAATAATAGCATGCCCCCATTTATTTTGAACTTATGAGACAAAACTTAGGATGTAACTCTAAGTACCACGGACCTCGGTGAATAGAGTCAAGTTAGACTATGTGTTTTTTGGATACTCATGCGATTAAACTCAGAATATAATTCCAAACGCCTATGTACCTTGGTGAAGAGGATCAAGTCATAACATAGTTTTGAAGGAGTCAATTTTTATTTTTAATTTATAAAAAAAATTTGTCCTAACTTTTGCCTAGGCCGCCTCTTTTGAGATTGTCAACCTAGCGGACATTATTTGTTTTTTTGGGTGCCATGCACAGTTTATACTCTTGCAGGATAGGAGTAACATGCAGTTTATTCTCGTACCTTAAGGAGCGTGTTTCTTTTTTTTAAGGATAGTATCTCTTTACGAACTTTCCATTAATGGGGCCAACGCACAATCCTTCCGAGTCAACCAATTTGTAAGTGCCACTTGAGTATAATTCTTGTACCATATATGGTCCATTCCATTTGACTAAGAACTTGCTTTCAGACTGACGAGAAGTAATAATGGGCCTTCTTACAATAAGAACTTGATCACCTATTTAGAAGCATCTAAGATGAACCTTCTTATTAAAAGATCGCGCTAGACGAGCTTGATAACATTCCATACTTTGTTAAGCCTCCAGTCTTTTTTCATGAAGAGCCTCCAATTTTTCAAGGCGTAACCGAGCATTTTCTTCATCAGTGAGTCTTTCTTGAATGGCAAGGCGCAATGATGGGATTTGATGCTCAACTGGAAGGACTGCTTCAACTCCATAAACAACAAAATAGCGAGTCGCTTGTATTGACGTGCGATACATAGTCCTATATGCCCAAAGAGCTTTTTCAATTCTTTCATGGCAATATCTCTTAGAGTTGGAAACAACTTTCTTCAACAAGTTGTAGAGTGTCTTGTTAAATGCTTCAGCGAGACAATTAGCAGTAGCATAATACATAAAGGAATTGCATTTCTTGAAGCCAAAAATATCATATATCTTCGTCATTAACTTGTTATCAAATGACTTATCGTTATCTGTCAATATGTATCGAGGAATACCAAAACGGAAGACAATATTGACTCAAACGAAGTTAGCGACATTCTCTTTCTTCACTTCTCTAAGATAAACAACTTCTGCCTATTTTGAGAAGTAGACAGTTGCAGTCAGGATGTACAAATATCCACCAGAGGACTTAAGCAATGGTCCAAAAACATCCAAACTCCAAGCTTCAAATGGCCATGAGGCAATAGTTGAGCGCAATACTTCTGGGAGTTGATATATAAAATTAGCATGAAATTGACAAGTTTTACATCTTTGGACGTAATCCAGACAATCTTTCACCATGTTTTACCAATAATATCCCATCCCTTTTATGTGAAAATGAAGTTTTAGCCCAGATTGATGCACTCCACATACTCCAGAATGTGATTCTTGCAAGCTTGAGTAGATTCATCTACCCCCAAACATCGTAAGAGAACTCCATCGAATGATCGCCTATAAAGTATATTTTTGTAATAAAGAAAATGAGGGGCTCATCATCGAATTTATGTCATTCTTCAAAGATTTTCTGGAAATATTCCATAACACAAATACTCAATTATTGGTTGTCGCCAATCTTCAATTTCAACCTCCGAAGTGGCGTTAACTTTTCAAAATTCTTCTTCATACTCATCTTGAGGCGGAGTTATTCATCTCTGAAAAACCACAACTTGCATTTGATCAGGCGATACGAATACAGAAGCTAAAGCTGCCAACGCATCAACCTTCTTATTTTCTTTCTAGAGACATATTGAATAGTCACCTCTCCAAGCCAACCTACCATCTTTTGAGCATAACTGCAGTATAGGAGTAACTTAGGCTTTTTTACTTCATAATTACCCAAAACTTTATTGATTACCAACTTGGAATCCCCAAAAACTTGTAGTTGCAATTGTTTCATATCAACAACCGTTTAAAGCCCAAGTAAGAGTGCTTGATATTCGACAATATTATTGGAGCAGTGTTGTGTTAGAGTGAAGGAGTACGATACAACTTCTTCATGGGAAGTGACAAACATCACTTCAACACTGACTCCTTCACGATGTCTAGCACCATCAAAATACATCTTCTAAGGTGGATGAATTTTCATTAGCATTGCGTCTTCATTAGGTAATTCATCAGATAACTCCTAATTATTCAGAATTGGATGATTGGTCAAAAAATCTGCTAGCACTTGTCCGTTTACTATCTTTTGAGATATATACATAATTTCAAATTATTGAAATTAGAGGTACCACCTTGCTAGTCGATCACTTAAGACAGGCTTGGACATGCCAAATTTAATAGGATTCGCTTTAGAGGCAAGTCGTACAACATGAGCTTGGAAGTAATGTTTTATCTTCTAAATCGAGAATACGAGTGCCAGACATAACTTCTCAATAGGTGAATACTTGATCTCGTTTTATGTCATCATCCTACTCAAGTAATACATGGCATTTTCTTTCCCTTAATTATTTTCTTGTGCCAAAAGTGCTCCTACTGATCTTTCTTATGATGCAATGTATAAAATCAGTGGTTTTCCAGGTATAGAAGCGACAAGTACTGGAGACTTCATCATATAAGACTTAATGTTCTCAAAAGCATTGGTACAAGCTTGGTCCCATTCAAAAAAGAACATTTTTCTTCATAAGGCGACTGAATGGTTAACATCTCTCAGCCAGATTTGAGATATACCTCCTAAGGTATGCTAATTTTCCCTGTAAGCTTTTTAACTCATGAATATTTTTTAGCTCAGGCATCTTCAAAATAACATCTATCTTGTCTTGGTCAATATCGATCCCTACAACAACAACAATAAACCCAGTATAATCCCATATGTGGGGTCTGGGGAGGGTAGAGTGTACGCAGACCTAACCTCCACCTTGAAAGGTAGGGCGGCTGTTTCCGAAAGACCCTCGGCTTTAAGAGAGGACATTTGAAGTAAAACCAAATCCCTAGAAGTCGAATAATAAAACCAATAAACTTTTGAAGTAACTCCAAAGGCACATTTTAAAGGGTTCATTTTAAGTTGGTATCTTCGAAGTTGTTCGAATACCATTCTTAAATCTTGTAAGTGGTCATCACTCTTCCTTGATTTCACCACTAAGTCATCAACATAACACTCAATATTTTTATGAAGCATGTCATCAAAAATATTCTACATGTCTCGTTGATAAGTAGCCCAACATTTTTAAACCAAAAGGCATTACTTTGTAGCAATCTATGCCTATAAGAGTGCGGAATACAGTACGTTCTTCATCCCTTAGTGCCATACAAATTTGATTGTATCCAGATGAACTATCCATGAAAGACATTATCTCGTATCCAGTCGTGGCATCAATCATAAGCTCAGGGATTAGAAGAGGAAATTCATCCTTAGGGTATGCATTATTAAGATCTCTAAAGTCAACACAAACTCGAATTTGGCCATTCTTCTTTCTTACAGGTACAATGCTTGAAATTCATGTAAGATATTTGGCTTCACGAATAAAACCTACTTCAATGAGCTTGTTAACTTTAATTTTGATCAAAGGAACCAATTCAGGTCCAAAGCAACGTTGAACTTGTTTAACAAGACGAGTACCTCATTTCACAACAAGATGATGGACTACAACTCTAGGGTTTAATCCTGCCATCTCTTTGTAACTCCAAGCAAATACATCCCTAAACTCCATAAGCAGCTCAATATATTACTTCTTTTCATCGTCATTCAGTGAAACACTTACATATGTAGGCTTTATATCATCATCAACCCCAAGATTTACTTCCTTCAATGTATCACCAATGTTCTTTACCCCTTCCTCGAGTTCAGGTGGCGCATCTTTAGCATCCTCATCTTCTTGAGGATCACCATTATTAAAATATATGTGATGGCATGCATGAATATCAACAAACCCATCCTCAATTATAACATATAGTGAAGTACTTTCCTCATCACAAATTGTGATGTGATTTGATGATCTCATACTTTTTTCATCTTCATCTCGCTCCCTAGTGTGAACTATGTTATAAGTTCTTGCTCTCAGGACATCTTCACATGAAATTATAAGTTTTGTTTCTCGCCTCATTCTAGAAGGAATCAAACTAGGGCAATTCTTGGGTGAATTATGCTCTTGAGCATGTACCCGTTCTTTCATTATTCTATAATTTCCTCAATGCTTGTATTTCTTCTTCATTGGTCCCAACCAATCAAACACTGATGTTTTTAGAGTTGATTCGATAAGCTGATCAAATGTAGAAACATTAGGAGTCATACCACTAAGTAGTTCAAACACAAAAGGTTTCTTGTTGAACATCATAGGTTCTTCCATAGGGGTAATGTAGTTGATGCTAATCCTTTTTATAGAGATTCAAACTGGTGATGGTTGTTTGTAACCTAAGCCTTCGCGCGATTGCTTGACAACATACCCTCTCTCTATCATCATCTTTTGAGTAGAATTTAGGCCATGATTTTTTTGTTGGGTGAAGGCCTTGGATACATGAGAACAAAGTGGTACCATCTAAAACATGCAAAGTTTACATTCACTCAATAACATGCATCCATGCACTTAAACGCATATCTCCCATCGTTATATCTAATTTGATAGCGCCAATGGCTCTCTGCCCCTCTTGGTTAAATTTCTGAATCATTAGACGACTTTCTGATAGTTCATTTATCAGGATTTCAAGTTCTTTTACAATGCAAATAGGGAGAATATTGACCCCAGATCTATCTTCCACCATGATCCTATTTACCTTATGTCCACGTACAAAACCTACCATATATAAAGGACAATTATGCAACACTTCACCCAACAAAAAATCATCATTAGTGAATGTAAACTTTGCATCACAAGTGTCCACTTCTTCAGAGTGAGACTTGATAGGGCCTTTATGTGATGGAAGTAATGATGGCAATAAGTCTTCTTCCGTTGTCTCTTCTTTATTGATGTTACAACACGAGGCCTTGGTGTCACAATGAGAAATCTTTTCATGGAACCAACTTGGCAAGAATTCTTTTAATGTCATCGGAGAATGTTGCTTTGGATAGTAATTCCCCCAACTCTTAACTTCTTCACATTCTTCTTTACCCTTTGAGTTTTATGTAGTTTATTCATCTTTTCTCTTGTCACTTGCTTACTTGGCTCTCCTTGCAAGCTTGTTTTATAATGTCTTCATCGTGTCACCAAAATCCATCCTTCATCATCAGTATAAGCACCACAAGATTGATTTTCCTCTAAAGGTTTATCTTCCCCTATTACTTTATTCATCAAAGGAACGAACAATGATGTGTTAGCATATATCGGTTGAAGTTAGAAAATTTAATCATTTTTGGTGGTGATGTGTCTAGGACATCACCACAATCATGTACTTCGACAAAGTTGTAAAGAACTATGGGATCGAGTAAACCAAAAGTGAAAGAGACATGATTTGAACTCTCCATCTCATCTTTAAGAAATATCTTTTCTACACAGATCAAGTCCATGATCTTTTCCTTAAAGAGAAAACACTTTTCAATAGGATGGCCTATCAAATGATGATATTTGTAGTAATTTGGATCATTACTTCTCCCAACGTCATCTGGATGCTTCATTTTAGGTAGTTCAAAGAGTTTTAATGTTAGAAGCTCTTCAAAAATTGTTGGAACATTTGAGTCCAAGAATGGATACTCTTTTGCCTGCATTTCCTAAAAGTCAGCTTTCTACTAGCGTTATTCTGAAAAGTCGTGGTCTTCACCCTTTGATTCTTGCTTAAATTTGTAGACACTTTCAAAGGTACGACATTAACATTCATTGACTCCTTATTTTCAAACTTGGGTGCCAATTTTCCTCATTGCCTTACCTCATTTTATCTTTTCCTTTGTGAGGCTCATAAATATGTGGTGCTTCAATTCTGCTTGCGGACATGCTCAACTCCATATCATAAGAAAGTGTGGGTAGTTTCTCAAATGATTTAGATTTAATACTCTGTAGGATATAACAAAGTCCCCAACGCATTCCTTAAATACATATTACTATTCTGGAAGCTTCATTAAACCTATCCTTACAATAAAGGCTTGCATTTCTCCACGGGTTGATGAACTCGATGACATGTTCATCTTCTCATTGACAAGTATATGTGAGTTCAACCATGCTCGCAGTACGCCTTGTGCCTTAGAAACAATTCAAAAATTCATGCTCAAGTTGTTCCCAACTATTAATAGAGCCAACCTCGAGATTCGTATACCAGTCAAAGGCATTTTCTTGTAAGGAGAGCACAAATTGTTTAACCAGATAATCTCCATATGTTCCAACATTATTGCAAGTTTCAACAAAATGGGTGATGTGTTGCTTTGGATTTACCTTTTCGTCAAATTATTGAAATTCTGGAGGTTGATAACCTGCAAACATCTTCAAAATATCAATTCTTGAAGTGTATGGCTTTGCATACGTAAATGATGACTTCGAAGACACGTCATACTTGTTGTTGATAGTTCCTATAATGAAGTCCTTCAATTGATAAATGGAAATTCCTCCTTCAGCGGATACTTGTAGTTCATCACCCACATATATTTTCTTTGTAATTGAATCTCCCTTTTCTTGTACCATGGGATATTTTTCAGATGCATGACTTTAGTCCCCCTCCATAACATTTTCAACTCTGTTCGACAACTTGACAATTCGACTATCCTAATCTTGCACATCTTTTTGTGAGACCTTTAATTGCCTTTGTCAAACCCGCCAGTTGTTCTTCAACAGTTGAGGCGTTAGTCATCATCGCTTGGATGGCTGTTATGGGTCATTGAGTAAAGCACGGATATTTCCTCGAACTGAAATTTTTTTGGAACAAGTTACGTGGAGTGACTGGGGAAGATCTAGTGATCAAGACATCATCTTCATCTTAAATAGTGTAATTCCATATGTATAAAAGACTAAGTCGAGCCAACGTCTTTTCAACAACATCAGCTATATTCTCTCCTTCTTTTAATTCATTCGGAAAAAATCTTGCACCCTTTGAAGATGGAAGATAAAAAATATGAACGAATACGGACGATACTTAAAGTGCTTTTTGTCCTAGCAAGTTTGCCCTAATCCTAGTGATGGATCCCAAACATCTCATAGTAGCATCTAGTATGTTTTCCACCTCAGAAGAAAACTTGGAATCAGTAGCCTTAGCAACAATAGTCTTGGAGTCAAACTCATTAGATGTCATTTAAGTATTCTTGAAATTTGATGATCGATGTAAATAGATGAGAGGTAGAGATGATCCCACTGGGCGTGCCAAATTTCTAAACAATAAATTTTTGAGTCAAGAAAAATAAATAATCAAGATCAAAAAATCGGAGTAACAAAGTGTAATACTTGATAATATAGTGCGTGTTACAATCTCTATGATAATTCTTGATTCTTCAAATAATATGGAATATGTTGAACTTGAATTTGATTTAGAGTCAATGGCTTGAATAACTTGATCTTGAATCTTCATCTCCAAACTTATATTTAAATTATTCGTCATGAACACTTGTATGGTTATGACGAATAATAAATATGAACAAGTACTTGATCTTGACCGTCTTGATAGTTTCCTTCGTTCTTAATTTTGAACTTGAACTTGAATTTTATTACTTAAACTTTGTAGTTTGTAGAGAATTTGCGATCTTTGATTTACAAGCTCTCTTCTTGTTCTTCAAAACTCCCCTTCCTTTTGAGAATAATGAGGACCCCTATTTATAGTTATAGGGAGTGACATGCCTGTGTGATTTGATTGGTCGGTTTGAACTGATTAATCAGATTTCTTTAGTGAAGAACTTTAATTTGATTGGTCAGAACATGTCACATATACGCGTGACATTATTTTAGTGACTCATTTAATTTGACTTAAATTGTCATATAACTTTGACATGTTGCATAATTTTAGTGACTTATTTAATTTGACTTGAATTGTCAATTAACTTTGGCACATGACATGATTCTAATGGCTTATTTAATTTGACTTGGATTGCCACATAACTTTGACACGTGGCAAAATTTTAGTGACTTATTTAATTTGACTTAGATTGCCACATAATTTCAATACGTGATATGATTTTAGTGACTTATTTTTTTGACTTGAATTGCCACATTGTTTGGACTATTTTTTTGAATTTAATATAGTACCAAATTAATGTACGAATTTAAATCAAATAATTTTAATGTTTACAAATGGCTATAAGTTTTTTGTGAATTTATAGTGTATAGCGTATAAAGTTCTTACATCCTCATGTTAAACTGACTTACAACATTAGATAATTTTATTTGACAAAGAAAGTAGTAATAACATGCTGATTAAATGTGCTCTCTCTCTCTCTCTCTATATATATATATATATATATATATATATATATATATATATATATATATATATAATCAAATCCATATACTACACTCATCAATTCATATTTTACTATCTATATATTATACTAATCAATTCATATTTTACTTATTTTTGGACATACGTCATATTGATTCTTTCAAAAATATCAAGAGTCGTTTGGCTTGATTCGGAGCACGAAAGACAAATTAATTAAAATTTGGTTTGTATTCAATGGTAGATTCAGAATATTCGCTCATGAAATTCAAAAAAATAAATATATACATGTCGCACCCAAGAATTGAACTTGCAAATTAGGGATAGTATTCACGGCCCATGTTGCACAGTCTAGTACCTTTGAGTTATCTCTCATTTTTGATTTAGGTGATTCAAAATTAATTTATATACAAAAATATAAAAAAATCTACCTTATATATACAATGTAATTTTTTTATCGAGGGGGTTCGGGTGAACCCCCTGACACCCATGTAGGTACGTCCCTGTTTGTATTCAAGCATAAAATGTTCAATTATTTAGAAAGTATTTTTCAAAAAATCAAGTTAGCTTTCTTCTACATTTTTCTTTTTTATTTGGATGCGCATACGGTAAAAATTCATTACTTTTGCTGATAAATTTTTTTGAATTTGAGACCTCCAACATAAAATTTTCAAGCCAAAATCACTGAGTCACCCCAAAAGGGCCCTCTACATTATCCTTATTGTTCAAATTTTCCTCGTTTATCCTATTCCCTACTTCCCAAATAATCATGTCCTAATTTATTAGACTTGAGGTTTCTTCTTGTCCCGTTTTTGTGTTGGGACGATCAACGCCCATGGGACTCGTAGGGGCCGTTTGGTTACCGAATAAGAGTTGAGTTATTCATCTATAAAATATTGCATAAGTTTTACCATGCTTGGTAGCATTTTTATATAAGATATAAAATTCAACACACATAATACTATGTTTGGTTAGAAAATTAGAAAACCACATAACTAATATATGTATAAGTTATGAGTCAATCTATGTATTATTTTATGCGGGGTAGAAGATGAAATAAGTTATACATGAATAAAAATATAAATTGACAACTTCATCCTTCACTCTCAATCAAATATACTCCACATTTTTTCAATATGATCCCATCCAGTTACTTTGCAGACCCACCCTTTATGGCAGCCAACTCCACTTTTTCCCCTCCATCGTCTGACAGTGATGGGGACTTCAATTACAACGTCACTTGGTATGGTAACATCCAGTACACACTTTTATATTCACGATTGGGGACTTCAATTACGCCGCTGCTTGGTATGGTAACATCCAGTACACACTTTTATATTCATGAGTGTTGCATATGCATTCCCATGGAAATAACTTCTCACGTGATCAAACATTTGGACCTTGTAAAATTTTGTGATCCAAACTTTTGATTAAAGGATATATTGACAATAAATAACTTATTTTTAAAAAATATATAATATTTATTAATTTTTAACATAGCAAACCAATAGCAAGAGAAATTATTAAGGTTATATTGGAAAAAGACAGTTTAAAATTAATTTCAACTTTTTACAGAAAAAATCAATTTTAGAAAAGAAGAGTCGCCACTTGATTTTTTAAAGAAATTAAGAAAACTTAATTTAAAATACCCTGACAGATTTAAATCTTAAAAATTCAGATAAAAAGGTATGAGATTATTATTTCCACTTTAACAAGGATTACAAAGTTTCACAAGGAACGACGTTATTATTTGAAAAATTATTTGACTAACTTTTGAAAATATTAATTTAAAAGGAAACGAAGACTTTAAAATTATTATTTTTTTAGAAAAAATGATCAAACTTAAACATTGAAAAAATAATATACATGTGTATAAAAAAAAGTAAAAGTTTATCAAATGACTAAGTAAATGTAGAAAATTATTTAAAAAGTAAATTAACATGAATTGGTTTATCTTTAGGGGAATCTAATTAAGTTAAAAAAATTAAAATTAATAACTAAGCAAACATAAGTAACATAAGTAAATAAATTATTACAACTCGAATCAATATAAATAAACAATAAATAACAAATGAAAATATGACTCGACACTTAGTTTCTGTACGTCTGGACTAAACTGTTGGGCTATTTGCGTTTTGGGCCTTAAGCACAATTTCACTGTATATCGCAGTTATATATACACTGTATATCAGACTGTATATATATTGTATACAGTGTATATAAAATTATTTTTATATATCAAATTGTATACACACAATATACCACCGGTTTGTATTATGTATCTGATGTATATCACTGTATATCAGACTATATATATACACTGTATATCAGTGTATACATCATTGTTTTCTTACCTATCGGATTGTATAGATATTGTATATTAGTGTATAAGACACTGTTTTCCACCTTTATTTCGTGTATACAACCTAATATCAATATTCAAACCAAGTATATTAGTTTCATTTTCATGTATAAACTTTTCAGCAATTCGAGCAAGATAATGAGAGATTCAAAACTCAATGATATGCAATGATGGAGTCCAAAGATGGACTTGAATTGATATCACATGCACCAAAATAAAATTACATAAACATTTACTCATTTTAAGCTAAATCAAGGAATATATCATGATATTTTAAGTTATCAAATTGATGAGCATCCTAGAAGTGACTACCAACATGCATATATGTAGACAAATAAAAGGAAAAAAGAAATATATTCAAGTAACTAAAGAACACATATTTAATATATAAGCTATACTAGCTCAAATTTTAAAGAAAGAATTAAATCAATTAGGCCATAAAGAAAAACTAAGAGCTTTCACGAAGAAATATAGATTTAATATATAAGCTATACTAGCTCAAATTTTCTAAATCATGTTAAAAGAAAAAATTAAAAATATGAAAATCTATATTGACAAAGAAAATTACTTGAAAAATAATGAACAAAACTAAGAGCTTTCATGAAATAATCCTAACAAATGATAGCTAATTAATCCTAACACATGCTAACTATAAGAAATTTTTATCATTAATCTAATTATTCATAATACATGCTAACTAAAAAATAACAAGACTACGAATCAACTAAATATAAAATATGAAATAATTAATTAAAATACAGCTGAGAATTATTTTTACCTCTTTTCGGGCAGCGAGACTGAAGACGACGAGTGGAAGGCAACTTCACCACCACCTAAGAGCTTGATGGAATTTCAATACACAAAAAAAAAAATTAAAAATTTAGACTCGAACCTTCGTGTGTTCGATGTTATAAGAACATTATTCTTAGCCTAAATTTCGACTTCAATCTCTTATTTTTCTTGAAGAAAAATAGAGATTGAAAACTAAATTTTTTTACAACTTTTAGGCTGGGGACAAGAGTCCAAAATCCTAGCCAAGTTAAGAAAAATTTTTAACTTTGGGGTAGCTAAAAAACCTCTTACTTCTTTTTTCTTCTTAATGAGAATATGAACCTTTATATAGGCTCCAAAAACTCAAATTCTTCATCAATTTTCAATGTGAGAGAAGGTTTTTTTTTAGAAAAAACTAAAAATTTTAAAAATATAAATTATAATTAAACTAACCTAACTAACATTGTATTTAGTAAAAAATAAAATCTTTTGAGATAATTTTTGAATAACCACATAAATAGTAAACAAAGATATAGTTATATAGAAATATGTATATTATATTAAAATTTATAAAATGATAAAAATAGTTAAGAATAACATGAAAATATCTTTGTTTTTATAAAAGCTAATTATTTTAGAAATGTTCAAAATTTAAAGAAGCTGGATAACTAATTTGCGTTGTGGAGGATCAAAATTGGGTGTCAACATCTGTCCCTTTCTTTGGATAGAATCGATAAAAAAGATCCTGGACAAAGAAAATTGATAAATCTAATTTTGACCGACTATATCTTATATTTTTGAAAAGAGGTTGGTATGGATTTTAGAATTATGGCTAGACCCCAAAATAACCACACATCTTTCGATAGAAATATGATTTACTGTGGTAGAAGTCATTCCTCAGCTCGTGTTCTATGAATTTGATATTCCTCTTCGGACTGTGTCCCAGTTCGCTGTTAAGAAAAGGTTCCACATTGTGTTGCATCATCTTTGATATCGTTCGCACTTTCTTTCATTTTCTTTGCATGTTGAAAATCTCTATGGATCCATTGGTAGGATAATGTTGCTCTATCGATATGATGATGATCCATTGATAGGATACTTGGCAAAATAAAAGCATGTTTATCGGTAGGACGAATAAAGATGCTCCATCTGTAGGATAATGTTGCTCCATTAATAGGATACTCGACAAGATAACTGTATGTCCATCGATACGATGAATGAAAATCCATTGGTAAGATATAAATGTTGATCTATCGGTAAGATAATGATCCATTGATAAGATACTTGGCAAAATAAGTGTATGTCCATCGGTAGGACGAATAAAGATGCTTCATCTATAGGATAATACTGCTCTATTAATAGGATACTCGACAAGATAATTGTATGTCCATCGGTAGGACGAATGAAGATTCATTAGTAGAAAATAAATACGTGACCATCCATAGGACGAATGAATATTCATTGGTAAGATATGTTGGTCCATCGATAGGACAAATGATGATCCATTGGTAGGATGATGTTGCATGTCCATCGATAGGATGAACGAAGGTGATTCATCGACAGGACATGATGCATGTCCATTGGTAGGACGAATGAAGGTGATCCATCGATAGGATATTTCGGCAAAATAACTATCTTTCAATCGGTAGGACGAATAAGATCTATAGGTAGGATATAAATGCGTGTCCATCGATAGGACGAATAAAGATCTATTGGTAGAAAATATTGGTCCATCGATAGGACGAATGATGATCTATTGGTAGGATGATGTTGCATGTCTATCAATAGGACGAATGAATGTGATCTATCGGTATGATATATATTGCTTCATTAGTAAGATAATGATCCATGACAAGTTACACTTCAAATCTTCTCTGATATTTGATGCGTCGTACGTATACCCTTCAGGTGTTTATAGCTCTTGAAAGTGCTGGTGTTTCTCTTCGATGAGATCGATATACAATGGCCCTCTCAGCAAATAATTATGCAAATGTTATCCTTTTGGATGTTTTGAATGATCCACGACTCTAATGTGATTAAATGACCCTCTTGGTAAATAAATATACAAATGTCATCCTCTTGGATGATTTGAATGATGCACGATCATTTTGGCAATGCAATATAATGAAATGGCCCTCTCGGCAATGTAATGTAATAAAATGGCCCTCTCGGCAATACAATGTAATAAAATGGCCCTCTTGACAATAATATGATGATGATCTTCTCGGCAATGATATGATAATGATAATGGCCCTCTCGGCAATAATATTACCAATTCCGGTAATATAATATGAATGACCCTCTTAGCAATGATATTACCACTTTCGATAATATAATATGAACGGCCCTCTTGACAATAATATAATGATGATGATGACCTTCTCAGCAATGATATGATGATGACTCTCTCAACAATGATATGATAATGGCCCTCTTGGCAATAAGTATGATAATGTCATCCTCTTGGATGGTTCGAATGATGCATGACCCTTTTGGTAATGCAATGAAAATGAAACGGCTCTCTTGACAAATAAATATGCAAATGTCATCCTCTTAGATGATTTGAATGATGCATGACCCTCTTGGTAATGCAATGAAATGAAATGAACCTCTTGGCAATAATATTACCACTTTCGATAATATAATATGAATGACCCTCTTGGCAATAATATGCAATGTCATCCTCTTAGATTTGAATGATGCATGACCCTCTTGGTAATGCAATGAAAATGAAATGCCCCTCTCGGCAATCCTATGTAGTGAAATAGCCCTCTCGACAATAAGTATGATAATGTCATCTTCTTGATGCTTTCACATGTTCCTTCATTTTTTCTCTTGAACAATTTGTGTTCATTGGGACTCATGTCTTTGATGGAAGTTTATGGTGGATCGCATTTTGAATCTATGTTTGCTCCATTCTAGCAGTGTTGAAGATCATTTGAAGTTGACTTCGAACTTCTGACAATTCTTGATGAAATTTTTGATATCTTCCTCAAAAATTCTGTCCCAGTTAGGATAAATGAAGATCCATTGGTGGAATATAAATGTGTATCCATCCATAGGACGAATGAAGATCTATTGGTAGGATATGTTGGTCCATCGATATGACGAATAATGATCCATTGGTAGGATGATGTTGCATGTCCATCGATAGAATGAATGAAGGTGATCCATCGACAGGATATGATGCATGTCCATTGGTAGAACAAATGAAAGTGATCCATCTGTAGGATATTTTGACAAAATAACTGTCTGTCAATCGATAGGGCGAATAAGATCTATTGATAGGATATAAATGTGTGTCCATCGATAGGATGAATGAAGATCTATTGGTAGGATATGTTGGTCCATCGATCGGACAAATGATGATCCATTGGACACCATTGCTTGTTGAAACAAAAAATATTAGGAAGGTGTGAGGATATATGATTTGCTCTTCTTCTCTTTTGCCAACGAAAAGAAGTTGGAGTTTAATTATCATCACCTTCTTCAAAGATAAATTGTAGTTACATCAATAATTGTTTTTGGTGCAATCTGATGAGGTGATTAAAATTCTGATTACGCCTCGCATTCGAGTTTTTAATCAAAATTCTAATTATGTCTTTCATTTGAGTTTTATTCTCCACTATTAGAAGTAGAAGTCTCTTAAAAACACCGCTTCTAGCAGATTTAGTTGAAAAAAAAAATATTTCAATTGATAATTTTTTAAATATTAAATCACATTAAAAATAAATGATTTTTTTTTAAATTAAAAGATTTTGCATAATCCTAAACTCAATTGCACAAAAAGTTCACGATATTATTTTTGCGTATCTCAAAATAATAAATATGAAAAAGTAACTTAATTTTTGTGGAATCTATTAATTTTTTAACAAATTCTAGCAAAAGGATTAAAGTTATTAACTTTTAAATATTTTAAGCATATTTTTTATTAAAAATAATATTTTAAAGATGTAATTTAAATTTAGACTATAGTTTAAGAATGATTTTGATCAAACAATTCACATTAAGCATGAAACAGAGAGATGAGATTTACAAGACATTATACTGGAGGTACATATATGACTTCTGCTTACTCCAGATTGGTATGGCGTGCTCTCACTGCTTCAGCACTCTGTTTCAAAATTTCACCCAATTTGAAAACAACCATCTCAAACAGCACAAACATCGCTCCTTCGTATAAGCTCCCCATCGGAAGCAACGGTCGCTCCTTCTCTCCGTCAGCGGCGTTATCATCCGCCATCGTCTGAGCCGGAATATAAGCAACAACACTCGCGTACTTCACCGAAGATCCCGAATCGGGCTGAGCTGTCAGCAACAGCACACGAGCGCCGTTGGATTTGGCCACTCCGGAGATCGCATCAACGGTGGAGAAACCACCTGGACCAGCGGAGGTGATTAGGAGATCGGAATGCCCAATTGGAGGAGTGTTCATGTCGAAGATGCAGTGAGCTGATAAACCTAGATGGAAAAGCCTCATGGATAGGGCTTTCAGCATCAATCCTTCACGGCCTACGCCGTATAGGAATACCCGGCCGTTGCGGTTAGCAGCATCTGCGATTTCTTGCACCAGCACGTCTAATGCTGTTGGGGCTTTTGTGGAGAAGACAGAGCTTATCTGATTGCAGATTTTGGAAGCTAGTAGAGCTGATTCTGTTGGGTTCGATTCGGCCATTGGACGCCAAATCTCTCGTCTCTCTCTCTCTCTGCAATTCAATAAAGAAAAAAATCTAACTCTTAACGCATTGTCTGTTTCACTTCTAAGTTGTGGCTAACGTCTCCACAGAAAAAAAAAGAATTCAATCCTATTTTAATTTTTTTTTTTGTGTATTTTAATTCAGGTATTAGATAGAAATAAATTTTCCAGATAAAATATGTAAAAAAATTGTCCTCTTTATATTAATTTCTTCATATTATTAAAAATGATTTATTTAATAAATACTTTAAAAATAAATCAACACAAATAAGTTAATACTATTATATGCCATGTATAGATAAAAGTGTTTTTTTTACCAAACAAAGATACACATTTCTTCATATTGATTAGTTTTAAAGTTTTATTAAATAAGTTATTTTTTAATAATATGTATTAATATGAAGAAATTAATATAAAGAAGGATATTTATTTTAAATAGGTTTAAAGAATGCTTATAAAAAAAATTAAAATAAAAAAATAGGCGTAATATTGTGAACCTTAGAAGAAGTGAGTGTTATAAAGAAATATAAGGGGAGATTTATGAAATTATCCTTATTTCTTTAACTATACGTATGCCATAATCCAATGAAAGCAACAATAAATAGATACAAATCGAAAAAGAAAGGGAGAAAATAAATAAAAAAAACAATAGAAGGGAGAAGTTACATAAAGGAGTGAGGGTTGAGGCGTTGGGTGGATTATCCACCGAGAAATGGAAAGGAGATAATGAATTGAAAATGGAATATCATCTATAAAACTTATTTTTTTTATTTTTGTTATAGAAGTTATTTTCTTCATTTTTAAGGAATATATTTATCCAACAAAAAAAAAATTCAAAAACATTTTGACCAACAATTAAAAAACATTTTCAGAAAACATTTTCCTTGGTACCAAACAAACACTAGTTTGATCTTTGCATTATTAAAAGGAGGGATAAATATCTTAACAGTAATAATTATTCTAGAATTTCTTTAATAAACATGTGAGTTAGCTTAAAGAAGATTTCAGTAATAACCTACTACGTCTACTAACTACTATATCCAGTGATAATTATTCGTTCTAACAAACGTTTTGCTTCGCTCTCTCTTTTAAATTTACCCTTATTACTCCAATTATTGAACTAGTAGTTGAATGAAATATTTTTACCAATAGATAACAGTTAATTCAGACAATAATACTATTAAACGTCTTTTCTGAATGAATGTACAAAAACTTTAAACACGTGTAATATGGACCTTACTCCTTAGTCACCTTATCAGCCCACAATTTTCGTCTTTCACAACCTTATCACAGAAAACTGAAGTTAAACTAGCAATTAAACATCACAGACATAAGGACAAACGACAAGATGTAGTGTACAAAAAATTGGGTTTCAGAATACTCCATTATCTAAAGCCAATGTCCGACAGAAATCTAACTGAATATGTGCCATTCGATATGCCAGAACTTTTATCATCCTGAAGGTTGATAAAAACCTTAATACACAACTTACAAGCAGAAGTTAGACGGATATAAACAAAGGGAGTATGGAAATAAAATCAAATCAGCAATGCTCATCTGGTTGATCTGAGCTACAAGGGCTGGGAAAGAGTACTATTTAGAAGTGTCCATGCTGCCTTCCTCAATCTCTATGTCCTTAACAGCACTAGTCAATGATGATGATGAATCAGACCTCCCATCCTTTTCCACAAGATCCTCATCGTCTGATGTTTCTTCAAGAGAGGAGCCCTTCCGACGGAGTTCTTTGACTCTCCGATACTCATCATAGTGTGCTCGCCTGTGCTCCTTGAAGCTCTTTCCCTTCCTTGAACCAGAATCTGTTACATTGCAGAAAAATATCAAATGCCCGACTATACTTGATTTTGCATTCAATAGACAAATCACTGAATAGAGCAACGGAACTTAACAAAATACACTCGAGAAAAGTAAAAAGGAACCCAACACAAAGAAGGGGGGCAGAATTAGAAAGTTCTCTTAAAGCAATCCGCAGATTACTGGATGAGACAATTTCCTTTGGCTGCAACGTCCAGCCAACTCAGAGGTCAATGAACCCCTCCCCTAGCCTCTCTCTCACCCAAGTCAACCCAAGTCTTCAAATTAAAGAATTGAAAACTCAAAGGGAAAAAAATGTTAGAAGGGTGGAATGAAGAAAAACTCATACTGATCCAAAAGAAGGTAGCAAGCACTTGATAACCGAAATAACTAGGCAAATAAAAAGGAGGTGAACAGAAACTGAATACACAATATAATAGCATAAAGTTTATTTTCCCTTCCTTGATTATCAATATGATCATGTACTGTCTGAGCAGTGAAGATTGTTGATGGAAAAACATAGAAAAAGAATGTCAAGACGCATATATACCTATGACAGACTCAACAAATGTGAAACTACTAGTCCTGAAGAACTCCATCAGAAATTCAACAAGAATTAGAAACATGAACCAATGTATGTTTGGGTTTTAAACTCTTGAAGATCAAACTAAACCTGCATCATCTTGGTCCATGACACCGGCTTCATCCTCAGATGACGTCCAGCCAGACCGTCGGGATTTATTCTTACTGGAAGAAGCCATCTCATTCAATGCACTGCGTATGGCTTCTGCATGTACTGCATCACCATTGCCTTCCTCAAAATTACCCCGTATAGGAGATAAAGATCCTACCACATCAACAAAATCAGAAAAGGTGAGAGGAGGAAGATATGAACTTGCATAGGTTTAGGCGATATAAGCTATCATTCAGAGACCAATATAAGCATTCCTCTCTAAATACAAATGAATGACTAGTCCATCAAAAAGCAGGACCATAGAGCTTTATCTATTAGCTACTTTACGTGGAATCTTTACGTTTTCTTTCAATATAACCATGATGAGCAAGTATCACACCAGCAGAGGAACTTCATATGGTGGATCCTTCAAGATACACTACAAACCTACTAAAACACAACATAACCCGCCTTGAATCCATACTCATGCAGTGGACACAGGACTAGACATATAGAAAACATAATGATATACCCCCGAACGTGACAATTTGATAGCCTTCACCTCCAGAATGTTGACATGGCAAAGAACATGGATACTCCCCCTTTTAGGCATGTGAGAGTGAAGAAAAATTGAAAAATCAGCTTTTTTCAACTGTTAATTGCTACATAATCATATAATATAGTTTATTTGTTCCAAATTGTGTATTTCTTCTTACTTCTTAATATACCACACATATTTTAACCCAACTTTATATTTCTTCTTTAGGTACACGAAGGTTATTTATTCCAACTTAGTGTGAATTTCTTCTTTTCCGCTCCAAATCTGTAAAAAAAACTTGACTGAAATACTATTATATTTAACCACATAAAATTGTTTTAGCCAAAACAATAAATTTTCAACTCTGTATTTTTTTATTTCATCTTCGGATGTAATGACGATTTGTTTCAACTGTGTACTTTATTTTGGAGGCTAAATTTGTAAAAAGAAATAGGTGAAACTCCATCATGTGTATCCAAATAGAAATATTTTAAAAATAGAGTTCCAAACATTTTTTCTGATAAATTTTTCCCGAAAATGATCTAAAAATATTAATGAATTTAAAAGGTAAAAACATATATTTAATATTTAAAAATATCACATGGACATAAATATCCACATGGCAGTGAGTGCGTACACCACTTTGGGCACTTTGGGCTGAGGTCGTCCAAGGGGCTGAAGGCTACCAAATAGCTAAGTATATGAACAAAAATAGTTTAGGTGTACAGAGAGTAAAAGGTGTCAAGTTCAGGGATCTCGAACTAGTAAGCCTATTTTGTAAAGTAGTTTTCTACTTTTCTTGATAATCGAGAAATCGGCAAGGGTCGGTGGTGCACAGTTTGAAACACGGTGGGTAATGGGTCTGCCCCAACTACCTTTCTCCACTTAAATACTAGGCGTTTGACTATGGCAGTGTCCAAACCTGTGACGTGCACTGAACCTACACATTATATGTTGCGCTCTTAGCCTCTTACCACTTGACCAAAGTATCTTTTAAGAAAATTGTGGTGTCCAGACCAGCTTTTGCGAACCTCGACAATTCCACGAGATGCGTGTTACCTCACACCAGCAACATGTAACAGATAACTCTGTCCATCAATGCTAAGACAAATGAAAAGAAATTGCTTAGTGCTTTTGTCTTTGTGGAGATTTGAACCTGAGACCTCATCGTTCTCAGCCCACTTCATTGACCACTAGGCTACACCCGTGGGTGCTTGACCAAAGTATTTTTTACAATTAATTTTTAATATTTTCAAAAGTTTGAAAGTTAAAAATATTGAATTTTTTAAAGATACTACAGCACATGAGACATACATTGTCGGGAATCTACTCACACTAATGGCCCTAACTCTATAATCCTAAAGTCTTACACCATGAGCATGGTAAGACCAAATCTAACATCTTATGAAAAGGACAGAAATTCCATTCAAAAGACAACTATGTAGAACAAGATCCATAACCTTAAAACTTCCAAAATGAAGATATACCGAACAATTACACCTCAATACTAAACTAGTTGGGATAGTGACTCATTTATCCATGTTTTGGCACAAGAAATTCAATTTCGTATTCTTTCTTAGAAAATGGACCCATTAACCATAGCTGGTCAAAGAAAAAGAGAAAACCCTATCTGCTTAATAAATTCAATTACATAGAGTGACTACATCATGTCTTACCAACTCATACCAAATGAGACACTTGTAAATGAAAAAGAAATGGAACTACAGAGGAGTACAGAGAAATAAAATCACGCAATTACCCTACTAGTGCCCAGTAATTCTCTTAGTTGCAGGATAGAAACTGTATGAAACTAAAGAGAATTAGACTCTAATAAAGTAAAAAATACCAGAATGTTTGTGTTTGATAAAGTCGCGGAAATCTCAATTGGAAGATCAATTTCAAGAAATTCTTAGAGCTTTTGGATAATCCAATTTTCTCGTACATAATAATATAATAAGCATTCAATACCATTATTAGAAGCATACCCTAAGGATTCAAATACCCAAACATAAGGGTATTAACTCTTATATTCCACCACTAAAAGATTATAGAAGGTTTGGCACCATATGAGAAACTTCAAAGGTGTCGAGATTTTGCGAAGAATATACATCAACTTTGACATTTGAACTTTGAGAAAAATAATCAATTACCCTGAGATAAATAACAATAAAAAGCAAATTAAACAGAAATATAAGATGCACCAGTAGCATTAAAAAAGACATTAAATTGGTATAAGCACCATGTGAAGAAACTTTTAGGATGTTTACAAAAATACTGCCAAATGATCCAAATAAGTTTAATTCTCAATAAAAAATTGATGAAGAAAGTTGACTTCTTAAAACATTTCCACCCAAATCATCACTCTCATGGAAGCTAATCAAAAAAGGGAAGAAAAGAATCAGTAAGTGCATAAAGCATCCCCCAGGGGTTTTGGTCTAGTGCCCCACAAAGGTAGAGGTAAGGTCTATGTACATCCTACCCTCCCCAGCCCCCACTTGTGGAATTATACTGGTTATGTAGTTGTTGTTGGGCTTTGATCTAGTGGCAAGAGCAAGATGTGTGATGTGTTAGGCGCTCGTCATGGGTTTGAAACCCGCCGCATACAAAGCCTAGTATTTTAGTAGAGAAGAGTACATAGTTGGGAAAATTATCTACTGAACCGTGTGCCAATAGCCCTTGGAGGATTTCTCGGTTATTAAAAAAAGGAGCAAGTGCACAAATCATCAGGGTAAGAAAAATAGAAAAAAGAAGAAAAAGAAGACTAGCAAGTGTATAAAATCAGGGTATTACATTAATCATGTTTCATCCATCTATAAGCCTACCAAGCATCAAATTCTTTAAAGAGAGACTGACTGGCATGTGAGAGGCAGAAAATGACAGCTCAGGGCTCACCAACACATTATTTGATCAATGTGTGAAGCTTGCATGAGACAAAAAAAATTAGATCTGAGACAAACGGACAGAAAAAGAAGAGTCAATTTCAAGAACATACCATCATCATCAATCATGCAGTGATATGGTGTCTTTGGTTCAGTAATTTTCTGCCTCACCGGTTTATTTGCCTCAATTTCTCCCAAATTTGCCTCATCCCACTTTACATGTCCCCTTCTACACCAACAGAAAATGTTTGAAGCAATTAAATTTGCATTGCTAACAATACTCATACCACGGGCAGACCAAAATAGGTCCAGTTTTCTCAGAAGAACAGATAAAACAACAATAAAATCATGATCAGAACACAACATTAGCACCACTAAGCACCCCAAAAATAACTAAGCTTGCAATAATATAGTCAAGGTAACTGTTTTTTTGTTTTGTGATAAAGTAAAGCTTAACTCAAGGTATTAAACATGTTATGGAGCACATATACAAGAGAAAGCATGAAAAGGTTTTGGGTCCCAAACAACACATTCAGTCTACTTACAATAAATTAATATGTGCATACAGTATTTCTTTTCTCAATCTTGTCTATGTGACATTCATTTAGAAACTGAATCTGAGTTTAAGTGAGCGCAAGATGTAAACAGAATTTGCAGAAGAGGAAAAGACATTACTTCATTTTCTCAATGTGAATCAATCCTTCGAGCAGTTGCAGTCTAACTGGTTATCCTGAACCAACAAAAGTAAAAAAAAAAAAAGAACATTTGTCAAATCTTCCTTTGATAAAAAAAAAAAAAAACAAGGGTTCATTTAAGATAATATCATGAATGGACCAAATAATAAGTTGCAGGTTCCAACAGACCAATGAGAATGTTCTACTTACCAGCCAACATTTACAATCCCTTTACACTTAAATCCCCCTCCCCTCTCACTCACTCCTCCACACATTATTTGGTTAGCAAATTGCTTAGTTTTTAATAGATTACATTATACTATTTAGTAATTGTTTTTCATTTGGAAGGTATAGGGATGATAAGCGCCCGGAGACCACATAGATTATAATAAATCAATATGCTTATTAATATGAGACAATCAACAACAACAACACAAGTAGAACCTAGGGAAGGTAGAGTGTACACACACAGAAGGTTGTTTCTGATAGAACCTGGATATTGATATTAGATAATTATAACCTAAAATCGACCATTCACTTGTTTGATTAATTGGGAGGATTTCAGTAAATGAGAAAATTTTCTCCTAAAAACAATTAACAGTATCCTAAAAAGCAGAATAACAATCATGATTTTGGGAGCCAATATCACCTGGTTAGCAAATAAGAAGGCAGATTAACTCGTAATTTTTTTTGTTTTGAAAAAAACGTAGATATGAATTTCTTCATGTGGCAGAGCATCCACAAAAAATTACAACCGAAGTCGTCTGGATTAGGTTTTTTCCTATTAAAGAGCGCATATGAGAGATTGTATAGGTAGAGAGAGAAAGAGAAAAAACCTAGAACTCGATTTCGCGGAGAAAGGGATGGGAAGGAGATCGCCGGAAATAGATGCTCAGGCCAAGTGTATAATGAACGTCGACGAACAAAAGGAACTTCAAAATGTTACTATATGAAGTTAATGGGCCGAAATAAATCAGCACAAGGATATTTTCTATCACGTAACTATTGCTGTTTTACACACCTAACTATCTTTTTTTAACACAAAATTCATTAAATTTTGAAATAGTAGCTAAAAAGGCACAAAGCTGAAAAAATGTTTAGAATATACAATTCTTTATTTTTTTTAAAAAATGTTACAAAATCAACCTAAAAACAAAGCAAATAAAGAGAGACAAGAGGAGAGATCACTGTAGAGATTTTCTCATTTTTTTCAGAAAGTGTTCCAATTGTTATTCAATATGAGGTCTTATGTTATCTGTAATAGTGTTCACAGAGATATACCGTATACAAACTGTTGTTATAATATAGCATTAATCATGAAGATCATGGGGAGGTTAAAGAGTATGAGAGTTATATCTATAATGGTGTGTGGAGTAGTGGAGTATTAACTGTACATCACGGAGAAGATTAGTGAACATTCGTATAATATTTCATAAAACACTCCCATTCATAGATAATATCCTTTGTGAAAACCATACTATGAAACAACTCTGTGAGATTTTTTTCTTAGTAGAGGTATTTGATACTTGAAAAAATAAAAAACCTCTCATCTCTTGTAGATGTAACTCTAATCTTCAAACTCCGCGTTATATTTTAATCTCTTCTAGTGAGTGTTTGAAGCTTCATCATATGGTAAGGGATTCATTTTGTAATTGCACTATGAACATAGAATGAGGTATGTTCCTAATTTATTTTACTTTAATTTAGTTAGAGGGATGCAGTAATATCATTACAATAGTTTCGATATTTTTCGTGATATATCAATTTAATTATTTTTTGTTCGTATTTCGAATTCTATGGGTATGAGCAGATTGTTATATTATACCAATTAAAATGTTTTACAGGGATACTTTGAATTCTGTGAGTATGTACCTTTTATCCATGCTCTTTTTCTTCTTCTTTGGTCTATGCAGTAAAATGAAAAGCTGCATAACATAAAATTTTACAATAACAATTACATGGAACAGGCAGTTTGTGGTTAATGCTTTTACATCATAGTTTTTAGTACCTTGAAAATTTGAGCCTGATGCTAACTTAGGCACTTTAGCTATAATAATGATATTACTGCAAGCTAGGTTGAACTTCCTAAGCTAGGTTACAATCTACCATGATGCTTCTCAACAAAGTGGTGAAGGCCGATGAGAACCAAATTTTGCGAACCAACGATTCTGGTATGCATTAGGGGCTACTGCAGGCTGTTGCTTGTACGAAGACATTTCTGGTGCTGCGTAGCGCGAAAGATTAGCCTGGCCAAACTCTTCAAATCTGATGTTTGGTAATACTATGCCATTATTTCCTTGGAACTGTGATGAAGTGCATTGCTGCTGGACTATCTTCTGAGAACACAAGTCATCTCCTATTGGTATTTCACCAGTAAGAGTCTTGACTGCAAACATGAAGCAAGGATCTGCCCATATCTCGTCAGAAGGTAAGCCCACAGAGGGAGGAGTATTAACAGCAGGCCTGCTCGAACTAGAACCTGGGATATCATCCACTTTCTTTTCATTTATGACTGGAATTGTGCCGGTTAGAGTTTTTATTGCAAATTCTATGCAGGGGTCCGTCCAAAGATCACTTAAAGACGACTCAAGAACTATTTCACCTTTCTTATCGCCTTCACAGGTAGTGAGGACAGTTTTTCCAGGTTCAGCTGCAGAGGGCTTCTCTCGCTCCATTTGTGGTGAAGTAACAAGACTCTGTTGCTTTTTAATGGTCATACACCCAGTTTCTACCTTCTGGCTGATGGTAATAGCAGTTACTGCAGTTGCAACATGCTTACTGGTATTAATAAAATTCAAAGGGTTATCAGAGGTGGCAGCTTGTGTCCCCTCCTCCTGTCTTACTGAAGTTGGATGGGCTTGATTATTTGTTTGGAGCTTAAGAGATGTATCAGCTTTAATACCAGCAAGCCGTTTTGATGCTCTGCGAGGCAAGTTCATACCCTTTTTTCTTTTCTGCTGAATTGTTTTCTGGTCATGCTTTTCCACTCCATCTCGTGATGCCTTTTCTTGACTTTCTCCACTTACACGTTCTGAAACAACTTTACCATCATCTTCCTTTTTGTAATGTCCTCCACTTGCAGTATCCAAGACAACTTTGCCATCATGCTCCTTTTCTTGATGTTCTCCACTAGCAGGATCTGAAATAACTTTACCATCATCCTCCTTTTCTTGAGGTTCTCCACTTGCAGTATCCGAGACAACTTCACCATCATCTTCCTGTTCTTGATGTTCTCCACTTGCAGGATCTGAAACAACTTTACCAACATTCTCCTCTGCTGCGTTCTCTGCTACAGCATCTCCAAAACCTGCAATATTTCTCACTTCCAAATTAGGCGTTTTAATAAACTACTTCAAAACATTTGATATCTAGTGGCTGTATTTGAATTTTCATGACATGAAATGATATCTCTTTGACCCATCCAGAGGCTGCAGCATCAAAAGAATTTTAATTCCAACATATTAAAAGCATTTTCCCCAAGAATTTCAGCAATAAATTAATTCTTGAATTCACAAGGAAATTTGTACCGGAGGAATGGAAGGAAGCTTACAATAAATAGATGACTTAAGAGCATAAATACAACATTAAATACTCCATATGAAACAGAAACATTAGGAGTCTCCAAATACCTTCGAAGGATGACATACCGCCTTCTATGCAACTGGAATGCGCCATATGTTCAGCACCCAACTTCGGCTTCTGATTCAAATTAGCTTCCTTGCCGGATGCATCACTGTCTAGTGATATCTGCTTGTCAGCTTCGGCAGGAAACTAGCGAATACCAGAAACAAACAAAAATATTAGCTCATCAAGAATTACCATGGAGATTTGAAGCATGACTAAGTGGTTTGAATTCTTCCTTATTAGTTTTATGAGTGGAGTGTGCCCTGTGTGCAATGGGATTACAAATGAACAGTTTCAAATGATTATAATAAAGGGAGGTCATGAAGTTTAATTATCTGATGAAGAATGTACTCTATTAAGAGTCTGATCTCCACTAGTTTTATAAAGGAAAAGGAGACCAGACGATGCAACAGATCTGGAATCACCAACAGACATTTAGCATGACAAAAAGACAATGGAAAGAAATGACTCTTTTTTTGGAGGTTTCCCCTCAAAGTTGGATCAGCTAATATCCAGAACCTCACAAAGTTTCCTTGAGTTGGATGTAAACAGTTTGTTTACAGATGTTTAAATAAGCCTTGTATGGTATGAACAGGACATACTCTTTTTATGCCAAGTTGGTGAAAAAATATGAATACCACCACTTCCACTAACAGAGGTATCTAAATTCCAGTAATTTGAGGTGTAATTTCATCATATAATTTAATTTTCTTTGATACCATATTTCTTTACTAACTAATGACCTCCATAATCATTGTTAACAGGACGTCTTGGATTCTAACTAGCTTATGAAAACATATGGATTTTAACTATCAAAGTAAAGGATAATACCCGTAAATGAGAGTAAGCATGCAAAAAACATTCACTTACAGAAGAAGAAGGTTCTTCCAGTTTTAATGCATCAGGACATCGATCATTGGGCGTGGATTCAAACCTTCCCGGCTCTCTAGTTTCAAGGAACAGAGAAACTTGCTTCATAGAGCGGAAAGTCTGTCCGCTGACAGGATCAATATAATACTGCAAAGGCAATTAAGTAATCACATAAGTACATATTTCCAGTAGAATGCAACTGAAAGAGAAACCAAGGAGTAAGTTTGAACTTAAAATAGAGGTTAAGGATTTGCATTTCCAGTAATTGCTAAGCTGGTAGGCATTAAAATAACAAATAATAGGGAATTAGTACCGGATCTTTCCTGATTTTGCGCCCCTTTCTCCTGACCTTCATTTCCTTAATCCATCCTGGTGGCAACCCTTCTGATGCAGTCTTCTCAGTAAAACACTATATCGTTGAAAACAAAGAAACTGTAAGGGCCAATACAAAAGGAGAGAACTTCACATAAAGGAGGTTCCCCACACAAAAGGGGGAAAAGAAGGCTGCACTACATTGGTAGAAAATACAAATTAACCAATGAGACCTTTTCGGTGCCTTTCTTCTCCATTTCCTTCGTATTAGAACTCTTAGAAAAATTACTGTCAACACTGCTAAGATAGTGAAGAACGTCTGCCTTGGAGCAGAATTTGAGTCCTTTTGAGGGATCAATATACCACTACAATAAACACAACAGATAAGAGTCAGAAATACAGAAGTGCAGTTTAGTGGTTAAGAACCAGCAAGAAGGAGAGGAATAACAATATTATTCTTCAGTTTTCTATTCTTAAAAATGTGCATGGAATCAAGGTGAGAGCAGATACTTTTAAGACACCAAATTTCAGGAACTACCATTAGCAAACCATACATCCCCCTTTCAGAAGTTAAAATCAACAAAGCACTCACAGGACTATCAAGCGATAAATGTGTGCTGCTTCATAATGGCGCATTAGGAAGAAGACATAGCACAAGGAGGATAACTGCAAGTGGTGGTGTGAGAACTAGGTTGGCATGGATATGACGGATAGAAATGTTATAGGACTACACAGCTTCTTAATATATAAACATAATTCATTCTTTCCTTTCACTTTTTTCTAGAAAAGATAATTTACAATGGCATCACATTCAAGCAAAATTTCCGAACTTGGTATTTGCTATTTATAGCACAGATTGCAGTATGTAGTTTGTCCATTTTGGCATAGATAAAATGGTCCTCATAAGGACAAAATTAGAGTGACATGAGATAAGGGAAAAATATTTGAAGATGTAGAATCTTTTAGGATTTCTCTACAATATGTGTTATAAGATGGCAGACTCGGAAGCTGAGCTGACTCTCTGCCACACACCATTCAAAGAATCTTAAATTTTCTCCTTATTTTAAACAAAATGGAATGTCAAGTTCACTGGCATCTCCATACTCTTAAAACACCAAAAGCACAATAGGCACTTTATCTTCCAAAAAGGAAATAGCAGGTCACCAGAATCAATCAACATAAACACGCATCAATGTAAGAGACCAAAGCTCAGATTAAATACAACTTGAAGATGTGCACCATAATACCAATGTGGTGAATGGTAAAAGAAAATTTAAGGATTATAGAGTTAAGGTTTAAGATATACAAACAATTGAGGGCTGAAATTCAATTATAAGATGCTAGCAGACTGGCTTTGGGAAAAAAGAACATAAATACTATATTTGCAACAATTTTTTTTAATAGCAAATATCCTTTTTAGGGGATAAACATAAATACCCCTCCAAGTTGTCCCCTTTTTTCTAACTACACACCTAAGCTTTTAGGAATCTCATGATCCCCCTATCCTTATCCTAAGTGAAATTATTACCACCCTTCGAGGCCAAAACAAGATTTAAGCCAATTGGGCATAATTGACACACCATCCACCTCAGATTCATAGTCATTTCTCTTTCCAAATATTTTTTCCTACTTTTAGCCATTTATCAACCATTCTCTCTCCTCAATCTCTCTGTTGGGCCCAAGCTTTTAGAGAGGAAGACCATCGTCTTTACCCAAGAACTATCATATCAAATCTTCAACCTTAGGAGAGTACTTTTAAACCTTAGGAGATCACTTTTAATTTGAATCAGCCTTTTTATATAGCAGACAACATACAATTATTCTTAATACAATATAGGTGCAACTCCATAAAAGTTCTAACACTCTCCTCTCGGAAGAGAGGGCAAAAGTAGCAACAATGAAAATTAACAGAAATGGTAAGTCATTAATATTGGCAGCAGCATCTTTGTGGCAAAGATCATGGGAGAGAGATTCTTGAACTTGTGGCGAAGTTTGGAGACCGAGAATCATATCAATGGCCATGCTTCAGTTTTCTACGTTCAATTGTTGAAAGGGCAGAAAAATCTAGCATGTGGGATAGTTTAGGTAAGAGGACAAGATTCAAATGTGATGTAAGACACCATTGAAGAAAAAGAAAACTTTCACAGGATGGTTACAGTTTTCCAGTAGTCAAGAGGAGGCTACATAGGTGATCTAGGTTCTCGGGCACTTGTAGTTGACAAGGCTGGAGGCTTTTGTGTCAAAAATAAATATGGATTTAAGAGAAGTTTGAAGAGAAAGTTGGACTTTTGCTCCTTTAATGTCTTCCTCAGCAAAAGTTTGAAGAGGAAGTCACATTTTTTGTCCTTTTTTCTGCTCTCACACGATGTGCCTTAATGTGGGCAAATAAGCTTTTTTTTCCACATCTTCACTTAGGGTGGTAACAATTCCATTTTGGACAAATGTAGGAGGGTCATAGGTCCCCGACAAAGTTGGATGTGAAAATTCAGATAAATATTAAGGGGTTCTTGTATCATCCCATTTAAATAGCAGGGTAACGTATCTGGTCTAGTTGCTTAAAAAGGTTCCAGTATATGATCAATTTTAGGTGGTTTAAATAAACGTCAAAAGATTCAGAGACAGCGAATAAGGAAAAGAAAGAAAGAGAGAGAAAACAGAAGCATCAGACGTGAGAACTAGCATCATGCCAAGGACAAGACACGCGGCTTATGAACATAGAGAAAACAAATGTGAGAACCTAGCATCATACCAAGGACAAGACACGCGGCTTATGAACATAGAGAAAACAAATGTGAGAACCTAGCATCATTCGAAGGACAAGACATGCGACAGGTGAATACAGAGAAAGCAAAAACATCAGATGTGAGAACCTAGCATCATTCCAAGGACAAGACACACGGCTTGTGAACATAGAAAATCAAAAGCATCAGATGTGAGAACCTAGCATCATTCCAAGGACAAGACACATAAAACTAAGCTATCCCATCCATTATGTAATCTAACCATGGGAATTTAATCTTTACTATAGAGGAGATAAAAGTTGAGGACCAAGTCAAAATGGTGCCTCACTAAACTTGACATGCAATGGCTAACATATCACACTACTACAACTCCACAAGACCACCAACCCACTCCCCTCAAAAGTAAATATGGATTTAAAGAAATTCAAAAGCCAGAGACAGCCTGAGATGACTTTAAATAGACAGTGAAGATTCAAATAACCGACCCTAACTAGCTTGGAACTGAGGCATGGTTGTTATTGCTTAAGCCAGAGAAAATTTACTGGTCGGATATTAAAAATGATGCATAAAAAGCTAGCACTAAAGTTCAACCAATCACTAGAACTAGGACATTCATATAATTATATTGTCCAGGCATCACAAGGTTCAACAAACAAGTGCATGTTGAATTCTTTACCAACTTCAGCCATAAGCAAACTAGCATCTCTTCAGTTGAACCTTGTTTAAGAATACTAACTCCCAATACTTGCCCCCATTTTATTTTTTTTAACAGTGATGTCCGGATCAGCTTGCATGCAGCTCAACAAAGTGTCCCTTACAAAGTTCAATTACTTTGCCTTGTTTGTCTATACAGATGAAGCATGGCATCAAGCTTGCTAATTTATGCAACAAGCAGAAGAAACAAAGTAGTAACCCTTAGTTATACAACCAGGAAAGAGTTGGGGGAAGCAAAGTTGTGGTTTTGTATAATATTAGTACAGATTAAGCCAAGGATGACTGAAATTACATTTGCAGTTGGAAGATCAGAAATAAATAGAACAAAGAATCAATCTTTATCATCCCAAAAGCAAAATACATCAAAAACAAAGGGAAAATGTAAGATTAAGAAAGAGGAATGAGCAAGAAAGCACCTTTTCTTTCTTTCCTTTCTTGCGTGCTCTAACCTCTACCTTCCATCCAGCAGGAAGCCAATTGGGCAAAGCCCTTTTCTTCCCCATCTCACCTAAATTATCTACTAACCCCGCAAATTCAAATCAATCTCTAAGAACCCCCCAAAAAACAAGAAAACCAAATAAAGATGAAATCTTTAAGAACCCCCAAAACAAGAAAAACCAAATAAAGATAAAATCTTGCCAAGAACTGTCCTACCCCTTTTGCGAAGTGTGAAAATGTGTGTGTATGCTTAAGGGGAGGACACCAGTCCACCACTATGTTGTGTTGTCTTCTCTTTTCTTTGACTCCAACAGAGTAAAAAAAGTGCTGAGTAGGGCAAATGGGGACATCATGGGGTGGATGGGGTGGGGGTTAGAGAATCGGACAAATACCACGTGTCTGCCAAACTCTTCCTCAGTTTCAAAACTTGCAATTTGAGGCAAACCAAAACATCTTTATGATGATTCTTTAATCCGAAAAGAAGAAAAAGAAAAACTCTAGAAGTTACTGTTAGGTGTGTTTTCATTGTCCTTACACACTTCAATATTTTTTTTTTCCTTTTCTTGTTTAGCCTTATCTCAGCTCCATTAACGCAGCTGTCGGAGTCAGTGGACGGTCGGTTGGAAAATTCACACTTCAGAAGACTCATACTAATCGGATGTACAACTGCAGGGGCTAGTTTGATTTTAGTTATAACTTGGCGTTTTAATTTACAAGACACATTTTTTAATGAGGTCACATAAAAATTTAAAATTTGAAAAGTTTTTCTTTTAATTTCGTGCTGTTCAAATAATATCACATCACTTGAGACGGAAAAAAATATAAATAATTTGAGAGTTAAAATTTAGATTAGTTTATTTTATGTTTGGTAGGATTTTTTTTAATTTCAGAATTAGAAATTTCAATTTTATTTATATCATAATTGTGATATTATATCTATTTTATATATTATGTGAAATACTAGTTATGAGATTAATAATCCAGAATTAATTTAATTATTAAAATGGTATATTTCTCCTTTTCCATAACTCTTTTCGCAAAGTCATTTAAAAATATCTAGAATAAAATTGAAAAAATAAAAAATATATTATGATTTATCTAATTTAAACTTTTGTTATATTATATTTTACATATCTCATTCTTAATCCAATGATTCAAATATTTATTAACAAAAAATATATTCATTAACTAATTTTAGTATTAATATTTTTATTATTAATAATTTTAACACATATAACTTGTTCACGCTTCAACGAACCCTTCACAATGTATTTCTTTTGATATTTAACCCCACAAAAGAAAATACCACAAAGAAAAACGTGTGTATTTGTTTGATACTTAGAGGCCGTTTGGATTGGCTTATAAGCTGTTTTCAGCTTTTTTTAAATGTTTGGCTGACCAACTTAAAGTTATTTTGTGCTTAAACTAAGCTCAATAAATAGTTGTGTTTATATTGATGAACTTATTTTAAGCAGTTTATAAGTTGAAAACAGCTTATAAGTCAAAAAAAAATAGGTGTCAAAAAAAAATTGATCTGCACCTATTTTTTTTTTAATTTATTAAAAAAAAATCAATCCAAACAAACTATTAAGCCACAAATGAAAGGACAAAGAAAAGACTAATTTCGTGAGGACCCAATTTATTCATTTAACGAATTAGTTGTATGGTTCTAATTTCGTCAAAAAAATCACTTTTTCTTTAGAAAATATTTTGTTGAAAAATAAGTGTAGTTTTTACTTCATTCTTAATATTTAATAAGTCAAAAAATATTATTATTTCAAGAACATTTATATATATTCTAATAAAACATTGTGGCCCGGATGGGGTAGAGAGTGGGGGTGGGAATTGAGGATGTCGGGTGGATAGGTAGGAGTAGACAATGAATTTAAAATGTCATTTATGGAACTTATTTTTTCTACTTTCATTAGAGAAGTCATTTTCTTCATTTTTAAGGAGCTTATTTTTTAAAAAATATATATTTTCTAAAATATTTTAACCAATCAAACATAAAAAAAAAATTAATTGCACTAAACACACTCATAATCTTTACTTCTTACTGGTGTCCGGCTTGTCTTTACCCAAAAAAAAAAAAGGGAGAGATGGAAAAGAACAAAGGTTTGGATTACAAAATCCACACATTTTAGTTTTATGTGATACAATTAGGAGTATCAAATATTAAAATGATTACATATTGAAAGTTACATATAAATACAAATTAAAAAAACTAAACCTTAAAAATAATAGTATCTCGATCTGGACCATTTAATCGTGCACTATTTTTTAAGCCACGTTAACTTGCACTTACACTTCTCCAAAATCATCCTTTATCCATAGTTTGATTTTTCACTTACTGTTTGGAGTCTATATTAGAGCCTCGATTAAATTCGAATGGCGTGCTGTAAGATTCATTCGGGGGTAGCGTTCCCAATAGAATTTTCTCCATATCCAAAACTCAAATTCAAAATATCTAATTAAGAGTGAAACAGTTTCACCATTACATCTCAATCCGTAGTGGTGTTTATCCATAGTTAGTATGCCTAATAATTCCACCACTATCTTTCTTTCCTTACCCCAAATATTTCTTCACCAATAAATCAAAATGATCTAAAACATAAGTTCATAAAGATGAAAAAAAAAATTAAGCAATATCAAATAGTTGAGGTCCAAAATTGGACATTCTTGCTTCTTTTTTGGGCCATTTTTATAGAATTAATTTTTGAGAAAATTACGCGAGATGACAAACATTACTAGTTTATTATTTTATATGGGTATAGTTTTATTTTATTACTATTCGTGGGTATATTTTGCTGAGATTTGCTATAATTCGTTTGTATATTTTGCTATACAATTCATGCACTGCATTTGTATAATATGCTATACAATAGCGTTTGTATATTTCGCTATACAATTTGTGTACTGCGTTTGTATTATATGCTATACAATAGCGTTTGTATAATTCGCTATACAATTCGCAGTTTTTGTATAGTATTTGTATAATTCGCTATATAATTCGCAGTGTTTGTATATTTCGGTATATAAATAATTCATGAGTATAGCGTTTTTATAATCGCTACAACGTTTGTATAATTGCTACAGTGTTTGTATAACCCAAATGTAACAACATTTTTCTTTCAAATATAGTGCATATTGTTACGATCCGTCACTTGATCATGAAGAAGGGTGAAGAACCTAGAGTCTTGGAGAGGTTAGTGGAAGACTCTAGATTCTTGTAGAAACTTGTAGAGAAGTCTTGAAAGACTTGAAATTCTCTAGAGTGTGTAGAGAATTCTAGAGCAGGGACTTCTTTGTAAATATGGAAGGTTGTAATGACCCTGAAGGTCATTTTTGGAATTTTTATAAAATGACCATTTTACCCCTCCCTTTAGATGCCCAGAGTCATTTCTAATTGTTATCGGGTGTTGATTTTTAGAGAATCCTATGAAAAGTTAAGTCCTTGGAAATTTTGAGTTTTATAAGCTTTAAATATTAAAAAGTGGTATTTGGGATCAATCGGAGTTACGGGTCTCAGAACAGAATTCCGTCAATTCCAACAGCTCCGAAATATCAAAATCGGCTTAGGAGACTTTACGGAATCAGTTTTGGAGTTGTAACGATGATTTGAGGCCTTGAGTTGAGAATTTGAGGAACTTTAAGCCAAGGTTTGACTTTGGTCAACTTTTGGAGTTTTGATGCTCAGAATGGAATTATGACGACTCAATTGGATTCGGGAGATGGCTTTTGGTGTAGAAGAAGTGTTGGTTGAATTTTTAGAGGTCCCGAGTCCGCTTTGATATTTTGAAGGCCTAAGTTGGTTTAGTTGCGATTTTTTGAGTTTTGGATCAACGAGATCTCAAATTCAAATTCTGATGATTCCATCAGCTCCGGAATGACCAAATTAGGCTAGTAGCATTGTTGAAATGACTATCGAGAAAATCGATACGAGTTTGGGGCCATTTGATGGTTTTGACTTTGAAAGTTAGCCTATGATTGACTTTGGTCAACATTCTTGAAAAATGCGCTCGAATGAAAATTTTGTCAACGTGTTTAGTTCCAGAATGTCGATTTTGGTCTAGAACGATCCTTCGTTCGCTTTCCGAGGCTTCCGGACTAGTATCGAAGCCCGTTGTAGAATGTGGCTTAAAGTGACTCTTGGGTATGAGATCCACTTTTTATTAAAATAATCTCGTATGAGAATTTTGAATGCGCCATTGAGTCCAGAACGTCGAATTTAGTATGGTAGCATATTTGGTTTATTTTTATCGAATTCCGAACGAATTTCGAGCACCCCATCGGAGATTTTGGAAAATTCAAAATCTGAAAAGAAAAAAAAATGCAGCAGCAGCAGCCCCTTTTGTTTTTTGGGTTTTTCTCCAACTTTAAAATCCCATAACTTGAGCATTAGGGCTCCAAATTGGGTAGTTCAAAAGGCAAACTTGTCAGATTTTTCGTGGAGAACGCATTGGAGAGATTGAAAACTGATTTGGAGCATTCGATTCAGGTAAAAATCATAATTTTATTTGCAGCTGTGTCCATTTTCGGATTGAGTTTTTGAAGAACTTTGAGTAATTATTTTTTGACTTATATAATTCCGATTTTGGTGATTCAAGGGTCTAAATTCAAGAAAATTTTGTGAGAAATCTCGTGGTGATCTCATAAACACGAGGGGAAGCTTCGTTTGAGGTAAAAATGCATTTTTAGTTACTGATTTAGTCATTTTTGGAATGAAATTTTATGGAATTTTGGAAAAGTATATCTTGGTCAATATAACTCCATTTTGAGTGATTATTGAGGCTAAATTGTGGGATTTTTCTCAAGGATTGTCATAGTATAATTTTTTGGGGTTGAAAGAGTGTTTTTTAAAAAAAAATTGCTGATTTTGATGCTGCCATTTTTGGTCCTTTAGTCAGAATTTATGAGTTTTGGTTGCATGCTCATCCTGCATAATTTCCCACCCCGAATTATATTATAAATCTGATTTTTGAGCTCGGGGTGATGTTTGGAATCTATTTTGGGGGGTCAAATCTGGAATTTCGTATGCGTGTCCCATAATTCCTATTTTAGACCCAAACTTGGTCCGTCTCCAAAAATTATGAAATTAGTGTCTAAATGACTGTATTAACGTCGTGGTTCTATTTTTGACAGCGTGACAGCATTCTGAGGTAGTTCGTAAGGGAAAAACTCTGGTACAGTGATTTGGAGCTCGCATGTTTAGCTTAGGTAGGCTACGATTTACCTTTCTTTAGATTGAGTTGGAATGTGTGAAAGAATGTTAAAATAGTTGGAATTTGGGTTGGATAGTTTGATTGTATATTTTAGGTGTTAGAAATCATGCTTTAGGCTTGTTATCGGGTTTTTCGGATATTTAGAAGCATGTGTATCTTATCGTTATTTGTTAGTATTATAAGTAGAGTTGAATGAGCATGTTGTTGATACTGTGGGTTATGTTGGCCTTAGTATAGGATGTAAACTTTCTTTAGATGTCCCGGCATTGCTCCGGTGGACTTAGATCCTTGTATAATAGTGTAGCGGGCTAGTGTCTGGTAGTTTGACCCTAGTTAGGTGTTACCCTTGCTCTTAAAAATATCCTCATCTATAAATCGATATAATCATGACTTTCGTGATGCGTCGGCCACACTAGATTTCGTGATCATTGACTTTGGCTCCATTTCAAGTTTTGGCGGCATATCGGTTGACTCATTTGGGAAAAGATTTTTGGTGCTGTTGTATTCTAGTTGGGAAGTAGAATGTTTGGCATCATGGGATAAATTATCAATGAGCATCCGGATATCAAGTCCCGGCCTCCGTTCTAAACTATTGGGGAGCATCCGGGTACTCAGCCCCGGCCTCTACCGGCTTGCTAGTATGACGAGCATCCAGGTACCTAGTCTCGGCCTTGATCATACCAATGTATTACAGCGAGCATCTGGATACCCAATACCAACCTCGACTGCACTTATGTATTATGGCAAGCATCCGGGTACCTAGTCCTAGCCTTGGCCACTTTGAACATTTGGGTGAGTATCTGGGTCCCAGTCCCAGCCTCGACCCCTAAGTCACCACTAGATCGATTGACTCTTGGAGACTCTAGGTTTGAAAATAATATAGTACTTCGGCTCCTAACATTGCATATTCTTGGTACCTAGCCTTGGTAGTTGTAGTTATTTTGTGTACTCGGCGGGCTTATGGGGGTTCGTCTGAGTTTTTATTTAACTTACACACGAGTGTCTCGGCTGGGCTTATGGGGGACCAGTTGGGTATAGTTAGTTGTAGTTCTCATAGGTAGTACTCTTTCCTTCTTTTGATGCTTATGTTGACTCCTATTTAAGCTATTTCTCTTTTTCATATTGTTTTTACCTTTTCTGCTCAGTCGGCCTATGATTCCTACTAGGTACCTGTTGTCTTGGTACTCATACTACACTCTGCATCTACTTTCATGATGCAGGACCAAGCACCAGCTACTGTCGTGAATAGATCGAGCCTGTTGCAGTCAGCTTCGGAGACTAGGATGAGCACTTGGCGTTTTTGGATCATTCATGTCTCCTTCAGTATGGATGGCCTGTCTTTTGCCTTTTGAGACTAGTCAGTTGTTATATATATTTTCGGTCCACTTTCGGAACTTGTACTCGTCTTTTATTTTGTAGCCGCTCTGTACTTGTGACTTCCAGGTTTTGGGAGGGATCTTTAGTTATTTATATCATATTTTGGTTTACTTCCGCTTATTCTTTCTGCCTATCTTTATAATTCATCACTCTTGTTTAGTTTCTTCCCTCAAACCCATTACTCGAAGTTCCGAGTTGACGGGTTGGCTTACTTACTGGAGGGTTGTAGTAGGTGACATCATGACCTAAGGAATTGGGTCATGACAGACTTGTATAGCAATTTTTATTTACACTTGAGCCCCTTAGGAGTAGTATAAATAGAGGGGCATTCATTTGTAGCAAACCATCCAGAAATCAAGCATTCTTCCAAGTAATACAAAGCTTTCTTCATAAAATTTCTCTTGTCTTTCTTACAATCTAGCATTCCCTTAACGATCTAGTCTTAAAGGCTTACTTGAGCTTGCAAGATCTTGAAAGATTCGTGAGTAAGTTGTTAAGTGCCGCACAAAGGTCTTAGTTGAAGTCTAAGTCTATGACAACGTGTTATCAGAACAAGGTTCTACTAAGGGATATGGCAAGTGAGGGAGACATCAACGCCACTACCGCTACCAACGTCAAGCAAGATGTTGGAAGGAAGCACCGCAAGGGAAAGAAGAACTCTAAGAGAAATGAGAAGGTGCCGCTTGAGCCTACACCAAGCGGGCCCTAACATCCTACTCACCCTCGACCACGGAGGTGTGTGACAATGAGCAAGGTTAGGAGCCCGTAGACGTCATGCCCGGCATGGAGTAGATCACAAGGGTGGATGCTGCTCGGCAGGCCGTAGAGATTTTGGGCAAGCACTTGAACAAGTTCGACGGCAAGTTCAAGTCTCTAGAGGAATTCACCCTTGAGGAGAAAAACAAAATCCGGAAGGAGTTGGATGTGCGCAAGGCGGCCGAGTACGAGATGAAAGAGGCGATCACTTCCTTGGAGTTTCGGCTCATGGACGCGTTAAGATTGATAGAAACTATGAAGGCCGAGATGGCAACACTCAAGAGAGACGTGGAAGCTGGGATATGCATGACGTGCAGCGCTAATGGGGAGTCTAAGATTGAGGCTCCCAAGCCACCTATGTTCAAAGGTGCCAGTGATGCACAAGAAATGGAGAACCTCCTTTGGCACTTGGAGAATTACTTCAAGTGTAACAAAGTGAAGAACGACGATGCAAGGAGAAACATAGTCGTGCTATACCTTTCGGAGATGGCCATGTTGTGGTGGAAGCGCAAAAAGTCCATAATTGGGAAGGTTCTATACACCATCAACACCTAGGAGCAATTTCGGGACGAGTTTAAGAAGGCCTTATTTCCCAACAACGTCATCTATGAGGCCAAACGCAAGTTTTGGGAATTGAAGCAAACAGGTAGCATACGGGCCTATGTAAATGAGTTCACTACCCTTACTCTCAAAATCCCTAACCTCACGGATGAAGACATGCTCTTCCACTTCATGGATAGGCTGCAAAGTTGGGCTAAGACAGAGTTGGAGCGTCGCCAAGTCAGCACCATCGATAAGGCCATCACCCAAGATGAAGCCCTGATGACCTTTAGGCATGACAAAAGCAAGGGCAAAGAAACAAGGATTAGCCATGCCAAAAGTGAGGGAGATCATAATAAGGGTAAGAAGCAACACTCTCCCCTCAAGAGCCATTATGCCAATAATTCGCAGGAGGTTCGGACGACAGGGCTATGCCAAAAAGAAGGAGTAGACCACGAAGGGCAGTGGCTACTATATATGTGGAGTTCCTCACGGTTATGCTAGGTGAACGGAGATAGAGAACCTTGGTGCCATACTACGGGAGCAAAAGGACAAGGAAGTGGACTAAGGGCAAAGTTCGGGCACAACCCAGCTAGGCATGATCGGGCTATGTGGAGCCATCACGAAGCAAGTTGAGAAGGTGGGAGATTACTCTGCACAATATGTGGACATATCCATCAATGGACGGCCAGCTCATGCTATGGTGGACTCTGGAGCAGAAACCAACATCATGACCAAGATGGCAGCAACAAGGTTTGGGCTAAGTTATTCTCACGACCCAACCCCGTAGGACATGACTGGGTGCCCAAGCTGGACACTTGCGTATACACTTGTGAACCGTAAGTAAGCCTGTCTCCTGAGAGACCACGACTTATCTTTTAAGCAGCATAACACATAAGCCAACGAGGCTATCATGGCAAAGGGAATGTCCCAAAACATAAATCATATGAACATAATCGAACATACATACATACACAACCCGCCGTACCCCTGAATAAACAAATATATACATAGAAGGTTTGGTACCAAAAACTCGGTTTTGATTTGATGGAGCTTCTTCCCAACTTGCTGAGTGGAATCTTAAGCTAGCGGATCCCCGAAATGTGCGTCTATACCTGCGGGAATGAAATGCAGCCCCCCAGGAAAGAGGGGGTCAGTATGACATATGTACTGAGTATGTAAAGTATAAAACATCATAAGGAGGGCACAACTAACATAGGGATGTAGGGGACAAACATAACATTCACAAAACTATAGTACCTGCATCTTATAAATTGAAGTCGTGTATACTCTCATCAACCCTCTACCCGGCCTGCTAGGGGACTCGATGTTATAAATACATCATCTATCCTGATAGGCATATGTATATCATTAGCGCTGTGGAACATACAGCTCGATCCATGTATATAGCAAGTATATGTCGAGGAACGACGGCCCGATCCACATATCATGTAATAATGTCGAGGAACGACGGCCCGATCCGTATATTGTATAATAATGCCGAGGTACGACAGCCTGATCCGTATATCATATAGTGATGTCGAGGAATATACGACCCGATCTATATATAATGTAATATGCCGAGGAAAGTATGGCCCAATCCCTACATAGCAAAATATGCATATACTTGCATGTAAAACTTGACAACATATCAAACATCTCTCAACATATTATCATAAAGTATGTCTAAGAGCCTCTAGGTATATGAGCTTACACATCCAATCATTATTCAGTGCGTAGAAGGCTCGAGGGTCGTAGTTCAACTACTTTAAGACACCACTCAAGAGTGAGTACAAGTCATGAGTTATACTCGAAACCCATAAATGGAACCATCTCTAACTCATATCATACATCATTTCATTTACATTAAGCCATTTCAAGAGAAGGGAGGGATAGGCTTCATGTGTACTACTTTTTATCACGTAGAAGGCTTACAAGACAATAACTCACTATCACAGGAGTTTTAACATCAAGAAGTGAATAAGACTTACGAACCATACTCGGGGTTTTATGAATGAAATTATCCCCACAGTTCATACACTAACCACTTATGGATAAGACATGTCAAGAGAAAAGAAAGATAGCTTTACATACTTATTACTTTCCATCATATTGAAGACTTGAGAACGGTAGCTCAATTATTCCAAGAGTTCCAATTTAAGGGGTGAATAAGAATCAGGAGTCGTGCTCGAAGCTCATGAATAGAATTACCCCATAGTTGTCATTTGTTACTTATATCTAAGACATGCCAAAGGAAAGAAAGATAGGATTTACATACCTTTTATCGAGTAATCGTAACCACTCTTGCTTTGTTGCCTTCTAAACCTATTTAACACAAAGGTAATACTAACATTAATAACCTTCAACTTTCCATCTTCTCAAACCATCACTAAGCGTCCATAGGAATTATTTCCCTAGGTGCCTTTCTCAAGTAGTTTATTAATCGGCTAAGAAGTTAACGGAAATCGGGCAGCACTTCCCCTATAACTTGCCCTATTCGAATTTCCAATTACATCCTCAACCACTACATCCAACCAACAACAACAATCAGCAGCTCGTATACAAGTAAAACACTTCAATATTTCGCAATACAAACTCCAAATGACTCGCTTAAAACTACGATACAAAAACAAGGTTTTCAATCGTTAATTCGTAAAATCTTTAACCACGCGGAATGGAGGGTTAGGTGGATTCAACCAGAAGTAACAACACCTCTTTTTACCCACGTTCCATCCCTGCAACACGCCATAAAACTATCTCCAAAGACAACGCCACAATCACAACAACACTATACAACACTAATAACTTTAACTCGGCTAGAACGACTTTAATTTAGTTTGTTTCTAACGCCAAGCATACTTATACATTTTTCCTACTTAAAACTTCACGTAACATATCTAATACACTCCATAACAACATTATTAACTCCACTTTGAAAGGGAAGACCTTACCTTATCCAAAACTTGCCAAATCTAGCTTCGGAAGTTCCTTAACGTGCTAAAACTTTAGCGGACTATTTGTGGATGTTTGTTATCCCTTTAGTTCTGATCCAAACCAAAATTTTACATTAATAACACCTTAATTTCATCATGGTATACCCTAGATAATTAATTCACGGAACGAAAGTCAGAGGCTTACCTCAAATTGGCAAAAATCTGTGGCTGCCTTCTCTATTTTTCTCACGTTTTGCTCTTTTTTGTTGTGCTGATTTTTGGATGAAAATGACTTAATAGTCATTATAACATGTATATATCCCTTTTTGGAGAGTGACACATGTCATCCCCTAAGGGTGACATGTGTCACAACCTTAGGCAGCCACATCACCTCATGCGACCAATCACATGTTGCCACATGGCAGCGTGAGACCCACCTCAAGTAGGTATGTCACCTACTTGGTCCAAGTAGACTTAGTCCAAGTAGGTGCATCACCTGCTTGCTTCCGAGTAGGTGCTACGCCTCCTTCCGTCTCTTTCGTGAGTTTGTAATCTCGTCTTACTTTAGGAGCCTATGCAATCCTTGCCACGGAAGATCAACATGTACTCCAGTAGCTTAAGTATGTAATATGTCCATGTTGGTAGCTTACACAAGTAAGTCGAGTCCCACGACTTGTTATTTTATCCCCCAACTTATTTCAAATCCTTATAGCCCTATTTCCAACCACTCTTATGGGGCATCACGTTCTCCCTTCCTTAGAGTTATTTGATAATATTATAGATAATCTGGGTCATAGGGCAACCTTTAAGAAGCTTAAGAAGACATTCTAAAGTACAAAGGTATGGGGTATAACAGTTATGGGCTAAGCAACACCCGTCTAAAGACTGTCAATGCCCCACTGACTCCCGTGTGTGGAGTTGCTCATGGAGTGGACATCACGTTTGGCAAGTGGCAAAGTGAGACCAGCTTCACTGTCTCCCTCTTAGATATCTTTCATATAATACTTGGACAAGAATTCTTCCAACAGTACCATATAATGATCGATCCCTATCTCTAACAACTCTTGGTGATGGAGCGAGAGGGACCCTGCATGGTACCTCTAGTCAAGATACCGAAGAAGGAAGGATAAGCCCACCTGTCGGCCATGTAGCTTGTAAAAGGCCTAAAGAAGGGGGAGCCGACATTTGTAGCAACTATTGCGAGCTTGGATGAGGACAATGATGCTAAAGAGGCATTGCTACCTTGCATAGAGAAGGTTCTTGAAGAAAACAAGGATGTGATGCCCGAAGAGTTGCCGAGACACCTACCTCCGAGGTGTGAGGTAGACCACAGGATTGAGCTAGAGCCAGAAGCAAGATCGCCCGCATACCCGTCATACCGCATTGCTCTACCTAAGTTAAAGGAGATGAGGAAGCAGTTGAAGGAGCTCCTCGAGGCTGGTCATATCCGTCCATCCAAGGCACTATATGACGCACCGATATTATTTCAAAAGAAGAAAGATGGCTCGTTGTGCCTATGCATAGACTATCGGGCGCTCAACTAGGTGACCGTGAAGAACAAATATCCCATCCCGCTCATTGCCGACTTATTTGATAGACTTGGACAAGCCAAGTACTTCACCAATGTGGATCTAAGGAAAGGCTACTACCAGGTACGCATAGCGGAGGGAGATGAACCGAAGACAGCGTGTGTAATAAGGTACAGAGCTTACGAGTGGTTGGAGATGCCCTTCGACTTAACTAACGCACCCGCCACCTTTTGCATATTAATGAACAAGATCTTCCACCCCTACTTAGATCAGTTCGTGGTAGTCTACTTGGATGACATAGTCATTTATAGCAATACCTTGGAGGAGAACGTGAAGCATCTAAAGAAAGTATTCCAAGTCTTGCACGAGAATGAGCTCTTCATCAAGCGGGAGAAGTATGAGTTTTCCCAACATGAAGTGCACCTCTTGAGACATGTTATCAGCCAGAGAGAACTACGGATGAATGAGGCAAAAGTTCAGGCCATCAAGGAGTGGGAGACACCCATAAAGGTAACCAAACTTAGATCTTTTCTTAGACTTGCTAACTATTACCGTAGGTTCATAAATGCCTACTCCGCCAAAGCCGCTCCACTTACCGAGCTACTAAAGAAGAATAAACTGTGGGTTTAGAGCGAGGAGTACAGGAAGGCCTTCGAAGACCTCAAGGCTGTCGTGACAGAAGAGCCGATCCTAGCGTTGCTTGAATTCTCCAAGACATTCGAAGTGCATACGGATGCCTCTGACTATGCCATTGGAGGAGTATTGATGCAAAAGACGCACCCTATTGCCTTCGAGAGTCGCAAGCTGAACGAAATAGAACAATGGTACACCGTGCAGGAGAAGGAGATGACGACCATCATCCATTGCCTACGCACGTGGAGACACTACCTACTTGGCTCCAAGTTCATGGTCAAGACCGATAATGTGGCCACTAGCTACTTCCAATCATAAAAGAATCTCATGCTGAAGCAAGCTAGGTGGCAGGACTTTTTAGCGAAGTTCGACTATGAGCCAGAATATAAGCCAGGCAAAGGCAATGTTGTGGCTGATGCCCTGAGCAGGAAGTTCGAGCTAGCTGTCATCACTACAACACATTGTGACATCCAAGATGCAATCAAAGATGGTCTGCAGCACGATTCTGAGGCAAAAAGGCTTATGGAGTTAGCCGTTCAGGGCAACACAAGGCGCTTCTAGATAGAAGACGAACTCTTGCTTACCGTCGGGAGGAGGATCTATGTGCCAAAAGTCAGAACCATCAGGCGGCGGATCACGAAGGAAAGCCATGACACACTTTGGGCCGAGCATCCAAGGCAGCGTCGCATAAGGGCTTTGATTGAGGCAATCTACTACTGGTCACGTATGCGGGATGATATTGAGTGCTATGTGCAGACTTATCTTGTGTGCCAGCAAGACAAGGTGGAGCAGCGCCAACCAGGAGGGCTCTTGGAGTCGCTGCCCGTAGTGGAGTATCTATGGGAGAGCGTGACCATGGACTTCATCACTTGTCTTCCGAAGTTTGATAGGTACGAGACGATTATGGTCGTGGTGGACAGGTTTTTCAAGTATGCTAGCTTCATGCCCGCCGCGGCAAGTTGCACTACTAAGGAGGCGGCCAAACTATTTTTCAAAAATGTGGTGAAGTATTGGGGATTGCCAAGGCACATCATTAGCGACAGAGACCCATACTTCACCGGGAACTTTTGGAGAGAATTTTTTGAGATTCTTGGCACGAAATTGCATTTCTCCACTAGTTTCCACCCGCAGACAAACGGCCAGACGGAGCGAGTCAATGCCTTGCTAGAGTGCTACTTGAGGAACTTTGTGAGCTCCCATCAGAAAGATTGGGAGAGGCTACTAGACGTAGTCCAATTCTCATACAACCTGCAGCGGAATGAAGCCACAAGGAGGAAACCGTTTGAGCTAGCCACAGGCCAACAACCACAAACTCCACATTCACTATCGTCCGCATTCGAGGGCAAGAGTTTAGGGGCTTATCACATAGCCAAGGGCTTTGAAGAGCAGCTCGAGACTGCCAAGTCTTATTTGGACAAGTCAGCAAAGAAGATGAAGAAGTTTGCCAACCGCAAGCATCGTCCCATGAATTACAAAGTTGGAGACATGGTCTTGGTCAAGTTCAACTCAAGGCAATTTAAAGCATTGCGAGGCATGAATCAAAACTTGGTGCGAAAGTATGAGGGACCGTTCAGGATCGTTGCCAAGGTTGGCAAGATCTCATATAGTTTGGAGCTATCACCACATCTTAAGTTTCATCCTTTCTTCCATGCCAGTGTCCTCAAGCTGTTCTATGAGGACAAAGATGATCCTAGTCGAGGAGAATCAAGTCGGGCGCCACTCACTGTTACCGCCTCCCATGATCGAGAAATAGAGGCCATCATGGACTACCAAGCCAGGCGAAAATAGGGACAACAGGCCACTACTATGTTCTTAGTCCACTGGAAGGGACAATCTCCGGAGGAGGCCACCTGGGAGAGATATGAAGACCTGTGGCAGTTTAAAGACAAAATTTAGGGGTTCTTGCAGCAGCAGTGCGCCGCAGTCGTCGCCACATCAGGTGGGGGAGAATGTTACGGCCCTTGATCATGAAGAAGGGAGAAAAACCTAAAGTCTTGAAGAGGTTAGTGGAAGACTCTATAATCTTGTAGAAACTTGTAGAGAAGTCTTGAAAGACTTGGAATTCTCTAGAGTGTGTAGAGAATTCTAAAGCAGAGACTTCTTTGTAAATATGGAAGAACTTGTATAGCAAGTTTTATTTACACTTGAGCCCCTTAGGAGTAGTATAAATAGAGGGGGCATTCATTTGTAGCAAACCATCCAGAAATCAAGCATTCTTCCAAGTAATACAAAGCCTTCTTCATAAAACCTCCCTTGTCTTTCTTACAATCTAGCGTTCCCTTAGCGATCTAGTCTTAAAGGCTTACTTGAGCTTGCAAGATCGTGAAAGATTCGTGAGTAAGTTGTCAAGTGCCGCACGGAGGTTTTAGTTGAAGTCTAAATCCGTGACAATACACTATGTTAACGCGCATACAGTTTCAATGTATATACATTGATAGATTGTATATAAACAATATGCACGCACATACAAAAGTTGTGCTACAACTTAGATATACGTGTATCAAATATACATTTACTACGAAATATAAATATAATTATATTTTATAATTATTCAAAAGTATCCCTATAAAGAATAATTATGGAGGATAATAAGTTGTTTTAGATAATTTTTCTTTATATTTACTTGGGGATTAAAAGCATCACGAGATTGTTGTTGGTATTTTTTGGGGTTTCATATAGTTTGGTGGCCTTTTTTTAAAGCGGATTATTATTTGTTGTGTATATTTTGACCATAAATTAGTTGACTTACATAACTTTTCACTATAATTTCATCTAACGTTTTAGTGGACTAAAATTTAAGAAAATAAATGTTTTCTCATTTTTATTAATATTGTAGCAGGCCGTAGGATATCGTTTCCTCTTTGTATTATGACCACAGTAATCAAAACTGGCTATATATTTCATTATTAAATGGTAGGTCAAAAAGGAAATCTAAGGTCTTACAAATACATTTTACATAAACGAAAAATCTAGTTCATACAACTTATTCTACTTTTGAAAATTTTAATATCATGAGTATATACATTAACAAGGTAACTGAAAAACTGTATGCATCTCTAGTCTATCTAATACTACCAATTTCCTTCAGCAAGAATCCTTGATTTCTTAAGTACAAAATAAACAAATACTCACGACAACAATATTTGCTTGATAACGGTGGTGTCTGGATAGACTAGCTAGACATGTTCCATTAATTTGACTCTTTATTTAGAGTTTGTTCGAACTTCAATAGTTGAAATATTAATGAAATATTGATCACCTGGAACTAATTGGATCAAGATCAATTGTGAAGAGGGTTTGGTCCACTAGGGACTAATCTTCTTGACACTTTGTGTAATTTTTGCCCTTTTGCATAGTGAGGAATTGTTTTAAAGTACCTGAAAAAAGTTGAATAGAACTTCACTCTTATTCTTTCTTCATTTTCATCATAATCTGTTTCCTTGCAGCTGCATATTTGGACATTTCCCAAAAGAATTATTGTCAAAGTGATGAACAATAACAAATTGTATGATTGGATCCCCATTTATTGAAATAGATTCAAAAAGTGGATTTCTCTAAATGATGGAACTTGGATTGTTAATGTTGAATATGTATATATATATAGGGAATGATAAAGTTTAGTCAGAAAAAAAAAAGATTATAAGAAATCTTAGAATTTCAAGAAAATGGTTTAGCTATGCTTAAAGTCAAACACAGCATTTTGCAAGTAATTAGAGTTGACCTTTTACATAGCCAGCAGAAATATGTCCAATCACTTGGTTTGGTGCTCAACAACCCCATTAATTAAATGATTAAATATGCTCATATTAGTTTTGATCGTACATAGACTATTTATAGGATTAAATCAATTAGAAGATATATTATAGATGAATTCATCTAATAAGCGTTAATTAGTTACCTATAAGGCCATAATAAATGATAAGTAACGTGCTATAACATATTAAATAACATTATTAATATAAAATTTATTACATGACGGACGTACCAAATCGAAGGAATAACTAGGAATATATGAGTTCATATGTCAAACAACTAGGAACGAGATAAACATCATAAGTCTAAGCTCAAAATATTTTTATTATTATATAAAAGAAAATAAAAAGGTCTTCTCTTCTTTGCCAATTGCCATACATGATGCAGCGTATACATAATATATAAATATAATAGACATGGAAAAAATAACTTGAAATTCTAGCTTGTTCTTATTTGTGATTTAAGACTTTCAAAGAATTGAATATATATTATTAAAAATTGATTATTAAATCAAATACATAATGGTTGTCAACTCTTAATTAGAAACGCCAAGCTGATAATGTGGCATCTTGTGCAGGCTGCTCAATAATTTAATGTTAAAAAATAGGTAATGACAGTACAACGTCATTAATCAACGTGGCCACAAGTCTGATGTTGTATCAATATTTTGACCTTATATATAATTAACTCTAGCTTGATGCTTTCACTGATGTTGTCCATATGTTTTCGCTTTACTTAACAATTTTTTGATCTCTTACGAGTATAAAAAGGGAGTGCCGTGGGCGAAATAGCTTATGTTTATGCAGAGTTCGGAAAAAGTCTACGGGGGTGTGAAATAAACGATCAATTTTAATTATGAAAAGTATTAGTGATTGATTTTATGATTCAACTCCATAACATATATTATAAAGTGTAAACATCTTATTTATCTCTTTATTTTTTAAATCAAATATTAGTATACATTTTCCGACCATTTATTGGCATTTGGCACTAGCTAGGCTTGCTTGTGTGTTGTGTCCTCATTCATCTGTACTATTCCTATGCTATGACTGTGACAATGGCATGGATAATGACTGGGGGATCATAATTATAATGCTTAATTACATAACTCCATAATCAATTGTTGAATTAAAACTTTATGGCTAAAAAATATTACAAAATCCTTCAACTGCCACAATGACTCACCTTTATCCTATACCCCAAGATTCCTAGACTACAAGTTCTAGTAAGTTATTATAGCTAGCAAACAAGCTATGATTAATCTAATCTGCAACAAGTATAGGAACTCTTCCGTGAGAAAATGATCCTTTAACGTATGGGGGTTGGACTATTTTAGTCTTTTATATAAATCACATAGTCGAAATGATCAATGTATTGGGCAGGGAAAGGGTAGTTTTTTATTTCCTTACATGAGTTGCTGGTTAAACTTTACTAATTTTTACTTGCACCGTAACCTTAATTTAGGTTTAGGACTAAAATGATCACTTTTTTCAAGAACTATTTCGATTAGGCGGTATATATGAAGTAATAAAAGTATCAGTTTTCCATACATAATTAAGGATCATTACAGCTATGTAGTATGTATGAAGAAGCAAAATAGTCCAACCCCTGTTATCTATTTTCAAGCAACATTACTTTTGAGTTTTTGGTGTTCTGCAGCATTATGGATAAACAGCACAAATAACTATAGTTTGGCAAGTGAACTGCATAATTGTCAAGAAACATCCTAATAAAAGTTGGCTGATAAAGAGAAGAAAAGATCAATTCCATTTATCAAGCTGTACATACATGATAATTGGGCAAGTATACCACTTCAATGCAAACAGAACAGTAATATTCTCTGTATCGTAAAACGAAATATAAGTATATATGTTCAGTTGTGAAGAGGATTTGGTCCTCCAGGAACAACATGGTCTGTCGCTTCACCAGCATGAACTGAAACAAAATTCTTGCTGCCTCTTAGCTTTTCAGACTGATAAGCTGCACTTAAATGTCTGCAATCGGCGCAACGGAATGCTACTAGAACCAAAATCAAGACCAGGAGTAGAAGTGATGAAGTGGGAGGTTTCATGATTTAAGTAAAACAGAAATGTTTTTTTTATGAATGAAGATATATAAGAGGAGGAGACAGGCCTATTCAGGCTGTTTTGTATGTATTTGTAAGAAGGTGATTCAAGTCTATTTATAAAAGATCAGGCCACGTTCACAGAGGTAGATACAGACAACGTAGTGTATCAATCAAATGAAACTTGATTTAGACTTCAGATTGACCAAGTACTTATTCTTTCCTGTCTTATCTTTTCTTGTACTAGTGCTGCACAACTTGATCATATGTCGACTATTTCATTGAGTACATGCTACATCCTACCAACACAAGTATTGACTATTGAGTAACTCTGTCACCAAGGTTTAGGCAGATTGGAATAAACCACCACCTTCTGTATTTTGTCTTTGTTAGAATTTGGACCCAATCTTTCATGATTTTTCCTCACTTTATTGACAGCTAGACCACATGGGCTATTCGAAGAGCGAGAGAGTTAAAACAAGAATATGGTCTTGGAGTTATTACATAGGAAGCTCAAAGATGTGGTCCTAGCACAGGTGAACAGAAACTAACCGCCCTATCACTTTCGCGGGACATAGGGAATATGTTGTACTCCTCACAGGCATACCAGGTAAAGGGTAAAAGCTGCTAACAACATCATACTCTTGTACAAAGTCTTACACTCTTACTCTCATCTTACGAAGGTAGAAAGGCTAACAACCACATTGGAGGTTATATTATGATGTGTAAGGTCTCCAATTGTACTTGGAGATGTGAAATTTTTATTCTTGATAGTTGCTACCTATACTTCCACCAAATGTCCTTTCTTCCTACAGCCAAATGAGGAGAATGCTTCAAAAAGACAAGAAAGGGGAAGGGTGAGAGGGTTTTAGCTGTGGCTACCACAAGAATAGATGCACTTGAGATGAGGGAGAATAACAACCACTTGCAGACATATAGGTAAACTTTACTGATAGGTTATCAAGTATGTGCTCTATCAATACCTACAATTGCAGGGACTAAAAGGCTTGTTCATTATTCATACACCAAACAGAAAGAGTAACTCGAATACCTAAGGAGTTTATATGCTAGAATCAACATTCATCTGACACGAGATAATACACATATCTTCACAAAGCCATGTTTTTGTATCTCCAATAGAACCGTTCCCCGTAGTGCTGAGCTTGTAGATGAAAATGGTATGTCAATTAGTCCTTCTTGTCAACGTCAACGTCAGACTTGTCCACAGTTTCAGCAACAACACTTCCAGATGGACCATCTTCTGATGGCTTAGGGCTCTCTGACGCAACAGCTTCAGTTTCAGCAACAACACTTCCAGATGGACCATCTTCTGATGGCTTAGGGCTCTCTGACGCAACAGCTTCTGCTGACTTAGCTTCAGGATCGGTTGATTCAACAGATTCACCATTAACTGCACCATCACTTACTGGCACTGTCTGCTTGATGGTCCCAACCTTGACATACTTGCTCATGAATTTATACTCCCAATCTTGCAAGGCCTCAAGCTCAAATGGACTAAGGCCAGAGATATCACCAGTGAGATCTTTTTCCTCAAAGGACATCTTGGCGAGAGCTCTACTAGCATCCTTTCCAGCAAATAATGCATAAGGTCCTCCAGGTCCATAGAACATTCTGCAGAAAAAGTAAACAGATTTATACACGAATATACGGTGCAAGATCATAGCATTTAAGTGAGCTACTGAAACAATAATAGACCCTTAGCAGTTAAAACCGATAAGACCATTTTTTTTATAGGTAAAGTTGATGAAGATGCTTTTTTTAAATGCCGGTGATGTACGGGCCAACTTGTACGTGCCTCAACGTTCTACAGGGCACCTACTATCTCCCATCAATAAAAGTACCAGATAAATCTACTCATCAAGGCCAGGATCAAGATATTTAGGAATACAATAAGGGATAGGAATTCATTCAAACTCAATTCGGGGTATTTGATCCACCAAGAACATAATCCTGGACCAATTTAATGTATATTCAGACTGACAGGATCATATATGAAAACCATTTGACATTAAATTCTTAAAACATATCATCTTTGTGCTGAAACAAGGACTAGTTATTATTTTTTTTTGATAGAACGACAAGTTATTGAATTAAGATTACCAAATCCAAGATTTATTGAAGTAGCGAAATCAACATTTCTAAGTGAAAATATATAGTCCAAACTGGAGATTGGATGAAATGCTTCACGGAGACAAACCAAGTTCACCAGACATAACAAAGTCCCATAAATCCTAAACAGAAACTCATTCATAAAAAAGCCTGCTTGATCGCAATCCAAAGGATGATTATGATTTCTCTACCTGCTTGAATTAAAATTGGGAAATATAAGTCACTCTAGAGAGAATCACATAAAAGTCGGAGTGCTCCAAGAAAAAGTCACGGACAAGTCAAGACTGCTTTAAGTCCTCGATCCTAATGAATACCTGGCTGGCAGACCTATACACTTAAACAGCCGTTGGATAATCCTTGCAAAAAGAACTCTTTAACTAGAATATTATTCCAATTGTCGCACCTATACACTAAAGAGAAAACACATTGATGTTTTTTTTTTCCAATAAGAATGGTGTCAGGGCCAGCTCATCCTCACCTACTATTCCATCAGATAACTACTACCTCTCACTAGCACCGCTACCATATAACTTGCCCACCAAGGCCTAGGCATATGGAAAGAAATCACCTAGAATTGAATTTGAACCCTGATCTTCCATGATTTTCTTCCATTTCACTGAAACTATGGCATACCATTGAGTGTTACTGATAGTCACTCCTACACACTAAGTCAATATTTCCAGTATTCAACCAACGCCCATGCCTTTGCCTCTCTATCTTTATGAGTTCTCCTCAGACCCCACTTATGGGATTATACCGAGTATGTTGTTGTTGTTGGCCAATTCCCATGCCGAATCCAATACTCGTGTAAATAGCAAATTTCAGAGTCTGAAAACTTCAGCAAAGTTAATTTTTTATCCCCACAAATAAAAAGGCATAAAACAGTTCAAGGAAACGAAAAGGAAGATCGATTCTACATCACTAACTCTTTTTCTCTACCAAAAGTAGCCCAACTTTTACATAAAGCTTAAAACTTTCCGCAATCCCGAAGGTAAAACACCAAAACGAACAAAACAAGAACTGAAACAATCCACAACTAATACCTAACAATACCAAAATTCAAAGTCAAAGCTTCACATAAAAAGTTTTAAAAAAAAGATGAAAATTAAAAATTCCGCCGAACAAACACTTACCCAGAACACAAAACAGCTTTAAAACACTTATAAACCAAGAAAATTACCTGCTCTGCGAAACATCATAGATCTGACCCTTGATAGCCATCAACAAAGGCTTTTTTGAATCAGACCCATCATACTGCTTCAACTCCTGCTCCGAAATCTCTCCAAGTTGAACTGGTGGTGGCAGAGGCTGCATCTGTTCCTCGAAATCTCTTGGCCTCTGTTGATGACGATGATCAGGTGAACCAAACAACTCCGATACAACATAGTAGAAAGCAAGTGCTAATGCAATCAGTGTAAAAAAAGTTGTCGGAGCAAGACCTGTGTATGCTGTAATAGAATCTTTCAATGTTTCCCATAGTTCTACAGCCATAATTGGTGAAGAAGAAAGAAGAAGAAATTTGTGAATCTCTGCTTCTACTGTTGGGCGAGATAAACAAAGAGGTTTCTTGATTTGTGAATTGGGTGAGTAAGGACTGTCTGTTTGTTTGTTTGCTTTTTTTAGTCATAATTTTCTTGTGCTGTGCGGACCAGTTGAGCCGTTCATTTTGGACATTTTGCCCTTTCGTTTGACCCATTTTTATTTATTTTTTAATTAGTCATTTGGTGTTTGATACTTATATTAGAGCCCTATTTCAATTATTTATCCTTTATTTTTATCCTTTTACATTAAATAAAAAATTAAATGATCAAAAATATCAAAATAACAAATAATTCGCGAAACTTAAATTTATATTTTTGTGTTATAATATCCTATAAACCTAAATGGTTTGATATAGAACGTCATTTAATTCATATCAAACTTTGTTGACAACCAATATATCCTCTGTCGTCATTGTGGCATGAAAATTGAAAAAAAATTGTTTACGAAAAATAATTGCCTAACGATTAGTTTTCGTGTAATTTACAACTTCAGTAAGTTAATTAATTTAGGTTTTACAGTAGAGGTTTTTGAATTTACACATTACGATACTCTAAGATAAAATAAGATAGAATTTGAAATATATTTAAATGTTGCACTTTTATTGAGCTTCAACACTATATCGTAGTAAATAGACTCAATATGTTAAAAAAAAAACGTAAACTATTACTAACATTTTTCAGTTTCATATTTAAAATATTAAGTATTTTTGTTACCTCCTGAACTATAATTTTCTTTATATTGAAAATTCCCTAGTTGAATGTATGAAAAAATATTGGGATAACTTGATGAGAATAGTGTGTGAGATTAAAAAAAAAATAAGTTCACTTGACATAATTAGTCCACGGTAGTTCAAGGTGTTTAGAGAACATTTTATCATTTAGGTATGAAACTAGCGAAATGATAATAATTTGTGGAAGATTTTAACCTAATTCATTCTAAAGTAAAAAATAAATAAATTCACATATACTGTCACTTGAAACTCTTTAAGGAGCTTTTGAAGTATAATATTCACATAACATATCGTATTCCTTGTTGACACCAATTTTGACTTTCCACAACGCAAATTAGCTATCAAGTTTCTTTAAAATTTTGAAGTATCTTTAAATAAATTTTATTTTTAACTAAATAGAATGATATTTAGGTTAGTTTAATTATAGTTTGTATTTTAAAAAAATTTCGTTTTTTTCTAAAAAAAAAAACACTCAAACTCCCACATCGAAAATTAGAAGGAAATTTGTAGTTTTTGAAGCCTATATAAAGACTTATATTCTTATTAAGAAGGGAGAAGGGGGAGGTTTTTTTTAGCCGCCCCAAAGTTAGAAATTTTCTTAACTTGGCTAGGATTTTGGACTCTTGTCCCCAGCTTAAAAGTTATGAAAATTTCTAGCTTTTAATCTATATTTTTCTTCAAGAAAAATAGGAGATTGAAGTCAAAATTTAGGCTAAGAACAGTGTTCTTATAACGTCGAACCCACGAAGGTTCGAGTCTAAATTTTTAATCTTTTTTTTTTTTTGTAGATTGGAGTTTCATCAAGCTCTTGGGTGGTGGTGAAGTTGTCTTCCGCTCATCGTCTTCATTCTTGTTGCCCGAAAAGAGATTGGAGTTTCATCAAACTCTTGGGTGGTGGTGAAGTTGTCTTCCGCTCATCGTCTTCAGTCTTGTTGCCCGGAAAGAGGTAAAATATTTCTCAGCTTTATTCTATTTAATTATTTCATGTTTTATATTTAGTTGATTCGTAGTCTTATTTTTTTAGTTAGTATGTATATAAGAATAATTAGATTAATGATATAAATTTGTTATAGTTAGCATGTGTTATGATTAATTAGCTAGAATATGTTAGGATTATTTCATGAAAGCACTTAGTTTTATTCATTATTTTTCCAAGTAGTTTGACACTATTATTATTATTATTATTATTATTATTGTTGTTGTTGTTGTTGTTGTTGTTCTTCTTATTATTGTTGTTGTTGATTACTATTATTATTATTATTATTATTATTATTATTATTATTATTATTATTATTATTATTATTATTGTTGTTGTTGTTGTTGTTATTATTATCGTTGTTCTCATTATTGTTGTTCTTCTTATTGTTGTTGTTGTTCTTGTTATTATTCTTGTTATTCTAATTATTGTTGTTCTTCTTATTGTTGTTGTTATTATTATTATTGTTGTTCTTATTATTTATTGTTGTTCTTCTTATTGTTGTTCATGTATTATTTATTATATTTATATTGATTCAGATTGTAATAATTTAGTTACTTATGTCAGTTATGTTTTCTTAGATATTAATTTTAATTTATTTTAACCTAATTAGATTCCCCTAAAGATAAACCAATTCATGTTAATTTTACTCTTTAAATGATTTTCTACCTTTCCTTAGTTATTTGATAAACTTTTACTTTTTTTTATATACATCTATATTATTTTCAATGTTTAAGTTTAATCATTTTTTCTAAAAAATAATTCCAAAGTCTTCCGTTTCCTTTTAAATTAATATTTCCCAAAGTTAGTCAAATAAATTTTAAATCGTTGGATAACCGCATGTTAACGGCTATTTTAAGTGCTAAAACCTTCTTAAAATAGTAATATGAACCGCGTACCTTTTTCTCTAAATTTTTAAGACTTAAATCTGTTAGAGTCTTTTAAATTAAGTTTTCTTAATTTCTTTAAAAAATTAAGTGGCGACTCCTCTTTTACTAAAATTGATTTTTTCTTATAAAGATGAAATTAATTTTACACTTTGTCCATTTTTCGACATAACATTCCTCCAAAGAGTTTAGATATAAAATTCACAAGACAATGTAGAAGAACAATAACAAGTTTGATCATTTTTCATCTTCTTTTAATTGTTTTTCAATAAAATATTTTTGATGAGTAACAATTTATGTTTGACTATATTAATTTTAAAAAGCACTTTTGAACAGCAGTTAGCATTTGATCAAACTTTTAAGAAATGCTTGTAAGTATATTTTCTTCAAAGAGCATCTTCTAGAAAAAATTACTTTTTTCAGCTTCTGAAGAAAAACTTTTCTACTAAAATACTGTGCCGAACACCTCACCTTTTTTTTGGTTGAAAAATAAGCACTATTCATCTACTAAAAGCTTAAAATTACAATATTCTTGCCAATACATATGTAAATGGATAAAGAATCTAGTGTGTGCTACGAAAACGCAAAAACAAAAAGCATAAGATCATAGAAACACGAAGAACATGACAACCACACTGTCAAAGAGAATAGACACAACACGGAAATAGCAGTACGAGGTTTTACTGTGTTTCATACACACAAGTTTTACACATTTTACTGCACCTTCAACTCATGAAGCAAAACATTCTTAAAGTTAACAAATTGCAAGAGATTTCACCTCATCCACTTTCCAGAGGTCTTCATACTTATACCACCTCATGAACCCTTCATCATTTCGAGTGTGCTGACACGTGATGCATGAGTCACTATGCAGGTTAAGAATTCGCGTAACCTAGACGCTTTTTTGAGAATTGATTCATCAAGCTCGGTCAGAATTTAAGTCAAACATAAAATTTCTATACCATCCCAATCACACTCGTTCATCAACTTAGCTCTCTAATCCCCGAACCTTTATTTTACTTGACAAATATAATTAGTGATCTATATTACCAGACTTGTAGTATATAGAACATTTCATAGTTACCAAGTATAAACACTACAATACCACAACAACAACAATTCAGTGAAATCCCACAACGTGAGATTTGGGGAGGGTAAAGTGTACGCAGACCTTACTCCTACCAAGGTAGGACGGTTATTTCCGAAAGACCATCGGCTCAATAAAAGCATAAAAAGAGGTTAGATAAGGCTAAGAAGTTCAAAGCGATATGGGAAAGCAAATAACGAGAGCGACACAGATAAAATAGAGTAATCAAATTACAGAAAGTAATAGATAATAACAGAAATCAGAGCACAAGAAATTATAGTGCGCTAATGCGCCTACTAATAAGAGAGAATAACGAGACTATGTACTAGCCTTCTACCCTAATGTGGGTCCTCCACACTCTCCTATCTAAGGTCATGTCTTCGGTAAGCTTTAGTTGCGCCATATCCTGTCTAATCACATCTCCCCAATATTTCTTCGGCCTACCCCTACCTCTTCTGAAACCATCCATGGCCAACCTCTCACACCTCCGCACTGGGGCATCTGTGTCTTTCCTCTTCACATGCCCAAACCATCTCAGTTGCATTTCCCACATCTTGTCTTCCACCGAGGCCACTTCTACCTTGTCCCGAATAGCCTCGTTTCTAATCTTGTCGCTCCTGGTATGCCCATACATTCATCTCAACATTCTAATCTCGGCAACTTTCATCTTTTGAATGTGAAAGACCTTAACTGGCCAACACTCCGCCCCATATAACATACAATACCACATCAATAGCAAATCATTTTCATCCCATTCTTAATCAGTGGTGTAGGTTTCGGAAAGGATGTTCATATTTATATATACATTCAAAATAACAATTTTCGAAGATCGATTTTTAAAAAATGACCTCTTTTATTCAATAAAAAATAAACTTGAAGAATATATATAAAGATAAATTAAACAGTATTAAACCAACCAGCAGCAATACTCCAGTTATAAAAATGCATACCATTAAGCGCTATTAAACATCAAACATGACACTAAATTTTTTGAAACCAATAGAAAAAATAATAAGATTCGCTTATTTACAAAATTAAATGAGGGAAAAAAGAGTTAGAGCCCGTTTGGATGGGCTTAAAAAAAGTAACTTTTATGTATGAAGTGCTTTTAGAAGTTTAAAGTGCTGAAAGTTATTTTTATAAATAAGCAGTTGAGTGTTTGGATAAAAGTGCTTAAATGAGGAAAATTATGTGAATTTTTGGGTTAAAAGAATAAAAATGGTAGTTTGGGAATTTAATTAAAATATAAGGGATATAAAAGTAATTTTCATGGTCAAAGAAAATGACTTTAAGCACTTAACAAAAAAAAAGTTAGGAATCCTAACTTTTCATTTTTGACTGACTTTAAGAACTTTCTGGCTTAAAGTTAGCATTAGACAAACACGTCCAAAAGCTGAAAAGAGGCTTTAAGTTGGTTTTTGCAAGATAGTCAAAACGCGTTTTGAACGCGTAGTCAAAAAAGGAACAAAACGCGTTTTGAACGCGTAATCAAAAAAGGAACAAAACGCGTTTTGAACGCGTAGTCAAAAAGGGAGGTTCAATACGCGAATTTTACGCGTTTCTAGTTTCCTATAAATAGAAGACCTCTTGCCCTCATTTATCCCATCCCAGAAAGAGAGAGTAAGAATACAAAGAGAGTTATACACCAAGATAAATATTGTAGTCTTGAGTGTCCTCTTTAGTAGTTGTTCCTTTTACAAGAGAGAAATGTTAATTGTTGTTTTCTCCTTGTAATTGAGAGCTGTGTACTCTATATTAAATAGTGAGATCCTTCTACCCCGTGGTTTTTCCCTTCTATCATTTAGAGGGTTTCCACGTAAAATTCTCGTGTCCAATTTATTTTCAATATTTTCATCATATAAAACTTTAGTTGTGGTGCTTTCTCCCCCCAACAGTGGTATCTGAATATTTTTGCGAACAATCGTGACAAACAGTACTATTCACGTGAACAGTATTATTTAGTTGTGGTGCTTCCTCCCCCCAACAGTGGTATCAGAGCCCTCGGTTATTCTGTCTGTTTTATGCGAAAGTACTATTTGTGAATAGTAAATTTGGTGAACAGTACTATTCACGTGAATAGTAAATTTCGATGACGGTACAGTTTGTCACGATTGTTCGCAAAAATATTCAGAAACGATCTAGAAGGGTGTGAAACAAATAACAATGTCGAGTACAACAAAGTTTGATGTTGAAAAATTCAATGGGACTAATTTCTCATTGTGGAAAATGAAAATAAAAGCGATACTGAGAAAAGACAATTGCTTAGCTGCAATTGAAGGCAGGCCCACAGACTTTGTTGATGACAACAAGTGGAACGACATAGACAGCAACGCAGTTGCTGATCTACATTTGGCACTAGCTGATCAAGTATTGTCTAGTGTAGCGGAAAAGCGGACGGCGAAGGAAATATGGGATACTCTTACGGGGTTGTATGAGGCCAAGTCTTTGCATAATAAAATCTTCTTAAAAAGAAGATTGTATACTCTTCGAATGGCAGAATCCATGTCAGTTACTGAACACATCAATACTTTGAATACTCTGTTTTCGCAACTTACAACAATGGGTTGCAAAATAGAGGGGACTGAACGTGCGGAGCTTCTACTTCAAAGTCTGCCTGACGAACAATATAGACAGTCTAGTTTTCGATGAAATTGCAGCCGCTGTCTTGGAAGAAGAAAATAGGCGCAAAAATAAGGAAGACAGACAAGCAAGTTCGCAGCAAGCTGAAGCTTTGATGATGGTGAGAGGAAGACCAACGGAACGTGGCCCCAGTGGGAGTCACAATCATGGCAGATCTCAATCAAGAAGTAAGAAGAATATCAAGTGCTACAATTGTGGCAAGAAAGGCCACTTCAAAAAAGATTGTCGGTTCAAGAAGAAGAGTGAAAACCCTGAGCCATCAAATGCTCAAGGGAATGTTGCATGTACCTCAGATGATGGCGATATTTTATGTAGTGAGGCAATATCAAATAATAAAGGCAGAAAACGTTTCACTGATGTCTGGATCATGGACACAGGAGCAACATGGCACATGACTTCCAGGAGAGAATGGTTCCATCAATATAATCCTATCTCAGGAGGGTCTGTGTTCATGGGAAACGATCATGCTTTGGATGTTATTGGTATTGGGTCCATCAAAATAAAGATGTATGATGGCACGGTTCGCACCATCCAGGAGGTACGACATGTAAAAGACTTGAAGAAGAATCTATTGTCTTTAGGACAACTAGATGATAATGGATGTTCATATAAGACTCATGGTGGAGTCATGAGAAAATCCAAAGGAGCGCTTGTAGTGATGAAAGCAGAAAAACTTGTTGCAAATCTATATGTGCTTAAAGATGAAACACACCAAGAAGGAGAAGCATCAACCGTGTCAGCAAGTTCATTTGAAGAATCAACGATGATATGACATCGTAAACTTGGCCATATGTCGGAATGAGGTTTGAAGATTCTTGCTGAGCAAAAACTTCTTCCAGGGCTCAAAAAGGTTTTACTACCCTTTTGTGAGCATTGTGTTACCAGTAAGCAAAATAGACTGAAGTTTAGCAGTTCCTCTGCTAAAAACAAGGAAATACTAGATCTGGTTCACTCTGATGTCTGGCAAGCACCGGTGGAGTCTCTAGGAGGAGCGAAATATTTCGTGTCATTCATCGATAATTACTCCAGGAGAAGTTGGGTGTATCCAATCAAGAGGAAGGCAGATGTTTTTCCAGTTTTCAAAGAGTTCAAAGCGCGGGTGGAACTTGAATCTGAGAAAAAGATCAAGTGTTTGAGGACAGATAATGGAGGAGAATACACTGGTGATGAATTTAATAACTTCTGTAAACAAGAAGGTATTAAACGGCAGTTCACGGTGGCATATACTCCACAACAAAATGGAGTAGCAGAGCGAATGAACAGAACCTTGTTGGAACGGACAAGAGCTATGTTGGCAACTACAGGGTTGGAAAAACCATTCTGGGCAGAAGCAGTCAAAACCGCCTGTTATGTGATCAATCGGTCACCATCAACCGCAATTGATCTGAAAACGCCAATGGAGATGTGGACAGGAAAACCAGCTGATTATTCTCGCTTACATATATTCGGATGTCCTGCTTATGTTATGTACAACACCCAAGAAAAATTGAAGTTGGATCCAAAATCCAGGGAATGCATTTTCTTAGGGTATGCTGATGGAGTCAAGGGGTATCGCTTGTGGGATCCCACAGCCCGCAAGGTGGTAATCAGCAGGGATGTTGTATTTGTTGAAAACAAGATACAAGCAAAAGAAGGTAGCACTTCAAAAGAAAAATCAGAGACTACTACAATTGAAGTTGAAGAAATAGAAGAAGTTCCAGTTTCTTCTGAAGCAGCACCAGAGCACGAAGAACAAGAGCAAGCTGAGATCGAAACTCCAGAAGTTCGACGGTCAACTAGGGAGAGAAGAGAACCAGCTTGGCACTCAGATTATTCTATGGAGAGTAATATTGCATACTGTCTATTAACAGAAGATGGAGAGCCTTCAACCTTTCAAGAAGCTATGAAAGGCCAAGAATCATCTTTGTGGATGGCAGCAATGCAAGAAGAAATTGAAGCTCTTCATAAAAATAAAACATGGGATCTTGTTCAATTACCACAAGGAAGGAAGGCCATTGGAAATAAATGGGTCTACAAGATCAAACGCAATGGTAATGATCAAGTGGAGAAGTATCGTGCAAGATTGGTGGTGAAAGGATTCGCTCAGAAAGAAGGTATAGACTTCAATGAGATATTTTCTCCAGTGGTTCGACTCACAACAATTCGAGTGGTCCTGGCGATGTGTGCTACATTTGACTTGTACTTGGAGCAGTTAGATGTCAAAACTGCATTTCTTCATGGAGAACTTGAAGAAGAAATTTATATGCTCCAACCAGAAGGTTTTGAAGAACAGGGAAAAGAGAACTTGGTTTGCAGGTTGAACAAATCTCTATACGGTCTCAAACAGGCGCCGAGATGTTGGTATAAGAGATTTGATTCCTTCATTATAAGCCTTGGATACAACAGACATAGTTCAGATCCTTGTGTTTATTACAAGAGATTTGGTGATGAAGATTTTGTTATTTTGCTGTTGTATGTTGACGACATGTTGGTAGCAGGCCCCAACAAAGATCGTCTCACAAATTTAAAGGCACAATTTGCTAGGGAGTTTGAAATGAAGGACTTGGGACCAGCAAACAAGATTCTAGGGATGCAAATTCACCGAGACAGAAATAATAGGAAGATTTGGCTTTCTCAAAAGAACTACTTGAAGAAAATCTTGAGACGCTTCAAGATGCAAGACTGTAAGTCAATTTCTACCCCACTTCCTATTAATTTCAAGTTATCCTCAAGTATGTGTCCTAGCAATGAAGCAGAGAGGATGGAGATGTCTCGAGTACCGTATGCATCAGCAGTGGGAAGTTTAATGTTCGCTATGGTATGTACAAGACCTGACATTGCACAAGCAGCGGGAGTGGTTAGTCGATACATGGCTAATCCTGGTAGAGAGCATTGGAATACTGTTAAGAGGATCCTGAGATACATCAAGGGTACCTCAGATGTTACAATGTGTTATGGAGGATCAGACTTTACTGTTAAAGGTTATGTTGATTCAGATTATGCAGGTGATCTTGATAAAAGCAAGTCCACCACAGGTTATGTGTTTACTCTTGCTGGAGGAGCTGTAAGCTGGGTTTCAAAACTGCAATCTATCGTGGCTACATCTACGACGGAAGCAGAATATGTAGCAGCTACACAAGCTAGCAAATAAGCAATATGGATGCAGATGTTACTGGAGGAGCTCGGGCACAAACAAGAGAAGATTGCTTTGTTTTGTGACAGTCAGAGCGCTTTGCATCTTGCAAAGAATCCGGCATTTCATTCAAGGACAAAGCACATACGAGTTCAGTATCACTTTGTTCGTGAGAAGGTGGAAGTAGGCAGTGTGGATATTCAGAAAATTCACACCAATGACAACCTGGCAGATATGTTTACGAAGTCGATCAACAGTAACAAGTTCATATGGTGTCGATCTTCTATTGGCCTAGCAGAAACGTAACATTGCAGTAATTGGGTAGAAAGGATGGTGTGAAGACTTAATTAATTCTCAATTAAATCTTCAAGTGGGAGAATGCAAGATAGTCAAAACGCGTTTTGAACGCGTAGTCAAAAAAGGAACAAAACGCGTTTTGAACGCGTAGTCAAAAAAGGAACAAAACGCGTTTTGAACGCGTAGTCAAAAAGGGAGGTTCAATATGCGGATTTTACGCGTTTTTAGTTTCCTATAAATAGAAGACCTCTTGCCCTCATTTATCCCATCCCAGAAAGAGAGAGTAAGAATACAAAGAGAGTTATACACCAAGATAAATATTGTAGTCTTGAGTGTCCTCTTTAGTAGTTGTTCCTTTTACAAGAGAGAAATGTTAATTGTTGTTTTCTCCTTGTAATTGAGAGTTGTGTACTCCATATTAAATAGTGAGATCCTTCTACCCCGTGGTTTTTCCCTTCTATCATTTAGAGGGTTTCCACGTAAAATTCTCGTGTCCAATTTATTTTCAATATTTTCATCATATCAAACTTTAGTTGTGGTGCTTCCTCCCCCCAACAGTTTTGACCAACTTAAAGCCAATCCAAACGGGCTCTTAAAGACAAATTGAAGGAAAAAACGGGGATATTCTTGCAGAAATTAAAAAGTAGGCCACTGGAATCAAACCCGAGAGAAATGAGTAGAAGGTATTTTTTAAGTCCCAAATTTAAAATTAGTGATATTGACATGGTCAAATGTAATTAAATGAAAAGTGGATCTGATTAGAGTAATTAAAAACTTTCAAATGTATATTAGAAATTTGAAATTTTAAAAAGTGTTTCCTCCTAGTTCAAATTTTGAAACTTTCCCTTTTTTCATTATCTTTCAATCTTACTTTTTTTTTCTTTCTCTCTCTTTGAAACTTTTCCCTTTTTCATTACCTTTCAATAATTGTTTGAGTTGCTACAACAACTGTTGAAATTGTTACAACACCTTATTCATAGTTGCTGTAATAACTTCGACAGTTGTTTTTTTTTTGATAGAAAATGAGAAGAAGATGGTGGTGTTGATGGCGATGGTGAGTGAGGAAGTGATGATTATTGTGGCAGTGATGATGAAGTAGGAGGTGATGATTATTACAGCGGTGGTGGCGACGGAGGATGAAAAGATGGTGGCGTCGATGGTGGTAGAGGAGGAGGAGAAAAATAAGATAGTGATGATAGTGGAAGAGGAAGAGAAGGAGGTGGTGATAGTAGCGAAGGAGAAGATGGTGACGACGATGGTAAAAAGGGTGGAAATGACGGTAATGGCAGAAGGGCTGGGGATGGCAGTGGCGGTATAGAAGGGGTGGGAAGGGGGAGGACCTTAGTATAAATAATAAAATTTAAAGATTTTAAAATTAATGTCATTAACGTTAATTTTAAAAGTGTTATCTTTACTCAATAATGAAAATTCGTGTTACTTTTTCTTAGCTTTTGAACTCTGTTTTCACCTTTAATCACTTTTCTCATCAAACCTGGACAACTGCTTTGCGGAGCATTAAGAGCAAAGATTTGACCGCTGCCTAGAGTATTCAAACTGGTAAATATAATCTATAAAGATAATTTTTTACCTATTTATTTGGTATAATTTTCGAATAAAGGATGTTCGCCTAGCCACTCTCGAGACACTGCGACTTTGCCCCTGCTCTAAATGCATCGTCATGAGCTCACACAATAGTAAATAAAGTGTATACACATACTAAGAGACTTATTTATGTCTAACAGCCATGACCTGCAGGAGATCAACTTCGTCCACACATCGTACCTGCGTGATAGACACAACCATTCGTTCGGCAGTTACCGAACTACTCATCACTATAAGGCCCATGTTATCCTTACCACTCTCACACACAACTTTGGCCATTCCATATCCAGCTGACAAAACAAATTGTGTGAAGGATTGAGGATTTCTGTATCACTCATCTTCTCCAATTCTCTGAAAGATATACCTCTGTTCGTCCTACATCGATTATTGTTGTATCCTACACTGGAAGAAGTATCGTCTAACAAGAATAATTAATCATTGGAAGAGAAATCCCTTCACCGCAATTGCAACTCTCAAATGGGTAAGCCTCTCACCTATGTCCCTCATGCTATGTGTGGTGATACAATTGTTGCTCAAGTTGAAAAAGAAGATATACGTGAACAAAAGGATTATTGAAGTACATATCTAATTGGATATCTTTTGGGTGACACTCCGTATGTGAAATATATGGAGAATTATGTGGTGAATGTTAGGATTTAGTAGCCAAACTCAGAATCTTGGAAAGTGATTAAACGTGACAAAAAAATTTTAAAATTAAGAAAAATCGACTAAGTCTTAATCATTGAGCAGATGTGACAATTTTAAGATTAGTATTAATGATACTAATTTTAAAACTCTCAAATTTTATTATTTATACAAAGACCCTATTTTTTCATACCCACCACATCCCCTCTCCCTCCCATTCTGCGGTCACTGATATTTCTATCCCTTCTACCGTTGTCTCACCGCCGTCACCACCACCTTCTCCACCATTACTACCACCACCATATTTTTCTCCTCTTCTAACGCTACCACCACCTCTTCGTCTTGCTCCTCCTTCTTCCCTATTGCCACAATAGCCATCACCTCTTCTTCCACCGTCACTATCAACATCACCGGCCTTCTCCTCTCCCACAATTACTATCTCCTTCACCAATTTCTCCTCCACCTCATTTTCTGTCAAAAAATTAAATAATTGTCAAAGTTGCTACAATAACTATGCAGAAATTGTTATAATAATTCAACAATTGTTGCAACAACTCAAACAATTAGTGAAGTTGTTGCAACAATTCTGGCAAATGTTAAAGTTGTTGTAGCAACTGCAATAATTATTGCAACAACTATCATAGTTGCTTGATTTTCTGCAGAATTTCTTGCAATGACTTAAATATTTTTTTATTTTTTAAAAAATTCTCAAAATAAAAAAAAAAATGGTTCGTAAAAAAAAAAAAGAATAACGCAATAAAAAGAATGAACGATTGCAGGAACGAAGACGGTGACAATAATGACGATGATTAAAAAAAAAAGATAGAGGAAGGGAGAAAGAAAGAAGAAGAAGATGAAGGGAGGGAGGGAGAGAGAAATCTGAAAATAAAGAAAAAGGAAGTAAAATTGAAAGATGATAAAAAAAGGAGAAAATTTTTAAAATTTAAAATAAGAGGAAATATTTTTTAAAATTTAAAAATGCTAATACACGCCCAAAAAATTTAATCACTCTAATCAGGTACATATTCCATTTAATCACATTTAATCAAGTTAATGTCACTTTTTTTAATTGAGTTTTTTTTTATCACCCGTCACTTAATTTTTTCCAGAATCTTGTACCATGAAGCTAAGTTTTTTTTTTTCTTTAATTTTTTTTATCTCGAACAATTGGTCTGTAGACAATGCTAGAGTTCTAGGTGAGAGTAATATACCCCATCTCCTTCTCAGAAGTATTGAGATCCATACCTCTATTAGAGTGCTTCACCAAGATATTGGTTATGACTGAAAGCCTAACTATTGTGCTTATTGTTAGGTCTAGTATAGAGTAAATGGGAAATGGGAACACGTATTTTGGCGAAAGACATTTTTTCTTTGTTTATAATGGAAAAAGAAGTTCAAGTGTCTAAACAATGAAATAATTTTACTTGTAATTAAAAAAGTTGAAAAAGGGGACCTCCTCATATCATCGTTGCCCGTTAAGTTTTGGCTTTGAAAAATGATCGATTCAAAGATTATATTTGGACAAAAAAATTCTTTAATCATTTAATTATTTAATTATTGATTAAATTGGCCAAATATCCAACCCAAATTGGATCTTCGCGCGACCCGATTTGATTTATTTTTTTTTGGATTTTATTTAAAATTTCAGCCCATTTTCCTTTAAGTGATTGTTATGAAAGGTTGCAAACTTTCAGAAACAGTACTTTCAAGGTTATAAATTCGTTTGATTCCTTAGATATTTTTCTTATGAATTTCTGAACTTCAAAGTCTTCTTCTTTTCCATGAATAAATTATCATGTTCTTTAATATCGTTGAGTGATTCGCTGACAATGTAATTTTAAGTATTGACACATTCTATTAACCTCGAATTCTCGAGGGAAATAATTTTCTTAAGAAAATACTATGCATTTTTCAAATTTTCTGTTCTCAGTATTTTAAAAATGCAAATTAATTAACACTGATTATGCTAAATTTGGGCATGAGCCATTATTAAGAAGAAAGACCGGAAGAAGCGATTTGAGTATCAGGAACAACTTAAGAAGAACAGGAGAACTACGAGAAGGAAGAAAGTGGTGTAAAAATTGCTTGAGAAGGACCAAGGAGAAACCCTCTTTCTTTTTTTTTTGTTCTCTTACTCAATTTTGAGAGTCCACATTGAAGCCCCGACTAAATTCGGATCATGCATTGTGTAGTCTATTCGGAGGTGAACACTCTCAGTAGGATATTCTCCATATCCAAAGTTCAAATTCGAGACTTTTATTATTCATCAGGCTCATGCCCAAATTTACCAAAGGTGAACACTCTCAGTGTGATAAATTTGAGCATGAGCATGAGCCTGATGAATATCCAATAGGCATTTAACCATAGAAATCAAATATTTTTCACTTTATTTAAAAAATTTGATGTTGAAGTTGTGTTTGGTTGTAAATTTCTCAAAGAATTGTTGATTGTTTGAATGTACTTTTTCTTCATGAAATATGAATTATACACCAATTTCTAAAAACTAACAAAACCACCAAATTTGATTACTTTAACTTGAAACATACAATCAAATCTGCTCTAAAAAAGTAATATCTCATAATGAATAGTCACATAGTATCATAAACAAAAAATGTTTCACTAATTCAAATGTCATGATTAAATTACTAACTTTCTCAGGTTATAATACATTATCATTATCCATTCTGGAAAAGTTATATGCAGTTTAGATCCTTTGATGGCTACATATAGCAGAATAATGTACTCGATAATGTAACACTTAACATGATTAAACTGAAAACCAGTTTAAGTATGTTAAGCTAACACCAAACAATATATGAAATTCTACACTTTTTAAAATTCCTTGAAAAGTGATCACTTGTCGTGCTTGAAACTCTTGCTTTATGATTAGTCCGTGAGATATGAATTTTATTATTGCATTTATTTATTTATTTTCAAATTTTACCCTATTTTTTTTTAATTTTTATACTTAAATGATTGAGCACTCCTGTTACCTCTTGGACTATAACTTCCTTTAGATTTAAGAAAATCCTCGATTGATTATATGGTAAAAGATTTGAAATACCTTGTGAAAAGACACATAAGAGATGAGAGAAGTCTAAAAATGAATCCACCGAACACAATGAGTTCATGATAGTTCAGAGATTCTATAAATATCTATTAGTTTATGTATGAAACTCACAAAACAATAATAATTTGGGAGAATTTAAAACTATTCACTCAACAAAATTTCCACGCGAGTACTGCCACTTGAAACTCTTTGGAGGAGCTTTTGAACCGTGATTTTTACATAGTATGTCATATTCATCCGGGGAATATTTTACCATGAGTTTATGGTAATTAAAGGGTGTTTATGTAAATATCCAATAATTTAGATATGAAATTCGCAAAATAGTGACAAAAGAGTGAGCTTACTATGTTTGGCAATACATATGTAAATATATACAAGTCTGTCAAAGAGAACAGACATAAAACTTACAAAAATTACAACAATGAAGTAGCATTACGCTACATGGAAGTACGGTTTATGTATGTCTATGCTACAAAGCTACTCTTCCTTTTGCCACCAAAGGTTAACAACTCAAAAGGATAATACTTGCTGCTAGCAAACTGGACACTGATTGGCGTCCATTCAAAATGACAAGGTTTTATTATGTTTCATATACACAAGTTTACACATTTTACTGGATCATTAACTCATGAAGCAATACATTCTTAAAGTTGTCAAATTGCAAGAGATCTCACCTCATCCACTTTCCAGAGGTCTTCTTCATACTTGTACCACCTCATCAGCCCTTCATCATTTCGAGTGCGCTGACACATGATGCATGAATCACTCATGCAGGTTAGGAATTTGTGTGACCTAGATGCTTTTTCGAGAATTGATTCATCAAGCTCGTCCAAGATAGTAAACAAGGCACTTTTAGATAACATCGCACACCTCACACTCAACACTTCCAAGTTTGGAAGAAATGATACCAGTGTAGATGCAAAGAGCATATCACAGCGCCACATAATCTTGAGCTCAGCGAAATTTTTGTAACTCCTTCCAATTTCCTCCAGGACATACGAAGGATTTGCTATACTAGGCATTGTCAGTGATTCAAGATATTCCCACATACGAATAGCCCTGCATATTCCTATCTTCTTTATTCTGTTCCATGAAGGCATAACAAGACGTTTTAGACATGGACGCCTGAAAAAGAGGAGATTTAATTAGCTGTCTTCTTCGTTTTCACAGTAAACTTTGCTTCACCTGAATTAGAATAATGGAAAATCATAGGGCATCTGAGATGTCAGATGCCTGAACTCTGGAATGATGCTTGCTGTCGGTTGCTTGATATAAGTTATAGTACTACAGAAAGATGAAGGTTTGTTGGGGGAATACCTCTCGGCAGTATAAGTCAACTGATCATCGCTGACATACAAATTGTAATGGAAGATTAATGTTAGTATGTTTCCACAACTGAGGTTCAAACAAATCTTCAGGAGGCTGGTCAATGTTTTATCAGACTGACAGTCCACATATACGTACGGCTCTAACGAGATTTTGATGAAATTTGATTTTAATATCGACAAGTCCAGCGTCATCCAGAGAAATTGATCAGAACAAGCCAATCGCCACACACTACAAACATGAGCAAGTCCAGCAGTCAACTCAAAAAGGTCAAAAGACTGGAGTATCTTCACCAAGATATCAATATAAAGGTCCTCCCATCTCCTTACAGAAGAATCTCCTTCTTCCATCACAAGATCATTAATCTCCTAAGTGTGGGGCATAAAAGCTCCTGTAGAAACAAGATCTTCAATGTTTTATCAGACTGACAGTCCACCTCTCACCTCATCCATTTTCCAGAATTCTTCATACTTATACAGTTATACCACCTCATCAGCCCTTCATCATTTCGAGTGCGCTGCCATGTGATGTATGAGTCATTCATGAAGGTTAGGAATTTGTGTAACCTAGACGCTTCTTCGAGAATTGATTTATCAAGCTTGGTCAGAATTTTCATTGGTGTGGGTGGAGGGTCTTCAGTAATTATGCAATGAGATATGTTGAGCACTTTCAACTTTTTTAACCCCTCCAAGATAATAACCAGAGCAGGTTTACACAACACCGTGCACCTCACACTCAACACTTCCAAGTTTGGAAGAAATGATACCAGTGTAGATGCAAACAGCATTTCACAGGGCCCCATAATCTTGAGCTCAGAAAACTTTTTGCAATTCCTTGCAATTTTCTTGATGACATCTGCAGGTTTTTCTATACTAGGCATTGTCAGTGATTCAAGATCTTTCCATATACCAATAGCACTGCGTATAGTTGGCTTTTCTAGTTTATCCCAAGCAGGCATAACAAGGCGTTTAAGCAGTGGACACCTGAAAAAGAGGAAATTTAATTAGCTGTCATATTCATTTTCACAGTAATTTTTGCTTCTCCTGAATTAGTAGGAGTTTGGCCATACATTCATTTTATTTGGAATTTATGGAGTTGGAAGTTGAAGATGGAGTCGTGTTTAGTTATACTTTTTGCAAAGAATATTTGGAATATTATTCATGCTTGAATATGCTTCTCAAATTTGAGATACAGCATCACAAGTGAAACATGAGTTGGAAAACAGGTTATAAGTTGTTTCAAATTTGAAATATAGCTTCAAGTTGGATTTGAAATTTTCATGGCCAAAAGCTGATTTTCAAATAGTGTGTAAAATTACTTGGGAAACAAGTGAATATATTTTTGATGAAGTTTGATTTTAGTACCGACAAGTCCAGCGTCTTCCAGAGAAGTTGATGAGAACAAGCCAATCGCCACGCACTACAAACATGAGCAAGTCGAGCAGACAATTCAAAAAGGTCAGAAGAGTGGAGTATCTTCATCAAGATATCATTATCAAGGTCCTCCCATCTCCTTCGTCACAAAAACTTTAATCTCCTAAACTCCTGTAGAAACAAGAAAGGTTATCAGTTCTCTAGATCCATGAAGAATATTTGAATTCCTAACGTCAAATTAATGTTGCTCACTGCCATTTGGATTCTTGTGAATATACTCAGACCATGAGGCAGAAAAGTTAAGCCCTGCAATACAAAGAAACACAGAAGAGTGTACAAATACGTTTGAGGAGTACTGGGACCCCCAAAAGTGAAGAAACTAGGAAAATCTAACTTGGAACTTAAGTTGGTCATAGAAAACGTCAGAGAACTAAGTTCTTCCTGCCATAGCTGTCGGAAGTATCACAATTTGGATAAAAATAGTCATTACCAAAAGCAAAATGATACAAAAAGGAGGATGTAACACTGATTTGCACATAAGATTCCCTAAAGAGGAAAATTCAGTGTCCTTAGCATTAGGATGGAAAAGCTGAAGACTTGTTATATATTTTGAAGAAGAAGACAAGTACACAGAGAACTGGGGAATGGGACAAGTGCCTGCTGAAAAAGATGCATATAGTTTCCAGGAATCAAATAGAAGGGAATGCAAGAACTTAATACTCATTCCTTTTATTTTACGTGAATGGGAATGAAAATAAATTATCTAACTTGATTGGTGTATTTTAGCAAAGAGTAGTTAAAAGATACTAAAGTAGTAATAGTTATAAGGTTACGTGAAAGGAAAAAAAACACCATGTCAATGTTTGACTACCATTCGTTAAATGAATTCCTAAAACTTGTCAAAGATATATAAACAATACTAGTAAGGGTACAACAATAACTATGCCTTAATCTCAAACTAGATGGGAATGGTCTGTTACTAATGACAAACATCTTATCAGTATTAAAACATTTTGTAGAAGTATGCACAGAAAACTTCTTCGGTTGATTTCATCTCATGTATTTGTTACTGCAATCATTACATGCTGTCTTATCTTCCAAGACATAACATCTGTTTTACAATAGATCAAAGATAAGTTATCTAATACACATTTTGACTGTGTCAAGCTCCTTTGGTAATTTAAGAGCCATATAAACAACTTTCTGTTGCTGCCAGAGACGGTTCTGTTGTTATCACTGTTTTGGACACTTTTGATCATTCGAATAATGGGACAGGAAAAGCATAACTTTCTCAGGTTGTCTCGCACCATCACCAAAGCAAGATAATAGTTGCAAAATATTATTTCCTATTTAGATTTAGCAACATCGAAGCGATTAGTTCATTCCACGAGTTAATATCAACAAAAAGTAATATTGTACCTGACGAAGTTGCAGAAAACATATTTGGTATATAATTAGACAGCAGATACCAAGTTGAAGTTGATAAAAAATAACTAAAGGATTTGGTGCTTTTGAATAGATAAATTAGTACCATCAACTACCAAAAACCTCTGGGTATTTTTAGTGAATTGGAAATTAACATAGATATCTAGACCAACAACTAACCAACTCAATGGTCTAATAACTTGCTTACTCAGAACTGAAATAAGGCACATATTAATTTAAAACAGTAGGTCAATGGAATACAACGGGATGTACCGTCAGTGACATGTTGGTAGAGAGAACAAAAAATATATGAAACCTATACATTTGCAGTAGTTTTTTTTGTCCTTGTTAATCAATTCAATCACCACTAATTCATTACTAATGCTTCGTGTCGTCAAACAACTGTTATAGGCTAATATGGTGGAGCGCATTGTAACTTCCTCCTTACCTTTGAGAATTAAAAGGTTACACGAAACACAAAGAACCACTGACCAATCAACAAATAATTTCTGAAAGATTGAAGAACAAAAGAAAGCAAAGCATAGAGACTGAAGTACTACTACTATTCTCAGCCAAAAAAGAATAAAAAAAGAAGTACTCACTACTTTTGGAGAATCCAACACGCACCCCTTTACATTTTTGAAGAGTCCTAGCAACATAGCTCACTACTATAGCTGAATTTGTGCAGCACACGTGGTTTGCTCAAATTACTCATAGCGCACGTGTCCTTCTGAAAAGACTCAAAGAATTAACCATTAGCAGCGATTCTATTTCCTCCTTTTATAGAAATCCATCTTTCCTTAAACCATTCTTACACTTAAATTCCAAACATCACAAAAACGCAAAGACACATTTGAGAAGACATTGAGGGATTATGACACCTAAATTTCAAAAGAACGCCCTATGTATGTCTCAAATGAACTCAAAATTGAAGACCCGCGACCTATAAAGAGGTTAAGAAGTAAGAATTAATATTATTATGTTGCAGTAATGAACCCCAACTAAGTATCTGTTGTAAGATTACAAGTACATAAAGTAACAACCATAAGATGCCTGCTGCAAGAATATAAACTGAGGGACGAAACAACCCGAAAAGTGTTACTGTGTGCTTCATGTACAAAATGTAACTTAAAGTAGAAACACGATAACTTGAACATTAAACAGGTGGAAACAAATTTCTGTATTTGGCTATAAGTTGAAGGATAAATCAATTACTTAGTAAAATTACTCTCGCCATTCAACAACAATAAAACAACTCTTTTCAACATAAACTTATTTTACTTTCCTCTCCCAGCTAAGAAAGAGCTTAAGTTTATTAATGGCAGAGTCAACCATTAGCTCTTTAAAAAAAAATGTAGAAGGGACATACATGTTCATACCACAACCAGATCATCGTATAATTATAAACTCCGAACAGAAAATAAAAAATCATAAGTGCAGTTATAGAAGAAGAAAAAAAGAGCGAACATGCACCAAAAAATAGGACATAAAAAAACCATAGCCATAGATAAAGAGAAACAAAAGAGGAAGCTTAATCTCACAACAACTCATTTAGACTATTCCACAATGAGCCCATTGAATGGAACTGGGTGAACACCTTAAGAGGAAGAGTAAATGGCACCAACAACCCAACGACAGTTGTTCCTCTTCAAAAGGCATTAAACCTGCAGAAACCAAAGAAAACCATCAAGATATATAAAATAAGACAGTCAAGAGAATGGAGCTCGATGTCGCAGTTATTTAAATGATTGTACAAACGAAGAAGTGGAAATTTGATCACCACCTATTGTTCAAAACAATTGTAATCTTACAGTAGTCAACAAAGAGAAGATCCTTTGTAGAAGCATCCATCAAATTCATGACTATCGATTCTAAAAATGGTAGCAGTGATAAAATTGTTCTAGTTGTTTCAGGAAGTGAAAATTCAAGATCATTACCTCTCTATATGAACCACCCATAGCTCTGTCAAGCAACTTTGTTGTAGTCTTCACCCGTTATTCCCCTCGAACCCCAAATAAATCTATCTGCATTTTCGAGATCAACTGAATTCTTAAAACCTAATTTTAAAATTTCTTTTGAATTCTAAAAATCCCGAGTTCAAAGTATAGGTTAAAATATCATAATCTTTAATTACTACTTATGTATATAAATGGCAAAAGTTTGTACGAACACAAAATTTGCTTACATGCAACAATTGAGGAATGCTAATTAGCTTTAGCTTTCAAATACTAACTTAGTAGGCAAATGTGTATACAACTGCACAATCTACAAGCAGAAGAGGAGAGAGTGAAGAATAGAGCATTCAACAACACATGGATTCAACAATGAAGCAGCGAAGAATGAATTGAGAAACTTACACAAAAATTGAGGATTTGAGCCTCCAATTTATATAGGATTTATTATCATGACCCTCAATTGATGAGTATTGACTTCTTCTATAGAATGGAGTGAATACCAATATCATTCTCACATTTAAGGTATAATCTTTGGCAAATTTTATTGAACCAATTTGAATTTTTGTCGAGACGTAAATGTAGCATTCACTGCTCAATCCAAGTAGAAGTACAACCAAAGCCGTGAGGGATTTGGAAACATATAAAGGAACTATATCTCTTACTGAGTGTGACACCTGGCGCCAGACACAATGTTTGATGCAAAAATTAATGGGAATATTGGGTTTTACCAGCAGGAGCAACAACATGAAGCTAAACTTAAAATTAGCAATAGAAAAAGCTATGAAGATAAAAAGAAAAGAACATATCACTATAAAAACTCCCAAAAAGGGCAAAGATCAGAGATAATAGTGTAATTTGTTTTCTTGCCAAAATTGTGTTTGAATATCTAAAATTGCACACGAAACAGCTAAATGTTATTTGATTAACCAAATTGATTTGTTAAGCCAGAATCTTAAGCTAAGTTCAGTAATGATCAGTTGTAATAGTAAGTACAGTACTTAGAGAAACTTACAGAGTTGGGGCTGGGGGAAAATGGGAAATCCAGAACAAATGAGCAGCGGCAAAAAAATCAAGCCAAAGCTTGATCAACACTTTCAAGCTATATACATTTTATTTCTATTTTCAAACATGCATGAGCAAATTACCCTTACAGTTGATGATACGCAAACCTAAGAATCCAAAGAAGAATAAAAATAGCTACCATTATAGGTCCTTTTTCAAGAGTTGGACGCATTAGGAGAAAAAAATGGGGAAGAAAAACTTACTGCAACCAAAGAATACAGCAATACTGAAGACAAATTTAAGGCGAAGCAGAGATTACAAACGATTATGAGTATCTGGCAAAGAGGAGCGAAGAGCAAAGATCGAGTGATAGAATAGATCTGGAGCATATGGTAGATTCTAGAGACTATCGATGTAAACAATGAAGAAGCAAAAAGTGGATACACATAGCACACGAAAAGTTCATTTACAGATTTACCCTTTACAACAGAAGCTGAAAAACACAAGTAATTTTAGATTAAAAATAGCACCTAAAAGCACAAAAATAGGCATGGGACTTGAGTCCCACATCGGTACTGAAATGTGTTGATGTAGGGCTTACATAACCTTGGGCTCTCCCAATTCAATAGCTAGCTTTTGGAGTGTGATTCTCTTTGAATTATACAAAGGGTATGGTACCCATCCACTATCCTTCGTACTCATGTGCCATGAATGGTGATGCAGGTATTGCCGTGTTCGCCCACATGGCCGTGGAGGACGAGAGCTTGGTGGTTTGTTATGGTTCATTGCAAGGTATGAGACTTATTAATAATTGTTATAAATTGAATGATATTATTTTATAATAGTATAGATTATAGTTTGCTTATCGCAAAATTTTATGGAATCCCCCCTCCCCCCCCCTCCTTTTCTGTGTGTGTACGGGGGGAAGGGGAAGGTCCACCTCTACTAAAGCTATCTCTTACTCAACTTTGCCACTGATGTCTATCAGTGTTATCAAAGGCGAAAAGCGCAAAAAATCTCTAAGGTCGATTGGGGCTTTAAGAGCAGAGCACAAATAAAGTGTGGCCTTTAATGAAAAAAGGTGCAAAGGGAGAAATAGATACAAATATATATGTTTAGTCCAACACCAATCATTATAAACATGAATGACAAATATATGACTAAGAAATTGAAAAAAAAGTATGATAAAGTGAAATATCAATTGTTTAGTGTCACTTCTTGAAAAGTATGATAAAGTGAAATATCAATTGTTTAGTGTCACTTCTTCAAAAGAGGCTCATTGGCAAGGAAAAGTTACCCTTAGAACCTTGATGATTACACTGAAGCGCACATAAAGCGAGGCGAAGCGCTCAACACGTTTTGAGACTCGCTTCAGGGCTTAAGCGCGCCTTTGACAACACTGATGTCTATGATTTCTCATTAAAGGTAAGATCATGAATATCTTACCTTATACAATATATCCCTCCAACCCAATATCCATATATTTTTCAATTGCCTTCTAAATAAAGTGAGGAAATTTAATTATGAAATTTTGTTAGTCTGTGCTCCTAACTTCCTTTTCATAAATTTGTAAGCTCAAATGTACTACTCTTTTACATCTCCTGGATGCTTTGAGTGAAACTTTTTACTTCATCAAAATAAATATTAAAAAATCTTTCTGATCAATCTCTCAAACTACTAATCATGTCGCTAGTGTTTGTAGGTTAGATGCCCCCAAACACAATTTTCTCTTTGTAAAAAGAAAAGGCGGAATAAACAAAGCACCATTTGCATTTAACATATGCAGGTTAAAAAAAGATGTTAAAAGCTGTAATAATTTTTCAAAAGACTCGTTTCGAGTACAACGAGAAATGAATTGTCACGATAACAAAATGATAAATCACAAGTAAATTAAAACCAATCTCAACAAAGATTTAAACTTTAAGAACAAAAAAATCTGCATTTGATCATACCAAACTAATAATTGAAATGTTGAAAACCAAGAAACAAAATTCAGACATGCATAAATACAAACATGTATGGGTAAAACTCAATTATTTCTGCGTAATCCCATCAAGTGACAAAAAGGGGGGGGGGGGGGGGGGAAGTTCCACAATTGTAAACTGAATTCTTTTAGTATCCACAACAACTTTTCTAATCAAGATCCAACTCAAATAAAAAATTAAATCGGAAAAAACCCTTAAAGAAAGAGAGAGAGATTTAGGACATGCCTTTAGAACATAGGTAAGCTATTGTGAATGGCATACAGAAGGTTGGACTACTTTGTTAATGGCATACAAAGGTTGGACTACTTCAAATCCCAAAACGTACCTTCACTTTGTGTCCCTTCAATATGTTGGACTACCGCCTCTTTTGACAAGATAACATATAAATGCTTGGAAACTTATCTTTTAACAAAGTACCTCCACTCCATAAATCTCCCTAAAAACAACTCTACTCCCATCCCCTAACCTGAAAGAGAGATTATCATAAATATCTACCCAACACCCTTCAGGATATTCCTCCTCACACCACACCCGAAAGGCAACGTGATATCATTAGTTCTCCAACCCACTTTCATTACCCCATATTTATCTACTATCACCTCTCTCCATAACGATTAAACCTCCATGCCGAATCTCCACAACCATTTCCCCAACAAAGCTTTGTTGAAGACCTTCAAATCTTTAACCCCCAGGCAACCCCAACTTTTAGGAGTTGTCACTGTCTCCCAATGGACCAAGATACTTCCTTGCTCCGTGCGCTAAATCCCAAAGGAAGTTCTTTTGAAGCCTTGCCAATTTTTCCATAACACTGATAGGTACATGAAACAAAAACATAAAATTAGTGGGGGTGCTCGATAAAGTGTGTATCCCGCCTTTGGAGAAATATTTTTTCCTGCCAACCTGCAAGCCTCTTCATGACACTCTAAAGCACCAGATTCCATAAGAAAGGTCCTAATTTGAGGCTCCCAAAGGTAATCCCAAATAAATAGTAGGGAGAGCCTATACCCGACAATGCAAAACTTGAGCGAGCGAACTCTATTTTTTTGAGATTAATTCCAAGTCCCGACACCACTGAAACCAAGTCAACAAAATTGAGTAACGCACATAGGATATGCAAAAGTCGATCCACTTTCTCCATATTTCTCAAAAATCCATCTTCATCGTGATGAAGTCAAGGAACTTTAGGTTAACATGGTCATAAGCCTTTTCAAGTTCGAGTTTGTGCAACACTCCCAATAAACCATGCTTTATTCTCGAATCTTTCACTCAATTTGCCACCAAAGCTGCATCTGAAATTTATCTACCTCCACAAAAGCATTTTGTGATGAAATCGTCTCATTCAAAACTTTCTCAAGTCTGTTAGGAAGCACCTTAGATAAAATCTTGTAGATGCTTCCCACTAGACTAATAGGTCTATAATCCCCAATACTCCCAGTCCCCTCCCATTTAGGGATAATGACAATGAAAGAAGCGTTTAACTCCTCTCAAGAAGTAGACACTAAGAATTTGTCTAATCTAGATTTGGAAGATGAATCATCCAATCTAGACCAAGTGAAATTAGCTTATGTCAAAGGTAAATCAATAAGAAAATGGTTATCAATAAATGTCGAGAGCTCTTCCATGGCACTAGAAATCAGCTGACTACCCCTTTTCTTCTCCGGGAATCTTATAATATCCCTTCTCCCCAAACCTTCCCCTAATTCCTCCCAAAAAATCTCTTTAGCTCCCTTCCCCACCACAATGGATTTCTTCACGAAGTGGTGGGAGTTCATAAAACCAGATATTTTGGGGGCAATCAATCACTTCCACTAACACTGCTATATGGTGAGATCTTGTAATGCTACTTTCACCTCCTTGATCCCTAAGAAGATTGGGGCTATGGAAATGAGAGGATTTACACGTATAAGTCACATTGGCAGTGTCAATAAAATAAACTTTTAGCAGAAAGGTTGAAGAAGGTAATTGAGAAATTGGTTTCCAGTCACCAAATGCATTTATCAAGGGATGACAGATACTGATGCATCCTTAATTGCTAATGATGTCATGGATTGGAGGATTAAATCAGGAGTCCCTGGAATCATGTGCAAGCTTGATTAAGAAAAGGCTTTTGACAAGTTAAATCGATCTTAACTGATCTCTATTTTGAAGAAAATGGGCTTTGGCGCCAAATGGCTTAAATGGATCAGATATTTTATCTCCACAGCCAAATATTCAATCTTGATAAACAGAGGGCCAGTGGGCGTTTTATCTCCACAGAAAGGAATCAGACAAGGAGAGCCTCTCTCCCTATTTTTGTTCATCTTGGCTATGGAAGGACTAAGCAAGATGTTGGAAAAGGCTAGACAGTCGCAACGGATACATGGGTATAGCGTGGGTTCAAACTCAGGAAACACTTTGACCATTTCTCACTTACTATATGCTGATGACACTCTTTTTTTTTTTTGGTGATGCAAAGAAGTCCCAAGTCCTCTACCCAAATTTTATACTGATGCTTTTTGAAACTTCATCAGGTTTACACATCAACATGTTGAAAAATATTATTTATCCAGTTAATGATGTCAATAACACAGAGGAGCTTGAAGAAATCCTGTGGTGCAACATTGGTTCACTTCCTAGCACTTATTTAGGCATTCCCTTGGGTGCCAAATTAAAGTGTTGTGATATTTGGAATGGGGTGATGGAGAAATTTGAGAAAAGATTATCTACTTGGAAACTTCAATATCTCTCTTTGGGTGGAAGACTCACACTTATCAGTAGCATTCTAGATAGTATACCAACCTATTTTATGTCCCTGATTCCCATCCCAAAGAAGGTGCTAGACAGTATCAGGAGAAATTTCCTATGGGAAGGCAATAGCAGCACTCACAAGTTCCATCTGATAAAATGGGACAAAGTTTTGATTCCAAAATGCAATAGGGGCCTTGGGGTTAAAGAACTGGCAATTCATAAAAAATCCTTAGTTATGAAATGGCTTTAGAGATTTGGCTCTAGTGATGGTAGCCTCATGAAGGATGTGATCATTGCTAAACATAGTAGGAAGGACAACTGGAGTTCTAACGCCGTAAATCTGCCTTATGGAGCTGGGCCTTGGAAATATAGTCTCTAAATTCTCATGGAATTCACTTCATGGTATCTATATCAAGTTTTAGAAGGATATATGGCTCAACAATACAACTCTCACAGGAGAATATCCCAATATCTTCAATATTGCTATGGATAAGGACTCCTCAATTGCTCAAACAGGACCAACAACACGTGGGATGTGCATTTCAAAAGGCTTTTGCAGGACTAGGAACTTGGGAGTTTGATGGAAATGTCAGCAAAGGTAGAAGCTCACAGTTTGGATGAAAGTAAACTAGATAGGCTAAGGTGGGGAAGCAAAGGTATATTCACAGTGAAAGAATGTTATACACAAGTATGCTCAGTAGCATATGATCTTTGAAATATGTTCCTGTGTTTTTTAAAAAAAATTTAAGTTGGGTGATGCCACAAAGATTAAGAGATGCTCAGATTTCTTGGAGTCTACAGAACGTTGATAAGACCGTCAGAAAGATCTGGAATTTGATTCCTGCTATAATAATTTGGTGTATCTGGACCGAGAGGAATAGAAGACGTTTTGATGGTTCCTCAATTCCCACTCATGCTCTTAAAGCCAAGTGCCTAGTCAACCTTTTTTGCTGGACAATATAGTCCTAGTATCTAATACTGAACAGTTTCTGGATTTCATTAGCACTCTAGTTTTAGAGGGAGCAATGTATAGGGGCTTAAAATTCTCTTTTATTTTTGTAAATTTGTAATTATGCCCCTGTAATTGTGCATCTACTTGATGCTCTTTTTAATGGATGAAAATCATTTACACCCCTCAACTTTGCTTTAAAATCAAACTTTCGCTCAATTTTGAACAATAGACATTCTTCCCTCTTTATCCTATGCAATGTCTATTTCCCTCAACATTTTCAATTATTCATCTATTTAATACCTTTTTATATTATATATTTCTAATATATTTCTTTTTAGCCTTGGTATTTTACCGATAGTTTAAATAATTTTATACCTTATTATAGACTTCTATTTAAATTCATTATTATTATAAGTAAGAAAGTCTTTTTACGAAATTTCACGCTTTTTTTTTTATAATTGTTGTTTTAATATTACATGCATTAAATATTTATGTGTGCATGAGTTTATGTGTATTTACTCTCTCTTATTTTATTTTTCTATATAGATAAATAAATTTTGATTGTCATTAAACAAATATTTTCAAAATTATAATATAAAATTTATTTAGAATATAAATAGGTAATCTTTTAGGAATTTAATCATTATAAAATGTATCTCTATTTTTTTTGGAACTGGTAACTTAGTATATTTCACAAACAGTACCTATGTACTGAAAACCATATTTACAAAATTTACTGCAAAATCTTGCTAACTCCTACCTAAATTGAATCAAGAACATCAATTATGGAGATAGTGTCATTGGAATATATTTGATTACACCAAAAACATAGTAACAAAAAACAGTTTAGCTTAATCTTTTGCATACTGTTTTCTATGCTACCAAACAGTGGCGGAGCCAGGATTTTAAATAAGAGGGTTCAAAATTTGAATAAGTAGACACACGAGTTAGTCGAAGGGGTTCGACATCTACTTTATATACTTAAAAAATTATTTTAACCATGTATAAATAGTATAATTTTTCGCCGAAAGAGGATTCGGATGAACCCCCTCGGCACAAGGTGGCTCTGCCACTGCTACCAAAACATCTAGCATTCCTTCCCTTCACAAATTGTCCTCCGGATACAAGCATGGACAATTCTCCATCTATCTATATTTTTTGCCTACACACCAGCTTCTTCCCAGCTTTGGATTGGTTCAGTAATCTTTTTACACATAGTCCATGAGATGCCTTTGAAATTTAAGAAAGACATAATACATAAATATGCCCTTTTAACTTGGCCTCATTTCACATTTATGAACTCCAACTTTTGGTGTGCACCAAGTAGACACACGTGTCCTACGTGGCACAATACACGTAGGACACAATTGCCATGTAGGATGTCATATAAGACGAATGTGTCTATTTGTTCAAGTTTTGGATAGTTAAAGTGCCTACTTGTGCACTAGTAAAGTTAGAGGTCATAGTTGTCAGCTGAAGCCAAGTTAAGGGTCATATTTATGTATTCTGCCTTTAAGAAAATCCTCAATAGTTGTCCAATGACTTTGCAATGAAGAAATAGATGGTTAACTGTCTCAGCATTTTCCCCACAAAAGAACACCTAGGACAAAGTGGTATCCCTCTCCTCATCAAATTATCTTGGGTGAAAACTGCTTCCTTGGCTAGCAACCAGATAAAGCAGGCCACTTTGTGTGGAATTTTGTTTTTCTAGATGCCTCTCCATGGCCAGTTGTTTATGCACTGAGGTGTTTGATTCATCCACCTATAAGCATTACTTACTTTGAACTGACCCTTCCTATTACCTTTCCACCATAAGGTATCTTGACCTATCTCTAGTCCATTGAACTGTTCGATGGTATTGAAGAAATCTGTAATTCTTTGGATTTCCCAATCATTTAAATGCCTTCTAAAGTTGAAGCTCCATCCATGGGGTGTCCAGAATTCTACAATTGTCTTTGGTCGATGAGAAACTAATGCATAAATATATGGGAACAGATGTTTCAGTCTTCCTGCCTCATGCCATTCATCTTTCCAAAAATCAGTTTCAGCCCCGTTTACCACTTTAATCTTAATGTTGGTTTTGAATTCATTCCATAGTGTTCTAATAGACCTCCATAAACTAACTCCATAGGGTTTCATTATTTCTTTGGTCATCCAATGGTCTTCCTCATCATACTTAGCATTAATAACATTCCTCCATAGAGTCTGTTCTCATTGCTATACTTCCATAACCACTTCATTCTAAGAGCCCTGCTTTGGAATTTCAAGTTCTTGATTCCTAATCCCCTTTGTCTTTTCTTAGTTATCACTTCTTCCCATATGACCACATTATAATCCTTCCTTTCATTGTTTTCTTGTCAGAGAAACTTCCTCCTCACCTTGTCCAATCTCTTAATAACCTATGCTAGAATGGGGAAAACAATCATATAGGTTGGGAGTGAATCAAGGACAGAGTTGATGAGAGTTAGTTTGCCTCCCCTAGAGAGATACTGAGTCTTCCATCTTGCCAATTTTTTTTCACACCTTTCAATTACACTATTTCATATTTCAGTTGATTGTAATTTTGCTCCCAGTGGCATTCCTAGATGGATGGTGGGTAGATTCCCCAATTCCTCACCTAGAGAATGTATCTCTATTTTTATTAATTATTTTTTTATATTACCTATGTTGAAATATTTTTATAAGGTTACGACTCTCTGTTATTTTCACTAGATATTAAAGTTTTAATTATCATTAATATATTTCTTATTCTGCTCGTTAATTTATAATAAAACATCATTAACTTGTATAATCAATTAGTACTTCTCACTCTTTTTTATCTTGAAAATAAAATTTATTTTCTATAGGTAATTTGTTACACAGATTTTAAGAAAATATATTATGATTTTAAAGAAGTAAAAAAATGATAAAGGTTGATAATGTAACGGTAAAATAGACATTTCAAAATATCAATTGATATTTGGGGAGAATGTCTATCGTTCAAAGTTGAGGGAATAGTTTGATTTTTAAAGCAAAGTTGGGGGTGTAAATGATTTTGAAAAAAAATATATTGTAATAGCAAACTTTTAACTATGGGAATTACTCGAGATCACCAAGATTGACCTTGGATATTTTACTTATTACATCATGAAACTACACGTGCCAGTGTAGGCGTTAGAACCAACCCTAGGTTTGGAACTATGACAGAGTGCGCCCCATGAAAGGGTATTATTGCGCTACCTCGTTAGCATGTCTGAGTAGATTCGTGCAGCACCAAGATGAGACGACCTGAGCAAGTAGGGTATATGATAATAAACACATAACCTAGTTGCTTTCCAATTGTCTATGATAGAGTGGCACTCCCGGTAAATAAATAAATTTTCTTGATTTCATAAGGCTAGGTGCTTAAAGATTGGTTGGGAACATGTTTTACTTATTGTATTATCTCTTCGAATCAATCATTAATTGATATAATGTTCCTTTTTATATCAATTTTATGCATGTATCATATTCTCTTTTGACTCTTGTCTCACTTCTCCGGGAAACGACTTACTATATATATTGGGCAAGTGGAGCTTAGGCCCGTTGGCCAAATTTCCATTTCTGTTTTGAGGAACTGGAACTATGCAGCATGGCCTTGTGGATAGGAAAACTCCACACCTCCTTCAGGTACTTTTGGTAAGGCTCCGCATTTGCACTGGTGGAGAACTATTATACTATTCTTTTGAGTCACCAGGACATGCCTCTGTTGACTATTTCATTCCATGTCATAGAAATTCCATAGACAAAGTAGTTATTATTTTGGGGTTGTATTTCTATGGTTACTCATTTGGCATACATGAATGAAACTCTCCGCCTAATGGATTTTCGTTTAAATGAAACAGTTGTTGGTTTAAGAAGTGTATTCATGCTTCTTTTCTTTTTTTTTTGAAACTGATAACTTTTTATTCATGCTTTGGTTTTAAACTGTTCAAATGGCGATGTTTTTAAATTTCTAAAGGCTTTTGCATGTATCTATTGAGCATATAGATGAGCTTTCTTGTATGGGTTGGTTCGTTCAGGTCAGGTAGAGCATCGAGTGCCGATCATGTGGATTTCGGGGCGTGACACTAAAGAGTGTATTTGGTATGGAGGAAATTATTTTTCAGAAAATGTTTCCAATTTTTCCATGTTTGATAACTTCCCTAACGGAAGCAAGGAAAACAAGTTTTATAAGTGACACTCCAAGTTCAATGTCCCCTCCTTACCCACCCAACACCCAACCCCTATCCATTCACCATCCCACCTAAGCCACCCCTATCCCCGTCCCATATTATTTTGCTAAATTACATATGAATGCTATTGGGATTATTTCATTTTTTAGTATTGGTGAACAAATGTCAAGGGAAAAGACTAGCTAGCTAAACACATGGTGGATGGGTAAAGCTTGCCTTAGTGTTCACACACTTTCCGTTCGAGTCCCAACAAATGCTATGAAGCTTTTCACCGGATATGTCCTTCCGCCTCCGGTATAGTATGCATCAAGATGATTTGTTTGGCAGGGTATGAAGGGAAGGAAGCATTCATAATGACGATACCCTGAGTTTCGAGGGATTATACCTAATCCCATAAAGAGTCCACGATCTCCACACCAATAACAACAGAGACATGTGTAGGGTTAGGGACGTTGGCTAGATGAGTCAATCCTATATTTATTTGAATCCCTTAGTTGTACCCCATCTAATCTTTTGTTTAAATACAATATTACACTCTAATGTTCTCGACGATCTGACAATTGCTCAAGGTACATTCATCAAGCAATTTTCATTCCTTTTCCACGAGATCAAATAAGAATTTTCTTCCATTTTATTACTCAGTTCTTTAATTGATGTCATATACATAAGTTTACACATTTTACTAGGGAAAACTTACATAGATATGCTATATTAAGAAAATATTTATCATCTATAGCAATAACATTTTTTTCTTTGGACACTTATAATACAATTTTAATACATATTACAGAGAACAATAAAACACATATAATACAAGTTTTATTCATTGAATACATTTATCACACACTTTAATACACTTAGGGGTCGATAGATAGAGTGTATTAAAATAATACTAGTAATGCTTGTATTAGTTATGCTTGCATTAGTTATACATAGAATATTTCTTATGCACTGTTTGATTTAGTGTATTAAAAACTAACATGCATTGGATAAAAATATTTATTTACAAAAATATCCTCAACAATTATGACGGAAAAGATGTAAAAGAGGTTTTGAGAGGTAATTGGGTTTTTAATCATAATAATGCAAGCATTAAATCCTCTTGCATTACTAATACCTAGAAATCCATGGTATTAGTAATGCAAGCCTTAATACACAATAGAGTGTAATGCAAGCATTAGTTATACATGCCATGAAAAAATGTACGAAACAAGGTACTACTAATACACTTAATTAATGCATGCATTATTTTTGATAACACACTCTACCAAACGACCCCTTATAGTACAATGTGTCAATTTCTTACCAAACAAACACAATATATTTGAAAACACTTATAATACAATTATATTGCATACATAATTCACTTTTAATACATAATAGATTTATCATAAAATTGCTATGTATTGCTATAGATGGTAATAAATAAAAAGTATCGCTAAAATTGATATATTAAAAAGTACTCACCCAAGTAATTTTTTCTTTTACCGGACCTTTAACTCATGAAGCAATACAACATTCTTAAAGTTGTCAAATTGCAAGAGATCTCACCTCATCCATTTTCCAGATGTCTTCTTCATACTTATACCACCTCATCAGCCCTTCATCATTTCGAGTGCGCTGACACATGATGCATGAGTCACTCATGCAGGTTAGGAATTTGTGTAACCTAGACACTTTTTCGAGAACTGATTCATCAAGCTTGGCCAGAATTTTCTTTGGTGCAGGTGGAGGATCTTCAGTAATTACGCAATGAGATATGTTGAGCACTTCCAACTTTTTTAACCCATCCAAGATAGTAACCAAGACAGTTTTAGATAACACTGTGCACCTCACACTCAACACTTTCAAGTTTGGAAGAAAAGATACCAGTGCAGATGCAAACAACATATCACAGGGCCCCATAATCTTGAGCTCAGCGAAATTTTTGCAACTCCTTGCAATTTCCTCCATGACAAATGGAGGGTTTGCTATACTAGGCATTGTCAGTGATTCAAGATCTTCCCAGATACGAATAGCCCTGCATATCCCTGTCTTTTGTATTCTGTTCCAAGCAGGCATAACAAGACGCTTAAGACGTGGACACCTGAGAAAGAGGAGATTTATTTAGCTGTCTTCTTCATTCTCACAGTAAACTTTGCTTCACCTGAATTAGAATAATGGAAAATCATAGGGCATCTGACATGTCAGATGCCTGAACTCTGGAATGATGCTTGCTGTCGGTTTCTTGATTTAAGTTATAGTACTATAGAAAGATGAGTGTTTATTAGGGGAATACCTCTCAGCAGTATAAGTCAACTGGTCGTTGCAGACGTACAAATTGTAATGGAAGATCAATGTTAGTATGTTGCCACGACTGAGATTCAAGCAAATCTTTAGGAGGCGGGTCAATGTTTTATCAGACTCTGAGTCAACATATACGTACGGCACTAACGGGATTTTGATGAAATTTGATTTTAGTACCGACAAGTCCAGCGTCTTCCAGAGAAGTTGATCGCAACAAGCCAATCTCCATGTACTACAAACATGTGCAACTCCAGCAGACAACTCAAAAAGGTCAAAAAACTGGAGTATCTTCAACAAGAGATCAGTATCAAGGTCCTCCCATCTCCTTACAAGAGAATCTCCTTCCTCCATCAAAACAACTTCAATCTCCTAAACTCCTGTAGAAACAAGAAAGATATTACTTCTCCAGATCCATGAAGAATATTTGAATTCCGGACGTCAAATTAATATTGCTGATTGCCATTTTGTATTCTTGTGAATATACTCAGACCACAAGCAGAAAAGTCAAACCCTGCAATACGAAGAAGCATACAAGAATGTACAAATACATCTGAGGAGTACTGGGATTCCCAAAAGTGAAGAAAGTAGAAACTAGGAAAATCTGGAACTTAAGTTGGTCATAAAAAAATGACAAAGAACTAAGATCTTGCTTCCATATCTATCGGAAGTATCACATTTTTTATAAAAATAGTCATTACCAAAAGTAAAATGATATAAAAAGGAGAACGTAATATTGATTTGTATTAGAATAGGAATAGGTATATACAATTCTACTTAGAATGTGAATAGGAATATGAATAGGAATAGGAATAGGTATATACAATTCTACTTAGAATGTGAATAGGAATAGGAATAGAAATAGTATCCTAGTTGGTAAAGGACTGTATTGTAGTGTCTATAAATAAGATCTCTGTGTAATAATGTAGAGACACAATTCAATAATATTTTTCTCCTATATTTCTCATATGGTATCAGAGCCTCTACGATCTTGGTAGAGAATCAAAGAGCTTCTGCTGCCGACGGGCAGCTATTACTCATATATGTCGCCCTTCTGGCCAATGATTATGTTAGCAAAAGTCTGGGTCACCGTATATCTTTTCGGTGACTATTTTCTCATATTTAATTTGCGTAGCACTATGCATCTTTCCGTGACTACTTTTTCATATTTAATTTGTGTAGTACCGTGCATTTTTTCATACTATTTTCTCATATCTATTTGTGTAGCACCATGCATCATTCTGGTGACTATTTTCTCATATCCGATTTGTGTAGCACCGTGCCATCTTACCAGTGACTACTTTTTCATATCCGATTTGCGTAGCATTGTGCCATCTTTCCGGTGACTACTTTCTTATTTGTATAGGGTCGTACCATCATTCCGACCTTACCTAGATAATTTTCCAATAGAGTCATGCTATCATTCCGACCCTATTGATATCATTCTCTTTCTCAGTAGGGCCATGCCTTCATTCTAACCGTACCCATATAATTTTATTTCTCAGATTGTGACTACTTTCAGCCATTAAATATAATAGTCCAACGCATGAGCATGTTCCGGCCAGTTTTAAGGTGACTTTCTTGTTTAAGATCTACTCATCTATTGATTCAAACGAACCGTATATTTTATACCAGATTTTGAGCACTTTTCGGCGATCGCTGCATTGTGAAAAAAACCTAGATGGAGCAACCACCTAGGTTTGTTTCTCAGGAGGAGTCTGGTAGCCTTGTATGTCGATTGTGTAAGTCATTCTATGATCCGAAACAATCTTCTCAATCTCCTCCTTGGAGAGTCTGCCCTGTCGTTGGTGATGGTGATCTTGTTCTTTTGTCCGATAGTCTTGTCCTCAGCAAAAACATTCAAGATACTATAGGCATCAATGTCAAAACACACTGTGATCTGCATAACTCCCTTGGGAGCAGGAGGAATACCAGAGAGCTCAAATTTGCCAATCAAGTTATTATCCCTGGTCCTAGTTCTCTCAACTTCATAGACTTGGATCAACACACCAAGTTGATTGTCTGAGTAGGTTGAGAAGACCTGCTCTTTCTTGGTTGAGATAGTGGTGAATCTGGGAATCAACACAGTCAAGACACCACTAGCAGTTTCAAGTCCAAGGGAGAGAGGTGTGACATCCAACAGCAACAGGTCTTTCACCTTCTCACTACCTTCACCACTCAAAATTGCAGCTTGTACAGCAACTCCATAAGCAGCAGCTTCATCAGGGTTAATGCTCTTGCAGAGCTAAAAGTCTTGCAGGAGCTGCTGAACCTTGGGAATCCTGGTGGAGCCACCAACAAGTACAACATCATTGATAGAGTTCTTGTCTATCTTAGCATCTCTCAAACACTTCTCAACTAGTTCCATACACTTCCTGAACAGATCCATGTTAAGCTCTTCAAATCGAGCACGGGTAATGTTGGAATAGAAATCAATACCCTCATAGAGAGAATCAATCTCAATTGTGGTCTGCGCAGTGGATGAAAGGGTCCTTGTATTAATTACATTTGTAACAAGCTAGGTACATATGACTTGTATACACTAGCTTGAAGGGGAGTGTTAGAATAGGAATATGTATATACAATCCTACTTAGAATAGGAATAGGAATAGGAATAAAAATAGGAATATGAATAGTATTATTAACAGCTCGATGCACTAAAGCTCCCGCTATGCGCAGGGTCTGGAGAAGGGTCCGATCACAAGGGTCTACTGTACGCAGCCTTACCTTGCATTTCTGCCAGAAGTTGTTTCCAAGGCTTGAACCCGTAATAATAAATATGAATAGGGTCGCTGTGTAATATGTAGAGACAATTCAATAATATTTTTCTCCTATATTTCTCACAATTTACACATAAAATTCCCTAAAGAGGAAACTTCAGTGTCCTTAGCATTAGGATGGAAAAGCTGGAGACTTGTTATATATTTTAAAGAACAAGACAAGTACAAAGAGAAATGGGGAATGGACAAATGTCTGCTAAAAAAGATGCATATAGCTTCCAGGAATTAAATAGAAGGGAATGCAAAAAATTAATACACCATCCCTTCTATTTTACGTGAATGGGAATGAAAATAAATTAGCTAACTTGATTTGTGTATTTTAGCGCAGAGTAGTTAAAAGATACTAAAGTAGTAGTAGCTATAAAGTTAGGTGAAAGGAAAAAACACCATGTCAAAGTTTGACTACCATTCGTTGAATGAATTCCTAAAACTTGTCAAAGATACATAAACAATACTAGTAAGGGTACAAGAGTAACTATGCCTTAATCACAAATGTGTGCTTCCTTTGTAACCATTCCACCCTACCTGGGTTCAAATTCTCAATACTACTTAACAATAAGATTAAATGGAGCGATATGGATAGCCAACCCCGACTTGTTTGGGATTGAGGTGGAGTTGTACTTTACAACAGCTATGCTTCAAACCTAAACTAGTTGATGTTGGCTTTAGGAACACTCAATATCCATTCAGCTCCATTTGGAGCAGTTTCATTAGCAATACTAAGATAATTATTAAGGAGTTTCTATTACTAAAGGTTATTCATATTAGTAATGAACTAAACGGACTCCTAGCAAACAACATACTTAATAAAAGTGTAGCAACATAAAATAAACCTTAATCCTAACCATTGAAATTACTATGGATCTTGTGCTTCATTTGTATTTTGTTTTTTGCTAATTCAACAAGAATCTCAAGAACTTGTAAGTCCTTTGAGACAACTTTGTCTATGTGATTGAATTGTTTACCTCGTCCATTAACATTCAACCATCAAAGTGTCACACCGGTGCATTTGAACTTCTAATGTAGACATTTCCAAACTATAATTCAGGGCCTTCTTTCCTTTTATCTTCTACATGTGCTTTTTGTATCTTGTCATAATCAACACTTTGTCTAGTTTTGTATGACCACCCACCATCATACCATTCACATTTTTACAACACTCATTTTTTCGATATGTCGGATCTCAGATACCCAACATTCACACCACACCATCATTGTTCTCACAACTGTCTTAAAAACGTATCTTTCATGTAGGTGTGTACCTCTTTATCGCATACTACTCTTCCAATTCAATTATAGGGTGTTGCGTGTTCGTCTAACAAACTATCATATCACTGACGTGGATAGAGAGCCTACATATGAATGATCTATGTGAACTCACTTTGATGATCTCACACCTGAATAAAGAAGTGTTGTTGTAAATTAATGATTAACGTAATACTAGTTTATCCTCACAATAAGGAATTAATAAGAGAAATGGTATCAAATATTTTGTAATGTCCCGAAATATAGTGTCATATAAATTGGGAGAAATAGAGGGTTGATAACAAGTCTTCAACAACATAGCCAATGACAGTTAGTAGTAGGGTCTGTATATGACTAAATTCTAAATTGAAAGCTAAACTAGCAAGTAAAACTGATGGATCGTCAATCCTATTCCAACAAAACCTGAACGACAGAAGTAATTTTAGATTAAAACTTAGCACCTAAAAGCACAACAATATGCATGCGACTTGAGTCCCACATCGGTACAAAAATGTGTTGATGTGGAGCTTATATAACCTTGGACTCCCCCACTTCAATAGCTAGCTTTTGAGGTGTGATTCTCCCTGAGTTATACAAAGGGTATGACAGCCATCCACTACCCTTCGTACTCAACGTGCCATGAATGGTGATGCAGGTATTGCATTGTTCGCCCAGGACTAGTTTCTATCGCACGGCCGTGGAGGACGAGAGCTTGGTGGTTTGTTATGGTTCATTGCAAGGCATGAGACTTATTAAAGACAGTTGTAAATTGAATGTTAATATTTTATTATAGTATGGATTATAGTTAGTTTATCGCAAAATTTATGTAATCAAACCAAACGATAGTATAGTGCACCCATCCTCTTAAAATCCAGGATACACCTTTGATAACCTGGAAGCCAACGCTGACCCCACACCTCTCTCTCTCACTCTTTTTGTCTATGTTCAGGGGAAGGGGAAGGTCCATGTCTACTAAATCCATCTCTTACTCAACTTTGCCAGCGATGTCTGCTATTTCTCATTAAAGGTAAGATCATAAATATCCTACCTTATACAATATATCCTCCAACCCAATAGCCATACATTTTTCAATTGCCTTCCAAATAAAGTGAGGAAATTTAATTATGAGATGGGCTGTTCTCCTAACTTTCTTTTCATAAATTTGTAAGCTCAAATGTACTTCTCTTTTTCATCTTCTAGATGCTTTCGATGAAACTTTTTACTTCGTCAAAATAACAATAAAAAAACTTTTCCATCAATCTCTCAAACTACTAATCATGTATCTAGAGTTTATAGGTCAAATCCCCAAAACCTAATTTTCTCTTTGTAAAAAAAAGACGGAATAAACAAAGCGCCATTTGCATTTAACATACGCAGGCAAAAAAAGCTGTCATAATTTTCCAAAAGAAGCTACATTCTCAATTAGAGTACAACGGGAAATGAATCATCAAGATAACAAAATGATAAATCACAAGTAAATTAAAACCAATCTCCACGAAAATTTAAACTTTAAGAACAAAAAATGGTCATTTGATTATACCTCACTAATAATTGAAATGCTGAAAACCAAGAAACAAAATTCAGAGAAGCATAAACTCAAACCTGTATGGGCAAAACTCAATTGTTTTTGCAGTTAAATTCCATCAAGTGCAAGAAAAAGGGAGGAGGGGAATGTTCGTTCCACAAGGTGTACACCGAATTCTTTTAATACCCACAACAACTTTTGGAATCAAAATTCAAATCGAATAAACAATTAAACCATAAAAAAACCTTAAATAATGGGGAAAAAAAGAGAGATTTTGAACATGCCTTTAGAACATAGGTAAACTGTTGCGATTGGCATACAAAGGTTGGATAGTTGGTTCACTTCAGAGTGTGTAAAAAAAATGGGTGAAAAATGTGGGATGATATAGTGTAGCTGTGATGGTGGGTGAGATTTGGATACGAGGAAAATGACGATAATACCCCCATACATTGGCATGTGCCTGGCTGTCAAATTGTAATCTGATTGAGAGAATCAAAATGTAAGTGCCATCATATCTACATCTATTGTAACTTGATTCCGGTCAACAGTTCTAACTTCTTTTAGCTTATTCTAAGAATAGTTATAAGTACAATCTTTTCTACATGTTTTTGACAACTGAAAAGAGTTTATTTTTCTTCATATATAGAAAATTATTTTATTAAAATTTCTTTTTAAGAAGGTGAACTAATGTTATAGATTATTTTTTTCCTTAATTCTTATTGGAATTTTGAAGAGAGAGAAAATAATTCTTAGTATACATTTTCATAATCACACTTCACTTCATTATTTAGGTTATTGGCAAAAATGTACACGCTTTTGTTTACTCGAAAAACAGTTGAATTTGTTACGAGGTTAAGGTCACGCAGATTGATTGACTTGCAAAATAGAGTAAATATATAGTTTGGCAAGCTTATAAAGAACGACAATATAATTAAATAAGCGAACAAATCAGTAAATCAAAATATTGTTGCTTTAACTGTAGTTCTGGTGGCAGCTTTGAGTGTTGATTCTGGAATCAGAGGTTCCAGTTAGAATGTTTTCTTTGAGTTTGCCATAAACGAGAAAATGGTGAAAGAAAGCTAGAGTTGAGAAAATATCAATATAATGTCTTGTACTAGAAGAATTTCAACCCATTTACAAGTGAATAGTTCAGCTATTTATAGGCAACGAGTAGAGTATATCAACCAATGAAATTGCTCTGCTTGGCCTCAAAGTACACGTCCAATAGCAACGCTCCATTTGGGCATTATACTGTCACGTGCACCAGTTGTAATCCTGTCGTAATTAGCAGGATTCTGTATGGACTAGCTAACGTGGTTGTCTCTTCTTTTTTCTAACATGATTTTGGGCCACAAGTTCCTACCCTTATTAACAGAAACTCTGATTGGCATGATGTTATGATGGAAGTGGTCGGTACCGAATATGCAATAATTTTGATTGCTCCTGCCGGTGATCCTTCGAAGATGGCTTACCTTCGAAGACTTCATTCAGCTCATCTTTCAGTATTGTTCTAATAGCACAAGCCTTCATCCGGCGCAGCCAAATGTTCATGGTGATTTTCCCCCATACATATAGTCCCCCTTACCCTTCCGGATACTTTGCCAAATTGTTTTCGGGAAGAGGAAATGTTTTCACACTTAATGTTATTGTCACACGTCGACTAAACATTGGTTCGGAAGCGACGTGTCGATCGAGGTAATGATAGAACCCTTCCTCAAATGTCTATAAATATCGCACTTGCACTATCTTTTCGATCTTTTTGATTCCAGGGATTTCTCTATCTTCTTAGAATTCCTCCTTTGCTTCATGTCTTCAAATTTTCAAAATTTCTCCAGATCCTCTTCTTCATCAATTACTCATCTTGTCTTCATCTTCGAACTTCCAACGATTGTCTTCAAACCTTCTCTCCGACAGTGACCCAAAGAAAAACAAAGGTGTAAAACTCGAGGTCTCGAAATCGACTATCGATCTAGTAGTTCTGAAGGCATTAAACTTTCTAAATGATTTCAACGCTTGAGCAATTTCACCCTACAAACTAGTCATCGGGGCAAACTGACTCGTGAATATGCTTCTTCAATCTCTGAAACCAACCTCCCCACCATCCAGACGGACTACAAATGGCAAAGTCCGAGTATCCACCCTCAGTGTGATTGAATGTGTGAACTTCACCAAACCGGGATTTTCTTACATTTACACTTACTAATTCATGCTTGGTTCCAAGATCTGGCAATTGATGAAGTCATCATCCTATTTGGCTAGATCTATCAGGTATGTTTAGCTTAGATCGGTCTGTCCATTTGGAGGGTCATGGCTTGTCTTCGGTAGTTGTCCACTAAAGTCGGCAAGTCTTTCTCAATCAATCACCTGATCTTACACTCCTTTTGCTTCTTTCAAGGGAGGATCATAAATTTTACCCATCAGGAGAAGAACGCCATCCTTTCTAGTATATACGACAATTTTGACTGAGGCTAGATGGAAAGGTTTGTGATCGTCACGAGAGAAGATATAGTTCCAAAATTCCAGAATCGTGGAATAACTCCGGTAAGTCCCCATTACCTAGAATGATTTCCCTTTTTCCAATTCCTGGCAACTTGTTTTGACTTTGTTTGGAAGTTAATAATTAGAACATACTTGTCTGTCATCAAAGGACATCCTGATCAAGGAATGGGTTCAGAGTATTTTAGATGTTTCTTGATCCGACGAGCGAACAGAGAAGTCCATTTACGCCACAAAGGGCTGGAGAGCCAAAAATCATGGTAACTTATGATAATTTTTGAGGTACCTAGAAAGCTCATTCATCTCTCTTTTTTAACATTAGCCTATCAATACCGGTCTTCCGAGGGGTTCTTCCGAAATGCACACCAAAAGGGAATCTATTACCCTAGCAAAAGTCCGTTAGCAAGTTCAACAGATTCTCGGACACAAGCGACTTTTTAAAAATTGGCTACCATAGTCGAGGAGCCTGCGGTGGCCTCCGACTATCCACCGCAAAAGAAAAGCAAAACCAATAATGCCTCACTCTTAATCATGGTAAAGAATCGCTCCTTTCTACCTTAGAGGAGGGAACCCAAAAATTCACGCGGGTGGACATCGATAGTGAAAAAATCGGGTGCTGACAATTTGCCTCTTCAAGGTCATTGGTCACTCGAGTCACAATACTAGGAGTAGTTGGTTGTTTGTTTAAGGAAACAAATAATATTGAACTGGTTGAATATCATTTTCGGACACCTTTTGCTCCAACTGATGCTAAATTTGGAGCAAATGAGATAAATGCCTCACCATCGTCTTGCGCTGCTCCTCAAAAACTGAACTCATCCATTTTTGTTACAGCAGCTCGAGTCCCACCTCCGACCGTGAAACCTTATTGAACTTCCAAGCCCTCCATTTCTAAAGTCAGGCTAGCAAAAACCTTCCCTGCACTGATGCGACATCCAAACAAAAAACAAGTTGTCACCTCTTGTCGATTTATGAAAAGGCTCAGATTCTTTTAAAACCGATCGCGGTGGCCAATTATTTATAACCTCTTATTACTGAAAAAATATCAAAGGAAAGATGGACGAGGTTTCCCCTACATGCTTGTTCAATGTAGTTGCTCAAGCTTGCACACAAGTAAATACATTTCCCAACTGTTTTTCATTCATCTCATTCCTTCACTTTTATCGTACACTAACATTTGAGTTTTCTTATCAAGGTAATGTTTTGATCTCAAAAACGGATTTGAAGGATGTTACAAGAACTATTTTGAGCTAACTCGAGATCATGAAAAGCTAAAGGAGAAATTGTTGACATGGGCTGCCAAGCTTGTATAAGTGGAGGCCTTAGAACTTACTCTCTGAAGTTAAGGCCATACAAAGCAAACTTGTTAAGGTGGAACAAAAGAAAGATGCCTACAGTTTAGAGGTTGGTTGTTCAAGTTCAGAGATGGCCGAACTCAAAAAGAAGCGGGTCGAGCAAGCAGAAGCCCTAGATGTCAGTGTCCAAAGAGAATCCAAGCTCGAAGAAGATCACTGACATTGAAGGAACCCTTCACGGCATAGACTGAGGAAGTGGTTAAGTTGGAGGCCTGGGTCTAAAAGCTCGAGGAAAGACTGGCCAAGGAACTTACTAAAAGATGATTTTTTTAATTTTTATAGAATGTCATGTCAAGGAAAATTAAAGGTCCAGCAAATTAGGGAGACAAATGGTAGAGAGGTTCTTTGGGACTTAAGATTTAGAAGGAATTTCTATAATTGGGAGGTGACTGAGCTCTATAGGTTGATAACCCACCTTCATAGGCAAGACAATTCGGTGGATAAACCTGATGCTCTGTGGTAGGTTTTGGGGAATCATGGAGTTTTCTCTATAAAATCTCTCTATTTAGGTGAAAGGAAACCTGCATGGTTTTTTCGGCAGCTCGAGAGGAGTGAGACAGGGAGACCCTTTATCTCTTGTGTTGTTCATTTTAGTTATGGAAGCTTTAAGTAAAATGATGGATAGAGTTGTGACAGAGGGATATTTGAGGGGTTTTGTTGCGGCGACTGGTGGCCATAGTGCAGTGAGGGTGTCCCATCTTTTGTTTGCAATGACACTAGTGTTTTATGATGCTGACGGAGCCCAGATCCTATTTGAGTCAGGTGTTGCATGGTTCAAGGTGGTGTCAAAACTAAAAATCAATCTTAAAAAATGTGAGATCATACCAATTGGCAAGGTGGAGAATGTTGAGGCTTAGCGCATGTTTTGAATTTCAAGGTTGGGTTGTACCAAATACATATTGGGGCTTCCAGTCGGAGCATCTAATAAAGAGCGCAGTAGGGAATCCGGTGATAGAAAGGGTAGAAGAAAGGCTTGCAGGCTAGGAGAAGAGGTACTTATCCAAAGGGGGAAAGGAATTGTTAATTAAGAGCATGTTGTCAAGCATTCCAACATACTTCTTGTCCTTGCTACAAGTGTTAGTGTCACTAATAGAGAAGTTGGAAAAAGTGCAGAGAGATTTTGTATGGAATGACCCAAGAGGGGAAAAGAAGTTTCATTTGGTAAACTGGAAGCTTGTTACCACACCAAAATGTTGGGTGGCCTTGGAATAAAAGATCTTAGGGTCTCTAATAAGGCACTTTTATGAAAGTGGTTATGGAGATTTGGGGTAGAGGTTAATGTTTTCTGGAGAGGGGTGATCGCAAGGAAGTACGGGGTTATGGAGGGGTGTTAGAGGACAAAAATTGCAGCGCTCCCCTATGGTTTGGTCTATGGAGGAATATTTCAAAGGGGTGGGAGGAGTTCAATGAGAATACTTCTTTTTCAGTGGGGAAGGGAGTGGGGTGAGTTTTGGGGATCATAGGTGGTGTGGAAACAATACTTTGAGTCTCTCTCTCTTTCCCTAACATGTATAAAATTTCTTGCCAAAAAAGGATATCGATTATACAATTATGGAATTTACAAGGGAGAGAAGTGCTTTGGGATTTGAGGTTTAGAAGAAATTTACAAGACTGGAAAGTTAGAGAATTTCAAAACTTGGTTTGTTTGCTCCACCAACAAAAAATTACTATGGGTTGTAAGGGTGTTTAGAAGAACTTTTGAGAAATAGCCTTTTTTCCCTTATTTCTTTTTTGTGCACACATGAAGTTACTTTTTGTATAGATGATTGGGTGGCTTTCGTAGAAAATCGTGTATTTTTATAAGATTTTCTACTTTTTGGTATACATTTTGTATATGGGCTAGGTAATGCTCTTGTTAATAATATTCTTACTTCATCTAAAACAAATGAGAAACTTCTCATCAGAGAGGAGGATGTGTTTCCATGTGTTGCAATATGGATACTACAGGTGCCGAGGAGTGTCTTTTTCTCTTGGCTAGCTGCTAGAGGAGTGGATTTGACAGTGAAATATTATAAGAAGCGGAAGGTTGTATGTGTCAGCTAGTGTTACATGTACAAGGAGGTAGGTTAAGAAGTGGATCATCTTCTCATTCATTGTGCCTTTACCATGAGATTATGGTGGGACATGCTTCGATGGTTCAGAACTTCTCGGGCAATGCCAAAAATTTTGAAAGATTTGATGTTTTGTTAGAGGAGGAGAAGACGTAGGGCATGGAATTCGGTCCCTCTTGCATTGATGTGGGTTATTTGGAAAGAGAGAAATTGGAGAGCTTTTGAGAGGGTAGAGTCGAGTTTTTCCCAGGTGAGGAATAGCCTCCGCTCACTTATTTCCTTTTGGTGCACTCATAAAGTTCCTTTTTGTATAAAAGAATGGGTGGATTTTGTAGAGAATCAAATTTTGTAGATTTTTTACCTTTTGATATTTCCCTTGTATATGGCCAGCTCGGTCATGTTTATGAATGAAATACATTTACCTTATCAAAAAACAAATTGTGTCTATAAATGGAATGGATGAACAATGGATTACCAAGAAAGTGAAGAATCCCTATGGGATGGGATTATGGAGATATAAACCAGTGGCCCAACCTTTGGGGTAATTCCAAAATCAAAGTAAGTAATGGAGGTAAGACATCTTCTTGGAATGATGTGTGGGTTGGTCAACTCACTTTGAAGTTGTTGTTCCCTGACATCTACAACCTGAACCAACAGAGGTTGGCAACAGTTTTAGAAGCTTGGAACAATCAAGGTTGGAATCTTACTTTCAGAAGACTTCTTAATGACTGGGAGGTAGACAGATTACAGAATTCTATAACATCATTGAACAAGCCAAGAACTTCTCTATAAATGAGGACAGTCTTCTTTGGTTGAAGGACAAGAAAGGGAAATTTATTGTGAAATCAGCCTACAAATATGTTGACAATTCAGTACCAGTATCTGAATCATGGCTTCGGAAGATGATCTGGAAAGTCAAGATACCTCAAAAGGTGGCATGGTTCACCTGGTTAGTGGCTAGGCAAGCTGTTCTAACTCAGGCTAATCTAATGAAAAGGGGCAGTCAGTTATGTTCTAGGTGTTTTTTTTGTGAAACTGAAGCAGAGACAATAAACCATCTTTTCTTACATTGTTAAGTGACGGAACAACTTTGGCAGATCTTCATCAAATTGAGGGGTATCAGGTGGTCTATGCCAAGAAGTACTAGATTGTCCATCTGGTGGACAACATGGAAGGAGAGAAATCAGAGGTGTTTTGAAGATAAGAGCATCCCTTTCCAGATTTTCTATTTTTGGTGCATCCATGAATTTCCTAAGGAGATAGAGGACATTACCCATGTTTCAGACAGTTTATGAGGGGTTAGGTAGTAGGTTTTGTTTCATTTATACTACTGTTGTAATTACTAATGAAATACACTATTGGTGTATTTCTTGTTTATAATAGATGTTAACCGGTTCAAAAAATAATAATCTTACGAAGGAAAATTTGCTTAAATTGCCTAGAGATTTTTTGACAGGATTATGTTTTGACATCCCTTGGACTTTTAGGTGTTTAACAGGGTCTTCCTAGTCTTCAATAACAAATATTAGTTTCTCACCTATAAGCACTTCAAGTTAATTACCTATGTAAATATGTTTCTGGCTGACTGATTGGAAGTTCATTATACCAGCATGGCTTGCTAGCTGTTGTGACTGGCTGTTGTTAAATGGGTAGAGATTCAATAAAATCCCCACGCATGGATATAGGATGACTAATTTGGTAGAAAATTAAGTATTCTAAAATCAGTAACTCTCTTTTTTTCTATCAAAAGTTCCCAAACTTTCCACAAAAAAAAAACTAATAATTCTAAAATTCAAAGTTAAAGCTTCACATTGAAAGTAAAAAAGATGAAAAAACTGAAGACTCTGGCGAAAGAAAAACTACCCAGAAAACATAATAGCTTACAACACTTGTAAAACAAAAAAATAATAATTACCTGATAGATCTGACCGTTGATTGCCATCTTCTTTGAATCAGACCCATCAATTCCTCTTCCGAAATCTCTCCAAGTTGAACTGTGGGTGGCATCTCTTCCTCGAAATCTCTGATGGTGACCATGACTGAGTGAACCAGAAATCTCCCAGACAACATAGTAGAAAGTAATTTCAGTGTTTCCCATAGCTCTACTTACTTGGAGAAGATGGAAGTGGAGAAGACCACAATAGCTCTCTCCCAAGTCCCAACAATTGAATGTAATTGAAAATTAATCCACACTAAAATATTATAATATCCTGATTTTGAAATTACGAGTTGCAATCATATTTGGCGTAATTTGGTGTAATTGACCGTAATTATATTTTTTGGCATGTTTGATATATCAATTAATTATTTGGTAAGAGAGGAATTGGTGTAATTAAAAAAATTAATTACATTATTTAATTTAGGGTAAGAAATTGGTGTAATTATACCATGTAATTACAGAAACTTTTTCAAAATTTTCTTTTATTTATATTTATATTTTTCATTTTAATTTATTTTTTATTTCTATTATTTTTTATAAAATATTTTATTATTCTAATAGTTTCTAAAAATATATATTTTTTATTTTTTTACAATTTATATTTCATTTCCTTATCATCTCAACTTTTACTTTTTCACGTGATTCTATGTAATTTTTTATATTATTTTATTTATTTATTATTCTATTTTTTTATTTGCATAATTTTGTTAGTATTTTAATTTTTAAAATCATATTTATGTATATTGTGTTAAAATTTGTTAAAAGAGTATTATGTTAAATTTTTTGTTTTGAATTTAGAATTTATGTCATATTTTCAATTTAATTTTTTTAATAGTATTGATTTGATATTTCACATTGCAAATCATTTATTTTTTTAGTTAAACTTAATAGATTATTTTTTGTCGAATGTTTTAATAATTTTTTGACATTATATTTATAATATTAACATTTTTGTCAAACATACATTTCATGATATTCATAAAAATCTTATACTATTAATTTTTTTGATTAAATTAATTGAAATATACTAATTTTAAAAAATATAAATAAATTATTTTTTATAATATTAGTTAAGAGCATATGTTTATTAATTAATATTTAATTTAATATCATTTATAAAGGTCCTTATTTGTCTAATATAAATTTTAAGTTTAGATGATTAACTTTTATTTTTAAAATTTAATATAACCAGGTAATTACACTTTTGCAACAAAACAGTACAATTTTAATAACATTGTAATTACACTATGACAAACAAATAGGTCATCGTAATTATTAGGTTGTGTAATTACTAGGTTACTAATCACTACCTTAGTAATTTTACCAATTACAGTTATCAGGTGACTTTCCAAACAAACATAAAGTTATGAGATCAAATCTTAAATTCTTCGAAAAATTTATTTTGGAATTTCATATTTTGTGAGACATTATTGATAAAATATTTACGAAATATGATCATGATGATATAGCTACTAATGTTATTGGTTATATAGAGCAGTACACAAGAACTCAAGTTTAATTATATTTTTATATTAAACTAAAATTTGATCAATAAATATTATATTTTTTTAAGAATAGTTTTGTGATAGCGTATTATATTTTTGTTATGAATTTTTGTTTATTTAGTAAGATTGTACTAAAAGTTAAGGCAATTTGATAGTTTTCACAATTTATGAGGTTTTATGTTTATGAGCAAAAAATACAACTTAAAAATTCAAATTGCATATTCAAACAAAACTTCAATTTTATCTCATATAATTTATATTATGATTTCATCTCAAAAGTCCAAATGGGACCTTAAGTATCATACTTATTTTGATTGGTACTCAAATTTTATGATATTAATTTAAATATCATATTTATTTTCACTCAAATTTTATTATATTGTATTATCATTTTAGTTTAAATACAATGTTTCTATTGTTACTCAAATCTTATTGTATTGTGCTGTTAATTACAGTTGTATTAATGACAAACCATTTTGTGTAGCAGGAATTTGTTGTAATTGCGTTTTTTTTTCTCATTTTATCTTTATTTATATTATCTAATAATTATATTTTATTTTGGGATAGTTATTGTTATACCCAAAAAAGGAAAATTATTTACCATAGGATACTCCATTACTTTCATGCCCCGAAAAGGAGTTCGCTCGTGTCTTGATACCATTAGAGTATATATATACTTTGATAGTATCATGAAGGAAAAAATACTGCTTAATTATTTATTGATACTATCATAGTATATATATATATATATATATATATATATATATATATATATATATATATTCTGAAAGTATCATGAAGGTAGGGGTGGCAATTGAGCGGGTTGGGTCAGTTTGGACGGGTCATAATGGGTTAAAATAATAATTGGGTCAAGACCAAACTCAACCCAAATTAATTTGGGTCAAAATAGATTGGGTCAAAATGGGTTGGGTAATGGGTTATTAAAGGGTCAAGACCTAACCCAACCCAATTTTTACTAAACTTAATTATTTTTTAGTACCTAATAAATTTTTTTTACTATGGCTATATATAACATATCAAATTGAAAAAAAAAATTAAAAATATTTTAATAAAATTTTCATGAGTCAATTCGGGTTATATATCAAATTAATTTTTTATGGGTTGAAATGTGTTAAGCTAATGCATGGGCGGGTCAATAACCAACCCAAATTTAAACGGGGTGGATTGGGTTAGATTTGATTTTGCCACCCCTACATGAAGGTATCAAGATCTGAATAACACTGCAGTGAAAATGTTAAACTGTCCTTGATACCTTTATATATATATATATAGTGTTGTTATCAAGGAGCAAACAACAACTAATCACTGAATACACTGTCCAATTACGTCTTGATACCATCAGAATATATATATGAGTGTGTATATACTCTGATAATATCATAAAGAAAAAACACTGCAGTAAAAACACTGCTCAATTATTTCTTGATACAATTAGAGTATATATATATACTCTAACAGTATCATGAAGGTCACACGAAAACAACCATGAGCAAAGAAGGGACAGGGCAGTGTTGTAATTACTTTAGGCCTTTGGTCCAATTAGGATAAATAAGTTGGGGTAGGTCCAATTTAAGTAAATAGTTTACTCCCTTGATCTATTTTGTGTAGTTTTCCCTTTTATTTTTCAGCCTACCTTTTTGTAGAAATTGTATCTCTAACCTTAATTTTCTCGTAGGTATATTCTTCAAATTGATAATGTGCGACGTATGTAATGATGGGAAGCCATACAATTTATGAAAATAATGTATTCATCAATACAATACAATACAATACAATACACACACACACTATAATTTAGTATACATATTTTGCATGTGTGTATCGCACTAATTTATAAAAATTGAACAAATTATTACGTATGTAACTCATATCATTGAGTACACAATTTTTAAAAAATTATGACTTTATCCATACCCTGTGGGGATAGATGAAATTCTGCACTTTTTTTAAATAAGGAACTTACATAAATAGCTACATTTAAAGAGTTATTGGAATTGAATAGCTACAAGTATCATATTTAGTAATAATAGCTACACTTTCTATCTAAAAGTACCTGAATGTATGTATATATTTTACATGTGTAAAGGATTTGAATTTCTTTCCTCTTTGCGGATTTTGTCGATTCATTCTCCAATGGAACAAGAAGCCTGAACTGGTTCACACCACCAACATTCGCACCCTGTGGCTGCAACTGAACCTGCGCCATCAGAATTCAACACAAAACCCAAAAAATATAACAATAATTTTCCTTTTTTTGTGATTTTTTCTAACTTCCCTCTACTCGTTTTATTCGCAGATACAAAATCTCATATTATAAATAAAAAAATCGACTTCTATCAAACTTGAAATTGATACAAGTAGAAGATACTGAAACCCTAGAAATTTTGATCTTTTTCTGGTAGATTTTCTTTTTCTCTTTTTTCAATTTTTTTCTGGGATATAAATGATAAAAAAGGAGAGGGAAGGTGGATAGGTCGGAGATTCGACGAGAAAAAGGATCGCCGTCGGCAATACCGAAAAGGGAAGAAGAGAAAAGATTGTCGGAGAAAAAGATAGGGGAAAAATATAGGACAGCTTTAGAACCCGTTTGGATGGACTTATAAGTTGGTCAAATCAACTTATAAGTCTTTTTTAGCTTATTGTGGTGTTTGTCTAATGCTAACTTTAAACCATAAAGTTCTTAAACCAAAAATGAAAAGTTAGGATATCTGACTTTTTTTTAAGTGCTTAAAACCATTTTCTTTGACCATGAAAATTATATTTATATCCCTTATATTTTAACTAAATTCCAAACTACCCTTTTTGTTCTTTTTAACCCTAAAATTCACATCATTTTCCTCATTTCTTCGGCATAAGCACTTTTATCCAAACACTCAACTGCTTATTTATAAAAATAACTTTTAGCACTTCAAAGTTTTAAAAACACTTCATATATAAAAGTTATTTTTTTAAATTCATCCAAACGGGCTCTTAAACTGCACAATTGCAGAAGAAGGAATAAGCGCGTAGAAAAGGGATCCATAATTATTAGGCGTGTAGGATTAATTTTTTGTTTTAATAGTTGATTACAAATATATAAAATTAAAATAAATAGTTATTATGAAATATTAATTGATTTTGCTACTTATATTATAAGTGTATCCATATAATTTTAAAACGGTAAATTATAATTATTTAATTTAAATATGTATTAATATTCACTGGATCATGTAATTTTTCTGTTTTAAATTCCTTGAAAAGTGATCACTTATCGCGCTTAAAACTCTTGCTCTAAGATTAATCCATGATCATAACAAACCGTTAAGGAAAACATGAGGTCGTTTTATAATAAAAAAAAATTTAGGGCAAATTTGAAAATAAATAAATAAATGTAACAATCAAAACGTGAGATGGAAAAAGTGAAAACAAGTTTTGAGGTGTTTTTCAATTCCCAAATATAGCTTGAAAATGAAATTGTATCATTGTCAAATGCCCATTTTCAAATAAAGTTTTTAAAAAATAATTATTGTGACTAATTCGTGTAATTTGCAGCTTCAACAGGTCAATTAATTAAGGTTTTACATCAGATATTTCTGAATTAATTCTTTACAATACCCAAAAAATAATAAGACAAAATAAATTGAATATATCGTCTGTAGTTTTTTTAGATGTACCTAAAATGCTTGCATCTTTAGTGCACTTCAACACTATATCATTGTCAATAGACTGAATTTGTTACAAAAACATATTCTAAACTATAATCATTTTGCGAGTTTCATAAATAAATTATTGAGTGTTCCTATTACCTCTTGTACTGTAACTTCTTTTAGATTGAAAACTCCTCAATTGAATATGTAACAAAATATTTGGAATACTTTGTTGAGAGATGCAAGGGAGATATCTAATAATTTAACAATTTTTGTGAATATCTAATAATTTAGGTATGAAACTCACAAAATAGTAAAAGTTTGAAAGAGTTCTAAACTATTCACTCAGCAAAATTTTCACTCGTGTACTGCCACTTGAAATGTAATGACCCTGAGGGCCATTTTCGAAAATTTTAGCAAAATTACCATTTTACCTCTATCGTTAGTGCCCCTGAGTGTTATTCGTTCAGTTTGTGTGGTTAAATGTGTCAAAGTCTTAATAGTTGGTGAAGTGGGCAAATTCTTGAGTTTTGTAGAGTTAAGATGTTAAAAAAATGGTTTTCAGTACCAAACGAAGCTATGGGTCTGGAAACGGAATTCCGTCAGTTCCATCAGCTCCGAAATATGAAAATTGGTCTAGAAGAGTTGTCGGAAACAGATTTGGGGTTGATATGTGAATTTGAGGTCTTAAGTTGAAAGGAGAGCTTTTAAATGAGTTGGTTTGACTTCGGTCAACGTTTTGAGATCCGAGCGTCGGATGAGAATTTCGTCTATTTCGTTGCGTCCGAAACGTCGAGTTAGGTCTAGTTGAACATTGACTTAGAGCTTCAGGATCTTAATCGCCGTTTTGAGTTTTTAGGCCAAAAGTTGAGTTTTAGGCCAATAAAGGGTCTGTGAGGGTATTTTGGTCAAAACAACCTCTTTTTGGAAATCTGACGATTCCATTGAGTCCGAAATGTCGAATTCAGTGTAGTAGCATATCCGGATTATTTCTTTTCGAACCCCGAATGCTTTTATGCGTTTAATTGTGATATTGAACTGTATTTATGTGTTTACCATATTTGCGCCGTTCTACATAAATTGACAGCAGCGTAGCTGGAGTGGAACTTTTCTGCGTGCAGGTGAAAATGTTTAGTTCATAGTTTTTGATTAATTCTCTATACTCAGCTGGTTAAACCTACTGAGTACATGTGGATTGTACTCACCCCTGCTTCTGTGTCCCTTTTGATGCAGATACTAGGCAGAGTGTCCAGCGCGGTAGTTGATTCTCGCAGATACATCATCATCGAATCAGTGGTGAAATCTTAGAATCCAGATCGCCGCTAGTCCATCTTTCATTTACAGTCTTTTCTATATTCGGAGACTTAAACTGTGTATTCAAACTCATATTTGTATTTAGATGTTCTTAAGCTTATGATACCAGGTTTTGGGAGAATCTCGTTGTTGTCCTTTATTTTGCGTTTATTTATGGTCTGACTTCCCTTCAGGAGTCTCATATGGTTGTACTTTCCGACTTACACATCGAGATGAGATTTGGGATGTGTGCCATCATGACCTCAATTTTTAGATCGTGACATGAAATTCTTTGGAGAAGCTTTTGAACCGTGATGTTCACGAAACATGTCATATTCCTCCGGCCAATATTCGATTACAACTTTATGGTAATTACGTCATATTCCTCGGGCGAATATTTTATTGTGACTTTATGGTAATTAAGGGGTATTCTGTCAATACCAAATAATTTAGATATGAAATTCATAAAACAGTGAAAGAAAAGCGAGCTTACTATGGTTGGCAATACATATGTAAATGGATACAAGTCTGTCAAAGAGAATAGACTTGAAACTTGAAAAATTACAAACTGGACGCTGATTCGCGTCCATTCAAAATGACAAGGTTCTTATTGCTCCCTTCTTTTCAATTTGTTGGCCTATTTTAATTTAAAATTAATTTAAATCTTGTGATCTTAAATTAAAAATATGTCAAATATATTAAGATGCCTTTTAATTTTGTTGTCTTAACTAGTTGAAATTGGATACTCCCTCCGTTCCCTTTTACTTGTCAATTTTTGACTTGACACACCTATTAAGAAATCAATTATTGATTCCAAATTTCAAAACATTTTGATACCAAAGATATTAACTCTCTCAATAAATTGAGGGTATAATAGGTAAAAAAGATTGTACTTTCTTGATTTGTCAAATTTGACAAGTAAAAGGGACCAGAGAGAGTAGTTGCTTAAAAAGGAAAGAGTCATTCTTTTTGATAGGCCAAATAAATTGAAATAAAGGGAATATGTTTCATATACACAAGTTTACACATTTTAATGACCTTTAACTCATAAAGCAATACATTCAGTTAAAGCTGTCAAATTGCAAGAGATCTCACCTCATCCACTTTCCAGAGGTCTTCTTCATACTTGCACCAAAGAAAATTCTGGCCAAGCTTGATGAATCAATTCTCGAAAAAGCGTCTAGGTCACAATGAGATATGTTGAGCACTTCCAAATTTTTTAACCCGTCCAAGAATGTAAACAAGGCACTTTTAGATAACATTGTGCACCTCACACTCACCACTTTCAAGTTAGGAAGAAATGATACCAGTGTAGATGCAAAAAGAATATCACAGTGCCCCATAATCTTGCAATTTTCTTGATGACATATGCAGATGTTTCTATACTAGGCATCATCAGTGATTCAAGATCTTCCCATGTACGAATAGCCCTGCATATTGCTGGCTTTTTTAGTTTTTCCCAAGCAGGCATAACAAGGTGCTTAAGCCGTGGACACCTGAAAAAGAGGAGATTTAATTAGCTGTCATATTCATTTAATTAGCTGTCATAGGAAAAGAATGTGTTTTCGAGTAAAAATTACTTTTTTCAGCTTATGAAGAACAACTTTGCTACTCCCCAAAGATACTTATTTTCTCTCAAGTTTTTCCGAACACCTCCCCCTTTTTTGTTGAGAAATAAGCACTTTTGGTCACCCAAAAGCTTGGTCGAACATGTTGTAAGATTTCAATGCTTGCCAATACATATGTAAATGGATAAAGAATCTACAGTGTGCTACAAAAATGCAGAAACAAAAAGCATAAGACCATAGAAACACGCAGAACATGAAAACCACCCTGTCAAAGAGAATAGACTTGCAACACAGAAGTAGCATTACAAGGTTCTATTGTGTTTCACACACACAAGTATACACATTTTACTGGACCTTCAACTCATGAAGCGAAACATTATTAAAGTTTTCAAGTTGCAAGAGATCTCACCTCATCCACTTTCCAGAGGTGCGCTGACACGTGATGCATGAGTCATTCATGCAGATTAGGAATTTGTGTAACCTAGACGCTTTTTCGAGAATTGATTCAATTAAGCTTTGTCATAATTTTCATTGGTGCGAGTGGAGTGTCTTCAGTTATTATGCAATTACATATTTGAGCATCTTACAGGAGAATCTCCTTCCTCCATCACAAAAACTACAATCTCCTAAACTCCTGTAGAAATAAGAAAGGTTATTACTTCTCTAGATCCATGAAGAATATTTTCCTGACATCAAATTAATGTTGCTGATTACCATTTTGTATTCTTTTGAAAATACTCAGACCATGAAGCAAAAAAGTTATAGTCTTGCAATACAAAGAAACATCGAAGAATGTACAAATATGGGATTGAAAATTTTTAGCCAACTTGATTGGTGTATTTTAGCAAAGAGTAGTTAAGAGATACTAAAGTAGTAGTATGTAAAAAGTTAGGTAAAAGGAAAAAACAACACGTCAAAGTTTGACTACTATTCGTTAAATGAATTCCTAAAATTTGTGAAAGATTTATTAACAATACTAGTAAGGGTACAATAATAACTATGCCTTAATCTCAAATGTACGGTTCCTTTGTAACTATTCCACTCTACCCGGGTTCAAATTTTCAATACTACTTTACAGCAGCTTAAATGGACGTTAAGGATCTATATAGCCGACCCCGACTTGTTTGTATTTAGGTGGAGTTGTACTTTACAACAGCTATGCTTCATACCTAACCTAGTTAAGGTCGGCTATAGGAACACTCAGTATCTATTCTGCTCTATTTGGAGCAGTTTCATTCCAATACTATGATAATTATTAAGGATTCTCTATTACTAAAGGTTTCCTTATATTTTCTACCGAAATATAGATTAGTAATGAACTAAAAGAACTCTTGGCAAACAACATACTTAAAATAAGTGCAGCCACATAAAATAAAGCTTAATCCTAACCATTGTGCTTGATTCATATTTTGTTTTTTGCTAATTCAACAAGAATCTCAAGAGCTTGTAAGTCCTTTGAGACAACTTTGTCCATGTGATTGAATTGTTTACCTTATCCATTTCAAAACTTTCAACCATCATCTTGTCACACCGGTGCAGTTGAACTTCTAACATAGACATTTCAAAACTATAATGCAAGGCCTCTTTCCTTTTATCTTCTACATGTGCTATTTGTCCCTTGTCATAATCATCACTTATTTTGGCTAGTTTTGTATGACCACACACCATCATACCATTCACATTTTTACAACACTCATTTTTTGATATGTCGGACCTCGGATGCCCAACATTCGCCATCATTGATCTCACAATTGTACGTCTTATAAAACCTATCTTTCCTCTGGTATGTATCTCCTTATCGCATACCACTCCCACATTTCAACTATAGGGCTTTAACTTATGTGTTGCGTCTTCTTCTATCAGACTATCACACCATTGATGATCTCATACCTGGATAAAGAAGTGTTGTTGTAAATTAACGATCAACATAATTTTAGGATATCCTTGCGCTAAGGAATTAATAAGAGAAATGGTATCAAATATTTTGTAATGTCCCGAAATAAAGTGTCATATAAATTGGGAGAAATAAAGTGTTGATAACAAGTCCTCAACAACAGAACCAATGATAGTTAGTAGCAGGAGTTGTATATAACTAAATTGTAAATTGAAAGCTAAGAACCTGATGGATCGTCAATCCTCTCCCAACAAAAGCTGAAAAACACAAGTAATTTTAGATTAAAGCTTACCACTTAAAAGCACAAAAATATGCACGGGGTTTGAGTCCCACACCTAAAGGCTTCTATAACCTTGGGCTCTCCTACTTCAATAGCTAGCTTTTAGGGTGTGATTCGCCCTAAGTTGTACAAAGGGTATGATAGCCACCCACTACCCTTCGCGCCATGAATCTGTTTCTATCGCATGGCCATGGAAGACGAGAGCTTGGTGGTTTTTTATGGTTTATGGCAAGATATGAGACTTATTAATAAAAGTTATAAAATGATATTATTTTATAATAGTATAGATTATAGTGTGCTAATCGTAAAATTTTATGGAATAAAACCAAACAATACTACAATGCACCCATCCTCTTAAAGACCAGGATACACCTCTGATATCCTAGAAGACAATGCCGACCCCACACCTCTCTTTCTTTCTGTGTGTGTGCGGGGGAGGGTCCATGTCTGCTAAAGACATCTCTTACTCAACTTTGCCAGTGATTTCTCATTAAAGGTAAGATCATGAATATCCTACCTTATACAGTATAAGTGTATAACCCAATATTCATACATTTTTCAATTGTCTTCCAAATAAACTAAGGAAATTTAATCATGAGATTTTGTTAGGCGGTTCTCCAAACTTTCTTTTCATAAATTTGTAAGCTCAAATGTACTTCTCTTTTGCATCATCTGGATGCTTTCAATGAAATTTTTCACTTCGTCAAAATAAAAACAAGAAAATCTTTCCTATCAGTCTCTCAAACTACTAATTATGTATCTAGAATTTATAGGTTAGATAACCCGAAACTCAAATTTCTCTTTGTAAAAAGAAAAGATGGAATAACCAAAGCATCATTTGCATTTAATGTACGTTTGTAAAACAAAGCTGTAACGATTTTCCAAAATAAGCTACATTCTCGATTGGAGTACAACGAGAAATGAATCGTCACGATAACAAAATGATAAATCACACGTAAATTAAAACCTATCTCGACAAAGATTTAAACTTTAAGAACAAAAAAAGATGCATTTGATCATACCCACTAATAATTGAAATGTTGAAAACCAAGAAACAAAATCCAGACAAGCATAAACTCAAATTTGTATGGGGAAAACTCAACTATTTCTGCAGTTAAACTCCTTCATGTGCCAAAAAAGGGGATAAATTTTCCACAAGATGTACGCTGAATTTTCCCGAAAGTTGTTGTGGTGTGTTAATAGAATTCGGTGTACACCTTGTGGAAAACTTTCCCCCTTTTTTGGCACATGAAGGAGTTTAACTGCAGAAATAGTTGAGTTTTGTCCATACTGGTCTGAATTCATGCTTTTCTAAACTTTGTTTCTTGGTTTTCATTATTTCACCGAGGACATGACCTTACATAGAAAGGAGTGGAGGTCGCGTATTAGGGTAGAAGGCTAGCAGGGGTAGATTGTGGATTGCCCTGTGATAGTCTTAGGCCTAGGCGTGCCAGTTAGTTGTGTTGTTACTGCCATCTGACTACCATTTTCTTGCTATTAGTATTGTTCTTGTCTTGTAGAATTTGTAGCGCTTCTTGTTTTAGCCAATATGGTATATATATTGTTGCTCTCTCTTTCTTGGGATAGGTACTTTTAAGCCGAGGGTCTTTCGAAAACAGCCTCTCTACCTCCATGAGGTAATGGTAAGATCTGCGTATACTTTACCCTCTCTAGACCCCACTTGTGGGATTTCACTGGGTATGTTGTTGTTGTTGGTTTTCAGCATTTCAGTTATTAGTGTGGTATGATCATATGCATATTTTTTGTTCTTAAAGTTTAAATCTTTGTCGAGCTAGGTTTTAATTTACTTGTGATTTATCATTTTGTTATCGTGATGATTCATTTCTCATTGTACTCCAATCGAGAACATAGCTTCTTTTGGAAAATCGTTACAGCTTTTTTTACAAACGTATGTTAAATGCAAATGGTGCTTTGATTATTCTGTCTTCTTTTTTACCAAGAGAAAATTGGGTTTCGGGACATCTAACCTATAAACTCTAGATACATGATTAGTAGTATGAGAGATTGATGGGAAAGTTTTTTTATTTTTTATTTTGACGAAGTAAAAAGTTTCATTAAAAGCATCCAGAAGATGCAAACGACAAGTACATTTGAGCTTACAAATGTAAAGAAAGTTAAGAGAACAGTCAAAAAAAATCTCATAATTAAATTCCCTCACCTTATTTGGAAGGCAATTGAAAAATGTATGGATATTGGGTTGGAGGGATACACTGTATAAGGTAGAATATTCATTATCTTACCTTTAATGAGATATGGCTTTAGTAGATGTGGACCTTCCCCCTCCGCCCTCCCCCACACACCTCAGAGGTGTGGGTTGGCTTTGGCTTCCAGGTTACCAGAGGTGTATCCTGGATTTTAAGAGCATGGGTGCATTGTACTATTGTTTGGTTTGATTCCATAAAACTTTGCGATAAGCAAACTATAATCTATACTATTATAAAATAATATCATTCAATTTACAACTTTGCGATAGTCAATAGATGAAGATGTAATACATAAGTTTAAGCCCTATAGTTGAAATGGAGGAGTGGCATGCGATAAGGAGATACATACCAGAGTGAAAGATAGGTTTTATAAGACAGTTTTGAGACCAATGATGGTGTGTGGTGTGAATGTTGGGTATCTGAGGTTCGAAATATTAAAAAAATGAGTGTTGCACAAATGAGAATGGCATGATGGTGTGTGGTCATACAAAACTAGACAAAATAAGTGATGATTATGATAAGGTACAAATAGCACATGTAGAAGATAAAAGGAAAGACGGCCCTAAATTATAGTTTGGAAATGTCTACGTTAGAAGTTCAAATGCACCGGTGTGACACTATGATGTTTGAATGTTTTAAAATAGACGAGGTAAAAAATTCAATCACATGGACAAAGTTGTCCAAAGGACTTACGAGTTCTTGAGATTCTTGTTGAATCAGCAAAAAACAAAATATAAATGAAGCAAATGTTTCACAGTAATTCCAATGGTTAGGATTAAGGTTTATTTTATGTTGCTACACTTATATGAAGTATGATGTTTTCTCGGAGTCCTTTAAGTTCATAATTGATTTGTACTTCAGTAGAAAACCTTTAGTAATAGAGAATCCTTAATAATTATCTTAGTATTGGAATGAAACTGATCCAAATGGAGCGGTATGGATATTAAGTGTTCCTATAGCCGACCTCAACTAGTTTAGGTTTGAAGCGTAGCTGTTGTAAAGTAGTATTGAAAAGTTGAACCCAGGAAGAGTGGAACGATTACTAAGATACAGTACATTTGAGATTAAGGCATAGTTATTGTTATACCTTTACTAGTATTGTTTACATATCTTTGACAAGTTTTAAGAATTCGTTCAACGAAAGGTAGTCAAACTTTGACATGGTGCTTTTCCCTTTCACCTAACTTTTCAAATACTACTACAAAAAACTACCGTTTGCTAAAATACACCAATCAAGTTAGCTAATTTATTTTCATTCTCATTCACGTAAAATAGAAGGGATGGAGTATTAAGTTTTTGCGTTCCTTTTTATTTGATTCCTAGAAACTATATGCATCTTTTTCAGCAGATACTTGTCCCATTCCCCAGTTTAATTTGTACTTGTCTAGTTCTTAAAAACATATAACAAGTCTTCAGCTTTTCCATCCTAATGCTAAGGATATTGAATTTTCCTCTTTAGGGAATTTTATGTGCAAATCAATGTAATATCCTCCTTTTTGTATCAGTTTGCTTTTGGTAATGACTATTTTTATCCAAAATGTGATTACCGACAGTTATGGCAGCAAGAACTTACTTCTCTGCCGTTTTCTATGACCAACTTAAGTTCCAAGTCAGATTTTCCTAGTTTCTTCACTTTTGGGAATCCCAGTACTCCTCAGACGTATTTGTACATTCTTCTACATATTGCAGGGCTTAACTTTTCTTTTTCATGGTCTGAGTATATTCGCAAGAATACAAAATGGCAATCAGCAACATTAATTTGAGGTCAGGTATTCAAATATTCTTCATGGATCTAGAGAAGTAATAACCTTTCTTGTTTCTACAGGAGTTTAGGAGATTGAAGTTTTTGTGATGGAGGAAGGAAATTTTCCTGTAAGGAGATGGGAGGACCTTGATAATGATATCTTGTTGAAGATACTCCAGTCTTTTGACCTTTTTGAGCTATCTGCTGGACCTGCTCATATTTGTAGTGTGTGGCGATTGGCTTATTGTGATCAACTTCTCTGGAAAATAGTACCGAAAAGTCCAGCGTCTTCCAGAGAAGTTGATCACAACAAGCCAATCGCCACACACTACAAATATGAGCAAGTCCAGCAGATAGCTCAAAAAGGTCAAAAGACTCGAGTATCTTCAACAAGATATCATTATCAAGGTCCTCCCATCTCCTTACAGGAAAATTTCCTTCCTCCATCACAAAAACTTCAATCTCCTAAACTCCTGTAGAAACAAGAAAGGTTATTACTTCTCTAGATCCATGAAGAATATTTGAATTCCTGACGCCAAATTAATGTTGTTGATTGCCATTTTGTATTCTTGTTAATATACTCAGACCATGAAGCAGAAAAGTTAAGCCTTGCAATTCGAAGAAGCATAGAAGAATGTACAAATATGTCTGAGGACTACTGGGATTCCCAAAAGTGAAGAAATTAGGTAAATCTGACCTGGAACTTAAGTTGGTCATAGAAAACAACAGAGAACTAAGTTCTTGCTGCCATAGCCACTACCGAAAGCAAAATGATACCAAAAGGAGGACGGAACATTGATTCTCACATAAAATTCCCTAAAGAGGAAAACTCAGTGTCCTTTGCATTAGGATGAAAAAGCTGAAGACTTGCTATATATTATGAAGAACAAGACAAAAACAAAGAGAACTGGGGAATGGGAGAAGTGTCTGCTGAAAAAGATGCATATAGTTTCCAGGAATCAAATAGAAGGGAATGCAAAAAAAACTTAATACTCCATCCCTTCTATTTTACGTGAATGGTGATGAAAATAAATTAGCTAACTTGATTGGTGTATTTTAGCAAAGAGTAGTTAAAAGATACTGAAGTAGTTGCAGTAGTTATAAAATTAGGTGAAAGGAAAAAACACCATGTCAAAGTTTGACTACCATTCGTTGAATGAATTCCGAAAACTTGTCAAAGATATATAAACAATACTAGTAAGGGTACAACAATAACTATGACTTAATCTCAAATGTACGATTCCTTTCTAACCATTCCACTCTAGGGTTCAAACTTTTAATACTATTTAACAAGAAGTTTAAATGGAGTGATATAAACATTAAGGATCTATGGCGGCAGGGTTTTTTCCCTAGACCTTATAACTAAGATTCTAGCCCATCTTAGGTGATTTTTGAGTTCTGTCTCTTCTTCATTCTCCAGCCATCCCCCACACCTATCTCCTATTTTTCTCATAGTTTCAGAGTTCCACAATTGCAGAGGAAGGCCTAGGACCCTAATCCAGAACCAGTCGAATCTCGTTGTGTTTGGAAATGTTGTTTTCATCGAGCTCCACCAATCAATCTCTAGGTTTTGGGCCTTGTATCTTCCATTCACCCTTCAGAATGTGTTCTACTGCTTTTCTAGATGGGAACTCAAAGAGAAAATTGAATATGTTCATGTCGTAGACCTGAATATTGGGGACTCCTTTCCAGGTTTCGATTGCCCATCTTCTAACATCATTTCATGTTGGGGCTTCTTCACCACCAGTAAATCATCCTATCAGACACCTTCGAAGCAGAGAATTGTCCTTCAAGCTAGCAGTTTTTGCTGCATTTATGGGCTCGTTTCTTTCTGCATTCTTTCTCTGCTCCCATTTGATTCTTGTAATAGCTTCTTTGTAGTTTGCCCTCCCCTCAATTATTTCCCCCCTTGTGTAAAAAAATGTGCCTTGTGTACTTGATAGTCTATTAATGAACTCTTCAATTTTGTGCACCACTCTTTCCCATCTCTCATTAATTTTATTTTCTGGTAGTATAATAACTGTTCTGCTCTGACCCTTAACAACTATTATTGAGATGAATCAACCAAATCTATTGAACTTTTGATTGCAATAAATGTGTGTTGACATGTCCTTACATCTCCAAGATTTAAAGCTCTTCCCCTTGTTTCCAGAAGCTTCAGCACAGCCATAAAAGAGCTTCCCCACTAACTGTCATTCTTCTCATTGAGAGTTTTGTGCTCTCCACTCAGTCGAACCATATCCTTGTGTCTGAGAAAGAGGCTGTGATGTCAAAAGACTTGGTTTCCATTCTGAAAAATAGGTGATTTTCCATAATGGAAACAGAAAGAAAAAGGAAGATTTAGAAAATAGAAAGTTTAGGAGGAATATCCGATGGTGAAAAACCACCGCAGAGGATTTTAGAAGCCCAGAAAAGACTTCTAAGAGTTGTCTAGAGAAGAGTGCCTGGAAGGAAAGTCTGAAAATGTTTTTGAAAATCATAAGACCCTCTCTATGGAGCATAGAGGTTAGATGCCCCAAAATCTAACTTTCTTTTTGAGAAAAGAAAAGACAGAATAACCAAAGCACCATTTGCATTTAACCTATGCAGGTCAAAAAATGATGTTATAAATTTTTTGGATAACGATGAGAATGCAGTAAAAACATCAAAAGAGACTACGTTCTTGATAGGAGAACTCCAATTGAATCGTTATGTAAAAAAAATGAAAATTCAGCAAATCAAATCCAACCTCGACAAAGATTTAAACGCTAATAACAAGAAAATATGCATTTTATCATACCACATTAATAGTTGAAATGCAGGAAACCAAGATATACAACTCAGGCAACCTTCAATTCAGATCTGTATGGGCAAAAATCAAATAGCCAGAAAAAGGAAAAGAGGGTTCCACAAGGTGTACACCGAATTCCTGTAACAACAACAACAATTTTGGAATCAAGATCCAACATGAGTCAAAAATTAATCTGAAAACAACCTTAAAGAATGTAAGAAGAAAAAAAGACACAGAGAGATTTAGGATATGCCTTTAGATTGTTGGTTCACTTCAGTGTGTAAAAAAATTGGGTGAAAATTGTGGGATGATAGTGTAGCTCCTTTAGTGAACTTCAACACTATATTATCATCGGTTACTAAATATGTTTTAAAAAAATTCTAAAGTATTATTATTTTATGAGTATCATACTTAAATTATTAATGATCTTGTGACCTCTTGGACTATAACTTCTTTACATTAAAAACTCTCCGATTGAATATATGGCAAAATATTTAGAATACCTTTTTGAGAGATGAGTAGGATATGAAAGAAGTCTTGAAAATGAATCTACCTAACACAGAGTTCATAGTAGTTCATGAGATTCTGTGGATATCTCATGATTTAGATATGAAACTCACAAAACAATAATAGTATAAGAGAGTTTTAAACTATTCACTCGAAAAAATTTCTATGTGTGTACTGCCCTTAAAACTCTACAGAGGAACTTTAGAACCGTGATGTTCACATAGCATGTCATATTCCTCTAATTATGTGTTTATGGTAATTGAGAGGTGTTCTATAAATACCCAATAATTAGATATGAAACTCGCAAAACAGTGATAGAGGAGAGCTTACAACGCTTGGCAATACATATGTAAATGGATACAAGACTGTCAAAGAGAAAGACTTAAAACTTATAAAATTACAACACAGAAGTAGCATTACGCTACATGGAAGTACTGTTTATATGTCTCCCTATGCTACAAAGCTACTCTCCCTTTTACCACCAAAAGGATAATACGTGCTGCTAGCAAACTGGATGCTGATTGGCGTCCATTCAAAATGACAAGGTTTTATTGTGTTTCATATACACAAGTTTACATATTTTACTGGACCTTTAACTCATGAAGCAATACATTCTTAAAGTTGTCAAATTGCAAGAGATCTCACCTCGTCCACTTTCCAGAGGTCTTCTTCATACTTATACCACCTCATCAGCCCTTCATCATTTCGAGTGCGCTGACACATGATGCACGAGTCACTCATGCAGGTTAGGAATTTGTGTAACCTAGACGCTTTTTTGATAATTGATTCATCAAGCTTGGCCAGAATTTTCTTTGGTGCAGGTGGAGGGTCTTCAGTAATTACGCAATGAGATATGTTGAGCACTTCCAACTTTTTTAACCCATCCAAGATAATAAACAAGGCACTTTTAGATAACACTGTGCACCTCACACTCAACACTTTCAAGTTTGGAAGAAATGAAACCAGTGTAGATGCAAAGAGCATATCACAGGGCCCCATAATCTTGAGCTCAGCGAAATTTTTGCAACTCCTTGCAATTTCCTCCATGACATACGGAGGATTTGCTATACTAGGCATCGTCAGTGATTCAAGATCTTCCCACATATGAATAGCCCTGCATATTCCTGTCTTTTTTATTCTGTTCCAAGCAGGCATAACAAGACGTTTTAGATGTGGACACCTGAAAAAGAAGAGATTAAATTAGCTGTCTTCTTCATTCTCACGGTAAACTTTGCTTCACCTGAATTAGAATAATGGAAAATCATAGGGTATCTGAGATGTCAGATGCCTGAACTCGAATGATGCTTGTTGTCGGTTTCTTGATTCAAGTAGAAGTACTATAGAAAGATGAAGGTTTATTGGGGGAATACCTCTCGGCAGTATAAGTCAACTGATCGTCGCTGACATACAAATTATAATGGAAGATTAATGTTCGTATGTTTCCACTACTGAGGTTCAAACAAATCTTCAGGAGGCTGGTCAATGTTTTATCAGACTGACAATCCACATATACGTACGGCTCTAACGGGATTTTGATGAAATTTGATTTTAATACCGACAAGTCCAGTGTCATCCAGAGAAGTTGATCAGAACAAGCCAATCGCCATGAACTACAAACATGAGCAAGTCCAGCAGTCAACTCAAAAAGGTCAAAAGACTGGAGTATCTTCACCAAGATATCAATATCAAGGTCCTCCCATCTCCTTACAGAAGAATCTCCCTCTTCCATCACAAAAGCTTCAATCTCTCAAGTGTTTGGGCATAAAAGGTCCTGTAGAAACAAGAAAGGTTATTACTTCTCTAGATCCATAAAGAATATTTGAATTCTTGACGTCAAATTAATATTGCTGACTGTCATTTTGTATTCTTGTGAATATACTCAGACCATGAAGCAGAAAAGTTAAGCACTGCAATATGAAGAAGCATAGAAGAATGTACAAATATGTCCGAGGAGTATTGGGATTTCCAAAAGTGAAAAAACTAGGAAAATCTGACCTAGAACTTAAGTTGGTCATAGAAAACGACAGAGAACTAAGTTCTTGCATCATTTTGGAGAGAAATAGTAATTACCGAAAGCAAAATGATACAAAAGGAGGATGGAACATTGATTTGCACATAAAATTCCCTAAAGAGGAAAATTCAGTGTACTTAGCATTAGGATGGAAAAGCTGAAGACGTTATATATTTTGAAGAACACAAGACAAGAACAAAGAGAACTGGGGAATGTGACAAGTGTCTGCTGAAAAAGATGCATCTGGTTTCCAGGAATCAAATAGAAGGGAATGCAAAAACTTAATACTCAATCCCTTCTATTTTACGTGAATGGGAACGAAATAACTTAGTTAGCATGATTTGTGAATTTAGAAAAGAGTAGTTAAACGATACAAAAGTAGTAGTAGTAGTAAAAAAGTTAGGTGAAAGGAAAAAACACCATGCCAAAAGTTTGACTACCATTCGTTAAATGAATTCCTAAAACTTGTCAAAGATATACTACTTTACAACAGCTTATATGGAGTGATATGGACATTAAGGATCTATATAGCCGGCCCCGACTTGTTTGGGGTTGAGCTGGACTGTACTTTACAACAGCTATGCTTCATGCCTAAACTAGTTGAGGTCGGCTATATAAACAATCAATATACATTCCGCTCCATTTGGAGCAGTTTCATTCCAATAATCAGATACTTATTAAGGATTCTCTATTACTAAAGGTTTTCTATATTTTCTACCGAAATACAAATCAGTAATGAACTAAAAAGACTCCTGGAAAACTGTTAGACTCTTAAACTTATAAGAGAAATAAGGTTTTTACAGAACTTCTTTTCATTCAAAATGGCATATTACATAAGGCTTAGACACATAGCTATATAAGCCTTTTGAAAAAAAAAAAGTAAGTAGAGTACCTAGTCAAGCACTTACAAAACAAATTCCATAAAACAAGGATTACCTTTCCTTTACAAACCAAACATAATATTTAATAGAGGACACTATTAGACTAAAAAACTATCTAGAAAATCTCATTTTCTAACACTCCTCCTTGAGATTTTTCTTGGATACTCCCAGCTTAGCCCTTAGAACTTCAAATTTTCCCTTAGGAAGAGTCTTGGTCATGATGTCTGCAATCTGCTGATCTGAGCTGCAATGAACAAGTTTAACTTCGTCATCCTTCTCTACTTGCCTGATAGCGTGAAACTTCACATTTATATGCTTGCTACGACCATGTTGCACTGGATTTTTGGCCATAGATATTGCTGACTTGTTGTCAACCTTAATGACAGTAGCTTCAATGTCATTTTGCTCCAGATCACATAGAATCTTTCTTAATCATAGAGCTTGATTAGTTGCACCAGCAACGGCGATGTATTCAACTTCTGCAGAAGATTGAGCTACCACATCTTGCTTCTTTAAATTCCATGAGAACATGCCTGAACCAAGTGTAAAAGCATATCCAGAAGTGCTTTTCATATCATCAATGCTTCCTGCCCAATCACTATCTGAATAACCCATCAATTTCCCTTGCTCTTCCTTTTTAAACCAAATACCAAAATCAACAGTTCCCTTGATATACCTCAACGTTCGCTTAGCGACACCAAGATGAACTTGACTTGGAGTATGCATAAATCTCGACAAAAGACTTGCTGCAAACATGAGATCAGGTCTTGCTGCTGTCAAAATACAACAAACTACCTATTAGACTTCTATAAACTGTAGGATCAGCCCTATCACCTCCTTCAAATTTCGAAATCTTTGCATTGTGCACTAGTGGGGTCGATACATGCTTGCATCTCTCCATCTTGAATCTTTTAAGAATATCCCATGCATATTTTCTTTGTGAAATGAAGATTCCATCTGTAGCTTGATGAATCTCCATTCCCAGAAAGTAATTCATTTCACCCAAATCTGACATTTCAAACTTGGTCTCCATTTCTTGCTTGAATTGATTCACCATAGCTTCATTGCTTCCTGTTAACAGAAGATCATCAACATAGAGTGACACCAAAAGCACATCTCCTCCTTTAGCCTTCTTCACATATAAAGTGGCTTCATTTTCACTTCTCTTGAAGCCACAATAAATAAGATGAGAATCAATCTTACTGTACCAGGCTCGAGGAGCTTGCTTTAATCCATACAATGCCTTATGTAGCTTGTAGATTTTATCCTCCATTCCTGCAACTTGAAATCCTTCTGGTTGGTCGATATAAATCTCCTCCTGCAGCTGTCCATTTAAGAATGCTGACTTCACATCCAAATGATACAACTTCCAATTTGATTGAGCTGCCAAAGCAAATAGAAGTCTTATTGTATCATGTCGTGCAACTGGTGCAAATGTGTCTCCATAATCCAAACCTGCAACTTGCGCATAACCTTTCACAATAAGCCTTGCCTTGTATTTATAAACTGAACCATCTGGATTAAGTTTGGTTCGATAAACCCATTTCACCCCTATTACATTTCTGTCTTTGGGTTTATCAACCAGCTTCCAAGTATCATTCTTCTCTATCATACCAATCTCCTCCTTCATAGCTTCAATCCAAACTTCATGTCTTGATGCTTCTTGATAGCTATTTGGTTCTGAGATTGCAACATTACATCTTTCATATATCTCAGAAAGGGACTTTGTTTTCAAAATGGGCGAATCAAGTGAGGATTCCCCATCTGATTCTTCATCTTTTTCCAAATTTTTAGAGCCAAATGATTGGATTTCAGGCAGCGGACGCAAGTTCTGAAAATCTGCATTATCTTTCTCAATTTGCTCCTTATCCCAGTTCCAATAAGCATGCTCATCTACTACAACATCTCTTATGATGGAAATACTTTTTGTTTGCAAGCTGAAAACTCTATAACCTTTGGCTTGCGATGAATAACCAATAAAGATCCCCAATTCACCTTTTGGTTCAAGTTTGCTTCTTTTGACTGAAGGAACATGAGAATAGCAAATCGAACCAAAGACTTTTAAGTGCTTGGCAGATGGTTTTGTTCCACTCCAAGCCTCAATAGGAGTTTTTTTATCCACAGCTTTAGTTGGCAGCCTATTTAATAGATATACTGAAGTATAAACAGCTTCTGCCCAAAACCTTTGCTGTAGTTTCTTTTCAAGCAACAAACATCTAGCCATTTCAACAGCAGTCCTGTTCTTCCTCTCCGAGACTCCATTTTGTTCGGGTGAATAACTTACTGTCAACTTGTGATCAATCCCCATATCTTCACAATAATTATTGAACTCATTTGAAGTGTATTCACCACCATTGTCCGATCTCAAAGACTTCAGCTTACAACCACTTTGTCTTTCAACAAAAGCTTTAAATTTCTTAAAAATTGAAAATACTTGGGAGTTGTTACTCAAAAATTACACCCAAGTAATCCTTGTTAAGTCATCAATAAAGAGAACAAAATATTTATTTTGTCCTAAAGATGATGTCTGCATAGGTCCACACACATCAGTGTGAACTAATTCAAATTTTTCAGTTGCCCTCCAGGTAGCACTTTTAGGAAATGATTTCCTATGTACCTTACCCATCTGACATGCCTCACAAACTTCTTTAGATAGTGAGATCTCAGGTAACTCTTTAGTCAAGCCTTTCTCATACATAGACTTTAAAGTAGCATAGTTAAAATGCCCATATCTTTTGTGCCACAACCATGACTCATCCATACTTGCAAAATTTGCATTATCAAACTTCCCAACTAAAGGAAAAGATTTATCCACCATTTGTACTTTAACAATCAAATTATCTTTTGAGTCAAAAACCAAACAATGTTTGCCCTTAAAAATTAAGGAACAACCTTTCGACATCATTTGAGCCGCACTTAACAAGTTATATGCTAAACAAGGAACATACAACACATCATGTATAAACTCTGTACCTTGTATAGTTTGAAAGGCAACTGAACCCTTTCCATGTGCATCGACTGTTTCACCATTTCCCATCCTAACTTTAGCTTTGAACGACTTGTCAAGTGTGTGAAACAAGAGCTCATTGTGCGACATATGACTCGTACATCCACTGTCTATGAACCATGAGGATTTTTTGCTTGTGTTTTCTTCGTGAGAAGCCATAAACAAGCTTTCTTCTTCCTTTTCCGACTCTTCAACAAAATTTGCCTGCTGCACATGATGTTGTTGTGGTTGATTCTGCTTGGCCCTGCAATTTTTCTCAATATGACCCATCTTTTTACAGAATCTACATTGAATGGATGGCTTTCCTTTGAACCAACAGTCTTTTTCTTGATGATTGGTTCTTTTACAGTGGCTGCAAGGTGGAAACTTCCCTTTCTTTGAAGATTCCTTCCATGGTTTTCCCTTTGCTACTTTATCTCCATCCATCCTTCATAGGCTGCTTGCCTTTATGTTGTACCTGAAATGCCACTTCTGCTACTTCTCCATCTCTTATACTTGATCTTTGCTCTTGGGCTTGTAACTTGCTGATCAGTTATGCAACTAATAAAGTCTTCAAATCACAAGATTCCTCTATTGCTGAAATCTTGGACTCGAACCTTCCTGGTAAGCTTATCATCATCTTCTCCACCACTTTTGAATCTGGAAAGGTTTCACCAAACAACCTTATTTGGTTTACAATTTCCATAAGTTTGGCAGAATACTCTTTCACAGTATCTCCTTCTTTCATCCTTAACATCTCAAATTCTCTTTTGAGAGTTAAGAGTTTGACAGCCTTCACTCTATCACTTCCATCGAACTCCTCTTTTAGCTTCTCCCATGCTTCTTTAGGTGTTTCACAAGTCATTATTCTTGTGAAAATCACATCTGAAAGTGCTGAATGAAGACATGTGAGAGCCTTTGGTTTCCTTGACTTTGAATCTTCATAAATCTTCATTTGTGCAACTGTTGGATTTGGTCCAAGTGGAGGAGGATCATCTTCACTTTCTATTGTTTCCCATAGACTAAGATCTTTGAGATAAGCCTTCATCTTTATCACCCATATGTGATAATTTTCTCCTGTAAACATAGGATGGCCTGCACCCAAGAAGTTGTTGGATGCCATGTTACTGCTGCTCAGCTATCACCCTAGAAGAACTGGAAAAAACCTTAGTTTCTTGCCTTCACAAATCCCTCAAGAAGAAGGGCTCTTGATACCACTGTTAGACTCTTAAACTTATAAGAGAAATAAGGTTTTTACATTTTCATTCAAAATGGCATATTACATAAGGCTTAGACACATAGCTATATAAGCCTTTTGAAAAAAAAAGTAAGTAGAGTACCTAGTCAAGCACTTACAAAACAAATTCCATAAAACAAGGATTACCTTTCCTTTACAAACCAAACATAATATTTAATAGAGGACACTATTAGACTAAAAAACTATCTAGAAAATCTCATTTTCTAACAAAAACATCATACTTAATATAAATGTAAAAACAAAAAATAAACCTTAATCATAGCCATTGAAATTACTATGGATCTTGTGCTTCATTAATATTTTGTTTTATGCTAATTTCACAAGAATATCGAGAAATTGTAAGTCCTATGAGACAACTTTGTAACTATCCCAAGAAAGAGAGAGCAACAATAATAACTATGCCTTAATCTCAAATGTACGGTTCCTTTGTAACTATTCCACTCTACCCGGGTTCAAATTTTCAATACTACTTTACAGCAGCTTAAATGGACGTTAAGGATCTATATAGCCGACCCCGACTTGTTTGTATTTAGGTGGAGTTGTACTTTACAACAGCTATGCTTCATACCTAACCTAGTTAAGGTCGGCTATAGGAACACTCAGTATCTATTCTGCTCTATTTGGAGCAGTTTCATTCCAATACTATGATAATTATTAAGGATTCTCTATTACTAAAGGTTTCCTTATATTTTCTACCGAAATATAGATTAGTAATGAACTAAAAGAACTCTTGGCAAACAACATACTTAAAATAAGTGCAGCCACATAAAATAAAGCTTAATCCTAACCATTGTGCTTGATTCATATTTTGTTTTTTGCTAATTCAACAAGAATCTCAAGAGCTTGTAAGTCCTTTGAGACAACTTTGTCCATGTGATTGAATTGTTTACCTTATCCATTTCAAAACTTTCAACCATCATCTTGTCACACCGGTGCAGTTGAACTTCTAACATAGACATTTCAAAACTATAATGCAAGGCCTCTTTCCTTTTATCTTCTACATGTGCTATTTGTCCCTTGTCATAATCATCACTTATTTTGGCTAGTTTTGTATGACCACACACCATCATACCATTCACATTTTTACAACACTCATTTTTTGATATGTCGGACCTCGGATGCCCAACATTCGCCATCATTGATCTCACAATTGTACGTCTTATAAAACCTATCTTTCCTCTGGTATGTATCTCCTTATCGCATACCACTCCCACATTTCAACTATAGGGCTTTAACTTATGTGTTGCGTCTTCTTCTATCAGACTATCACACCATTGATGATCTCATACCTGGATAAAGAAGTGTTGTTGTAAATTAACGATCAACATAATTTTTAGGATATCCTTGCGCTAAGGAATTAATAAGAGAAATGGTATCAAATATTTTGTAATGTCCCGAAATAAAGTGTCATATAAATTGGGAGAAATAAAGTGTTGATAACAAGTCCTCAACAACAGAACCAATGATAGTTAGTAGCAGGAGTTGTATATAACTAAATTGTAAATTGAAAGCTAAGAACCTGATGGATCGTCAATCCTCTCCCAACAAAAGCTGAAAAACACAAGTAATTTTAGATTAAAGCTTACCACTTAAAAGCACAAAAATATGCACGGGGTTTGAGTCCCACACCTAAAGGCTTCTATAACCTTGGGCTCTCCTACTTCAATAGCTAGCTTTTAGGGTGTGATTCGCCCTAAGTTGTACAAAGGGTATGATAGCCACCCACTACCCTTCGCGCCATGAATCTGTTTCTATCGCATGGCCATGGAAGACGAGAGCTTGGTGGTTTTTTATGGTTTATGGCAAGATATGAGACTTATTAATAAAAGTTATAAAATGATATTATTTTATAATAGTATAGATTATAGTGTGCTAATCGTAAAATTTTATGGAATAAAACCAAACAATACTACAATGCACCCATCCTCTTAAAGACCAGGATACACCTCTGATATCCTAGAAGACAATGCCGACCCCACACCTCTCTTTCTTTCTGTGTGTGTGCGGGGGAGGGTCCATGTCTGCTAAAGACATCTCTTACTCAACTTTGCCAGTGATTTCTCATTAAAGGTAAGATCATGAATATCCTACCTTATACAGTATAAGTGTATAACCCAATATTCATACATTTTTCAATTGTCTTCCAAATAAACTAAGGAAATTTAATCATGAGATTTTGTTAGGCGGTTCTCCAAACTTTCTTTTCATAAATTTGTAAGCTCAAATGTACTTCTCTTTTGCATCATCTGGATGCTTTCAATGAAATTTTTCACTTCGTCAAAATAAAAACAAGAAAATCTTTCCTATCAGTCTCTCAAACTACTAATTATGTATCTAGAATTTATAGGTTAGATAACCCGAAACTCAAATTTCTCTTTGTAAAAAGAAAAGATGGAATAACCAAAGCATCATTTGCATTTAATGTACGTTTGTAAAACAAAGCTGTAACGATTTTCCAAAATAAGCTACATTCTCGATTGGAGTACAACGAGAAATGAATCGTCACGATAACAAAATGATAAATCACACGTAAATTAAAACCTATCTCGACAAAGATTTAAACTTTAAGAACAAAAAAAGATGCATTTGATCATACCCACTAATAATTGAAATGTTGAAAACCAAGAAACAAAATCCAGACAAGCATAAACTCAAATTTGTATGGGGAAAACTCAACTATTTCTGCAGTTAAACTCCTTCATGTGCCAAAAAAGGGGATAAATTTTCCACAAGATGTACGCTGAATTTTCCCGAAAGTTGTTGTGGTGTGTTAATAGAATTCGGTGTACACCTTGTGGAAAACTTTCCCCCTTTTTTGGCACATGAAGGAGTTTAACTGCAGAAATAGTTGAGTTTTGTCCATACTGGTCTGAATTCATGCTTTTCTAAACTTTGTTTCTTGGTTTTCATTATTTCACCGAGGACATGACCTTACATAGAAAGGAGTGGAGGTCGCGTATTAGGGTAGAAGGCTAGCAGGGGTAGATTGTGGATTGCCCTGTGATAGTCTTAGGCCTAGGCGTGCCAGTTAGTTGTGTTGTTACTGCCATCTGACTACCATTTTCTTGCTATTAGTATTGTTCTTGTCTTGTAGAATTTGTAGCGCTTCTTGTTTTAGCCAATATGGTATATATATTGTTGCTCTCTCTTTCTTGGGATAGGTACTTTTAAGCCGAGGGTCTTTCGAAAACAGCCTCTCTACCTCCATGAGGTAATGGTAAGATCTGCGTATACTTTACCCTCTCTAGACCCCACTTGTGGGATTTCACTGGGTATGTTGTTGTTGTTGGTTTTCAGCATTTCAGTTATTAGTGTGGTATGATCATATGCATATTTTTTGTTCTTAAAGTTTAAATCTTTGTCGAGCTAGGTTTTAATTTACTTGTGATTTATCATTTTGTTATCGTGATGATTCATTTCTCATTGTACTCCAATCGAGAACATAGCTTCTTTTGGAAAATCGTTACAGCTTTTTTTACAAACGTATGTTAAATGCAAATGGTGCTTTGATTATTCTGTCTTCTTTTTTACCAAGAGAAAATTGGGTTTCGGGACATCTAACCTATAAACTCTAGATACATGATTAGTAGTATGAGAGATTGATGGGAAAGTTTTTTTATTTTTTATTTTGACGAAGTAAAAAGTTTCATTAAAAGCATCCAGAAGATGCAAACGACAAGTACATTTGAGCTTACAAATGTAAAGAAAGTTAAGAGAACAGTCAAAAAAAATCTCATAATTAAATTCCCTCACCTTATTTGGAAGGCAATTGAAAAATGTATGGATATTGGGTTGGAGGGATACACTGTATAAGGTAGAATATTCATTATCTTACCTTTAATGAGATATGGCTTTAGTAGATGTGGACCTTCCCCCTCCGCCCTCCCCCACACACCTCAGAGGTGTGGGTTGGCTTTGGCTTCCAGGTTACCAGAGGTGTATCCTGGATTTTAAGAGCATGGGTGCATTGTACTATTGTTTGGTTTGATTCCATAAAACTTTGCGATAAGCAAACTATAATCTATACTATTATAAAATAATATCATTCAATTTACAACTTTGCGATAGTCAATAGATGAAGATGTAATACATAAGTTTAAGCCCTATAGTTGAAATGGAGGAGTGGCATGCGATAAGGAGATACATACCAGAGTGAAAGATAGGTTTTATAAGACAGTTTTGAGACCAATGATGGTGTGTGGTGTGAATGTTGGGTATCTGAGGTTCGAAATATTAAAAAAATGAGTGTTGCACAAATGAGAATGGCATGATGGTGTGTGGTCATACAAAACTAGACAAAATAAGTGATGATTATGATAAGGTACAAATAGCACATGTAGAAGATAAAAGGAAAGACGGCCCTAAATTATAGTTTGGAAATGTCTACGTTAGAAGTTCAAATGCACCGGTGTGACACTATGATGTTTGAATGTTTTAAAATGGACGAGGTAAAAAATTCAATCACATGGACAAAGTTGTCCAAAGGACTTACGAGTTCTTGAGATTCTTGTTGAATCAGCAAAAAACAAAATATAAATGAAGCAAATGTTTCACAGTAATTCCAATGGTTAGGATTAAGGTTTATTTTATGTTGCTACACTTATATGAAGTATGATGTTTTCTCGGAGTCCTTTAAGTTCATAATTGATTTGTACTTCAGTAGAAAACCTTTAGTAATAGAGAATCCTTAATAATTATCTTAGTATTGGAATGAAACTGATCCAAATGGAGCGGTATGGATATTAAGTGTTCCTATAGCCGACCTCAACTAGTTTAGGTTTGAAGCGTAGCTGTTGTAAAGTAGTATTGAAAAGTTGAACCCAGGAAGAGTGGAACGATTACTAAGATACAGTACATTTGAGATTAAGGCATAGTTATTGTTATACCTTTACTAGTATTGTTTACATATCTTTGACAAGTTTTAAGAATTCGTTCAACGAAAGGTAGTCAAACTTTGACATGGTGCTTTTCCCTTTCACCTAACTTTTCAAATACTACTACAAAAAACTACCGTTTGCTAAAATACACCAATCAAGTTAGCTAATTTATTTTCATTCTCATTCACGTAAAATAGAAGGGATGGAGTATTAAGTTTTTGCGTTCCTTTTTATTTGATTCCTAGAAACTATATGCATCTTTTTCAGCAGATACTTGTCCCATTCCCCAGTTTAATTTGTACTTGTCTAGTTCTTAAAAACATATAACAAGTCTTCAGCTTTTCCATCCTAATGCTAAGGATATTGAATTTTCCTCTTTAGGGAATTTTATGTGCAAATCAATGTAATATCCTCCTTTTTGTATCAGTTTGCTTTTGGTAATGACTATTTTTATCCAAAATGTGATTACCGACAGTTATGGCAGCAAGAACTTACTTCTCTGCCGTTTTCTATGACCAACTTAAGTTCCAAGTCAGATTTTCCTAGTTTCTTCACTTTTGGGAATCCCAGTACTCCTCAGACGTATTTGTACATTCTTCTACATATTGCAGGGCTTAACTTTTCTTTTTCATGGTCTGAGTATATTCGCAAGAATACAAAATGGCAATCAGCAACATTAATTTGAGGTCAGGTATTCAAATATTCTTCATGGATCTAGAGAAGTAATAACCTTTCTTGTTTCTACAGGAGTTTAGGAGATTGAAGTTTTTGTGATGGAGGAAGGAAATTTTCCTGTAAGGAGATGGGAGGACCTTGATAATGATATCTTGTTGAAGATACTCCAGTCTTTTGACCTTTTTGAGCTATCTGCTGGACCTGCTCATATTTGTAGTGTGTGGCGATTGGCTTATTGTGATCAACTTCTCTGGAAAATAGTACCGAAAAGTCCAGCGTCTTCCAGAGAAGTTGATCACAACAAGCCAATCGCCACACACTACAAATATGAGCAAGTCCAGCAGATAGCTCAAAAAGGTCAAAAGACTCGAGTATCTTCAACAAGATATCATTATCAAGGTCCTCCCATCTCCTTACAGGAAAATTTCCTTCCTCCATCACAAAAACTTCAATCTCCTAAACTCCTGTAGAAACAAGAAAGGTTATTACTTCTCTAGATCCATGAAGAATATTTGAATTCCTGACGCCAAATTAATGTTGTTGATTGCCATTTTGTATTCTTGTTAATATACTCAGACCATGAAGCAGAAAAGTTAAGCCTTGCAATTCGAAGAAGCATAGAAGAATGTACAAATATGTCTGAGGACTACTGGGATTCCCAAAAGTGAAGAAATTAGGTAAATCTGACCTGGAACTTAAGTTGGTCATAGAAAACAACAGAGAACTAAGTTCTTGCTGCCATAGCCACTACCGAAAGCAAAATGATACCAAAAGGAGGACGGAACATTGATTCTCACATAAAATTCCCTAAAGAGGAAAACTCAGTGTCCTTTGCATTAGGATGAAAAAGCTGAAGACTTGCTATATATTATGAAGAACAAGACAAAAACAAAGAGAACTGGGGAATGGGAGAAGTGTCTGCTGAAAAAGATGCATATAGTTTCCAGGAATCAAATAGAAGGGAATGCAAAAAAAACTTAATACTCCATCCCTTCTATTTTACGTGAATGGTGATGAAAATAAATTAGCTAACTTGATTGGTGTATTTTAGCAAAGAGTAGTTAAAAGATACTGAAGTAGTTGCAGTAGTTATAAAATTAGGTGAAAGGAAAAAACACCATGTCAAAGTTTGACTACCATTCGTTGAATGAATTCCGAAAACTTGTCAAAGATATATAAACAATACTAGTAAGGGTACAACAATAACTATGACTTAATCTCAAATGTACGATTCCTTTCTAACCATTCCACTCTAGGGTTCAAACTTTTAATACTATTTAACAAGAAGTTTAAATGGAGTGATATAAACATTAAGGATCTATGGCGGCAGGGTTTTTTCCCTAGACCTTATAACTAAGATTCTAGCCCATCTTAGGTGATTTTTGAGTTCTGTCTCTTCTTCATTCTCCAGCCATCCCCCACACCTATCTCCTATTTTTCTCATAGTTTCAGAGTTCCACAATTGCAGAGGAAGGCCTAGGACCCTAATCCAGAACCAGTCGAATCTCGTTGTGTTTGGAAATGTTGTTTTCATCGAGCTCCACCAATCAATCTCTAGGTTTTGGGCCTTGTATCTTCCATTCACCCTTCAGAATGTGTTCTGCTGCTTTTCTAGATGGGAACTCAAAGAGAAAATTGAATATGTTCATGTCGTAGACCTGAATATTGGGGACTCCTTTCCAGGTTTCGATTGCCCATCTTCTAACATCATTTCATGTTGGGGCTTCTTCACCACCAGTAAATCATCCTATCAGACACCTTCGAAGCAGAGAATTGTCCTTCAAGCTAGCAGTTTTTGCTGCATTTATGGGCTCGTTTCTTTCTGCATTCTTTCTCTGCTCCCATTTGATTCTTGTAATAGCTTCTTTGTAGTTTGCCCTCCCCTCAATTATTTCCCCCCTTGTGTAAAAAAATGTGCCTTGTGTACTTGATAGTCTATTAATGAACTCTTCAATTTTGTGCACCACTCTTTCCCATCTCTCATTAATTTTATTTTCTGGTAGTATAATAACTGTTCTGCTCTGACCCTTAACAACTATTATTGAGATGAATCAACCAAATCTATTGAACTTTTGATTGCAATAAATGTGTGTTGACATGTCCTTACATCTCCAAGATTTAAAGCTCTTCCCCTTGTTTCCAGAAGCTTCAGCACAGCCATAAAAGAGCTTCCCCACTAACTGTCATTCTTCTCATTGAGAGTTTTGTGCTCTCCACTCAGTCGAACCATATCCTTGTGTCTGAGAAAGAGGCTGTGATGTCAAAAGACTTGGTTTCCATTCTGAAAAATAGGTGATTTTCCATAATGGAAACAGAAAGAAAAAGGAAGATTTAGAAAATAGAAAGTTTAGGAGGAATATCCGATGGTGAAAAACCACCGCAGAGGATTTTAGAAGCCCAGAAAAGACTTCTAAGAGTTGTCTAGAGAAGAGTGCCTGGAAGGAAAGTCTGAAAATGTTTTTGAAAATCATAAGACCCTCTCTATGGAGCATAGAGGTTAGATGCCCCAAAATCTAACTTTCTTTTTGAGAAAAGAAAAGACAGAATAACCAAAGCACCATTTGCATTTAACCTATGCAGGTCAAAAAATGATGTTATAAATTTTTTGGATAACGATGAGAATGCAGTAAAAACATCAAAAGAGACTACGTTCTTGATAGGAGAACTCCAATTGAATCGTTATGTAAAAAAAATGAAAATTCAGCAAATCAAATCCAACCTCGACAAAGATTTAAACGCTAATAACAAGAAAATATGCATTTTATCATACCACATTAATAGTTGAAATGCAGGAAACCAAGATATACAACTCAGGCAACCTTCAATTCAGATCTGTATGGGCAAAAATCAAATAGCCAGAAAAAGGAAAAGAGGGTTCCACAAGGTGTACACCGAATTCCTGTAACAACAACAACAATTTTGGAATCAAGATCCAACATGAGTCAAAAATTAATCTGAAAACAACCTTAAAGAATGTAAGAAGAAAAAAAGACACAGAGAGATTTAGGATATGCCTTTAGATTGTTGGTTCACTTCAGTGTGTAAAAAAATTGGGTGAAAATTGTGGGATGATAGTGTAGCTCCTTTAGTGAACTTCAACACTATATTATCATCGGTTACTAAATATGTTTTAAAAAAATTCTAAAGTATTATTATTTTATGAGTATCATACTTAAATTATTAATGATCTTGTGACCTCTTGGACTATAACTTCTTTACATTAAAAACTCTCCGATTGAATATATGGCAAAATATTTAGAATACCTTTTTGAGAGATGAGTAGGATATGAAAGAAGTCTTGAAAATGAATCTACCTAACACAGAGTTCATAGTAGTTCATGAGATTCTGTGGATATCTCATGATTTAGATATGAAACTCACAAAACAATAATAGTATAAGAGAGTTTTAAACTATTCACTCGAAAAAATTTCTATGTGTGTACTGCCCTTAAAACTCTACAGAGGAACTTTAGAACCGTGATGTTCACATAGCATGTCATATTCCTCTAATTATGTGTTTATGGTAATTGAGAGGTGTTCTATAAATACCCAATAATTAGATATGAAACTCGCAAAACAGTGATAGAGGAGAGCTTACAACGCTTGGCATTACATATGTAAATGGATACAAGACTGTCAAAGAGAAAGACTTAAAACTTATAAAATTACAACACAGAAGTAGCATTACGCTACATGGAAGTACTGTTTATATGTCTCCCTATGCTACAAAGCTACTCTCCCTTTTACCACCAAAAGGATAATACGTGCTGCTAGCAAACTGGATGCTGATTGGCGTCCATTCAAAATGACAAGGTTTTATTGTGTTTCATATACACAAGTTTACATATTTTACTGGACCTTTAACTCATGAAGCAATACATTCTTAAAGTTGTCAAATTGCAAGAGATCTCACCTCGTCCACTTTCCAGAGGTCTTCTTCATACTTATACCACCTCATCAGCCCTTCATCATTTCGAGTGCGCTGACACATGATGCACGAGTCACTCATGCAGGTTAGGAATTTGTGTAACCTAGACGCTTTTTTGATAATTGATTCATCAAGCTTGGCCAGAATTTTCTTTGGTGCAGGTGGAGGGTCTTCAGTAATTACGCAATGAGATATGTTGAGCACTTCCAACTTTTTTAACCCATCCAAGATAATAAACAAGGCACTTTTAGATAACACTGTGCACCTCACACTCAACACTTTCAAGTTTGGAAGAAATGAAACCAGTGTAGATGCAAAGAGCATATCACAGGGCCCCATAATCTTGAGCTCAGCGAAATTTTTGCAACTCCTTGCAATTTCCTCCATGACATACGGAGGATTTGCTATACTAGGCATCGTCAGTGATTCAAGATCTTCCCACATATGAATAGCCCTGCATATTCCTGTCTTTTTTATTCTGTTCCAAGCAGGCATAACAAGACGTTTTAGATGTGGACACCTGAAAAAGAAGAGATTAAATTAGCTGTCTTCTTCATTCTCACGGTAAACTTTGCTTCACCTGAATTAGAATAATGGAAAATCATAGGGTATCTGAGATGTCAGATGCCTGAACTCGAATGATGCTTGTTGTCGGTTTCTTGATTCAAGTAGAAGTACTATAGAAAGATGAAGGTTTATTGGGGGAATACCTCTCGGCAGTATAAGTCAACTGATCGTCGCTGACATACAAATTATAATGGAAGATTAATGTTCGTATGTTTCCACTACTGAGGTTCAAACAAATCTTCAGGAGGCTGGTCAATGTTTTATCAGACTGACAATCCACATATACGTACGGCTCTAACGGGATTTTGATGAAATTTGATTTTAATACCGACAAGTCCAGTGTCATCCAGAGAAGTTGATCAGAACAAGCCAATCGCCATGAACTACAAACATGAGCAAGTCCAGCAGTCAACTCAAAAAGGTCAAAAGACTGGAGTATCTTCACCAAGATATCAATATCAAGGTCCTCCCATCTCCTTACAGAAGAATCTCCCTCTTCCATCACAAAAGCTTCAATCTCTCAAGTGTTTGGGCATAAAAGGTCCTGTAGAAACAAGAAAGGTTATTACTTCTCTAGATCCATAAAGAATATTTGAATTCTTGACGTCAAATTAATATTGCTGACTGTCATTTTGTATTCTTGTGAATATACTCAGACCATGAAGCAGAAAAGTTAAGCACTGCAATATGAAGAAGCATAGAAGAATGTACAAATATGTCCGAGGAGTATTGGGATTTCCAAAAGTGAAAAAACTAGGAAAATCTGACCTAGAACTTAAGTTGGTCATAGAAAACGACAGAGAACTAAGTTCTTGCATCATTTTGGAGAGAAATAGTAATTACCGAAAGCAAAATGATACAAAAGGAGGATGGAACATTGATTTGCACATAAAATTCCCTAAAGAGGAAAATTCAGTGTACTTAGCATTAGGATGGAAAAGCTGAAGACGTTATATATTTTGAAGAACACAAGACAAGAACAAAGAGAACTGGGGAATGTGACAAGTGTCTGCTGAAAAAGATGCATCTGGTTTCCAGGAATCAAATAGAAGGGAATGCAAAAACTTAATACTCAATCCCTTCTATTTTACGTGAATGGGAACGAAATAACTTAGTTAGCATGATTTGTGAATTTAGAAAAGAGTAGTTAAACGATACAAAAGTAGTAGTAGTAGTAAAAAAGTTAGGTGAAAGGAAAAAACACCATGCCAAAAGTTTGACTACCATTCGTTAAATGAATTCCTAAAACTTGTCAAAGATATATAAACAATACTAGTAAGGTACAACAATAAGTATGCCTTAATCTCAAATGTATGGTTCCTATGTAACAATTCCCCTCTACCCTGGTTCAAATTTTCAATACTACTTTACAACAGCTTATATGGAGTGATATGGACATTAAGGATCTATATAGCCGGCCCCGACTTGTTTGGGGTTGAGCTGGACTGTACTTTACAACAGCTATGCTTCATGCCTAAACTAGTTGAGGTCGGCTATATAAACAATCAATATACATTCCGCTCCATTTGGAGCAGTTTCATTCCAATAATCAGATACTTATTAAGGATTCTCTATTACTAAAGGTTTTCTATATTTTCTACCGAAATACAAATCAGTAATGAACTAAAAAGACTCCTGGAAAACTGTTAGACTCTTAAACTTATAAGAGAAATAAGGTTTTTACAGAACTTCTTTTCATTCAAAATGGCATATTACATAAGGCTTAGACACATAGCTATATAAGCCTTTTGAAAAAAAAAAAGTAAGTAGAGTACCTAGTCAAGCACTTACAAAACAAATTCCATAAAACAAGGATTACCTTTCCTTTACAAACCAAACATAATATTTAATAGAGGACACTATTAGACTAAAAAACTATCTAGAAAATCTCATTTTCTAACACTCCTCCTTGAGATTTTTCTTGGATACTCCTAGCTTAGCCCTTAGAACTTCAAATTTTCCCTTAGGAAGAGTCTTGGTCATGATGTCTGCAATCTGCTGATCTGAGCTGCAATGAACAAGTTTAACTTCGTCATCCTTCTCTACTTGCCTGATAGCGTGAAACTTCACATTTATATGCTTGCTACGACCATGTTGCACTGGATTTTTGGCCATAGATATTGCTGACTTGTTGTCAACCTTAATGACAGTAGCTTCAATGTCATTTTGCTCCAGATCACATAGAATCTTTCTTAATCATAGAGCTTGATTAGTTGCACCAGCAACGGCGATGTATTCAACTTCTGCAGAAGATTGAGCTACCACATCTTGCTTCTTTAAATTCCATGAGAACATGCCTGAACCAAGTGTAAAAGCATATCCAGAAGTGCTTTTCATATCATCAATGCTTCCTGCCCAATCACTATCTGAATAACCCATCAATTTCCCTTGCTCTTCCTTTTTAAACCAAATACCAAAATCAACAGTTCCCTTGATATACCTCAACGTTCGCTTAGCGACACCAAGATGAACTTGACTTGGAGTATGCATAAATCTCGACAAAAGACTTGCTGCAAACATGAGATCAGGTCTTGCTGCTGTCAAAATACAACAAACTACCTATTAGACTTCTATAAACTGTAGGATCAGCCCTATCACCTCCTTCAAATTTCGAAATCTTTGCATTGTGCACTAGTGGGGTCGATACATGCTTGCATCTCTCCATCTTGAATCTTTTAAGAATATCCCATGCATATTTTCTTTGTGAAATGAAGATTCCATCTGTAGCTTGATGAATCTCCATTCCCAGAAAGTAATTCATTTCACCCAAATCTGACATTTCAAACTTGGTCTCCATTTCTTGCTTGAATTGATTCACCATAGCTTCATTGCTTCCTGTTAACAGAAGATCATCAACATAGAGTGACACCAAAAGCACATCTCCTCCTTTAGCCTTCTTCACATATAAAGTGGCTTCATTTTCACTTCTCTTGAAGCCACAATAAATAAGATGAGAATCAATCTTACTGTACCAGGCTCGAGGAGCTTGCTTTAATCCATACAATGCCTTATGTAGCTTGTAGATTTTATCCTCCATTCCTGCAACTTGAAATCCTTCTGGTTGGTCGATATAAATCTCCTCCTGCAGCTGTCCATTTAAGAATGCTGACTTCACATCCAAATGATACAACTTCCAATTTGATTGAGCTGCCAAAGCAAATAGAAGTCTTATTGTATCATGTCGTGCAACTGGTGCAAATGTGTCTCCATAATCCAAACCTGCAACTTGCGCATAACCTTTCACAATAAGCCTTGCCTTGTATTTATAAACTGAACCATCTGGATTAAGTTTGGTTCGATAAACCCATTTCACCCCTATTACATTTCTGTCTTTGGGTTTATCAACCAGCTTCCAAGTATCATTCTTCTCTATCATACCAATCTCCTCCTTCATAGCTTCAATCCAAACTTCATGTCTTGATGCTTCTTGATAGCTATTTGGTTCTGAGATTGCAACATTACATCTTTCATATATCTCAGAAAGGGACTTTGTTTTCAAAATGGGCGAATCAAGTGAGGATTCCCCATCTGATTCTTCATCTTTTTCCAAATTTTTAGAGCCAAATGATTGGATTTCAGGCAGCGGACGCAAGTTCTGAAAATCTGCATTATCTTTCTCAATTTGCTCCTTATCCCAGTTCCAATAAGCATGCTCATCTACTACAACATCTCTTATGATGGAAATACTTTTTGTTTGCAAGCTGAAAACTCTATAACCTTTGGCTTGCGATGAATAACCAATAAAGATCCCCAATTCACCTTTTGGTTCAAGTTTGCTTCTTTTGACTGAAGGAACATGAGAATAGCAAATCGAACCAAAGACTTTTAAGTGCTTGGCAGATGGTTTTGTTCCACTCCAAGCCTCAATAGGAGTTTTTTTATCCACAGCTTTAGTTGGCAGCCTATTTAATAGATATACTGAAGTATAAACAGCTTCTGCCCAAAACCTTTGCTGTAGTTTCTTTTCAAGCAACAAACATCTAGCCATTTCAACAGCAGTCCTGTTCTTCCTCTCCGAGACTCCATTTTGTTCGGGTGAATAACTTACTGTCAACTTGTGATCAATCCCCATATCTTCACAATAATTATTGAACTCATTTGAAGTGTATTCACCACCATTGTCCGATCTCAAAGACTTCAGCTTACAACCACTTTGTCTTTCAACAAAAGCTTTAAATTTCTTAAAAATTGAAAATACTTGGGAGTTGTTACTCAAAAATTACACCCAAGTAATCCTTGTTAAGTCATCAATAAAGAGAACAAAATATTTATTTTGTCCTAAAGATGATGTCTGCATAGGTCCACACACATCAGTGTGAACTAATTCAAATTTTTCAGTTGCCCTCCAGGTAGCACTTTTAGGAAATGATTTCCTATGTACCTTACCCATCTGACATGCCTCACAAACTTCTTTAGATAGTGAGATCTCAGGTAACTCTTTAGTCAAGCCTTTCTCATACATAGACTTTAAAGTAGCATAGTTAAAATGCCCATATCTTTTGTGCCACAACCATGACTCATCCATACTTGCAAAATTTGCATTATCAAACTTCCCAACTAAAGGAAAAGATTTATCCACCATTTGTACTTTAACAATCAAATTATCTTTTGAGTCAAAAACCAAACAATGTTTGCCCTTAAAAATTAAGGAACAACCTTTCGACATCATTTGAGCCGCACTTAACAAGTTATATGCTAAACAAGGAACATACAACACATCATGTATAAACTCTGTACCTTGTATAGTTTGAAAGGCAACTGAACCCTTTCCATGTGCATCGACTGTTTCACCATTTCCCATCCTAACTTTAGCTTTGAACGACTTGTCAAGTGTGTGAAACAAGAGCTCATTGTGCGACATATGACTCGTACATCCACTGTCTATGAACCATGAGGATTTTTTGCTTGTGTTTTCTTCGTGAGAAGCCATAAACAAGCTTTCTTCTTCCTTTTCCGACTCTTCAACAAAATTTGCCTGCTGCACATGATGTTGTTGTGGTTGATTCTGCTTGGCCCTGCAATTTTTCTCAATATGACCCATCTTTTTACAGAATCTACATTGAATGGATGGCTTTCCTTTGAACCAACAGTCTTTTTCTTGATGATTGGTTCTTTTACAGTGGCTGCAAGGTGGAAACTTCCCTTTCTTTGAAGATTCCTTCCATGGTTTTCCCTTTGCTACTTTATCTCCATCCATCCTTCATAGGCTGCTTGCCTTTATGTTGTACCTGAAATGCCACTTCTGCTACTTCTCCATCTCTTATACTTGATCTTTGCTCTTGGGCTTGTAACTTGCTGATCAGTTATGCAACTAATAAAGTCTTCAAATCACAAGATTCCTCTATTGCTGAAATCTTGGACTCGAACCTTCCTGGTAAGCTTATCATCATCTTCTCCACCACTTTTGAATCTGGAAAGGTTTCACCAAACAACCTTATTTGGTTTACAATTTCCATAAGTTTGGCAGAATACTCTTTCACAGTATCTCCTTCTTTCATCCTTAACATCTCAAATTCTCTTTTGAGAGTTAAGAGTTTGACAGCCTTCACTCTATCACTTCCATCGAACTCCTCTTTTAGCTTCTCCCATGCTTCTTTAGGTGTTTCACAAGTCATTATTCTTGTGAAAATCACATCTGAAAGTGCTGAATGAAGACATGTGAGAGCCTTTGGTTTCCTTGACTTTGAATCTTCATAAATCTTCATTTGTGCAACTGTTGGATTTGGTCCAAGTGGAGGAGGATCATCTTCACTTTCTATTGTTTCCCATAGACTAAGATCTTTGAGATAAGCCTTCATCTTTATCACCCATATGTGATAATTTTCTCCTGTAAACATAGGATGGCCTGCACCCAAGAAGTTGTTGGATGCCATGTTACTGCTGCTCAGCTATCACCCTAGAAGAACTGGAAAAAACCTTAGTTTCTTGCCTTCACAAATCCCTCAAGAAGAAGGGCTCTTGATACCACTGTTAGACTCTTAAACTTATAAGAGAAATAAGGTTTTTACATTTTCATTCAAAATGGCATATTACATAAGGCTTAGACACATAGCTATATAAGCCTTTTGAAAAAAAAAGTAAGTAGAGTACCTAGTCAAGCACTTACAAAACAAATTCCATAAAACAAGGATTACCTTTCCTTTACAAACCAAACATAATATTTAATAGAGGACACTATTAGACTAAAAAACTATCTAGAAAATCTCATTTTCTAACAAAAACATCATACTTAATATAAATGTAAAAACAAAAAATAAACCTTAATCATAGCCATTGAAATTACTATGGATCTTGTGCTTCATTAATATTTTGTTTTATGCTAATTTCACAAGAATATCGAGAAATTGTAAGTCCTATGAGACAACTTTGTAACTATCCCAAGAAAGAGAGAGCAACAATAATAACTATGCCTTAATCTCAAATGTACGGTTCCTTTGTAACTATTCCACTCTACCCGGGTTCAAATTTTCAATACTACTTTACAGCAGCTTAAATGGACGTTAAGGATCTATATAGCCGACCCCGACTTGTTTGTATTTAGGTGGAGTTGTACTTTACAACAGCTATGCTTCATACCTAACCTAGTTAAGGTCGGCTATAGGAACACTCAGTATCTATTCTGCTCTATTTGGAGCAGTTTCATTCCAATACTATGATAATTATTAAGGATTCTCTATTACTAAAGGTTTCCTTATATTTTCTACCGAAATATAGATTAGTAATGAACTAAAAGAACTCTTGGCAAACAACATACTTAAAATAAGTGCAGCCACATAAAATAAAGCTTAATCCTAACCATTGTGCTTGATTCATATTTTGTTTTTTGCTAATTCAACAAGAATCTCAAGAGCTTGTAAGTCCTTTGAGACAACTTTGTCCATGTGATTGAATTGTTTACCTTATCCATTTCAAAACTTTCAACCATCATCTTGTCACACCGGTGCAGTTGAACTTCTAACATAGACATTTCAAAACTATAATGCAAGGCCTCTTTCCTTTTATCTTCTACATGTGCTATTTGTCCCTTGTCATAATCATCACTTATTTTGGCTAGTTTTGTATGACCACACACCATCATACCATTCACATTTTTACAACACTCATTTTTTGATATGTCGGACCTCGGATGCCCAACATTCGCCATCATTGATCTCACAATTGTACGTCTTATAAAACCTATCTTTCCTCTGGTATGTATCTCCTTATCGCATACCACTCCCACATTTCAACTATAGGGCTTTAACTTATGTGTTGCGTCTTCTTCTATCAGACTATCACACCATTGATGATCTCATACCTGGATAAAGAAGTGTTGTTGTAAATTAACGATCAACATAATTTTTAGGATATCCTTGCGCTAAGGAATTAATAAGAGAAATGGTATCAAATATTTTGTAATGTCCCGAAATAAAGTGTCATATAAATTGGGAGAAATAAAGTGTTGATAACAAGTCCTCAACAACAGAACCAATGATAGTTAGTAGCAGGAGTTGTATATAACTAAATTGTAAATTGAAAGCTAAGAACCTGATGGATCGTCAATCCTCTCCCAACAAAAGCTGAAAAACACAAGTAATTTTAGATTAAAGCTTACCACTTAAAAGCACAAAAATATGCACGGGGTTTGAGTCCCACACCTAAAGGCTTCTATAACCTTGGGCTCTCCTACTTCAATAGCTAGCTTTTAGGGTGTGATTCGCCCTAAGTTGTACAAAGGGTATGATAGCCACCCACTACCCTTCGCGCCATGAATCTGTTTCTATCGCATGGCCATGGAAGACGAGAGCTTGGTGGTTTTTTATGGTTTATGGCAAGATATGAGACTTATTAATAAAAGTTATAAAATGATATTATTTTATAATAGTATAGATTATAGTGTGCTAATCGTAAAATTTTATGGAATAAAACCAAACAATACTACAATGCACCCATCCTCTTAAAGACCAGGATACACCTCTGATATCCTAGAAGACAATGCCGACCCCACACCTCTCTTTCTTTCTGTGTGTGTGCGGGGGAGGGTCCATGTCTGCTAAAGACATCTCTTACTCAACTTTGCCAGTGATTTCTCATTAAAGGTAAGATCATGAATATCCTACCTTATACAGTATAAGTGTATAACCCAATATTCATACATTTTTCAATTGTCTTCCAAATAAACTAAGGAAATTTAATCATGAGATTTTGTTAGGCGGTTCTCCAAACTTTCTTTTCATAAATTTGTAAGCTCAAATGTACTTCTCTTTTGCATCATCTGGATGCTTTCAATGAAATTTTTCACTTCGTCAAAATAAAAACAAGAAAATCTTTCCTATCAGTCTCTCAAACTACTAATTATGTATCTAGAATTTATAGGTTAGATAACCCGAAACTCAAATTTCTCTTTGTAAAAAGAAAAGATGGAATAACCAAAGCATCATTTGCATTTAATGTACGTTTGTAAAACAAAGCTGTAACGATTTTCCAAAATAAGCTACATTCTCGATTGGAGTACAACGAGAAATGAATCGTCACGATAACAAAATGATAAATCACACGTAAATTAAAACCTATCTCGACAAAGATTTAAACTTTAAGAACAAAAAAAGATGCATTTGATCATACCCACTAATAATTGAAATGTTGAAAACCAAGAAACAAAATCCAGACAAGCATAAACTCAAATTTGTATGGGGAAAACTCAACTATTTCTGCAGTTAAACTCCTTCATGTGCCAAAAAAGGGGATAAATTTTCCACAAGATGTACGCTGAATTTTCCCGAAAGTTGTTGTGGTGTGTTAATAGAATTCGGTGTACACCTTGTGGAAAACTTTCCCCCTTTTTTGGCACATGAAGGAGTTTAACTGCAGAAATAGTTGAGTTTTGTCCATACTGGTCTGAATTCATGCTTTTCTAAACTTTGTTTCTTGGTTTTCATTATTTCACCGAGGACATGACCTTACATAGAAAGGAGTGGAGGTCGCGTATTAGGGTAGAAGGCTAGCAGGGGTAGATTGTGGATTGCCCTGTGATAGTCTTAGGCCTAGGCGTGCCAGTTAGTTGTGTTGTTACTGCCATCTGACTACCATTTTCTTGCTATTAGTATTGTTCTTGTCTTGTAGAATTTGTAGCGCTTCTTGTTTTAGCCAATATGGTATATATATTGTTGCTCTCTCTTTCTTGGGATAGGTACTTTTAAGCCGAGGGTCTTTCGAAAACAGCCTCTCTACCTCCATGAGGTAATGGTAAGATCTGCGTATACTTTACCCTCTCTAGACCCCACTTGTGGGATTTCACTGGGTATGTTGTTGTTGTTGGTTTTCAGCATTTCAGTTATTAGTGTGGTATGATCATATGCATATTTTTTGTTCTTAAAGTTTAAATCTTTGTCGAGCTAGGTTTTAATTTACTTGTGATTTATCATTTTGTTATCGTGATGATTCATTTCTCATTGTACTCCAATCGAGAACATAGCTTCTTTTGGAAAATCGTTACAGCTTTTTTTACAAACGTATGTTAAATGCAAATGGTGCTTTGATTATTCTGTCTTCTTTTTTACCAAGAGAAAATTGGGTTTCGGGACATCTAACCTATAAACTCTAGATACATGATTAGTAGTATGAGAGATTGATGGGAAAGTTTTTTTATTTTTTATTTTGACGAAGTAAAAAGTTTCATTAAAAGCATCCAGAAGATGCAAACGACAAGTACATTTGAGCTTACAAATGTAAAGAAAGTTAAGAGAACAGTCAAAAAAAATCTCATAATTAAATTCCCTCACCTTATTTGGAAGGCAATTGAAAAATGTATGGATATTGGGTTGGAGGGATACACTGTATAAGGTAGAATATTCATTATCTTACCTTTAATGAGATATGGCTTTAGTAGATGTGGACCTTCCCCCTCCGCCCTCCCCCACACACCTCAGAGGTGTGGGTTGGCTTTGGCTTCCAGGTTACCAGAGGTGTATCCTGGATTTTAAGAGCATGGGTGCATTGTACTATTGTTTGGTTTGATTCCATAAAACTTTGCGATAAGCAAACTATAATCTATACTATTATAAAATAATATCATTCAATTTACAACTTTGCGATAGTCAATAGATGAAGATGTAATACATAAGTTTAAGCCCTATAGTTGAAATGGAGGAGTGGCATGCGATAAGGAGATACATACCAGAGTGAAAGATAGGTTTTATAAGACAGTTTTGAGACCAATGATGGTGTGTGGTGTGAATGTTGGGTATCTGAGGTTCGAAATATTAAAAAAATGAGTGTTGCACAAATGAGAATGGCATGATGGTGTGTGGTCATACAAAACTAGACAAAATAAGTGATGATTATGATAAGGTACAAATAGCACATGTAGAAGATAAAAGGAAAGACGGCCCTAAATTATAGTTTGGAAATGTCTACGTTAGAAGTTCAAATGCACCGGTGTGACACTATGATGTTTGAATGTTTTAAAATGGACGAGGTAAAAAATTCAATCACATGGACAAAGTTGTCCAAAGGACTTACGAGTTCTTGAGATTCTTGTTGAATCAGCAAAAAACAAAATATAAATGAAGCAAATGTTTCACAGTAATTCCAATGGTTAGGATTAAGGTTTATTTTATGTTGCTACACTTATATGAAGTATGATGTTTTCTCGGAGTCCTTTAAGTTCATAATTGATTTGTACTTCAGTAGAAAACCTTTAGTAATAGAGAATCCTTAATAATTATCTTAGTATTGGAATGAAACTGATCCAAATGGAGCGGTATGGATATTAAGTGTTCCTATAGCCGACCTCAACTAGTTTAGGTTTGAAGCGTAGCTGTTGTAAAGTAGTATTGAAAAGTTGAACCCAGGAAGAGTGGAACGATTACTAAGATACAGTACATTTGAGATTAAGGCATAGTTATTGTTATACCTTTACTAGTATTGTTTACATATCTTTGACAAGTTTTAAGAATTCGTTCAACGAAAGGTAGTCAAACTTTGACATGGTGCTTTTCCCTTTCACCTAACTTTTCAAATACTACTACAAAAAACTACCGTTTGCTAAAATACACCAATCAAGTTAGCTAATTTATTTTCATTCTCATTCACGTAAAATAGAAGGGATGGAGTATTAAGTTTTTGCGTTCCTTTTTATTTGATTCCTAGAAACTATATGCATCTTTTTCAGCAGATACTTGTCCCATTCCCCAGTTTAATTTGTACTTGTCTAGTTCTTAAAAACATATAACAAGTCTTCAGCTTTTCCATCCTAATGCTAAGGATATTGAATTTTCCTCTTTAGGGAATTTTATGTGCAAATCAATGTAATATCCTCCTTTTTGTATCAGTTTGCTTTTGGTAATGACTATTTTTATCCAAAATGTGATTACCGACAGTTATGGCAGCAAGAACTTACTTCTCTGCCGTTTTCTATGACCAACTTAAGTTCCAAGTCAGATTTTCCTAGTTTCTTCACTTTTGGGAATCCCAGTACTCCTCAGACGTATTTGTACATTCTTCTACATATTGCAGGGCTTAACTTTTCTTTTTCATGGTCTGAGTATATTCGCAAGAATACAAAATGGCAATCAGCAACATTAATTTGAGGTCAGGTATTCAAATATTCTTCATGGATCTAGAGAAGTAATAACCTTTCTTGTTTCTACAGGAGTTTAGGAGATTGAAGTTTTTGTGATGGAGGAAGGAAATTTTCCTGTAAGGAGATGGGAGGACCTTGATAATGATATCTTGTTGAAGATACTCCAGTCTTTTGACCTTTTTGAGCTATCTGCTGGACCTGCTCATATTTGTAGTGTGTGGCGATTGGCTTATTGTGATCAACTTCTCTGGAAAATAGTACCGAAAAGTCCAGCGTCTTCCAGAGAAGTTGATCACAACAAGCCAATCGCCACACACTACAAATATGAGCAAGTCCAGCAGATAGCTCAAAAAGGTCAAAAGACTCGAGTATCTTCAACAAGATATCATTATCAAGGTCCTCCCATCTCCTTACAGGAAAATTTCCTTCCTCCATCACAAAAACTTCAATCTCCTAAACTCCTGTAGAAACAAGAAAGGTTATTACTTCTCTAGATCCATGAAGAATATTTGAATTCCTGACGCCAAATTAATGTTGTTGATTGCCATTTTGTATTCTTGTTAATATACTCAGACCATGAAGCAGAAAAGTTAAGCCTTGCAATTCGAAGAAGCATAGAAGAATGTACAAATATGTCTGAGGACTACTGGGATTCCCAAAAGTGAAGAAATTAGGTAAATCTGACCTGGAACTTAAGTTGGTCATAGAAAACAACAGAGAACTAAGTTCTTGCTGCCATAGCCACTACCGAAAGCAAAATGATACCAAAAGGAGGACGGAACATTGATTCTCACATAAAATTCCCTAAAGAGGAAAACTCAGTGTCCTTTGCATTAGGATGAAAAAGCTGAAGACTTGCTATATATTATGAAGAACAAGACAAAAACAAAGAGAACTGGGGAATGGGAGAAGTGTCTGCTGAAAAAGATGCATATAGTTTCCAGGAATCAAATAGAAGGGAATGCAAAAAAAACTTAATACTCCATCCCTTCTATTTTACGTGAATGGTGATGAAAATAAATTAGCTAACTTGATTGGTGTATTTTAGCAAAGAGTAGTTAAAAGATACTGAAGTAGTTGCAGTAGTTATAAAATTAGGTGAAAGGAAAAAACACCATGTCAAAGTTTGACTACCATTCGTTGAATGAATTCCGAAAACTTGTCAAAGATATATAAACAATACTAGTAAGGGTACAACAATAACTATGACTTAATCTCAAATGTACGATTCCTTTCTAACCATTCCACTCTAGGGTTCAAACTTTTAATACTATTTAACAAGAAGTTTAAATGGAGTGATATAAACATTAAGGATCTATGGCGGCAGGGTTTTTTCCCTAGACCTTATAACTAAGATTCTAGCCCATCTTAGGTGATTTTTGAGTTCTGTCTCTTCTTCATTCTCCAGCCATCCCCCACACCTATCTCCTATTTTTCTCATAGTTTCAGAGTTCCACAATTGCAGAGGAAGGCCTAGGACCCTAATCCAGAACCAGTCGAATCTCGTTGTGTTTGGAAATGTTGTTTTCATCGAGCTCCACCAATCAATCTCTAGGTTTTGGGCCTTGTATCTTCCATTCACCCTTCAGAATGTGTTCTGCTGCTTTTCTAGATGGGAACTCAAAGAGAAAATTGAATATGTTCATGTCGTAGACCTGAATATTGGGGACTCCTTTCCAGGTTTCGATTGCCCATCTTCTAACATCATTTCATGTTGGGGCTTCTTCACCACCAGTAAATCATCCTATCAGACACCTTCGAAGCAGAGAATTGTCCTTCAAGCTAGCAGTTTTTGCTGCATTTATGGGCTCGTTTCTTTCTGCATTCTTTCTCTGCTCCCATTTGATTCTTGTAATAGCTTCTTTGTAGTTTGCCCTCCCCTCAATTATTTCCCCCCTTGTGTAAAAAAATGTGCCTTGTGTACTTGATAGTCTATTAATGAACTCTTCAATTTTGTGCACCACTCTTTCCCATCTCTCATTAATTTTATTTTCTGGTAGTATAATAACTGTTCTGCTCTGACCCTTAACAACTATTATTGAGATGAATCAACCAAATCTATTGAACTTTTGATTGCAATAAATGTGTGTTGACATGTCCTTACATCTCCAAGATTTAAAGCTCTTCCCCTTGTTTCCAGAAGCTTCAGCACAGCCATAAAAGAGCTTCCCCACTAACTGTCATTCTTCTCATTGAGAGTTTTGTGCTCTCCACTCAGTCGAACCATATCCTTGTGTCTGAGAAAGAGGCTGTGATGTCAAAAGACTTGGTTTCCATTCTGAAAAATAGGTGATTTTCCATAATGGAAACAGAAAGAAAAAGGAAGATTTAGAAAATAGAAAGTTTAGGAGGAATATCCGATGGTGAAAAACCACCGCAGAGGATTTTAGAAGCCCAGAAAAGACTTCTAAGAGTTGTCTAGAGAAGAGTGCCTGGAAGGAAAGTCTGAAAATGTTTTTGAAAATCATAAGACCCTCTCTATGGAGCATAGAGGTTAGATGCCCCAAAATCTAACTTTCTTTTTGAGAAAAGAAAAGACAGAATAACCAAAGCACCATTTGCATTTAACCTATGCAGGTCAAAAAATGATGTTATAAATTTTTTGGATAACGATGAGAATGCAGTAAAAACATCAAAAGAGACTACGTTCTTGATAGGAGAACTCCAATTGAATCGTTATGTAAAAAAAATGAAAATTCAGCAAATCAAATCCAACCTCGACAAAGATTTAAACGCTAATAACAAGAAAATATGCATTTTATCATACCACATTAATAGTTGAAATGCAGGAAACCAAGATATACAACTCAGGCAACCTTCAATTCAGATCTGTATGGGCAAAAATCAAATAGCCAGAAAAAGGAAAAGAGGGTTCCACAAGGTGTACACCGAATTCCTGTAACAACAACAACAATTTTGGAATCAAGATCCAACATGAGTCAAAAATTAATCTGAAAACAACCTTAAAGAATGTAAGAAGAAAAAAAGACACAGAGAGATTTAGGATATGCCTTTAGATTGTTGGTTCACTTCAGTGTGTAAAAAAATTGGGTGAAAATTGTGGGATGATAGTGTAGCTCCTTTAGTGAACTTCAACACTATATTATCATCGGTTACTAAATATGTTTTAAAAAAATTCTAAAGTATTATTATTTTATGAGTATCATACTTAAATTATTAATGATCTTGTGACCTCTTGGACTATAACTTCTTTACATTAAAAACTCTCCGATTGAATATATGGCAAAATATTTAGAATACCTTTTTGAGAGATGAGTAGGATATGAAAGAAGTCTTGAAAATGAATCTACCTAACACAGAGTTCATAGTAGTTCATGAGATTCTGTGGATATCTCATGATTTAGATATGAAACTCACAAAACAATAATAGTATAAGAGAGTTTTAAACTATTCACTCGAAAAAATTTCTATGTGTGTACTGCCCTTAAAACTCTACAGAGGAACTTTAGAACCGTGATGTTCACATAGCATGTCATATTCCTCTAATTATGTGTTTATGGTAATTGAGAGGTGTTCTATAAATACCCAATAATTAGATATGAAACTCGCAAAACAGTGATAGAGGAGAGCTTACAACGCTTGGCATTACATATGTAAATGGATACAAGACTGTCAAAGAGAAAGACTTAAAACTTATAAAATTACAACACAGAAGTAGCATTACGCTACATGGAAGTACTGTTTATATGTCTCCCTATGCTACAAAGCTACTCTCCCTTTTACCACCAAAAGGATAATACGTGCTGCTAGCAAACTGGATGCTGATTGGCGTCCATTCAAAATGACAAGGTTTTATTGTGTTTCATATACACAAGTTTACATATTTTACTGGACCTTTAACTCATGAAGCAATACATTCTTAAAGTTGTCAAATTGCAAGAGATCTCACCTCGTCCACTTTCCAGAGGTCTTCTTCATACTTATACCACCTCATCAGCCCTTCATCATTTCGAGTGCGCTGACACATGATGCACGAGTCACTCATGCAGGTTAGGAATTTGTGTAACCTAGACGCTTTTTTGATAATTGATTCATCAAGCTTGGCCAGAATTTTCTTTGGTGCAGGTGGAGGGTCTTCAGTAATTACGCAATGAGATATGTTGAGCACTTCCAACTTTTTTAACCCATCCAAGATAATAAACAAGGCACTTTTAGATAACACTGTGCACCTCACACTCAACACTTTCAAGTTTGGAAGAAATGAAACCAGTGTAGATGCAAAGAGCATATCACAGGGCCCCATAATCTTGAGCTCAGCGAAATTTTTGCAACTCCTTGCAATTTCCTCCATGACATACGGAGGATTTGCTATACTAGGCATCGTCAGTGATTCAAGATCTTCCCACATATGAATAGCCCTGCATATTCCTGTCTTTTTTATTCTGTTCCAAGCAGGCATAACAAGACGTTTTAGATGTGGACACCTGAAAAAGAAGAGATTAAATTAGCTGTCTTCTTCATTCTCACGGTAAACTTTGCTTCACCTGAATTAGAATAATGGAAAATCATAGGGTATCTGAGATGTCAGATGCCTGAACTCGAATGATGCTTGTTGTCGGTTTCTTGATTCAAGTAGAAGTACTATAGAAAGATGAAGGTTTATTGGGGGAATACCTCTCGGCAGTATAAGTCAACTGATCGTCGCTGACATACAAATTATAATGGAAGATTAATGTTCGTATGTTTCCACTACTGAGGTTCAAACAAATCTTCAGGAGGCTGGTCAATGTTTTATCAGACTGACAATCCACATATACGTACGGCTCTAACGGGATTTTGATGAAATTTGATTTTAATACCGACAAGTCCAGTGTCATCCAGAGAAGTTGATCAGAACAAGCCAATCGCCATGAACTACAAACATGAGCAAGTCCAGCAGTCAACTCAAAAAGGTCAAAAGACTGGAGTATCTTCACCAAGATATCAATATCAAGGTCCTCCCATCTCCTTACAGAAGAATCTCCCTCTTCCATCACAAAAGCTTCAATCTCTCAAGTGTTTGGGCATAAAAGGTCCTGTAGAAACAAGAAAGGTTATTACTTCTCTAGATCCATAAAGAATATTTGAATTCTTGACGTCAAATTAATATTGCTGACTGTCATTTTGTATTCTTGTGAATATACTCAGACCATGAAGCAGAAAAGTTAAGCACTGCAATATGAAGAAGCATAGAAGAATGTACAAATATGTCCGAGGAGTATTGGGATTTCCAAAAGTGAAAAAACTAGGAAAATCTGACCTAGAACTTAAGTTGGTCATAGAAAACGACAGAGAACTAAGTTCTTGCATCATTTTGGAGAGAAATAGTAATTACCGAAAGCAAAATGATACAAAAGGAGGATGGAACATTGATTTGCACATAAAATTCCCTAAAGAGGAAAATTCAGTGTACTTAGCATTAGGATGGAAAAGCTGAAGACGTTATATATTTTGAAGAACACAAGACAAGAACAAAGAGAACTGGGGAATGTGACAAGTGTCTGCTGAAAAAGATGCATCTGGTTTCCAGGAATCAAATAGAAGGGAATGCAAAAACTTAATACTCAATCCCTTCTATTTTACGTGAATGGGAACGAAATAACTTAGTTAGCATGATTTGTGAATTTAGAAAAGAGTAGTTAAACGATACAAAAGTAGTAGTAGTAGTAAAAAAGTTAGGTGAAAGGAAAAAACACCATGCCAAAAGTTTGACTACCATTCGTTAAATGAATTCCTAAAACTTGTCAAAGATATATAAACAATACTAGTAAGGTACAACAATAAGTATGCCTTAATCTCAAATGTATGGTTCCTATGTAACAATTCCCCTCTACCCTGGTTCAAATTTTCAATACTACTTTACAACAGCTTATATGGAGTGATATGGACATTAAGGATCTATATAGCCGGCCCCGACTTGTTTGGGGTTGAGCTGGACTGTACTTTACAACAGCTATGCTTCATGCCTAAACTAGTTGAGGTCGGCTATATAAACAATCAATATACATTCCGCTCCATTTGGAGCAGTTTCATTCCAATAATCAGATACTTATTAAGGATTCTCTATTACTAAAGGTTTTCTATATTTTCTACCGAAATACAAATCAGTAATGAACTAAAAAGACTCCTGGAAAACTGTTAGACTCTTAAACTTATAAGAGAAATAAGGTTTTTACAGAACTTCTTTTCATTCAAAATGGCATATTACATAAGGCTTAGACACATAGCTATATAAGCCTTTTGAAAAAAAAAAAGTAAGTAGAGTACCTAGTCAAGCACTTACAAAACAAATTCCATAAAACAAGGATTACCTTTCCTTTACAAACCAAACATAATATTTAATAGAGGACACTATTAGACTAAAAAACTATCTAGAAAATCTCATTTTCTAACACTCCTCCTTGAGATTTTTCTTGGATACTCCTAGCTTAGCCCTTAGAACTTCAAATTTTCCCTTAGGAAGAGTCTTGGTCATGATGTCTGCAATCTGCTGATCTGAGCTGCAATGAACAAGTTTAACTTCGTCATCCTTCTCTACTTGCCTGATAGCGTGAAACTTCACATTTATATGCTTGCTACGACCATGTTGCACTGGATTTTTGGCCATAGATATTGCTGACTTGTTGTCAACCTTAATGACAGTAGCTTCAATGTCATTTTGCTCCAGATCACATAGAATCTTTCTTAATCATAGAGCTTGATTAGTTGCACCAGCAACGGCGATGTATTCAACTTCTGCAGAAGATTGAGCTACCACATCTTGCTTCTTTAAATTCCATGAGAACATGCCTGAACCAAGTGTAAAAGCATATCCAGAAGTGCTTTTCATATCATCAATGCTTCCTGCCCAATCACTATCTGAATAACCCATCAATTTCCCTTGCTCTTCCTTTTTAAACCAAATACCAAAATCAACAGTTCCCTTGATATACCTCAACGTTCGCTTAGCGACACCAAGATGAACTTGACTTGGAGTATGCATAAATCTCGACAAAAGACTTGCTGCAAACATGAGATCAGGTCTTGCTGCTGTCAAAATACAACAAACTACCTATTAGACTTCTATAAACTGTAGGATCAGCCCTATCACCTCCTTCAAATTTCGAAATCTTTGCATTGTGCACTAGTGGGGTCGATACATGCTTGCATCTCTCCATCTTGAATCTTTTAAGAATATCCCATGCATATTTTCTTTGTGAAATGAAGATTCCATCTGTAGCTTGATGAATCTCCATTCCCAGAAAGTAATTCATTTCACCCAAATCTGACATTTCAAACTTGGTCTCCATTTCTTGCTTGAATTGATTCACCATAGCTTCATTGCTTCCTGTTAACAGAAGATCATCAACATAGAGTGACACCAAAAGCACATCTCCTCCTTTAGCCTTCTTCACATATAAAGTGGCTTCATTTTCACTTCTCTTGAAGCCACAATAAATAAGATGAGAATCAATCTTACTGTACCAGGCTCGAGGAGCTTGCTTTAATCCATACAATGCCTTATGTAGCTTGTAGATTTTATCCTCCATTCCTGCAACTTGAAATCCTTCTGGTTGGTCGATATAAATCTCCTCCTGCAGCTGTCCATTTAAGAATGCTGACTTCACATCCAAATGATACAACTTCCAATTTGATTGAGCTGCCAAAGCAAATAGAAGTCTTATTGTATCATGTCGTGCAACTGGTGCAAATGTGTCTCCATAATCCAAACCTGCAACTTGCGCATAACCTTTCACAATAAGCCTTGCCTTGTATTTATAAACTGAACCATCTGGATTAAGTTTGGTTCGATAAACCCATTTCACCCCTATTACATTTCTGTCTTTGGGTTTATCAACCAGCTTCCAAGTATCATTCTTCTCTATCATACCAATCTCCTCCTTCATAGCTTCAATCCAAACTTCATGTCTTGATGCTTCTTGATAGCTATTTGGTTCTGAGATTGCAACATTACATCTTTCATATATCTCAGAAAGGGACTTTGTTTTCAAAATGGGCGAATCAAGTGAGGATTCCCCATCTGATTCTTCATCTTTTTCCAAATTTTTAGAGCCAAATGATTGGATTTCAGGCAGCGGACGCAAGTTCTGAAAATCTGCATTATCTTTCTCAATTTGCTCCTTATCCCAGTTCCAATAAGCATGCTCATCTACTACAACATCTCTTATGATGGAAATACTTTTTGTTTGCAAGCTGAAAACTCTATAACCTTTGGCTTGCGATGAATAACCAATAAAGATCCCCAATTCACCTTTTGGTTCAAGTTTGCTTCTTTTGACTGAAGGAACATGAGAATAGCAAATCGAACCAAAGACTTTTAAGTGCTTGGCAGATGGTTTTGTTCCACTCCAAGCCTCAATAGGAGTTTTTTTATCCACAGCTTTAGTTGGCAGCCTATTTAATAGATATACTGAAGTATAAACAGCTTCTGCCCAAAACCTTTGCTGTAGTTTCTTTTCAAGCAACAAACATCTAGCCATTTCAACAGCAGTCCTGTTCTTCCTCTCCGAGACTCCATTTTGTTCGGGTGAATAACTTACTGTCAACTTGTGATCAATCCCCATATCTTCACAATAATTATTGAACTCATTTGAAGTGTATTCACCACCATTGTCCGATCTCAAAGACTTCAGCTTACAACCACTTTGTCTTTCAACAAAAGCTTTAAATTTCTTAAAAATTGAAAATACTTGGGAGTTGTTACTCAAAAATTACACCCAAGTAATCCTTGTTAAGTCATCAATAAAGAGAACAAAATATTTATTTTGTCCTAAAGATGATGTCTGCATAGGTCCACACACATCAGTGTGAACTAATTCAAATTTTTCAGTTGCCCTCCAGGTAGCACTTTTAGGAAATGATTTCCTATGTACCTTACCCATCTGACATGCCTCACAAACTTCTTTAGATAGTGAGATCTCAGGTAACTCTTTAGTCAAGCCTTTCTCATACATAGACTTTAAAGTAGCATAGTTAAAATGCCCATATCTTTTGTGCCACAACCATGACTCATCCATACTTGCAAAATTTGCATTATCAAACTTCCCAACTAAAGGAAAAGATTTATCCACCATTTGTACTTTAACAATCAAATTATCTTTTGAGTCAAAAACCAAACAATGTTTGCCCTTAAAAATTAAGGAACAACCTTTCGACATCATTTGAGCCGCACTTAACAAGTTATATGCTAAACAAGGAACATACAACACATCATGTATAAACTCTGTACCTTGTATAGTTTGAAAGGCAACTGAACCCTTTCCATGTGCATCGACTGTTTCACCATTTCCCATCCTAACTTTAGCTTTGAACGACTTGTCAAGTGTGTGAAACAAGAGCTCATTGTGCGACATATGACTCGTACATCCACTGTCTATGAACCATGAGGATTTTTTGCTTGTGTTTTCTTCGTGAGAAGCCATAAACAAGCTTTCTTCTTCCTTTTCCGACTCTTCAACAAAATTTGCCTGCTGCACATGATGTTGTTGTGGTTGATTCTGCTTGGCCCTGCAATTTTTCTCAATATGACCCATCTTTTTACAGAATCTACATTGAATGGATGGCTTTCCTTTGAACCAACAGTCTTTTTCTTGATGATTGGTTCTTTTACAGTGGCTGCAAGGTGGAAACTTCCCTTTCTTTGAAGATTCCTTCCATGGTTTTCCCTTTGCTACTTTATCTCCATCCATCCTTCATAGGCTGCTTGCCTTTATGTTGTACCTGAAATGCCACTTCTGCTACTTCTCCATCTCTTATACTTGATCTTTGCTCTTGGGCTTGTAACTTGCTGATCAGTTATGCAACTAATAAAGTCTTCAAATCACAAGATTCCTCTATTGCTGAAATCTTGGACTCGAACCTTCCTGGTAAGCTTATCATCATCTTCTCCACCACTTTTGAATCTGGAAAGGTTTCACCAAACAACCTTATTTGGTTTACAATTTCCATAAGTTTGGCAGAATACTCTTTCACAGTATCTCCTTCTTTCATCCTTAACATCTCAAATTCTCTTTTGAGAGTTAAGAGTTTGACAGCCTTCACTCTATCACTTCCATCGAACTCCTCTTTTAGCTTCTCCCATGCTTCTTTAGGTGTTTCACAAGTCATTATTCTTGTGAAAATCACATCTGAAAGTGCTGAATGAAGACATGTGAGAGCCTTTGGTTTCCTTGACTTTGAATCTTCATAAATCTTCATTTGTGCAACTGTTGGATTTGGTCCAAGTGGAGGAGGATCATCTTCACTTTCTATTGTTTCCCATAGACTAAGATCTTTGAGATAAGCCTTCATCTTTATCACCCATATGTGATAATTTTCTCCTGTAAACATAGGATGGCCTGCACCCAAGAAGTTGTTGGATGCCATGTTACTGCTGCTCAGCTATCACCCTAGAAGAACTGGAAAAAACCTTAGTTTCTTGCCTTCACAAATCCCTCAAGAAGAAGGGCTCTTGATACCACTGTTAGACTCTTAAACTTATAAGAGAAATAAGGTTTTTACATTTTCATTCAAAATGGCATATTACATAAGGCTTAGACACATAGCTATATAAGCCTTTTGAAAAAAAAAGTAAGTAGAGTACCTAGTCAAGCACTTACAAAACAAATTCCATAAAACAAGGATTACCTTTCCTTTACAAACCAAACATAATATTTAATAGAGGACACTATTAGACTAAAAAACTATCTAGAAAATCTCATTTTCTAACAAAAACATCATACTTAATATAAATGTAAAAACAAAAAATAAACCTTAATCATAGCCATTGAAATTACTATGGATCTTGTGCTTCATTAATATTTTGTTTTATGCTAATTTCACAAGAATATCGAGAAATTGTAAGTCCTATGAGACAACTTTGTAACTATCCCAAGAAAGAGAGAGCAACAATAATAACTATGCCTTAATCTCAAATGTACGGTTCCTTTGTAACTATTCCACTCTACCCGGGTTCAAATTTTCAATACTACTTTACAGCAGCTTAAATGGACGTTAAGGATCTATATAGCCGACCCCGACTTGTTTGTATTTAGGTGGAGTTGTACTTTACAACAGCTATGCTTCATACCTAACCTAGTTAAGGTCGGCTATAGGAACACTCAGTATCTATTCTGCTCTATTTGGAGCAGTTTCATTCCAATACTATGATAATTATTAAGGATTCTCTATTACTAAAGGTTTCCTTATATTTTCTACCGAAATATAGATTAGTAATGAACTAAAAGAACTCTTGGCAAACAACATACTTAAAATAAGTGCAGCCACATAAAATAAAGCTTAATCCTAACCATTGTGCTTGATTCATATTTTGTTTTTTGCTAATTCAACAAGAATCTCAAGAGCTTGTAAGTCCTTTAAGACAACTTTGTCCATGTGATTGAATTGTTTACCTTATCCATTTCAAAACTTTCAACCATCATCTTGTCACACCGGTGCAGTTGAACTTCTAACATAGACATTTCAAAACTATAATGCAAGGCCTCTTTCCTTTTATCTTCTACATGTGCTATTTGTCCCTTGTCATAATCATCACTTATTTTGGCTAGTTTTGTATGACCACACACCATCATACCATTCACATTTTTACAACACTCATTTTTTGATATGTCGGACCTCGGATGCCCAACATTCGCCATCATTGATCTCACAATTGTACGTCTTATAAAACCTATCTTTCCTCTGGTATGTATCTCCTTATCGCATACCACTCCCACATTTCAACTATAGGGCTTTAACTTATGTGTTGCGTCTTCTTCTATCAGACTATCACACCATTGATGATCTCATACCTGGATAAAGAAGTGTTGTTGTAAATTAACGATCAACATAATTTTAGGATATCCTTGCGCTAAGGAATTAATAAGAGAAATGGTATCAAATATTTTGTAATGTCCCGAAATAAAGTGTCATATAAATTGGGAGAAATAAAGTGTTGATAACAAGTCCTCAACAACAGAACCAATGATAGTTAGTAGCAGGAGTTGTATATAACTAAATTGTAAATTGAAAGCTAAGAACCTGATGGATCGTCAATCCTCTCCCAACAAAAGCTGAAAAACACAAGTAATTTTAGATTAAAGCTTACCACTTAAAAGCACAAAAATATGCACGGGGTTTGAGTCCCACACCTAAAGGCTTCTATAACCTTGGGCTCTCCTACTTCAATAGCTAGCTTTTAGGGTGTGATTCGCCCTAAGTTGTACAAAGGGTATGATAGCCACCCACTACCCTTCGCGCCATGAATCTGTTTCTATCACATGGCCATGGAAGACGAGAGCTTGGTGGTTTTTTATGGTTTATGGCAAGATATGAGACTTATTAATAAAAGTTATAAAATGATATTATTTTATAATAGTATAGATTATAGTGTGCTAATCGTAAAATTTTATGGAATAAAACCAAACAATACTACAATGCACCCATCCTCTTAAAGACCAGGATACACCTCTGATATCCTAGAAGACAATGCCGACCCCACACCTCTCTTTCTTTCTGTGTGTGTGCGGGGGAGGGTCCATGTCTGCTAAAGACATCTCTTACTCAACTTTGCCAGTGATTTCTCATTAAAGGTAAGATCATGAATATCCTACCTTATACAGTATAAGTGTATAACCCAATATTCATACATTTTTCAATTGTCTTCCAAATAAACTAAGGAAATTTAATCATGAGATTTTGTTAGGCGGTTCTCCAAACTTTCTTTTCATAAATTTGTAAGCTCAAATGTACTTCTCTTTTGCATCATCTGGATGCTTTCAATGAAATTTTTCACTTCGTCAAAATAAAAACAAGAAAATCTTTCCTATCAGTCTCTCAAACTACTAATTATGTATCTAGAATTTATAGGTTAGATAACCCGAAACTCAAATTTCTCTTTGTAAAAAGAAAAGATGGAATAACCAAAGCATCATTTGCATTTAATGTACGTTTGTAAAACAAAGCTGTAACGATTTTCCAAAATAAGCTACATTCTCGATTGGAGTACAACGAGAAATGAATCGTCACGATAACAAAATGATAAATCACACGTAAATTAAAACCTATCTCGACAAAGATTTAAACTTTAAGAACAAAAAAAGATGCATTTGATCATACCCACTAATAATTGAAATGTTGAAAACCAAGAAACAAAATCCAGACAAGCATAAACTCAAATTTGTATGGGGAAAACTCAACTATTTCTGCAGTTAAACTCCTTCATGTGCCAAAAAAGGGGATAAATTTTCCACAAGATGTACGCTGAATTTTCCCGAAAGTTGTTGTGGTGTGTTAATAGAATTCGGTGTACACCTTGTGGAAAACTTTCCCCCTTTTTTGGCACATGAAGGAGTTTAACTGCAGAAATAGTTGAGTTTTGTCCATACTGGTCTGAATTCATGCTTTTCTAAACTTTGTTTCTTGGTTTTCATTATTTCACCGAGGACATGACCTTACATAGAAAGGAGTGGAGGTCGCGTATTAGGGTAGAAGGCTAGCAGGGGTAGATTGTGGATTGCCCTGTGATAGTCTTAGGCCTAGGCGTGCCAGTTAGTTGTGTTGTTACTGCCATCTGACTACCATTTTCTTGCTATTAGTATTGTTCTTGTCTTGTAGAATTTGTAGCGCTTCTTGTTTTAGCCAATATGGTATATATATTGTTGCTCTCTCTTTCTTGGGATAGGTACTTTTAAGCCGAGGGTCTTTCGAAAACAGCCTCTCTACCTCCATGAGGTAATGGTAAGATCTGCGTATACTTTACCCTCTCTAGACCCCACTTGTGGGATTTCACTGGGTATGTTGTTGTTGTTGGTTTTCAGCATTTCAGTTATTAGTGTGGTATGATCATATGCATATTTTTTGTTCTTAAAGTTTAAATCTTTGTCGAGCTAGGTTTTAATTTACTTGTGATTTATCATTTTGTTATCGTGATGATTCATTTCTCATTGTACTCCAATCGAGAACATAGCTTCTTTTGGAAAATCGTTACAGCTTTTTTTACAAACGTATGTTAAATGCAAATGGTGCTTTGATTATTCTGTCTTCTTTTTTACCAAGAGAAAATTGGGTTTCGGGACATCTAACCTATAAACTCTAGATACATGATTAGTAGTATGAGAGATTGATGGGAAAGTTTTTTTATTTTTTATTTTGACGAAGTAAAAAGTTTCATTAAAAGCATCCAGAAGATGCAAACGACAAGTACATTTGAGCTTACAAATGTAAAGAAAGTTAAGAGAACAGTCAAAAAAAATCTCATAATTAAATTCCCTCACCTTATTTGGAAGGCAATTGAAAAATGTATGGATATTGGGTTGGAGGGATACACTGTATAAGGTAGAATATTCATTATCTTACCTTTAATGAGATATGGCTTTAGTAGATGTGGACCTTCCCCCTCCGCCCTCCCCCACACACCTCAGAGGTGTGGGTTGGCTTTGGCTTCCAGGTTACCAGAGGTGTATCCTGGATTTTAAGAGCATGGGTGCATTGTACTATTGTTTGGTTTGATTCCATAAAACTTTGCGATAAGCAAACTATAATCTATACTATTATAAAATAATATCATTCAATTTACAACTTTGCGATAGTCAATAGATGAAGATGTAATACATAAGTTTAAGCCCTATAGTTGAAATGGAGGAGTGGCATGCGATAAGGAGATACATACCAGAGTGAAAGATAGGTTTTATAAGACAGTTTTGAGACCAATGATGGTGTGTGGTGTGAATGTTGGGTATCTGAGGTTCGAAATATTAAAAAAATGAGTGTTGCACAAATGAGAATGGCATGATGGTGTGTGGTCATACAAAACTAGACAAAATAAGTGATGATTATGATAAGGTACAAATAGCACATGTAGAAGATAAAAGGAAAGACGGCCCTAAATTATAGTTTGGAAATGTCTACGTTAGAAGTTCAAATGCACCGGTGTGACACTATGATGTTTGAATGTTTTAAAATGGACGAGGTAAAAAATTCAATCACATGGACAAAGTTGTCCAAAGGACTTACGAGTTCTTGAGATTCTTGTTGAATCAGCAAAAAACAAAATATAAATGAAGCAAATGTTTCACAGTAATTCCAATGGTTAGGATTAAGGTTTATTTTATGTTGCTACACTTATATGAAGTATGATGTTTTCTCGGAGTCCTTTAAGTTCATAATTGATTTGTACTTCAGTAGAAAACCTTTAGTAATAGAGAATCCTTAATAATTATCTTAGTATTGGAATGAAACTGATCCAAATGGAGCGGTATGGATATTAAGTGTTCCTATAGCCGACCTCAACTAGTTTAGGTTTGAAGCGTAGCTGTTGTAAAGTAGTATTGAAAAGTTGAACCCAGGAAGAGTGGAACGATTACTAAGATACAGTACATTTGAGATTAAGGCATAGTTATTGTTATACCTTTACTAGTATTGTTTACATATCTTTGACAAGTTTTAAGAATTCGTTCAACGAAAGGTAGTCAAACTTTGACATGGTGCTTTTCCCTTTCACCTAACTTTTCAAATACTACTACAAAAAACTACCGTTTGCTAAAATACACCAATCAAGTTAGCTAATTTATTTTCATTCTCATTCACGTAAAATAGAAGGGATGGAGTATTAAGTTTTTGCGTTCCTTTTTATTTGATTCCTAGAAACTATATGCATCTTTTTCAGCAGATACTTGTCCCATTCCCCAGTTTAATTTGTACTTGTCTAGTTCTTAAAAACATATAACAAGTCTTCAGCTTTTCCATCCTAATGCTAAGGATATTGAATTTTCCTCTTTAGGGAATTTTATGTGCAAATCAATGTAATATCCTCCTTTTTGTATCAGTTTGCTTTTGGTAATGACTATTTTTATCCAAAATGTGATTACCGACAGTTATGGCAGCAAGAACTTACTTCTCTGCCGTTTTCTATGACCAACTTAAGTTCCAAGTCAGATTTTCCTAGTTTCTTCACTTTTGGGAATCCCAGTACTCCTCAGACGTATTTGTACATTCTTCTACATATTGCAGGGCTTAACTTTTCTTTTTCATGGTCTGAGTATATTCGCAAGAATACAAAATGGCAATCAGCAACATTAATTTGAGGTCAGGTATTCAAATATTCTTCATGGATCTAGAGAAGTAATAACCTTTCTTGTTTCTACAGGAGTTTAGGAGATTGAAGTTTTTGTGATGGAGGAAGGAAATTTTCCTGTAAGGAGATGGGAGGACCTTGATAATGATATCTTGTTGAAGATACTCCAGTCTTTTGACCTTTTTGAGCTATCTGCTGGACCTGCTCATATTTGTAGTGTGTGGCGATTGGCTTATTGTGATCAACTTCTCTGGAAAATAGTACCGAAAAGTCCAGCGTCTTCCAGAGAAGTTGATCACAACAAGCCAATCGCCACACACTACAAATATGAGCAAGTCCAGCAGATAGCTCAAAAAGGTCAAAAGACTCGAGTATCTTCAACAAGATATCATTATCAAGGTCCTCCCATCTCCTTACAGGAAAATTTCCTTCCTCCATCACAAAAACTTCAATCTCCTAAACTCCTGTAGAAACAAGAAAGGTTATTACTTCTCTAGATCCATGAAGAATATTTGAATTCCTGACGCCAAATTAATGTTGTTGATTGCCATTTTGTATTCTTGTTAATATACTCAGACCATGAAGCAGAAAAGTTAAGCCTTGCAATTCGAAGAAGCATAGAAGAATGTACAAATATGTCTGAGGACTACTGGGATTCCCAAAAGTGAAGAAATTAGGTAAATCTGACCTGGAACTTAAGTTGGTCATAGAAAACAACAGAGAACTAAGTTCTTGCTGCCATAGCCACTACCGAAAGCAAAATGATACCAAAAGGAGGACGGAACATTGATTCTCACATAAAATTCCCTAAAGAGGAAAACTCAGTGTCCTTTGCATTAGGATGAAAAAGCTGAAGACTTGCTATATATTATGAAGAACAAGACAAAAACAAAGAGAACTGGGGAATGGGAGAAGTGTCTGCTGAAAAAGATGCATATAGTTTCCAGGAATCAAATAGAAGGGAATGCAAAAAAAACTTAATACTCCATCCCTTCTATTTTACGTGAATGGTGATGAAAATAAATTAGCTAACTTGATTGGTGTATTTTAGCAAAGAGTAGTTAAAAGATACTGAAGTAGTTGCAGTAGTTATAAAATTAGGTGAAAGGAAAAAACACCATGTCAAAGTTTGACTACCATTCGTTGAATGAATTCCGAAAACTTGTCAAAGATATATAAACAATACTAGTAAGGGTACAACAATAACTATGACTTAATCTCAAATGTACGATTCCTTTCTAACCATTCCACTCTAGGGTTCAAACTTTTAATACTATTTAACAAGAAGTTTAAATGGAGTGATATAAACATTAAGGATCTATGGCGGCAGGGTTTTTTCCCTAGACCTTATAACTAAGATTCTAGCCCATCTTAGGTGATTTTTGAGTTCTGTCTCTTCTTCATTCTCCAGCCATCCCCCACACCTATCTCCTATTTTTCTCATAGTTTCAGAGTTCCACAATTGCAGAGGAAGGCCTAGGACCCTAATCCAGAACCAGTCGAATCTCGTTGTGTTTGGAAATGTTGTTTTCATCGAGCTCCACCAATCAATCTCTAGGTTTTTGGCCTTGTATCTTCCATTCACCCTTCAGAATGTGTTCTGCTGCTTTTCTAGATGGGAACTCAAAGAGAAAATTGAATATGTTCATGTCGTAGACCTGAATATTGGGGACTCCTTTCCAGGTTTCGATTGCCCATCTTCTAACATCATTTCATGTTGGGGCTTCTTCACCACCAGTAAATCATCCTATCAGACACCTTCGAAGCAGAGAATTGTCCTTCAAGCTAGCAGTCTTTGCTGCATTTATGGGCTCGTTTCTTTCTGCATTCTTTCTCTGCTCCCATTTGATTCTTGTAATAGCTTCTTTGTAGTTTGCCCTCCCCTCAATTATTTCCCCCCTTGTGTAAAAAAATGTGCCTTGTGTACTTGATAGTCTATTAATGAACTCTTCAATTTTGTGCACCACTCTTTCCCATCTCTCATTAATTTTATTTTCTGGTAGTATAATAACTGTTCTGCTCTGACCCTTAACAACTATTATTGAGATGAATCAACCAAATCTATTGAACTTTTGATTGCAATAAATGTGTGTTGACATGTCCTTACATCTCCAAGATTTAAAGCTCTTCCCCTTGTTTCCAGAAGCTTCAGCACAGCCATAAAAGAGCTTCCCCACTAACTGTCATTCTTCTCATTGAGAGTTTTGTGCTCTCCACTCAGTCGAACCATATCCTTGTGTCTGAGAAAGAGGCTGTGATGTCAAAAGACTTGGTTTCCATTCTGAAAAATAGGTGATTTTCCATAATGGAAACAGAAAGAAAAAGGAAGATTTAGAAAATAGAAAGTTTAGGAGGAATATCCGATGGTGAAAAACCACCGCAGAGGATTTTAGAAGCCCAGAAAAGACTTCTAAGAGTTGTCTAGAGAAGAGTGCCTGGAAGGAAAGTCTGAAAATGTTTTTGAAAATCATAAGACCCTCTCTATGGAGCATAGAGGTTAGATGCCCCAAAATCTAACTTTCTTTTTGAGAAAAGAAAAGACAGAATAACCAAAGCACCATTTGCATTTAACCTATGCAGGTCAAAAAATGATGTTATAAATTTTTTGGATAACGATGAGAATGCAGTAAAAACATCAAAAGAGACTACGTTCTTGATAGGAGAACTCCAATTGAATCGTTATGTTAAAAAAATGAAAATTCAGCAAATCAAATCCAACCTCGACAAAGATTTAAACGTTAATAACAAGAAAATACGCATTTTATCATACCACATTAATAGTTGAAATGCAGGAAACCAAGATATACAACTCAGGCAACCTTCAATTCAGATCTGTATGGGCAAAAATCAAATAGCCAGAAAAAGGAAAAGAGGGTTCCACAAGGTGTACACCGAATTCCTGTAACAACAACAACAATTTTGGAATCAAGATCCAACATGAGTCAAAAATTAATCTGAAAACAACCTTAAAGAATGTAAGAAGAAAAAAAGACACAGAGAGATTTAGGATATGCCTTTAGATTGTTGGTTCACTTCAGTGTGTAAAAAAATTGGGTGAAAATTGTGGGATGATAGTGTAGCTTTGATGAGGAGTGAGATTCTGATATGAGGAAATGACCATAACACCCACCCACCCACCCACGCATTGGCAGGTGTTGGCTGTTAAACTGTAATAGTAATAAAGACTACCAACAACTCTCCACTGCCAAATGGAAGTGTCATCATATCTTTCACGCCTGTAACTTCTTCTTTTTTTTTAACAAAGGAGATGGATCGGGAGATTTTCACACCTGTAACTTGATTATGGTCACCAGTCTTTAACATTTTTTCCTTTTTTGCTTAGGAGATAATCCTACCTGTTTTTTTTTTTTTTTGATAAATGACAAAAAAACATCTAAGTGAGATTTTCTTTTGAGATAATACCTCTAAACTCCCTAAACTATTCACATTTTATCAACTTAACATTTAAATTATGGGGTATTGTGGTTAACCTCTGAACTGTAGACCAGGTGATATGGAGAGTGACAGTCAAAAAGAGCATTCATGTGGAGCTAGTACACTCTGTGAGGTCCGACATTTTCTCCGATTCACCTCGTTTAGTGCATTTCCATTACTTGAATGGAAGCTTATGCAAATTGATTACTTACTATAATCTTCTTTCTAAAAATCAAAGTTAAAATTGGCTTGTAAATTCTATCCAATTTAGAATTATATTTAATATTTCTCTAATTTCAGAGAGGATTTTAGTAATGATCGACGCCCTCTTCTTTGAAAGACTTAAGAGACGTAGATTCTCTAAATTACTTGACTGTCATATTCCTTAAACTAATCACTCTCATAATTCTCAGATTATACAATCTGTAATAAGAGTCTAATCAGTAAAGTGGTAAACATTTGATAATGTTTTAGTCGTTGGGCCCGCAAGTCTATGAATTCAAAAACAAGAGACTCTTACTGTTATTTATGATAAAACACTAAAGTAACATTGAAAGATTATGTAGTACTTGTTATTTAAAAAAGAACAAGAATCTATAGATTTTTTATTTTGAATTCAAGCCATTTACCTTGCATGTTCAAGCCATTTACCTTGTAGTTCCCAGTAAAATTGATATAAATGGAAATCATTCAGCTATATCGAACTTGTGATAAAAATAATTTTAATGAACATGCATTCATAATCAGAAAGAGATTTAGCCGTTTGAAATATGTCTATCGCATTATTTTGGAACATTTCAAACCCTCTAGTTTGATGTTTACATCAAGATTCAAGTAATCCAAATGAAATTCACACAAATCTAATGATGTGTCTACAAGCAGTTGTACTATTTGCATTAATAAAAGGAAAAGAGAAAACAGAACAAAGAATCTCCCAAATGGTATCCAAGAGTTCTTATGAGCATTTAAATTTGATAATGAAATATCCAATTCTTGTGTGAAAAATGGGATTTCTTCTTCTTCTTCTTTAGAGAAGATGATAAATGAGCTACATGAGAGTTTTTAAAGTCATACTCTATGCGAAAAAAGTGTCAAAAATGTCCTAACGTATTGGAAAGGAGAAAAGGCTCACAACAGACCACTATTATTTGGACTTAGAGCCCGTTTGGATTGACTTATTTTAGGTGTTTTTAAGCCAAAACAACTTTTAAGCAATTTTGTAGTGTTTGGATAAAATGAAAAAGTGCTTATAAGCACGTGTTTTTAAGTCAAAATAACAAAAGTAAGGCGCTAGTCATAAGTTAGAATTTCTAACTTATGGCTTTTGGCTTATATGTCATAAGACAAAAGCCAATCCAAACAGGCTCTTAGGCTCAAACTGATCCTATTTCTTTCGCATGGAACACTAATAGTCCCTATTCTTTGAAAAAGTGGTGCACTTGCAATCATAACACTTAGTATAGTGAAAGTTTTAACAGAGACTAAAATCCATATGCTTCTCACGTGTTTCTAATCCTAATCTCCAACCTTCATTCTTCTCTTCCCTCTTGACTTAGACCACCTCTAGGAAAAAAAAATTAAATTGCCCAGAGATTTTTTGACAATATTATGCTTTGATGGTCCTTGGTCTTTTGAATGTTTAACAGGGTGTTTCCTAGTCTTCAATAACAACTATTAGTTTCTCACCTATAATAACTTCAAGTTAATTACTTAGAATGTAAATATATTTCTGGCTGAATGATTGGAAGTTCATTATACCAGCAAGGCTTGCTAGCTGTTGTGCCTTGCTGTTATTAAATGGTTATAGATACAATCGACTAGGTAATAGTTAGTACAAGTCAAAAGCTGTAAATTGAGTTGGCTGTGATAAAATCTCCACACATGGATATAGTATGACTGATTTAGCAGAAAATTAAATATTCTACGATCAGTAACTCTCTTTTCCCTTTTTTTTCCTCTACCAAAAGTGGCCAACTTTCGCATAAAGCTTAGAACTTTCCACGACAAAAATGTAAAAATTCAAATTCAAAGCTTAACATAGAAAGTACGAAAAAAAGATGAAAAAATGAAGATTCTGGCGAAAGAAAACCTACCCAGAAGACATAATAGCTTAGAACACTATGAAAATTACCTTTTCTGAGAAATATGATAGATCTGACCCTTGATTGCCAACTTCTTAGAATCAAACCCAACATACTGCTCAACTGTGGGTGGCATCTCTTCCGAGACAACATAGTAGAAAGCGTGACCTGTGATGGAATCTTTCAGTGTTTCCCATAGCTCTACGGCCATAGTTGTACTTGGAGAAGATGAAGAGGAGGAGACCACAATAGCTTCCTCCCACAATAGAATAAATTTGAAAATTAACGTACACTAAAATATTAGTACTAATTATTTGAGTATTTTTTTATACCTTGTTTATATGATTATTAAACTATTGTTTATATGATTATTAAACTATTGTATTGTGTTGTGAGGACTGAGGTATGTTTAAATATCCTACTTTCTGTGTCTTATTTATATAAAAATATAATTTACATTGGCACGGAAAAATTTAAGAAGGAGAGAGATTTTAAAATTTATGATTTAAAATAAATTATAAATATTTATATAGTTATAAATCATTTTAGTAAGGAAGAAATTAATATTTTAAAAACTAAATATAGAAGTGTGTCGATTTTTTTAAACTAACTAAAAGAAATTTAGAAGACAAAGAAAAGAAATAAAATAAAATACAGATTAAAGAAAAATAAAAGTAAATACAAAAGATAAAAATTATGACATGTACCTGACAATTGGTCGTGTATGTGAATTCACTGCATGTTAAGAACGTGGGTATTTAGTTTTAGAATATTATTTATTCATTTTAAAGTAGTTAATAGGACCCCTAAAGTATAATAGCATGTTTGGATGAACTTATTTTAAATAACTTATAAGTTGAAAGTTGCTTGTAAGTTTTTTTTTAAGAAAAAAGTAGGTGCAGCCCAATTTATTTATTTTTGACTTATAAGCCGTTTTCAGTTTATAAGCTGCTTAAAATAAATCTATCTAAACAAACTCAATTATTTATTGAGACTTATTTTAAGCACAAAATGACTTTAAGTTGACCAGTCAAACATTCAAAAAAGCTGAAAAGAGTTTATAAGCAATTTATAAGCCAATCTAAATGGGCTCTAAGTATGTAGTTGGAAATCTGATAATACGTTAATTGGAGGGGGAGTATTTGGCTATTTTCTCATGGAAAAAAGGTAAAAAAAAAAAAAGTTTTGAGATGTTTTTCAAATTTCGGTATCTCTGAAGTATGACCGAAATTTCAGCGTCACACCTTAACTTAACTAAAGTCTTATTACCTTCTAAACTATTTAAAAATGGAATAAATACACAATAAATGCTGACATGGCACATTGAATGCACACTCTTTTGAAGGCAAGTGATGGGTGAAATAATTGGATATATGTCATTTTTTAGTTGGTAACTTTATAATTAGTTAGTACACATAATTATTGATATTAAAACTTATATATATATAATTATTTTTTATTTCTTTCTACGTAAAATATTTATTTTAATTTCTTCCTCACTTTTTAAGAAATAATTAAAAAGTATTCTTTCATTTTAAAGTTTTAATTTTTTTGTTTGATTTGATTTTTTTCACTTATTTTGATATTCATTCGAAATTAACTTAATTAAATACAAGGTATTTGACATTAAATTTGAAATTAAATCAAATGGAAAGACAAAAAAATAAAAAGACTAAATAAAATCAATAGAAAAATAAAAGAGAAAAGACAATGAATGAAGGTTAAAAAAATTTTAAAAAAGTTTAAATATATGGAAATTTCTTTTTTTTTTAAAAATAATGTGTATTAACTTAATTTAAATACAAGATAAAGAAAATAAAAAGATTTAAAAAGAATTTAAAAATTTTTTAAAATAAAAAATTATTTTTTAAAAAATAAATTTTAAAAAAGTTAAAATATATATATATATGCTGATATGGCGATGCGTGTGTACAAACACAATCAACTTACTTAGTTGAAGGTGTCACATCACCACAAAAGGTGCATGAACATACGGGGAAAAAAAAAGAATTCGGGGGTAATAGGACCCTAGTTAAGTTAAGGTGTGTCGTTGAAATTTCAGTAATAGTTCAGGGGGTACTTATGCATTATCCTCCCAATCCCAAATATAACCTGAAATTGTGTCATGATCAAACATTGATTTTCAAATAAAGATTTTAAAAATTGATTTTTTTTTATTAATTTGTGTAATTTGCAGCTTCAATAGGTCAATCAATTAAGATTTTACATCATAGGTTTTGAACTTATTTTTTACGAAACCCTAAAAATGATAAGATAAAATAAGTTGAATATGTCGTTTGTATTTTTTTAGATGTACCTAAAATGTTTTGCTCCTTTAGTGAACTTCAACACTATATTATCATCGGTTACTAAATATGTTTTAAAAAAATTCTAAAGTATTATTATTTTATGAGTTTCATACTTAAATTATTAATGATCTTGTGACCTCTTGGACTATAACTTCTTTACATTAAAAACTCTCCGATTGAATATATGGCAAAATATTTAGAATACCTTTTTGAGAGATGAGTAGGATATGAAAGAAGTCTTGAAAATGAATCTACCTAACAAAGAGTTCATAGTAGTTCATGAGATTCTGTGGATATCTCATGATTTAGATATGAAACTCACAAAACAATAATAGTATAAGAGAGTTTTAAACTATTCACTCGAAAAAATTTCTATGTGTGTACTGCCCTTAAAACTCTACAGAGGAACTTTAGAACCGTGATGTTCACATAGCATGTCATATTCCTCTAATTATGTGTTTATGGTAATTGAGAGGTGTTCTATAAATACCCAATAATTAGATATGAAACTCGCAAAACAGTGATAGAGGAGAGCTTACAACGCTTGGCAATACATATGTAAATGGATACAAGACTGTCAAAGAGAAAGACTTAAAACTTATAAAATTACAACACAGAAGTAGCATTACGCTACATGGAAGTACTGTTTATATGTCTCCCTATGCTACAAAGCTACTCTCCCTTTTACCACCAAAAGGATAATACGTGCTGCTAGCAAACTGGATGCTGATTGGCGTCCATTCAAAATGACAAGGTTTTATTGTGTTTCATATACACAAGTTTACATATTTTACTGGACCTTTAACTCATGAAGCAATACATTCTTAAAGTTGTCAAATTGCAAGAGATCTCACCTCGTCCACTTTCCAGAGGTCTTCTTCATACTTATACCACCTCATCAGCCCTTCATCATTTCGAGTGCGCTGACACATGATGCACGAGTCACTCATGCAGGTTAGGAATTTGTGTAACCTAGACGCTTTTTTGATAATTGATTCATCAAGCTTGGCCAGAATTTTCTTTGGTGCAGGTGGAGGGTCTTCAGTAATTACGCAATGAGATATGTTGAGCACTTCCAACTTTTTTAACCCATCCAAGATAATAAACAAGGCACTTTTAGATAACACTGTGCACCTCACACTCAACACTTTCAAGTTTGGAAGAAATGAAACCAGTGTAGATGCAAAGAGCATATCACAGGGCCCCATAATCTTGAGCTCAGCGAAATTTTTGCAACTCCTTGCAATTTCCTCCATGACATACGGAGGATTTGCTATACTAGGCATCGTCAGTGATTCAAGATCTTCCCACATATGAATAGCCCTGCATATTCCTGTCTTTTTTATTCTGTTCCAAGCAGGCATAACAAGACGTTTTAGATGTGGACACCTGAAAAAGAAGAGATTAAATTAGCTGTCTTCTTCATTCTCACGGTAAACTTTGCTTCACCTGAATTAGAATAATGGAAAATCATAGGGTATCTGAGATGTCAGATGCCTGAACTCGAATGATGCTTGTTGTCGGTTTCTTGATTCAAGTAGAAGTACTATAGAAAGATGAAGGTTTATTGGGGGAATACCTCTCGGCAGTATAAGTCAACTGATCGTCGCTGACATACAAATTATAATGGAAGATTAATGTTCGTATGTTTCCACTACTGAGGTTCAAACAAATCTTCAGGAGGCTGGTCAATGTTTTATCAGACTGACAATCCACATATACGTACGGCTCTAACGGGATTTTGATGAAATTTGATTTTAATACCGACAAGTCCAGTGTCATCCAGAGAAGTTGATCAGAACAAGCCAATCGCCATGAACTACAAACATGAGCAAGTCCAGCAGTCAACTCAAAAAGGTCAAAAGACTGGAGTATCTTCACCAAGATATCAATATCAAGGTCCTCCCATCTCCTTACAGAAGAATCTCCCTCTTCCATCACAAAAGCTTCAATCTCTCAAGTGTTTGGGCATAAAAGGTCCTGTAGAAACAAGAAAGGTTATTACTTCTCTAGATCCATAAAGAATATTTGAATTCTTGACGTCAAATTAATATTGCTGACTGTCATTTTGTATTCTTGTGAATATACTCAGACCATGAAGCAGAAAAGTTAAGCACTGCAATATGAAGAAGCATAGAAGAATGTACAAATATGTCCGAGGAGTATTGGGATTTCCAAAAGTGAAAAAACTAGGAAAATCTGACCTAGAACTTAAGTTGGTCATAGAAAACGACAGAGAACTAAGTTCTTGCATCATTTTGGAGAGAAATAGTAATTACCGAAAGCAAAATGATACAAAAGGAGGATGGAACATTGATTTGCACATAAAATTCCCTAAAGAGGAAAATTCAGTGTACTTAGCATTAGGATGGAAAAGCTGAAGACGTTATATATTTTGAAGAACACAAGACAAGAACAAAGAGAACTGGGGAATGTGACAAGTGTCTGCTGAAAAAGATGCATCTGGTTTCCAGGAATCAAATAGAAGGGAATGCAAAAACTTAATACTCAATCCCTTCTATTTTACGTGAATGGGAACGAAATAACTTAGTTAGCATGATTTGTGAATTTAGAAAAGAGTAGTTAAACGATACAAAAGTAGTAGTAGTAGTAAAAAAGTTAGGTGAAAGGAAAAAACACCATGCCAAAAGTTTGACTACCATTCGTTAAATGAATTCCTAAAACTTGTCAAAGATATATAAACAATACTAGTAAGGTACAACAATAAGTATGCCTTAATCTCAAATGTATGGTTCCTATGTAACAATTCCCCTCTACCCTGGTTCAAATTTTCAGTACTACTTTACAACAGCTTATATGGAGTGATATGGACATTAAGGATCTATATAGCCGGCCCCGACTTGTTTGGGGTTGAGCTGGACTGTACTTTACAACAGCTATGCTTCATGCCTAAACTAGTTGAGGTCGGCTATATAAACAATCAATATACATTCCGCTCCATTTGGAGCAGTTTCATTCCAATAATCAGATACTTATTAAGGATTCTCTATTACTAAAGGTTTTCTATATTTTCTACCGAAATACAAATCAGTAATGAACTAAAAAGACTCCTGGAAAACAACATACTTAATATAAATGTAAAAACAAAAAATAAACCTTAATCATAGCCATTGAAATTACTATGGATCTTGTGCTTCATTAATATTTTGTTTTATGCTAATTTCACAAGAATATCGAGAAATTGTAAGTCCTATGAGACAACTTTGTCCATGTGATTGAATTGTTTACCTCATACATTTTAAAACATTCAACTATCATGGTGTCACACCATGCATTTGAACTTCTAACGAAGACATTTCCATACTATAATTCAGGGTCTTCTTTCCCTTTATCTTCTACATGTGCTACTTGTACCTTGTCATAATCATCACTTATTTTGTCTAGCTTTGTATGACCACACAGCATCCTACCATTAGCACTTTTACAACACTCATTTTTTCGATATGTCGGACCTCAAATACCCAACACACGCCATACACCATCATTGGTCTCACAACTGTCTTATAAAACCTATCTTTCACTCTGGTATGTATCTCCTTATCGCATAACACTCCTCCATTCAACTATATGATTTAAATTTATGTGTTGCCTCTTTGCTATCAGACTATAACACCATTGACGTGGAAACTGAGCCTAGACATATGAATAGTCTATGTGAACTCACTTTGTTAATCTCAGACCTAAATAAAAGAGTGTTGTGTTAAATTAACGATCAACGTAGTTCTAGTTTATCCTCACAGTAAAGGAATTAATAAGAGAAATGGTATTAAATATTTTGTAATGTCACGAAATAAAGTGTCATACAAATTGCGAGAAATAGAGTGTTGATATCAAGTCTTCAAAAACAGAACCAAGGATAGTTGGTAGGGGATCTGTATATGACTAAATTCTAGATTGAAAGCTAAACTAGCAAGTAAAACTGATGGATCTTGAATCCTCTTCAAATAAAAGCTGAATAACACAAGTACTTTTAGATTAAATCTTAGCACCTAAAAGCACAAAAATATGTTTAAAGGAAAAAGTGAGAGGACATAAATGAAATAGGAACGTTTTGCTTGGTCTATGAGTATGATATCCTGATAACTTGTCGGTGACAAGTATCAAACTTCTAATATCAAATATCCAGATTGAACTATACATAATTCAGTAGGGATTCCTTTATTGTTCTTGAGTACTCCCTTCATTTTCCTTTTTTGTGAAGATGTTTGACTGAGCATGACATTTAAGATATTCATTTGATATATTAGTCATAATGGAAGAACTATTAAATTAGTTGTTGAAAAGAGATATCACGTCAAAGTTAAGGAGGGAATAATTTAATACATCTTAAATACTTGAAAACTGTGATAAATTTATAAAAATAGAATGGTTCCAAATATTTTGGAACGTCGTAAAATGGGAAAAGAGTTGCATAAATTGGAACATAGGGAGTACAAATATTTCAGGATGTAGAGTATTCATCCCAAAAGGAGCTTAAATAATGGATAGGAACAGAACTTGAATGAAATGGGACTTCACTGTGGTTCTTGTCTTCTTCTCATAAACAAACTAGAGTTCTCACCAGTCACCATACAACAAGTTTCTCAAAGAGTGAAGTATCAATTTAAGAATAAACAATCAATTATGGAACACCAACATTACTAAAGAAATTACCAGCTCACAGACAAAATCTCTAACTCACCCCCTGCTGTGATAGCTCAAATCGATGTCGGCCACAAGATTGCATTGAGTCTTTGATCAATGATATTAATTTATCACACCTTGTGTCCCCGATACAGCTGTACTTGGGATTGAAAGAAAGGATGGGTAATTAAATCAAGTAGAAGAAAATAGAAGTTGTTCCACAGCCTAAACAACAATGTGAACACTAGCCTTTCTGAAATGGCTCCCGGGGCTTTAGTCTAGTGATAAGAGCATAGCAAGTATTGTATGGGTTAGACGCACATCATGGGCTAGAAGCATGTTGCAGAAAAAATCATGGTATTTAAGTAGAGAAGGGTAAAGGATCAGGTTCATTATCCACTGGATTCCAAGCCGTGTGCCAATGGCCATCGGGAATTATTCAGTTGTCCGAAAAACGAAAATGCCTTTTCGAAATGGCTTCAATCACAAGTTTATGTGCCAACAAGGGTCTTTGAACATAGATTTTTAATGTAGGCCAAGATAGGAGATCGCAGGCCTATAATGGATAGCAAAGATGCAGCATATCAGGGACTGATTTTTGCTGGTATCTAGATGAATTTAGAAACAAATCCTCGGGGATTTGAAAGCCTTTGGAGTAGCCAAAGGATCAGGAACAAATGGAAGCATCGAGAAGGAAATAAGTAAACAGAAGATTCTCTGCCAGCCTGGTGACGAGTATCAAAAAGAAGAAAAGGTCTAGGAATTCTAGTTAGTGAAAAGCTTCAACAGAAACTTGCTAAATAGAGAGGCTCCTTTAGCTTCGTTGGGTGGGGGTGGGGGTGGGTGGGGGGGGAGAGATTCCTATGGCTTTCTTTCATCCTCTCTGTCTATGGCCTATGCCAATTGGTCTTATACAGATGAGTTGCATGTATTGGTTTTGGTTCAGAAAAATCCATTTTTTTTATAAATTATCAAACAGAGAAAGATGGAGGATGATCCCTGCTTGTATATGGTGGACTATATGGAGAGAGAGAAATAATAGATGTTTTGAAAATAGGAACAACAACCTGCAGGAAGTCAAGCTTAAATGTATTTTGTTGTTCTGTTTTTTGGTGTACAAATGTCTACTCCAATGAGACTGAGTCAATCATAGATGTTTTAGGGTCCATCTAGATTTTGGCTCAGTTTTGGGGAAGATTATACTTCTTTTTCTTCTTATTTGTAAATATGGTTTTTCATTACTACCTAAGTACTGACTTAAATACAAATGTTACCAGAGTCAAAAAAAATAATCAAAAACAACGAATTCCATGCCATTATTGACCTGACCTCAGTGAGCTAAAGATGTGTAATGTCTTGTCTAATAAAACTCTTCCCAATTCTTTTCCGGTCTACCTCTACCTCTTCTTAGACTAATCACTGTCAACCTCTCGCACCTCCTCACTAGGGCATCTATGCTGCTCCTCTTCTCATACATGAATCATCTCAGTCTCACTTTGCGCATCTTGCACAACCACGGAGGTCACTCCCACCATGCCTCATATATCTTTGTTCCTAATTTTGTCTCTCCTTATGTGCAACTTTGTACTTCATTTTAAAAAAAAATCCCATCAATCTCTCAAACTACTAACATGTATATACAGAGTTTATAGGTTAGATGCCCCCGAAACCCCATTTTCTCTTTGTAAAAAGAAGACGGAATAACCAAAGCACCATTTGCATTTAGCATACCCAGGTAAAAAAAAATGCTGTAATAATTTTCCAAAATGATAGTAAATCGCAAGTAAATTAAAACCAACCTCTACAAAGATTTAAACTTAAAAGAACAAAATAAATCCGCATTTGATCATACCGCACTAGTAATTGAAATTCAAAAATCATTTTTTCCTGCAATTAAATTCCAGAATATGCCAAAAAAAAGCTTCATAAGGTATACAACATACCCAGAACAACTTTTGGAATCAAGATCCAACTCGAATCAAAAATTAATCCAAAAAAAAACAACCTTAAAAGAATGGAAAAAGAAAGACAGCAAGAGAGAGAGAGAGATTTACGACATGCCTTAAGAACATAGGTAAATTGTCGCAAATGGCAAACAAAGGTTGGATCTTTGTTTCACTTCATAGTGTGTACAAAAAAAAAATTGGGTGAAAAATGCGGGATGATAGTGTAGCTGTGATGAGGAGTGAGATTCGGATACCAGGGAAAATAACGATAATAACCCCACGCATGGACAGGTGCGCCCGGTTGTCGAAATGCTAATCCTAGTCAGAGCTTCACCTCCTACCCTTTTTGATCTGTTGGTATTTTAAACTCATAAGTTAGCCATTCGCTATAAATTTTTAAATATTTTTGTTAAGTTATTTTTTTAATGAAATTTCCTTATGTGTTTGATTCTATATTTTGAGAGAAATATTTGACTTTTTAAAAAATTATGATTTATATTGTTATGATTCACTTTTAAACTTAGTTAAAAATATCTCATAACTTGGCTATTTATTATTTTTGAAAATAAAGAAAAGTGAGTCGCCACTTAATTTTAGGAAAATTAAGAAATCATTTAAAAAAGAATTTTGAAAAAAAATCTTTAAATAAATCAAAGTCGGGTAAGGGTTCAAACAATCCTCTAAGGAAGATTTTGGGCACCTTAAAGAATCCGCTAACATGCGGTTAACTAGCTAATTAAATTTTTTTGGCTAATGTTAAAGAAACTTGAGTCACTTGAAAAAAAATTATTTTAGAAATAACTAAAATTCTTTTGACACTTTTAAAGTCTCAAAATAATTCTAATTTAACAATTTCATCTATAGTTAAGCTTTTGAACTAAACAATTAGTTCAAACTCATAAACGTGGATTAAAAGAACTTTGTTCAACAACTATGAAAGGATATAGAAAATCCTTAAGTCATACTTACAAAATCCCAAAGTTCGTCTTAAAAAAAAAGACAAATTGACATACATAATTAATTCGAGTAAATAAGAGAGTGAAATAAAAATAAAATTTTTGAAAATTTCTAATTTTTCCATTTGAGGATTTATCTAAGTTAATTAGAGTTAGAGTGAACCAAATTTAAACAACAAATACAATAAAATAATTAAACAAGGAGTAGAACGAACTCGGACCCTTTGGGCCTAAATTCTTTGTTGTCCAAAACGTGAACTTTGAGCCTATTTTTGCTCAAGTTCACTATGAATCATTGGGTCCAGATGTACTCCTCGGGCAGCTGCTGTTTTGGACTCTACAATCCATTTTTTACAAACTCCTACTACCGAACTTCAATCATATGGGCTTTAGCCCATTTTTATTATTAAAGCCGTGTAATCGAGCTTCCTTTGAACCAGTATTTTAGCTTCCATTTCATCTTGACGAGGTAGACTCGGAAGTTGGGATTGACCTAATTCAAAATGCAAGGATGAAGGGAGGAGTCCATGTGGACTAGGTTACATGCGAGAGTAAAACGAGGAGTATAGATTAGCATCCATCCTTATATAAATATAAAAGTTACCAATTGATTACAACAAAATATTATGAAACGACACATTACTACATTAGAAAGTTTAAAATTATGGCTTACAAGAAAGACTAGAATAACCACCTTATATTCTCCTGCTTAACAAAACATTCATAAACAATTAAATAGAATGAAAAAGTTTTCTCTTCCCAGGAGCAAACACATAGATAGCAATTCGTTTTAGCAACTAAACCAATAATTTATTTTTTTGATGAACACACATAAATTGCTTATACTACAGCGAGTAAGATAGACCGACTTCATTAGACACCGAGAATCGACATTTAACATGGCAGCAGCTTAACATACTAAAAACATCTGCCTCGTATTTTGTTACTAGAATATTAGCCAATATTAAAACCACCTATTTAACATAAAGAATTTAAGACAGAGAACCTAAAGGGAAACATGCAGTAACTTGAAATAAATAAAGACTTTGAAAAAGACTATATTCTGAGAGTAGACTTGGAAGTTACTTGAATTTAAGACAGAGAACCTAAATTACAACTGGTAGAGAACTTAAAGCAACTTTTAATTAAAATTTTAGGTAAAATGATGACCTGGACTTGATCAAATCATGCCATGCTGGACAGTGAAACACGAGCCGAAAACAATGTTTAAAAAAAAGATAAAATATGCATCAGGTCACCCAATAATAAGGAATTTAGGAAAGAACAGGTTAACAAAACTTCATGCTTAAGGATTTCGATAAAGAGCCGACTAGAAAAAAGACTATGAATTCATACTTCACAGATTTGAAAGAACTGGGAAAAGAGTTGAATCACATATCTAGTATCTAGTTTAAGCACAATACTTGAAGGGATCTACATAAACTGGCAAATAAGTAAGGCTAAGATTAATACAAGCGAAAGAACTAGCAGTTAATCGCAACATATGAACACCTAAAGATTATTCATACCAACGGTGTCAAAGGCAAGTTCAAAATCAGAACACTTTTTATAAAAGTGATTGCCATAAGAATATTAACTAAAACATATGATTCAACATTTGGTAAGGAGGAGCAAACTCTAAATTAATGGCAATTGAAAGAACTATTACAAAGAACAGAAAAGGAAACAAAGTTGTAGCTATTCAGATCATAATAACAAATTAAGACTCAAGCAGTCTATAAACAAAGACGATAAGCCAGAATTCGAGCTAAGAACTAACAGAACAATAGATTAAGAAAATAGCAAAGAAAGGGAGAAGGATTATCCGATTATGGGCAGCGAATTGAAACTCGAGCTCTCGGAGACGATTCCACCACCAAAACGTAACTAGGACAACCGAGGGAGAGGAAAACTTTCTAGAAAAATTAAGACTCCCAAACAACAGGGTGTTCTTTTCTTAGCCTCCCAAAAATCTCTCCCTTTTCAACTGAGACAAGTGCTCAATTTATAGTAGAAAATAGCAAATTTGAATTTCTAATTGAAGCCGTTTAAGAGGGGAAAAGGAAAATCTTCTCCAAGATCATCTTTGAATTCTTAAAGTCTTTCAAAGATTAAGAAAAGTAGAAAGAAAAAGATGACAAAGGGATTAGAGATTACCTACTCCTAGACTGATTGAAGGAGATGGATGAACACAAATTTTACCGAATTTTGGGGGATCTTCGCAGGCAAAAGGGAGATGATGTGGGAGAATATTGTATGTTGAAGGTGTATGTTTGTTGCTGTAAGAGTATGGGTTGGGGAATTGTGGTAGTGAGAATATTTATGTAAGGTTGTGGGAATAAAAACTTAATTTTGGGAATTTGACCATTTAAATTTCAATTATAGTCAATTAACTTAAAGAGATAGTAAAATCGATTTAATTTAATTATTTTGGCTAGTAATTAAATAGGATGAATTAATATTATTTAATCAACGAGCTTCTTAATCTTGACAAAGTAAAATAATTAACTTAATTTTACAATAATTAACTATTGATTAAACCGTACTAAAAAAATATTTAGTTAAAAAAATAAAAACTTTTTGAGACGATTTTCGAATAATCATAAGAGGTAATAATAATAAAAAATAACTAAAAAAAATATATATCATTCAAAAATTACAAAAAATTAAAAAATTACATAAAAATAACTTGAATATATATATAATTTTATTAAAAGTAATAATTTTAAATTGTTTAAAAATTGAAGAAGCTCGATAACTGTAAACAACAAATTTTTGAGCCGATCAAAATAAATAATCAAGACCAAAAAATTGGAGTAACAAAGTGTAATATTTGATTTCAAAATGTAGTGTGTGTTACAATCTCTATGATAATCCTCTAATTCTTCAAATAATATGTAATATGCTTAACTTGAATTTGATTTAGAGTCAAGAGCTTGAATAACTTGATCTTGAATCTTATTCTTCAAATTTGGATTTGAATTATTCGTCACGAACACTTGTATGGTTTTGACGAATAATAAATATGAACAACTAACTTGATCTTGAACTTCTTGATATTTTCCTCCATTCTTGATCTTGAACTTGAGCTTAAATTTGATTACTTGAACTTTATAGATTTGTAGAAAATTTATGGTCTTTGATCCATGGGCTCTTTTCTTGCTTCTTGTTCTTAAAAAACTCCTCCTCTGAGAATAATAAGGACCTCTGTTTATAGTTGTAGGGAGTGATATTAGGGTGTGATTTGATTGGTTGGTTTGAACTGACCAATTAGATTTCTTTGGTGAAGAGCTTTAATTTGATTGGTCAGAACATGTCACATATACATGTGACATTATTCTAGTGGCTCATTTAATTTGACTTAGATTGCCACATAACTTCGATACGTGACATGATTTTAGTAGCTTATTTAATTTGACTTGAATTGCCACATAATTTTGACACATGACGTGATTCTAATGACTCATTTAATTTGACTTAGATTGCCATATAACTTTGACACGTGGTGTGATGTTAGTAGCTCATTTAATTTGATTTGAATTGCCACATAACTTTGACACATGGTGTGCTTTTAGTGGATCATTTATTTGACTTGGATTACCACATCGTTTGGACTATTTTCTTGAATTTAGTATAGTCCAAATTAATTTAAGAATTTAAATCCAATATAATTTTAATATTTACAATAACTAATTAACATTGTGGATGGTCAACACCTATAAGTTTTAAAATTATTAAAAATATTCATAAATTTATATCATCTTTTTATAATGAACATTTCTGTGAAAATTCATGACAACTAACACAATTAATATGAATTTGAAAAACGATGAATAAAACAAAAAGGAAATGTCATTGATTTGTATACAAAACTGTTACTACTTGTGAAAGTGACTTTTGAGAGCATGTTCGGATAAAAAATGTATATAACTATAGAATATAATTGATATTTTAAAATTTTATATAAACAAAATGAATTATATAAATTAAAATAAAAAAATATTATCTTTAGCATAAAGGGAGAGAGAGTTAAATAGAAAAGGATTTTAAATGAAGAAAATAAATGAATAAGTAAAGTAGATTTAGGAATAAAAAAAGGGTTGAAGAGAAAGTAGAGAAAATGAATTGGGGAGAAGGTTGTTTGCTATAAAAATGTCGATTTTAACATTAAAAAGGATTTCTCATGTGTTTTGAAAGGTGAATAATTTCATTAATCCGTCCAATCAACATTTTGCGTTTAAATGATATATTGAAAATGGAATTGGAGGATTAAAGTGAAATAAGATTGAGTTGTAGTGCTAAAATAAAATTTAGGGACAAATTAAAAGGGTTATGTATGTGTTTGGCCTTTTCTCTATTTCCCTTCCTTTTTATGCCACCCAAACAACGTCTAAGAACCCGTTTGGATGGACTTATTTTAAGTAATTTATAAGTTAAAAACTGCTTATAAGTTAAAAAAAAATAGGCGCAACCAACTTATTTTTTTTGACTTATAAACTGTTTTCAACTTATAAGCTGCTTAAAATAAGTTTAGCCAAACAAATCCAATTATTTATTAAGATTTATTTTAAATTAGTCAATTAAACACTTAAAAAGCTGAAAACAGTTTATAAGTAGTAACTTACAAGCCAATTTAAACGGGCCTAGAGAAAAAACCTGAACCTCATTACAGTCGGGTCCAAGTGACTCTTTCCGGATCAATTCAGTAACACGGGTCTTAGGGATTTACGATACGATAATACGAAATTCTTCGAAGCGAGTTGTGGAACGCCCAATTGATCTTGATCTTTTCATCTGATACTTCTGAAGACTCTTTGCTTTTCATCAGCGGTAGACTGAAAAATGGCCGGCGGAGGAGACCACTCTCATGGTGGAGATTTCAGGACTAAGGTCTGGAGTATGAGTGGTGGGCCGTACTGTAGGCCTGTACATTGGAAGCGCAATACCGCTATTGCCCTCGTCGGAATCGTACTCGTTTGCATTCCTGTCGCCTTGAAATCCGCCGAGCTCGAGGTCAGTACCGCCATCCCCCCCCCTTCTCCAATCTGATCTGAAATGTATTGATAGGTGGTTGGAGATGGAATAGTTTGCTGTAATTTTGGTAAAATATGTGATCTTGTTGATTTCATGCTAAGGGCTTTTCTTTGCCGTGTGGATTGATATATGTTAACTTTCATTAATTTGATTAGATGTAATTGACTCGCATATTTCTGCTTGGTCTCGGGGAAGTAAAACACAATCTCATGTTAACTTTTAGCTTTAGTTTTTAGCGAAGAAATCAAGTGTTATGTTTTATGCTTTGGAACTGCGGTCTACATGAAATCGGTATATAAACCAAAATTTAAGTTCTTATAGTCATGTGGAAACGTGGGATGATTTAGATTTCTCGGAGGATTCAGAATGCTGTTATAGGGAACAGTATTGGGTGGTCAGGTGCTGGCAGGAAATAGTAATGCAGGACAAGACCATCACAGTTTGAATGCTCAACCTCAGAGTCAGCGATATTAAACTCACATTGTTGTCTGACGGATCAGTCAAACTCCGGACGGGAAGCACCTTTATTTTACCCTTTTGGTCATTCTAATACTAGCTTTATATAATTTGGTGCAACTCCAGTGACTAAATAGGGTACCTATTTCAATTTCAAAACCCCCTTCTTATCCTTAGGCTTATCTTTAGAAGCCTCTGAGAAGTGTGTAGGACTGTGGCATCCAAGGGACTGAACTTTTTGGAGACTCAAATCCCAGTAAAGATGAAAAATATTGGGTGATTTATTCCCAGCTGCCTACGCAATGATGAACAAAGTGTTATGTGTTGATTTTTACTGGACAAATAGGAGGTAGCGGGTACCTGGTGGAATAGTCGAGAGGTGTGCACAATCTAACCTGGACACCACCGTTACCCAAAAAAAGAAAGAAAAGACAAAGTGTGTGTAGTTGTATCTGGTTTCACAGATTATACATGTAATCAAGATAAATGCAGCAAATAAACTTGGTTCTAGATCATGCTGATTATGATTTCCCAAAAAACATGAGAAATTACAAAAAATGGCATCAAAATAGAAACTGATGGTGCTGGGATTACATCCTATGATTCTATCCAAGATTCTCTTTGGGTCTTCTTCTTAGAAAATATCATGTTGGCTAAAATAAGTATTGTACTTGTCTTTTGTTTGAGGGTCTGATTTTGCTTCTAATTAGGAATTGCTCAGTAATTTCATTCTGTTAAATGGACAAAACAAGGTCTAAACTAGAAAGTCAAATTAAACAAAACTTGACATGTTCATAGTGAAACGTTGATAATAAGTGTTAGCTTTGTGCCGGCACACTCTTTCAGTCTTCCCCCTTGTGTGATCCTTCCGTAGGATGCCTGATTAATCTATCAAGGTCATGAAGCTTCGGACAATAAGGACATAGGCTGAATACAATTGTAGTATGTGAACTCAACAGGACAAGATTGGATCCTGGTTACTGAATTCTCACACTCAAAACTTTTGGTGTGAAAAGCATTCTGTTTCAGAGAAAACCTCATATGAGAAGGATTTAGGTCCACACGTGGATCCAAGCTTGGAATTTGTGAGAAGCTGCTCAGAGTTCGTCTTCTTCAGTAAAGACAATAAGAAGCTGCAGCTCTTCCACTCTGTTGATGTGGGACTCACATCAAACATAATTAATAAATGATTGCTGGGTGTTCAATATTTATTTCCTTCTTAAAATTCTACGGTAGTGTCCATTTTTTTTATCGTCTTACTAAGGAGGTATCACTCTTAAAAGTGATTGTCTATGTTACTATCTAATTAAATGTATAACTTTTTGAAAAAGATATTACTTGTACAAGAATTATTTTGGATGCCCTAATAATGCTCTTTCGAGTTCCAACACAGACAAAAGTTTGGTATTTAAGTAGAGAAGTGTAATGGGCATGCCCATTATCCACCAAGTTCGACCCATGTGTCATGGTCCCTAGTGTTTTCTTAGTTAACAAAAAGGAAAAAAAGATAATCTAGTGATTCTCTGAACATATAGATTTTAGAAATGGTCCCTCACACTGTAACCTCCCACTCTACAGTTTGGGTATCTCAAATGGGGAACCATTGATCATGCTAGGCAAAATTGTGAGGGGGAAGGGTTCTTTCTTACAAAGATTCTAGTAATTCTAATAGAGACTCAGTATTATATATATTCCTGTTTGCACCAGAAATGGAACAACATGATACAATTCAATTTATTTTCTGAATTAAATAGATCCTCTCCTTACATATGACCCACCATATGCAAGATGGGATTGTGCTCCATCTTCTTTTCTGATCCTTCACTTTGCCAGCTTGACAGCAGTCCCAGAGTTTTTTCTGACATTGTCGAACTCAAACCTGCCATAACCAGAAGATGCCCAATAAATGTGTAGTCACTTTACAATGTAGAAACATTTAGCTATTTGTTTATGCATTTTCCCCACATAGATGGAAAATAGAACAGAGTTGTGTTCCCCTCCTTTTAAGGTTCTCTCAAGTTAAATGTGCCTCCTTTTCTACCAATCAAACAAAGCAAGCCATTTTTTCCGGGATTTTAACCTTCCACCACAATTCAGTTTGATTGTTGGTGTGGTTCAGATGATTTTACAAAGAAGCTTCTGAGTTATGCCCTAGCCACCATAATTTATCTTGATTCTGGTCACCCCTGTGAACTGATTGAGTGTGTTGAAACTCAGTGAATCTATCAATCTCCCAATCATTCATTGGTCTCTTAAAATTTAAAACTGAGATTCCACCCCTGTGCAGTTCATACTTCATTAGTGGTGGCCTTCTGTTGCTGGTTCAGACTGTAGATATCAAAGAGTAATAGCTTGAGAGTGCCAAATCAGTTGTCTTCCCAAGAAGACGTGTTTTGCCACTTTCCAATTCTGTAGCTGATTCTAAAAATTTTCCAAAGAGCTCTGATAGACTTCCAAACACCAAGGGGTCGTTTGGTTGCTAGTTAGGAAGGGAAAGATCATGTTTGCTAGGTTTTAGTTGCTTTGTATAAAATTCAGCAAACCATGTATGGTGTTTGGTTATCAATTATCATTTTTCAATTTCACATAAATATAACATGTTTAAGTTATGAGTCAATTTATGTATTGTTTTATGCGGAGCAGAAGATGGAATAACTAATACATGGATTAGTAATACATAAAAAACTAATCCATGCATTAGCTCCAACCAACAACCATCTGACCCCGAACACCATAAGCAGTGGTCACCTCCTTTTCTTTGCAAGAAGCACTCCTCTCCTTGTTTATCCTTGATTACTTTCTTCCGAAGGGAGTGATCTTCATAGGGTATCTCCATAGCCATTTTATAAGAAGACTTCAATTTTATTTCCTCAGATTCAGTTTACCTTGGCTTCCCTGCCTTGTTTTCTGCTTGACAAGATGAAAACCTCTCCTTTCCTTGTTGTCATGCCACAAAAAAATCCTTAGTGAGGGAGTTGTTATGATGATGGTTTCAAAATGGAGTTTCTGGAAATTCTTCTATGGTGTTGTGGTGGTTTATGGTTCAAAGGTGGAGGATTATTAAGAAAATGGAGGAGCTTTGTTACCATTCTAAAAAAAATGGAGGAGGAGTCACATTGGTAAAAATATGGTGGCTGATGTTGCCTTTTTGAGTTAATGGAAACTTGCCCAAAAAAATTATTTTCAACATAAGTGGGCAAGAACTCGAACAAACTCAAATCAGAGGGGTTCTCCAAACAATGATTTCCATTGATTCAGAATACGTCACCAAGAAATTTGTTGGAGCGAAGCTCATGCCTCATGGTGCTTGAAATGCCAGTTTCTTTAAACCAAAGTTATGGTCTCAGACTCAGTTGTTGGCTCTGCAGTGTTGGGTAGTGTGACTAATGGTGGAAACATCTCTATGGGGAGAGGAAGTGTGAATGTGTAAATGGAATTGAGGGATGAAATTTTAAGGAGAAGGAGCTGTGAAAGTGTTTGGGGTTGTGAGAGCTGTCTGTTTTTATCAGATCATCTAAGAACCCATTTTTTCTGGCTTGGAGGTTTGCATTAAATGAGGGGGTGGTGTGGGGTGAGATGGTAGTTTTTTTAATTATTGGATCTCAAAAAACTCATAGGTACAAATTTTTCTAAAATAAATTACGCATGTTGTTATTTGATTGGCTGACATGTCAGTAATGATATCACACATGTGGCTTAGAACTGGGCGTCCAAAAGACACATTTATGCCATTGAGGTGTCTTAACTTGTTACAAGGAAGTGTGTCTAATTGGCAGTTGGTGACAACTTTTAGTGTCTTTCTAGAATAATGTTAAGTGTGCCTTCCTCTTCTCGATCTACCTTTTTATTTTTTATTAACAGCCTGCTCTCTTGTTTTCCTTGCATTTCTTGCTTTCCACTGACTCAGAGATGTATGGAAGCTGACTCTGTTTTTGTACTTGGGTGATATTTGATATTCATGGAATAACAAGCTTTTCAATTTTGCAGCAAAGGCCACATCTTCCAGTCCGCCCCATTCCTTCTCAGCTCTGGTGCAAGAATTTTGGAACGAAAGACTACTAAACTTGTTAGTAAAGCAGCAATAGTAGCTTGCTGTGGGGAAGATGATCACCTTGCCTTCTATATTTGGATTCTGAAGTGCATTTCATGGTTACTTTTTATTCGAAACAGTGTGACATTATAATGACAATGTTCAGTTAAATAAACATGACATTTACTGCGTGTTTTTCAAGAAATGTTTAAGCCTGCCAAAACAAATTTTCATGATGGTTTCCATTTTTCCTTATCTTTTGTACATCATGAAATGTAAAAGATAGTGCTTCTCTCTCTCTCTCTCTCTCTCTCTCTCTCTCTCTCTCTCTCTCTCTCTCGTGTGCCCGGGGGATCTTAAAATTATGTCTCCTCACCAATGGATTTTCTTTGTCAGTCTGCACCAATATACCGGAAAGGAGTACAGGCATGTGTTCTGCTAGCTTATACAATGTGAATTGTTCACAAACCAAGTGACCAAGGCCTCTTGACTATCTGTATAAATTGGACATGATTTGTGTTTTACTTCCACCTTGTGCCCATAGCTACAGATAATGCATCCTAGCACGCTGTTGATCATCTTTGAAGTATTGCTCACCTAAGAGGCAGAATAAGTGAATTGTTATCATTTGCCTTACATTTGGTGTGTATGATGCCGGTATTGGTGAGACGTTGTAACTGATGATTAGGGTAACTCAATATTAGTTACGGTGTGTACGCAGCCCGATAAAGACACTACTGTTATCAGCAGATTTTTTTTAATTTTTTTTTTTTGCATTATTGGGCACAGGGGTGGACGTAGAAGCTATAGATACAGATTTGACTGAACTTAGTAGCTTTTGTTCAAACAGTTTTTTGGTGTTAATAAATATATTCATTTATTAAATTTAAAATCCAGTCATTAAACACTTGAAGCCGCTATTCTAAAATTTGGAACTAATAAAATTGAACTTTAGTTTTGTCTCTAATTGGACATAGGTTAAGATTTAGACAACTTATCGAGATGAATATGTGTTTGTTAAAAGTATTTTCCCCTTCACTTGCGTGAATTATGCAACTTCCTTATGCAACATAATCTTTCTTCTTATTAGCTCGACTACTTGAGCTCAAAATGCCAAGAGCAGGTTCAACTTGTTATCTGCAAATCTAAGCATGATGTTATCTGGCAACTCAACTCATCCTCAAGTAGATCAATGAAATATAGGAGTTTTCGTAAGCCTAGTTGAGTGAAATTCTTTAAAGGCATAATACATAAATATGCCTTTTAATTTGACCTTATTTCATATTTATGCCCTCCAACTTTGGGTGTATACAAGTAGCCGTAGGTATTTAAACTTGCATAAAATTGAACAAGTGCTCTACGCGGCACAATACATGTAGAACGCCACGTAGGACACAAAATTGCTATGTAGGACGAATGCGTATATTTATTCAAGTTTTGGATAGTTAAAGTGTCTCCTTGTGCACTAGCAAAGTTAGAGGTCATTATTGTCAGTTGAACTCAAGTTTAGAATCATATTTATGTATTATGTCTTTTTTAAATCATCAAAAGAAGGGGCACTTCTGACATTGATAATGTGAGAACTAATTTGTTGGCAAACTAAATGAAAAGATAGTAGTAAGATTTTTGGTTCCTCAGTTATTGTAAATTTTGATTGTAACTCTTGTGATACAGGATTCAACAAAATTTAGTAGATTTTTCGTGTAAGAAATAAATTATGTTTGAGTTATATTTTTAAAAGTATATTATCATGTATGAAGTAATAATACAAGTTTAACATCACAAATGACCACGTGGTAATTAAATAATGAAATGATTAATAATTCTAAGAATTTATGAATATTCATAAGGGATTTTTTAAATCTTTTTTTAAGTAAGTGAAGGGATTAAAAAGACACATTTCAAGTAATTGAAGAGTCATTTCAACTAAAATGAACAAGCACATTTCATTATAGTCCTTGTGCTTATAGAGAAAACCTCGATAAAGTAATATTCGATAAAGTAATAATCTCGCTAAATGAATATTTTTTTTTGATTTCGACTTGAGCCAGTTATATTAAAGTAATATTCTCGCTAAATGCATTAGATAATAATTAAAAATAAAGTATTAAAGGCCCAGAAAAAATATAAAGTGATAATTACTGGAATACATCTAGCTTTTTGCTTTTATAGTTAACATAAAATCTCTTCATATTCTATATACATGAATACAATTAGAAACATTAAACTTCACTAAATTAGTTTAGCTTTCCTAGATTTAAATAATAAATATGCAAAGACTACACTTTTTAGTTTCCTAGATTTAAACTTTTGAAATTCTTAATTCAAATATTTTTTTTCTTTCTTATGACATATACTGCAAAATACTCTCTAAAATAATAAATATTAAACTAATAATCTCAATAAATGAATATTTTTTTTCAGTTCCAAGTATATGCATTTATAGAGATTTTACTGTAGTTGTTTGGCCAAGCTTCTAAAATAAGGTTATTTTGAAAATTATGCCAAGTTTTATCATGACAATTAAAAATGAACGGAATGAGTATTTCAATAATTGATGAATTAAAAGTGTCATTTTCTCAAAAATGAAAACTTGGGGGTGGGGGTGGGGGGTAACAAGGGAGACAGCATGCAGTTAAGAGGCTTAGAATGATAATTATCTCACTTGTTGCTACTTACCCTTCGAGTATTAGTAGCTATTAAAAACAACCCCTCTAAATTGTGGAAGGAGTCGAAATAGTCCAAATCAAAATTCAAAAATAACGGTTATCTCCTCCAATAAATCCTGTAAAAATCTTGTACCATGTTCATTTTTCTAAGAAATTGCTGACCCCCCAGATGTCAAGAACTGTATAGGGATCGACTGAAATGGGTGTAAAGAATCTTTGGGACATCTTGGAATCTTGCAAGAAAACTCTTCCTCTTCATCATCTCCAGTTTAGTCTTTTCCCACTTCACTTTTTACATCTTTTCTCTTGTTGGGAATTGGGATTTACTGTTCTTCTACTTAATTCCATGTAATAGGAACAAGAGGGTATGCATAGATCTTTCTTGCTGGATTGTTCAACTTCACAATGTCAACAAATCCCACTGTGCTATGAAGGAGAAGCTTTATCTCAGGGGCCTATTTCACCGCCTCAGAGCTCTCATTGCTTTGAATTGTAGCCTCATCTTTGTCACTGGTAATTTTATTTCTTTTTTCTCTGAGCAAATCTATAATGGGGTTTTACAAAATTTTAAAAAAATGTAAACTTTACTCTTTTCCTAACAAATTCTTTGCTTTTTTTGTTGTTGTATTCATAATTAGTTTGCTGTGTAAGTGGGTGTTTTTCTTGAAGATTCTCAATTGTAGTACTCAAGAAAATTTTAAGATTTGAGTTTGGTTCCAGACTAGTATTGTTGCTTCACACAGTTTAGCAGCTGATGATAAAGAAATTGTCTTTACATATCTAAATAAGTCTGGAATATGCATATTGGGAAATCACAGTAGTTAATACATGATAGTTGATACACATTTCAGTGGCATTTTTTTTACTTTTCCAGATGGAGCCATTCCTGCTATCAAATCATCTACTTATAGAAGGCGATTAAATCCTGGAAATGTGGTAGGATTACTTATTACTTCCTGTTTTCCCTTATCTCCCCGTCCAAAACCTCCTGCCATGCCCCTTTTCAATTGTTTGTTTACCTGCATTCTAGTTACTCTGCTCATTACTTACTGGCTTTTTATAATGTAGCTCACTCAAGATGTGGCGATTAAACCGTCATCAATACGAAGAAACACAGGATCTGAATTTTCACGCATGATAAAAGAGGCTAAAGTCCTTGGAAATGCACTTGGAATTCCGTGCTTAGACGGGTAAGTCTTTACCTATGCACTAGTATTTCACATGCTATTGATCTATCAGAATGCAAATATTCATGTAATTGATAAAAGGAACTCTACTACCTTTTGAGACAACTGTCATTCTTCTCCAAGTGTTCTATGTGATATTATCATTCGTTAGTTTTACATCTCAACTTGCTTAGGTATCTATATTTGGAAGAATAAACGTTGTCAGAGACCAAGTCATTCCATCTGATTACTGTACCATGAATTGTGAATTGACAGTGCTTTAATGAGTTGTGTGATATAATGCTTATAGCTGTTGACTGCTGGAAAAACCTTTCAGGATTGAGGAGGGTGAAGCTCAATGCGCATTACTAAATTCTGAATCATTCTGTGTGAGTGGAAGTCACTGATCCGTCATGCTAGTAATGCTTCATTTCAGAGGATTAAGCTAGTTTTTTCCTGATATAATTGTCGTTCTAAAAGACTAAGACTCTGTTCTTAAGAAACTTATTACCATAACAATCATTGTTTGTTTTCACTGGAGCAACCTCATAACATTCCACACATTACTGATTATCATTATCAGGATGGATGTTTCACATCAGATTCTGATGCCTTCCTATTTGGAGCAAGGACAGTGTATAGAGATATTTGCCTTGGTGAGAATTGAGTTAATATTTCTCTGTTCTTTCCTTTTGACTCTCAGTAGTGTCTTTTAATTGATTTTGATGTACTCATACTTCTAGTTTGTGAGACTCAGGGGATGGCGGGTATCTAGTTTGCTATGAAATGGATGATATTGAAAGAAAGCTTGGACTCGGAAGGAACTCCTTGGTAATTCTTTTCTCTTTTTGCTTCTAGCACTATTGATTACAATGGAGAGGATATTGTTGTCAGGCAAGGTACTTGGCATCCAAATAAAATGAAGTGTAAAACCATATCGGGCTAAGGGAAAACACTTTCAATCTATTTCGTGGGGAGAGAAAAGTTTTTTCGTTTCTTAATTTTATTCGATTCACTTCAGAATATAATGATATGATCAACTTGCAAGTATTATGTCCTGATAAATGATGTTCCTGGAGAAACTATGAATCTTTCTGATTCTTACCATGAAATCTGATGGTTTCAGAATTTCATTGACCTTGCTTTTGTCTGGAACAGCCCAGCAATTGCAACTCATTGTTTAAATTTCTGATGTATTTGTTGGGGCTTGTTTTTTGGAAATGATTGTTTCCAGATAACACTGGCTGTTATTCTTGGTGGTGATTACTCTGAAGGAGTTTATGGGCTTGGTCGGGTAAGTCTTCGAAATTCTGATTCTTCTATCTGGCAGGCGTTCTTTTCCTCTCAATTTAACATGTATATGATCTGAGACGGCTTAAAATTCGATGCTTATCGTATAACATGCTTTTGCATTCGTAGGAGTCAGCTTGTCAGATTGTTAAATCAATTGGCGATAAAGCTGTTCTTCAATGGATTGCATCAGAAGGATTTTCCTTTGTAAAGAAGAAAAAAGGTTCTAAGAGACAGACTGAAGATGACAAATGCAATGGTAAAGAAAATGCTGCAGAGCATAAAAATCTTGATGGTGAGTCCCACGGAGGGGCGGGGGTGGGGGACAGAGTGAAGGAAAAAGTTTCTGGAACTTGTGACTAGTATTTAATAATCATATGTATGTTTAACCCGTGCTATTTTTCCTTTTTGCATTATTAGGAAGCAAATGCCCTTCACAAATGAAAAGTCAGGTGTTGCAAGTATTAGATGCATATCTGAGACCAAAGTGCCATTCGGCGGACTCTAATGCTGTTCAAAGGTAGATTCTTATTTGATACAACATTTATACAAAGTTATACTTCTTTCTTCTTTCTTTTTCCTTCCCCTTTTGCGTTTTTGGTTAAAGTTTTACATCATTACACTGTGCTGATTCTAAGTATGTGACATGTTTGTGAAGAACCAAGAAGTCTGAAAAGTAGGATATTTGTTGCAGGATTCTTGCATTGTATCCATATAGCCGCAGCCAGCTTCAGCAAATATGCATGGAAACTTTTGGTTGGCCTCCTGAGAAGACAGGTGTTTTCGCTGAACCAAATCTTGGTTCTATTTCATGCACTGATTAGTCCGACCTGTTTCTTTTGGTTCAGCATCTATTATGTATAATTCCAACTACGGCTGCTCAGCTGTCTGTCTTTTTGAAATCGATAGTTTCATTTTTCTTACTAGTTAGAAAAGTTATGTACGCATATGTTGGTACAATCAAGGAGAAGCTTGTCTTCTCTAAAAACTTTCTGTTCTTTGTGGCTCAGATGAGTATATCCTTCCTAAGATTGCTGAAAGGGAACTGCGGAGATTTGCCAACTTGCGGTCCAGTGCATCACAACTGGGAGTCCAACTTCCCCTAAATGAGGTAATGCTCATTCTACTGCAATGAATGCTCAGTTCTACTTGAAGCAACTTTTTGTGCTTCAAACTCAATGGACTCTGAAACCAACTTTGCTTCCATACAGTAATTTATTATCAAGATCATTTTCGCAGTTATGCCCTTATGTCTACTTGAGAATGATCCTCCCATGATGATAGCAGCATCTGCAGAACTTCGACTGAATTTTGCATTCGGAGATGATAATGTCACTTCTTTATTGCTTATCCAAATTGTTCTCTGTCCCTATTAACTAACCCAAATTAGTTGGGGTTCTGGTTACTAAATGAGAGATGTTGTAAAGTTCTGTATGCTTGATCAGACCAGTGATTCAGGGAACATGTACTAAGTTTTTCTTGCTCTAGCATTCTGGATAAGTTTGCTACTTCAAGACATGACGACTAAAATGGAGAATATGCAATGAAATACATGATTTTGGATGACATGCTGTCATCCATTTCAAGGTCTTAGAGTTGCACATTGAACGGAGTTGAATGTAATGCAATATTACTAAAATGGAGAAATGAAAGTAGTATGATTCCAGAAAATCCTTCACCATCTTATTAAGAGGAGATTGTATAAACCAAAGACAAAAAAATATGACAGCTATTTAATGGCCTCATAAGTCTAGGGGCCTGACAATCATGTCAGAGAAAAATTAGATGTCTTAAATGTGTGAACATCTCGTGATGCCTGCTTTTTCCGTGAGAAGGAAGTTTGCCGTGCTGCAAGGGTGCACGTGCAATGATGCATTTCGCCTGAATTTTTTTTCTATCAGAGTTATTGTTGTTTCCTCTTAAAAGATTTCTACTGCATTATAGTTCATTTTATCAAGTGTGTTTCTGGAAATGATTTCTAAGATCTTAACATGCACAGATGCCAATGAAGTGTCCTTTATCTCAAATTATCAAGACGAGAAAAGTTCAAGGAGTGGACTGCTTTGAGGTGTCTTGGGAAGAAATGGATGGACTCGGAACCTCTATAGTACCAGCTGATCTCATTGAGAGGTATGTCAACAACAAATTGATACATTGATATATTCTAATGAATTAAGGGGCTACTAAGGTACAAAATGATCGGTAGGGTCAATTTTTATACATCATCAAAAGCAACAGGAAAATAACTATTTGCCTGAACCATTTTGAAACTGGTTTTCAGATGGTTAGGAGGTCAAATTCCATTGTTGTGAAAATCACTGAATTAATATTTTTGGTTATATTATTAATAAAAGTTTTTCCAAGTTGGCCCACTTGCTGAGGTATGCAAGTTGGCAAAAATATGTAGTATTTGCCAGCCACCTCAGGATTTTTGGGTAACGTTGACACAAATATATGAATTCCAGGCATAGCAGTTGCTTACTGATTATGTGCTCTGATTGGAGATCCATTCGGATAAAATACAAGCCTCATAATTGTTCACAAAAACGCTGTTTGATCCATGTTATTGAATCTTTTATTTCTTCTTTACAACAGGGCTTGTCCGGAAAGGATTTTGGAGTTCCAAGAAAGACGAGCTCAAGGAAAGAAAAGAAACAATGCTAGATCAAGACCAAGGAAACTAGAAAAAACACAGCTCTTGGGTCAAATAGATCAAAAACTCCAAGACCTCTTGCTTGAGATTGATGGAGAAACCTCTACTACCGATGATACCACTTTTTTGTGTGGATCAGTATCAGAGGATGATGAAGGCATTGCTCAAATTCAGTTGGTAGATCCAGGTATACGGTCCCATTATACATGGAATAGCAACTGTGTGAAGAAGGATGATTTTTCTTATGGGAGCGCCAGTTGCCAAGAGCACAACAATTCTGAAGATGAAGTAATTGATCTCACGAGTCCTCCACCACTGCAGCATGCTTCTGGGAACTCCAAACACCTAGAGGACAACGTTCAACGCATTGATTTGATTGAGCTTAGTGATTCAGAAAATGATATGTTCTCCCCTGAACATACAAGGAGAGCCAGAGAACTGAGAATGTTCATTGCGGGAATTAAGAACACCTACTGAATTCAGTGTAACGAGTATATATACATATTTATTCGTATGTTTATCATCAGTTGCCCATCTCTGGCAATTGCTTGCACGATGTCAACTTGTGATGAAATGTCTTTTTCTTGATTAGAATAGTAGCCAGCTATCTTCAAATGAGGACTAACATGTTGAATGTACTCTCCCTCTCATTCTTTTAAAATCAAAAAAGAAAACAAAAAACCTTTTCCCTCTTTATCCTTTTGGTTGGGACTTGTTTTCCAGGCTTTTAAGTTATCCAGAGAATAAATACTAGAGTTATCTTCTTCTTACATTTTCCTCGTTTTTAGCAGTTCAATCCTAACTCGTTTGAAGACTTGTTTTTCAGGCATTTCAAGGATTTGCCAATGTAGTTCTTGAACTAGATTCCAAGCCTGGTGGTAGTTAACATGTTCAAAGGGGATCATATTACCTCCGCAATGATTGCAGAATTTAAGATTACACACTTTGTAGTAGGAAATGAAATGAAACTGCTGTTTCCTCTTTTGGCAACGCAATTTGCATATCAGGTGCTTTGACAAAATGGACAAACTACATTAACAGATTCAACCATGCTTTTCTTTTTTCAAGATGGAACACCTGCCAAGATCAGGTAGATAGCCCTTCAATGCTGAAGAGATGCAGACGCCTCACTAGTCGCTTCTGATGAGGCAAGCAACCGATTTTGTTTTGGAAGTTCCAATTTACTGATTTAATTCAATTCTTTTTCTTTTTAAAACTTACACCTTGTTATGGAGGCCTATTATCTCCTTGATTTAGCTTGACAATCCTTTTCGATTAATTAGCCTAATATGTGGTAGGGAAGGGCATGTTACAGCTTTTAAAACTCCCCATCTTTGCATATTGCAGATTGGTCACCACTTATATTTACCAGCAAAATCATAGTTAGAATAACCATGGAAAAAAAAAATCAGAGGGAGAACCTTCACATGCATCCAAGCCAACAATTGTATGTCCATTCATCAGATAATAAACAACCCTTAACTAATGAAAATGATGACACACTCAGAAAAGGGCGACTCGTTACACATCATGATACTGAACTATTTGTTTATGCTTGGCGCAATCTCTATGAAGAGTGAATTCCCTAGGCAAAGACAGATTGCCTGTGTATTAACTACAAAAATTGACGGCCAATTGGTGATATACTCGAACACGAGGAATAAGGGGGGGGGGGGGGGGGGGGCAGAATTCTTACATCCAACTACAGCACTCAGTTTAAGCCTATTTGGTCCATCCTTGTGAGCAGATTTTACCCGACAGCGGCAGAATTCTTACATCCAACTACAGCACTCAGTTTAAGCCTATTTGGTCCATCCTTGTGAGCAGATTTTACCCGACAGCTGTGATTGCCGACTGCAGCAAGCTGCTTGCTAGATTAGTCAAGATGCGCCCAATGCTCCAAGCTAGCTCAGACACCACCATTGTCCAAAAGGGGAAACCCGGAAGATAATAAGCCCAGCCCCTCTACCCTTCACTTAAATATCATGCTTTTGTCTACATCAGAGTTCGAACCATGACATGCGCCTAACCCACAAATCATTGCGCTCTTACCACTAGACTAAACTCTGTCGGCAATAAAATAAGGTAATTATCAGAATGCAGCAATGAGAGGGATCGATAGCAATGATAAGAGCGCAACATGATATACAGAGTCAAGCTGATGGTTCACCTGAATGATAGTGGTGTCCTACTGTCTTTAAAATTACTGTACAAGCAAGCAGGCAATTTCACGACCAGCCTTTACCTGCAAAATGAAAAGGATCTTTTTTCATTTTGGAACAACAGGGCATAGGCAAAGTACTGGCACGAATATGGGGCTTGGAGAAGACGCAATGAAGTGCAGTTATAATTACAAACAAGGATAAACGGGCCTGGATACTCTTTTGCCCCTTTTCAGGAGACAACACTAAATTGTGAAAAAAGGAAGACTTGGAAATGCAAGCAACCAGAAGTAAACTCTAATCCCACATACACTGTGAAATCCCACAAGTGAGGTATGGGGAGGGTAAAATATACGCAGACCTTACCACTACCTCATGGTAAGTTTTAAGAGCAAGGTAAGTTTTCAATTTCTTTTTTTATTATTTATAGAGTAATTTTCATTATAGAAAGGGAAAGACGCCTGTTTAAAAGACTACACAAAAATATAGAAAACCTTACGAAAGAGTAAAGCTAAATTTTCTTAACAAGCCCTCTCCAGGAAAAGTCGAACTGGAAGACCATAAGTCCTTGAGGTCTCAACCTTGCCGATCAAGATATGCTAGTTGGAGGTGTTTCAAGGCATTTTGAGAGCCCAAACACTGACATAACAAAAAGTTGACTGGAAGGTAATGAGAAATATATCCCATGAAATTGAAGATCAAGATTATGCAGCATCACTGTGAAAAATCCCTTTTCCATCCATTCCATTTTATATAAAAGTATCTGACTGGTCACAAAGGGTGTGTTCAGTACGAATGAAAATGTTTTCTTGAAAAGTATTTTCTAAGAATTATTTTCTTGTGTTCGGTACATAAGCAAAAAATATTATTCTAAAAACATTAATGGCAGCTTCCATAGATCGAACTTGTGACCTATAGGTCATAAGGCAACAACTTTATCGTTGCTCCAAGCTCCCCTTCCCTGATGAAAAATGGAAAGGTTGAAACAAAAGAGTTTCTGAAAGTAGAATGTGTCAAATATTATTGGAATGGATCAATAGGAAAGAGTGTCATGTAAATGGAACACAAGAAGTACGGGACAACAGAGAAAACAAAGATTGGATAAAATAACTAATCTTTACCTGCTTATTAACTGAGCTGTAAGGCTTCTAGCCTGCATTAGAAACTGGAGTCTCCTTTCATCACCATGTTCTTCAAGAAATGCTAAGTTTAGGTTCAGAAACAACTCCCTGTAAAGCTCACTGATGTCGTCTAATCCTTCAACTCTTCCAGCAGACAAGGAATCTGATTCTAAGATATCCTCTGTGGTTTCATTTTTACAGCCATCTTGCCTATGGTTTAGAGAACAGCTCCTTCGAATTTGTTGTTCCATGTCGTTACAGACTGCTGCTTCCAGTTTTGCAGCTATTACAATGGCTCGCTGAATACAAGCGACCGGCAGCTGAAACAAAAAAGAACATGAGATAAACAATGGATGTTTGAATAGACCAATTGAAAAGATCTGACTAGAAATCACCTTACATTGACCCAGGCAATTGAGTAACCGGTAAAAAGACACTAGCATCAATGACTGAAAACTTTAGCTAGTGACTCTCCTTTCAAATTTAGATTCTTTGAACAGGTGTTCCAAGTTTTTTAATATCACATTATATTTACTATCAGGTTTCATTTAGACTGTCTTCTATTGGACCAGCCCAAAGAGGAACCATGAAAAGAGGGAAACTCACTTGTGCAAGCTGAGCAACTTTAAAACCAAAACTTCTCTCAGAAACACCTGGCACAAGTTTGTATAGGTAGGTGATGTCCTCGCTATTAATGTGATCCATCTTCTCATTTGACTTGAAATCCCCATTCACATCTCTTTGGGATGTCAGATATGACACATGGTATGGTCCCACAGAGCCTGGAAACTCATTCTTGATACTGACAATTTCAGGGTAATGAGTAACAAATAGAACCATGCATTTTTTGTGCTCTAGGAGATATTGAAGTGTGGCATATGCAATTGCTACACCATCATGCGTGCTGGTGCCTCTCCCAAGCTCATCAAGTATAACCAATGAGTTGGATGAGCATTTTTTCAGTATATCAGAAGCCTCACTTAATTCTTCTAAGAATGTACTCCTTCCTTGCTGAATACTGTCTGATGCGCCCATGCGAGTATATATCCCATCTAGTACATGTAGTTTTGCAGAACGCGCTGGTACAAAGGATCCAACCTAGAGGAATCCAGGAGGAGAAAAATACCTTTATCAAACCATACTGTTGTGGATCTTCAGTAAGCAGATTTGCACTAACAAGACATCACTAAAACTTCTTTCCAATTACACTTGTTTGAGATATAAGTAATCAATCATTATCAATTCCATGAGAACATGAAAAAGACCTTCCAACTAGAGGCCAGCTTTACAATTAAAAGATTATGATAAGCTGCAGTTACCAGGAAACTTTTAAAATAGTTAAGGAAAATATTCTTTTGACAAGAGTCTTTATTTTTAACCAGTCAACTATTAAATGTTTCTTCATACTGTCAGAGACACCTAGATAATACCAGTACAGAGACATGTGTCGTACACTTTTCTGCCAATTCTACCTTCACACACATTCTTCTGTAAAAAATATATTTTCATGCCTAAGATCACACAAAGATTGTGAGATTAAGAATTTGAGAGATATAACATAGAAGCAAGCATCAATATGGCTTTACCTGAGCCATGAGAGCAATAAGAGCAACTTGGCGAATATAGCAACTTTTCCCCCCCATATTTGGTCCAGTGACAATCTGACAGTACTCTCTTTCTGCATGCAAATCTGTATCATTTGGGACAAAGTTATCTTGTAAAACAGCGTCCAAAACCTGTCAAAGCCCTCAGTTAAAGTTCAATTTCTCAAAATATGTCAATAAGAGATCATAAAACATATAAGAATGTCTTAAACAACCGATGAAAAAAAGGGTAAAATGAGCATCCCAATTCTTCTATTCGGCTGGCAAAGGTAGCAAACATCAAAGAGTTCATCTAATATACTTATGGAGCACTACCAAACAACAAAAAGAAATTTAATTTCCTATAATATTTGCAAGCCATCTGAACATCTAGTTTAATGGTAGTTTGCTATTATATATGCCAAGAAGATCTACTTTCAAGGACAATAGAAGAGACGGATTTACATGAAGTGTAGATTAGTATCCCTTGGATTTTCGAGTATGTATTCATCAGCACCAAGGTGGTACTGGAAGTGAAATTTTGAGTAAAGTAGCATTATATTAATCAACACCAAGGTGGTACTGGAAGTGAAAAATAACATATCGAAGGGAATCTCATATCTTACAAGGAGTCAAAAAAATATACAAGTGATTCTGCATCTTCAACATAGTTCTCTTTACACCAAAATTAAGAAGACCAACAAAAAAACAATTCAGCTTGAGCTTCTGTATAGAACTACTTCTATTCTCAAAAGGTCTCTAATTCCTTCCTTTCCAGACAGTCCAGAACCACAGAGGTATCCCTTGGATTTCAAAAGCTTAATCTACTTGACAAACTAAGAGAAAGTGCATCAGTTTACATTGTGAAAATTTTTGAAACATTTTCTCTTTAAATCTAAATGGACAAATTGATTATTTCCATATGTTTACAAAAATCATTATTTGATTGATCTAAGTTCATGCAATTTATTAATAAAAGAATTAAAGTTTCGTTCAGTTTTATTATTTATTTATTAATTTTTCATATTTTGGTCAATCGTGGAATAAAATCAACTGAAAGGAAAATCATTTCGCCCATTTTTTAAATTTTATTTAGTTACACGTCGATAACCTATACAACAAGAATTATTGACAAAATTCTTATATTCAAAGTGTTTTAGCAATGAATTAATAATGAGATAAACTAAGCAATCTAAAGTGAGTATTCATTGAGACGAAGTATGATATCAAGTGAAGGAAAGGACAATTTTAGGAGAAAGATCGTTTTTTTACTTGGATGCCAAAACCCAGGGTTTCTTTGTAGGAATGGCAGAACATGAAATGGATGAGTTGCCTAGTGGCACAAAAATGTAATTGCTAATTGTCTTAACATGATAAAGGTTACCAGATTATCCACTTTCAATACCTAAATCCAGGTGATATACTAATTACAGATACGTGATATTTACTGTGAATTAGCTAATGTAACCCAATGAATTCAAAACTCAAGATATTCCATTCAGATTGCATAATTTTGCTGGAAAATAGGATAGGGTGCCTTCTTTCGTACTGATGAAATTCGAAAGGACCAAAGTAGAACTTAAAGTAGGTAAAATACACCATAGTAAAACATGATATCAGAAAGTAAAACTTGCTATTGATGCACAAACTTCTTCCTATAAAGCAAATGCAGATAACGGGTTACTGCCTGTATATTACAATTACTATTCATTTTTGATATGGAGAAACAGGAACAAGTTGAATTCTCAACTTTCAGATAACAAAGAGGTGTGGAACGTAAATAACACGATCCTTGGTTATCTAATGCAGAATAAGACATAAAACAGTCAAATCTAAAACATTATTTTTTGAGTGGTAACCTACATCTACTTCAACCCAACCCTCCTTACCTGTAGTCAAAAAGTAGTTTTGATCCCCCCTAAAGGTAAGCAGGGAGATCTTTGAAGCACGTTTAATCCTGATCCTTTCACTCTAGAGATCGAAGAAGAATTATAGCTATCAGTGCATCGGCAAAATAGACACAAGCTCCTTGAGCACATGAGAGGTAAATGAGAGAGAGAGATAGCCTATTTTGACCGTACTCACCGACCACATAAAGACCTCAGCAGCTAGTTTGAGCTACTGATACCGGAATTGTTCTTTCACCAGAATAACTGTCCAGCTTTGCTCCCTAAGTGACTACCCTCTCAAATTTGGAAGTGGAGGGAGCTTTCCGCTCGAGCTACCTTCTTCAGTGTTATCAAAAGCGGAAAGAGGAAAAAAACTAAGGTTTGTTGGAGCTTTAAGGGCAAAGCGAAATAAAGTGTGGGCTTTAATGAAAAAAGGTGAAATGGAGAAAAATATAAATACATATGTTTAGTCCAAGACTAATAATTATAAGCACGAATAACAATTATATGAACAACGAAATTGAAAATAAATTACAATAAAGAGAAAATATCAATTGTTTAGTGAAACCTCTCCAGGAAACGCTCATTGGCAAGGAAAAGTATGATGACAGCAAAGCGCACATTAAGCGACGCAAATCGCTCAATGTTTTGACCCTTGTTTCAGGGCTTAAGCATGCTATAAGAGCACCTTCAACAACACTTTGTCATCTAAATAATTTTTTTATGACCAGGAAATTCCATAAGACTGGCAGATGCATGGTTCATAACTCGGTGGAATAATGGGCCAGCCCCTCTATGACACTCTACCCTTCTCCACTTAAATACCAGGATTTAGTCTGCAGTCTTTGTCATCTAAATAGCTTAAGGAAGTTATCTTCACTCACCAACAGAAGTTAAACTGCAATATCTTAAGTCTTAAAATAGAGAAACTTTCATGAACTATGTTTTTAGCACATACCGGATGACGACCAGAGAAAATATGTATCTGAACAGCCTCATCATCTTCCACAAAGAGCGGACGGACATAATTCTGGAAAAAAAAATAAAGGATTATTTACATCCAATAAAGCAAGTAGAAGCAACAAAGGGGAAAAATGTAATCTTTGACCTTATTCCTCGAAAGAATGGCAAGAGAATTTAGACAATCCAATGAAGCCAGGGCTTGCACAACAGCTTGCAACTCGGCAAAGTATCCACCAAAACCCGTCAAAAAATTATTCCATGCAGCTTGGCAAATGACAGTGAGCTGCTCATTTGCCAATGCTAACTCATCTAAAGCCACTAATACTTCTGGTGAATGATAACGTATTGCTTTCTTAGTACTGTTCACTTTGACCCAATCTGGAGGCACCTTTGTGTTTAGAGGCAACTGCAGTTGAAGCGTCATATAGTCAAATAAAGACAGTAGGGCATAAAAGGCATACTTCCTCTGTTTCAAAATCGCACAATGAACTACAAGTTCGAGGTATGTGTTAGAGACAATTACAGCCTAAAAGGCCTAAAACTTGGATTAACCTTTGCTGGCTATGTAGCACCAACAAGCAGAAAACTTTCTCAAGAAAAGATACAGAGACAGTTGATATGTGATGTCCTTCAAAAGTGTCTACTAGACACTCGCATCCCAAGAAAATTTAAGTAAGGGCAAAGGCATGAAATATACCTCTTTGTTGAACAAGCTCCACACCTGATGGAAGGAAAATGGTAGTGGGCAGAAGAACATGGACTAAAAAAAAGACATGTCTAACACTAGTTGTTGCTGGCCAAACATGGTGTCCTCTTCACGGGAGACCGTGCTTCTTACTTTCTTGGACAATCCATAACTACATTCCCCTTCCTACTCATCCCCTAACCCCCACCCCCAAATAAAACAAAAATGGAAAATAAACAATAAAAAGAACCAACTCAAAAATAAAACCAAATGAATAAATATCTAGGTGATTAGAGTAAATATGAGATGAATTAATCACTCCGGAAGTTCCTTCGTTTTGTTTCAATAGAAGCTAGATTGCCGCCGACTGCAGAGTAGAAGAAAACAACACAGCAAAATCTTTCTCCAAAAAGTGTTAACATTTTGATTTCTCCCTCATAGGGGAAATAAGTAAGGTGATATACTTGCATTATATTTATCCGCTTATTTGGACTCCTTTTAATGACCCCCAGCATTTGATTATTATTTATAGTTGGACGATCCATTAATCCAAGTTGAGTTTGATGCCTGTGAAACCTTGAGTTTTAGTTCACCCCATGTGACTAAGAGGGTCAGGTGGGATTTTAAGCATTTTTCAACTTATATTAGTGTTCGGTGAACTTAAAAAGTGTACTAAAGCCAAAATAAGCCAAAAGTCACAAGTTGGGCAGCTTAAAAGCTTTTTAGGTTGACAAAGTATTTGTCTTTATTATCCATGAAATTTTTATTTTTTTTATGGCCCTTCCCCGGACCCTTCGCATAGCGGGAGCTTTAGTGCACCGGGCTGCCCTTTATCCATGAAATTTTTATATAATTGCCAAAATACCGCTCCCAAGAAAGCTCTAACTCTGATCTTTCTTTTATTTCTTTATCCCATCTCCACAATATCTCTGGATAGTGGCAACAACCTAGAGGAAACTTGCAAAGATGAAAACAAAAGGCAAGAGAGCTTTCCTTGGGACCTCATACAATTTGTGTTTTAACTATTCTGCAAAGCAAGTGCTTTGCTTCCTTTTTCACTCAGTTTCTCATGCGATCTAGATGCCAAACAAAAACTAGTTTTCCTTCTAGAAAGCCAAGTTTCGACTTAAGAACTATTCCTCATATTTGAGCCCATATCCCCCACCCTAGTGCAAGTACCCTGTGAATTCTTCTGTGATCTGTTAATGAGAATTTAGTTTGGAGATAGTTCATTGACAATTAGATAATAATTCTATGGGTTACAAGATTCTTAGAATTTTCCAAAACAGTTTATCAAGCATATATAGTTCCCACTTTAATCAAATTATTAAATTATTATATGCTATTCAAATAAATAATTTATATTTATTTAAAATGATCTTACCTAATCAATTTGGAACTGAAAGTGGACTGAAGCATGAATTTAAGTAATGAACTCCTTTATAGTGTTGACACATTACGGATCTTTTTGTCATTGTACCAGTACAAGTATTGATAAGCACTTTTCGACCAATTTCAAACACATCAACTCTTATTTTCAGTTTTCACTCTTCTATCCAAACACGAAACTGTGTATTTATATAAAACCAGCTCCAGCACTTGGTGTTTAAAAGCTACTTAAATTCAGCTAAGCCAAATGGGATCTAGAATCTAGAGCAGCAACGCACAGCAAAATATTTCCAGATTGTCAACAGCAAGAAAACATAAATATTTTGAAGAAAAAAAAAACATGACAGAGAGATTACACGAAAGATTGGAATATGATGACTTCTTCTACTAATTTACCTCTATCAAATGTGTGATTCCAGCTACACTCGTATACTCCAATTTGTGGATGTGAACCTGTTTGCGATGCACAACAATCAATGAGTCTAACTTCTCATTTGCCAACTCAACTCTCCTTGTACCTTCAGCAACCTGTGAACCAACTGAAAGTGGTCAATGAATCAAGTGCAGGCAAGAAATATGGCCCCGAAAAAGAATACAACAAACCTCTGGGAACTTTCCCTCAGAAATGATAAATAAGTTGTGAAGATCCTGTCTGTCAGCAGCTTCCTTGTTTAAAGCAGACAAAAGCTTTGCAGCACCATTAATAACAGTAGAAGATGAGGCAATTGATATCAGCTTTCTCAACAGGACAGAATGCAAGGTCTCTCTTTGCAGATTCGCACTTTTGTCCTCTATAACGCAAAGCTGCTGAAGTTGTTTCGCAGCAATCAAGATAGCTTGAATGACTGCAATAAACTGACATAGAAATTTCTATTAAATTTCATCTAAAAGATGGTTGAGGCTGCAAAATCAATTCAAGGAACAATGTATGCTTGTCTGACTGTTTGAAAAATATACTGTCTAAGCATTAAGCTGATTGGACATGTAATCGAAAAACAATATTTCCCACCACAGGTTCCTGTCTGTAGTTACCAGAACTTGTTGCATATGTGGCGGAACCTATCTAAAGTTGCATTTTGATGATTTTCCCCATCAGATAAGAGACTGTAGCATAGTACAAAACTAAAAAAATCTTGACCAATTAAATCAGAGGATAAAATCCCTTCACCTCAGAGGCGGTAGCTTTTCTGTGAAAGATTCTTGTAAGCCCGCGCTGGATATCTGGTGACCTTCCTATAGTGGACAAAACTGAAACAATTATATGATGTATCTCTGGTTGCGAACTGGCGACATCAGCATCTTCCATCTCTAAGACAGAAGTATGAGAAGTTCGATGAGTTTTCATAGATTCTGCTATCTCTGAAACTGCATCAAGACGAGCACCTATCATGTTTCTATCACATAAAGGATGAGTCACCTGCAAAATATGAAATTACATACATACCTTGTATCTGTTCATATTATCAAAAACCAACAAACTAACAGCCAAAAAATCTCCATACCCAATGCCTGAGAAGCCTTGAACCAAATAAAGTAAGGGTCTGATTCATACAATGCAATAAGGAGCCGGACTCTGATCCGTCAAAGTTATTCATCAAAACCTACATCATTGGTAAAATTACAAATGGGGAAAAAATATGCCTATTGTATCTGCTGAGAGCTAAAAAACTGCCGGTGCAGTAAAGTAGACAGAAGGAAAGGAGATCTTTAAAACTTCTATCAAATTGTATATTGTATATCATACATAATAACCAAAGTACTTGAGAACTGTTTATCTTTCTTTTTTTTCCTTTAAAATTCCTGATACTCTGACAAGCTAGGTATCTTTGATGTTTCTTAGCCAGAAAAAAGATTGCTAAATCATTCTCCTCTCCTCTCTGCATAAATATATAACTAATCAAAACCATAACAGAAGTAACCCCAGTAATTCCTCCAGATGTCCCCACTGTTTTTAAAAGCCACTGACTTATAGCTTAAAATGACTAAGAGATTTGAAACAAGGGGTTATAACCTAAGTTGGTCGGACTCAGGTGCGCAAATCCGAGAGTTGGATTCGGCAAAATCTAAATTTTAAGATTCGGGGATACGAATCCGAGTATGGATACAGGTGGGGGGATTCGGCTTAAAATAGTCAATATTATAAAAATATAGTTATAAAGGTAAAGATATTCTTCCCCTCAAAAAAGAAAAAGAAAGTCATTCAAGACCTTCCACCAACTCTCCTTACAAATCATTGCTATTGTCTACCAAAAGTCGAAACACAACCGCTTGAATATTTAGCATCTTGGTCAAAGTATCTGATGTGGGTTGACCGAATCCCACGCATATCCCGCACCCGCACCCACACCCGTCTGATGTATCTGACATGGGTTGTCCATAGACTCTAAGTCAAAGTATCTGATGTGCGTTGACCGAATCCCACACGTATGCCGCACCCGTCTTGTGTCGACACGGGTGCGGCAGCAAAAATGAAGAGTCCAAGCAACTTAGGTTATCGCTTCATGGGTGAAGCCATATGCTATAAAGAAGTGTGCACTTCGAACAATGATGCGCAAAGTGATCCCAAGGAAAGCCATTGGTTCTTTGAATATGTGCAATTGTAAATTGGTTGCTGAAATCAGTTACTTTAATGCAATTTGATTATTATAATAAGTGTTAGAGTGGGTTAGAATCCCAGATTGTTTGGGAATGAACTAGTGGTATGTTTATATGGATTTGGGTAATCCTCCCCTCATGAGCTAGCTTTTATGGTTGAGTTAGGCCTAGGTATCATATCTTTACATGATATAGAGTCAGGTCCATCCATGTTTGGGCTCCCAGTCCATGCTCCAATTGGACTTGGACGTGAAGAGGGGTTTGAAGTGGGTTAGGATCCCACATTGGTTACGGAATGGATTGGTGATCTGCTTATATGGACTTGGGCAATCCTCCCCTCTTGAGCTAGCTTTTGGAGTTAAGTTAGATTCAGTTGCCATATATTTACATAAATTCATGTGTTTTTAATTTTCCATTACTTGTACACTTCACTGCAAAGAAGTGTGCTTTTAACTTCATGTTTTTTGCTTCAAGCCTCATGGACCCAATCGTTTTTTGTGCTTTTGCTGGTAAAAACGCGGGATGTGACCCTTTAAACAATGGTTATGGAAGCTCACTAGTGCCAGTCAGTTATTGTGGGGGAAAATCATTAAAGTTGTTAGAGTGGGTATACGTCCCACATTGGTTGGGGAATGGATTGGTGGTCTGCTTATATGGACTTAGGCAATCCTCCCCTCAAGAGCTAACTTTTAGGGTTGAGTTAGACCTAAGTGTCATATCTTTACATGCTATCAAAGCCAGGTTCATCCCTGTTTGAGCTCCCGATTCATGCTCTAGTTAGGCCTGGGCGTGAATGGGGGTGTTAAAGTAGGTAAAAGTCTCACATTGGTTGGGGAATGGACTGGTAATCTTCTTATATGGACTTGGGCAATCCTCTCCTCAAGAGCTAGCTTTTGGGATTGAGTTAGGCCAAGGTACCATATCTTTACAAAAAGCAAAATATGAGGAGGAAGACAAATGGATGACTAAAGAGGTTACTACACCCTATAGGGTGAGATTGTGGAGATCCATCAGAAACTTGTGGAGTAAATTCAAAATCAATATTAAGATCAAAGTGTTAAACGGGGAAAAACTCTTTTCTGGAAGGATGATTGGCATGAGGCTGGCAAACGTGAAATACTCCTTCCAGATATATACAACCTTGCTATACACCCGCAAAAGACTAATACAGAATTGTGGATAACTCAAGGTTGGAGCTTTACTTTTAGAAGGCAGTTAAATGATTGGGAAATACAAAGGGTGGTTCAATTTTTTAGCGCAACTGAACAATTCATTGGACTTCAGATAGGAGAAGATGTGTTATGGCGGTTGGGCAGTAACAATGGTTCCTTCAAGGTTAGTGCAACTATTGGAATGATGAACCATTTCAATCAACAACTCAACTACTGGCCTTGGAAGCTCATTTGGAAAACTAAAACACCACACAAAGTAGCCTGCTTTGTGTGGCTTTTGGCTAAGGAAGAGTCCTTACCTAGGAAAATTTGATGAGAAGAGGTATCCCTTTATGCTCCAAATTTCTTCTAGGGAAAAGGCAGAGACAGTTAATCATCTATATCTACATTGCATTGCAAGATTACAGGACCCTTTGCGGAATATTTTTGAACCTTAAAGGTATATCTTGGACTATGCCTGGTAAGGTTTCAGAGGCACTCAAGAGCTGGGAGGAAGCAGGTCTGCATGCAAAAGACAGAAGTAGATGGAGAATTGCCCTTGCTTGCATCTAGTGGAAAATCGGAAGAGGAACTTTAGATGGTTTGAGAATGTAGAGAATAGTATGCAGACGATCAAGTTGAACTGTCTCTTGATTCTGTGTTTTTGTTGTAAACAGATATATTTAAGTGATATTGTGTTTTAGATTCAATTTAGCCATAGGACAATAGAATTTGGGAGCTCTCATGTATATATGGTTTTACTAAAACACATGTCCTGTTTTGATTATGATATATATACTAGTTCTGGGAACGTGCAACATCCAAAATATTTCATATAAATTTTGTATTGCAAATGCCATATTCTATCCCCTTCAAATCTATTGGTATTTACTAAAAAAAATCCATCATTTTTTCGATAGAAAGTACATATATCTTTCTAATAAAAAAATACGTCCTTAATTATAAAATTGATTAAAAATGCGTAAAGTAAAAATAACTAACTATTATACAAATACAACATTCAAATGAGGATACTAAAATACTACATGCTAGGCTAATGTCTACAAAGCACCAAGCCATTGTAAATTCTCAAAAATAAAAAACAAACAATAGAAACCTGTACAATTAAAACAAACAAGAAACATAAACATTAAACAAGACAAATAAAAAGAGACAAAAGAAGAGAGCATAGAGATTTTCTCATATATTTTTTCAATTGTTTTAAGTGTGTACAATATTGTATCAAATGTCTCTATTTATAGGATAGGATTGAGGAACACAAAGAGTTGTCATGAATATGACATTAATCCATTTGAGATCATGGATGAGAGGTGGGAGTAAAAAACATAATGAATATAATTATTAGTGGGAGTTGCATATATTTACATAACGGAAAGTTAGTAAAAATAAAATTTATGTAATGTACTTCACATTAATACAAATATTTATATATTTAAAAAAGGATATAATATCGATATGTATTGTTTTTTTCTTTTTGTGAAGGCCAAACATAACCAATTCATATTTCCAATTGGAAGATGAACAAAACAAAATATTCATGAATTTACTCAGCATGGAATTAATACAAAGAAAACATATTCAAGAAACTTTATGGTGGTTGATTCATGTACTAATATGATGATTTATTATTTAATATTTAATTTATTAAATAGTTTATAACATTTGAAATTTAATGTAGGGGTAAAACTGTAATCTAACTTTTGCCTAACATTCTTCCCACTTTTAGTATAATATGATATATATGTTTTTACCAATTGATGAGGCTCGCGGTAGGGTTAATGTTAGGTTGGAGGTTTGGAGACAAACCCTGGAGTCTAAAGGGTTCAGGTTGAGTAGGACCAAAACAGAGCAAGTTTAGTGATGCATCATATGAGGTAGGCATGGAAGTGAGGCTTGATACACATATCATCCCTAAGAGAGTAAGTTTCAAGTATCTTGGGTCTTCAATCCACGGAAATGGGAAGATCAACGATGATATCACACATCGTATTGGTGTGGGGTGGATGAAATGGAAGCTCGCTTCCGAAGTCTTGTGTGATAAAAAGGTACCACCAAAACTTAAAGGTAAATTCTACAAAGTGGTGGTTAGACCAACTTTGGTGTAAGGGCGGAGTGTTGGCCAGTCAACAACTCCCATGTTCTAAAAATACAAGTTGCGACTAATGAGGATGCTAAGATGGATGTATGGGCATACTAGGAGAGATCAGAGATAAGATCAAGAATGAGGATATTCGGGACAAGTAGAGTGTAGCCTCTATGGTGGACAAGATGAGTAAAGCAAGACTGAGATGATTTTAACATGTGAAAAGGAGATACGCAGACGCTCCAGTAAGGAGGTGTGAGAGGCTATATATAGTGGAAATAAGGAAAGGTAGGCCAACGAAGTATTAGGGAGAGGTAATTAGAAAGGACATGTTGCAACTTCAACTTATCGAGAGAACATGACCTTAGATGGAAGGGTATGGAGATCGCGGATTAGGGTAGAAAATTAGTAGGTAGTTGAGCTTTGACTTGTTTTTCGGTGGGTTTAGGCATGATGGGAGCCTGGGAGCACAATGTCTTTTGAAGTATTAGTCATATACGTGTATTTTCTTTTCAATTACCCTATAATTTTATTGTTGTTACTGTTTCTTTTCTTTGAATACTCTGTAGTGCTTTCCTTACTAATTGACATGATTTCTTCATTGTCATATTCCATTTTCGTAAATACTTTGATTTGTTACACTTGAGTCGAGGGTCTTTCGGAAACAACATGTCTACCTCCACGAGGTAGAGGTCAGGTCTGCGTGCACTTTACCCTTCCCAGACCCCACTTGTGGGATACACTAGGTAGGTTATTGTTGTTTTACTGTTACCGGTTTCAAATATATACAACAACAACAACCCAGTGAAATCCCACAACGTGGGGTCTGGGGAGGGTAACGTGTACGCAGACCTTACTCCTACCAAGGTAGGACGGTTGTTTCCGAAAGACCTTCGGATCAAAAAAGCATAAAAAGCATAAAAAGAGACAAATTCAAAGCAATTTGGACAGCAAATAACGAAAGCTTTCCAGATAAAATAGAGTAGTCAAAGTACATAAAGTAATAAATAATAACAGAAATTAGAGCACAAGAAATCATAATGTGCTAATGCGCCTACTAATAAGGAAGAATAAAGAAATTATGTACTAGCCTTCTACACTAATGTGGGTCCTCCACACTCTCCTATCTAAGGTCATGTCTTCGGTAAGCTGTAACTGCGCCATGTCCTGTCTAATCACCTCTCCCCAATATTTCTTCGACCTACCCCTACCTCTTCTGAAACCATCCATGGTCAACCTCTCACACCTCCACACTGGGGCATCTGTGTCTCTCCGGGTTTCAAATATATATATATTGATTTTATCAACTCTCGCAAAGTAAAAAGTGACGAAAATATTGAACAAACAGAGTAATAGCTGATTAATGAATAGAACAATCCACTAACTATGGCCCAATGATAAACTAGTGAAGAAAATTTGAATACTCTGTATGTGCAATTCGGTTCAGACAAGTGTGACATCAAGTTGGCTGGATTAAACGAAGATCAAAATCTTTAAAACTTTCAGCAGAGTAGAATCTACTTTGTACAAAATGACAGATCTAGCCATAGTTTATATAAGGAAGCGAAATCAGTGAGCTAAAGAAAGAAAGGTAAGGAAGGAACCAGAGAAGTGAGGAAGAAACGATGTGTGGGAAAGTGGGGAGACAAAGAAAGAATGCATATGCTGGAGCCTTGATTTCTAATGCGTGTAACCTCACAAGTCTTCCTTCCCGTGAGTCAAAAGTGTTCCTCACTTTGCTTCTTTGGTGACAAAAATTCCCAACCTCAAGGTTTGAGACAGAGGGGGCTATCCTCTCTTGTCTTGCTAGTTCAGAAACTTGTGATGTTTTACCAATCCTACAAACACTTCAGGTACTAGAGAGCCATTGGTTTCCTTTAAACTAGGTACATTATCCACATCCATACTATCTCTATATTACAATTTCGCTGGCTTGATTAAATCAATCATCAGACGATTGAAAGTTGCTTGTTTAAATGATTATCTGCATTACACTATGGAGTCTGCTTGTCCGAGAACCATAAATGCTGTCACGGAAGTAAATTTAGATTCTATAATGAAAGAAAAGTTAAGTCAATCGTGCTCAAGTTTACTGAGGGTAAGATTTACAGGTGGTTCCCCCTAAACCCAACTAATTTTGCTTACTCCATGGTCATATTAATTGCAGTCACTCCCTCCTTTTTTATTTCTTTTGGTAAGGTAAATATGATCACACCCCTCTTTAATTTTGAGTCCAATCAATTATTGCTTTGAGAAGAAATCTTTGCAATGAAAACATGAAAACAATAAGAAAATGTGTTGTTCATGCCTAGGAATCCAGCAATTACTAGAGTTCAATTATGGAATTTATCCAAAAGAATTATCTTTTTTTTTCTCTTCGATTTTATTTGCTTTTAGAGGGGGAAGGGGAAGCCCACTCACCTCAAGTTGCTGCAGTGCATTGGCTGAAAGAGTCATCTCCATGTTGCTAGAGAAGGGACGAAATGAAGCTCCCAAGCACAGAACTCTTTCCAAACCAAATTGTTTTAGATGCCTAACAATTAGGCCCAATGCTTGTATAGCCAAATCAGGCATTGCCATAATTCCCTACAATTCAAAATAAAAGGATGAGAGAAAAAGATATATCTAATACACGGGGAAATCCAGTGAATCCCGCCCAACAGACAAAGCAAAGAACATGAAATAAGAAAGTATAAACATGTCCGCATAAGAAAGATATGGAGATATTAGTTTTGACATTTCGATTCCAGTAGATGGTATATAAAAATTTTAGTTAGTTCAGCCTCTAACTCTGTGAAGAGTAGAAATTACACCTGGATTGCAATTTGATTGCATTCGTGCATTTTCATTTCAGCCTCTTCCTTTTCTTCGACATCTAACAAATAAGTTTCCTGCATGCCCTCATAGAGAGACATCACTTCAGCCAGAGCACCACCGTCACTGAACCGGTCTGATGATACATCCTCCACCCGAACATTAGATGCAGGTCCAGCATAAGCCAGTAGCAGCTGAAAGGAATATAATAAATTAAGGAAAAATTTCTCAACGAAGCAAACATATCTACTATCTTGACCATACATAGGTATACTTTTATAGAAAATCTCTCCTCTCTCGTCCCTCTCCCTCTCTACGCTCCGCCTCTCTCTCTCTCTCTCTCTATCTCTCTGTCCCACCTCTTTCTCCCTCTTCATGGGTTATACCACTACTTTTAACCCTTCAAGATTGTATCCAACAGAGGGACTCCATAGCAGCGACATCCAATTGTATCAATGGCAGAGTTGATACAATATGTATCAGCCTGATTACAACTGCTACATATTGTATCGATTCCACGATTGATATACACAGATAAAAGTTTGAAAAAAACATTGATACAGGAAACGACTTGCTGGAATTGTATCTGACACATCTCTCCCTCATGATTTCATCTGATACATCTGGTACAGCCTGGGATTTTATCTAATACAGTCTGATATATCTGTCACTCACGACTTCAAAGTAGACCATTGAAACAGATAACGATTTGCTGGGATTGTATCTGATACAGTCCACACTGCTCTCAAAAGCGAAAGCGCTCAGGTTTGTTGAGGCTTTAAGAGCAAAACGTAAATAAAGTGTGGACTTCATTGAGAAAAGGCGCAACAGGAGAAAACATATATACATATATATCCACCTAAAATTTATGAATACATCGAAAAAAGAAAAGAGGAAGATACTTATATCAACTTTATCAATTCCATCACTTTAATGGTTTCATCACCATACAATTTTGAACTCCCACTGTTGGATACAATACCACTGTTAGTTTCTGCAGACATACAATCTTGAAGAAGATATATATCAACTGTGTCACTCTAATGGCTGTTGATACGGCCTAAATGCAGGTATAAATACAAGTGATATAAGAGTGAATGAATACAAGTGATACAAGAGAGAATGAATACAAGTGAGACAAATGTATGTATCGAATACAACTTGTATAAGCCTGTATGTATCAGATTGTATTCGTTGATACAACCTATCATCAAAAACAGCCTGTATCTAAAATCTCTCCTCTTTCTCCCAATCTTGATCACCTCTCTCGTCTCTCTCTCCCCCAATCATGCTCGCCTCTCTCCTCCCTTTAACAACATGTATGTATCAGATTGTATTCATTGATACAACGTGTTCGTCGAATATAACATGTATCTAACATCTCTCCTCTCCCCCCCCCCTCCAACTCTCGCTCGCCTCTCTCCTCTCTCTCCCAATCTCGCTCGCTTCTCTCCCTCTAATAGCTTGTATATATCGAATACAACATGTATCAGCTTATATGTATCAAACTGTATTCATCGAATAGAGATTGTGTCTAGCATCTTTGCTCTCTCTCCCAAATCTCACTCGCCTCTATCCTAATCTCTCTCGCCTCTATTCTCCCTCTAATTGTAGCTAAGTGTCGTAATTAGACAAATGATATCTACTAATAATTTATTATCCAAACTATAATTTATTTATGTAAGGTCCTCATAAATCAAAGTACAACCACTGAATTCTGGGGAAATACATTCATAAAAGTCATTGGACCACTTTCAACAACGTCATCATGACAACTCTGATATTCAATTGAAATCATTTTCATACAAACTTCAATTTATTTTATTTTTTTTTGTGACGAATTCCATAGAAGCTTCCAAATGATGACATTTTCCCATAAAATGAACATCTAAAAGCACAACTCTAACTGAATAATAAGTAGTATCTTCATGCCCTAAAACCCTATAAAAAAGTAAATAATGCTATTCTATTTTCTTATTCTTGAAGATATTACAAGAAATATTGGACAAGGCAAACAAAAGTAAGAAATGTGTTACCTTCAAACTAATTATCAAGCCAATTTCCTGTCTTATTTACATGAGTGATCACTCTAAATATTCTTGGAGTATTAAAATGTTGCATTCATCTCACCTGGATACACATATTTCTTGCTAGTTTGGTTATATGAGTGACATCTTGTAGTTTGGCTGGTCTGCACTGTTGATGTTAGTTTTGAAAAAGAAGAAAATCAACAAAGTCAAAAATGGCAACTTCTTTTCTAATCCCACATCGAAAGATTAGAAAAGGTTAGTTGTTGTTTTTGCCTTATATAAGGAGCTTAGCTCCCACCAAAAATTCAATTCCTTGTATATTAAGGAGAGGTTTAGAGATAATTCTCTTGAAGATCTCTTTGGGAATAGTATTTTAGCAATTGGGGTGTGTGGGGAAAAATATTGTGTATTTTATGGTGTAATAATTTTCATAAAGTGAATATTTTTCTGAGAGACCCGTGATTTTTCTCCAATTGAGGAGTTTTCCACGTTAAATCTTTGTATTGTTATTCTCTTTAAATTTCTCTATTATTTTCTGCTTGAAAACGGTCTGGAAGGGAAAGGAATTAGTCGGTGTTGTTTCCCAACAAGTGGTATTAGAGCTTTTGGTGTGGAATATTCTTTTGAAATTTTAGTATGCTATGTGGTTGCAGCTTTGTCTGATCTTCCACATCAAAAAAAAATTGAATTAGAATTATTGAGTCTTAGTTGTTCAATAATTCTTTTTGAAATTTTACTATGCACTGTGGTTGCAGCTTTGTCTAATCTTCCATATCAAAAAAAATTCTGAATTAAAATTATTGTTTTCTGACAAAAATTTTATCCTGGTGGAGTAGCGAGTGAAGTCTGATTCCAGTGGAGTTTGCTATTCTGAAGTTGTTTTAGGGTACTTGTATATTTGGTAATAGTAGAATAAGTACAATCTAAAGAGGTTCTAGCTAAGGAAAGGCTTGGTACTTAAGTGTATCCATTGTGATCCACCTCTCTTTACTGGGAACTAATTTAGTGGGTATTTTTCATTGCTATTGTCCATTTATTAGTACTAATAAGCAAAATGGGGACAAAATTTAAGATTGAGAAATTTGATGGGAGAATTAATTTTGGCTTGTGGAGACTCAGAAAAATCCAAAATTAGTGATGAAGAATGGGAAGAGCTAAACATGAAAGCGGCAAGTCAGATTCGCTTGTGTTTAGCTAAAAATGTTCTTGGTAATGTGATTGGATTGTCTATAACAAAGGAGTTATGAGAGAAACTTGAACAATTGTACCAAACCAAAAGTATTTCAAATAGGTTATATTTGAAGGAACAATTTCATAAATTGCAAATAGATGAAGGTACAACTATTTCTGATCATCTGAGTGTCTTGAATGAGATTGTTTCTGAATTGGAATCTATTGGAGTGAAAATTGATGATGAAGACTAAGCACTTCGACTCATCTGGTCTCTTCCATCTTCCTATAAGCACATGCAACCCATTTTAATGTATGGGAAGGAAATTGTGATTTTCTTGAAAATGACGAGCAAATTAATTTTTGAGGAAAAAAGATTGAAGAATGGAGATGAAAAAACTCAAGAAAATTCATCTTTTGTTGTTAAAGGAAAATGGAAGCAAAATAAAAGCTCCAAGAATAAGGTCGTTTGCTGGGATTGTGGTCAACCGGGACATGTTAAGAGTAAATGTCCAAATAATGGGGCTAGTTCGGCTGAAAGCTCCAAAGGAAATGCTGCCAATGTGTCTCCGAGGGGAATGATATTCTTTTGTAAGAAAAATGAAAATCATCATGGCATGAATGCTACCTTTAGAATTGCCATAGAAGAGGATGTTTAATCGGTAGCTGGTCCACAAGTTTTCACATGGGCATTGGTTGATAGGTGATGCAAGGTATATGGTGGAAAGGATGTCAATGGCTAATGAACTCTCAAGAAATCAACAAGAGGGTTGCACCATAGGTTATTAGCAAGTTTTGCAACATGAGCTGAAATTGAAATTCTTGAAATTGGGAAGTGATTTCAAGTGAAAATTCTTGAATTGATTTTTTCAATCTGAGTGGATGTACTCTTTATAGTGAGGGTATGATAATTCCTTAATTTAGAATTATGATTGTCAGTAGCAGACAATGTGAAAGTTGTAGTTGCACGTGGTTGGCCGAGTTTAAAGTTAGGTGGAGAACTAATTCTATTATGTGTAGCTGGACAACTATAAAGGGCCAACGGATTGCATTTTCTTCTCTTCAAAAGGTGGAGATTTTTTAATGTTAGTTTTGAAAAAGAAGAAAATCAACAAAGTCAAAAATGGCAACTTCTTTTCTAAGACCACATCGAAGGATTAGAAAAGGTTTGGTTTTTTTTCTAAGGGGCTTAGCTCCTTGGTTTATCACACCACCAAAAATTTAATTCCTTGTATATTAGAGAAGAGGTTTAGAGATAATTCTCTTGAAGATCTCTTTGGAATAGTATTTAAGGAATTGGGGTGTGTGGGAAAAAATATTGTGCATTGTATGGTGTAATAATTTCCATATGGTGAATATTTTTCTGAGAGACCCGTGGTTTTTCTCCAATTGGAGAGTTTTCCAAGTTGAATATTTGTGTTGTTATTCTCTTTAAATTTCTCCGTTATTTTCTGCCTGAAGGTGGTCCGAAAGGGACGGGAATTAGTCGGTGTTTTTTCCCAACATGCACTACTTACAAATAACTTCCTCGTTTGTATTACCCAAGTTTTCTCCCTAGAAAAGGTCATACATTCCTGAAATAGCAACTTATTTACAACAGGCTGCGGCAAAGGACATTACTTCACCAAAACAGGAGGTTGTTCTACCACTGCCTGAATCAGGATGACATGCCTGTACATTGTACATTTTTGCCCTATTCGCGATATGGCAAAAATGAACCTTATTTTACACATGGACAGCTCGAGTTTTGGTGATTAAGTTTTACCGTCCATGCCTCAAATGAAACACCATTTCTAAAGATTCTTTGGTTCAGTCTTCAATCCAGAAATAAAATGCAAATTTATTTTACCAAATCAATGCAGATGCGATTAACAAAGAACCTGCAACAAAGCAATCCACTAATAAAGATTTTTTTGTATGCAGCTCTTGTTATTAAAGTCTATGCTTTTAGAGAGTAAGAGATTCCAATTCTCTAATTAATGCTTCACAAACTGAATATTGTATCTCCACAAATAGGAAATCAATGTGAGACACCAAAGGGTCCTTTTAATTCTATGATAAATTTTCATATAAATGAGTAACAATCACCTTCTCTGTCTGCTTAGATATAGGCCTGCCAACAAGCAATTCAGCTGGCAGCAAGTTCAGAATCATAGCCTCCAACCCAGCCCGCATGAAATTATCATTGAACTCCCCATAAACAACATCCCCAGTTGAAACCTCAACCCCAACAACCCCAAGTTTCACATCATCCCCACAACCCTCAAGGTCGATTCCCTTCTCGACAACACAAACCAAATAGTTATTACATGACCCAAACCCCTCATCTCCACCCCCTACATCTTCAGCAGCCTCCAGAGTAGCTTTCGTGTACAATGCTGACAACCCACGACCAAAAGGGCCCAATCTATTCGAGCCATGAGCCTTAATTGCAGCAGTTTCCGTTTGTTTAACAACCCCAACTTTGTACCCTGCACTCACCAGCCTCCTTACATGAACATTCAACCGAAACGTGGGTACACTAGCTGTCAAGAAATTGTGATCCATATGTGCATAAATACCCAAAACTCTAGCAGCATTTTCTGCATCCTGACCAAAAAATCTGTACCTGTAACCAACTTCAATCATCAATAGAACATCTGGGTTATTGGCCTTAAGCTCCACAACTTGTTGCTCTAATGGTGTGTACTTGGGATTCGCAATTTCAAAACATTTTGAAGGTTCTAAAAGGTGGTAAGATGGTTCTAGAAGTTTATCCAGGAACTTCTGGTGGAGGGTGGGATTAGGAAGAGAAGGGGGTGGGCTATCTACGTGGGTTGATAGCTTAGGGGTTTTGGTGGGCTTTGTAGGATGATCATCGTAGGAAGAAGACAGCTTGTTCCGAGGAGAAATGAGTTGGGAAGTTCTAAGACGCTTTGCAGGTGAAAAGCTGACGGTGGCAGCAATTTTGGGAGGTGGAATACAGGGGGTTGTTGAAGTTGAAGGGTCTTCTTCGTTCTTCGGTTTTGGTGCAAAGAAGCGGGAAATTACTTGTTGTTTTGGCTTCCCCATTATGCCGACGGCGGGTCGTCGTCGTCGTAGTGGTGGTGGTTCCGAGTTTGATTTTGACCGTACGAAGTGCAAAGGCGGTTTCGCGCGCTTTGTGGATTTCGCTCGAAACACTCTTTGAAGTAGATGGAAAAGGCAAGTACCCCAAAATTTGCTATATTTTGATTTACTCATTTTTAAAAACTGATTTAAAAAAAAGTTAGAAAATGTTTCCTTAATGACGTTGAATTTTAAATTTTCTTGACTTCAATAGCTAATATGAATTTCGTTCCTTTCTTGTCCAATACAAAATTGAATATAAAAAAATATTTTTCAAAAACAAAGCAATTTATTTCATGTAAAAAGGATTTATGATGAAAAGGATTAAATTTTAAATTGAAAAGATACATTTTGAACTGAAAGAAAGTAATTAGAGGAAAAAAATTGAACAGAAGCTGAAAAGATGGCATTATTGTGTAAGGGGTCGTTTGGTAGAGTGTGTTAGCAAAAATAACGTGTGTATTAATTAGGTGTATTAATAGTAACTTATTTGGTACATTTTTTCATGACATGTATAATTAATGCTTGCATTAGTTATGCACTCTCTTGTGCATTAAGGCTTGCATTACTAATACCATGGATTTCTAGGTATTAGCAATGTAAGGGGATTTAATGTTTGCATTATTATGATTAAAGACCCAATTACCCCTTAAAACCTCTTTTACATATTTTCCATCATAATTGTTGAGGATATTTTTATAAATAATTTTTTATGCAATACATGTTAATTTTTAATACACTAAACCAAACAATGTATAAGAAATATTATATGTATAAGTAATGCAAACATAACTAATACAAGCATTATAAATGCAAGTATCACTAATACACTCCATTTAGCATTGTTTTAATACACTCTATCAAACGATCCGTAATTTTATTATACATGCATAAAATAAATTGGTAAGGTTTAGTATGCATTTGCCCCAATCCCCATAACTTGTATCAAAATCCATTCGATATATTCATTTTCTCATTCATTCTTTTATATAAATATATATATATATATATATATATATATTATGTTATTTTATATTGTCATCAGGTTTTTCGATCAACTAAATAAAAAGTAACGTGCGAAATCAACATGAAAATTTTTATTGTGGAAAAAAAATTATACTCAAAAGAATAAGAAATCACAACCTACTCCGGAAATATATGCCTCAAATCTTCACTAAAATCTCGAGCACTTTCAGTTTACAACTCTAGAACCAAAGAGAGTAACTCTAGCCCTTTTCTCTTCCTAGTTGCAGATACTATTTTCAATATTCTACCCTAAGCTTAAAAGTCTTTATAACTCGAGGAACAAACATCTGTTACATAACTTCTATTAAAGTAAAAGGTTAGAATATCTCGAACAAATAATCTAAAAACTAGAGAACTATGACGACAATTTCTTTGGGGACTGGTTCTCTTTGTTGATAGTTGACTCTTACAAAGCACTTTAACAGCAATGCTAAGAATAAATATTGATTTGTGCGAATAGCGTCTATCTTCAATAACACAAATATGTTGTTTTATATAGGAGAGGTGATAGTCAAAATCCTTTGTCTTCTCGCTCCCAAGCTCAATAAAACTTGATCTATAAATTCAATCCCAATGGAATGATTTCCATAAATGTTTCGACCTTTGTGTGTAATTTTTCCTTATCTCAAAGCTATTTGCTCTTGTGCAAATATGTTAATGCTTTCCTTATTGAGTTATTATTTCTTGTTCCATGTTTATACTATAAACAAAATTCCTCAAGAATTTTCTTTTCACTTAAATTCTGTTTTCATTTTCAATCTACTATGAAAGACCTAATTCCTTCACTTTATACATAGAACTTTTATGATACAATTTTTTTCAGTAGACATGATAAGGGTCCAGTTCTTTAGTATTTATTTGTCTATCATAAATACTATCAACTCCTTATTTGAGACATGTCTAGAAATCAGTTCTTATATAATATTTAGGCAAAACCCATTGGTGGCCTTCAAAAGTTGGCACCAACTTTCACTTAGACACCTAAATCAAAAGATGTTCATTTTAGACACCTCATGTAAGGGTCCGCTGTGTCATGTTGACATTTTTTACACAGTTGGCACTTCGCGTGTTTTGCACCTATCTGAGGCGCGTAGAAACGCTTTTTTAATATGATGTGGCATCACACTTGGCCTATAAAAGTTAAAAAAAATCAGTTTTCTCTCTTTTTCTTTTTTTCTCTCTTTCATGTCGAGCTTCTCCAACTCTTCCATGGCCTCTTTGGATGAATGTCGATATTATAAATATAGTAATGAAGCACTATTAAAGATTTTTTGGACTCAACTAAATTCAGGTCGTAGATAATTTCAAAGGTAAAGTAATTCTTTATTTTTTTAAAAGTTAATTAAATAGTTAATTGTGGGCTTCTAATTTTTTTTCTGATTGATTTTATAAAAAATGGGTGGCTATGATTATTTTTATTGGTATGAAGATCGACACCCTCCTCAAGCAAATAAGGTAATCTGGGGTTTGTTGAAGAAAATCTAGGTTTTTGATAAAAAAATAAATCGAGCAAGAAATCTATTTATTATTGGTGTCATCGCTACTGGTTTGGTGATGTTTGGAATATGACATTGAAGCCTAATTGTTAGAATGTATTGTGTTGTGTTGTTCAGGTATAGGTAGTGGTGTAGTACTATTTTGATGTTGTTGTTGTTGTAAAGTTGTTTATGTAATGAAATGAAATGAAACGAAACAAAAGGAAACTTCATGTTTTGGATGAAATGAAACTTCATGTTGTTGTTGTTGCTGTAAATTTCTAGTTTGGCCACATTTGTATGTATTTTGATGTTATTGTTGTATACAATTCACAATTTTGTTGTCACTCAAAATATAAACAAAAATATTTTAAAAATATAGCAACACTCATGATAATTTAATACCAAAAATATATAACAATATCACAATGTAACTCAAAAACGTGCTTCACAATGAGCTCAAAGTTAGCATTATGCTAAATACCAAGATCAGTGGATCAGTTTAACAAGGCTACAGCCCTCAAAAGTGTTTAATAGTACCAGAATAAAGCAAAAATAACAATTTTTTGGTGATTACATTACATAGAAAAAAGTATTCAAAGTTGGTGCTGCTGTTACTTTTTCTTTTTGTTTACCATTTGCTGCAACTGAGAGATAGTGAACAGCATCTCTGTTTTTCCATCTCAAGCCTTTAGGCTTAAAACCAAGGTCTATGCATGTTGAACTTGCATTCTTAAAATTTGAACCTGTTGGTAGAATTCTTTGACTTGAAGTCCTTGGCTGTTTTTACAAAAAAAGAGAAACCAAAATTAGTAAGTAAGCTGCACTTGTAAAGATTAGTATGTAACCAAAGGACAAAACAACATACATTGAGTATTTGGGTTTCACTTGCACTTGTGAAGATGCCAAATTCAACATTACTTGATCCATCATTAGTTGGCTTCTTTGGCCCCCTCTTGCAGAATCTTCTCCAGTTGCAACTCCTCTTCTCTTTTATCCAATAATCTTTTTTCTCCTCGGAAGTAGTTGACTTGTTATTCCTCTTGTAACAGGAATACTTATATCTAAATATGATGGTGGTTGGCTAGAGCTTGCAGATTAATTCACCCTTTCAACTCTACTTGTATTAGCACAAACTGTTGTTGAAGAAGCATGCTTGCTTGATGTCGTTGATGCAGGTTGGCTGAATGTTGTTGGTTCAGGTTGGCTGGAGCTTTTTGGTTCAGGTTGGCTACTTTTTTGTGAGCTTTGACCAGTAAATTGTGAATCATTGTTAGCTATTTTTGAACTTTGACCAGTAACCTGAATATTTAAGCACAAAATATATGTTCATTAAAATTCAACAAGTGATTAAAAAAGACACAAGCAAGTATAAATTATGTTACCTTGTAATATCTCTTGTTATGACCTTGTTGTTTACACATGGAACAAGTCTATTTCACCCCTTGTTTGGGCATTTTCCCATACTTCTTTCTTGGTTTATCTTTGCCCTTTCTTCTATTTCTTGCGGTCTGTCAGGCATTGATTTAGGTTCAGAAGATTCAATCGTTGGATTGTTAGTTTCAGGCCACATCTTTATATTTGGAATTGGTTGGATGAAATGACTATAAGCCTTTAAGAAGGTATTCTTCTTATACCAATGCTCCACAAGAGGTTCAGGCTCCTATTATATGTGGCACAGAGCAGAAATAGCATGTTAGCATGGAATTCCTCTCAGTTGTCAAGTTCTACAACTACAAACTCTATCAGCCAAGTTAACTGTATGCCTATACTTTCCTTCTCCAATCTCAAACCCAACATCAGCATTCGAAAGCACCTTGCATGTCCTAGTCTTGTCCTTATTCTACTCTAAGATAAGTCTAGCCATAGGTGCAATATCATATATTCAGGTGTTGTCAAACTTAATCATGTTCACATTCTAATCATTATCTTTCTCCTAATTTCCTCCAACATGGTTATTATAGATTTGTGTCTACATAATAAGATCCATGATTTAAAGGTCTCACACATGTTATTTTCAACTGCATCACATTTGAAATGCTCTTGAAAGAATGCCCTAATCTATGACACTTTTGGATAATGCAATAAATCAGCACAAATATCCTTACTAAGATTGCTCATTTTATGAAGCTCTTTCTTGAACTTCACTTCAAAATTTGCCTTTGAACATCTCCAGAATTGTTTTCTCTTTTCCTTTCCCTTACAGGTTTGATTCCAATTAGACCAAATATTTCTAGAACACCTTCTAACTTTAGCATTTGGTAGCGAATCATCAACAGTTGTATGAAAACCCTGCAAAGGAAACAAATAGATAATTTAATAGCTTTAGCAAATGTAATAGGTAATTACCTTTTGCATATCTGCTATCACAGTAAGACCCTGTCCAGTACCCAATTGCAGGTCCTCTTTCAAGTAATTGATAAAGAAATTCTAACTATGCTTAGTTTCTTTATCTACAATTGCCAGGCTATAGGAAACATCTGATTGTTTCCATTCTTGCCAATTGCTACTAGAAGCTCACCCTTGCAAGTACCCTTTAAGAAACATCCATCAAATACTATTATTATCCTACATCCTTACTTCCACCATTTTTTCAATGCATCAAAGCACACATAGAAGTATACAAACAAATTCTTTCCTACTGCAGTTTCTTTATCCATTTTTATCCAAACAGAACTATCAGGATTGATCTGTTTTATAACATCAGCATAATCACATAATCTTGCAAATTCCATATTTCAGTCACCCATAAATTCTTTAAGAATCATTAGCTTTGCCTTGTATCAGATGGTCCTATCCACATACAATCATAACTTCTCTCTACACAATTTTTGTATTTCTCAAATCTTTAAGGATGGTTGTTAGTTATTTCATCCTTGAATTTATTTGTACGCATTTTGTTCTTATTTGATGGAGAACACTTATTATAGGATGGTAGTTCTTGCTCAAAAAGTTACCAGAATCTCTATCAATTGCACCATAATACAATCATTTGCATTTTTCTTTGAATTTATATTTAACTCCTTGAATTTGTTTGCTAGAAATTTACTTGTACACATTTTGTTCTTATTTGATGGAGAACACTTATTATAGGATGATAGTTCTTGATCGAAAAGTTACCAGAATCTCTATCAATTGCATCATAACACAATAATTTGCATTTTTTTTGAATTTACATTTAACCCTCACTCTATGAGCTTCATTGGGCCTTAACTTAATCTGATAATTGTATTCTATTGTATAATTTGCCAAAGCCTTTCTAGATTGTTTAATGTTTAGCATTTTCAAAAATCATTCCAAGTTCAAAAATAGCAATTTCACATTCATCATCATACCTGACTTTTTTACTCTTCCTTCTTCCTGGTTGATCAACACCCCTAACAGCTTCTACATTTATCACATTTATGCTATCATCACTATCACAGTCTGAGCTATCAATATACCCTTCATCTCATCACAATCTGCTAACATATCTATCATTCTTATTTCTTTCAATATCTTCAAAGCCACTATCAATACCAGCTTCACCTACTGGTATTTCTTCAAGTACTTTTTTTTTCTCCTAGGAGTAGGATTTCTTTTGTTCCTCCATTCAGCTCTAAAGGATTTCAATTCTTCATTAACATCTGAACCATCTTCATTAGGAATGACATTTATATCTGAGTCACTACTAGGCAGATTTGACTCAACCTGAGACTCATTTACATCTGAAACAACCTCAGTCTCATTCACATTTGAAACAGTCTCATTCTCTATATTTTCATTAGTATTTACATCCACAGATTCATCAACAAAGTCTGACCATGCTAAAAGACTAGCTGGAGTTGGCAATTTCTCTAACTCATCAATTTCATGGACCACATAGACATGAAGGTCATCACCATCTATTAAGTCTTTCACATAGTCTAACAATTGAATATCAAAAGTAACTTGGACAAATTCATTGTTAATTTTATTTTGACTGTAAAAAACCTTCATATTTGTGTACCTAAGGTCTTTAGTGTATGAAAGAAACTCGACAAGGCTAAAATGATCTTTATCAATGGCAACGGCAAATACATCTATTTCTCCTTTGTAAGTAGGGTTAGGGCCTGCGATAACACGATCCCCATGATGAAAATATGTCAATACATAGTCGTTCATAGCTCAAAAAGAAGACTCCCAACACAAGGAAATACCCCCCAAAACCCTTACTTTATCAGTGCAACTTTAAAAAAAAAAATTAGTTACAGAATGCTAATAAAGAGAGTGAAAACAACCAGAACATACACCTTCTTCAAGAATGAAACACACAAACACAAGAAGTAGTTGATAGAACCTTCAATTTCTCCAATGTCAAAAATCCCAATAAAATAACAATGTGCAAATGAGGTGTATCGACGCCCTAATTAGGAGTTGCAAGCAATCGGATTTGGAGGCTATGCGGAGGGAGGGATAGACCGAAAAAGTATTGGAGAGAAGTGATTAGACAGAATATGACGCAACTTCATATCACCGAGTACACGACTTTAGATAGAAAGGAGTGGAGATCGCGTATTATGGTAGAAGGCTAGTAGGGGTAGAATGTTGTCTTGCCCTGTGACGGTTTAGGGTTGGTCTTAGGTCTAGGCGTGCCATTATAGTTGTATTGTTATTGCCCTTTGATTATCACATTATTTTGCTATTGGTATTATTCTTTCCTTATATAATTTGCATTTCTTTTCGTTTTAGCCACTATGATATTTATATATATTGTTGTTCTCTCTTTCTTGGGATTGATATTTTTGAGCCGAAAGTCTTTCGAAAACAATTTCTCTATTTTAATGAAATAACAATAAGATCTGCATACACTCTATCCTCTTCAAATTCTATTTGTGAAATTTCACTGAATATATGTTGTGTTGTTGTTGACTTATAAGTAAAAATGGAAAGCCAGTCCAAATAGGCTCCCAGAATAGCCGGTTCGGATCCAGTGAAGGCCCGGTGGACAGTTCCACAATCTAAGCAATTTCGTCTTTAGTCCAGAACCATCCCATCAACGGCAAGGGGGCATTCCGAACCTCAGTCCTCCCGTTGGCGACATTTAATTCCGGAGACGAAAGTAGCATAAAAACCTCGTCATTTGCATAGCGAATCACGGAAAAGAGAAAGAAAATGGTAACGTCTTCGGTTGTCAACACATACCCGCTCTCCAGCTATACATTTGGTACTAAGGAGCCCAAAATGGAGAAGGACACCTCCGTCGCTGATCGCCTTGCTCGTATGAAAGTCAAGTATAGTTTCTTTTTTTTTTCATAATTGAAATTCTGATAGATTTTTCCAGGTAAGTAGATCAAAAATCCTTAAACCCTAGGTAAAACTCTTACGAAACTGGATCACACTGGCCGCTTCTAGTAGTTCGATTATTATCCTTAAGCAGCTACAAAAACGTTTCTTCTCTTTTTGGAATTTAACGAACTTTGTTTATGACGTGATTTGCAGCTACTTGAAGGAGGGCATGAGGACTAGCGTCGAAGGAATTCTCTTGGTAAGCTTTTGCATTCTATATCTCAACTTATATTATGTTCCTATTTCCATCTAAGGAAAATGATCATTTTATGGTTAATATCTACACATGCTTACCTTTGTTCAGTTATTGCCCTAGATGGTTACTATTTTTGTTAGTTTTTGCCACATCTAGTTGCTAGAAACTCATTAGCTGTCATTAAGCTGCAACAAATGAGCTCCACATTTGCTTGATTCAAATAGTGGCTTTGATGCAGTGATTGTGCTTTTAGTTTAGTTGATATTAAGATCTTTAGTCTTAGTTTAGTCTAATTTTTTTCTCCGACATGACATATGGTTGTCAACTTGTCATCACTTGTAGAAAAAGGGAGCGTTCAGCATTCTCAACACTCTTGCATAACTTCTGTATGCAATTGTTTGGATAAGGTTTTTGAGATTTATGTCGAAGGAAATATCCGTATTGGAAGTATATGATTCTTCCATTATCTATCTAAGATTTTCTTTGACTAAGAAAACAAGAGTCAGAATGGGAACTAAATTTCCATTCTGTTTTATAATATTTCTTCATTTCCATTAGCTGCCATTTTTGTAGCTCCTTTTTTTTGGAAAAGATCATGTACTTTCAGATCAGTTTCCTGTGTTATAGGAGAAATCTTTACATGTATTTATCCATGAATAGTTACTTTCATCACATCAGTACAACTACCAATCAAAGTTACCAGTTTCAAATAAAACAAACTAAAACTACCAATCATAAGAATTCGTTTTCTGGATAGTAGCTTTCCAGATCTTCAGGTTCTCTTGGCATCTTTATACACATAACCATGCTAAAGGGAAGTAGACTGATTTCAGTAGACCTCTCTCTCTCTCTCGTTTTATTTGCCATCTTCCAATCTGGGCCGGGGGGGTGGTGGTGGTTTCTAGAGCACCAGGACCAAACTTTCTAATTTTCAGTTTCAATTCAAACATCCATTTCTTAATCTTATTGAAACAAAATTTAGAAATTAAGAAATTATATTAAAAGTTAGTCTAGGTTACAACTTTATATAATTGAAAATTAGACAATGCACGAAAAAGTTTAGTCTAAGACAAAGATGTTTGACTCCCTAAATGCCAAGTATCATATTAAGTGGACTTGGAGGTACTTGAGAAGTTCTTTCGGGAGAGAGGTTAAGTAAATAGTGAAGCAATATAACTTTCTCAACGAGTTTAATTCAATTGGGGAAAAAGTGATCTTTTTAGGAAAACTGGTTTTTGTACGAGCTAATGGGGAGAAGAAGAATCATAGGGCTTCACTAGGAGTTCTTCTGCATTGTTCAGTGGATTGGAGAGTGGTTACTGGACATTGACCTTTGTTTCTTAATCTCTCTTAGTGATTATAGCCATTAATAGATGGCACTTCATTCATTGAGCTGGCTTCCATTTAATGTCTTATATAGCTTGCTGCTTCATCATCTGTAGCTATTTACTGAAAATGTTTATAATAAGAGGGAAGTTACATAGAATACTACTCCATATAGTGTTCCTTATCTGTAAAAAAGAAAGGAAAATAGAATTTCTATGTAGTGTTACAGTTCCTGGTTTCAGATGTACGAAATGTTAGGTACTAGACGTTTAATTTTAGGTCGATTACAATTTGTAGCTAGAACTTCTAAAATTGCTGGCGATCTGTTCACTTTAGGGGATATTGGATTATATTCAAATTTAGTCCTGGGTCAGGGTGCTTGCAAATGAAAAAATTTCGTGGAATTAGGATTTAAACATTAAGAAGCTAGTAATGGAAAAACTCAAAAAAAGATGAGCAGGACGAGAAGAAAGATCTCAACTACAAGAAGAAGAGAGCGTTGAAGAGAACAAATGCTCTCTTTTCTTACAACAGAAACTTATATGTCTTGAATAAGAATCTCATGAGGTTGTTACTAAAAAATGTCCTAGTTCAGCCTGAATATTGAGCTCTTAATTCTGATCAAAAGATGTGCAATGGGAAACTGATTTAACTTTTAACATATGTCAATTGTTGAAACAGAGAAAAGCTATGTAACGGCTATGTTAATATTAAACCTTATAAAAAAAAAGGCTATGTGAATATAAAGGGGAGGGGGCAGGTATCCCGTGGACGGTTATCAATTTTCTTTTAAACGTTACCAAAAAAATGGTTATGTTAATATTAAGGGAGATCTTTTTCCGCAGCAACTTTGGTTTATAGAGTTATGATTAATTGGTCTTAAGCTACTCGCTAATTTCCATTACCTTACTACATATGTGCTTATGTTTTCTTCTTCAACTAGAGCTTTATAATCTGTTTTCGCAATCACATTCCAGCTACCACCCACCTCAACAGTCAGCTTTATCCCTGCTTCCTTACAACTTTGTTTTTAGCTAGTTGGTCAATGACTATCAAGCTCTCTCAATGGGAGAAAAAAATAATAGGTCTCAAGCAACTTAAGTTTCAACTTTATTTCGAACTGTTTATAGTTGTAAAAGGAGGAGTACTCGTCCACTTAAGATCATCTGTTGGTTGTTTCTTCTTTCACTTGTTTCAAAAGATACCAAATTCTATTTTCATACTAGAGGCGATTTATACCTGTTAATTGACTTAATTTTGGCACAAACGTCAAGTCGATTAGTTAGAAGTTGATTGTATAGATGATTGGGCAGCTTTCATAGGAAATCATGTATTTGTGTAAGATTTTCTACTTTTTGTATACTTTTTGTATGCGGGCTACTTAATGCCCTTTTGTTAATAACATTCTTACTTCATAAAAATAAGGTTGGTTTTGTAATTTTAGAGTTCGATTCTATGGAGTAAATTAGGATGATGTGCAATTCCTCTGGTTTGAATTCACAGGTACAAGAACACAATCATCCTCACATTCTTCTTTTGCAAATTGGGAACACATTCTGCAAACTTCCAGGTGGACGCTTGAAACCAGGAGAGAACGGTATGTTTCGTTTCTGATTTTAACTGGATTTCATAAATTTTTTGCCAAGCTTTGACATGGGATACTAGCGTTTCTGTTTTCCATTTTTACATGTGCAGAAATTGAGGGTTTGAAAAGGAAACTCTCTAGTAAACTTGCAGCTAATTCTCCTGGCCTTCAGCCAAATTGGCAGGTATGCTTATAAGCGTTACGCCTTTTGGTAGTGTCTTTTCTTTTGTGTGGGAGGAAGATACAACAACATATCCACTCTAATCCCACGTGGGGTCTGGGGACGGGTGGTGTGTACGCAGACCGATCCTACCTTGTGAAGATAGAGAGATTGTTTTCAAAAGACCCTTGGCTCAAGGAAAAATTGTTCTAAGCAGATGATGAAAAGGACATATAGTAGTGAAGAAACCATGATAAATTAATAGAGAACAAAACAGTAGTGACAACAAATAATATGACAATTGAAGCAAAGGAAAACAACAAGTGGTACTATAGAATCATAGTATAAGATAAAAGAAAAGTAGTAATAGTACAAGGGTAAGAAAAACTAGATAATGATCGACTACCTATTAGCCTTCTGCCCTGATTCTTGACCTGCATATCCTCTTATCTAAGGTCATGTCCTCGGTAAGCTGCAGGCGAGCCATGTCATGTCTAATCACCTTTCCCTAATATTTCTTCAGCCTACTTCTACCTCTCTTCATATCCACCATAGCCAACCTTCTTACACCTTACACCTTCTCGCCGAATCATCAGAGCATCTCTTCTTCACATGCTCAAACACCTCAGTCTCACTTCCCTCTTGTCCACCAGAGGCCACTCCCACCTTGTCCTAAATCCTCGTTCTTATCATATCTCTCCTAGTATGCCCACACAATCATCCCAGCATCCTCATTTCTGCTACTCTCATCATCTCGACATGCGAGTTCTTGATTGGCCAACACTTCGCTCCATACAACATAGTTAGTCTAACCACCACTCTATAAAACTTACCTTTAAGTTGTGGTGGAACATTCTTAATCCCACAACACATCAAATGCTAGCCTCCATTTCATCTACCCCACTCCAATGCAATGTGTAGCATCATCATCAATCCCTTTTCCTTGGATTATTGACCAAAGATACTTGAGATTGTCTTTGTTGGGGATGACTTGTGTATCAATCCTCATTTCCGCATCTGCTTCATGAGTCATGTCACTAAACTTGCATTCCAAATTTTTTGTTTTACTCTTGCTCAACCTAAACTCCTTAAGGACTCCTGAGTTTGTCTCCAAACCTCCAGTTTATCATTAACTTCGCCGCGTGTCTCGTCAATCAATACTATGTTATTTGCAAATAACATACACCATGACACCTCCCCTCGGATATGTCGTGTCAGGTCATTCATCACCAAGGCAAATAAGAACGGGATAAGAGCTGATCCTTGATGCATTCCCATCATGATCGGGAAGTCTCCTCCCACTATTCTATGTGGGAGGAAGATAAACGAGCAAAAAGGGTGGGGTGAAGGGCACTCAGGACTTTTAGTGGCAAGAGTGCAACACATGATATGTGGGTTAGGCCTATGTCATGAGTTCGAACTCTGCCGCATGCAAAAACCTGGTATGTAAGTGGAGAAGCGTAGATGGGCAGGGCATAATTTACTGAGTTTCAAACCATACGGTAGTTGTCCCTTGGGGATTCCTCGTGTACTATTTTTTTTGTTTTTTTCTATGGAGAATAGGTGGTCCCGTTGTTGCTGACCTGTTTTGTCTGAAAAAGATTGTCCTCTGTAAGTGACTAAGTGCATTATGCAAGGGAATTCTTTTTTTAAATTCTTATTAATCTCTTTACAAGCTTTGATAGCTCCTATAAGGTTCTGCTTATCAAGCCATTGATAGTCATTCAAGTGTTTTATCTATTTCTCCTCTCTTGTAATATTAGTTAATGCCTTTTGCTATGATCTTGCTTCTATCAATGCAGGTAGGTGAGTGTGTGGCCATCTGGTGGAGGCCAAATTTTGAAACTATAATGTATCCATACTGCCCTCCACACATAACAAAACCCAAGGTAGAGTGTTATAAATGTTTTCCTAAGATGCCTGATTTCTTCTCTTTTTTTTTCGGGGAAAGAGGGTGGGGGTTGGTTGGTTTGGAGTTAGAGAAGAAAACAGATATCCATTTTTCAGAATACGAAGGAATTCAAGTCCCTACTTATATTTGAACATGCAACCATGCATGATTGAAGGGCAAAACCCCCAAGCATTGGGTGTTTAATCTTCATATTATGATTAATAAGGGGTGTCACATGGGTGGGTTGGGCTGAATTTGGGTGGGTCAAAATGATTTGAGTTAATTGACCTGCCCAAAAGTTACTTGGGCTGAAATAGGTTGGGCTAAAATGGGCTAAAACCGGGTCATAACCCCCCCCCCCCCCAATTCTTTCTCTATATTTATTTCTTTGTTTGTTCTTTGATTATCTTTTAAGTACCTAATTAACTTTTTTCCCCTTTATTATGAGTATATATAACATATCAAACAAAAAAAGTCTCTTTGAAAATATTTTGACAGTTTCTCGTAGGTCTATTTGGAGCACATGTCAGCCCAATTTTTAGATGAGCTGAATTGGGTGGGTCAAAGGCTGAGCCTATAAATGACCCGCCCAAACTTGGACGGGTCATGTTTTTATGGGCAATTTTGCCGCCCCTAAATTTATTACTGAATATCAAAGATAAATCATCATAGTATTCTGAGTAGAGCCTTAGTTCCTCAGTTCCTCTTTCTAATTATTATCGTGGGCCATGCAGGAGTGTAAGAAGCTCTTCGTTGTTCATCTATCTGAAAGAGAGTACTTTGCTGTCCCAAAAAATCTGAAGCTTCTTGCAGTGCCATTGTTTGAACTTTACGACAATGTTCAGGTATAATCATTAATTTTCTCTTTTGCATCATAAGATATTTTCCCAAGTAGAGTGCCTAGAAGTCCTTTAGCAGTCAGTGTTGTCCCGACTGGTGGCAGTCTCATGTGCCTGTAACCACACCATTTTCGTAAACCATCTTGATACATGTTTATCATTCTATTGATTCTCTCTCAACTCATTGCAGAGATATGGACCTGTGATATCCACGATTCCTCAACAGCTTTCCAGATTCCAGTTCAACATGATCCACCAGTAGATTAGGTTATGGACATTCAGGAGCTCCTTCTGGCATACAATCGCAAAAGACATAAGATTTTTACTTGAGGTCCTATATTTTAAGAATGATAAACCTACTTTCTGACGTGATTCTTTCTTTTCCAATATGCATATCTACTGACTTTCGTGGATGCTTATTTGTTTTCGACTAGCTTCTTTATGATAGACATTATAGGTGTATTGTTGAAAGCTTTCATTGCCTTTCTGTTGTAATGTGCAATAGTTACACGTTGCCATGTATTTTTGTTTGTTTTTGAATGTTGACATGATAGATGGAATACGCAGCTCTTGGACAGAACTGTACTTACTGATCTCCCAGTGACACTGCTCTTTTGAGTTTTTGAGTTGAGTTTATACTCAGCATGAGATCCAGGTCATTTACATCACTCCATTGAAGACTCCTTTGTATTGTCTTAGCATCACGTTTTAATGAAACTAGACTTGTACAATTTCATTTTTCCTTTTCATGTAAAGGCTTCATCTTTCTGTCTGCGCCCAAGATAAGTGAATTGCATGTACAGATTTGTCGAGGCTTGTAATTTTGTTAGTTGCAATGTAATTTTACGACAGCGACGTTGAAGTTCGAGCAGTACTACATCTACCATTTACTTTTAATGTAATGGGGCATTCCATATTACCCATCTTTTGCTTAGGGCTTCTTTGGACATGCGGCATGGTATGATTTGAAATCAGATTGATCAGAAGTTGAAAGTTGAAGTTGAAGTTTTACTTGCAAGTATAAATCTTCTTACTTATTTCATGCTCCATAAATATATATCCATTAAATAACATTTCTAACATAAATAATGAGTACAACACTCATCTTGTTACCGTATATTTACTAGGAAGGTAAAAACTTTTCTTTATTTCATGCTTCACATAAGTATCCATCCATTAATAACATTACAAAACTTTTATATCCATCTTGTTATTGTACATTGTGTAACGATCTGTTTCTGTTGTTATGGATAAGCCAATGGGGGAGGAGTTTGGGCCAGAAAACTTTTAAGTAGTAACTTAGAAATTTTGAGTCTAGGCCAGACTTGGACAAAATCTGAGTCATGTGAGGTCTGATGTAATCCGGTAATGGATGAGGGATTAAATTATGAGTTTGATCATTTGAATTGATAGCCAAGACATTAAGGAGCTTGTATGGCTTTACAAAATCGAATTCGGGCGAGTAGAACTCCCGTAATTGATCTTGGCGTGAAAGAGTTACGTCAAAGATTGAGGTTTGTTGCGAATGGGGGCTTCACACTCAATTTCAGAGTTTCTATCTCCGTGCAACCTACCATGGAGGGATTATTTTCGCCATGGCAGAATGCTCCCACTATGGCGGGCCAGACGCGAATTTTATCTGGTAAAATATTCAAAAACGTTATTTTCTCTGTAATTTCGTTTTTGGAGAGCAAAAGGGTGTCCTAGGGCTATCCTTTTCAGTTTTTCACCAATTCTCGCGATAAATGTAAGTTAAATACTCCCCTATGATTCTTAGAACCTAAAATCCACGGTAATTATCTTAGAAGAGGGTTCTTGGCCTGAATCTAATGGTGGGAAAAATGCTAGTTGGGCGATAGGATCATGAGCTTGGCCAAGGGTATTTTCATGTAATCCGGGTAATTTAGGCCATTGTTCATTGATTGCTTGTGTTCTTTATTTGTTTTAGACCAAGAACAAGCCAAGACACTCCGAAAAGGAATAACTCAAGTTCCTTAAGAGTATTTAGGCTTGGTTCGAGGTAGGTGATGGTTTACTTTCCCATACGTGTTATGTATGCCCGTTAACTGTATCATTAATATTGACTGTATGTTTGTGAATAGAAAAGGATGGAATGAACCTAATGAAACTATTATTTGTGATCAATTGGATGTAATGAATTTGTTACCTAATTGTGCAAGTGTATGAACTATTCATTGTTGAGTGTAATTATGATTGTGAATATTGGATTGAGTACCACGCCGGTACATACTGAAACATGTGCCACGCCGGTACACCAACATTTTGGGTATGGATTCCATGAGAGAATCATCTTTGATTGTTGCATTTGTTATTGACATTGTGAAATTATGTACTGATCATGAACTGATAACTGGATAATGTATTTCTGTATATGTATGGTTTACTGTGTTGTGGTTACTTGTATATATTTCATTTACTGGAACGGCTGCATGATCCTACCACTAGACTTTTGTATGTACAAATACTACATTTGCTCTTTCTTTGTTGAGTACATGAAATCTTCAGGCGGCTACTGATAGACCTTAGCTAGGAGATCATTGACTTTTCCAATTCAAGAGTGAGCCAGTTCTTTCAGGCCGCTGTGGATTCATCTGGGACCTCAGTCCAATTACTTCGGATTTAGAACTTTTTTGATTTTATTTTATATTATTATTTTTGGGGTTGCATCCCCTTACTCTAGATTTTTAGTAGAGTTTTGGTACGATCATTTTCAGATTCTAAGGGTTAACTTCCGCAAGTTTATATTTGTTTGGATAGTTTTCTGAGTTTATAAGAACTTATTTTTAAAACTTGTTTCCATATCTTCAAATATCTGTTTCTGTATTAGGATGTTTAGTTTGGGGTATAATATTGATTTTCTCATCATAGGATTAGTGTGGGTGCCAATCATGACCCGGTTTGGATTGTGACAAAATTGATATCAGAGCCGTAGGTTCGTTGATCTCGTTGTACCAAAACGAGTCTAGTAGAGTCTTGCAGAGTGGTATGAAGAAGTCTATACTTTTCTTTGAGAGACATGACTTTAGGAAATCTCTCTATCTTCTTCTACCTTCGTGGTATAACTTGATTCCAATTGATATCTGGTGATCCAAATTGGTATCTAACCTCTTTCACTCTCTTGTCTGCAGATAGTTAACATGCGGTACAATGACGTCAGACCAGTAGCTCCAAATCAATAAGCCAGCAGAGGAGCCAACAGTGAGAAGACATGGCCGAGGCAGGGGTAGAGGCACCCCAGGCCGAGGTGGAAGAGAATGTGGAGATTGAGATTGAGGAAGATGCTGAACTAGAGGAGGATACAGAGGCTAGGACTGCAGGGCTTCCCTCTTTGGACCCAGCTATAGTTCATCAAATTTTGATTTTTCTAAGTGGGTTGGTCGGCTATGGAGCCATTTCCGCGGTGCAAGCCGTTCAAGCTCCAGTTTCTCATCTCGTTGTTGCTACAGTCCCTAAGATGGATGGATCATTAGGCGCTGGTGCCTTCTTTCCTCCACTTTTGGGTCCTGTGATGAATTAAACTAAGCACGAGATGCTGACCAACTTTTTGAAGTTGAAGCCTCCCGTATTTCATGGTTCTGAGAGTGAGGATACCTCTGAGTTCATCCTGGATTGCTATGAGAGACTTCATAAGTTGGGCATTGTATATCACCATGGAGTTGAGTTTGTGATTTTTCAGCTTCAAGGTGAGGCTAAGCAGGTGTGGAGAGCCTTTGTGGAATGTCGATCACCAGTTTTGCCTTCACTCACTTTGGTTTAGTTCAATGCCTTGTTTTTGAAGAAGTATGTGCCCCGGACTTTGAGGGATCCCAAAAAGGATGAGTTCATGGCTCTTGAGCAGGGTGGTACGACCATAACCGTTTATGAGGCTAAGTTCCATGCCTTGTCCAGATATGCTACACAGTTGGTGACCATAGAGGAGGAGAGGATCCGTTTGTTCGTCAAAGGATTGAATTATGAAATATATGTATTGTCTGTCCACATGACCTCTGTAGGAAAAAGTTTTAATGAAATGACAGACTTTATGAAGAAGGTAGAAGGAGTTTGACGGGATGGGCAGGCCAAGGCTTTGGCTAAGAAGCCTAAGAATGCAGGTAATTTTAATGGCTCCTACTCTAGAGGTCAGGTAGGTTGACAATTGCAGCCCGACCAATTCAGTAAACTATGCCCACTTCTACGGGTGGTTACTCAAGGACTCCACAACAGAATCCTACTCAGGATTGTTAGGGAGCTTCTTACACACCAGGCAGCTGATCTCTTTCTTAGAAAAGAAATTTCGTAAATTCTGCCTTTTTTCTCCCACCACAAGGCCATCCCTTGACCGCAATTGTTATAATTGTGGGGAACCAGGGAACATGAGGAGAGATTGTTCCCACCCTCACATGACTGATCCTGCACAGTAGCAGACCAGAGTAGTGGTACCAGCAACACTTTTTAACACAAGATAAAACCTTGTCTACTTGATGTAGTTAAGATTTTTAATTAGAAGGGATTTAGGGCCTAGCGACAACTTTTTTAACTATTAAGTGGCTCCTTTGTTACTCTGGAGCTGTCCTTTCTCTCGTTTTACATCCTCGTGGACGGACAAAAGAAAGGAAGTTACATAACGGGACACTGAAGGCTTGGAAAGTAGACAACAAGAGCACACTTGATATTTATACATAATTCCTTATACATATACACACATAAATACAATCGAAATGTTTGGGTGCTACCTTTCTACATAGATTCGTCCATGCTCTTGACTATGAGGTTACACTGAGTATTTCTTGTTGATTAATTTATTAAGTTGTCAATTTTGATAAATAATGAACGTATGATCATACTGAAGCACATGGTCATTTTACTACGTGCCTCTTTGATCATCACGACAATTATAATTACTTCCAACTACTTACAAGTGTTTAGAATAAAATAGTTGCTAATATTCTAACTAATCAGTTAGTTTAAGCGATCCAATTAAATTATTAGACAACTTGTATATTTAATTCACATGGAAGGAAAAATAATATTATTTGACAACATTATTTCTTGGGACATCATATTTTATCTGATATCAAAACCACGTGTGTTCCATATATTCATGAAAATCTCTTGTTTTTTGCAGCACAGACAAAGGATTGCTTTTAGTGGCTACTAATCAACATTAAATATTGTTACAATTTGCATTAGTTACTAATTATTCACCATATTATATTTTTGGGCAATTTTTTTGTTCTTTTCGGAGTTGCAGTTTGGATGATGCATGCAATGGTATATACCCCTTGCTGTTATAGTTCATTTTGTAGTTTACTAGGTTTTGGTAGCTTTGTGTAATATTAATCAGACGGATTCAGAATTTAAATTTTATGGATTTAATTTTTTATTTATCACAATTTCGATAAATTTTCATATATAATATTTTGCTTTGTGTCGAAAATTATGAGTTCAATTAAACAGAACCTATAAAGGTACATCCACCCTTTTCATATAAAATCAAAATCTTCGCTACACTCAACTTAAAAACATCTATGAAATCACTCACAAGAAACTCATCAAGTAAATCGTTCGAGTCTTTCGAGTACTAACGAAGTTTTAATTAAAGGCCTTTCATAACTTGGTCCCCTCCCCCTCCCCTTCCCCACTCCAAGTTTGTCACTTGCAATATGTGGATGCAAATTGAAGTATAAAAATGCAATCTCTTGTATAGTTTATTGAGTCAACAACATAAAAATGTTTAAAATTGGATTATTTTTCATGAAATGTAAGGGATTTGGAGTTATGAAAACAACTGTTCCCATCCAATTCACATGGATCAGAAAAATAATCTAATATATATGCATGCATGACACTAATAGAATCACTATATTAAAGTATATATTTCCTTTGTTTTTAATTGTTTGATGTTCAACGTAACTGCTGGCAGACGTTTAAAATTGTTGCTATTTTAACAATCAATAATGTACATGCAAGTGAATATTAGTATATAGTGGGAAAGAACACCCAAAACAACATGGAATTTGACTAATGAAACCTATAGACGACATGCACAAAGAGTTAATAAACCTTTACTTGCCACAAAATCGGCCTATGATTTTATACAAGCGGTATCGATATATATATATATATATATATAATAGTGTATCTTGTAACTCAATTTATAAGAGGTTTGAAGACGTTCCTTCTTGTCTCAAATTGATGTTTACTTTATATATATATATATATGCTTTTGGAAGGAAAAAAAACACTACTGTTGTACATGCATTTGCATTGGCTACTAAAATACTCCATATGAATGGTATTGTTAGTCACTCTTTGTCAGTATCCATGTCTTAGGTGGGCATTTCCTCTTTTTCAGATGCGTAGTCCACAGAGTTTTGTCTTTTTTCCTACAGACAGTATGTATGTAAGTGTGTATATAGGTAAGCATATGATACATAAACTTGTCTTATAACTTGGTTTCGATTAAAATACATCCTCAAAGTTGAATAAAGTAGACACACGCGTCTTAGTGAAATAGTAATAGATCACCACACTAATTTTAATACCTTAAATGGGAGATTAGGACATTTTAATTTGGAGTCAGAAAATAACTTTGAGGGCATTTTAGATCTAATAAGTACTAATAAGTGGAAGAAGAGTATTTTTTAGCCAAATTCAATAGGTTAGGAGCATTTTTAAACCAAAAGTAACGACATTTTTTTGTTCGAAAAAGGATATTTTTGAGCAAATATCAACAGGTTAAGGACATTTTTAAGCCGACTAGAAGCACAAAAGATCGCTTCTTGGTTTTCACTTCCTGGATTCCTAATCGGTACTTCATATATCAGTAAGAATGAATAAGAGGTTTCAGTTCATAATTCGATTTTTTTTTAATTCTTAAAAAATAGAATTTGCATATGATTTTTAAAAAAAAGTAAATACTAAAATTACCACAACTTAAAAAATAGAAATTAAATATTTTAATGCTACAGTAGTGAAATAATTCGTAGTTAATTAGCATTTGAAAACGACTGTTTCTTTAAATATAGTTGTTGACTGGACAATTAATTTTAAAATAAATTTATACTTGACCTATGTCTGTTCTTTGATGCCTTTGAATAGATAAAACGACAGTTTTGACTAACACGGTGGGGGAATTTCATTAACTAAGCCTAATTATTTTGATTAATGACAAGTTATTAGATTTGATATTCTTTCTTTGTCAGTAAATCTAATTTAACACCAAATTCTTAAGCTGCACGCAATTATGAAATTTTTTTGGGGGAAAATTTTATTTGCACATAAGGAGTCCATTACTCGAATAGTCATTCATCAATCGTCTGAAATTATCCAGTAAAGTTGTTTTTTTTTGGTTGGTAACATAAAAGAACACTACTTAAATTATAGCACTCAAGAGTTCTTTCCAACGGTTAAATACCTATTTTACCCTTATAGCACTTAGAAGCTGTGAATTTCCTTTCTTCGTGTTTGGTATGGAGAAAAATAATTTTCAAAAAATGTTTTCTAATTTTTTCAAGTTTAGTTTGTTAAGATATTTTGAAAAATATTTTTTCTAACTAGGAAAAACAAGCATTTTAAAAAATGAGGAAAATGACTTTTCTGTAAAAGTAGGAAAAATAAGTTTCATAAGTAACTTCCAAATTCATCGTCTCCTCTCCACCCACCCAACATCCCCAACGCCCATCTCTTGACCATTCCACGCCACCTCTCTTGAACCCCCACTCCCTAGTCCCTACCCCATCCCACTCTTATAATATTTTACCTATATATAAATATTTTTGAGATATTTTTTTTACTTATTTAATAAATATTAAAAAAATAAATAATAAATTTACTTATTTTTCAAAAACATGTTTTGAAAAAATGACACAACATTCTTATATTCGTAATTGGCAAGAAATAACAACTTTTTATTTTTTTTGGCATAAAAAGATTTTTTAATATTTATATTTAGCATTAAATATCCCAATTTATATCCTTGAAAAGTGTAACTGCTTTATATTCTCTCTCTAATAGTAACTAAAAATTTACTCCTAATTTATTAAAAGAATCACATTTATTTTTTATTGAAAAGTGGAATTGTAATTTTAAATTCATTTAATTGCTTGAAAGTTGTGTTTTATTGGGAAGTTGTCCTTGTTCTTCTCAAATTTCCAACACACGTTTTTTTCATGAGTGACTCTTTGTTAAGATTATTTATATTTATTCTTGGGAAAAGGGTCAAAAATGCCTTTAAACTATTTAAAATGAACAAAAATTCCCGCCGTTTATAGTTTGGTCCAAAAATGTTCTTGCCGTCAATACTTTGATCCAAAAATGCCCTTATTATTATTTAATGGGTCAAAAATATCCTTTTTCAAATATATATATATATAGGTCAAAAATATCCTTTTTCAAATATATATATATATATATATATATATATATTTGAACACATATTTTTCCTAATAATATTTCTTTTATTAGAAAATATTTATTCTACATCAATTAGAAAGGAATTAATAAATTAAAAATATTTTTTATTTTATTATAATTATTTTTCATCGTTATTTGAATAAAAATTAATGATGGATTTATTATGATCTTATATATATGACATATATTATCCGTTAAAACTTAAGAGTACATGAAATTATTCTATTTTAATTGATAGAATGAGATTAAAAAGAAAAAAAAATACTTTCCTACATTTTTATTTCTTAAAGTGGTTTAAAAAGAAAGAAAACAAGAATAGAATTTCTTAAAAGAAAACAAGAATATAGTTCGTTAAAAGTAACATTTTTATAAGGAACAAGTTATTTTTTTTAAAAATAAAATATTTATTTGGAAAAGGACATTTTTGACCCATTAAAAAATAATAAGAGTATTTTTAGACCAAAGTATTGACGACAAGAACATTTTTGGATCAAACTATAAACGGATGACATTTTTTGTTTATTTCAAATAGTTTAAGGGCATTTTTGATCCTTTTCCCTTTATTTTTTCTTCTTACATGAAAGAATTCTGAGTTACTTAACGTTTTTCAATTCTTTGCCTAATTTTTTTGGAATTGAAGGTTGTATTTATAGTAGGGAAAAATTTATGAGGTATTGATTGATTTGAGTATCTATTGTCATGGTTAAGAAAGTTACCCATAAAATTTATTTAAAAAAAAAAGAGATTTTGATTTTATGTATTCTCCACCTATAAGTTCAAATTTCTGCCATGCAAGTATATCTCGATATTCGATTCGTAGGAAAAATCGGACAAGAATAAAAAAAAGTCCATGTTACGGATAAATATAAATTTGTATACATAATATGTATATATCTGCTAATGAATTCACATTGAAAATTTATATACAAGTTAGCATTGATATTAATTGATTTGTATTCTCCTAATAAATTAATAAACATTTATATTGATATACATTGATCCCTATTCATCTAATAAATTGATATATATTTGATTATTTTGTTAATTGAGTTTTAGTTGGGCTTGCATACATATAATGTATACATCTGCTAATATATTCACCTACCAAATTTATAACATTTGTTTTGCATGATATCCATTCGTTCATATTCATCTAATAAATTGATATACATTGGTATTTGTATACATTGATTCTTATTTACCTAATAAATTGTTATGCATTTGTGCTGATATACATTGATCCATATTCACCTAATAAATTGTATACGTATGAAAAAAATTTAGTTTAACTAATATTTACTGCAAGTTAAAAAGAATAGTAAAATAATGAATACCTAATTTTAGAGATATCTAGTAACTAAAATAAGGAAAAAATAAAATAATTGAATTATATCTAGCAATCATATAAGGGGAAAATTTTTAATCCCTAATTTTAAGGATACAATAACATGAAATAAGGGGGAAAAAAGAAGATATTTTAAAAATAGTATTTTAATTAATACTTACTGCAAATCAAAAAGGGATAAAATAAAATAATAGATACCTAATTTTAGGAAAATAAGATAATCGAATTCCTAATTTTAAGGATGATTAGTAATTAAATAAGAAAAAAATAAAATAATAAAGTTAATGCTTTTATGAATATGTAGCAACAATATAAAGAAAAAAATGGATCCCTAATTTTCGGGATATAAAAACGTGAAATAAGGAGGAAAAAACAATATTCTCTCCCCTATTTTTTTTTCAAGCAAAATAAATGGATAAAAAGTTTGGCTAGGTAATGCCAATTTTTTTAGGCTTAAAATTTGCTAAATAATTTTGGGCTAAAAACTGCTAATTTTTCAAACATACTGTCTTCTTTTTTATTAATCTATTTTCAAGTCAAAAGAGGGAGTAGTGTATAATTTAACAATGGCGTGGCCTGAATGGCGTCATCATGTGGTCCTCCTTAGTCCTATATATAAGACGCAATATGATTTATGAATTACTGCACGCTTATGTTTTTTTGTTTTTTAAAAAAATAATAATCCACTTTTGCACCCACATGTTGATCTCCTAGTTCAAATTAGTTATTTTTTTCTTTGTTTTATAAAGAGAATTAAGGACCTACCAACTTAATTTATGACATTAACTATACAATACTTTTCCTTTTAAAATAGAAAAAATATCAAACTATATATATATATATATATATATATATATATATATATATAATGTAATCACATAGCAGATTTTCATGATTTCAATGATTGTTGATATTTTCATGAAACGTTCAGCAATACTTTAATTCGATCTTAAAATATAATTTCTCTTGATCACTTTATGATTTTTTACCAGAGAATTTTTAAAAAGTCGATATAATGAATATCTTGATTTATTTGTAAACGTTGGGCCTATATGTTGTTCTCTTTTGAAAAAGGAAAAACTAAGGATATGCTCTCATAAAAATAAAATAATTACAGATAAATATTCCTTTATAATTCATAACCCCAAAACATGAGATTCGCGATCAAGATACCGTTGCAACATCATATACTGACATAATATTATTGAGGCCGCTTCAGTCCTTAATAATATCATCACATATCTATCTACTGTCCTGATATCATTGATGTCTACTTCAATCCTTCAGCTACATATCCATGAAACCATCATATACCGACATGGTATCATTAAGAATCGTTTCATATAATCATTAAGGATCGTTTTATACAAATGTTGAATGATACCATCATAGTATATATACTGTGATGCTATCATAAAAGGTTTTTCTAGGTCCTTCGATATTACATGCATGAATGATACTACTATAGTATATTCGTATATTATCATAATATTGAAAATCCTTAATGAGACACTTTTAAAATCATCAATAATATCATAACAATATATTGATACCTTATCGGTATCATATATGATTGAGTTCTTTTTTTAAGAAATAAAAATAAAATAATTAAGAGAAAATTATTTAAATTACAATTTTATTTATTAAACTAATTAGTAAATATATTATTTGTGATACTCCGTCGGTATATTGGTACCATATCGATATCATATAGGACTAAGTTTAATCCTCTGTGATACTCCATCGATATATGATACACTTTCGGTATCATGTAGGCTGACATCAGTACGCGAATTTAAAAATAATTCAAGGGGATACAGAGATAGTTAATTTGACCAAATCGATACTAGAAGGAATTATTTTGAGGTGAGGTATAAAATGGTAAATAATTTATTTAAAAGGTTCATTTCGTGTAATTTTCCCTTTCAAGAATACCAATTTGACTTTGCCAAAATTAAAAATTATATATGACAATAACGGAATTACAATTAAATAAACCTTCACATACCCAATTGAAACTATTTAAGTCTTAACACATGTCACCGCAGCTTACTCACAAGATTTGATTAATAATATGATTGATATTTTTAAATATCTTACTCGGTTTCCACCAACAAAAGAAAACAATTGTCTTTTCTTGTGCGTCATCATTAGAATCTCAGTTTTTAGTAATATTATATTACGCAACAATAATGAGGGGGATGGATTATACCTTGAGATTTTAATTAATTGGAGAAATTAAATAAAGTCATTAAAAAGGACTATGAATGGTGCACAGAATCTCGATTATTATTTTCCTTGATCGACATTTTAAGTGATACAGACAGAGATAATTATTTCTCCGTTTTATTTTAGTTGCCACTGATTTCTTTTTGAGAATCAAATGATATGAGCTTTGACTATCATTTAAAGATATATTTTTTCATCCTATTGATATGAAAAAAATTATAATTTATAGTACTTTTTATATAGTTTTTAATTATCTAAATTTTTATTTTAAAATATTAAATTAATATAGTTTAATTTAGCTTTGAAATTAATTAAATTGACTCTCGAAAAACGAAATATGACCAAAAAAAAAAAGGATATGTATATGAGAAATAGATAATACCGAGAAGTAGTTTGTGTTTGGCTAGAATTTTTAGAATATGGATGTACCACCGTTAAAAAAGAAGAAAAAAATACATATAAGTGGGAATGATATATAGTCTTTTAGGTAAACAACTCAATATCTAATTAAGTGCACCATCTAACCTTCTTGTAACATAGATAAAAATAGATAATATCATATAATTTTTTTTTAAAAAAACACTTTTAGCAACAATCAGTGTTTAACCAAATTTTTTAAAAGTGTTTCTAACTGTATTTTTTTCAAAAGTATAACTTTTCAAAAAATAATTTTAAGAATTGTTTTTTTTTAGCTTCTGAAAAACAACTTCAGCTACTCTCTATAATCATTTTATTTCTTCCTTGATCAAATACCTGTTTGACCTTCTAAAAATTGAGCCAACCAAGTTATAAATCTATTCTAATTGAGTTCAAGTTTATATAGAGCCCGTTTGGATAAAGCCTCTTTTTAGCTTTTTAACGTGTTTGCCTAATGCTAACTTTAAGCCATAAAGTTCTTAAAGTCAGTCAAAAATGAAAAGTTAGGATTCCTAATTTTTTTTTCTAAGTGCTTAAAGTTATTTTCTTTGACCATATAAATTACTTCTATATCCCTTATATTTTAACTAAATTTCCAAACTATCCTTTTTATTCTTTTAACCCTAAAATTCACATAATTTTCCTCATTTAAGCACTTTTATCCAAACACTCAACTGCTTATTTATAAAAATAACTTTCAGCGCTTCAAAGTTCTAAAAGCACTTCATACATAAAAGTTACTTTTTTTAAGCCCATCCAAACGGGCTCATAATGGTTATAGGAGGTGATTCTATGGAGTATCTCGAATAACCTTAAGCATCACTAATTTCCCTTCTTGAGGTAATTAGTTAGCGTTTTGAACTTAAATAATGAATTAAATACCTACTATATTTATTATTTTTATGTACGTCCATTTTTGCTTGTTCAATTTATGTCTATTTTAAAACTATGAAGTACGTGAGAAGTGAGAGCTAATATAAAAGAGGAAGTACAAAATAAACCAAATTAAACCAAAATTTGATTTTTTTTAAAAAAAATATATTTTATTAGTTTATAACATTAAAGATTATGATTGTAATTACTTTAATGCAGTTTCCAGATGTATTGTTTTTTTTCCTTCAAAAAAGTCAAAAATTCAATGTACAATTTTTTGCATTGACTTCCAAGCCGACTTATTAAACTATATGTTCAAATTTTAAACGCTTAAACGCTAACGTATGATTGGACGATACAATAAAATTGGACTGTTCCAACCTCTACCTTTACATACAGATACAGTCTTTATAATAATTAATAATTATCTAAAGAAGTTTACATTATATAAATGATCATCAACATAATTTTACTTTTATATTATTATATCATTCAAAAAATATTTTAATATAAATCTTCTTATATATATATATGAAATTTATAATCTTAAAAGTAAAAATTAATACATATTATAACAAATTAAAATAATTTGATTATGTAAAAATTCTTTTCATCCACATTTTCAATTTATGCATTTGATCAATAGCTTTAATTGATCAGAATAAGGATAAGTATTTATTTTGTTTAAAAGTGAACACCAGTTTACCCTCCCATGGTACAGGGAAGGCGTGGGATACGTATTTATAAGTCAAAATTAGGGTTAATTACATAAAATATTTTTATAACATAATTCAATTTCAAATATATTTGCTATATTTTAAAATTAAATACTTATATCTCATATATTATAGAAATCCTACAATTTACACACCCGGTAAGACATATTCGTAATTAAATATATTAAAATATAATTATTATAATTATAAATAAGAATTTTTTATGTATTTATTTTTATTAAATTTAATAATGAAGATAAACATTTTTGTTGAATATTGTATTCACACATTTGACTAAAACAGAGAACTCATACTTTTGAGCGATATATTTTTTAGAATTTATACATAAGAAGTAAACACAAATTACTTAATACAGTATGTTGACTATTAGTAATAATTTTTTCTCTACACTTTAAACACGTAAGTTATCTAATTTATTTTATCAATTATAATAATTTATTAGTGTATAGGAATATCTCAATTTCATTTTATTTTGTTTATTTATTTTTCCATTTCACAATTATTTAATAATTTCAATTAACTTAGATTTAGATATACCTCATAGTATAGGAAGTGCAAGTGTCTGATTTTAAAATACAGTGGGTATATTCGAAATTTGAGTCATATTACAAGGTCGTTTAGTGTAATTGACACTTAGAATTAATTAAGTCATATCCTCCAATTAGAAACGTGTAATTATAATTAGTCAATTCCTAATCCAAATGAAAAAAAAATACAAAATCAGAACAATATGGTACGTACACATGCCGTATATATGGCTACGTAAGATTTTCCAACTACAACTATTTATATTGGTTTGGTAATGCGTATTATTATGTATGACTTTGCTAATCTCCTTTCTTGTAATTAACTTTGTATTCTTCATAAATATTTTATATATCCAATTGCTCCATCAATAATTATGTGATATTTGGTGAAACATATCGATTATTATTGGTCTATCCCATTGGACAATAAGTGACCTAATTTAATTGATTACATCAATATATATTCGTACATACATGTTTATCCATTTCCAATGATAAACAACACTAGGGAGTAATTAATAACTAGTGAATCTCCAAGAGACCATTAGGGTTCCAATAATTATTTATTGACTAAGGAAGTTGGATAAGTTGAGATACTAGTCTAATATGGGGATCAGCTTGAGGGGGACCATTGACATAAAAATATTACTTGATTGATCTACGGCAAATAATTTTTTTTATGCACATCGAAATTATTAGAGATACAATCAAGTGAGTTTTTCGTGTAGTGATTACAGTATAATTTTACTTTATAGGTGTTTGTGTAAGACTGTAATTTCTTTTATCCTCATACAGTCATACTACATGAAAAAAATTCTCTCTTCAGCCCTTCAACGAAGCGTGTTTCCATGCACTTGCATTATAGGTCACGAGTGGATGAGTTGGATCAAATTTGGACGGATTGAAAATGGATCAATATAAAATGGATAATAATTTAACCCGCCTATATTTTATATGAGTAAAAATGAATTGGATAAAATACTAGTTTACCCATATTTTCATGAGTAAATAGTACTCTATTTTATAATTCAATAAGGAGAAAATATTATAGTCATTTTTTGGAAGAAAACTATTGAAAATATTTTATTTAATTTTATTGTAGCCTAAAATTAAATCCGACACTAGATACGGAATCCGACTTCTAAATCGGGACTCGACTCTGAACCAGACCCAGGATCCGAATTTTAAATTGGGACCCGACCCCGACTTTTGACTCGGGACCAACCCTGATCCCCGACTCGGGACCCGACATCCAAATTGGGATTTGATCCCGACACCTAATCGGGATCCGACCCTAACTCTCGACTCCTGATCGAGACCCAACTTTTGAATTCGAACCCGATCCCGACACCCAATCCTAGATCCGACTTTCAAATCGAAATTTAATCTTGACACCCAACCTCGACGATGGATCCGATATTCGATCTCGATACTTGATTTGGGATCCGATCCAGAATCCGACTTTCGAACCGAGACCTCACTCTGAGGGCTAAAGACTTTACCTTTTTGTTTTATTATTTTATATTTAATTTTTTAATTCTTTTTTTTTAATTATATAGGAGAATAGTTAGTATTAATGAAGAACATAAAAAGGAAGAAAAATTACAACATTTTTGGTGATATCATGAATTTTGAGTGAATAAAAGATGGAAGCTTAACTCATTTGGCTAGTCCATAGTTTACCCATATTTTATCAATGAATACCTATATTTCTATAGGTTAAATATGAGTTTAAACCCATAGTTTACCCATTTAAAATATGGACGGGTTAGATGGATCACCAAAATATGGGTTCACTTTGCCATCGCTAACCTCCATTATGGAAACTCTCAGTCCGCCGACCAATTAGAGAGTATCACTCATGTAAAGGATCCGCCTAAGATTTTGACAACAGTAAATGTCAATGCTTCCTAGAAACCTTCCTTCAAAGAGGCTTTCACTGGAGGCTTAATGTAACGATTCGAACCGTCATTAATTAGGTGGGACCAAAAATCTCGTAAAATAAGTTATCAGGACTTGGATCATCATGCCATAGAGGGACAGTTGAGGCAGAATTAAAAAGACGCGAATTTTAATTTTCTTTATTTTCCCTTAAGTGCTAAAATAGATGAGGGACACCCAGAAACACTTAGGAAAGTTGCTCTAGGTCTAGGGAGAAGGGAGAAAGAGATTTCTAGTGCAAGAGAGGCTGCAAACCACGAATTTCAAGCCAGTCTCCACTGTTCCTCCCTCCAAAAGTTAAAAATCGTTTGATAAAATCTTCATGCAGTTGCTTGGTGCCCAAGTAGGCTAGGTTTCTCCACTTGAATTGTTGTAAATCTGTTCCAACGCGTTTTATACCATAGTTGACGGGAGATTTCAGTAGTTGACGGGAGATTTCATGCTTAGCCTTATGGATACGAAGTTTGGGTGGGTAAAAGTCATTAATTACTGTATAGATAAATTAAATGCATATATTGAGGTGTTGATTGATTGTGCCAAAATGGTAGTGTTCTAGAATTTGAAGAAATACCCTGTTAATAACGTGCTTAGAGGACTAGTGACTCTTGTGAGATTGAAGGTAGACAATTGTATCATAACGAAATCGTAAGACCTGGGGGTTATGGTTATAGAATTCTCAACATAAGAATAAGATAAAACAAGGATTGTATTGATGATAATAAAAGAGTACAAGTCTCCTTTATATAGGAGTGAGTTGTAGAGTCCTAGGATAGCTAAAATTAGAGTTATACTACAACACAAATACAATGAGATTAATTACAAGTTAACTACTACATGTACATAACAACAACTTAGTCCTGCTTTGACTCTCTAACTCATCCAACTGTGAGTCCGACTATAACTTAACTCTTTAGCAATCTTTGACAGTCTGCAGGACTCCTATTCGTTAGACCATGTTGTTCAATCCGTTCCTTAGATTCATTCTGATCCTTATCTTCAACACTTCTCCTCAAGCTAGTGAGTGGCGGAACAGTTACTCCTAGCTTGCTTCGAAAACCAGCAAAGACTTGCTTTGTCAATGCTTTTGTATGAATGTCAACTATTTGATCCTTGGACCTCACAAACTAAGTAAGAAGTTGACCTCTAGAAAAAAATAATAGTCCATCTCAACATGTTTGGTTCTAGTATGCATATCTGGATTGACTGTCATGTACAAGGCACTCAAATTTTCAGAATATAATGCAGGAACTGTTTTGAGGTACACCCCAAGATCATGAAGTAGATATATGATCTATGTCATCTCTGCTACAGTGGAGGCAAGTGCTCTATACTCAGCTTCAACACTTGATCTTACTACTGTGGTCTGTTTCTTGGAAGTCCAAGAAATACAATTTGCACCTAGGTAGATGCTATAGCATGTAGTTGATCTCCTAGTAGTGGTGTAGCCTCCCCAATCAACATTTGAATATCCATACAACCTACAAGGTGATTGTAAAATAATAATGAGTCCAAAGTGTAGAGTACCTTTGATGTACCTTAGAATCCTTTTTGACTCCTTCAAGATGTTCAATATTGGGACTTTACATAAACTGACTTGCTAGATTCACTGCATGAGTGATATCAAGTCTTATGAGTGTCAAATACTGAAGACTCCCTACAATCATTCTGTATAGAGAGGCATCGACAACACTTCCCACAACTTTATGTAAACCATATTTTTGAGTCAAAGGAGTAGAGACAACCTTTGCCAAAGTCATATCAGTCTTATCCAGTAACTCATCGGCATACTTACTCTGACTCAAATGAATTCCTCCTGCAAAATACTTGATCTTTACTTCTAGAAAGAAGTGTAAATGACTAAGATCTTTCATAGCAAATTCTTTCTTAAGTTGTAGAACCAACTCCGAGACATATAATGGATTACTTCCTGTTACAATAATGTCATCTACATATAACAAAAGGAAAATAGTACCTTTGTGAGTTTGTAAAGTAAACAATGATGGATCTTTCTTACTACAAAAGAACTCAAGTTGTAATAGATGCATACGAAACCTATCAAATCAGGCTCTTGATTCTTAATTAAGACCATACAGTGCCTTCTTTAATAAAAAGACATACTGAGGATACCTCGGATCAATAAAATCTGGAGGTTGACTCATGTATACATCATTATGCAAAAAACCATGTAGAAATCATTTTTGGCATCTAACTGCCTGATCCCCCACTAAGAGCTAACAATGATGGATAGAACCACCCTAATTGTTGTAACGTTAACCACAGGGCTGAATGTTTCTTCAAAATCTATCCCTTCAAGTTGTGAGAAATCCCTAGCAACAAGCCTGGTTTTGTGTCTATCTATAGTTCCATTTGCCTTCAACTTGGTCTTAAACACTCATTTAGAACCAACTAAGTTTATACCAATAGTTTTGGGAACCAATATTCATGTCTTGTTGTTATGCAAAATGCTGATTTCCTTCTGCATATCTGCACGCTAATAAAGGGACTTTAATGCTTCTTTAATAGTCTTTGGTTCCCTCAAAATATCTTCTTTGTTGTTAGAAATAAGTGATAGTTGATGTTCCTTTGCCTTGTTTCTGGTGATTATGTGATGCCCTTATAGTGCAAGAGGTATTGTATCTCTAAGTAGTTGGTTCTTAGTGAGATTCCACTTTGAAAGGTCTACTTCGCAATGTATCCCTAGTGGACTGGTCACAGGTACAGGTTCAGAAAATGGTGAACCAGCATTATCAACCTATTCTATACGACCATCATCTAATGCTGCATTGCCATCTTCTGATCCTGCATATGAGAAGTCAGTTGCACTAGCATTATCAATAGATATAGGCACTGTAGTGTGGTTAGTAACACTATCATCAGCAATTTGTGAATTAAAAACAACCTTGTCAACCCGTCCCATACCATCATCATTAAGAGGTATAGATGTTGTAGTGTGATTAGCAGTCTGTGTAGTAAGATCATCCTGCACTTACCTTGAACTAGGAATAGTTTGTGCCTACACTTTTAAAAAATTCAACAAAAGTAGCTAGATGAGGTGAGACATCAATGCTAGTTTAGAGTTGTCTCGGAGACATAGAGGGTAATGTGTTCTCATCAAAGATAACATGTATGGACACATATATCCTCCTTGTTGAAGGATGATAACATCTGTAACCTTTGTGCAAACTATTGTATCCTATGAACACACAAGGATAAGTCTTTGGATTGAACTTGTTACTACCCTTGATATATGGAAAACACCTACAACCAAACACTTTAAAGCTATAGTAATCAGGTTACTCACCATGTAACTTGATAAATAGAGTCACCATATTTAAAATTAAGGAGGACAATCTATTGATGAGGAACACTGTAGTGAGAAAAGCCTCAACCCATAGAAATAAAGAAAGATTAGCATGGAGTAGGAGAGTCAAACCAGTCTCAACAATATGTCTATGTTTTCTTTCTGAAATTCCATTTTATTTAAGTGTGTTGGGACATGAAATATGCTTGACAATATCAAAATCTTCCAAATGTTTAATGAAGTCTGCTTGGAGGAATTCACTACCTCCATCACACTGGAATATCTTAATCTCTTTAGAAAACTATTTTTCCACCATTTTCTGAAATTTTACAAACACTTCAAAAAATTCAGACTTCCTTTTTAGTGGATAAAACCAAGTATACCTTATGTAGTTATTTACAATTACTACATACTATTTCATCTGCTAAGCTGATTCAACAGGAGCAGGTCTCCACAGATCACAATGTGTTTTTAATAAAGGTTCCTTCTAAATTTTATTCCTCAAACCAAATGAAAGTTTACAACTTTTGCCCAACTGACAACTGGAACAGACAATGTGAATTTTATTCCAACTACTAACATTTATGCAACTATTGCTACTCAAAATTTTTAAAGACTTCAAACAAGGATGTCCTAATCTAGTATGTCACATGTTGTCTGAGTTGTTCCAATCACGTGTAGTAGTCAAGGCAAGAAGGTTGTTTTCTTCCAAAGTATATAGTCCACTTCTCTTAGATTTCTTGGCAAATAGTGTCCTTGTTTTCTTGTCCTTTACAATAAAATCAGTTTCATCAAATTCAAGAGTGCAATAATTATCCTTTGTAATCTTACTAACTGAGAGTATATTCTTAGTAATGCAGATTATTAGTTTTCTTAGGAACTACAAAAATCTCCTGTAATTTTAGACCTAATTTAGTTGTATTTCTAACATGTGTTATGTCTAATTGTGATTCATTATCAACAATAATTTTATCAGATCCATTGTAGTTTTTAAGATCAAACAAAATATCTGAATTATTTGTCATGTGACTACTAGCTCTTGAGTTCACATATAAAATATCAATAGTGGTTGATGCATTCTGCAATTTGACACCAACTAATGCTTGTGGTAATTCATCAGCAGATTGATACGTGTAGTTACACTTGTAAAAATACTTAAGAGCAGTATGATTATTCCTACCACAAATTTGATAAGACACAGCATTATTCCTTTTTTTGTTTGAAGAAACTGTCCATTCTGGTAGTTCTGAGAACCTATTTCATGTCCAGCAGGCTTGAAACCTCTTCCTTTGAAGTTGAAGTTGTTGTTTCCTCTTCCTATGCCTGTTTGGGCAGAGAATGCCATGTTATGGTTCTGTGGTGGCCCTTCTTCTTTATCATCCCTCATATAAAACCCCCTGAGAGCATTAATAAAGTGATTAAGAGTGGGATATGGTGCCTTACCTAGCATGACTGTTCTGAAGGTCTTGTAGTTGAGACCTAAACCTCTAGCAAAATTAATTACTTTGCTATCTTCATTCACAAGTTTGTGAATGGATGCGAGACCATCATATATACCCTTGAATTCCTTAATGTATTCATCAATCTTTTTAGTTCCTACCTTAACACTTTGTAGTTGTTGTTTGAGCTGAAACTCCTTATCTTTTGTTACTTGATAATATGCTTCTTTCGAACATTCCCACATTTTCTTGGCAGTTGAGCATCTCACAATCAGGTACATGCTTTCTTCTATCAAGGTTCTTGAGATCCAACTCCTTAGCAACACATATTTCTCCCGCTATCGCTAATGTTACCACTATTTTCTAGATCCTTCTCAATAGCTACAACTTTCTCAGTAGTCTTTCCATTAAAACAACTACTCTGAGTTAGTTCAGTCGCTGTGATGAAATAGGTTAGTCTCATCACCTGAATCAACTGCATCATTTGTGTCCTCTATATGAGATAATTTGTTAGGTTAAGTTTAATGGAACATGAGGCAATGAGGTGATGAAGGAAGGAGATGGATAGTGTATTGATGGGTGGAGCCATTATAATTTGGACGTGGGATATTAATTTAGATTTAATACTTTAAATAGCAAAAGTGCTTTAATGCTCTGGTACCATGTAGAATTCTCAACAAAATAATGCGAGAAATCAAGAATTGTGTTGATGATAATAAAAGAGTACAAGTCTTTTTTATATAAGAGTGAGTTGTAAAGTCCTAAGCTAGCTAAACTTAGAGTTATATTACAACATAAATACAATGAGATTAATTACAAATTAACTACTATACGTACATAGTAGTAGCCTAGTCCTGCTCTAACTCTCTAACTTATTTCACAGTGAGTCCGACTAGGGGTGGGCATTCGGTATTCGGTTCGGTATTTTCAAAATTTAGATTCGATAATTCGGTAATCGGTAATTCAAAGTATATACCAAATACCGAACTTTCAAACTTCGGTTCGGTAATTCGGTAATCGGTAAATAAAAATTCGGTTCGGTACGATATTCGGTAATACCCAAATTTCTGCATCTTATAAGATCAACACAAATGCAAGCACTTTTTTTTACAAGATAAGTAGCCACAAAACCATCTTAAAATAAAACCTAAAACTAAAAGGCAACAACATGCAACAACAACAAAGTGCTTCAGCTTGAACTTGTGTCAAACATAGCAAGACGATGAATCTGTTTCTTTCAATAATTTGAAAGCAAGCTAATCTAATGTTCCATAGGTAATTCAACTTTCATCAGTCAGATTCCAAACTCTAGCAAAGACAAGATATTTCAACTTTATCTAGGTTACTGGGGGCACTGATACAACACAATGAGATGTTTATAGAACTGCTAATTTTCTAATTTCTACCTTGTCAGTATGGTCCTTCAAAGTGAGATTACAGGCTTGGGTAGTCACATCCCAAACCTTGACTGAATGATCAGCACTAGCACTAGCAAGTATATTCCTGCATAGAATGTTGAATAAGATGATCTGAAGTTTGACTAAGCCTCAGCTGCAACACACAACAACTAACAACAATACAACATAAGCTGCAACACTACACACAACACCACCACCTCCATCGACACCACTCGAGAAGCAAAGGTAGCTTGGTAATATTGAAGTCGTCATATAATGCGTAGAACTGATCCAAGTATTTTTGTTGCATCCGCATCCTAGCCTTCAACAATTGGGATTTAACAACTAAAAATAGTTACAATTTAAAGAATTATGTTTTCTCTTGCACAGGAACAAGTTAACATAAACAAAATGAGATCAAGTATAACCAAAAAATGAGAATTGAAGTCCACGTGAAAAAGAAAACACCAAAAGTGTACATATAACCAAAAAACACAAGTTCATTTTTGCTACTAGATCTCAAACAAATTACTAGCATATAAGTACTATCAATGTACCATAACAGGATGAAACTTACCAGTGAACACTGTTAAAAAGATAATCAGCTATATATGATATAGATGTCTAGGAAAGGAAAAGCAAGTACGAGCAATTTAAATGGGAATTAACGTAAACCCCACAATCCTATTTCACTTATAATTAGCACATATGTATTCTGAAGTTGAAATTCACTGCAAGTGACAGCTAGCTTGATCCCAAGAGTTTCCAGCATAAACTCCAAACACGTGACCATGTTACAAAACAGGATACAGTGATGAGGTGAGTGAGCTACTTCACAAAATAATGCAGTGAGCTACCTAACAATTAAAATTCATTTTCAAAATTTTTCTGCAGAGTAACAGAAATCATGAAAATGACAAATGAACAAAAAAGGCCACACATGACACAGCTAAGAACCATTATAATATACATATATATTACACGAGTTAAAACTTCGACGCAAAAGATCAACCAAGACAAAATTCAAATCATTCTCCGTGTTGTCCTTTGAGTGTTTGTTATGGAATGAATCACTGTGCCATATTTAACAGTCAACAGCACTTGCAACAGCATACAACAACAACAACAAAATGATTCAGCTGCAACACACAACAACAACAAACAACATAAGCTGCAACACTACCTGCAGCAGCAGCAGCTACACACAACACAACCAGCTGAAGCAGCTCCAAAATCAGAAGTCAGAAACAGTAGCAGCAGAGGAAATAGAGTCCAAAATTTGCTTTTACTGTTTTTCAGCTTGAACAATGCAAGTCAATATCATCCATAGCTAAAAAGAATTTAAAACGTGTCAACAATTAAATAAAGTAAAAAAATATAAAAATAAAATACAAAAACTGAAAAACATACCAAGTTCAAGTTTCATAAGATCATTAAAATCTTCTTCAACATTTATGGGATAAGGCTCATTTCGATGCCAATCTTGAAGACAAATAACAGCTTGCACCAATTTTGGAGTCAAAGAACTCCTAAATGAATCAAGAATACGGCCCCCGGTGCTAAAGGCACATTCCGATGCCACACTAGAAATTGGAATTGCCAACACATCACGAGCCATCTCGGAAAGAATTTTATATCTAGGAGAATGAGCTTTCCACCACGACAAGATATCAAAGTTGTCGTCATCATCATTCGGCTCTAGTTCTTCACTAAGATACTTTTCCAACTCCGACTTACCACCCAAACCTGCACCATCTTGTTTGTTCCTCTTCATTTGGATCCTATTTCTCACTTTTGTTGATTTTGTGCTATTATTAGATATAGATAAATCCGATGTCTGACCCGATAAATCAAAAGGAGAAAATGAGCGTCGAGATGCATTAGAGAATTTTGCTACATACTCTTCAAACATAGATTTCATGTAAGTCACCATTTCATCTTTTATTTCATTCCCTTTATCATCTCCAAACATATCCTCAAGTGCGTCGCCAACATACTCAAGTTTGTTACGAGGATCTAAGATAGAGGCAATAAAAAGCACTTTATTCATTTTTTCAGGAGCACCCCAATACTTGACAAACTTTTCTTTCATTTTTTCTCCTATTTTTGCCAAAGAAGGATCATTGTCTTCCATACACTCTCTTAAATGATTGTGAAGCTCAACTATATCTTCAAAGTGACCATTAGAAGTGACGTAGAGTGAACCTGAAACCTTCTCTGTTAGATCATAAAACCTTTTAAGAAATATTATCATATTTCTCACCTTTTGCCAATCTTCACTTTCAAGTACACCTGCAACACTTCCATCTTCACAAACATGATTAGCAAGATAAGTTGACAATCCACCATCTTCGAGATCAAACCTATCAAACGCACTCTCAAAATATTGTGCGGCATCCAACATCAAGTAGGTCGAATTCCACCGGGTTGAAACATCTAAACATAATGACTTCTTACTGTCTATATTTTTTAGTTCACAACATTCCGCAAATTTTCTAATTCTTGTGGCAGATTGTCTAACATATTTTACCATTTGCCTAACACGTTTGATAGATGGACCAACTTCTTTCATGCCATCTTGCACAATAAGATTCAAAATGTGAGCCATACATCTCACGTGAAGATGGTTGCCACATTTCATGTTAGATCCCCAATTAACCATTTGTTTGTGTAACTCTTTCACCATGACATCATTAGAAGAAGCATTATCTACAGTTATAGTGATTATTTTCTCCAATTTCCAATCAAGCAAACACTTACTAATACAACGGGCCATTTCGTCACCCTTATGACTAGTAACAACCTGAAAGTTCAAAATTCGTTTATGCAAAAGCCAATCACTATCAATAAAGTGTACTGTCAAACACATATAATTTATTCTATTGTATAGAAGTCCATGTGTTGGTGGTTAGACAAACTCTCGGTGATGTTTCTTTCAAATACTTCATAAACTTTTGTCTCTCTTCACCAAAAACTACATAACAATCTCTAGTCACTGTTCTACGGGAGGGAACTCGGAATAAAGGTTGGGTTTTTTTCATAAACATCTTAAAACCTTCCTTTTCAACAAAACGAAAAGGAAGCTCATCAAGGTTTAACATCTCAATTAAAGCCCTTCGAGATACCTCTTGATCAAAAGTCCAAATTGTCCCATCACGCATTTCACCTTCTAATGGAAAGTTTAAATTTTATTGTTTATACTTAGAATTGGAAGTGTTAACCTTATTTGGATTTTTAGGACAAGTTTTCAAATGTTTATTCAGTCCACTTGTTCCATTTTTAGTTGAATCAGCTAAGAGAACTTTACCACAATGCTTGCACTTTGCTTTATTAATTCCATCTTCTATAAGCTTATCATAGTGCGGCCAAGCAGCAGATCTTGATTCAATAGCTTTCCTCTTCACAGCCATTGATTCCGGTGTTGAATCAAGAGACTCAGTAAGAGCCAGAGGTGCGACATTGGTTGTTCGACTTGATTTATCTTCCATCTAAACATAAAAGAGATTACAAATGTTATAAGACATAAATTGGAAGTGTAAAACAAAATAAAAAAAGAACAGATATCATCTTGCTCACCTCTGAATAGTGAATTCTGATAGAACAATTTACGTTAAACCTATGTAACAAATCCACAAAAAAGATTAGACCTTAGGTTCTATTGATTCTGAAAATTCCACAAGGTAGGATAAACAAATTGGCACCAGTCATTAACAGCAAGTACTCAATTCAATATGAGAAACTAAAAGATATACAACAGAAAAAGTCACTTACCCATGTGTTATCAATTACGAGCCAATATCCCGCTTTCTTACAAATATCAGATATCCTCTACATAACAAAAATGCAACTTGTTAATGTTTCAATAAAGTAAAATCACACGAGAATACTAATGCACTATCATACAGTGCGACATCCAGGAAAACTGTGAAGTATCACTGGCCTATACAATTTGAAATTTGGTGGGGAAAAAATATCAGGCAATATCTAGTTTTCAACGCACAACTATCAAGAAAAAACTGATAATTAGAATCTCTGTTTTCTTTTTCATGATGATGTTGTCTCCACAAGAATGATACTTAGATACTGATGAACTAGAAATTGAATAGAAAAAACTGTTCCGGATCAATTAAAAGATCTATGTGAAAAGAAAATGTAGAACTTTTATAGTGATGATGTCTTACCAAATCAATGAACAGAAGTGATAAATGGAAATAATAAGGCAATTGAAAGGTCAAGTGGCCAGTGATACTTCATCAGTTTCCATGGCCCATGGCCGCTTGCAGGTTGCTGTTCGTCGTTGCAGCTTGTTCGGTGTGTTCGTCGAAGTTGCTGTTGCAGCGGTGGAGAGGAAGAGGAAGAAGAATCAGGGGCTGCTGATGGTGGATCAACGTGGTCTTTTGTTCATCGTGCGAGCTCGGAGCTCGCTGTTCGCCGGTGACGGATGGTTGCTGCTGTCTTCTCTGGACAGCGGCTCGCGCGGAGAGGAGACGGCGAAGGTTGGTGGTTCTTGACGGGCGGCGAGCAGCGTGTGAGGGAGAGGGTCCGCCGGAGAAGGAAGTGAGGCAGTGGAGGATACAAATCTACAATGGCAGTGTGAGTTTTTTTGTTGGAGAGACAGGAGCCGTTTGGAAGTGAGAAGTGAGAAGTAGAGAAAATGAGAAACAGAAAGAAAGAATGAAAGTTAACCCTAGCCCTAAATGGATTTTTGTTGTAATGTTGTTGGAGTGGGCTGTTGGGTTATTGGGTTAGGGATTTGGGCTGCCTTAAAATAATTTCTAAAGGGCTTAGGCCCAACAGACATACAATAGTGGACTAGTGGTCTACTAGCCATATTAATTACGGTATTCGGTATTTACCGAACTACCGAACGGGAAAAAAATAAATACCGAAACCGAAACCGAAATACCGAAATTATGGACTTTTGGTACCGATTACCGAACCGAATTACCGAATACCGAATACCGAAATACCGAAATAGCCGTTTCGGTTCGGTAATTCGGTTTTCGGTATTTTATGCCCAGCCCTAAGTCCGACTATAACTTAACTCTTTAGCAGTCTTTAACAGTCTGCAGGACTCATATCTGTTGGACCATGTTGTTTAACCCGTTTCTTAGATTCATCCGGATCTTTGTTTTCAATAATGGATATTAAAGTGCATATAGAGATAGATTTATATAATAATTATGTGTGTTCATACCTATTATTCTCTATGAACTACCTGAGTTATGCATATCATGAAATAAAGGCTAAACATGAATGACTTTGTTTTGGTAAACTTTATGCAAGAACATATTAGATTTTCTGTGGTTGTAAGTGATGGTCTTAACATTCCTATATATATTACATGTGCTTGTTATTGTAATTGATAGTACTGTTTGCATGTGTGAGACTAGAAAAAATATAATAAACTTAATGAAATGAATTCTGAAATTAATTCTATGAAATAAACTTGTTACTTGACTGTGCAAGCATGTGAAACATCAATTATGGATTGTGAATATGATTGTGCGTATATATATATAAAGATAAGAATTGGGTGTCAGCTTTTGACACATATATACATAGATGGGGTATGAGTCTCATGAGAGGACCAATTATGTGCTATGATTTCTTGAAGATGACGAAATATTGTGTGACTGTGATTAAATGTGATTTCATATGGGAGGTCAGTGGTAAAAAAATTTGGAAATACCATAATTGACCAGACCTGTCTTGTGTAATAATTAAGGTAATAGGGCTATTGCTGACAGTTGTGTAGAGACTGACCCTGGGAATTGAGCGATGCTTAGGAAAAGGTAATAGTAGTGTGATTACTGCATATGCTTGTGGTTATCATATCGTGGTGCTAGATTTGTTCATAATTTTAGATATGAAAGGTGTATAGTGAGACCTAGAGAGGTTGATATAGGAGATAAGTGGCTAGGCCAGATCATGGGATATGAGAGTTCAATCCAGATTGTTTACTAATCATGTTATGGTAGATCATGTGGCTAAAGAACTAGGTCGTGGTAGTGAAAAATTGTATAAAGTCTGATAGCCGAATTAAGATTGATCTATATTAGAGTTGGCAGCGGAATTAAGACAAAAGATGAGTGTTAGGCTCGAATGGCATAGGTTATTATGAGAAAAGTGAGGATGACAAAATTTTGTACTTAAATATTGAGAGGTGTAGTTTTGTTAAATGTATGCTTACTCTTGTTAATTATTGTATATTAGGTGGTGGATATCGGGTTGACAGATGATGCCCATCAGGACGTGTTGTTTGTATTGATACTACTCTTGCTATGCCATTTGGCGTAGTCTGGTTTTAGGGTCAAAGATGTTTCTTAGGTGAAGACGAAGATGATTCTCCACCAACTTCTACTCTTCCTTTCTTATGGTGGGAGTTTTGTCTTGTTTTTATTTATAAGTTGTACTCTTAGATACTCTTGTACCTGTTTAAACTAGTTTTATGGGAGGAATTTTAAGTGTATTTCCTTAACTATTTTAATCAATAAAGAGATTTATTATGTTTTCATAATTTCCACATTGACTTAATTTTAAAATTAGTGTAAGGGTTCTCTTATTTAGGTGTTAGAGTAGGTGCCCCCGCACGATCCGATGGGTTAGATCGTGGCAAGTTGGTATCAAAATCCAGGTTATCGATCTCTCAATATAAGAGTAAGTATAGAATATACTCCTGTGGATTAGTGTGTTGACGTCCACATCTAATCTTTGGAAAGATATGAAGCATTTTAGAAAGTCGTTCTATTTCTTCTTTCTTTTTGTGCGATGTATTGGTTATGGTATGGGTGGAGTCTAATTGATATCTGGCCTTACGGTCTGTGTAAGTGCATGGATGATCAATTGAGGGTCATCCTTAAAGCGAACTAATTAAATGAATTGACTTGCTTGTGTGGTGTAGTTGAAGTTTGGTGATTTTGTGCATAGTGATAATTGCCTGACTAACTATATGTGATTATACTAACTTGAATGATATGATGTGTATATTATGCTTGCAAGGATAATATAAGGTTGGGTGAACTATATGTTGCCTGAAATAAATGACTAAGTGCAAAGAATAGTTGCACATATGTTAAAATTTTGCAAGTAGGAAGAATTGATTGAGCCTCTATAAACTTGTGAATAGAGAAAGAGTTGGAATCGTGAGAACAATGGTATATTTCTAATATATATGTACGGTGATTAATGAGCAAGTTGTGTGTTCATGTGGTTTGTGCTTAATAATGAATGGAAATTGAGTGGGTGTCTTACTGGTTTGATCTTTGGGTAGACTCCATCGATGTCTATGTAATAGAGGTGATCCCTTAGTTTAATGTTGACCCCGAAAGCCATTGAGCGATCCTAAAGAGTGGGGAGGGAAGGAAAGACTTCCAGGAAATATTTCCTTGTTACTGGTCCCCACCAGGGCCGCCAAGGCGGAATGACCCTGCCATAGTGAGAATTCTCCTTTCATGACAGGATAGGACAAGACAAAACCTTTCTTATCCTCTCTTATTTCACCCTGTATTGCCAAAAATTCGGTTTCAAAGTGCGTAATAACTAGTTCTAGTTTCAAAATAGTGTGCAATAATAGAGAGAGGAGTTAAAATAGACTAATAATCAATTACAACTAAATAAATAGAGATTTAAGCATCCATGTGCTTACAAAACCGAGTGAGAACAAGAAATAAAGAGATTATTTGTTAAATGCCCAAATGGGGCAACCCAAAATCAGCAACAGAGAAAATCTCTAACTAGAGGAAGGAGGAGTGTCGTCATTTGAATCCAAGTCCTCCGGTCCCTTCTCACTTGTATAGTGACTGCTCAAATGATTAAACTCTTAAAAATCCTCCGAGTCAAGTCTGGGGAGCTCTCTCTGGGGTCGATGCAAGAAAAGATCACCTTGATTATCTTTCTCATCCTAACCATCAGGCGATCCCTCTATAGACCCTTACTCATCTGTTGCCTCAGATGAGGCCCTAATAATGGTACCTCTCATGGCCTTTCGAATGACAACCAAGTCCTCTTCCACGCAGTTGCTAGAGAGTGGGTGTTGTGACTGGGAAGGGCGGGTGCCCTCATCCTTCTCCTCCTTATCATCTGCCTTAATTGTCCCCCAACTACTCTCAGCCTCGCCTGTCCTCCTCTTCAAAAGAGGGTGGAAGGAGGGATCCATAGGGAGCACATCATTTGCGTCTATGAGTGGGATCTCGGTTCACTTGCACATCCTTGTCACGAGGCCCAATAGAAAAAATGTCTTCTTGTTGGCTTTGTAGAATATCTTTCATTCGAACATTATTTGTGCCCCCACATTCAGTTTGATGCTGGTCATGATACAAGTTACCATTAGGGCTCGAGGGTATGTCATATTGGTCCGGTTGCCCAAAGGAAGGATTCTCCTTGTCACTAGGTTTAGCCACCTCTTAGCATCGGCCGACCAGTAAATGCTGGTGATGCCCTCGGAAGTAAACCAATAGACCTGATCCTGGCGCTCGTCCTCCATTAGTCTGTCCTGTAGACACACTAAATCCATATCTCTCACCTTGGCCTCATAAGCATCATTTGTGACCTCCGGTATCTAAAGCACAATATTGATGAACTGAGAACTCATCAGGATGTCTACCCCACGAATGCAGATGAAGGGGTTGGGATTATCCCAATGCACCGTAGGGAGGAAAGCATAAAACTCCCTCACCCACCTGATAAGGGCTGCAGGTGGAGCCTCCACTAGTGGACCCCAGCCAAACTCTGTCAATCGTGCACAAAAGGTTGGAGCTTTTTCCTCCAAGCCTAGCATGTGGAAGGCCCTCTCACAAAGAAATTTATTGCATCGCCAATCTCGATGCCTCTCTCGACTGGCACAGTCAGAAAATACGACGAAGGGGAGGGTAGCCTCGTTGAGTTTAGCCATTTATGTATTTAGAAACCTGTAAGATTATAGAAGTATAGGTTAGAAATTGGGATAGAAAAGTGAATGGGTGCAAGAAAAACTGGATTGAGCAATGACTTAGGAGGCCACTGTTTTTCGACCTCCCGTCATGGCGCCAGGATCCTTCCATGGTGAGGCCGCCATGGCGGTGTGCTCGAAAAATCTGGGGTGCTTCATGGCACCCCTTAGCCGACATGCAAAGTACTTGGTCTAAGGAATCCTAAGGCAATATAATTCATAGTTTAAACATGTGGAAGACAACACTAAGCTTATGGAGAAACATATGAACACAATGTAGAACTCATGCACAAAACTCATGCAGAATCTATGTTGTGGTTGAATAAAGAGGAGTCCATACTCTGGTAAAGCGCTAGGATCAAATAGGCAGAGTAAAAGGATGCTAATTCTAAATACTTTTTGTCACACCCTAAATTCGAGACTGATGCAATAGACATCTGATGCTATGAAATCACATTGGAAGCACCTTATTGATATGACACTTCATACGATTTTTTCATTATTATTCCTTAATTTAATTATACATGTATAAATTACAATAATTTAAATTTTAAAAAATAAAAAATAATATAAATGATGCGATTATTTATCTAGCAGTTAAACACACTAGTGTGTCTCGATAAGGCATGAAACGACGACTTTAAGTAGTACCCACATATAATATCTCTTTATAGATCCTCTATAAAAAATATAACGAATACACTACTTGAAAACCTAATAAAGCAATAGAAGAAGTATGGAGTCCAACGAGTAAGAATGCGGGCTCATCAATAGAATAGCAAGTCCCTCCTAAGTAATGTGATTTTCTTAAACTTGCTCATCTCCTATACTTAACACACCATAAAAAACAAACAAAGAATGCTATGTCTAAGTGACTATCTTGGAGCAAGAGTTCATATAAACAAAATAATGAATTAGTAAAGCAGTGTAAGTGAAACAGTTCAACCAAGTAATATCATCAATGAAGAAATAGTCAATCTCAAGTCATTATGTTCGAAATTTAGATATTTTGACACTTCTTAATAAAATTTCTGACTCCACTACTATTGCAATGTGCATATTTCCTTTCTTGGTATTGGTTTCGGGTAATATGGTAATTGGGGTTAGGTTTACGCCTTCTCTTTGTTTGTGTGTAATTCCTTTGGAGAAACTTATGATCAATTCGATAGAAAGAATTTGCTATTTCAATATACAACCCATGAATCTACATCAAACTCTCCCAACATCTCAGGAGGTGAACAAAATAAAAGGAAATTATTTTTAAAAAAATAGAGAAGAATATATATATATATATATATATATATATATTATGCTAGAAGTAAAGCACCCGCCCCATGTAATAGCTTTGTTGATATTTTAAAACCAACATTACCTTCAAATCTTTACTTTATGGGGTCGTTTGATTTGAAATTATTTTTTATTGATTATTTGGTTTGTTATATTAAAATAATATGCATTATACAATTTTTAAGAATAAGTTGTTTGTTTGCGAAAAATATCTTTCACCTTATTTAGGCTTTTATATTTTTCTTGCAAGCCTTAGTTATTTATTCTTAAAAATAAAATTTGTATATTATTTAACTCAAATATTTTTGTGTGTGCATTCTCATGATTGTACTGTCTGTATTTAAAAATAATTTTTTTTATCTTATTTAACTTTAAAATAAAACTTCCATTATAAATGTGTTAAAGAAAAATAAAATTTATTATTTATGTCACTTTATTTAAGCATATATCACTGTTAAATTGTAAAATATTATAGTTATCTTCATTTTAATTGATATATAAAATACAAGCTTTCAAGTTACTAAACGAATATTTAATTAAAAATACATAATTTAGTAGTAGAAAAATTAAAATATAAATAAACATAAGAATTAGTCAAATAAATTTAAAGTATAATATATTCAAAAATGAAATTATATTTATATAGTGTACTTTTTTTAACGAAAAAATGTGAAGAATTATCATAAAAATAAGTAGTGAAAGTTGTGAATGCTATTATACATGATATTAAAATGATGTGAACATACATAAATGTGAAAAGTGATATATAAAAAGGGATTTAAATGGATACTTTTATCATTTATATATTTTATTCCGGGATTGATATTTAAATAAACAATGACCACATTACCTAAACCAACCACACAACTAGTTTCATTTGTTTTTCGAGACTTCTTTTTGGTCAAGACCGTAACTTTATTTTTAAAATAAATTTAAGTCTCGTATTTGGTTCGTGCAAGTAGGTAGGGAATATTATTGATATTATGTCATAAATATCTAACATGGAGTGTTAACCCTTCATTATGTAAAATGAATGAGGGAATACATCGTTGGATATTTAAAGGGGCAAGATGACTTTTAATATTCAAGGAAATATAACGCAAGAAATTTGGGTAGTCTCTTTTTGAAAAAAACAAAAAACAAATTGTCATTTAAGTATCAAGTTTTGAAATAAAACTTCAACCCCTAGCTACGCCAGGATTTTCATTAAAAGACTTAAAATATGAAGAATAAACATATAAAGATATAAAGATGTCTAAGGGCATTTAATATCTAGTTTATATATATACATAAAAAAAATAATTTTAGTTATGTATAAACAATTAATAATTTTTTGCCAAATAAAGTTCGGATGAACCTTCTTGGCCCTGTCTGTCTCCCCCATGGCCCTAAGTACATCTTATGAGAATTATTTCTCTAACCTTAGCTACCTATCGATAGTTACATTCTAAGTCTATTCATATAATTTGAAAGGGTCGACATAAACACACTTTTTCGACTAAAATAGTCTAATGAGAAAGTATTTGTTCATGAGTTAACATTAATTTGAAACCTTAGAGCCAAATAAAATTAATTATATGTGTAGTATATCTAGAAGTTTAGAGAAAACAATGGATATGTACTTAATTAGTTTGCCCTCCTAACTCACTACGAGAATATACAATTCAACGAGGTTGGTTTGCAGCAAATTAGTACTAATATCTCACTAATATCATATTTGGTAAAAACAAAAAACTAAGTGTTTTTCAAAAAAGTTCTTTTGCCAAAAAAAACAATTTTTTTTTTAATTTTTGAAAAATAATTTCTGCTACTATTCAGAAACACTTATTTTTTCTTAAAAGCTTGGCCAAACACCTCGTATTTATTTTTTAATAGTGTGTATATGCCAATAAATAGTAAACGGAGTAGGAACTACCAAACTCATCATCTTACAATATGTTGTGTACCAAATCATAAATAGTGTAATAGTATAAAATCTATTTAGGTAATACATAAATTAAATCAAACCATGTGGGGTAAATTCAACGCGTTATTATTTTATAATCTCACCGTTGTTATTCAGCCTCTATTATTTTTTTTTTAAAAAAACAATATATGGAAGTAGTGTTGGTAAAGTCCATTTAAATATATTAGTTATCTTTTTCCTTTGTAAAAAAAAATTAATTTGGAAACGTTACTCTCTGCTTTCCCATTCTTGAAAAATTAATTTATCTTTTACCTACGATTTATGCTCAACATTTGTTATTCACTAATTAATTTGTTTTCCTTTTTCAAGAGAATATAATGTATGTTTAGGTAAACAACAACCTTATTTTTTGGACCAATGAATTTTAATTTTCTGCACGTGGTATGTAGAAAAATAGGCCAAATAAAGAGGTCATTTAGATTGGCTTATAAGTTGTTTTCAGTTTTTTTTGAGTGTTTGACTGGTTAACTTAAAATCATTTTGTGCTTAAAATAAGTCCCAATAAATAGTTGAATTTATTTGAATGAATTTATTTTAAGCAGTTTATAAGTTGAAAACAGCTTATAAGTCAAAAAAAAGTTGGTCTGCATCTATTTTTTTTAAACTTAAAAACAATTTTTAATTTATAAGGTGTTTAAAAATAAGTAAATCCAAACAAGCTAAACGTTATGATTGTGAAAAGAAAGGTTTTAAAACTTATATGGCTTTTTCATAGGCATTTTAAGTTATGATTTATTCTTCATGGCTGAATAAGAAACTAGGTTGACATGAACGTGATTGGTTTCTACTATTTTTTATTTGGTTTCTACTATTACTAACTTTTTAAAGGATTAAATTTTATTACACAAGGGGTTGGTATAGAAATTTGGACTTTAGTCTAATTTAATATTTGCAACAATAAAATTTAGTTTTTAATTTCAACCATTTACAGAATCATTAATCAGAAGCTGTCAAAGGCTTAATTCGGAATAAATTAATTAAGGTTGCCTTGGGTTTATTGTTTCTTGAACATAGGGAGTGTTGAAATTTAATAATGATTGACGTATCATTGTCGTTTGCTCACTACAACAAGTAATACAACTGCAAATATTTTGAATTTTTCTCTAATAATGATAATTTTTAACCCCCTCTGTGTCCTTATTAGTTGTCCACTTTCTCCGTTTCTTAAAAAATTATAAATAAAAATGACATTTTTACTAATATATTCCTTTGAAAAAAACATTTTTGGAACCTTGCAAAATTTGTCTACACTTTCAAAAAGAATTAATTATAAGGGTAAGATGAGAAAAAAAAAAATTAATTTTATTTTGATAAATAATTTAAAAGAACTAATTTTTGTAATATAGACCAGCGAGAGTAACAAAACTTCCTTGTGCTATTTTCGTTAGTTACGACTTTTCAAGTTGAGGAAACTTCATTTGATTATCAAAATTATTTAGAAATGATTAGGTTATCATTAAATGGTCTGGTTGAAATTTTCTTTAAGTTGTGAACCATGAATAGGCAGCGTAGAGAAAAGAAGGAAGTAGTTGGAAAAATTTCCAAAACGAAAGAATTCCTAAAATTGCAGTAACTATTTGAGTACAACCTATATATATAATAAAGTATGCAAAATTTTAATTCACCGACAACATTATTTATGGAAAATTATCAAATTACATACCTTTATTATTATATTTGCTAAAAGTCCCAACTCTTTAAAAAAATTACCAAAATCTCTTATTTTTAATTTTTCCCTTCATCTTCCGGATACATCACTCAAAAAACAATCTCTCTCCTCTAAATTCTTTTCTCTCGTTCTCTTCCATTTTCAAGATCCAAAAATTTAAGAAATTTACTAAGCATATCCCTAATTTCTCGCCTAAAATCACTCACACGAGTTAGAGGTTACAATCTATCATCTCCTTTTGATTCTCAACTGCATTCTCTCTCTATTTTCATAGCTTTACTGAGCATATCCCTAATTTCTCGCTCATGATTCTGATTCTTCTAATAGTGGTGGTTTTGATGAAAATAGATTCAAATACCTTAATAAGGCCTTTAATTATGAAGAAATTGCGAAAGGATGCTTGTTCAAGTTTGAAATCTCCAGTTCTAATAGTCTCAAATTCAAAATCTCTGATTCCAAAAGCTTCCACAAAGGAGAAAAAAGTCAAAATAGTAGTCTATTTTCTATGTATCACTAAGTATCTGGATTTTTCATGTACTTGATACATATGTTCGATATGTATCTGCTACTCTAATGTATCATATTATGTTCTGTTTCGTGAAGCAAATTATGTAATGTATCAAGTAGTATTTTAATTTGATTCATTTGTTCTTTCAAGCTAATACAACAATCTTCAATGTATCAACCATAAATCTGTCGAATGGTCATGTATCACTATGTATCTGGATTTTTCATGTACTTGATACATAAGTTCGATATGTATCTGCTACTCTAATGTATCATATTATGTTCTGTTTTCTGAAGCAAATTATGTAATGTATCAGGTAGTATTTTGATTTGATTCATTTGTTCTTTCAAGCTAATACAACAATCTTTAATGTATCAACCATAAATCTGTCGAATGGTCATGTATCACTATGTATCTGGATTTGTCATGTACTTGATACATAATTTCAATATGTATCTGCTATTCTAATGTATCATATTATGTTCTGTTTTCTGAAGCAAATTATGTAATGTATCAGGTAGTATTTTGATCTGATTCATTTGTTCTTTCAAGCTAATACAACAATCTTCAATGTATCAATCATAAATTTGTCGAATGGTCATGTATCAGTTATCAATGTATCAAACTCAAATATAAGATGAAATTTTATGTATCAGATTCTCATGTATCAAGCTTTACTACTTCTGATACATCTACAATCTATATTAATACAAGATGTTATGTATCAACCACAATTCAGTTGAAAACTAAATTATTTTTTCATCAGTACATGCCCACTATCACAGGGTGAAATATAAAAGGCACGAGAAAGAGCCCCAAAAAAATTGAAAAAAGAAAAAAAGAAGAAAAGAAAATGAGATCCACTATCACAGTTTTGCTACAACAAGAATCAAGCAGGATGCCTCTTCTTCTTCTTCTTAGTCTTCAACCTATCACATAGGAAAGTTTTCTCTAATTGATCCACCCTCTGCGCTAGCGAATTCAGCATCCGTATTTGTATTTTTTTTTTTTTTGGCACAGTTCATTCATCTTTCTCATCATATTCTCATTCTTTTCCACCATTTTCTCCAACAACTCTCTGTTTCTTTTACTCTCCTCTCCCCTGTCAAGCCTTTGTGACTTTGTATCGGGATATTCATCTCGATTCGGTTGATGAAATTTAAATTTTGGATTGAAGTTTTTATTCGATGTTATGCTCTGTTTTTTGAGTTTTTCATGTCCCTTATAACTGTTACGCTTTATATGGATTATTTCTCTTATTTAGCAAACTAATTGATTGAAACAAGCAATCCTAACTTAAATTACGTTACTATTCATAAATAACTCAACAACATTAATTATACTACACTCAAAACGTGATGTATCAGAAGAACCAGTAATGTTTCAGAAATCTGAAAAAAATCAGGAAAATCGGATAGTTTAAAAAAAATGAGGGATAAATTATAATTGAACTTTTTCACTATGAAATTTAGGTAAAATTTACTAAAATTTTTGCATAGAAATTGGTGGGCTCCTAAATTTTCTTCTTATGGTTATCAATGTAATTGAACTCCACAATATGTGAGAACTTAAAACACAGCCTAATACACGCAATGACGGATTTATATATTAAAGTTAGGAGCACGTGAATTCTGGCATCTCTGTAAAACTAGATATTTTATGTATATATTTTGTTAAAATTTATATAATATTATCTGATGACATTCATGTTATAAAAAAGCTAAATTTGGATGTCTAAGTATTTACCTAGAGGACTAGGGATTAATTTCTACTTGGTATATTTTTTCCTTTTTTTTTAGTGATGGATCCATATTCTAGAAATTTTAGATTTTTCTCGGATTATATACGCAAATGATGATATTAAGGTCCTTAATTAGTGATTAGACATATGTAAATCATGCCTATTCTGACCATGATCCTGATTGCCTGACATAGCAAACAGAGACATGAAGAGAGAACGTTTATATATATGTTAATGTGTTATGGTTATCTAATAAGGTTTTTGACGATCAAATTTTCATGAGTTAACGTTTAAAGTTGAATTAGATCTAATTTTTAATTTTTTACGTGATATCATAATTAAATTCTTCAATAATGTTTCTCAATGTTTGTGTTTCGCTATCCATGCTCAGTTGTTAAGTCCTAGATGTGGAAAAGAGGGGAGTGGTTTAAATTTCGCACTGGTTGAAAAAATGAATTGTAATCTCTTTTTATGATTTTGATAGATCTATTCTCTCCCGATAAGTTATCTTTTAGAAATTGAGTTAGACTTAAAATTTAATTATATTTTTCAAGTGTTAGAAAAGTTAATTACCTTATTACGCTAGGAAAGGGAAAAAGGTGAACCTCTAATACAACTAATTAACATATAAATGGTCTGCTGATTCAACAAAGAGAGTAAGGTATTTGAGTGAATCTTATAAATTATAATTTAGTGAGGACATAAGAAACCGTTATTGGTGTCTGTCAAGTAGGTTTAAGCATGATAAATGACACAATATTTACTATAGCCTAGCTAGATGCATAGACTCATTTGTCTCTGTTGGTTATAGCTCCTAAAAATTCTGTGAGATGGACAATTATTCCATTGATTATACATATAAAATAGTCAATTAGCTAGATGATGGTAATTTTAGTTTATTTCATTTTTCTTTTTTACTTTCCTTTTGTTGAGGAAGCATTGCATATATAAATATAGGGGGTGGGGGTGGGGGTAGGGATCAGACAAACACTACAACAGAACAAAAGACACATTTATGACAATAGATTTTCTTTTATTACAGTAAAAATATATAGTATCAATTAAGTTAATTTTAGAATCGCTAAAGCTTTAAATGACATTTATATAGAGTCCTGGTTGTAAGAATTCATATTGTATTGTTATTATTAAATATAATATAGTGACAATTATACTATTATCGTTAAAAAATTCTGGCAAAATTCTTTATTAAATTTGTTATAGTGAAATAGTAACCCCACCCCCCACCCCTTTTTTTTTTTTTAAAAAAAGAAAACTTTCATTAACTAGTTTTGTTTTTATTAAACATAATTAGTAGAATTTGATGTCAACTAATCCTGCCTTTAAATAACAGGTTGGCTAACCTCAACATCAAGTCTTCCCTATCTCCTCTCTCTCTACACTCGGACAAAATTCATTAATTAGCATATAATCTTGTGTTCTTCTTAAACTTTCAAGCATCTTATTAAACATTAATCACATTAATCTTCTATTTGTTTGAAAATTAATAATGGGGTGCAAGGTTGCAACAGAGAAGCCGAAGCCAAAGCCGAAGCACAAGAAGGGATTATGGTCCCCTGATGAAGATGATAGGCTCAAAAATTACATCACCAAACATGGTCATGGCTGTTGGAGCTCTGTTCCCATTAATGCTGGTTTGTTTAACTAATTTCTAAACCTTCATTTTTTTTTTCATAACATAAATAATTTACCTTATACTTTATTTCTTCATCTCTAACTAAAGTGGTGTAATTATCTCTTAAAAATTTCTTCAGTACATTATTATTAGTAGTAGATAGACATAGTATTCCCAACTTTACCAAATTCCAATAATGTTTGTAAAATTTAAGTTATATAAACCGATAATATACGTATATTGTTATATTATCATTATAGTTTAATCTGCGGAAATAAGCAAGATAGTTGTATTACATCCATGTCAATGATAGCAATATATATCATGCTTTTGAGGATTGGTGATGTGAGCATTAATTAACATGATTAATTTTGTTTTCTCTTTTTGTCTATTCAGCTAAAACATAGTGGCTTTTTCCATCACGAATTAGTGAAAAATTTGTATTACTTTTTCTGTTCAATAATCTATTGACTTGATACAGGAATTAAGAAGAAGTAAATGATAAGGGTAATTTTATCAAATCATCTTTATTAAATACAAGTCCTCTGAACATTGAAAAATAAATAGTATTTAATAGCAGGGATAAAATAGACACATCATGATAAATTATTTATTGATTTTATAAACTGGACAAGTATTGTTGGACATTCCAAAATAATTTTGGACAAGTAAAGATGGACGGAGGAAGTGTAAAACATGATTTTCCACTCATTTCTTATCGAATCAGCTCATTGGGAAAACACATGGTGGAAAATAGATTCCCACTGAAATGCTGAAAAACTTCAAAAATGAAAATACTACTACTTTTTCTTTTCTCACCCATCAATCTTAATATTTGTAAGAATAACCATTGAATATTTTTCGCTCAAAAATTTCAATGGAAAAATAGTGGTTATTAGCAGTGATTTTAAATCTTTTACGATTATGACTAACTTCATTCCAGCTGGGATCAAATTGCCCAAATATATACGTACCATTGTCTAGCAGACGAGTGTACTTATAAAAGAATAAAGAAGTTGTCCTCTTTTTTTTATATGTAAAACATTTGAAAGTCAATAATACAATTAAAATAATCTTCTACAAGTTCATAATTGGCTTATGCAGAAATACGCCTCAGCCAACTTCGTTATCTTTGGCGCACTACTTGGAGATAATTTTTAGGAATAATAACAATAAGTCAACAAATAATACAATTTTTTGTTTATAATTGAAAAATTCAATGGTATTTCTTGTTAATATAATTTACTGTCATTTTTACAGGCTTGCAAAGAAATGGAAAGAGTTGTAGATTGAGGTGGATTAATTATTTAAGGCCTGGCTTAAAGAGAGGGGCATTTAGCTTAGAAGAGGAAGACACAATCTTGACCCTTCATGCCATGTTTGGTAACAAGTAAGAAAATTGTTTCAATTGTGTGTCATCGAAAAATTTAACGTGTTAGAAAGCATATATGATAAGTTGTACTATAAATCAAAATAAGAAAATTTTACACTATCACGTTATATTTATCTGTTATAGTAAGTAGAATAAAAAATCCTTTTTACTTAAATAGTATATTTAGTTTTACACTATCAGGTTATATTTATCTGTTATAGTAAGTAGAGTAAAAAATCCTTTTTACTTAATTAGTATATTTTCAACAAATACTTTGAATAGTTCTTTTTTTTTCCGACCATAATGTCTAATTACTCTTCTGGAATTCGAAGAGGTAGTAGTCAACTTTGACTATGTACGCCATTTTAAATTAGAAAAATAGTACTACTATGTGTTGTTGACTTCAAAATAATACTAATATTCAATAAAAATATACCTACTAGGCTGCCATTTAACAAATATTGTTACAATAGTCGGCAAGATTTTTTCCTAATTAATTGACATTTTTATTTGTCGATTTAACTTATATATATTGACAAAGTTATTTTTACGCTATTATTATATCTCATTACTGAAGTTGTGTACTAACAGGTGGTCTCAGATTGCACAACACTTGCCAGGAAGGACTGATAACGAGATAAAGAACCATTGGCATTCTTATTTAAAGAAGAGAGTGTCCAAAATGGCAGAAAATGAAGGCCACACTAAATCTGTTAACACAGAATCTTCACCTTCTTTAAGGAAATTGACTCCCCTGAATTCTAGTTTGGATTCATTTGAACATATAGAAGGATCATTAGCAGATTCAGATCAATCTGGTTATCCAAGAGAGCCTCAAAAAAGTAATTTACCCAAAGTATTATTCGCAGAATGGCTTTCGTTGGATCAATTTAATGGACAAGATTTCCAAAACTCAGGGAATTTTGAACCTTCCAAGAATAACTTTGGGTATAATAATTCAGAGTTACATGACATATTCATGCACAGTTTACCGATAAACAACGATGGTAATAGCTATGGGAATGGCGTAAATCAAGAAATTAACAATGGGACAGTAATAGATGATATTTTTCCACCCCAACTCAAGTTTGAGGATCCCATGTCTGGTAACGGATTTGAGGAATTTATGTCAGGGGAATTCAACATTAACGACGATGTGATGTACATATGAGTTCTTTTTTTAGAATCTTATACAAGATAGTGGTGTACTTATTTTGAAGGTAATAAAGCAGGGAACCATACTGTTTGGTTTCCTATTTCTTCATTAATCAAGAAGGTCTAGTTAACGCGCATTTTTACTGTAGTTGCCTTCTACTTTCTTGTATTCCATGGTGTACAAAGTCTAATTCATTCTATCTGTAATAAAACTGAGAGTTACAATGCAAACTTGATGGTCTTTCCATGTTGAGCACTTAACATAATGGAGATCAAACAAGTTGGACGATATATATTTGAAAGAATATCATAGTTTTTATTGATTTAGCAGATGATGATGTTTTCCACAAGTTGCTAAAACGTTTAACAATAACAATTCACAAGTGCCAAGTAGTCTAGTAAGTAATAAGTAAGTGATCGATCGATCTACTGGACACATTAATAATCAGATGAATAGGGCATCAAATTACCAATAATAACAATATGCACAATTGTTAGCTGCTTGTGTCCACTTTCTTGACTAGCCCTTGCAAGTCTCCTACTGATTATTTTCATTGGAGAGTCTTTCAACTGACTATGGCTTCAGAAAGTACAATGTTCAGTTCACCATTATCGAAAATCATCTTGGAGGATAAAACCGGTCCATAGAAGAACAGAAGCAACAACAAGAAGGATTGTAATTGGTGTCCATTTTAGCGCGATGATCTGGATGCCAAACGGTAAAATTAGAACCTCTTGTTTAGTTGTCAAACATAAGAAGATTGATTAGCATACCTCAAGCCTTTTAGACTCCCAAATTGGAGAAGTACTTATGTGAGCCTCCATCATTCGCTCCATCATATCTACGAGCATTTAGTAATAATCGAATGAATCATACGATATAATTCAACTTAAATAAACAAATTTTTAGTGTAACCAAACTACGAGCTTACCTACTCTTCGCCTTCTCTCTGTTATTAGTGATAATTCCTCTGTCGCGATATCTAAATCCTTTTGACGATGAGCATTTAGTTTAGATAAATTTGCCTGTGTTCTAGTATCGACATATTGCTTCCTAATGTTGCCAATGATAGTATCTGTAAGACACAGCCAATCATGCAAAAAGGAACAATAGATGCAATTAAACATAGACCAACTTATTGCCTAAACTTTAGGCTTAAAACAGAGGAAATACTCTGTAAAACTAATGCAACTACTATAAATTACTCTCTTCGTCTCATTTTGTTCGTCTGGTTTTGATTTAACACAAAGTTTAAAAAAGTAAAAAAGGCTTTTTAATCTTCTTGTGTTCTTAAACTAAGGATATGAAGAATGTACCAAAATGTCTTTTAATCTTGTCAAAAAAGGAAAGAGACATTCCTTTTAAGACAGACTAAAAAGGAAAGTAAGACAAAACTTAATTGAAACGGAGGGGAGTAATAAACTATAATGAATATTTTGTATGTTACCAAGTTTGATGAAGGTATATGGTTTTGTAATTCTGTCAACAAGGCTGCTATCTAATCTTTCAAACTCCTGCTGCAAATCTTGTAGATAATGGAATGCAAGCTTTCTTGGGTACGACGACTCGCATAACGTCAGGTAGCAAATCCCATTCTCAACCATGTAGCTATATTAGGAGTAGAAAAATAAAGACACAATTGTAAAGAGCTAATAGTGGAATGTAAAGCTCCAACATACTTAAAGCAAAAGGTGACAAATAAACTGAAGAACCAAAAGTAACAAAGAAATGATACTATTATAGTTTCTGATAACTGGGAAATCTTCAGGCCTGTTGGTTCATGATTCTCACTTCATCCGGATGATACGAATAGGGGACCACGTGCGGAGATCGTGTTAGAGTAGGATAGAGTCCAACATTAGTTGGGGAATGGTCCGACGGTTTGCTTAATAATTATATGGATTTGGGCAATCCTTCCTGCCCTCAAGAAAGCATTTTTAGGGTTGATTTAGACTTAGGTGTCACATCTTTCACAATAGAATATATAAGGGATCTACCCTCTACTTCTGTCTAATTCACACATCACATCATGCACTACTTCTACCGGTGAACCAAGACCCTGAGGCATAAGGTAGACTAAGGGTGGTCAGTTGAATATCCTTTCGTCGTATAATATACTGTGCATACAAAATATCATTGCGGATATAGGTCAAAAATTACTTTTATAAATTAAATCTTGAATATCCTTGCTACACTTCCTGACTTCCCATATTGCTCGGGGTATACTGTTTTTTCGTGTAAATCCTCAAAAATGAAATGGTAATCTCTCTTGGAACAATGAAAATATATATCAATTTACTGTATATTAGTGCTAAAGATGTTGAATTCTGCTCATAAGCATTTGAAAGTATTTGTAGAACAAGTAAATAAAGGAAAGTCACATTCTTGGTAGACCATTAAAGAAGCCATATTAAACTTGATAGGCTTGATATCATTCCTAACCAGAGATGTTAAGTTTGAGCCCTAGGTACGGTGTAACCTTTGTTAGGAAGCATTTTACGACAAGAATCCGAATTAAATTTGCTCCAATGCAGATAACGGACACCAGGCAAGAAACCAAACCAAAACATGCATACAAAATGAGATGTACTAAAAGTAGATAAAAAGAAAAAGGATACTTGAAGCAATGGTGATCTACAAGAATGGTCATCTTGGAAGAGGGCAAGGCTCTTAGAGAAATTTCCTTGAGAATGAACTCAGCTTGTTTCTTGTAAGTTGTTAAGACATCATTATTCTCTTCATGAACAACATGTGATCTTGGACCTTGGGCTAAGGGCATCCCATCACTCAACCTCCCTATAATTGTCACCTTTACCATCCCTTAATTAACAACTATTACTAGATAGAAACTTCTCCTTTAATTTTTCTTTCTCTTTTCTTGTTAGTCTTTTTATTTTCTTTGGCTTTGATTTGGGATATAATTTTTGTGAGAGAGTTGTAGGCAGCTTTTGGTAATAATTAATATGGTCAACATAATTAATGACTATGGCTTTTAATAGGGAGTAAATGGGGTGAAGGAGGAAGGAAATGAGACTAAGAATATTAGAGAAAAGAACTTGGGAATGAAGTTATTCGTTGTTGTGATCAAAAGTTCTGTACACGCGGATCAGGGAAAAAACAAAGCCTAAACAAGTCCCTAGCTAGAAGAATCCAAAAGGAACAAAAACAAATGTATGACATGATTTGATTGTATATAAAAAATAAAAAAATAAAAAAATTATTTAAAATAATTCATATGATTATAAATCATCTTATTATGGAGGTAAAATAGATATTTTAAAATTAAATTATTACTAAATATAAAATATATGAGACTAATTAAAATGTAATGTGTGTCATATAAATTGGGACATGGAGACTAATAAGTATCCTAATTACTTTTTAAGTAAATTAAAACAAAAATTATTCCATCCCGCTTAATTTATGTAATATATTCACTTCTTCAAATTTAAACCATGTGAACTTTAATTAATATTTAAAAAATATTCTTTTTCATTTGATATAAGAAAATTTGTAATTTATAATATTTTTTATATAATTTTGAAATATTTAATTGATTTAATTTATGGAAAAATAACGCTTATAACCCAAAAAGAGAAAGTTTTTATTCTTAAATGTCCCATTACTTTCATACCCCTTATTTATTTTTAAATGATCTAAATTTATTTTAAAAATTCACGCGCTAACGTCATGTTGACGTCAGCACCCACCCTACATGATACGGATAAGGTAATCAATATACCGATAGAGTATCACAGAGGATTAAACTCAGTTCTATATGATATCGATATGGTATCAATATACCGACAAAGTATCACAGAGAATTAAGCTCAATCTTATATGATACCGATATGGTATCAATATACCGATGGAATATTATAGAAGATTATTTCATAATAGTGATGCTGATGTTAGCATGATGTGATGCGTGAAATTAAAAAAAAGAAAGTGGGTAAGAGGGTAAATAGTTTGGGTCATGATTCCAGTAAATTTTAAAATAAATTTTTAATTTTTTTTTGTGTGTGACGGGGGGCTGATGGAGTGGGGCGGGGGGAGGGGGGAGGGGTAGGGGTGGGATGGGGTAAAAAATTATTTTTTAAAAAATTTAAAATATTTTCAAAAATTAATTTTTAATTTTCTTTTGAGTGTGGGAGGGGGGGGGCTGGTAGAGGGTCGGGGTAGGGAATGGGGAAAAAAATGAAACTTTCAAAATTTAAAATATTTTTTAAAAATAAATTTTAATTTTTTTTTGTGGGACGGGGGGAGAGGGCCAGTGGAGGTGTGGGCTGGTCGGGAGGGGCGAGGGTGGGGTAAAAAAATGAAACTTTGAAATATTTTTTTTAAAAAATAAAGTTTTTAATTATTTTTTTTTTTGGGGGGGGGGGGGATAGGGTGGTCGGAATAGGGATGGGGTAAAAAAAATAAAATTTTCAAAATGTGAAATATTTTTCAAAAATAAACTTTTAATTTTTTCTTTAAAAAAATTTAAAAATATTTTTGGTGGGAGGGGGTCATGGTAAGGTGGGGTAAGGAGAAAAAATTGTAATTTGAGGTTAGATGAGAGTTTTAAAAAATGTTTTCCTTAGTTTTTGAAAGAAAGTTATTTTCCTTAAATTTGAGAAAAATAAGTTGATTTGAAAAACATTTAAGCCAATCAAACATGAGAAAATTAAAAAACATTTTCTAGAAAATATTTTTTAATTTTCCTTCATACCAAACACACTCTAAATTTCACACGCTATTTATTCTAATAATGCATAGTTTTAGGTTTTAAAATATATTTTAATAATAAATAATGATAAGTAAAAGTAAAAATTTATTTTTAGAATAATTTACAAGTTAAAGTGCACTAAAATGAATAGTTAAATGACCTTTCTTCATATTTGCACTTACTTTATAAATGTAAATTTTTTTGGGTAACTTACAAAAATTCCACTAGTTTAGGAGTTAATTGCTTAGGTACATGTTAGTTTGCAATGTTATGAATTTTATTAGATTTTGGCGCGTTCAGATACGTCCAAATACATATATCTTGGGATATATATGATTAAAATTAGGTGTAATTTATTTTAGATACATTGTATTCAAGTAGATTCACATGTATCTGGAATACATAAGCAAATCTCGCTCTTCTCCCTTGCCTCCCTTCCATGTCGCTCACGTATTTAGTATCTCAGATACATGTGAATCACACTAGATATATTATGTTATATGTACCTAGTGTGTATTTAGTGTGATTTACATGTATTATAAATACATAAACCCATCTTACTCGCCTCCTTCCTATTCTCGCTCGCCTCTCGCTCGCCTCTCTCCCCATTTCAATGTATCTGGTAGCAAGAAAACATGTATCTGAATATATCTAACTTATAAAATCTTGTATGAAATTATTAATTATTGATATAAAATATAATTATTTCAAACTATATAGAGAATCCGTAAATGTAATAGAAATCAGTTTGTTTTTGTATTCTTTTTCTCCAAGATCAGCGAAAAAATACACACTCTCCCAGATCTCGCTCGCTTCTCCTCACGTAATATTTTGCTATTATCCATAATTTAGCAAACTATAGTTATAGAGTCCTATTTAATGTTAAAATGTTATTTTTTTGATAAATTTTTCCACTAAAAATAGGGGAGAGGCGAGCAAGATAGTTATATATCCTAGATACATACAAAACACATTTGATAGACACTAGATACATGTATATGTATGTATCTTGTTTATTCACATGTATTTGAGATACCGGATATATAGGAGAGTGGAGAGCGAGATTTAAGTATCCCAGATACATGTGAATCTACTTGGATACAGTATTTCTAGAAAAAATTACACCTAATTTTGACCTTATGTATCTCGAGATACATATATCTTGACGTATCTAGATGCACCAAAATCTAATAAGATTCGTAATATTGCAAAGTAAAGTTTATCTAAATAATTAACTCCTAAACTATTGAGATTTTTGTAAGTTTTCCTTCTAATTTTCGTTTTAACTTATGGTTAACGTTAAAATTCTTTGGGTGAAAATATTAGGATAATTCCACTTCAATAATTTGGAAATTACTTGTAACAATATCGCTTTTAAAAAATTCTCGCTTTAAAGCACTAATATAATGAGAGGAATACACGTCAAACTTCAAACTACAGTATATTTCTTTTGAAGTTTTATTTTAAAGTATTTTGTGCTGAAGGAAGAAAAAATGAAAAAAAAAAGGATAATGCCTTACCTTTGGATTATTCTTTTTACAAATAAAAATTTGTGAAGGAAGATGAATAAGAAATTGTTAAAGACATGATTCTTTTAGCGCCTTTGTCTTTTTCCTTTTCTTCTTTTTTCTAATTTAGTCTGTATGTATTATTGTTCCTTTTCTTTTTTTCTTTTAGTTAATTGAAAAACTATAAATGAATGTCGTACTTTTTTAACTCCACCAATTTGAACTTTTATGATCCTTCTCTCTCTTTTTCCTGTTTGTTTTAAGTTTTGATTATGCATCAAATCATTATTTTTAAAAAATTATATCATCATGTTAATTAAAAACTAACTACAATTAACTTCCCCTTTTTCATCCCTTTCTTTTCTAGCCATCTCATCTTTTGAGACTTTTTAGAGTATTACTTTTAGTGTGCCTAAAAAAAATGTTTATGTGTGTTGTGTACCAACACCAGTAAAAGATGTAATGAACAAATTATTCGTTATCTTCTACCTACCAGCAACGCTGGTATCAAATACACAGATAAAAATATTAATTTACTAGGCTGGTGTCGTATCTAATAAGATTCAAACTTTGATTTTCAAGATTGTTACTCTTAACTCTTCAACCAATAAATTATCAAATGTCCAAATTTTAATGGGAAATTATTGTTATAGACCAAAAACTGAAACTATTTACAATAGGATACGTCATTACTTTCATGCCCCAGTTATATTAATTTTGCGCACGTCTTCTTTATCAAACAATTAGTGTGCAAATTGCCGCATCTTCTCACCGTTGTCTTCTTCTTCCCTAGTCTTCTTTCTCAAACAATTAGCGGCAATCTTCTTTTTCCTCAGTCTTCTTTCTCAAACTTCTTCTTCCCCAAGCTACCTCTGATTTTGAAGTTTCAATTTGTTCATGAACAACATTGCAATTTTAGTCCAGCACAATGGAGTTTGGGATTCAAACAACCACTACAATGATTATCATGTTGAAGCTATTTTAGCCAATTCTACCATCAATTTCACAAAATTAGTCGAAACAATAGCAACACAACTATAGAAGGACCCTGCAAGCAACATTGAAATCAAATATACAATATCACACGGATTTCCACCGCTGAAAATTCAGAATAACACGAGTTTAAAAGTCTATTTGGAATTGAAGAAACAGAACCCTGCTATCACCTCATATTTGTTGATTGTAGAATTCAATAAAGTAACCAGCTCCACGAGCATGCCCAGCCTCAACTGCATTGAAAGCTCATCAAAAAACACACAAATAATCCAGTTTGCAGACGCAATTAAGCTCAATCCTAATGAAATTGTTGTAATTCATCATGAACACATAGAGGCCAAAAGATCATTACGGACACAAGCAATAAATTTATTGAAGTTCAACAGATCTACATTGACAAACAAACACTGATCAAAGCACTTCGACAACATTCACTGCAGGAAAATTTTGAATATCGAACTCAAAAATCTTGTAAAAGAAGGTATGCTTCACTGAAAACACCTACTTCTTTAATAATTTATTGTTTCATACCATCAAAGTATATATATACTTTGATAGTATCAATGAGAAGTTTCAGTGAAAACAACACTCGTTTGCTCCTTGAAACTATTAAAGTATATATATATATATACTTTGATGGTATCAAAGAGCTGTTTCGGTGAAAACACCACTCGTTTGCTATTTGATACTATTAGAGTATATACATACTCTGATGGCATCAAAGAGGGATATGTAATCCCTCAGTCAAAAACTATTCAATTAGTTCTTGATACCATCATAGTATATATATACTCTTATGGTATCAAGTGTGAAGACACTACTCATTTACTCATTGATACCATAACAGTATATTATACTCTGATAATATTAAAGAGGAACATGTAATCCCTTAGTCAAAAACTGCTCAATTAGTTCTTGATATCATCATGGTATAGATATACTCTTATGGAATCAAGTGTGAAGACATAGCTCTTGAATGAGAAACACTACTCATTTACTCATTGATACCAGAAGAGTATATTACACTCTGATGGCATTAAAGATAAATATATAGTCCTTCACACAAACACACTTCTAATTTACTACTTGATTCCACAACAGTATATATATATACTTTGATGGTATCAAGGAGATGTTAAACACCACTCGTTTGCTCCTTGATACAATTAAAGTAAATACATACTATGATGGCATCAAAGAGGAACATGTAATCCCTCAGTCAAAAACTGCTCAATTAGTTCTTGATATCATCATGGTATAAATATACTCTTATGAAATCAAGTGTAAAGACATAGCTCTTCAATGATAAATACTACTCATTTACTCATTGATACCAGAAGAGTATATTATACTCTGATGGCATCAAAGAGGAACATGTAATCCCTCAGTAAAAAACTGCTCAAGTGTGAATAAATAGTCCTTCACACAAATGCACTTTTAATTTACTACTTGATTCCACAACAGTATATATATACTTTGATTGTATAAAGGAGCAATTTCAGTGAAAACACCATTTGTTTGCTCCTTAATACGATTAGAGTATATACATACTTTGATGGCATAAAAGAGGAACACTATATTTGAAGAGCATAAAAAAGCTTCAGATCCACTCCGTAAGATCTTCTGGCTTTCGTTTGTGCCTTCCTTCTCTTTTATTGATCTTTCTTCGAAGAATTTTTTGCTGTCGGTATTGCTTCAAAGCACCGTGGATAGTGCCTTAAAAGTGTTTGACGAAATTTCTCAACAAAATACTACTTCATTAAATGCAATCATTTTTGTTTTTTTGGGTTTTTGGCCCAAAGATTCATTCAACCCAAAATCTGCTACCCACACAACCTAAAGGTCATTGTGAATAATACCTTGGCAAGCTGACGTGGATAATAACTCTAACATGTACAGTAACTCTGAAGTGAACAGTGTTTTCCGGCGGCAATCAGGTTCATTTCAACTAGAGTTGGTACCTCCGATTTCCATATCTTTCTCCATATATTTCTTGCTCATACAATTGTAGTTACATTTTGCTGACTTTAAACCTTTAAATAATTTATTATTTCATACGCATTTTCATGGCTTTGGATAGTGATGGTAGACTAAGATCATGTTCTCTCTTAGGGACGGAGACGGGGATGGGGATGAGGGTTAGGAGGGGTAAGTGGGTTAAAGAAGCGTCTAGATTGAGAGTGGGTTCTTGGAATATTAGGACGTTGACGGAAAAATTCATAGAGCTAGTTAAGATTCTAAAGAAAAGGATGATTAATATAGCTTGTTACAAGAGACCAAATAGGTAGGTTCTAAAGCTAAGGAGATAGACGGGTATAAGCTTTGGTTCTTTGGGAGATCGAAGTATAGGAATGGGGTAGGCATTTTAGTAGACAGTAATTTAAGGGATCAGGTGGTGGAGGTTAGGAGAGTCACTGATAGGATGATGTTGATTAAGGTGGTCATTGAAGGGATCACATTGAACATTATTAGTGCTTATGCGCTGTAATCGAGCTTAAGCGAGAAGGATAAGAGGCGCTTTTGGGAGGATTTGGAAGAGTTAGTGGGAGGCATACCGCCTACTGAGAAGCTTTTCATGGGAGGGGATTTCAATGGGTACATTGGGTCTATTTCGGAAGGGTATGATGATGTGCATGGAGGCTTTGACTTTGGGGACAAAAATGGAGGAGGAGTATCACTTTTGGATTTCGCAAGAGCTTTTGGGTTAGTGATAGCCAATTCAAGTTTCCCAAAAAATGAGGACCACTTGGTAACCTTTCGGAGTACAGTGGCTAAGACTCAAATAGATTTTTTACTCTTTAGGAAGGATGATAAAGGTATTTGCAAAAACTGTAAGGTCATTTCAATCGACAACCTTACGACCCGACATAAGCTCTTGGTGATGGATTTAGGGATCAAGATGATTAGGAAAAAAAGGGTCAGGAATGACCCACCTAGGATCAAATGGGGGAATTTGACCACGGCTAGTGCCTTGGAGATGGGAGAGAAATTGAAGGATATGGGGGCCTGGGATAGTAATGGGGATGCGAACACTATGTGGGATAGGACGGCTAGTTGTATTAGGGTTGTAGCAAGGGAAGTGTTAGGAGTCTCGACAGATAGTCATGGCTGGCATAAAGGGGACTGGTGGTGGAATGGAGAGGTGCAAGAGAAGGTGGAAGCAAAGAAGATAGCGTATGCGAAGCTGATAGAAAGCAAGGATAAGGTGGAGAAGTAGACGAATAGAAAACTTTATAAGATAGCGAGAAAGAAGGCGAAGTCGGCGGTTTTGACGGCAAAAACGGTAGCTTTTAAATGCCTTTATGTTGAACTAAAAGAGAAAGGCGGGAATAAGAAATTGTTCAAGCTATCCAGGGTGCAGGAGCGAAGGGCACACAATGTAGATCAAGTGAAGTGCATTAAAGACGAGCATGGAAAAGTATTGGTAGAGGAGACCATCATTAAACAGAGATGACAATCGTACTTCCATAAGCTTTTGAATGAAGAAGGGGACAGAGAGATTGTGTTGGGAGATTTGGAACATACAGGGAGGCTTCATGATTTTGGGTGTTGCAGGAATATTTCGGTCAAAGAGGTTAAGGGTGTTGTGCGTAAGATGCGCTAGGGAAGAGCGACCGGACCTGACGAGATTCTTGGAGAATTTTGGAGGAGCGCGAGCTTGGTAGGTTTGGAGTGGCTGACTAGATATTTAATGTCATCTTTAGGACAGCAACGATGTCTAAAGAATAAAGGTCGAGCATAATTATCCCTCTATATAAAAATAAGGGGGATATCGAGAGCTGCAACAACTATAGAGGTATCAAGCTTCTAAGACATACTATGAAAGTATGGGAAAGAGTGGTGGAGATGAGGGTTAGGAGAGATGTGTCTATTTCAGAGAACCAGTTTGGATTTATGCCGGAACGCTCAACTACAGAATCCATCCATCTTATGAGGAGACTAGTGGAGCAGTATAGGGAGAGAAAGAGGAACTTGCATATGGTATTCATCGATCTAGAAAAGGCTTACGATAAAGTTCCACGAGAGATACTATGGAGATGCTTGGAGGCTAAAGGTGTACCTGTGGCGTATATTAGGGTGATCAAGGATATGTATGAGGGTGCCAAAACCAGGGTAAGGACTGTAGGAGGGGACTCAGAGCACTTCCCAGTTGTGATGAGGTTGCATCAAGGATCAGCCCTTAGTCTATTTTTATTTGCCTTGGTGATGGATGGATTGACGCGATAAATTCAAGGTGAGGTGCCATGGTGTATGTTTTTTGCGGATGACATAGTCCTGATCGATGAGACTCGTAGCGGAGTTAACACTAAGCTGAAAGATTAGAGATATACCTTGGAGTCTAAAGGGTTTAAGCTGAGTAGGACCAAGACAGAGTACTTAGAGTACAAGTTCAGTGAGACACCTCAGGAGGTTGGCGCGGAAGTTAGGCTTGGTCACCAGGCCATCTAAATGAAAAGTAGTTTCAAGTACCTTGGGTCTATCATGCAAGGCAGCAGAGAGATTGACGATGATATCACACATCGTATTGGGACAAGGTGGATGAAATGGAGGCTCGCTTTTGGTGTGCTATGTGACAAGAAGGCACCACTACAACTTAAGGGCAAGTTCTACAAAGTGGTGGTTAGACCTACTATGTTATATGGGGTGGAGTATTGGCCAGTTAAGATCTCTCACATTCAAAAGATGAAAGTAGCCGAGATGAGAATGTTGAGATGGATGTGTGGGCATACCAGAAGTGAAAGGATTAGAAATAAGGCTATTCGGGATAAGGTAGGAGTGGCCTCGATGGAAGATAAGATGCGAGAAATGTGATTGAGATGGTTTGGGCATGTGAAGAAAAGAGACACAGATGCCCTAGTGAGGAGGTGTGAGAGGTTGGCCATGGATGGTTTTAGAAGAGGTAGGGGTAGGCCAAAGAAATATTGGGGAGAGGTGATTAGATAGGATATGACGCAGTTACAGCTTACCGAGGACATGACCTTAGATAGAAGGGTGTGAAGGACCCACATTAGGGTAGAAGACTAGTATATAGTCTCGTTATTCTTTTCTATTAGTAGGCGTATTATAACACTATAATTTCTTTTGTCGAGGACTCAGATTAGAATAAAAGGTTAGGTGACTTATCCTTACACTATAATAGTTGTAGTTATGCTTATTGTTTATTGTCATTTGATATCTGCATTGTATTGTTGTTTATAGATATGGGGCCGTTGTACTTTGATTATCTTATTTATTTATAATAGTTAATTCTTCTTTCTTTTCGTACTATTCTACCATGACTTTATCACTTTTGTTATTCCTCGTTTTCATCTTATTTTTGATATGTTTGTCCCTATCTAACCTTTTATTTTGTTTTCCTCTCTTGAGCCGAGGGTCTTTCGAAAATAGTCGCCCTACCTTTTAAGGTGGGGTTAGGTCTGCATATACTCTACCCTCCCCAAACCCCACATGGCGGGATTATACTGGGTTTATTGTTGTTATTGTTGTTATGTAATACCAGTTAAAAGCTGCTCAATTAGTTCTTCATACCATCATGGTATATATATACTCTTATAGTATCATGTGGGAAGACACAACTCTTCAGTGAGAACAATACTCATTAACTCATTGATACCATAAAAGTATATTATACTCTGATGGTATCAAAGAGGAACATGTAATCCCTCAGTCAAAAACTGCTTAATTAGTTCTTGATACCATCATGATATATATATACTCTTATGATATCAAGTGTGAAGACACATCTCTTCACTGAAAACACTACTCATGTACTTATTGATACCAATACAGTATATTATACTCTGATGGTATCAAATAGAAATGGATAGTACTTTAACAAATACACTTCTAAATTTACTGCTTGATTCCACAACAGTATATATATATACTTTGATGGTATCCAAGAAGCAGATTTTTCAGTAAAACACTGCCTCATTTTTCTCCTTGATACCATCACAGTATATTAATAATGTAGCATGTAGAATTCATTTATTGGTCTAAAAGTGATATCATACAACATTCATCGTATGGCAGGTATGCTATTATTTGTATAAACGACATATGTGGTTGGAACTTAGAGTAAGGAGCATCAAAAGATCGAATCTATTTTGGGTAACAGAGTTTAAGGATGTCCACACCTGCCCCATACATGAGAGCTCTTGTGCAGACACTTATGCCGCTGCGCTGTTTGTAAGTAGCATCTTCTAACAGAAAATTGCTGATCCAAAAATAGTGTACAAACCAATAAATATCTAACGCAATTTCAAAATTTTATACAACATCAATTTGACGTATATGCAAGCATGACGGTCAAAGGAAAAGGAAATTCAAAATATAAGAGGCAACCCAAAAAATGCATATGCACAATTACCAATATAACTATACAAGTTGTACTATGCAAATTCGAGGACAGTTACAAGATTACACACCGAGCAGGATGGCTTTTTCTTATACCTTTTCATAGTTTAAATACGCCAATTCAAGGGTGGAGGTATTGAAAACCTACTATGGTAGTTGATGAAACATTCCTAAAGGCAACATATAGAGGTACAATGCTAATCGCTATCACTCAAGATGCACAAGATAAGCTATGCTCATATGTTACACATTGTCTTTCTGCTATATTCTATGATACTCATATAGTATCAATATACCCCCGGGGTATCATGGCCAACTGTTTCTCATATTAATCAAGTGGTTCCATCCTTTTTCAGGCCAAATTATACCAATTTCTTATGGTATAGTTGATTCAGAAAATAATGCATCTTCACAATGATTTTTCAGACAATTGAAAGAGGTAAATCTAGAGAGAGAGGAAATATGCATAGTGTCAAATAGGCATGAAAGCATAGCAAAAAGATTTGCATTGGTCTATCCAATAATTCTGCACTGTGTGTGTATGTTTCATTTGTGGAACAATGTGAAGGACAATTTTTAAAAGAGTGCAAAATATATTAAATACATATACTTTGCACTGACAAGAGCATACACTGTCCAATAATTCAATACACTCATTAGACAACTAGATGGCATTGATCAAAGAGTCAAACCATACTTTCAAGATATTGATTATCACAAGTGGACCCGCTCGCATTGCACAACCAATCAAACAACAACAATGACGTCAAACATAGGAGAGTCAGTCAATAAAGCAAACAAACATGCAAAAGATCTCTCAGTTATAGATCTACTTGACTTTATGACCACAATGGTAAAAAAATGAAATTACAAAATGGTACTGTTGCGAAGCAATCAAATACAACATTGATCGACAAGTATGAGATATCTTTGAATGAAGCTGCCAAAGAATCACAAATGATTGAGGTCATATATTTATCTAGTACTTTACTGTCAAAACTGCTTATTCTAGTTTTACAATCATATACTAATCTATATTTTTCATCAAACACACAAAACACAGGTTGTTCTTTCAACTCAATATGCCTATACAGTGAAAGATGGTAATGTCAAACACATTATCTGTCTACAAAAAAAGACATGCACATGTGAAAAATTTTAAATAGATGAATTTCCATGTGCCTATACAATGGTAGTTTTGAGCAAAAACTACCTCCGAAAATATACACATTGCACTCCTTACTACACCAGGGAGTTTTTGATTAAAACATATGAAGAACCAGTGCATCCTCTTCCAGATACCAGTATGTGCTCCATTCTCGATGAGGTGTCTTCACTAGTGGTCCTCCCACCAAATGTCAAAATCAGAGCAAGAAAGCCAAAGAAAAAAAGTAAAAGGAGGTTTTAAATATACAACAACAGTAACATGTAGCAAGTGTAGAGGACAAGCACACAATCGAAGAACTTGTGATAGAATTTCAACGAAACAATAAAATACTATAGTTGCTGATATACTCAAATAAAGAAACATTGAAATACTATAATGTGTTGCTTAACTCAGACATTACAAACACTTTCTTCTATTTTTTTTATTATGTTTTCTCATATTGACATGATAATATAATTTCACATTTTGGTACTATTAAATGTTTAATTGTTATCTTAGTTTAATGACAATGCTCCTTGATAACAGCACTGTATATATATACTCTGATGGTATCATCAAGGAAAAAATACAACAGTGAAAGACACTACTCAATTACTTCTTGATACCATCATAGTATATATATACTCTAAAAGTATCATGAAAGGAAAACACTGCTTAATTACTCATCGACACCATCAACTAATCAAAAAGCTCACCGGATAAACTGTCTCATTACTTCTTGGTACCATCAAAGTATATAAGAGAGTATATATACTCTGATAGTATCATTAAGAAAAAAACACAGTAGTAAAAGACACTGCTCAATTACTTCTTAATACCATCATAGTATATATATACTCTGAAAGTATCATGAAGGGAAAAACACTACTCAATTACTCATTGACATCATCAACTAATCAAAAAGCAACTAATCACTAGATAAACTGCTTTATTACTTCTTAATACCATCAAAGTATATAAGAGTGTGTATATACTCTGATAATATCATCAAGGAAAAAATACAGCAGTGAAAGACACTGCTCAATTACTTCTTGATACCATCATAGTATATATATACTCTGAAAGTATTATGAAGGGAAAACACTGCTCAATTACTCCTTGACACCATCATAGTATATATATATATATATACTCTGATAGTATCATGAAGGAAAAAACACTACAGTGAACAACACTGCTCAATTATTCCTTGATATCATCATAGTATATATACTCTGGCAGTATCATGAAGATATTAAAGTCTGAATAACACTGCAGTGACAAAATGCTTAACTATTCCTTAATACCTTTAGAGTGTATATAGATTGTGGTGTTATTAAGGGGAAAAAAATAACTAATCACTGAAAATTTGATCAATTACTTCGTGATTCCATTAGAGTATATATATACTATGATAATATCTTGAAGGGAAAAACACTGCTCAATTTTTCTTTGATACCATCATAGTAGATATATACTCTTATGGTTTCAATGTCTGAATAACACTACAGACAAAAAATGCTTAACTATTCCTTGATAACATCACAGTATATTTATACTATGATAGTAGCAAAGAGCAAAAACAACACTCTTTCTAAAGCAACATAAGCAAAACACATGTCATTCCAGAAAAAAAACATACAGCATTAACTAATACTTCATGATTTCGATCCTCGAAATACAAATCCTACAATTTACATCAGTTGTACACAATTAGTTTGTACAAGAAACTATATATTCAAAATAAAATGCAATAGAAATAAAACTTTTAAGTCTTGTGTTTTCTTCCACGAGTTGTTTCCCAAACCGTCCAAGATTTTCAGAATCGTTGTATTCCACATTCAGTTGCTTCTATCGATTATAATGCCACAATAATACACCATATCTTGATCACAGGGAATCCACATCAAAATCATCAACAAAAATTTGAAACTTCTCCATGTAATACTCAGCAAAGCATGCAACAAACACACCACAATCATTGTGCAAATAAAAAATGCAACTCAATCAATAAGAAAAACGTAAAACAAATGATCAGACTACATAATTAAAAATAGAAATATACATATTTTTTTGTGTTGGCAGATTTTCAACCAGTATGACATCAAATGGATCAGTTAATTGATCACCCTTATGAAGGTCACCCACAAATTCAATGTCATCTCTTTTCTTATAGAACTCAATTTCGATCATGAACAATGGCAATAACACAGCAAATGGTTGTACAGATTATTGGATAGCTTCCTTATTTCGTGCACTACGCAGGGAATCATACATATAAAACACCTATCCTGAAATGACAAAACACCCAAAATTCAATGCCACTTGCTACTTTCCATGTTAATAGGAAAAAGCACATGACCAACCTCAGTCCAGGAAGTATTGCAAAAGAGCCTATACCCATACATATACTCAAGTATGTCACTTGCCTTGGCAATCAAATTAGACTCATTTCCAGCAGACTTAAATTTTTTGTATAACTTCGAAATACAATTACTAAGAAGTTATCAGTTGTTACCGCCCTAATTGGCATATTTCCATACTTTGGCTTCTTCCTCAAGTAGTAGAAAATTACATCAAGGTGTTGCAATAAAAAAGAATCAAGAAAATATATATATAAGTGATCAAAAAGAAACATGCCAGCAAACAGAATATGGCTATAAAATATCTAGATACTGTGATGGTAGCAAATAGGTAGAAGGACTGCTAAAATGCTCTTTGATACTATCACAACATACATATATTATGATAGTATCAAGAAGAAAAAAGTAGGGCTTACATAGAAAATGTGTTAAATTAGTAAGTAATATCATCTCAGTATATATATACCCTGAGAGTTTCAAGAAGAAATGCAGTTCAGTGAAAAGCACCAATCCTTTACTCCTTAGTACCATCAGATTATATTATAGGATATTATACTATCATGATATCAAAAATCAATAGACAGTCAAACAAAATACATACAGAGCAAGATATTTCTTTGCCAAAATAATTTAACATGTGAAATCATGTCTTTGATGACACCAAATAAACTTCAAAATCATACGAGAATCCAAGTAGTGATCATCATCAGAGTAAATAGCTACACTTTGCCTACACAAGATAGCATACACCATATCTTATCAGTCAGTGTAAATTATAAGAAATAAAGAAAAAACTAAATAGAAAATACATACTTTTTTGTGATCATATTTTTGTCAACAAAGGACGAAAACTCCACCATAAAATCATACTCTACAGGAACGTTTATACTTGGCATCAACGAAAACCTGCCTTTGACATGTTTAGCAAATGTTGAACCAACTTTGCTAAGACCGGAGCCAGCAGCAAAAGGAGACTGTTGTACCTTACTAGGCTTTCTATTCCTTTGCTTCCGATAAAATTTAGGTATTTTCAAATCATCATCTATTTGAACAACTGATGTATCTTTAGAAATAGAGCACTCAGCTTGCTCAGATTCAGACTCACTACCTACACCGTCTTTTGCAGCGACATCAACTTTAGATTTGTCACCAACATTAGCCTTTGATGCCATCACACTAGTCTAAGGTTCAAAACCAACATTTGTTACATGTAAATTAAAATCAACACCTTAAACAAACACATTACTTGCGGGCTCAGTACCACCTATACCATCCTTAACACTCTTATCCCAAAACCCTGTTACGGCTGTCCATCCTGTCTAGGACAATGTATAGGAGAATAATGCATAAAATTGTCACCACCCCTAATATCAACTCCTTCATCATCAACTTCTTATACAAATGCACCATGTTATGTCAGAAAAACAATTCAAAATTAATTTAAAGTTTTAGAGAAAAAATCAATTTAGAAAAAAGAATCGTCACTTAATTTTTAAAAAAAATTAAAAAACTTTAATTTTAAAGACCCTAACAGATTTAAGTCTTAGAATTAGAGAAAATGGGTAAGAGGTTCTTATTTCCACTTTGAGAAGGTGCTAGCATTCAAAGTGGACGCTAACGCGCGGTTATCCTACGATTTGAAAAATTGTTTGACTAACTTTTAAAAATATTAATTTAAAAGGAAATGCAGATTTAAAATTATTTTTTAAAAATTAAGTTAAAACAAATTAAAATTAATATCTAAACAAGCATAAATAATATAAGTAAATAAATTATTAAAATCCGAATCAATATAAATAAACAATAAATAACACATGAAAATATGGCCCGACACTTAGTTTATGTACGTCTGGACTAAGCTGTTAGGTCATCTACGTTTTGAACCTTAAGCCCAATTTCACTGTATATCACAGTTGCATATACACTGTATATCGGACTGTATATACACTATATACAGTGTATGCAATATTATTTCTATATATCAAACTTTATACCACCTATTTGTTTCCTGTATCTGTTGTATATCAGACTGTATATATACTGTATAACAGTGTATACAACATTGTTTTCTTGCATATCGGACTGTATATATTCCGTTATAAGAACTCTGTTCTTAGCCTAAATTTTAACTTCAATCTCTTATTTTCCTCAAAGAAAATATAGATTGAAACCTAGAAATTTTCACAACTTTAGGCTGGGGACAAGAGTCCAAAATTCTAGCCAAGTAAGGAAAATTTCTAACTTTGAGTGGCTAAAAACCTCACACCTCTTTCCCTCGTCTTAATGAGAATATGAGCTTTTATATATGCTCCAAAAACTCCAAATCCTTCATGGATTTTCGATGTGGGAGAAGTGCATTCTTTTTTTTTTCATAAACCAATTAATTTGAAAATACAACTATAAATAAACTAACCTAATTAACATAACATTTAGTTAAAAATAAAAAAAATTGAGATGATTTTTGAATAATCACATAAGTAGTAATTAAAGATATAGTTATATAAAAATATGTATATTATCCTAAAATTATATAAAAAGAGAAAAATAGTTAGGAATAACAGGAAAATATTTAATTTTTATAAAATTTAATTATTTCAAAAATATTTGAAATTTAAAGAAATTCAATAGCTAATTTGTGTTGTGGAGGGTGAAAATTGGGTGTCAACAGTCATGCCCAATATTTGCGTCCGCATCAACAACAATATTGGTCGTTTGATGCTCAGCACCCTCATCCCCAACAATTTGATATTTTTTAACATCAATACCTAGATGAACAACAGCTTGAGTTATCACTGTTAAATCTGTCTCATTTAAATCCAAACAAAAATCATCATCCAATAAGGGGTCATAATTCAACTTCGTGTTAGTCAAAGATTCTTTCGCACGTTCTTCTTTCCTCTTATAATAATCTTGAGTGATAGCAGTAATGGCAGACTCGCTCATAGAAACAAACACAAACTAGAATTGGGAGCTACCATCATTATAATTAATATTCTTACTACTTTCACCAACAGACTTAACTTTAGCAGTTTTCTCGCCGCTAATACCAACTTCATAAAGAACATTTTCATGATCATCTCTATCTAAATATGTATGCCCTTTTTCAAAGTGTGTAGACTCATCCTTCTATTGTGCCTGAAATAGATTCAAAAATGCTACTCTTTGTGATACAAAAAAGGTATATATATACTCACAAGATATTATGTAAAATGAAGATGTCAGTCCTCTATGATACCCACAGGGTATATAAATACTCAGATGGTATTACTTGATACCATCATGGTGTAAATATATTGTGCTGTTATCAAGGAGAAATAAGAAACCAATCACTAGAAAAATTATTCAATTACTTTTTGATACCATTAGAGTGTATATATACTCTGATAGTATCATGAAAGGAAAATAATGCAATGAAAACCATTGCTCAATTATTTCTTGATACCATCACAATATATATATATACTCTGATGGTGTCAAGGTCTAAGTAACACTGCAGACAGAAAATGCTTAACTATTCCTTGATACCATCAGAGTATATATATACTATGATGATATCAAGAAACAAATAGTAGTGTCAATTGAAAAACACTTATGCTAACACACAAATATTTCAAAACTAAAACTTCAGTACGTAAACACAAAATAATATAATTAGTAAGAAATTACCTCAAATTTGGTTCTAAGATCCTCAAGGGCTTTAAGAATGTCAGCAAATTTTAAATCAACATGCTTTCGAAAATCACCGAGTTCACTCTTCAAGTAAACATTGCTAGGGTATCACCAGGACCACTATTTTGGCCAACGTCTGCCTTTGGCGCTTGTGTACAAAAATATCATCACTGAAGTGTTGAGATTGTGTACTCGGAGAACAGCTTTCCAACACAAAGTCATCTAACTCTAATATCATCTTCTCGTTATCACTTAGAAAAATGTTTCTCAACTGCAAACTCAATACATAAGCTGTAAAAAAATATATTAAATATACAAAGGAGGACAAAATAATAGATACCTGGTCAGCACAAAAGCTAAATATCCTCAAACAAACAAACTCGTGACTTATTTGCTTATCTATGGTCTAATTCAACATATGAGGCGCTTGAGAACCATTAAGAAAAGCAAGCCGACCGTTGAACACCTCACAACATTCATAAAATCAAATCTTTAATGCTAGCGAAAATCCTCCATGCCTATAAAATTCAGGTTTTGTAATTAACTTATCATGACAACTATTATATGTCGCCTCGAGTACAGCAACTCCCCATGCATAATTGTTGAAGTCTCCACTCTTAACTAGATCAAAATATGACATATCAAGTGCTTTACTTTTCTCTGAACAAAAGAGGAACGTATTTACAAAATAAAGAACTGTTATCTTCACAGTATCAACATCCTTCCTAAATGTCGATTTTTTAAAACAATGTTCCATTTCATCCCATGTCACAGTGGTAGAACCATTTAAATACCTCTTCAACAAACGATTAACACTCGACACCATCGCGATACTTGTATTACCCTTGCATTTTAACTCTATAACAAGGGCAAACTCAGCAAACCCAAAACGGAGATGCACACCACTTACCAAAAAATGCATCCATGATCTTCCTCAGAATGCACTTCTCTCGTAAAAAAATTGTGCACCACGTGCCCTTGCACCATAATTGGTGGCATATCTAGATATTTACCAAAGCAAATTTTTCTAAACAATTCAAATTGTGCATCCGACAACTTTTGGCTTGTAATCAATATTCATTTTGATGTAAAAATCACCTACCTACCCACACAATAAAAATACACAAGCAAATAAACACTATATGTAATGCTTCACTCAAAAACTGCTCAATTGGTTCTTAATAACATCATGGTGTGCATATACTCTTACGATATCAAGGGTGAAAAATAGTTTTTCAGTAAAAATACTACTCATTTATTCATTGATACCACCAGAGTGTAATATATACTCTGATGGTATCAAAGAGGATTATGTAATGTGTCAGTCAAAAACTGTTCAATTAGCTCTTGATACCATCATAGTATATATAGTATTGTGGTATCAAAATAAAAACACTATTCGTTTACTCCTTAAAAGTGACCACTTATTACATGTTACCATAAGAATATATATATATATATATATCATCACAGTATCCATTATTGTAAAACACAAATAATTGAGTGATAGCACAAACTTACATTCAAATTTCGTTCATCACCGAAATTTGAATGGCCTTCAGTGGTTGGATGAACAGTTTGAGTTCCACTATCACCGAGGGGGATGGATTCGGTGCCAGGGTTTGGAGTATCCGCAGTAGCATTCCGTTTCTTACCTGCAATTTCATCATTTACATTTTTTTCGCCCTCTGTTTCACAAACTTTTCATTTGCCTTTACGATCACCCTTCTCAGACACAACTCCAACATCAGGAGCATTTTCGACATCTCGCACATCACCAACTTCAGCCTCAACATTCAAACCCTCTTTAGGGACATTTTCGACATCTGTCACATCCCTAACTTCGGCGGCCTCAACATTTACCCCATCCCTGAGATTTTCACTACCAACGTCAACAGGCTGCGAATCACCTCCAAGCAACGTAAAACTTGGAGGATCCCACATAGTTGAATCAATATGCTCTTCTTCTTCACCTACATCGTCATCCACACAAGAATTAATGAAAGGAGCGTGACCCCACCAACGACTCTCTGCTCGCTACTTACGTCCCATATAACAAGATGAACAAATATATATCTTATTGTTAAATAAAAGTCAAAAATAAACTTCGATATTTGTAATAACAATGTGTGTGCAATAAAAATTTGCAAACAAGTAAGAAAGATGGAGAATGTATATACCTGCTAATGGAGTGTTCAAGCGGTTTTCTTCTAACAATTTTGCGATTTTTTTTCAAATTCAATTTTGCAGTTTTTTCCCCTTTGTTCGTCGTGTTTTCAGGAAGAGTAAATGTGAAAGAGTAAGGCCTGGTACGTAAAGAAGGAAAAGGAGGGAAAAGGAATTAGTGTTGGGCTGGTCAAGCGAATATGGTCCTAGAAATTAGGGCATCGTGGGTCAGGTCATGCGAATAAAATTGGAAATATCCCAATTAAATAAGGTGGGGCAATGGTGTAATTAGATTGGGCTTTTGGTTCAATTAGAATAAATAAGTTGGTCTAGGTCTATTCTAAGTAAATAGTGTACTCCTTTGGTCTATTTTGCGTAAAATTCCCAATCTTAATTGCCAAAAAAAAAAGGTGCGTTTGCAGAATGTAGGTTTAATGATTGGTAATTACGGATTTTTCTCCGTAAAATGTTGTATAAAATTGTACAAACTAAGCTTGAGAGAGTTTAAAAGTGGAAGTTTCCATAGAAATTTCCTCTAAACCAGAGCAAAAATGCATTGCTTTTATTCCAATTCCTGGCTTATTTATACTGGAAGTTCAACTTTGGGCCATAATACTACTAGTATTATTTCTTAGAATAATTAATTTTGCAATGTTTTCCTTACCCTCTTTCTTCATTTTCATTGGTCAAGCATTAAAAATTTTCAGGTTTAGTACCATAGCCTCCTATTTAACAGGAAGAAAAGATGATGAGATACAGAATTCCTGGAACTCACATCTGAAGAAAATGGTTCTTAAATAATAGTCTCAGCCCTCGCGATCAGTCTTGGAGCTAGGATTGTCATAACTGGAATTTAAGCATGTGATCTAAAACATTTTTCTTTTTGAAGCCCCTCGTGTTAAGGGGATTCAATAGCTGTTATATATTTATCCTATTTGTACAGTATATCGATTCAATTGAAGCCCCTTCCTCCAAGCTAGCTCAGGATAGTCAGCAAGTTCCCGTTCTCAAGAAGCTTCAAAAGACTCTACTGTTTTTTTCAAGTCTTACTTGGATCAGCGAGGATCAAGAACATCACTATGCCCAGCGTATTGAAACTATCAAGTTAATTTGAACTATCTTATAAGGCTCAAAGTAATTGCTTTGCAGCTATGCCATAATATCCAATGATTCAGAAAATAGAGCATTGTCATTTTTTTTCACTTTATATGATTGCCACCAACTTTTCTTAATCCATTAAAGGTTTGCTTTCTGTCACTACTTTCTGCATTTATGCATGTTTTTGGCTGTTTTGACATGATCATCAAGTTAAATTACTCCTTGTGTAGGCTATAAATTGAAGTAAAGTATTAACTTAGTTATTCCAGTCCTTCAACCGGTTGATAATAGCTTATGAAGTGCCATAGAGTATGCAATCATAACCATAAGATCTAATGCACTAGCTTAGACTAACAGGACCTCGCATCATTCCTTTTAAGTTTGTATGAGGCAATTGGATGAGTAGAAACATGTACAGGAGAAACAAGTAGGACTCGTAACTTGATAAAAGCTAGATTTTTCAGACACCAAGAGGCAAGTAATCAAGACCCCCTGGAGGATTCGGACTCAACTGAGTTACACAACACTGCATTAATTTCCTTACTGAAACATGATTGATTACGCAGTTTTAAGTGTCTGTAGTAATTGGCACCGCGAAGACAACCTCAGACATCTAGCTTAAATAAAGAGGTTTTTTTGCGGGGGTTGGATACTAATATGGAATCTACATTCACACTGTTTTTCGTAAAATCTCACAAAGTTAATTTTGTCCAGGTGCTATATACACTGGAAATACATCACTATGCACACATAACAATAAACAATAAATGGTTCTAAAATATATAATCACACAATGTAATCTAACAAGAAACAAAATTCCATTTGCACAAACTTTACAGAATGCAACTCCCAATCACTACCGATGCAGACCTGGTGCTTGCTGCTTCAAAACAATCCAAGGATTTTCTTTGGAGCAGTTCCAGTGGCGCGGTATTTGGCTGCCAGCTCCTCTGCCTTGAGAAGATCTTCTCCACGTTTAGCTTCAATCATCGCTCTCTTTTCTTCTGCTTCCTTGTGGAGAAGAGCAATTTTGTTTTTCATTTTCTCAGTATATTCTGCCTTCTTTTTCTCCAACTGTTCCTGCTCTCAACAAGATATGGAAGATTAATAAAATCGAAACTTGTTGAGAAAATATTCCTCAGTTAAGAATACAAGAAGCTCACAAACGAAACCATCACAAATAGAGAATGAGTGTCCTTATGCTGTTATCGAGATTAGTAGTAAAATCAACAAAAGCATTGATCTTTATCATCAAAATCACAATCAAATATTGTCATATAACTGACTATATTGCAAAATTGAAGGATGGCCACTCACCTCCATCTTTTTGAGTTCAGCCTCTAGGTTTGCTTTCTTGCTGTTTTCCCATGCACCAATTGCAGATACCTTCTTTTGAGCCCTGTCAACAGATTTAAGTTACCATAATCAATACACACAACTCTTTCAAAATCTCCCTATAATTTGAGTAAATATGTAACCATTGCCCATTACTTTCAGAGAAGAAGAAAATGACCGAAAAGGTATGTGCTGATCCTTAAATTGGCTGCAGGGCTTTCTCAAAGACCAGCTCCAGGGGATAGATTATAGTTGTTTTAAAAAAATATATACTAGCGCCATGCAACTCATACTATGTTATGCAAATTTTGCATCAAATAAATGGAAAACAAACAAAATATAATCACTACAAGACGATTGAGAAAGATGGCTAGTGAAGCATATGATACATTGTCACAGCCATCTGAATCTATAATCAGCAAATTGGCACATACTGTCATTTAGTAATTTATCAACAATAACATACCCAGTGAAATTCCACTAAGTGGGGTCTGGAGAGACCTTACCACTACTTCAAGGAGGTAGAGAGACTGTTTCCGAAAGACCTTGGCTCAAGTGCCCCAAACCCAAGTAAAAGAAGAAGAAGAAATAATGAAGGCATAGCTGATAATAAGAAAGTCAATGTAAAGTCTACAAACAATAACAACATCAAAATAGTAATTAATCATATGAAGAAAATTCTGCCTACTGTCTCAAGCTCAGGGCAAAAAGGAATGATTAAATGTGCAAATGACATAACCAAGTGAAGCAATCAGAGATAAAACTATAAATTTCCTTGAGAAAGATATCTCATAAAGAGCAATCAATACTTCTATAATCAACAAGATTTTAATTCTTAGCAAGACAATGTCAAATTGTTACTATACTGAAACTTATTTTGCTTATTTGTTGTTTAATTTGGAGTAACTAGTGTGTTATTTGCAGTCAGCATGATTCATATAATTATCGTTCCTTCACATGCTAAGCAAATTCACGTATATCAGTCCTCAATCCTCATATCACATCATCGACATGTATGAGAAATCAGCATATTGAGTACATACTTGTTTTCGGCTTTTGATTTCTCACTTTCCTCCCATGCTCTGATGAGTGATAGTCTCTTCTCTGTTGCAACGCGTGCAAGCACAGTATCTGAGGATTATACATCAAAGTTAGTTGATGATCTTAAAAGCAGTAAATGAATCAAAAACAACAGAAAGAAAAAGAACAATCCTAATTTACCTCTGTCAATAGATCCCTCTTTTTTCTCATCAGCAGGTTCTGGTTCTTCTGTCAATGAACACAAGTAGCAAAAAGTTAGGGATACCATAACAAAGTGAGTAAAGAAATTTGACAACGAAAAGTAGTGAAATTGGTCAAAATTTTGAAGAATAATCAAAAAATAAAAAATCAGATAAAAATACATGAATTAATCAAAAGCAAAATTTTCACAAATATAGAATAAATCATTTCCCAAAGATTCTTTTTTTTCCTTTCTTTTTTCCTTCTGAAATAGAAGTAGAAAAAGATAGTATCAATTGCTTCACCAAAAAAAAAAACTTTTCTTTTTTATCTACTGCTGATATGTATAAACTTTTTCAATCATACAGAGTCCTGTACAAAAGAAAACTAACAAAAAAAACTTTTTCTACACAAGAACAAGACAGGGGAATCTTAGTTGTTTAGCTGCCTGAGCATTCATCTTATTGGTGATTGTTAGATTCCTCATCTTGTAATCCCCTATCCCTTACCCTACCCCCAATTTTAAGAAATTAAAATAAAAATTAAGCAGGTCGATTTTCATCAAGAGGAAACGTAAAATTCAGCTGAAAACATATATAAAAAAAATTCATAAGCATATAGAGATAAGAGATTATACTATTTTCTTCGACAACAACTAGTGCTTTGGAGTCATCGGGTTTTTCTTTTTCTTTTTCCTTGTCTTCTTCAGGAGGTGGCAGAGCTGGTGCAGCTATGGCTTTCTCATCAGCCGCTCCTACTTCTTTAGGAGCTTCAACAGTCTCTGTTTCTGGTGCAGGGTCCACAATTTCTACTTTCTTAGCTTCCAATTCTGCCATGGCTACAAACAGAATCAAGAAAACACAGAATTCTTTCTTTAAAGAAAAAAAGATCTTTTTTTTTTGAGAAGATATTTAGTAGTTGGAAGAAGGTAACTGTCACCTTAATTGATTGGACATACTCTATATATATATAAATGGACCATGGAATAGAAGAGAGGAAGAGGGATACGACAGATGGGACTATTTTGGCTTAGCTGGCTTATCAATTTGTACAGTCTTGCAAAGAGGAAACTCAATGGCCAATGGTGAGCTGTCACATAACAGTGAACTTCCCACTAACTTCTCTTTTTGGTTTGTTTTTAATCTGATTTTCGGATATTTATATTAAAATTTGATTAATCTAAATTCATAATTGTATAAGAATTTATTCAAAAAAAATACTCCAAATTAAAATTTTTTTGATATCTAAAATTCAAAATCAACATATTTTATTATATTCTTTGGCTGTAGCTATCACTAACTTGGCCAAAATACGGTAATCATGATAGAGCCGTTGGAATAAAGTATTTTGGAACAAAATAATCCTCTTTAAACATCATGTCACTTTTGATTTACTTACAAAAATTTATGTGGTCCTTAGGTCTAACGTTATTTTTATCCTCCCCATGATCGTTTCATCTGAAAAAAGATCTAAGTTATATATATTAGGTAACTTATAATTTAATTAATTACACAAAAAATTTCATGATAAATATGGTACTATTTGGTAATTGATAAGAAATAATGATTAGCGTATTAGTAGATTAAACTATACTAATAAAATAGATTTCGACTTTCGGGTCCTGTCCATTGTCAATCTTGTTTTGAGATTTACTTGTACGTATTGCTCTTTGGTAAATACAATTTTTTTTACTTACCAAAAAAAGAAAAAGTCTAAATGAAGGCTAAAGATGGTAAGATACGCAATATTCAAAAGATATTAAATAGAAATTAAATATTTTCATGGTAGGGCCTCTAATACCACCTGTTGTAGTAGTAGATATTTTTTTTTTAATTTTTGGCGTGAAAAATGATAAGGGAAGGAGTTGGTTGGAAGAAAGTGTTAAGCACGATTCTTCCACATGGAACTATTAATTGATTGCCTCAAGAATGATACAATCTCAAGTCACCAACCAAACAAGGCTTCACTATTCCAAATCTATGCACTTTGATAAAACGGAAAAAGGTCTAAAATGTATTTAAACTATTGAAAAAAATATAAAAATAGGTAAAATTACTTAATTGAATGTGTTTTAAATAATATTTACCATTTTTAAATATACTTTTATTTTGTTACCATTTTTAACAATCAGTAACAATATTTTCATTAAAGACATTATACCCCTTTTTATTTGAAAAGAAAAAGGCTTTATCTCTCTCTTTCAATAAGGGTTTTTCTTCATTGTGTCTCTCTCTTTCAATAAGGGTTTTTCTTTAGTTTCAGTGTCTATATCTCTTATTCCTTCATCTCTTCTTCATTCTTCCCTTATTCTTCATCTTTTTGTTTGTTTCAGACGGAACTCATAGATTTTAGGTGCACAATTGTAATAAAAGGTCAGAAATCTCCTAGAAGAAGTCCACGAATTCGAATTGTTGATTCAACGGACAGTGGTGAAGTGAATGTCGGTCCTACTTTTAGTTTGAGAATTTCTGCAAATCAATCTCCAGAAGAAGCTGGTGGTGAGGTTAATCAAAATCTCCAAGCATTGCATGTGAAGAAAAAGGGCGGTAGAAGTAAGAAAAAAATCAGTGAATTGAGTTCTAAATCTAAATCGAAAAGAAAACGAGTTGATGTTGCATCGGAATCTAAGAAATTTGTTGACAATGATGATGATTTTGAGGATTTACCTCTTCAATTTCAGTCAAAGAAAGTGAGACCTACAGTTGCTCAGGAGAAGAATCCAAAAAATCGAAATCGATTGTGCAAAAAAATGGTTCTACCAGAGAGTTTATATCCGGTATGTCATTCTACCAACACATTATTTAACTGATAGCATTTTATATCTGTTTATGTGTATTTTCTTAGTTTGTTGTTGTTTTGAACTTGTGTGCTAGATGTTGAAGAAAAAATTTGTGTATTTGATACTTTTATTATAGTCTAAATTTATTTGCTCAAGTTTATTATATCAGTGATTGTTGGGAGTTTTGCCATGAATTGTTAGATCTTTTGTGTTGCAATTTGTTTATTTTTTAAAATAAATAAATAAAAATGAATTAAACTTTGAACTAAAATGTATTACACGTGCATTAAAGTTGAATTAGAAGAGAATTAGAGACGAATGAAACATGTATCTAATGAAACCAGCCTTCAGTGATCTGTAGGCCACAAAAATGAATTAAAGTTGAACAACAAAGGAATTACACACACATTAAACTTGAATTAAAAGAAAATTAGAGACGAATGAAACTTGTAGCTAATGAAACCAGCCTTCTCTACAGGCCACAAAAATGAATTAAACTTGAATTAGAAGAAAATTAGACACGAATGAAACATGTAGCTAACAAAACCAACCTTCAGTGATCTGTAGGCCACAAAAATGAATTAAACTTCAAGCAGTGATTAGAGGTGAAATTGTCAGAAGAAGACTCATTGCCAAATTGAAGTTCATGTTGCCACTTCATCAAAAACCAAACACAAGAGTTTATCAAATTAAACTCCCTACTTTAGAACATTATCATGATAATAATGACAAGAAACTCATCAATAGTCCAAGGGAAATTATGAAATCTAAAGAACTAAAGGTAAAAGCAATCATTCAGCCTTTGTCTAATTAATTTTCCAAATATTGGTTCAACTATAAAAGACACCTACTAACACATCTTATTTTGACTTTTATGGTTTGAACCTCCAAATGAAAATTAAACTTTTTTATTATTTTTATAACTGTAATATGGTTTTGTTTTTTGGCAGCTTAAATGCAAGAGCCTTAGGACTTCGAATTTCAACTTGGCTTTAGAACAAGACAGTGAAGCCTTGTGGTCAAGAAGAGAAGAAGCCATTGACAAACGAGAGCATTTGATGAAATACTCATTTTCACTCAGGGTAAATTCACTTGCACTTGCATTATCTCACTCATTTGTTAGTAAAAGTAGGAGTTCACTTGTCGATACAGATAGTGCAAATATTACGCTTACCAATGTATTTTAACATATTGTAGCGGTTAACCTGCCTTATTTTCTAGATTACTAAGCTCAGTTTTTATGAACGATTACCTATAAGATATTTTGAAATGACCTGATAGTATATTACTTCTTTTCAGGAGAACAGAAATGATCGAACTTTACAAGAAGTATTAACCAGCAAGCAAAACAGAAGAAGCTACAAATTTGATCAGTTGGCAGAACTTGAGGCACCAACAAAAGCAGGGTTATTTGAGAAATTGAGATCATTTAGAGACTCAAATGTTCCTCTAGCTTATATGAATGGGATGACACAACTTTAAGTGAGAAAAATGCATAGAGAAGATTGTATAGAGGACCTACATTCTCCTTCTTCACTTCCAAGAAGATCATTTTCTAATGTAAAACGAAAATCGAACGTTAATGTTAACTCATTACCAAGTTCTCCTATATTTCCTACTTACATAGCTGTCACAGAATCTGTAAAGGCAAAAACAAGGTCAATGAGCACATCGAAGCAACACCTAAGGTTACACGAGACATTGTTAGGTCAACATTCTCCTTATAACCTCAAGATTTCTTCTTGGAGATTATCTGATGGTGAAATATATGACAGTGCCAGAAAGAGTAGAACTTCTAGCAGGTAGCTGTGAATATAAAAGGTGTTCTACCAGGATTGAAGAACATGAGTGTTGTACATTATTACTATCTTTTTTAAGGATAGTGTCCAAGTCGGTTTGCTCTCACCTCGACTATTTCATCAAGTGTTGTTAACTTCTATCAGTATCAGTACTAGGTAACTCTAGCCACCAAGGATGAGTATGTACATTATCGACCTGTTTATCCAGTACTTCCAGCAAGGGAAAGCACAAAATCCTAGATTTGCAGCATTACTTCTGGACATGAAAACAATCAGAAAAATGGAGCTATAATTGGAGCTTCAAACTTCTTGAGTAATCTATCTACAGTTGATTGATGAAAGCCAGTGCAGATCTTTTATTACTGATTTTAACACTTCCATAGACTTGCCACAATGTGTATATATATTTATCAGCATAAAAATAGTATTTCTTCATGATTTTAGTAGAATTGTATCTCCCCGTGCATTTGTTGATGATTTGAACTTGTCCCATTTTTCTTTTATCAAAGCTAGTCATAGTGATGTTTTCAAATTCTTGTCATTTAGTATTATTAGAATTAATTTTAATTTTTTAGGACATGTTTGATGACACGTTAATGTTAAAGTGTTTCAGTAGTGTTATCAAACTGAAACCTGCATTATGAATTAAACTTGAATGAAAAATGAATTAAACTTGAGTGAAAAATGAATTGCATACATATTAAAGTTTATAATGCAATACATAGCTATCTTTTTTAAGATAATTTTTGTTCATGTAAAATACATTTTTAATATAGTTTTTTGTTCATGTAAAATATATCTTCTTCTTTTTTAATAATGTCAATACATAGCTACGTTAATGAAAAAATGTTTCAGTAGTTTATCAAATTGAAACCTGCATTATGAATTAAACTTGAATGAAAAATGAATTAAACTTGAATGAAAAATGAATTGCATACATATTAAAGTTGAATTAGAAGAGAATTCGACACGAATGAAAAGTGTAGCTACTGAAATAGCCTTCAGTGATCTACAGAAACACAAAATTGATATTAAACTTGAACTTAAAATGAATTACACACACACTAAAGTTGAATTAGAAGAGAATTAGACACGAATGAAAAATGTAGCTATTGAAAAAGCCTCCAGTAATCCATAGAACACAAAAATGAATTAGACTTGAACTAAAAATGAATTACATACACACTAAAGTTGAATTAGAAGAGAATTAGACACGAATAAAAATTGTAGCTAATGAAAAAGCCTTCAGTGATCTATAGACCACAAAAAATGAATTAAACTTGTATCTTCTCCAAGATTGTGTTAGGTCCCTCTCATATTTGATTGTCTCTGGCTACAGTGCTTCTATGGCTCCTCACAGCAGCATGTATCAAGACCGGGAGGCCTCAGATTGCAAAGTGTGCCATTGAACTTGCTGAACAGGCGTTGTCCAAGGATGGGTGGCCTGAATATTATGATGGAAAACTTGGCCGATTCACAGGCAAGCAATGGCCAGGATATTGCAAATCAACAACTAAGTGCAGACAGTCTCCGAAAGAGGTTTGGGGCTCTACTATGGGAATATGCAGTGAAGAAGCAAAAGAGTAACCTTCTGAGAAGTGAGATTCCACCGAATACACATCACTTAATTCCAAAATTGGAGTACAAATGTTGTAGAAAGTCGTGGTTGAAAAGCTATGAAGCTAAGTATTGCCCTAATTTTGGAGAAAATTATGGGTGAGAAGATTGGAGAGAATATTGGTGTAGCAAATTTGGAGAGAAACAGGGGAACGGGTCAGAATTTTAGAAGAAAAAAACCGTACTTAATTTAATTCAAACAATTTGCTATATATGGTTAAAATAATTATGTTGCTCTATGTGGTAAATATTTTTTGAATATTGTACATTTAGGTGATTTACCCATAAAAATATCCATCATCCATCTATTGGGCTTAAAATGTCATTGGCATCCACCTTTAAGTCCAAAATTGATATTTTCTTTAACAGAAAAGGGCATTTTAGGCCCAATAGATGGACGAGGGGCATTTTTGTACCATTTTCAATAGTTCGAGGGCATTTTAGGCCCTTTTCCGTTGATGAAAAATAATTTGTTCCAATCCAATTTTAAAAATCAATTTACGATAAGTGAGATTTACTTAAGTGGTTGAACATTTCCATCATCAATCGATAGATTGAGATTTCGAGTCACATAAAACCACTATTGATTTTTTTCAGGAAAAAAAATAGTCAATTAGCCTAGCTGTGACAATTAAAATGTAAACAGTAGAATATGGGGTCGCAATATCAGGAGAAACGGTGAATTTAAATGGATCAGCATGATTAAAAAAAATGAACACCAAATCTAAGACTTCTTAAAAATCAACTCAAATAGTTATTGTCCAGGATCATATTAAGAAAATAAAAAATCACATTCTCACCATCTTGTCAAAATTTTCGATGGGAATTACTCTGTACACTTTACCATTTAGATTAGTGCGTGTTAAAGGAGTGTTCATAACCTTGTTTTATCACTTTAATAAAGCACTTTTAGAGAATTCATAATCAAATTAGATACTCTACTTATATTTAGATAAAGGAAGTAGGTCCCTTGCCGACATTAAATTAATAAGAACGCGAAAGAGAATAACGGCTCAATTATCTATATATATCGATATATAATAGAAGAGACAAAATTATTGTCAGCACCACAATTTATTTATTTTTATGAATTACTAATTATTAATAAAAAATTCGGAAAAAAAAACTGAAAAAAGTCTCCCTTACACGTTTCTTTTTAATGTTTTTTTCCCCAGAAATATAGGTTTTTTAAAACAAAATTTAAATTTAAAATCTACCTATCTATCTATCTATCTATCTATCTATCTATCTATCTATCTATATATATATATATATATATATTAAATACAACAAAAATGTGACATTTGCTAATTTGTTAAAGTTTATGAAGGTGAAGACGGAATAATTTCAAACCTATATATGTATAGGTTTTTTTTTTCATATATATAAATTATTAAACATTATAAATTGGAATTTTATATGAAAAAAACATGTTGTCATTAGGGTGTCAATGGTTTTCAAAAAATCGATTTAACTGACCGAACTGAATCGTATCGAATTGATTTGTAGGTTTCTTTGAATAAAATTGATGATTTTTATATAAATTTGTAACCATACCGAATAATTAGGTAGGTCTTTTATTTATATATCAAATTTAAAAATAATAAAATATTAAATTTTTTGCTTTAGATACAAGATAATGGAAGTGATCACAAGCGACAACATAATTACACTAAAACTTTTTATTCTCCTCCGATTAAAATTAAATTAGTTCTAACATCTCAACTCTCGAGTAATAACTAGTAAACTACAAGGTATTCCAACGATCTTGAATAACAAGCTACAAGTTATTAGATATTTTTCCTCTCTTATGGTTTAAATTTCTCTTATTGGATACATAAATTAAGTAAACTCAGTTCTTGAGTTTCATGTTGATTGAGTCTTTCAACTCGTGTGATGTAAATTATATATTTTGTCTTTGCTTTATATTTTTTTACACTACCATAATATAATGTGATGAATTTCTATTCTTGTTTTCTTGATTCATCACCTTTTTAACAATAAAAATGTTTAGATATTTTTTGTCAAAGTCATCCCAAGTATATATAATAGCGTCTTTTTTTTTTAATATACATAATAGTGTGTTCTAGTTTTTATATTTTTTTTAAAAAAAATCAAAATTAACCAAATTGTACCGATATCGAAGAGAAACTGAGATAATGAAACGATTTTGAAAATTCTAGTTTTAATTATAAGAACTAATATAACCAAAAAAATGGTATGATATAAATTTCATAAAACAACCGTCAGAACCGTACCATTAACACCCCTAGTTGTCATCAGAAATTTTCTTAGATTATCATTTTTTATTTTTTCAATTAAAGTGCATGTGGCTAATATTTCTTATTTTTATCCTAATCAAAATATATATTTTTATCCCATTTATTTGTGAGTCAGTGGGGGTAATGGGGTAAGGGTCGTGTAGTTTTTTTTTAAAATTAGTTTTTTCTGTCTTTTTTATCTTTTAAATATAAAAAATTACAAACACTAAAAAAAAATGAAAAAATAGAAGTTAACTACATTATTATCATCCTAGAAAAGCTCCTAAATCATAGGGACATATTAAAAAAATAACCTTATCTGTAAATGCTCCGAAATTATAGGTAAATTACATAACTTCTCTCTCTCTCTATATATATAATAGTAGAGGTAAAAAAGCCTACGTGTCAGCGCTACAATTTTTCTCATAATTTCATATTTTAAATAACAACAAATTAATATTTTAATTATTAATTATCTGTAATTATTTCAAAATTTAAATAATAAATAACAATTTGAAAATCAAATTAAAAATTTAAAGTAGTTTTTTAAATTTACAGTTTTAAAAACTTATCTCTAATTTTTTCCAATTTTCTTTTACTTTTATTAAGAGAATATTATTGTTTTATTATTAATTAATTATCTGTAATTATTTTAAATTTTAAATAATATAATAAAAATTTAAAGCAGTTTTTAAAATTTTACAGTTTGAAAAACTTATCTCTAATCTTTTCCAATTATCTTTTATTAAGAGAATACCATTGCTTTATTTTGTAGGCAGTTAGCATCTTTTTTTCCAAATAAAATGTTAATTGTCTGCGGTTTTCAAGTTTGAAATCAAAAAATTTGAAATTTGAAAATATTAAAAATAAAAAATAAAGATCACACACGTTCTTATACCTAAAATTCAGTTTCAGGGCCTAATTTTGTGGAACTATCAAGTGTCATCCTTTTAAATATCTTAATTTTAAAATTCAAAAAATAAATAAATTACAAACATAAAAAATAAGAAAAAACACGTGTCTTACTATTACTTTTTGAGTTCCTATAATAATGCACTCACTAAGCCATTTATCAATTTGTTTTGTTCAGTCACTCTCTTATTCAGATTTTTTATTTTTATTTTGTATGGTTGTTTTCTCCCAGCCCCCAGGTAATATATTTTCATTTTGAGTTATTATTCTTTACGTATTCTGTTTTGTATGAATATTCGCTAACTAATGCTTCTTTATTTTATAGTTTGGTGGAAGGCAAAATTTATATAGTTTGAACTTTGAATATTTGATTATGTAAGTATTTTTTACTTATTCTGTTTTGTATGAATATTCTTTTACTAATGCTTCTTTATTTTATAGTTTGGTGGAAGGCAAAATTTATATATTTTGAATATTTGATTATGTAAGTATTTTTTATTTTGTATTGATACATTTTTGATAAACTAAATAAACATTAAGTTATAGTATTTCTCCTTTTGGTTCTAGGTTGATTTTCTGTGGTAGTATTGTATTATTTTTTTGTCTCTACATTAAATAATATGTTTCTCTCAAAAGCTATTTGATCTCCTTATTTCTTACGATAACTATATGGAGGTATTTGAGTAAGAAGATTTTTTTATTGCTTTCAAAAAAGAAATAGAAAAATTCTTATATGTAGATACTTTTATAACTGAAGTATCTGCGGATTATTTTCAAACGCATTTTGATTATTAGAATTTAAGGATAAAAACGTTTATCATATTTTAACCAACTAATGAGTCATGTGTACTTTCAAAAATTTAAATTGTAAAAGGATAAAATTTATCTTAATTTGAAATTAATTTTTTTAATTATAGTTTAAAAAATTACAAAATGGATCATACAATAACCATCAAATAAAGACGTGTTTTTTTTAAATGAGTAGTTACAACTTTCAAGTATATTTTACTAAATTCACCAAAAAATTATCTATCCAGTTGAATTGATATACAAAATAATTTTAAATTCAATTGAAAGATAAAAGTTTAAATTTAAAAGATAAAAAATTTAAATAACACAATACAATATTAAGTATTAAGTAATAGTATAAATAACAACATATTCGGCGAATTTTAAAAGAAAAATATATTAAAATTATTTTTGATAAATTTCTAGATTAATAATAGCAATATAGATTAAAGGAAAATAATGGGATATGTCAAATATTAATGTAGATTTGCTGCCTGAAATGAAAATATAAGTTAGAATAGTTCATGAATTCAAAGTTTTATAAGAAAAAAATATAAAAAGAGGATAAGAAAAATGACAAAAAAATAAATAAATTAACTAACCTTATGAACTAACACCAAGCCCTCACCCACATTCCATTTACCTAACTTCCCCCATCCCCTCATGCATGATTCACATTTCACACAATCACTTACAATACACACACAAATTAATATATATTTTGAACTAATTTTGAGAATATAATAAAGTAGTTAAGATAATATACATATTATTGTCCATAAAATTTAAACTGAAAAGATTTTAAAAAAAATAATTAAAATTTCAATTGTAAATAAAATAAATATATTTGTTTTATATTAATAAGAAGAGCACTTGATAACTATGTTAAACCAAGTGATAAGCTAATAAAATCAATATTAAAAATATAATAGTTTTAAATAGTGAACAATCTAATAATAAAAAATTATGATGCCTATAAATTGTTTAATAATTACAAGATTCGTTGTCTATATTCATATAAATTTGGTTATGAGGACGAGGGAGTACATTTCATTGAGTAACAATATGATAGACTAATTTTTTTAAGGTTATATGATTTTACATGATATAACAAGATATCACAATTTAAAACAATTAAAAATAATATTTAGATATTATCCATACATCGCGGGTATGCATACTAGTATAATATATAATAGGAAAGATTAAAATGCCTACCTGTCAGCACCACAAAAAATAGAATTTATGAATTATTAAAAATTAAAAAAAAATTTAAAATATAAAACTCTAAAATAATTGCAAACACTAAAAAAAGAAAAAAAATTGAGTGAGGGTAGTTATTATTTTTAAAATTCAAAAAACAAATATATTGTTATTTAGTTGAGAATTTTAAGGAGAAGATATGGTTATTATAAAATTCTAATCACGTACTTTTTAACCTTTTTTAAATAGCAACTATAAGGTCAATTTTTGTCTGATATGGTGATAAAATTAATTAATTTTAAAACTTCCCATTACACTCTTACTTTTAAAAAAATTGAAAAAATTAAATTTAAATTAACTCTTTATAAAATATACACATACTAAATAATCTATTTCTGTTAAAATTTGCTTTAATTTATTTTGTAAGTGTCCAAGTAAATATTTCTTATTTGTTTTTATTTTCTTGAGTTAAAATTTTATTCTTACAAATAATTAGATAACTTAGTTATTATTTTAAAATTTTATAACTAAATTCAAGCAAATTAAATAAGAAATATGAATTTTTTTAAAAAAAATTAAACAATATAATATCAATTATTAGAAACAAAAAAATTACAAAATTTTACGGTTTCATAAAATACTATTTCAAAAACGAATTAATCTTTATTTTGAAAAAAAAACGTGTATCCAAATAAATAGGGAGTTTTAAAACTTCCCATTACACTCCTACTTCTAAACAAATTGAAGAAGTTTTAAATTAAGAAATTATTTCGTAAAAAAATAGTTACAATATTAAAAGACAAGTTAAGAGTTTTTCACCAAATAAAAAATGTTTTTTTTAAAAAAGAAGAGTTACAGTTTTAAAAGACAAGTTAGTGTTTTTAACCTTATAATAATAATAATAATAAAAAAAAATTGTTTTGAATTTTGAAAAAAATAGTTACAGTTTTAAAAGACAAGTTAGAGTTTTACAGCTTAACATGATAGTTTACGAATAATAGTTACTATTGCTATAATTTTAATTTTAACTTTAAAATTTTAATCTGAATTAACTATTAATCAGTTTTAAGTGAACACGCATTACCTGTTTCCCAATTTTTTAGTCCTTTCTAATATTTCCACATTATACTCAATTAAGTCTAAAATATAAATAGTTGTTACAACTTCTAATATAAAAAACAAAAGGATTCACAAACAACACAACGATTTCCGATAATCATACCTAATCAAATTCTTTCCCTTCTTCAACAAAGCAACAGTAAAATATAATCAAATTCTTTCCCTTCTATAACAAAGCAACAATAAGGTATTTTAGTAATTAACAAAGTAAAACAATTCAACCCACCAACATGCATTCAGGGATAAGAAGAAATCAAGAAAGAGAGAGTTTAATCATATGTAAGAATTTTTTTCAATTTATTAAGTTTTAATGTATACAAAGTTCTGTTTCTATTCTGCAATAATTGTTTATTTTTTTTTATAGAGTAGTCAAAATCATTATATCAAGATATATAATCATAATCTTATGAAAATGGTGGTGCCAGTATCTCTTAACATATATAATGGTGGTCGAATATCATTTCGAGAGTTTTTTGTTTTCATTTTTACATGTTTGAATGTCCTTTTCTCATTAGTGATATTTTTAATCACAATAATATAATTTAATTGATCATTATTGTTGCTTTTTTTATTTCGATACATTTCAACTTCTTAGTCTCATTTATCTTTTTTTTTTTTAAAAAAAATGCAGTAGAAAGCCTGTGTGGCTGCTATGCTGGTGAAAACTAGGCTGCTTATCGGATGGATTAGACGGATAATTTCACTTAATGATTTGATCTATCGGATATCGATTTTTAAATTTACTAATCTGCTAGCCAATCTATAAGATATCGGTTGGTTCGATAACAAATTACCAATTATCAGACGGTTATCGGGCGGTGTATTGGCTAACTTCTAATCACTATAATGTCTTTTTTTCGATGAACGCATCTTACAAAAAAAAGACTTTTTCCACTATTTAAATGCAGTGAGCAGTGATAGAAAAGCTAATAGTACTAGACACTTAAAACTTGCCTCACAAAGTCAAGAACGATGCTAAAAATATTTAACACTTGTATCGATATATATTTCATGTCAAGTGTTACTAGTTACAAAAACATAAGAACAATATTTATCAAAGGGAATAGGAATAATGACTACTAAGGAACTAAGTACAAAGTTTTAATTAACTACAAGCAACTCAATTAAAACAAGTCTTTACTAGACAAAAGTTGATTAGTTCAGAACATTTTGAGCAATAACAAGATAAAATGGATAAATTGATGCAAATTTTCAACTGATTGTCCCATTTTCAATGTCCAGTGAAAGCAGTACTCAGTACCTACCAACAAAGCGAAGGATTAAGCAAATAAACTTGAGATTTGAGAAGCAACTGAGCAGTGAGCAAAAAGAGTCTAAGAGATGAAGAGACATGAGATACTTACGGGGTTAGAATTTAAAACGATGAAAAACAAAAATTTAGAATAAACGGGCTTCTTTAATAGTTTACATCTTTACCTCTTTTAAGGCAAGAAAAGTAAATAAGTTTAGCCTTAGAAGTTAGGACTAACAAAGGAAAAATATATAATTAGTTAACTCTTATATATTATGGTAAAATATTAAATGAGGCTAATATACCTAAAATAAAAGTTTAAGTATATGGTAATTCTTAACGGGTCAACGGTTTATTCGATAAGAAAATTTAATAATCCGCCCCCACACCAATAAACCGTTAATTATAAAATTTTAATTCGCCCCCAACCATTTATTCGTTAATCCAATACTAATAAACCAATAAATCAATTTTATGATTGGCTTATCGATTACAATTCGATTTTGAACCCCTAGTGAAAACCTTTGATGTTCTCAGTATTTACACTAATATTTCTTTTACAAGTTTGCAATAGATTAGGACCAGACAACAATAGTAATATATATCATTTATACATTTTCAGTATGCCAAGAATTTGTTTATTGTAGATAAGAATTGTAGCAAATTAGGACCTTTTTTTATATGTTATGCTGTTGTCAAAGGCATAATAAATTTAATTATTTTAGAAATATTTAAATCTGTATTTTAACTTTACATGAAATAAAAACTTAATATCCAACTAATTAATTTTATTTTTCATTTTTTTTCTTAAATAGAGTAATTTTTATTGACAATCAAATATATATATGCATATTAAAAACTTTCCATTACCCTAGCTCCAACTTCTAAACAAATTGTTAAAGTTTTCATTTTAAAAAAATAGAACAGTACTTAAATTGAACTTGCAAAAAAAAAAAAAAAGCACTTACTATCCAACTAAATAATTTTATTTTTCAACAATCCCAAATGACAGTCAAATATCAAATATTTAAAATTTTTAGAGCTGTTCTAAAACAAAAGAAAAAATTAATACTTTTTAAAAATTGAAAATTAACTATTTGATCATAAAATAATTAAAAAGTTTCATGATAAAAAATATTAAAACAATTAACGAAAGAAGAAGAAGAAAACATTAATAACGGGATAGTTAAAAATGATAAATGGAAGAAAAAATTGAACGGATAATTCAGATATTAGTTATTTATTTATTTTTTAAAATAAAGAATAGATAATTGGATAGCTTTAGAGATTGTATAAAAGTGGGTGTGTACTGGGCAGTTTTAAAATCGATAATTTAAATTTAGTAATTAATTAGTAAATAAAAAAAGAAGATAAAGATCGAAAAGAAAAGAAAAAACTAATCTTAAAAGTAAAAGTGCCACGTATTATCATGAAAAATTTCAATTTTGAGTTCTGAAAAGATAAATTTAAATATTTCAAATCTGTATTTTGTAAAAATAAAAAAAAATAAAAATGTCATCAACATAAATGTTTGAATTATCATTTTTTTTAAAGAAAATAAATTAAAATACTATAAATCCGTATTTCGCAAAATAGTGTTACAGTTCATTATTAAATTGAACGGATACTTCAGATATTAGTTATTTATTTATTTTTTAAAATAAATAGATAATTAGATAGCTTTAGAGATTGTATAAAAGTGGGTGTGTATTGGGCAGTTTTAAAACCGACAATTCAGATATTAGTTATTTAAAAAAAATTAGATAATTGGATAGCTTTAGAGATCGAGTATAAAGTGGGTGTGTATTGAGCAGTTTTAAAACCGACAGTTTAAATTTAGTAATTAATTAGTAATAAAAAAAAGATAAAGATCGAAAAGAAAAGGAAAAAAACTAACCTAAAAATAAAAAGTAAAAGTGTCACGTATCATCACGAAAAAAAATTAAATTTTGAATTCTAAAAAGATAAATTTAAATATTTCAAATCTGTATTTTGTAGACAAAAAAAATGCCATCAACATAAATGTTTTGAATTATCATTTTTTTAAAAAAAATAAATTAAAATGCTATAAATCCGTATTTTACAAAATAGTGTCACATTTCATCATTAAAATAGCTCTCGAATTTTCAGTTTGATCATTCTTTTTTAAATCTATTATCTCCAAAAAAATATATATAATTTAATTATGTAAAAATCTTTCAAACTCAAAAATAAAAACTGAAAGAAGAAGACTTAAAAATTACCACTACTCCAACAGTTCTCATTTTCTCTCCTTATGGGTGATTAAATTCTTACTCATAATTTTTTTTTTATCTCAATGAAAATTACAATATCTAAAAAGTCTCATATTATTAGTGCAATATAGTTAATTTGTTAATTGCTTTTTTCCTTTTTATCATATGCAGATTTTTTTTTTGATTCATAAATCATGCATTATTTTTATTTTTTAGAGTGCTTGAATTTTGAATATGGGAAGTGACGATAGCAATGAAAATAAATTAAATTAAAAAATGCCATGACAAAATATAAATAAAAAATAAAGAAAACATTATTAAAGGGATAGTTAAAAATACGTAGGTAAAATTTAAAGAAAAAACAGATAAAGATCATCCCTAAAATCTCTCACCCGCTGCCTAACTACCCTAATCTCTCAAAACTCAATTATATATTTTAATCTTCAACCTATAGAATAGGAAATGCAAAAGTGTTACATATAAGTGTCATTAAAAAAAAGGTTGAATTTTTTAAAAATAAATTTAAATATTTTAATCTGTATTTTGTAAAAATATTTAAGAAAAATATCATTAACAAAAATGTTTTCTAATTATCATTTTTTTTAAAAAATAAATTTAAAATACTTTTTAGGAGTATTTATCAAATTGTATAATTTAATATATGCAAACTTAGGATAAGAAGCATTTCCTATTACATACTCTAATAATCATATAAACTGAATTGTTATAATATAAAATTATAGTATTAGAACTTTTATCCATTATAAATGATAAATAAATAAATAATAATTAAAGCTAACAATGAATTGTACATGCAAATAAAAGACATTTAAAAAAATTACAAATGTATTATCTTACTATACTAGAGATCACATTTGATGATGGAAGAAAATGGATGAGTTTCATGTTGATAAAAGTTAGGCTTTAGATTAGTGAGAACTCATATAGTCAAACTTAATTTGTGGTGTAGTTATTATTTCTTTAGCAATTTAGCATGATAAGAAGATCTCAATAAAATGGATGATGACTTGCAAAGTGTTTTTTTTAGATTTTCATTTTATCAACTTTATTCTTATCATTTTTATTTCTCCACATGTATTTAAATCTAAGATAATAATTGATATTATTGCTTTCAAAATTTTTAATTAGAATTGATTTGAAATGAATTGCCATATATATTTTTACATTACATTTATAATAGCATGTTGGTGGTGTTTATAACTTTTAAACTTTATCTAATTAATCTTAAAAATAATATATTAATTATTTATATAAAATTAGTTTAAAAGTTTTAAAATTGAATCCTAATATTATCTGCTATTATTAAGTCATACGTATTACTAAAGAGTAAAATCTACAACATATTTTAAAAAAGCTAAACAAATCTAAAGATCTATAAAATAAAAGAAGAGACTTATGGTAAATCAAAGGAATAGAAGATGCTCCATTTTCATCTTTCAAATTTTTCTTTGTATAGAAAATAGTTTGTTTTATGTGGTATATATTAATTTGATTATAGTATTTTTTTTTTATAATGATCACTGATTTTTTTTTTGTGCATCCTTATTTTATGAAGTTATATTTGATTAAATGAAAATCATCCTATTTTGCAGGATTGAACGAGAGAGGGGTAGACTAAAGAGGTTGCAATATGCTTTGCAAATTATATTTAGATTTTAGCTAAAAGTAGAATTAATATTTTTAATACTAGGTTTTAGATTGATCTATGAATTTAAAATTTAATTAATTAACATAAATATCAATTCAATACACGCTATATATGCTATTAATCATCGTTATACTAAAAAAAAGAGAAGTTGTTAGAATAATGTTTGGTGTCTTTGAAGAACATATCCTCATTGCACATAGATTAGGCTAAAATTTTGTTAGCATTAAGTGTATATATAAAATTAAAACATTATATATGCACTTTTATTACTCAATAATAATTTATATTAATTATTTTTAAATTTAAAAATTATTATATTTTAAAATATTCGCGCAACACGCGGATACGTATACTAATTACATTAATAATAAATTAACAACATTTAGAGCTTATAAAAATATAATCGTCTTTTAAGTTTGGACGGAATGAGCTGGACATATATTTATTCGCAGGTCAATTTACGCATAATTCGAATTAACTCATTTAAAAAGTTGGCTCAATTTGGACTGTCTATGTGGCTCAAAATTGACCTATAAAAAACTTATCAAAGCAAAAGAAAAAATAAATGAGTTTAGTTGGTTAAATATAGATCTCATTTTGTAATATTGGGATCGTAGATAAGAGGATTTTCAGAGTTATCAAATCAATCATTGGAAAAACGAGTTACAATTGATTTTGAATAGAGTATGACCCAACTCATTAATCGATTTAACTCAGCCATTTAAATTTAGTTTAATATGTCCATTTTGCGATTGAAATTCAAGTCTCAAAAGAAAATATTGATCGAAGTATCTTGTTATCTGATTTTGAAATCATTATTTAAGCATAATTTGTAGTGCACAATTTTTCTGAGTTTATTGTAGGCCGTATATAAATGAAGTTCTATCATTTTATCTAAATTTTAATCATATATGGCAAAGTTTAGTTATTTTTGTTCAAATTTCAATTAATTTGACCTAAAGTTCAGACAATTCTGCCTGAAATTTATAGACATAAAACATATAACTAAAGTTCAATCACTTAATACAAGTTAAACAAAGATGTTCAAATAAAATACACCTTAATTATTTTACGAAACTATATCAATCAAATTAATTATAGAAACATAATTTTTTGGAATTTCACTCCAAATCATGATGGGAAAAAGGTAACGCCATAAAAGCGGTCAAAACATGTGTAATGAGGTGTAGGCCAGGATGGAGTTACATTGTACTAAGGGTGGCCAATTACATAATAAATGATACTTTAAAAGGCTAAATAAGACATTTTGGACACCTTGAAACAACAAAGTTACGTAGCCCTAGCTGCACATTTTTCTACATTTTTAAAGGAGCTCCTAATTAAGTTCTAAATTATAGTTAATAAAGCTGTTATTTTTGAAATAATTCAAAACTAGTATTATCTATTAAAATAATCTTAAATTAGAGACCTACAACTTAAAAATTTAAGGAAAAAAATAAAAGTGTAGTAGCCCATTGAAATTTTAATCGATTCGACTTTTGACTTTTTTCTTTTCTTTTCACTAAAATTTTAAATAAAACTTAAAAGCAATTATTTAATTTATAGTTAATAAGCAAATCCTTTTTTTTTTGTATAAAGCTACTAAAAGTGAAAAAGGCTCCATATAGAATTTCTTTTAAACAAAACTCATTTGATTCTACTCTCTTCTACTCTCTATATTTGATGTCTCGTTGTTATTATTATTAGAGATTGGTGAAAGCTTAAACATAAAAATGATCTCATTCTACTGAATTTTCTTATTCTCTTTACTTTCTATTAAATTAAACATGAACATTAAAGCTAAATATTATGTTGTTTGATTTTAAAATTTTTGATATATTTATTAATTAAAAAAACTTAATTTATTAATGTTAAGTAGTTTGATTTACAAAATTTTAGTGCACCTATTCGTCAAATATTTTCTTTTTTACTTATGCAATTTTTTGGATATTTTTTATAAAATTTCTGACTCTGTTATGAATTGTAGGTGTGTATAATTGGACTTCGATGGGGACTAAGTTTTTGTGAGTCGGCAAAACTCAAATAAAACGATAGCTTGTGGTATTAAGAAAGCTTCTTTACTTTGCTGAACAATTGAAGGAGTCCCCCACAACACACCTATTAAAAATTAAGGAGAAATTAGGTGAAATGACAAATATTTAATGGTTATTATGTATTTAAGTTATAGTTTTAATTAATTATTAAATGTGGTTATAATTTAATTAATTTTGTAATTAATTTATATAATCGGTTCCTAATTATATAAATTCAGAATTTGTATATGTTTACCCTAGCTATTTATATATAATTTGTTTATACATTTGATTTGTATATGTTATGAAAAATTTATAACTGTATAAATTCAAAATTTGTATATAATTATCCTTTGATTTGTATAAGTTCTGAAAAATTATTAAATATATAAATACAGAATTTGTATGTAATTACTATGTTTCTATATTGGCAAGCGAAATATACAAACTGAGTTATGAAAAATTTCTAAATGTATAAATACATATTTTGTGTATACTTATCATGTTTGTATATTAGCAAGCGAAATATACAAACCGAAATATCCATAGCAAAAAAATTATTATAACTATGAAACGTAATTAAGATACTTATACTAACTATTTGTGAAATTTCCTCTTAAATTAAAGCAATTTGGCATCATATTCTCTACTTTTCCCACACAGATAGATCGATTGTTGCTTCTGTGCTGGCCAAATGGCTCCTTTATTCTCACACTAAACTTTATAATTCTATACTTAACAAAAACTTCATCAATATTAAAGGAATATATAACTAAAAGAACATTTGCGATGATGAATCTCTTAATTAATTTTTTAGTAGAAGGATTATATATATATATAAATAGTTGGTTTAAAGTTGTGTATGCTGGATCCAGTGGTACATATATAACAGCGTGGAGTCTTCAAATAAGACTTTACAACTTATACCCACTTTAAAACCAACAGCATTTATAACTTATAACACGAGGGATCGTTTGGTTGGAAACAAGTTATCCATAATTGATTATTTTAGAATTAACTATCTTGAGATAACTTATCTCACCGTATATAGGAAATAATTTATCATATCACTATAATATAAATGATGGATAATTTCAAATTTCACAATCAAAGAAGACACCAAACGACCCTTGAAAGTTGGTACTGAAAATCTCGCTGCAGGCCCTCCTTAAATGAGGTTGAAATATTTATTACTTCACTATTGACTAGCTTTTCAATCAAATAAGCAAGAGAAGGAGGAGTAAATAACAATTAAATTAATTATCAAGTCGGTCACATTTGTTTCTTTTTTTAAAAATAAAAATAAAATTTCCTTCATATGTTTTTGCATATATTAAAACTTTGATTAATTCAAATTTATATCATGCAAAACCATTTTAAGAAGAAATACTCCTTAACAAGCTTTTTTCATCCGGAATCTCTGAATGTAAAAACCCTATTTATCCCATTACAACCTTGTTTATAATTTTTTATTTGTATCCTCTCAACTTCTTTTTAACAAAACCTTTTAACAATATCAATTACTACAATATAAAAGGCAGAGAGGATGACAAGTCTGAAATGTTAAAAAAATGTGTGTTCTAGTCTCATTGGATGTTGAAGCAGTAAAAGTAGAAGGATGAACATAATTTTTATGTTAGAAACTTGTGATAATATATACAGGGAAGAAAATTAAATTAAACAGATAAAAATCAAACTAAAAAGAAACAGAAAATGAATTAAGTAGGTAGGACGTAAAATCACGATCTTGATTCACGGTAATGCAAAACTTTCTATTTCCATAATCTATATATAATAAAATGTCTCATTTTAAAACTATCCAAAATAGAATAGCTTTGTCATGCGTTTGTTTTTGGTTAGAAATTTCCCTTGTCGTTAGCAATGTACCTCAGGTTGGAAATCTTATAGAAAATATTTGATCACGAAGCGTTGGCATTATTTTTTCGAACTCCATCCCTACTGGCAGACTTCCATATATCATATTAAAAAAAGAGTCAATTTTGTTCTTAAACTATTCAAAATACAACAACTCTGCCCTCCGTCTTATCAGCCCAATAATGAATGTTCAAATTAAGACAAAATTAGAAAGACCGGCCCTCGTACTCTAAATTCCAAACTGCATATGTGGAAACCTCCTTGCACAAGGGAGGAAAAACTACGACGTGTTTCACAGGATTTCACCAACCAACTTCATTAATTAAAGAGCCAAGATTCAGATTACAACCTCTTGTAATCTAGGAATTGAACTCTCAATCCTTCCTCATCACTGCAACACCCCTGTTACATACATATTCAAAGTAATAACTTTATTGCCCACTAAATCAACAAACCCTAGTCGACTTAGACTTTAAGATGACTTCATAGCTAATCCTGGCTATATTGACACAGATTAATAGAAGACTTAAGTTGATCTAATTTCTTTATAAATTAGGAATAGATCTACAATAATAAGAACAGAAACAAACTCTAAAAGCAACTAAGAACTGTGATCGCTCTATCAGGTCTTTATGTTCTTCGAGACTGTATTTTTAGAGAATGAAGCTTTTGTTGTGTATAACACTCAGATGCAAAAAACTCATCTTGTATTGTTGAGGAAGACGCATATAAATATGCTTGACACAATAGTTGGAGCCATGCTATTGGTTGGAAGCCTGTAAAACTGCAAAAAGACTTGCACCAACGCACTACATACCTACAGTTTTGACAGGATGTGCAGTGTACTTTTTGTTGGTTGTCTCTTTTAGGTCATCCGAACTCTCGCATGGGAACAAGTCCTTTACCAGTTCCCATGATTTGCTAAATCATCAAAACTACATAAAAATAGTTAGAAAATTTGACACATTCTAAAATAGAATATTTTTTTTAACAATATCTATTACGTACTACAATACAAAAGGTAGAGAGACCACAAGAAGAGTGAGAAGAAGGAGAAAGTTGAGAAGAGATAGTTTGTTTCCTATGTAAAGTTGTACACGTGACCAACAAGGATTGTGGGTAGTACGTGGGACTTCCCGGCAGTTTACCCGAAAAATGCAGTACACATTTGAACAAGGAAAAAAGGGGAACAAACCAAGTTTGTTGTACAATTCAGCCAACATTTTGTCAATTGAAATTCAACTAAAAATGAAAGTTTCTAGGTAGAAAATTGTTGGGTTTAATTGATAGGTTGAATGGGAAATTGAGGGAAAAAGAAGTGGAGAGGAAATGATATGTTCTCTCTTGATTTATTAAAAAAGTTTTGGTCCCACATAGGTGGTGGAAATGAAAAGTCTCCTACTTAAAAGTAGAAGCACTCCTTCATGTTGCTAAAGGGTCAAGATGAGGGTCTCTCCTCGCGCCGTCGTCGTCGTCGCTCGCTCGGCTCCGGCTCCGGCTCCGGATTTGGATTTGGTCAATTGATATGATTTTTGGACCAAATTTTCTTTAAATTTTAATTAATTAATATTATTTATTTAATTAATTAATTAAGTAGAAAAAATCCTGACCCGCGACCCGCGACCCGTTTCTTCCCGGATTAATTTAAAATTTCCCTCCGTTTTTTTCCAACGGATTTTTGAATGGTTGCAACCTTGTCCGAAAAGTTGCAAACCTTCTCAACAGGCAAACCTTTTCCCAACAGGTGCCTTTTCTGAAAAGGTGTAAACAGTCTATATATATATCTGTAAATCTTCAGAATGTTCCATACGAAATTCTTAACATACCATCTTCTTCTTCTTCTTTCTGCACTTCCTAAAATCGTGTGATATACATCCTTCAAGTGGTTCGCTGTCATCAAAGATTTGCAGTACCTCTACTTTGGTGAGTAAATCGTTCTATCCTGGGAGGAAACATTCCAACACCTCGGATACTTTGAGGGGAATAATTTCCTTAAGGACACACTGTGTATTCAGTGGGCTCGATTTTGTTCTTATAATAATTGTTCATATACTGTTATTATTTTTTTGATTAATTCCAGATTCTGTCTTTATTATTTTCAGAAGTTTCTGTTACTGTTTAATATTTTCCAATACAGTTTACTAACAATCTTAAGGAAATTATTATTATTATTGTTTTCTAACCAAACTGTATTCTGTCTTTGGAGACTAAAACCTGTGTGGTTTTCTACTCCGTATGAAATAAATATTCTGATTTGAAGAGTATAAAAACTTCATTGGAATATTAAAGTTCATACTTGTACAACGATTTGAAGAGTATAAAAACTTCGTCGTTGTTTTTGTAAAAGGTCTGATATTCTGAAATATTAAGACAGTTTGTCGATTTTGACAGTGAAAAGAAATGACAAGTGATACTGCTACTACTTCTGCGACTGTTGCTGCAACAAGCCACACTTCTGTGCCACCGGCAGAAAAACCAGGAAAATTTCCTGGAGCCAACTTCAAAGGATGGCAGCAAAGGGTGTTCTTTTGGCTTACCACTCTTGGTATGCAGAAGTTCACTAACGAAGATCCTCCTGTGCCCGCTGCTGATATGCCGGCCAATGAAAAATTTATGATTACTGAGGCATGGACACAGGCAGATTTTCTATGCAAGGGCTACATCCTAAGTGCTTTGGATGATGATTTGTACAATGTCTATAGTGCTGTGAAAACTTCTAAAGAATTATGGGATGCACTTGAGAAGAAGTACAAGACTGAAGACGCATGCTTGAAAAAATTTGTGGTTGCTAAGTTCCTAGACTATAAAATGATAGATAGCAGAACTGTTGGAACCCAAGTTCAAGAACTACAACTTATTTTTCATGACCTTATTGCTGAAGGCATGGTAGTTAATGAAGCATTTCAAGTGGCTGCGATGATAGAAAAATTGCCTCCTTCGTGGAGAGATTTCAAAAATTATCTAAAGCACAAGCGTAAGGAAATGAAGTTGGAAGATCTTGTGATTTGTCTCAAGATTGAGGAAGATAACAAAACAGCAGAAAAGAAGTTGCGTGGAAATTCAGCAATTATGGGAGCGAACATCGTTGAAGATGCTGCTCCAAAGAATAAGAAAAGGAAGCAACCTTTTGGAAAGAATCAGGAGCAGAACAAGAAAAAGTTCAAGGGCAATTGTTATAATTGTGGGAAAGTTGGACACAAAGCTCCAGATTGTCGTCTTCCGAAAAAGGACAAGAGAAAGGGACAAGCCAATATGGTGGAAAATAAAAAAGGTATTGATGATCTGTGTGCAATGCTATCAGAATGCAACCTAGTAGGTAATCCCAAAGAATGGTGGCTTGATTCGGGAGCTACTTCGCATGTGTGTGCAGTCCGAGAAGCCTTCTCTACTTATTCCCCTGCAGCACCTGATGCGACGATCTATATGGGAAATTCTGCAACTGCAAAGATTGAAGGATATGGGAGAGTATTTCTGAAAATGACATCCGGCAAGGTGGTGACGCTGAACAAAGTGTATCATGTTCCAGAAATGCGAAAGAATTTGGTGTCTGCCGGCCTTCTTATCAAGAATGGTTTTTAGTGTGTTCTAGTTTCAGACAAAGTAGTTGTCAGTAAGAATGAAATGTATCTAGGAAAAGGCTACCTCACTGAGGGTCTTTTCAAACTAAATGTAATGGTTGTTGATGATAATAAAGTTCAAGCTTCTTCTTACTTACTTGAGTCAAATAATTTATGGCATTCACGTTTAGGACATGTCAATCATAAAACCTTGCGAAAACTGATTAATTTAAATATATTGCCTAACTTTGATTACAATAAATCAAAATGTCAAGTATGTGTTGAATCTAAGTATGCTAAGCATCCTTATAAATCTATTGAAAGGAATTCTAGTCCCTTAGAATTGATTCACACAGACATTTGTGATATGAAGTCTACACCAACTCGTGGTGGAAAGAAGTATTTTATAACTTTTATTGACGATTGCACTCGATATTGTTATGTATATTTGCTTAATAGTAAGGATGAAGCAATTGATGCATTTAAGCAATACAAGAACGAAATAGAAAATCAATTGAATAAAAAGATAAAAATGATTAGAAGTGATAGGGGTGGAGAATACGAATCTCCTTTTGAAAAGATATGTTTAGAATATGGAATTATTCATCAAACTACTGCCCCCTACACACCTCAATCAAATGGAATTGCAGAAAGGAAAAACCGAACATTAAAAGAAATGATGAATGCTTTATTAATAAGTTCCGGTTTACCGCAGAACTTATGGGGGGAAGCTATCCTTACAGCTAATCGAATACTCAACAGAGTACCCCACAGCAAAACACAAACTATTCCATATGAACTATGGAAAGGAAGAAAACCCAACTTGAAATATTTCAAAGTGTGGGGTGTTTAGCAAAGGTCCAAGTTTCTTTGCCCAAAAGGGTAAAAATTAGACCAAAGACCGTGGATTGTGTTTTTATTGGCTATGCTACAAACAGCAAAGCTTGTCGATTTTTGGTTCACAGATCGGACAATCCTGAAATTAATGTTAATACGGTAATTGAATCAGATAATGCTGAATTTTTTGAAAATATTTATCCGTATAAAACTAAAAGTGAATCCTCAAGTGAAAGATCTAAACGACCAAGAGAAGTTCAAGAGGAAAGTAAACCAATCGAAGAGGATCCAAGGCGTAGCAAACGTCAAAAGATATCTACTTTCTTTGGACCAGATTTTGTGACATTCTTGCTTGAAAATGAGCCTCAAACATTTAAAGCTGCAATGTCTTCTTCTGATTCAGCATTTTGGAAAGAGGCAATCAATAGTGAGATTCAATCAATTTTGAATAACCATACATGGGAATTGGTTGATCTTCCTCCTGGAAATAAACCTTTAGGATCAAAATGGATATTTAAAAGGAAAATGAAAGCTGATGGCACTATTGATAAATATAAGGCAAGACTTGTGGTCAAAGGTTATAGATAAAAAGAAGGTCTTGATTACTTTGACACATACTCGCCGGTAACAAGAATAACATCTATTCGGGTGTTAGTGACACTTGCAGTTGTATATGGTCTTGAAATTCATCAAATGGATGTTAAGACGGCTTTCTTAAATGAAGAATTGGAGGAAAAAATTTATATGGAACAACCTGAGGGTTTCGTAGTTCCAGGTAAAGAAAGGAAAGTGTGCAAACTTGTTAAGTCACTTTATGGACTTAAACAAGCACCTAAACAATGGCATGCAAAATTTGACCAAACAATGTTGGCAAATGGATTTAAGATTAATGAGTGTGACAAATGTGTTTACATTAAAAATACTCCAAATCATGAAGTCATTGTTTGTTTATATGTTGATGACATGTTGATAATGAGTAAAGACATTGCCAATGTAAATGCTACGAAGCGTATGCTTGCTAGCAAATTTGACATGAAAGACTTAGGGGTTGCTGACTTAATCTTAGGAATTAGGATCCATAAAACTCCACAAGGTCTAGCATTATCACAGTCACATTATATTGAAAATATACTTGATAAGTTTAAATATTTAAATTTCAATGTTGCAAAAACTCCAATTGATGTAAGTTTTGCACTTCAAAAGAATGAAGGTAAAAGTGACTCACAATTGGACTATGCACGAGTTTTGGGAAGTTTGATGTATATTATGAATTGTACACGACCAGATATAGCATGTGCTATTAGCAAGTTGAGTCGATTCACAAATAATCCTAATCAAACTCATTGGATGGCAATGAAACGAGTCTTGGGGTATTTGAAACACACCCAAAACTATGCTTTGCATTATAATAAATATCCCACAGTAATTAAGGGATATAGTGATGCAAACTGGATCACCGGATCATCTGAAGTTAAATCCACAAGTGGATATGTTTTCACCGTTGGTGGAGGAGCAGTGTCTTGGAAATCATCAAAACAGACATGCATTGCCCGCTCTACAATGGAGTCTGAATTTATAGCTTTAGACAAGGCTGGTGAAGAAGCTGAATGGCTTCGAAATTTTTTAGAAGATATTCCATTTTGGCCCAAACCTTTGGCACCCATATGTATACATTGTGATAGCCAAGCGGCAATAGGAAGGGCAGGAAATGTTATGTATAATGGAAAATCGCGTCACATACGACGGCGACACAATATTGTTAGACAACTACTCTCTAGTGGTGTTATCACTATTGACTACGTAAAGTCAAGAGATAATATATCGGATCCACTAACAAAAGGCTTATCTAGAGAGGCTGTTGAAACATCATCGAGGGGAATGGGGTTAAGGCCTAGGACAAGTCAACATGGTGGTAACTCTACCTAGTAGACTGGAGATCCCAAGAACTAGGTTCAAAGAGATCAAACAAAGTTATGATTGACGGTTCAACATTGTCAAATAACTCAACCCATTCTCGTGATGATGACAATGTTCAGAAACAAAGGATAAAACCTTAAGGCTTTTTAATGAGTTAATAAAGCTTTAAAGGTTTTTTAATGATTATCTAAATCTGACGGAAAATGACTAGATAGTGTGTCTATAGGACTACACGTTTAGAAATCACCTATGTGAATGTGAAGTATAAGCCGCTTCAAGGGGAATGACAGTAAAGGCCCATTCTCTATGCATTCACGAAACTAGGCGGTGTTCATGGCTGAAACGAACACAACCGTGAGAACCATAGATGGTTGATGATTGATTGTGTGACTTATGTTGTCTAGTTATACAACAAAGTTCGACGGTTCAAAGATATCGCATCTACCGATTGATCGAGTATATCCTATATAAGTTCACTATGGAAAGTTCAAAGGGAAACCTACTTATCCAGATGCAATTAATCTTCGCTTGTATATCACACACTTATCCGTGCATTCCTTTATCTTGTAGACATTCCCCATTCATGTGGGGGATTGTTGGGTTTAATTGATAGGTTGAATGGGAAATTGAGGGAAAAAGAAGTGGAGAGGAAATGATATGTTCTCTCTTGATTTATTAAAAAAGCTTTGGTCCCACATAGGTGGTGGAAATGAAAAGTCTCCTACTTAAAAGTAGAAGCACTCCTTCATGTTGCTAAAGGGTCAAGATGAGGGTCTCTCCTCGCGCCATCGTCGTCGTCGCTCGGCTACGGCTACGGCTACGGCTACGGCTACGGCTTCGGCTTCGGCTTCGGATTTGGATTTGGATTTGGATTTGGATTTGGATTTGGATTTGGTCAATTGATATGATTGATTGATAATCTTTTTGGACCAAATTTTCTTTAAATTTTAATTAATTAATATTATTTATTTAATTAATTAATTAAGTGGAAAAAATCCTGACCCGCGACCCGTTTCTTCCCGGATTAATTTAAAATTTCCCTCCGTTTTTTTCCAATGGATTTTTGAATGGTTGCAACCTTGTCCGAAAAATTGCAAACCTTCTCAACAGGCAAACCTTTTCCCAACAGGTGTTCCATACGAAATTCTGAACATACCATCTTCTTCTTCTTCTTTCTGCACTTCCTAAAATCGTGTGATATACATCCTTCAAGTGGTTCGCTGTCATCAAAGATTTGCAGTACCTCTACTTTGGTGAGTAAATCGTTCTATCCTGGGAGGAAACATTCCAACACCTCGGATACTTTGAGGGGAATAATTTCCTTAAGGACACACTGTGTATTCAGTGGGCTCGATTTTGTTCTTATAATAATTGTTCATATACTGTTATTATTTTTTTGATTAATTCCAGATTCTGTCTTTATTATTTTCAGAAGTTTCTGTTACTATTTAATATTTTCCAATACAGTTTACTAACAAAAATAATGGCATGCGCCATATTTTTGGTTATGATAGAAGATGAGAAGAAATTAGAAGAGAGAGGATAACGATTTTAGATTGTAGACAAAGATGGAAAACTTGTCTCACAACAAAGTTTATTTGGTTCCACTAACGTCACATTCAAGATAGCTTCACGTCAGTTAATAGTTATAATCAAATGCAAAGATCACGTCTTTCAATTGACTTTCAGAAATTGAAATTTCAACAATTTACAAATTGTTATCATACAGAAATATGTTGAAACAAGAGAAGTCCCACTATTTTCAACCATTTTAGGTAGGAAATTTGTTCAAACAAACAGATAAGTTGGTTAAAGTAATACATTCATCCAGACAATCAAGAAAATGAATTTGTACAGAAAAGAAGTATTCAAAGTTTTCATGGCCTCCCACCACAATCATCTATATACAAATCTTAGCTCCCATATTATAACATAAACATCAAGATTGTGCTCATCATGATTACAATACTATGAAGAACTGAGTTTTACATTAATATACAAAGAGGTACATGATCGAAGATACTATAATAAGATGATCAAAGTACGTAAGGTAGAGAGGCACCAGTAAAGAGTCTATGCTTGTTCACGTTCAATAGAACGCGATATGCAACAATAGCTTATTGGAACTCAAGAAATGGCGGAGTAACTATGATCATCCGCAGTGGGACCCTGAGAAAGAATGGTCAGAAACACAAAGACCCCATACAGAACGGTAGCAATGGCAGTAAAGTTAACTAGGAAGGCCTCAGAACCATATTTAGCCAAACCATTAACTTCCAGGAATGTGAGCTTCTCAAGGAATCCTAAACAGGCATTGCCAACAGCCATGACATATATAAACATTCCCAAAAGCACATGCCAGGGAAGTGAATCGCGTCTGATTTCAGAACTACCTCCAGGGTAGAAGAACACCACAAATCCATAAACCCACTGCAAATCATTTGTCAACGGATAATGAGAAACAACTCGTGATCATCAAATTTTGTATCAAACAGATAAAGATTGGTTAAGTGTCCCCTATGAGTATGTAAATTCTTTTGCCGATTTTTAGTATATTTTGAAAAACCCGCCCAAAGTAACCAAACATATGCACACCCGTTCACCAGTGGGTACGTTAAGACAAATAAAGGATTAAATAGGATAGACCAGGAGATCCAAGCAAGAAGAAATGGACATTGTGGTCGCCATGAAAGTGCCTCAGAAGTGGGCTCTGCCACAAAGTTTTGAAGGTTGACAACTAAGTAGTGTTTTTCCTCATCGTAAAAAGCTACAGTGTTATTTATTTATGTATGGTAAAGATCAAGAAATATAAAATAAACAGGAACAATTATGAAAATGTCCTACCAAGAAGTAACACCGTTTGGATCAGAAATACATGAAAGAACCTAATTGGAACTTCATCTCATGACAATTTACGAGCGTAAAACTGTTATTCCTCCAGTCTTCAATTAGATAAAAGGAGTCATGATGGTATGTTTACCTGAATGCCATAAAGAGTAATAACTCCTATTCCAACCCAGGAATGTAAACTGTACATGTTAGGGATGTTGCTTTCATTGTGATTTTTGAATGCGGTATAGATTCCAATTATTCCAAGTATGAGGGCGATAGCATGTAAAACTAGATGTATCACTTTCTTCACCTGCTTCTCCAGGGGGAAAGATTTGTAACTCATGATGGCTGTAAATTTTGGATGGACGAGGCATTAATAATCAAATGACATAATAAAGAAGAAAAAGGAAAAAGGGGAAAGATGTCTATAAACATCTCAATTACCTTCTCCCCCAAGAATAATGAACCCAATAAGCATAAGTACCGGGTGAATCTGGAAAACAAGAACCAGAGAGAAAAGATGAAGATAATATATTTATGAAAATAACATAACCGGAAAAGATGATGCTTTAAGAAGCAGTATAAGTAGTACTACTTAAAGTAGACAAAACTGCTATCCAAGATATCTGGAAGTGATAGTTGAGATTACACCCACTGAATCCATAACGCGAATTTTTCTTTGTTAAATTTCATAATTTTGACTAAAATTTCATCTAGCAATATTTTGCAGCTACAAATTATCCACCACTACTGTAGGATGGTCTATGGATACAGGGCACATAATCTTTATTGTCTTGTATTTCTGCAGTCAAAAGATTCCCCCAAGAGTATTGAGTGTTAGGTATGTCTAACACTGGAACAATAAACTCCCTGATTTCCCTACATTTTGGATCAATTAATGATTTGTAAAATTATATCGGAAACAACCTCTCTACTTAACAAGTTAGATTGTTCAATCCAGTGTTTCATAATTTTTAGAGTCAACTTCAAAATCTATATATTGTATGAATACAACACAGAGAGGTAGCTACCTACCCATAATTAGTATAGGTAGGTAACCAAATGATCAAAATCATGGATGTCAAACTTCAAAATACATAAAAAAAGAACACCCTCAAAGATCACCATAGCATTCGAACTTTTCATAAATCAACCAAACAAAACAGGAAACACTTTTTCTTGAACAGTGAAGATTTCTCTCAAATTAAAGACTGTAGTATCTAGCTATAATAATCTCAAATGTGTTAAAAAAAAGAGTAAGAAATGAATCAGATTCAGTTGCTATCAGCCTATTAAAACCATTTATGAAGGAAGCATATTTCATCAGTCTCAGGTAGAGTTGACAAAACCAAATCTTGATTACACCCCACAGAAGAATAAGAATTGACAAGAAGATAAAGGGGGACAAGCCCATCAAATTTGAAGAGAAGAGTAAGGTTGGCTTACATTAAAGATGAGATTTTTGTTATCAGCCTCCCAAGCTAAGCCACCCCTAAAGTGAATAGACCAAACTAAGACCATAATAGCAGCAATTAAGGCAAGAAAGTGTGCCCCAAATGAGAAAGGCAGTGCCTTCAGCCCCGTTGCCATTTCCTTCTCTTTGATGATAAGACGTGCAAATACAGAGCAAAGAGAGAATGAATGTGTGGGCTCTTTATCTTATTTCTATCAACTTACTTTCGCCTAATTTATTTTTCATCCAATCAAAGGGCACTCGCTCCGTCTCATGTTATGTGCGTGCTATTTGAGAAAAGACAAGTATTTAACATAATTATTACTTCTGAATTTCTAAGATTTTTTTTATTATTTAAAATTTAAAATAATAAATAATTTGACAAGGAAGAATATAAGTTTGGGGTCTATTGGAGTTTAGATTTTAAATGTTGGCTCAATTTTATCCCTTAACTATGAAAAATATAATAATTTTTTCTTCATTTGAATTTGGCAAAAGTATGTCCTTATTATTGAAATCTCAGATTTACCTTTTATATTAGCGTCAAAGTTAAAGATTTATTCAATTTCTATTTTCTAAAACGATAAGAGGGAGAACAAAATTATAAAAAAGAAAAAAGATAAGTGTAAAAAAAAAACTTAAATTGTTTTTTTTAGTTTTATATCTAATCTATTGAGAGTATGAGTTTCATACCTAAAATAAAAAAAAAAATGATAAAAGGAAATGATTATAAAAATAATAAGGGTTACAGTTATAGTAATAATAGTGTCTAATAGATAAATTACGGTAATCAAAAATATTAGTGAAATACCAAATATTTGACATATCAATAATTTAGAGTCTCAAGGAAATGAATTAAAAGAAATAAAAGACAAAATTGGGTGCCAACAAAGAGGTCATAAGCACCAAAGGTATGATATCTTTGAATTTGTAACACCCCAAAATATTCTAACTTAAATCAATCTAATAGCCTAGAAAAAGGTTGAAATTTTAATTTTCGACGGCTTTTAAATAATTTTTTGTGGGAATAGGGCGGGGGTGGGGTGGAGTTGGGGGCTAGCAGGGGGGGTCGGGGTTAGGGGTGGGTGAAAAATAAAATTTTCAAAACTTGAAATATTTTTCAAAAATAAATTTTTAATTTTTTTTTTTGGGGGGGAGGGGGTGACTATTGGGGTTGGGGTGGGATAATAAAATAAAATATTTAAAATTTGAAATATTTTTAAAAATATTTTTTTTTTGTGTGGGGTGGGGGAGGGGACTGGTGGGTTGGAGGGCTGATAGGGGGGTCGTGGCGTAGGGGGTGGGGTAAAAAAATGAAACTTTCAAAATTTGAAATAAATTTTAACAATAAATTTTTTTGGGGGGGTGGGGGTGGTAGGGGGAGGGGTGGCGTGGGGGGGGGGGGGTAAAAAAACTGAAAATTTTTAAATTTTTAAATATTTTTCAAAAAAAAAAAAACTTTATTTGAAGGGAGGGTAGTCGGGATAGGAATGAGGTAAAAAAATAAAATTTTCAAAATATGAAATATTTTTCAAAAATAATTTTTTATTTTTTTCTTAAAAAAGAAATTTTAATTTTTTTTTGGGGGGAGGGGGAGATCTTGTTAGGGGTGGTTAAGAAGAAAACATTGTAATTTGAAAAATATTTTCCTTAGTTTTTGAAAGGAAATCATTTTCCTTAAATTTGAGAAAAATAAGTTGATTTGAAAAATATTTAAGCCAATCAAACGTGAGAAAATTGAAAAACATTTTCTGACCAAACACACTCTTAAACTTTAAGATGCCTTCATAGCTAACCCTGACTATATTGACACGGATTAATAGAAGACTTAAGTTAATCTAATTCTTTTATAGATTAGGAATAGATCTACAATAATAAGAACATAAATAAACTCTAAAACCAACTAAGAACTGTGATAGCTCTATCAGGTCTTTATGTTCTTCAAAACTGTATTTTCAGAGAATGAAGTTTTTGTTGTGTATAACAATCAGATGCAAAAAACTCATCTTGTGTTGTTGAGGAAGATACATATAAATATGCTTGACACAATAACTGGAGTCATGCTATTAGTTGGATGCTTGTCATCCTGCAAAACGATTCACATCGACAGCAAAACGATTCATACCAGTGCACTATTGTCTTTCAATTTTTACAGAATATGCAATGTATTTTTTGTCGGCTGTCTCTTTCAGGTCATCCGAACTCTCGCATAGGATTAAATCTTTTACCAGTTATCATAATTTGTTAAATCATCAAAACTACATAAGAGGACAAGCCCATCAAATTTGAAGAGAAGAGTAGGGTTGGCTTACATTAAAGATGAGATTTTTGTTATCAGCTTCCCAAGCTAAGCCACCTCTAAAGTGAATAGACCAAACTAAGACCATAATAGCAGCAATTAAGGCAAGAAAGTGTGTCTCAAATGAGAAAGGCAGAAAATTAATTTGGAGAAGTTTTTAACATAATTATTATTAAGATAAAAAGGTAAAATAAGTTTTTTAAATAATAATAATTTGAGACAGAAGAACATAAGTTTGTGGTCCGTTGGAGTTTAGTTTTAAATGTTATTATCGTTAATTGATTGGCTCAAATTTATTCCTAAACTATGAAAAATATAATAATTTTTTCTTCATTTGAATTTGGCACAAGTATGTCCTAAAAAAAAAAGTATGTCCTAATTATTGAAATCTCAGACTTACCTTTTATATTAGCGTCAAAAGTCAAATGTTTATTCAATTTCTATTTTCAAAAACGATAAGAGGGAGAACAAAATTATAAAAAAGAAAACATGTACACTTTTTTATCTTCAAAAATCAAACTCTCAATCCTTTCGGATAGCTCAGCTGATTTGAAGGGTGATTATCTACACAGATGATCCGAGATTGATCCCACTCAATGTCTTATGAGTCGAGCTTATCGCATAAGACTTGTCTAATGCGGATTATTCAGGAATTTTAAAAAAAAAGACCACACTAACAACATAGAAAATGTTATTATTTGTTTCTCAATAGATTGACTAATAACTTTTTTTTTCTTTTGTTTAGTCAGAAAATGAAGATCGTTTTCTTTTGTTTAGTCAGAAAATGAAGATCGTTTTCTTTTGTTTAGTCAGAAATGAAGATCGTTTATCTACATAATCTCAATAGAAATAAACTTAATATTTTATTAGATTTTTTTTTTGGCATGGCAACAATCATTTTCTTCAACAAGATTAAATATTTTTTGGTAATGCATATATTACTCCTTTCTATTTTTTTTTATTTACTTTCATTTACTTTGCACTTATTTAAAAATTTCAATTTAATTGTGGAATCTTGATAATTATTTTTTTTCTCATGAAAAACGTTTGATTTTTTTATTAGTTTCATTCTATTTAATTGTTCCCAATAGGGGAAAGACATTATATGATGAGAAATTAGATGTAATTCGACTCTTTTAATCATTTTGTGTCCATGTAATTTCCTTGGTTAAGATTTTGGGGTTAAGATTATTATTTTTATAGATGGCACTTCATCTGACTAATACAATATATTTTAAATTGACAAAAATAAGATGTAGAAGGTGTGTTAGTTTTAAGAGGCAACTCTTAGCAAGTTCTTCAATAATAATGACATATTTGAGACCAAATTCAAATGAAAGAGCAAATTTATAGCTTTTTTGTTCACCCTCAAATTTATAACTTGTTTGATCAATTTTTTGGCAAATCAAAAGTGCTTTGCTTTTCTTCAAAAAGAACTTATTTTAAAAAGTTGATGAGTTTGGTCAAGTTTTTTTAAAAAAAAATAAATGATTTTTGACTCGTGTAAGTCGTAGCAACATAAGCAAGCATAAAGTATTATTCTAATATTATCAAAAAAAATAATTAAATTAGATAATTAACAATTCTCGAAAAATAATTTTTCTAAAAACACTCCTAACAAAAATAAATAAATAAATTTGAAAGTTGACCAAACATATTAGTAGTATTTTATTTCTCATAATTAACCAAATATAAACACATTTCTAGAATCAAAATCAAACGGGACTTATTACTTCCTTTATTCACTTTTATTTATTAATTATTTCAAAAATAGATTTGTATTTTTACTTGTTACTTTTCACATATAAAAAAAATCATGTTTTACTTTAGTATTAATTATTTATTTTTTAAAATTTAATACTAAATATTAATTAATAAAGATATTTTAGTAAAATAGTCATATTAATTATTATTTTCTTAATGAACAGCAAAAATAATCTATTTTCTGTCCATTATAATTTATGTGTGGATAATCGAAACGTGGCAAATCTGGATAGGTTCAAACCACAGCCCACGTGTTTCTGTCCTTTTAATTTTTTCCAGAATTCACACGTGACAGATAATGATAAGTCCAAATGGGCAAGATGGTAAAATCCATATTTCATAATTAGGTGGAATTTATGTAGAAGAAAGGAACACGTCGATCGGTGGTAGGTGGATCATCCATCATGCTTTCCGTTTACTAATAATTACACCTTTTTCAAACTTTCTAATCAAACATTATTCAAAATTAACTTTTCTTATTCTTTTTATTAAATAATTCTTTAAAAAGTTTGTATGAACAAGTTATGTTTTGCAAGACAAAATTTGAGCCTTTTTGTTCTTTTAGTATTAGGAACAAACCACAAGTTTATGGGGCAAAATTTTAGAATATAAATTTATTATAAAAAGAATGGGTGTATTTTTATTTAGAAAGAATAATTTTTTTTATTTTATAAAGAATGGGTGTACTTATATTTAGAAAGAATAAATTTAATTTTTTTTAATCTTATTCATAATAAAAAGATCTCTAGCAGAATATTTCGTTTCTTTTCTTTTTCTTCTTTAAATGCAATGATTGTTTATTCAATTGTGAATTATTTTTCAGGCTAAAATATTTGAAAAGAAAACTTGACTGGACCTCAGATTTTTTGGATTAAATGAAATATTTTAGCCTAAAGAATTGAAGTTGTAGTCATATTTATTTTTAGAAAATTGACACCAGATAGGCGATAGCTTATATCCATTTTGTCAGAATGTCAGGCTATAAAATTTGTATATATCATAATTGAAAAAATTATTATCACATTACAGTATTTTGAGCTAAATATGCTCCATCTTTTTTTTTTTTTAAAAAAAACAAACACTTGTGACAATTATTATTATTTTGCAGAAATCATATACAAAGTTTTGAAAAATTATGGGATATATTATTAGCATATATAGCTGAAATAATATGTATCTATATTATTATTATTATTATTATTATTATACATACTAGTATGTTGCATAGGTTAAATGATATGTATATATGTTAATGTATATTATTATGTATAACACTCATTTATTCTCGACACAATATGTTCATGTATATATATAATGTACAGGGTATATTTAGAGCTAAATTTAGAATCCAACATCATATTCAATCATAAATTATACAAAAAAATATTTTAGTGAAATATCGATTTAACTAGAGATTTTAAGAAGATGTAATTAAAGAGTGGTTGAGTAACAACGACTTTGTCAAGGGCAGACTTAGTGATCTAATTGGGCTTTGCATAACTTGGATTGTGATATTGGGCCCAATCATCCTCACTTTAAGAAACTGTGGCCTTTGGTGCAGATAAGATGGGTTTGTTTTTGGAGATTTTTATTGGTAACGCCTTTAAAATATGGAAAAACTATCTAATTATACAAATATTTTTATCATATTTATTAATTCTTCATAGTTTAAAATAATTACATATCTCACTAATTAATAATTTCACACAAGATTTCAAGTCAAATACACCTAGATACATATTTTTTGCTACTAGATAAGCTAAAATAAGGAGGAGGTGAGCGAGAACAGGAGAAAGGCGAGTGATATTTATCTATGCATCCGACATACATGTGAATCACTAGATACATGTATCTGGGATACTAGATACACAAGTGAGATAGGAGAGTGGCGAGCAAGATAAGAGGGAGGTGAGCAAGATTTATCTACATATCCCAGATACATGTGAATCCACTTGGATACAGTGTATCTAAAACAAACTAATGTATTCGAGATGCATGTATCTGGACGCGCCAGATACATGTATTCAAAGTCCGAAATTTGGTAATATTTGTAATATTGCAAATTAATGTGCATTTAAGTAATTAACTCTTAAACTACTGCAATTTCTGTAAGTTAATCTTAAAACATCACTTTAACAGAAATAGTGTTGAATTATTTACTTTTATCCACTAACCATAATAAGTTATTTTTTAGAAGAATTAAGTAGCTATTCATCAAACTGTTTAAACTAAAAAGAGCCAACGGATATTAATATATGTATAATTTATGTATCTTATGTGTATAATCGTGTAAAACAAAATACAAATTATATATCGACTAGCAAAAGTAAAGAGGAAATACATCGATTAGTTTTGTAAAAATCCCTTCTTTTAATACCCTTCTCAAAATTTTATAAATATCATTGTATTCACCTAATTGGCATTTTGATGGTAAGATTTTTGAAAATATATAGCCCAACACACACATTGCATTTATATAGTTTGAGTATACACTCGTATGGTCACTTTTATTCGCAACAGTAACTACATATATTTATATAGTATTATACAATACTTATACACTTATTATTCATATTTCATTTTACACTTTGCATAATCAATTTCTTCATAGACTAGGAAACAAACAAATATCAATATAAATATTCCATAATAAAAGCTTCTATTAAGCTATATTATCCCTTATAATCTATTAAACAAGACATGAGTTAGCTTTAGCTAAATTTGACATACTACGTCATTAATTGTAGGTGTAATTTTTTTTTTTTTTTGATAATTAAGAAACTTTTCATTATATATAGTCATTATAGAATGTTGAGTTTCTTTGATGCCAAGGGGATGCTTAGATACTTGATCTTGAATGACAATTCCCCTTGGCTAATATATGTAATTTTTAAATTGGATATATTACGTTTTCCCCTTGTTTTTTTTTTCATGTTGGAAATAACACTGGATAGTGGCTTTTAGATATTTTACTTAATTTAGCTTTCCATTTTTTTTAATAACTACTTAAAGTTTAACAATATTTCAAACTTTAGAGTGCTTACGTTCCTCTTCCTTCTCATCCCTAGAAGTCTATAATTTAAATTTGTCAAAACTAAAGGTTTCAAGTTAGTTATGTCAGAGACGAAGGTCAAAAGTTTGAACTGCATTCAAACAAATGTTCAAAGATTGGACTTGAGAAAGGTCTAAGGTTTTATTTTATTTTGCGACCATTAAATTTTAAAAACTTTGTAAATTTATGATATTCTTAAAAAATAGGGGGTTTGAAAAATGGTTATTTGTGCGCTTCATCCATTTTTAAGTAAGTAATGAGATCTCTAAGTAATTTTTTCTAAAATTTTTTTTAGGGAGCGCTTAAACCTTATGAAATGTGTTTATTTTAGCTATTTTTATATTTAAAAAATAAACTTTTTTAAGGATTTGCAAATTTCAGTTTTCAATTCTTTCAAAACATTACCAAATTTCATTTCAGGATAGGTCCCATAGGATATTTTAATATGGAAAAACAGGACCGCCAATGTGATGCGTTCAATTAATAATGTAACAACTCACATGAATAGCACTGTCCTTTGTTGGCACTGCTGAGGCACGTGCTGGACATTAATATCATTATTCCGCAATTAAAGCTTGTCAATTATTTCATCCCTCTTATATTATTTGTCTATATTATTAAAATATTTATCTTAAATAACTTGTCAATTTATAAAATCAGATTGAATTAATTTAATTTTTTTCATTTTATCCTTAAATTTAATTCTTTTGTAAAGTATAAATATTATAAAGTCCAAAAAAATTCTCCATTGTCATGTTTGATATTAATGAAGAAGACATATAAATATAGAATGTATTAAAAAAATAAAATAAAAGATGAATTAGTTACAATATCTTCTTATTTATAATTTCTTAAAATATGTGTAGAATGAAAAATGGACCCGTAATATAAAATAGAGAAAGTAATTACTATTCTATTACTCCCTCTTCCAATAATAGTTGTTCACTATTAACTTATCATCCGAATTGAGAAGCAGGAAATGATAAAATAATTTTATCAAATCACCCTTATTAAATACTAATCATCTAAATATTGAAAAATGAATAATATTTGACAGTAAGAATAAAATAGACACATTATATTAAATTATTTATTTATTTTATAAATTAGACAAATATTATTAAACATCCTAATATAATATAATAGATAAGTAAAAATTGACAGAGGAACTAACATTTTTGTCTACCATCCTCAAAGTCAAGCTTTGAAGTCCGTACATTATTTAAATTTATGGGACATTTGAAAAGGCGCATATTTGAAACCCAATACTACATCCACACATTTTTAACCCACAAAATACTTCCACTATTTTTTTTTTATTTGTCAAATTTACCTATTAAAAAAATAATGATGGATATAATAAATTTATCATTTTACCTCTATTATTTGATATAATCTCAAACATATTTACTCACTATATTTTTTAAAGACATTAATTCAATATTAATAAATTGAGGGTATAATATAATTTTTTTTATCCTTTCTTGATTTGTCAAAAATGACAAGTAAAAATAAAAACTTGTGATCAGACCCTTCTCCAAACTCTATACATAGCGAGAACTTTAGTGCACCGTGCTGCCCTTTTATTTTTTCGATTTACCAGCGCTGCTATGAAAGTGCTCTACGTAATTGCGCTGGATCATCGTCCATCACACAGACTAAAACACATTTTGATTTTAAATTCTTTTTCTTCGTAGGTCATTGTGCCACACGAGACAATCAAATTGCCAGAAAATGAAAGTAGAAATAGACTTAAAAAAATCAATCAATCAACAAATCAAATTTTTAAAAAAATTACAATTAACATATGAAGATTCTTTACATTTTCGAGGATGTATATCATATTCTAAAAAAACAAGTGTCAAAAACACACATAAATTATTCATCTTTTTTGAGTTTCATACCTAAATTATTGGGAGTGTAAATTTCATACCTAAATTATCACTTCTTAGTTTGAGAAACACATCTCTCTTTTTTATTACACTCTCACCATAGTGTGTGTTACACTCTCTCTTTTATTTTAAAATTTTTATCAATATTTCACCTAAATAAAAATTAAATAAATTCTTAGAATTAATTAAAATTAAATAATAAAGTATTACTATCTCACCCTAAAAAAATATAAAATATTTTTATAACCTAAGTCCACCACTTTTTCTCACATACTCCCCAGTCCTCCCCCCAAATTTTTTGTTTTATTTTATTTTATAAATTTCTTTTATAAATTTTTTAAAAAAATTCTTACTTCATCTCCCCCCCTTCAAATAAAAATTTAAATATTATATATATAAATATAAATTCTATCCCGCTACACCTAACCCTCCTCTTTTAATTTTTTTTTCATTTTGTGTTAGATACATACACATGAGTGAGAAAAATATTTTTTTTTTTTTTGGAGATAGAAATACTTTAGTTTTAACTAATATTAATTGTTTATTTAATTTTTATCAATATAGAATATTTTAGTCATGTGGCAAAAAAAATTCAAAAAATAAAGAAACTAGAGAGAGTATATTACAACTTAAACTGAGAAATAATAATTTAGGTATGAAACTAAAAAAAAAATTGTTTAGGTATGTTTTTTTATACTTTATCTCTATTCTACAACTTTAAACTTGTCTTCACCATTGTGAAAAAAGAAGGGGATAATTTCTCTCTCTTTTTTTTTTTTTTGAGGGGTTATGGTGGAGATAGGTATGCCACGTTACAACACGTGAAAATACGAATTTACAGATCACAATAGCAAGGATGAAAGAACTAACAATAAGAATACCGCTATTATATGCAATTAATTAACCCAAAGAATGGTATAGACTAAAAAGTCAACAGGATTATAGTCCAAACAACGTCTTTGTTGGGTCTTGGGGACACATCTGGAAAAACCCAAACCAGCTGAGTGATAGCATTATATTTTACCTACCTATACTCCATTTTCTGGTCATCTGTAACTTATAAAGCATTTGTAAATGTCAGAAAGAAACCTAATAACTATTAATAATATCTGCCCTTTTCAGCTTAACAAGAAAAGCTAAAATTAGAATGAAAACTACCGTCTATTTGAGAAACAAAACTGGCATCTCAACTTACTAATGACAGCAGAACAAAATGTCTACTCAAAAGTGACCTCAATAATGAGTAAAGATCTAAAATTCCATGGGTATTAATGCAGGTCCCTTTACAACTAAAAGTTTGTATCATTTGGATACAAATTTAGGTCACTTCTTAACATTGAAAAATTAAGACGAAAAGTAGTTTGACCTTCATGGGAAAAAATTTATTCTACTCAAATGACAGTCTGGATTGGGATCAGTCAGTCCCACACAAAGAAAAGGAAGACAAGCTTGTGCAATAAAAGTATTGCTGTGTCATAACAAAGCACTTACTCATGGTCTCTTTCCTTCAACTAAAATATAGGTATTGCTTCCTTTATGCACTCAAAAATATAGGACACATTTAGCTGTTGTTATCTGATACTCACAATGCATATTGTATTATATTCATTTCCTTTCTTCTTTCAACTTGAACACTAAGCAAGGCATCTGCATCCTTCAACTAGAGCCTAGAGGAAAGGATTATCTTTACTTTCAAACCAGAAACACGAAATACAGAGTAAAGTGAAGCAGTCAGCTTTCTCAGATCCCAAAGAAAGGCCAAACAAATTCATTTTTCTGATTTAACAATCATGTTCAAGTCTTCAAAATGGAAAAAGGAGAGGATCAAAACTGTATTCCAAATGCAGTTTCAGGTAACACAGGTATGCTAACAGGATGGTTAAAAATTGCTTTGTTCAGTTTCTTCTCAAATGCTGTTAACTGCATATAGAAAGCTTTGATTCGATATCAGCTAATGAAGTATCTTTGAGAATTTGATCTCACTGAGCTTACGAATCTCTCAATCATGATGATTTCAGGTGCCTCAGCTAAAAGCGAAAAAACTGATGATTTCACTAGTTCCGGCAGATGCTGGAAAGCCAACAGTGAGACTAGGAAAAGCAGCAATTGTCGAAGGAACCTGTTCATGGGACAATCCTATTTACGAGACAGTGAAATTAGTCAGGGATCCAAAAACAGGAAAATTTAAACAAAACATTTACTACTTTACTGTGGCAACTGTAAGTAACAGAAATGCAATCTCCATGTATGCTCTGACCACCTTTCGGTTGGAACATTTGCTCACTACTCATCGACATGATGTCATCTCAGGGATCATCAAAATCAGGTTTTCTGGGAGAAGTTGGTCTTGATTTTGCAGATTTGGTAGAGGCGACTGAAACCTTAGTAGTATCCCTACCCCTAATGCCACTGGAGACGGGCGCGATTTTGCAAGTATGTCCTCTCTCTCCTCTCCATAATACACACACACGTACATACATACGAACTCTTCCGTGGTAGAGGACTTTTGGCATGACTGCTGATCAAGGTTTACAACTTCCTTACTCGACACCTCAAATGGGAAAGGAAACAGAAAATTGATGGTCTTAGACTAAGAACTTTGTCATACTGTTTGCTACCTGTTAAGTCCCAAATTGGTTGAGGGGAATGGGTTGTGGTCTTAGGAAAACTGCCCTCATGTGCTAGCTTTTTGGGTTGAGTTAGCTCAAATATCCATTTCTTATCATAGTATCAAAGCCAAACCCATCAATCTCTATTATTGTGTTTCTCAATGTTAGGCCCTCCTGATCTATGCTCCAATTGAGTCCAGAGTATGTGGGGGAGGTTGAGTCCTACATTCGTTGAGGCAATGGGTTGTGGTCTCCTTATATGGTCTTAGGCAATCCTCTCGCTCATGAGCTAGCTTTTGAGGTTAAAATGGACTCAAAGTCCATTTCTTATTACTAACAAAGTAAAACAAAAGTCTTTTATGTTTAACTATGTTATTCTAAGATATATACATATGAAACAGGTCGCAGTACAGAATATGCAAGGAGCTCAGGAAACAAGGTGATTTAGCATTCAATGCCACGCTACATATGTTATCAAACTGGCTTCAGTTATCTACAAGTTTGGATACTAAAGTAGAGTTTTAACAAAATAATTTCAGGCATACTGAAGACAGTGAAATTTCAAGGACTGAATCTCTAGATCAAAGCTTTGAAACAGAACTAGGAAGCAATGGCCACTATGGAAACGGACATTGTACATTTACTGAAGTAAGGTCTCATATTTATATACTTTTGCGTTTCTTCATTTCACTGCATAGAGTATTATCCATTCCACAACCAATGTGGGACTCTTAACAATTCTCACACCCCTTTCATGCTCAAGCCCAACTAGAGCGTGGACCGGGAGCCCAAATAGCTTTGATACCATGAGAAGATATGGCACTTGGTCCTAACTCAATCCCAAAATCAAGTTCATGAGGGAGGATTGTCCAAGTCCATATAAACAAACCATCAGTCCATTCCTCAACCTATGTGTGACTCTAACCCACTCTAACAAATACTATTGTGAAGAATACAAACATGGAACAGTGAAGTTTGGGAATTGAGCTTCTCTATTTACAGCTGAATGATTCAATCAAGCCCTCAAAGTTTGGAATAATAATATTTACTTTGATTAAAACCCTTGTGGCAGGGCTATCAGCCTATCACCGTAAAGATTTACTTCTCAAACAACAGTAACACAATTTCTGATATAGTTCTTAACTTTTGCTCTTAATAAATAATCTAGAGGCAATATAAATCGAATTGGAACCTTTATACAAACTGTTGTGAAATATCCCTTACATCCTCCAACATGTGTAACTGGTCTGAGGTTCACTTGTGGAGTGAACATTGGTTACAAGAAAGAGGACTGATTTAAGTTTCCAATACATTGAAAAGAACCTGAATAAAGTCTTACATGATGGATTTTGCCAAAACCATTATAAAAACTCTTGGAACTTTTATACAAAAAAAATGGGAACGTTGTAAATCTCTAACAACAATATCATTTATTGATACACTTGAATTATATTATTTCAAGGATGGTTCCTATGTTGACTTCTTTTCATCAGCAAGAAATAAGAATCATCTTCAAATCCCCTATGCTTATATTTACTTAAACTTCACATATTTTCAAATAGAAAATTTCATGACTCATTTGAGAGACGCTAAAATGCAGATGACAAAGGCAATCAAATACAACAATTTGGATAGAGTCAAATGTGGCATGTAATCCCTCAGTTTCGGTACATCTTGCCGGTGTTGTCCTAGTCAGATAGAATGACACTTTAAATATGTTCATGCTTCAGGGAAACTATTTGTGTCTCGTAGCTGCAAATTGCAACTAAGTGTTTTTGTTTATCTTCCACAGGATGAAGTGTTGAATCAAACATTTCATTATTCGAAGCAAAATAGTATCCCACGGGATCCTCAACCAAAAAACAGTCGCGTGAAACAGTTCACCCCACAAAATGCAGTTAATCCCCTTGAAAGACATCTACATCAGAGATCATCCACAGATTGCTCGCTTGGCTCTGATTTAGATGGGAGTGTAACTGATACGACACACAAATCAGAGGAGGATCTTCTGAGAGACAATGTCCAAGAAACTTCAAATAACAGTTTTGAGTCCATGAAAAACAAGATCATAATGCTCGAACGTCAGGTAGAATTCTCAGAAATAGAACTACAGACACTCAGAAAGCAAATTGTGAAAGAGACCAAAAGGGCACAGGAACAGTCGAGACAAATTTCCAATCTAAAAGAAGAGAGAGATGACCTTAAAATCGAATGTGAGAAACTTAAGCTGAGATGTACAGATGAGGTGGATGCAGTAGCTTCAGATAATGCAGGAGCAGATGACAAAAAATCAACAGCTCTATTGGAAGAAATCAGGCATAAACTTCAGAAAGAGAAGAACTTAAATAGCAAATTGATGCTGAAGCTGCAAAAGACGGAAGACTCAAATTCTGAATTGATTCTTACAGTAAGAGATCTCAACAAAATGTTGGACCAGAAGGATAAGGATATTTTGTATCTTTCTGAAAAAGTAAGGTCCAATAAGGATTTGCTAGAGGCCGTTGCAGAGAGAACCCATCTCAAGATTGGTCAGAATGAAGATAGAAAAGCTAAGGAGATTAAATTTGCTGATGTATCTCAATCACTGAAGCAGACAATTGAAAAACTACAGAATGAAATAGAAGTCTACAAGAAAGACAGCAATGAAATGAAAGCACAGATGGACCAGCTTGAAAGCCATTGCCAAGTGTTGGAAGATGAAATAGAGGTCTACAAGAAAGACAACAATGAAATGAAAGCACAGATGGACCAGCTTGAAAACCATTGCCAAGTATTGGAAGATGAAATAGAGGTCTACAAGAAAGATAACAATGAAATGAAAGCACAAATGGACCAGCTTGAAAGCCATTGCCAAGTGTTGGAAAAGGAAAATGATGATATTAATCATAACCTAGAGCAATGTAAGCTGCAAAACCTGAAAACTCAACAAGAACACTTGGAATCTTTAGCCTCTGTAAAGCACTTTAAACTCCAGGTGGAGAGACTGGAGGAAGAAATGAAAACTCAAACGTCACAATACTCAAAATCATTGGATACGATAAACGAACTTGAAACACATGTTTCAATGCTGGAGAAAGAACTGGAAACACAGTCACAGGAATTTGAAGAACAACTGGAAGCAATAACCCAAGCCCAAGTTAAGCAGGAGCAGAGGGCGATAAAAGCAGAGGAAGGATTGAGAAGGGCAAGGTGGAGTAATGCTAAGGCAGCTCAGAAACTTCAGGAAGAATTAAAAAGGCTATCAGATGAAATGACATTGAAGATTGATGAGAAAGAAGAACTGGTCAATGATGCAGTGATGGAAGCAAATGTTCTGCGTGAGGAGAACAAAATTTTAGAGGAATTACTGCAGAAATCTGAAGAAGAACTTAAATCAACAAAAGAACATTATGCAAGAGAAGTTCTTGAATTGAAAGCTTCATCAATGGAGATAGGAAGGCTAAATCTAGCTGGGTCAGCGCACTGCAAACAAATGGAGCATAGAGAAAAGGTCGGATCTGATGCGGAACAAATGGAAAAATCAACTGCTGAAATGGAGGTAGAACAAAAATTGACCATGCAAAAGGAATTGGAGAGGGAGCTAGCTTCAGTGAGGAGGGAAGCAGACATGTTTCTGGAGGAATTGATTCCCTTGAGGACTGAAGTGGATGAAAAGAAGAAAATTGAAGAGACCTTACAATCAGAAGTAGAGAAGCTACACCTACAGAATGACGAAATGAGATGCAGTACAAATCAACAGAAGTTGGAGAATGAGAACCTGATGAAGCTGGTGCTCAAATTACAGGAACAGGTACTTTGCATTAATAAAAAAGTTAGACAATTAAAACATTATGGGATTACTCGTTTCATTATAGAAGACCTGAAAAGAGAAGAAACTGTTTCACTTAATGATTTAATGTATCCCTTTCTTCAACAGTAATATTCAATGCCTAGAGGTGAATTAAATTCAGAGAATCATAATGATGATTATCACTGACAGGTTATCCTTTCTAGCTAGTATAAGCATTCATCAGGTTGATGGAAAATTCCCTCCTATTTTTTATGATACACATCCCTTTTAGATACTCGGCATTTAATATATTTACTACAAATACTGATAATCTACAGACGTTTTGCATGTTCCAAGAGTCCAAATTCACGGAACAGGTTTGTATATGTATACAAACTTAACATTTCTTAGTACCTTAATACTTTCTTCTATAACTATAAATATAGCATGAAAGCCAAATCTATTTCATCTTCATGCAAGTCAAATTGTCAATTCATATAAGAACAAAGAGAGTCCATTAAAAACCATTAAACCATTGACCTAGATTTTAAGTAACATATTCACAGACATAAGGAGTTGATTCCACTGAACACCAACTTGTTGACATTTTCTGTCAAGTTTTCTACACCTTAAATTACTGTATTCTCATTCGAGTTTTTGACTCCGATTAGCAAAAGACTCACAAAAGCCTTCACAAAGCATCACTATATTTCTAAAGGAACTGCTGGTCTTGACATACAGGAGGATGAACCACCTGCAGAAGCAACTCAGAAAAGTATTGTTGCTGGAGGAAGAAAATGTATGGGGGAGAACATTCATCACCAAGGGAATGGCTTTACAAAAGGAAGAATTGTGCAGAATGGATCCAGAAAAATTGCTAATATGACAAGGTAAACCAATAGAACTTTACTGAACCATTGCTAGCATCTATTCAAACAAATTTGTCAACAGTGAGAAACTGCAGTTATGTGGAAGGATAAAGAAGACAAAGAACTTAATTTAATATTCCTTCTGCAGAAGAGAAGTTGATTCAGGGAGAGTGCCAGAAACGATCAACGGCCAGTCCCAAAATATACATGATCCTGAAGAATTACAAGGTCAAGTAGCTTTATTGACTGAGAGAAACAAACACATGGAGCATGAACTGAAGGACATGGAAGAAAGATATTCAGAAATAAGTCTTAAATTTGCAGAGGTAGAAGGTGAAAGGCAACAACTTGTCATGGCTTTGCGCAATTTTAAAAATGGAAAGAGGTAGTAGTTTTTCAACTGGTATATGATCCACTTATTTGATTTGAGCAAGTCAACCTTCTGTAGAAGGTAAATGAAGCAGTGGAGAATAAGGTCTAAAAAAGTAGATTCCCTGGCAATAAGAAGTTTCTTCAAATCCTCAAACTTTCAACTTCCAGGTCATAGACAAGAAACCTGTCAGAATATCTTTTGACACTATCTTCCATTCATTTTTGGCTAACACAATATGACTACTTACTAGAGTATTTGCGAGCAGTATATCCAGGTTTCATTCCTTCTGTAAAATTTTACATAGTATCTGAACATCAGTTGATAATGTTCACATTTTATTCACATCATCTAAATGTAAAATCGTGTTAACTTTCCTGTACATAGCAGATATTATTTTGGGATAGACAAAGAAGAACTAGTATGAGTCTAGAAGCAAGTTATTCAAGCTTAAAACGTGTTCCTTTACCATGATCATGCATGGTCCTTAATTTCAGATACTACCCATGCAGTTTGTCAATTTATCAATGCAAATTAGGCTGCACATATTCCACGCGGTAGTGGTACCTCCCCCCCCCACCACACCCCCAAAGGTTAAGAACAACAACAACAACATACCCAGTGTAAGCTCACAAGTGGGGAGGGAAGAGTGTACACAAACCTTATCCTTGCCTCGTGGAAGTAGAGAGGTTGTTTCCAATAGACCCTCGGATAAAAAAAAAAGCAAATCAAAGCAGTTTTAGAAAAAGCAATCACGAAAACAAATAGGCCATGACAAATAAAATGAAAAGCATTTTGAAAAAAAAAAGAACATTAACAACAACTAAAGCTTACGATAACCTAAGTACAAGAAACAACACATAGTAACAGAAAAAGATGGACAAGGGACTACAATAATGATGCTAATAGCCTAATACTACTGGTAAGAAGGGGAAGCAGATGCGGTGCTCCAAACCACCTAGCCTATCTGACAGGGAAGTGGTCAACTCTCAATTACAAACTGATCGTCTACCTCCGCAACCTCCATAACCCCACATCTAAGGTAACCCCACATCTAAGGTCACGGCGTCAGAAAGTTGAAGATGTGCCATGTTCTGTCTAATCACCTCTCCCCAAAGGCAAAGAAGGGGGAAATTATTCATAATAAGGTCATCCTTTGTATTTTTTTAAGTTCCAGGTTTAGCTTAGGTAAACCAAAAAATCTCAGATAGAATCAGAAGCCTTGTGTGCCCTCAATAATAACATTGACAGTAAACTATTTATCTTTCAGTACTCTAGTTACAAGTATTGTCATTAGAATTCTTTAGTCATAACATGTTTAACACGTGCTTGCTTCTCAAATAAAAAGACTTTTAGAAGAAAGGCCAAAAAAAGGTCTTACATATCTTGATATTGTTGATTGCCACTTTACTTCCATAATTGGTTTAACTCACAGAGCAGAGATGCTAAAGAAGAAGAATATCACTGGGGGAAAAGAAACAGGTTCGGTACATGGTGAATAACATTTTTCCGACACCAGGAATCCAGAATTATGCTACATGAATTGTAAATGATCATGTGATTTGATTAATAATTGATGTCCTAGGAATGTAAGGTCCCAAAAAATTCTATGATTTACACTTACTGAGAGCTCAGTTGTATTGGCCCAGTATACCTCATATGAGAGTTAATATCGTCTGCCCAATGTATGAGAGTTCTTGTCACTCCATACCAGTTTAGTTTGCCCTCCATTTCCGTTTGTTGCAAAGGATAGCTCCTGCAGTTAGTCATACTGTGAAGAATTGTCGAATGAGGAAAACAAACTATTTGAACAGAATGGTTGAATTCAGCTAAAGAAACAGATAATCATTTCAGGCATACCCGTTTTGCTCTTTTATCAATGGGTGTCCATGATGAAATAGGACGATCTGAAGCCTTCTCGCTAGAGGATGCTGGTAGCTGCATGCATTTCATACGCCTCTTTCTCCTGGTTGCTGCCTCTTGGAAACTGTTTCCTTGGTGCTTGTAAAGTTCCAGAGTAGATGGACTCTTTCTCTTTGTAACTTTTGATGGTTTTCCAGGGTATCCATAACAAGGAGCAGATAAGCCACGTGGGAGAGATTGCTGACGCGACCGACTCTTTTCCCTGATTCTGTTCAGAAATTCAATTGTCCAGGGTGATCCTTGCTGCAATGTAGTGGATTGAAGTGCGTTTGAGAGTGGTGTTTCGCCATAACTGGCTGCATTCTTTTCTTGCTTCGTCAGATCACTCACACATTTTACATTCTGGGATATATCCTCTTCTGGGACCCATTTCTGGTGCTTAAAGTGAATCTTCTTATGATTGAAACCTGCATTTAAATGTTGTCCCATTCCTTGCCTTGATCCTTGCCCAAGGTCTCTCACAGAAGTGCAGGCATCTGGGCTAGAGTCAATTTCCACAGTGGTTAGAAATTCTTGATCACTTGCTCCAAAAAAGAGTTTTTTAGCAGCTCTAGGAACTCCTGTTGTAGGAGTCTCCATTGCATGCACCTGGCTAGAAAAGGACTTGTATTTTGCATTATGAAAGGCTTTGCCAGATGCGACAGTATTATCAATGTTAATAACCTCACCTGTGATATCCTCTTTAAAATTTCCTGAATAGTTGTTTTGTCTACCCAATTTGTTCATCCTACCCACATCAACTCCCTCTCTTGGATGCAAAAACACATCAATTTGTGGAGCCCTGAATTTATTTATATCACTACCACTCATCTGTGAATTTTTAGTCATCTGGTAGTCACAGAGATCAGTTGCTTTAAAAAGATCTTTTGTCACATAGGTGTCTAATGACTGCCTGTGAACACATGGTTCGTTGTCAAATGATAAGCTAGACTTCCCAAATTTATCAAACAAGTTGATATCTTCTGAAATCAAAGAATCACGCAGGCCAGATGCTCTGGGATGATGAAGTCTGCCTTCAGAAAATGTTCTCGGTGGATCAAGATCATATACTTCCCTTGTAGGCATATTCAGATTCTCAATATCCCAGGTGGTTTTTCGTTTCATCCCCCTGTAGATTCTTTTGAAATGAAGACTTTCAGAGTCTGGAGCAGAAGAAACTGAAGAGGAGCAATCTGTCATTACCGATTTAGAATCCTCCCGTTCCCCAAATCTGCTCAAAGCACTCAGTAATATGATGCTTTCATCAGGAACTTGATATTTTTGAACTGCATGAATCCTGTGCTCACGAGTCCATCCCAGAAACTCAACAAGCAAGCCCGCCGAAGACAATATTGCATGAGCTGACAGTGAATTGATTGAAGGAAATGCAGTAAGGAAGGATTCGGCCAGCGTTTGTGACTCAGGCATCTTAGAATAGAGCCCTCTGCTTGTCCTAGAGGAAAGTTCGATACACGATAATATGATCTCATCAGTCATCTCAGAAGAATATGAATAAAAGATCTGTATATGCATGCCCAAGCTAGCAGCAGCAGCATAGAGCTCATCAGATGACTCCATAATTCCTAATATAAAGTCACTTTCTCCCTCAAAGACCTAAAGAAGATGGCCAAGAAATACTAAATATTATGAACAAAACATTATGTGTAATCAGGGCTCATGGTAGACTATCTTGGTCCATTCTAAAACTATAATAAATAAGTGCTCTTATTTCCATTTCCAGTCAATGCTACTTCTTTGTAGTAATCCACTATATTAAAAAATAACCACGTAATGAAGATCATTATCTTGTGCTTATATCATCATGCTGTAAACAAGGTAACTTGAGGTTGAGAGATATTACGTGCACATGGTGATAGTACTCAGTTTTCAAACTGTTCACCGAGACCAAAAAGAAGGCCTATCTCAAGTTGAGCATTGGCATCACATCTGCAATGCAATTGTGAACATCTAGAGCTAAGGAACAGGGAAGAACCAAGAGATTGGAAGCGCAAAGGAATAAGTCTTGAGAATTAATATTTGAATTCCTCTTTTAGCTGATAAGTTCATGATAGTTTCTCAATCTCCAGGAAGTTGTAAATTAGGTCCACCAGAAGGACCTAATAGATACAGAATTCTTGCATTTTCCAATATCAATCTGATACTAGCCTACCCTCTATCATCAGATTGTCATAATTTTCCTTACTCCTTCAATGATGTTACTTCCAGTAATTACACATTTTCATGCTTTCGATTGTACTGAGTACTACCAAATGACCATCTTGAAGAATATTCAATACTTTGATATTAGAAGGAATTAAAGGTAAGCTAGAGATAAAAGATCACTATGACGAAATGATGGTTGAGGGTGTCAAGACAAAGAAAAGTAAAGATCATTAATGACATAGCTGGAATCAGACTCTCTGGTACATGGAGAATTATTGACAAGCAGCACTGATGGAAGAAACAGGACACCATAAGCAATCAGGGAGTGTGTCTATCTCTCGAAGGGAACGTAAGGCATTTCATTTTAACTCATTGAAGTGTATGTAAGTGGAATGTTATAATTTGTAGGAATCACCTTAAACTCTTCAAATTAGAATTCTCAACTATCTCAGTATCTCACTATTGACATTTTAATCCTGATCTAACAATTGCTGCAACTGCAGTTAGCTGAACACAAAGCAGGGCATGAAAAATGTTATCTAGATTTTTCTCCACGTGGATTGCAAACTTTTAAAACCCTAGAAAGCTACATAGAATGAACTTATACAAGCATGAAATATTTTTGTTAACAAATAATATGGGAAAGTCAAAATAGAAAAGCCATACTCAATTTTTGAACAATCCTTTTCTGCTCTCAAACACTTGGCTTTGCAGCTAATAATCTGTATATTTCCTATCTTACAGGGTGGAAAATCATTCAGATATCACAAACCCGTTGCTTTTTTTTTTTTTTTGGGGGGGGGGGGGGGGGGTCCAGTGCTCTTTCTGAAATAAATGCAATGCATACCTTACATCTAGCACAACACTGTGTAGGTTGAGCAGTTTGGAAAGAAAAACAAGCTAATTACCAGGACGCAGCCACTGAAAGCAAAACTGAGTGACGTCAAAATACTTGCTGCAATATTCTCAACACACAGAGGTAAGCAAGAGAAAGCCTCATCGGGGGCAGTAGCTTTCTTTGCAATGTTTTTGCAGTCATACCAGGCAAGGCAAGCTGATGCACTGACTATAATATCAACAGGTTGACGTAAATCACGCTCTACGACCTGTACTCCTTTCTTCTCGAACGCAAGAATCTTTTGGTATGTACTTCTCCTTGAAATTACCATTTCCTTATCAAAATTGTGTGTGTTAACTATAATGATTGTCTCAGGACAGCCATCTGTACTTCCACAATTTTGCTCAGATCTTAAACTGAACACTGCATGTTGAGCTGCAGCAGAGCAAGCTTCATTTCCCTGTAATGCCTCCACGCTTCCACCCTTCAAGTTCTTTTCCACTGGAAGGAAATTCAGCAGTTCTTCAACTGAAACGTCAATCTCATTGAGAGCAGAGAAAGAGTGAGGACCTCCTCCCTAGAAAACGAGCATGTCAGAAGAAGTTCTAAACTTTGAAGGTTCTAGGAATGAACAAGAGGAGTCCGTTGCTGCATGTTTGAATTATCTACTTCTAGTCTGATCGACAGCATAAAGCATTGAACGCTTTACAATTCTCTTCTCTTCATGCAGTGATCAAAGTTAAGGTTTTAGGCAACTTTATAAGAAGATAAAAGCTCATACTCCAACTGTTGATAATTTACTAGCATATAACAGAATATGACTTGGATGGAGAAAACCTCAGTACTATGTAAAAATGGAAATACATCAGGCCACAGTGAGGTAAATCGGGGGGGGGGGGGGGGGCTCAAACAGGGAAGCAAGTCAACTGTGTTGAAGAATTATTTTAACCAAGCAAGAAAAGGCAGACAGAGCACCAAAAGAATGAGGAAGGGAAGAAACCCAAGTACTCAAAAGTACTAACTCATACCTGCAAGATGAATAACCGACCATATTCTAACTTAAAGAATTAATAACCATCACGTCTGTCGAGTTTGGATATCATGGTTGTTAACACTTTAATGCAAATTGAACCGTATAGTGTGGCTCAAAAAAACACAATAGCAAAACAATAAGAATATTGAAAATTTTGACAGTTTCAAACTTTTCACTCCAGTTACAAAAATAATTTCGTGTTGTGCATTCCTTGGAAGGAAACACAAAACTATGTGATATTTTTCAAATTGATAGACGTCAAGCAAAAGACAGAGACTTGCCATACTAGGTTCATCTGTGTTGGGCATGTCAATGCCATCACAAAGTGCTTTCGCAACACTGGGGTCCTCCAGCTCCACCTTAAGGAAATGAAGAGGAGGAACTCTATCTGACTTTGGCAAGATGGAAGATACTTTAGATGATCCTTGCGAACCTCCATATTCCAAGATGATCTCAAATTTGTCAAATGGAAATGAGTCAAACAGATGCCTGGAAAGAAAATGGAATATCAATTCATTTCTTTAAATCTCATTTTAAATTTAGGAAACTTTTCAATAGCATTGTGGTAAACAATATTAAGAATAAATAAATTTGAATTGTCTGAATGTAGCCAAACTATATGTTGTCTGTCATGATACTTTTATGGTGCATTTAAGATTTTAGCTGTGAATTCCCATCGGCCAGTTTAAGATTTTGGTTGAAGTTAAAACTAAAGCTTCATTCAAGCATGTTAGAGAGCAAAGATCTGATAGAAAAGACATAAAAGAAAAAACAAACTTAAGTCGTCAACCAAGACCATTAGATATTCAACACTTTATAAGGATCGCAACTGTTCAAACTCAAGGGTTGAGAGTGAAGCCAACGTTTTTTCCGGTGGTACTACCTCAGCATTCTAGAGCAATTTATCAAAAGAAAATATGATTCTTTTAGAAGTAAGCACCCATTCAAATTCATGAAAAGTAAATTCATTCAAATACTCCCAGATATCTGTAGATATTTTTCGTTTTTTCTTGTCAAATTATATAATTACCATGTATCACTAGTTAATAACTATTTTGAGAACTTTTTGCATAAATACATTTTAACGGCAAAAATCTGAATGCCTCTCTTGCAGAAAAGAAGAAGACCAGTAATATCACATCTATGGGTTATTGTTGTAAAGCATTAATACCATTTACACAGCCAATCTATCTTATGAGAATTAATATCTTAGTTTTGCAGCTAAAAGGAACTAACTAGCTTTAAGTTTAGAATACTTTTCTCCTAGAGGCACCTTAACACCAGAATTTTACAGATCACCCAATTAAAAGTTCTCTTTACCAGAAATGAAACAGCAATTACAATAGACTACCAAAATGTCAAGATGGAGTCTGAAAAGGTCAAAAATTACTAGTGAGTTTCCAACCTGGTTAAAAGCAGATAACTTTACTATGTGAATTACTAAGGACTAAGAAGGCCACCTATCAAAATGTTATAGTTTGTCCTGAACACAATTGGAAATAATAGCAAAGACTACATCCTAAACACAGGTATACGGCCAAGAAACCACTGTAAGTTTTCGACCATACTATTAAACAGGCCAATATCCAAGCATATTTTATGTTGGAACTACCACTTACTCTTGGGTTACTAAACAGCAATGTGAGATCATTTGCATGCTGGAATCTTCTAATTTGTAAAAATCATTCTTTTGTCCATTATGTGGCTGGCTAAATGCAATATTCATGGAAGTTAATAGTTTCTTCAATGACCACCAGAACACTGGCTCAGCCACAACCAATATTTTTGAACTGCCCTTGCTCACAAACAACTGCAGTATATCATTAATGACAGAAAGCGATGGATGGAACTTATGTATATCTTTTTCACCCTTCTGATGCACATCTTTTATGAAGTTGTAGAGGAAGTCAAGTTTAGAGCTCAATTCCTGCAACCTTCTGTACAACTTTTCTATGTATAGATATGTTGTATGCAGACCATAGTAGCACAGGTACCAAACCATCTGTTTGATCGCGCACAATGTGACCAATGATATTGTGTTATCACCATCCTGGAACAAAGACGTCCTGCACACACTTCTTTTCTTAATCAAGTTGATGAGCTTTTTCTTTGAAAGGCGGAGAATAGCAATATCGTCCACAGCTTGAGATGGACCCTGAGTCTCAATTAACTCTCTCCGTCTTTCAAAGATAGCTTGAAAGATTTTCCTAAGATCATCAATTAGAAGTAGAATATCAGAAGACAACAATATTTGATGCACCTTGATATTCCATTGCAGAGGTTGTACTAGTGTGGTATCAGAAGAGAGAAACCTGCTCTGGCCCATGGTATTAGTATCAATGGAACTGTCAGCTGGTTTATAGTCTTTGTCTCTACCATACTCTTTTGGATTTAAGAAAAAATCAAGATCATTAAACTCTGACCAAGAGTCACCAAACAAAGATGACTTTTTAGAACTACATTGGGATGATACTCCTTCAGTTGAGAACTTTCCATCCTTCAGCAACTTAGTTGACACTTCTATGTTATAAGGCGTGGGAGAAACAGGAATGGCATTGGAAGGTAAACTCAACATTTCTTTGCTCTCCACTCTGTTTGGTTTTTGTGGACTATCACTAGAGAAAAGAAAGTCTGATACAAGCATCTCATTGTCGCTGAAGTTCAAGCAAAGGTCAATGTTGTTAGCATTTATCTCTCTCGATAAATTGAAGAAGTCTTCTCGACACTTGCATTTCTCTTCTTCCACAAAATGCCAATCTAAGTATAATCCATCAGACATGGAGGAAGACTGGGGCTCCAACTCAGCTAGGATTTCCTTAATACACAAGTGCAATGACTTTATATTTCCATTCTCAGAAATTAGTGGCACAGGCAATGATCTGAAAGAATTATCCACAGGGATGAGCTCATGGGAAACAATCAATTCGTCGAAGTCCCTGAAATTCTCGGCCTCACTCAACATCAGGTCACATGTATCCTCAACGTCTACTTTGGCTTCAGACAGCAATTCACAAAAAGTATAAAGGTCTGAATCAATGAATTGCAGTTCATCAAAAATGATAGGGCTTCCTATCCATATTGGACCATCATTTTCTATGCCTTGATGAATCAACGAGTTTTTCTCAAGTTCAACAATACTTATCAAATTCATCTCTAAAGAGAAATTCAAGCATGGAACCTCAACTTCAAGGCAGTCCGTTGCTAAACTACCATTTGACAGGTGTTGCAACGTGTCAAACTTTGTGGAATCCAAAAGCTCATTTATGTTACCCATTCCTTCACTTCCTAGTGTCTCACGCTGAAGCTCAATATTTTCAAAGATTAAAACCTTCTCCTTTATAGAGTTGTCACTGACAATACCCAAACCTGCCTCGTCCACTTCGAGAAGAGGAAAGACATATGTACTAGAATGATGTTTCCCCTGACTGAAACCACTATCTTCCAGCCAATCAGAGCTTTTCACCAGAAACGACACAGAACAGATGTCATCAACTGAACAAATTGATTGCAGAGTGTCAAGGGAATGTTGCAGCCTAACTTCAAGACCAGGCATATCCTGCAATAAGTGAACAATGATGTGCCAAACCAGTTAGTGAGCATTAACAAAGTGAAAGTAGTGCTTAATTGGTTAGGTCCTTCCTTTTCCTTCATGCAGTCTGAGAAAAGTAAATTATCATGATGGCATGGAGTACAATTTCTTCTCAGTCCTCCACAATGAACAGATTTCAATAAAAGGTCACTATGTCATTAAGCATCATTATCTCTTACAATCATATGAAAAGGAAAGATGTTTGAAACTGAAGGATGACACATGAATCCCGCAAATTGTGTTTAAGAACCTTATTAGGAGATTCTTAGATTTCAATAGTCAAGTAAGGGAATCAGAAAACAGAAAAGAAGAAATTAGTGACATAGTTTCTCAAATGATGATTGGGGCCGACAAGAAAAAAGCTAGAGGACATTGTCTTCAGAATCAGAGTCCCCAGCTTCATATATATTTAGAAGAGATGAAAGAACAGACTATCTTAAGATTTGAGAGCTTCAACCCATGCATGTAACTAAAAGTTATATTATATTCAAAATGACCAAGCTTCTTACATTAATATGAACCACTGGTTTTTCATTTCTAACCAAAGACTTCTTTCTTGACAGAAAGGGAGGAGTTGGTAATTCCTATCCTATGTAGTTAACCATCACCACAAAAGTTAGCAATATAAACCAAAAGCATTTCCCTGCAATCATAAAAACTTGAATGTCAGAAGAAATATGTAATTCATCAAAATATTACCAGCTTATTTCCGTCATCTGAAGTCTCAGATGGAATCAACATGTTCTCCTTTCCAAAATGAGGGATATCTTCTAGCTGACAACAGGAGAATAGACAAATGCAGATGTTCCACATGAGAATTTAGCTAGTAGCATATAAATTATATCTGCTGGATCACCGAGATGGTTTACCAATCGAAGTGAGGATGAATCCAGCTCTGGAATTTCAAATTGGACCATTTCGAGATTGTCCTTCCCTTTGCCATAGGAAACCATAGTCCCCTGCAATAAATAAGCATAAAAGCAGCCTAAAACAGACGTAATTTTAATGAGGTAAGAAGAAAACTAGTAATACTTCTTTGCAATCAACTTCTACTCTATCTCAGTTGAGATTAATTTTCTTTTTATTGCAAAAACTCATTAGTTTTCTGAAAGACTATGCAGCACATGTACGCTTTTACGTATAACATTTCAACATAACATTAACTCATAAAAAGAAAGCAGTTACCAATATTACAATACAAACTCAGGTAGTGCTGCCTCGGTGAAGCACATAGAGCCATCACGAGAAAGTCTTCCAGGAATCTGAAATCTTAAATTTCTAAAGATTTATTTTAATTTTGAAAAACCTTAACCTGTAGTTGTATGTTTGAGAATATTTAAAGGTTGTAAGGATGAATATGAGTTTTGAATCATGCAACTTGCAAACAATTCCCTTATTATCATCACATCTGCACCATAGGCCCTCTATTAGAAACTTTCAAAATTACCATAACTGAAGAAGAAACATCTTAAAATCTTAATATAATTATATCAAAATTCTGTTAATATGCAGTATCTTCTAAAATTATTTTCAAAACTAAAAGTGATACCTATTGAGTCTCATATTCTAAACTTCAGCTGCTGCAGACGGGAGTGGTTGCCTGGTTGGTAGCCAGTGTAGTGACGAGTCCAATGTACTTGAAGGCATGAAGCTTCCATTGGAAGTGACAAATCCTTAACTAAATCTCAGGGGAAGCTAATATTGACAGCTAAGTCGATGCAAATTGGGAGAGATCCTCAATCAACATAAGCACATTCATATTAATTCGACATTACATTTCATAAAAGCTTTTACACCTCAAATTCTTTGCTTCTAAGCAAATTACATCCTCCTTATAATATCAACCTCTTATGTCACTATAAGGTTACACGGAACCCTTACCAGATGCATCAGATAAGTAAATATTTTCATGATGAAGTTAGTGAATAACATTTAAACCCTAACCAAGTTCGAATTATGCTCAGCATTTACCTCTGTATTTGTAATACCGCTTGTTTCCTGGGGACTGCAACTTCTCTGCTCGTCAAAGTCAGGATTTCCGGCGAAAGGCTGAGGATCTGCGTACTCAGCAAGTTCAACATCAATCCTGTGCGGAAAGACATATGAGAAGAAGCGCGAGAGAGTTTTCTCAATCGGAATTCTCTCGATTTCGACATCGATACTAAGTGTAGGAAGTCCGTTAAAACAATGAACGTCTTCGAAATTGAAGGTATTCGAAGTAGGGAGATGTGGGAGAGGAAGGCGGAGGAAATCGCCGGCGGGAATTGGAGCGGAATTGAAGTAATCCTTGCCGAGAAATCGAGTTCGCATGTCCTGATTACGTTGAGATATTCTGGAAGAGAGAGAGAGAGAGTTATGAGAAAACAGTGAAGATTTTGAAATGTAACGGATTGTAATTGCAAAATGGAAATACCGCCCACGGTGAGTTGAGGGTGTAATATATCGAGCTACTTCCCGCTAAAATTAGGGGTCACCCTGGCCCATGTGCTCTTTTCTTTTTCTCTTTTTATTTTCTTTTTCCTATCATCACTCAGATGATGAAAGAACATCGAGTATTATTTGTCCTGGGGTCATGATGCCACACATTTGAAATTCAATTTCGATGTGTAAGCTGAAAAATAAAATCATGTGAGACTCCCAAAGGAAAATCAGGCCACAAATAAATACAAAATAAAGAACAATAATGAAAATACTCAAAATTTGATGTCATAAGTTTTAAAAGCATCTAAGTACAAAGTTGAGTCTGAATACACAGTTTGAATCTCTGATATAGAAAAGACTATAAATGAAAGATGGACTAGCGGCGATCTAGATCCCAAGATTTCACCACTGATCCGATGATAATATAATCACTGGAATCAACTACCGCGCTAGACACCCTGACTAGTATATGCATCAAAAAAGGACACGAAAGTAGGCGTGAGTACAATCCACATGTACTCAGTAGGTTTAACCGACTGAGTATAAGGAATTAATCAAAAATTATGAAATAAACTAAGGAACGTTTCCGCCTGCATGTAGAAAAGTCTCACTCCGGCGATGCCCCCAATTTATATAAAACGACGTGATTAAAGTAAACACATAAATATAGTTCAATATCACAGTTAAACAGATAGGTCAAGTATCACAGGTATTAATGCAATGCAATACATATGATGATGAAATAATATGATGATACGGTGGGATCAAGACTGTCGCACAACCTATTATATACACTTGCCGACCTGTGCTACCAAGCAGGACCCATGGGGTCTCGCAGACCATATATGTAATGACCTTGAGGGTGATTTTCAAAAATTTGTACAAAACACGCGTGAACAGTAACAAGCATGAACAGTAACAAGCGTGAACAGTAACTTTTTGGGCAGAAAATGCCCCTTTCTTCCCATTTCAATATTTTTCATCATTTGTTTGAGTTCTTGAACTCCTTGAGGTGATTTGAGAAGAGATTTTCGAGGCAAAGTGTTGGGTAAGTGATTTTTGACCTAAAACCTTTCTTTTTCATTAAGTTTTTGACGATTTTAACTCTTAAATTTTAGTTTCAAACCCCAAAAATCTTTGTTTCTTCCCTAATCCGAATTTAAGGAAAATTGTGATTTCCAACTCGTTTTGAGCTCTATTTTTATGAGTTTTTCAACCATGAGTTCCTTATTACCAATATAATGGGATTGTTCAATAAATTTCCAGATTTGACCCTTTTCGAAAATAGTTAATTTTTGGACTATTTTACCCCCGGTTCCGAAACCTATCAATATGGGTGTCATTGGACTCCTTGTGATGTGTATGTTTCATTTTTGATAGTGGGTTGTCATTCCGGGCGCTGAATTCGAGAGTTGCTTGTCCGGTGGAGGTATTCGAGTGCGGTTTCGGTAATTTAGGTAGGTTTCACTATCTTTCTTTGAGATTGAGATGGGGTAATTAGTCATTCATATGTTATAGACTTTGGGATGGGGTTGTAGTATGAGTTGAGAATGTTATATATATTGTGATGCCCGTGTGGGGGCTCATTTATTAATGTGTTGCCGTGTGGGGGTTTATTCGTATTACATAGCCCGTGTGGGGGCCTTATTTGTTATCTTATTTGCTTTGAGAGCATGTGAATTGTGATTTGCCTAAGAGAGAGGCTTGAGTATATTATTTGACTTGTGATGCCGCCTGAGAGATTGAGTTGGGGGTTTTGAGCATACTTGAGTATTGAAATATTGTTGAGAAAGGGGTGAATATTTAAATAAAAGTGTGTTCTTCCCGTTACTATTTATTGAGGGTGAATATCATGTGTAGGTTAAGTTTTGAGAACTTTGAACCTTATACCACATGTGAGTTGATTATTACTTCCATGCATATGTGTTTTGATGCATTCATCCTCATTCATCATATCATGAAACATGGGAAGTTGAGAAATATGGAAATTCTTTTTGAGAAAGAAAATAAAACACCTTTAAACCTTTGTATCTTGAGTCCCTGACCGAGGCAGTTTTCCGGCAGGATAGTGGATGCATTGTGATCCTAACCTTTGTATCTTGAGTCCCTGACCGAGGCAGTTTTCCGGCAGGGTAGTGGATGCATTGTGATCCCTTGACCACGAGGAGGTGGCAAGGATAATGAGATATTGTGATTGAGGTATATGGTCTGCGAGACCCCCATGGGTCCTGCTTGGTAGCACAGCTCGGCAGGTGTATACGACAGGCTGTGCAACAGTCTTGATTCCACCGTACCACCACATCATTGCATCATCATACTGCATTGCATTGCATTGATATTTGTGCTGCTTGAATTATTCGATTAATTGTGATTATGAGTTGTTATTATGGGTTTACTTTACTCGTGCCACTATATATATAAACTGGTGGCACCGATGCTGAAGTGGGACTTTTCTGTATACAGGTGGAAGCGTTCCTTAGTTTATTTCATAGGTTTGATTAATTCCTTATACTCAGTCAGCTAAAATCTACTGAGTACATGTGAATTGTACTCATCCCTACTTCTGTGTCCCTTTTTTATGCAGATACTAGTCGGGGTACCCCACGTGACAGTTAATATTCTAGTGGATTGTGTATTCTCAGATTAGTGGTGAGGTCCCAGAATTCGGATCGTCACTACTCTATCTTTATTTTTTAGTCTTTTGTATCATTTAGAGACTTATGTTGTATCTTCAGATTCGAACCTTGTATTAGATGCTCTTTATACTTATGACACCAGGTTTTGGGATAATTTCTTCATTGTTTTTTTTCTTTTTATTTAAATCGTGGCATCACTTTCCCCTTTGGGAGTCTTGTATGAGTTTTATTTTTAGGGTTACACATCAGATTGGGTTTTGAGATGTGTGTCATCATTACCTCAGTTTTTGGGTCGTGACAATATACCTCATCACATCTCAATGTATCAACTACCTCGCCACCCAACTCATGGCCAAGGACTCATGATACCAATGTCTCATTCGCTTGCCACCTATCTCGTGATCAAGGATACAAAAAATGTCACATTTTCTTTCTCAGAAGGATTTTCACAGTTCTCAACTTCCAAATGATCAATAATAGTATAAATGAGGATAAATACAATCACAATATATAAGGCATGGAGGTAATATTCAACTCAACATGTAGTACAAGGTTTAAAGTTCTCAAAACTTAACCTAAGCATGATATTCACTCTCAATAGACAGTAATGGGAAGGAAAATACCTCAAATTAAGTGTTTACCCCTTTCTTAACAATATTTCAATACTCAGGCATGCTCAAAACCCCCAACTCAACCCCTCAAACGAGCATTACAAGTCAAATAACATCTTCACATCTCTATTCAGTTAAGTCATAGATTACACAGTCTCAGTCACAGATAAAATATCATGTATGCCACTCACACGGGCTACACCACACGTATAAACCCCCACACAGGCATCATAATATAAATCATCAATCTCAAACTAAACTACCACCCCATCCCAAAGTATATAACATAGAATTGGACTAATTACCCCAACTCAGCCCTCTAGAAGGATAGTCAAATCTACCTCAATTGCCAAAGTCCCACTCGAACACTCTATTGAACGACCGACCTTTGAATTCAATGCCCAGAAGGATAGCCCACTATCAAGAATGAAACATGGACATCATAAGGAGTCCAATAACACTCATATTGATAGATTTCAGAACCAGGGTAAAACAGTCTCAAAAATTAATTAATTTCGAAAAGGGTCAAATCTAAAATTTTATCGAAAAATCACGTTCTACTAGTCATAAGAAATTCATGGCTGAAAAAACTATAAAAATAGAGTACAAAACAAGTTAGAAATCACTAATTTCCTTGAATTCGGATTAGGAAGAAACAAGAATTTTTGGAGTTTGAAACAAGAATATAGTAGTCAAATTTATCAAATAACTAATGAAAAAGGAAGGCTTTAGGTTAAAAAATAACTTACCCAAAGATTTTGCTCGAAAGCCTCTTCTCAAAATCGCCCCAAGAAGCTCAAGAACTCAAAAATGGTGGAAATGGGATTTCTCCCGAAGTTAACATTGTTCAGGCATGATTTGTGCATGCGATCGCAAGCCACTAACTCTCGCGATCGCGAAGCACTAGACAGTAACCCATCGCGATCGCGTAACCTCCCTCACGATCGCGAGAAACAACAAATTCACACTCCGCGATCACGTTATCTTGGGTCGCGATCGCGAAGAGCAACTTAAGTTGCACCAGAAACAGAATCTGCAGTGGAAACATAATCCAAAAATACTTTTGGTTGGACCCTCAAAAATCATTCGGGGTCCGATAAAAATAAATCGATTATGCTACTACACTGAATTCGATATTCCAGACACAATGGAATCATCAGATTTCCAAAAAAATTATTTTGATCAAAATATCCTCCCGAACTCCTTATTGGCCTAAAACTCAACTTTTAGCCTAAGAAGTCAAAATGATGATTAAGGACCCGGGGCTCTAAGTGTCACGACCCGATCTAGGTCCTAGTCATGACACGACGATCGAAATCCCAAAGGGCTCCAACCAAGCCTCTTGTACATATCATAAACATACATAAGGTAAAGTAAAAGAGGAAACATCATAAGAAAGTCTAAATCATGAATAGAAGTTTAAGAGCGACACATGATAACATAGACTCGAAATATTTGTCCAACTAGATGCCTCTACTCATGAATATGGATGGCTAAGACATGTCCCTAGCTCACCCTCAATATGAAACATAGCAAAAGTCTTTGAAAATAATGACTACTCGATAACTAGTCCCTGATAAATGAGGACTCACTACAACCGCTTGATAGAAAAGCTTAACTAGCCACGTAGATGAGTGTGATCTTCAACCTCAACCCCTACATTATGAGACAATGTAGGCAAAAAATATGCATTAGTACATTGAAATATATTAAGTATGTGGGCGTGACATGCAACGTAAATCATGGAGTGCAATAGTCAAGTAAATCACATGGTAAAATGAGATAAGTAAAGTCATGAGAAAATCATATTGACCCAAGCATTCAAAAAGCATAATTTAAAAACCATAGCATACATAAGAGATCATACATATGTGGGATAGGAACCATAACCAACAATAAGACTATACGAGCTATAAAATGAAATTCCGTTGTCTCCCCATACAACGAAAAAAAAGGGTAATCTACTTGCCAAGGTAGACTCTACCCCAGTAGGCGGGTCATACATATGCTATATGTGGATCCACTAGCTAGGCCAAAAGGCAATCCTACGGTGGCACGTAGTTATGAGACAAGAGACTTTATATAAGGACCCCGTACTTTGAGCCCCCACCTCAAGTTCACATTCGGTGCTAAGTCAAATCCCATGGAATACATACATAGCATAGAAATCGAAATTTTATATATCATAGTCATGATCATAGGTTTGAAATCATGGAGTAGCTCATTTTCATAACATACTTGTAATGTGAGAATTGTCCTTTCATCATTACAATCATACTTACATAGACATAATTCATACTTGGAGATTCATGATCATAGCTTATACTTGAAATTAGGGTAAGACATGAATGCATGATCAATTAACTTGAAAAATCATGAAATTGACTTGAAAACATGTATGATCATAAACTTTATATCAGCCCATACATAATTCATGTAGATAGTATCAATAGGAAGTATAATTGAAAATACTCAAATTTACATCATGAACCCTAGAATCAAAATAGGAGTATTCATGGAAAAACTCTTCAATTTAATGCAATAACCATCAATTTATATCAAAATAGACTCATGATCATACTTTGAATCAAAATTCATGCAATAGGAGTAAAGATCATAAAATTCATAAAATACCATACTTTAATTTGATAAAAAAAATTGAGAAATTGATTTGGCTTCATTGATGGAAGGATCCATCAATCAATACCCACATACCTTAAGTGAGAACAACCAATTAATTTGGAAGAACTTGAGAGTTTTGATGGAGAGCTTGAGTGAATTTACTTGAAGTCTTCAATGGAGTCTTTGAAAGTCTTTTGTAGAGAGAGAAATATTTGAATAGGTGAATTGTAGAAGAATGAATAGAATTAGAGGTTTAGGTCAATTTATAGAGTTGAATTAGGTCCTAAAAACATCTAAGTTCGTTAGCTAACAATTTGGGAAAAGTCTAAAACGCCCTTACTAAAAAAACTAAATTCGGCCAAAAATACGCTGCCAGGTCTACGACGCGGAGGGAAGCAAGTTCGCGACGCAGACTTGTCGCGCACCTTACTGTTCTGCGCAATTCCTTCGAAAATCTATCTTTCGATATACGGGTCCCAAAAATCCGCCGAGATCATTTTTCCGCAGGTTTTGACCCTCTAATCGATATTTCGAACTTGGATTTTCCAAAAAGATTAAGGATGATGCATTACTTGAGCGGCCTATTCTCAAGGCATTTTTAAGGCACTTATGAGCATTTTGAGGGACGTTGCACTAAGTCAATGTTCGACTAGACCAAACTCGACATTCCAAACGCAACGGAACTGACAGAATTCTCATCCGACGCTCGGATCTCAAAACATTGATCGAAGTCAAACCAATTCATTTAAAATCTCACTTTTCAACTTTAAGCCTCAAATTCACACATCAACCCCAAATCTATTTTCGATGATTCTCCTAGACCAATTTTCACATTTCGGAGCTGATGAAACTGACGAAACCCCATTTTGAGATCTGTAGCTCCGATTGTTACTGAAAACCACATTTAACTCCATAGAACTCAAGAATTTGCCCAATTCACTATCTATTAAGGCTTTAACACATTCAACCACACTAACTGAACATATAGTACTCGGGGACACTAATGATAGGGGTAAAATGATAATTTCATGCAAATTTATGAAAATGACCCTCAAGTTCATTACAGTAACGACGGGTTCACTTGAATTTTTTCGATAATTTGCATTTATATATAAGATGTTTTTTTAAATTTTTATATAGAGAGAGATATTTTAAATCTCTTAAATAAAATATTAGAGATTGAATCAATGATCGAAAATATTTAAATTAATTCACTTGAGATTCTTATTTATTTAACTTAATATATTCATATGAAGTATATATGTTCTATGAAATATGTTTGCCCCGAGCTTTCATCCCATCAAGCTCTTCGAAATGCATATCGATATCTTACGCTAATCCTTTAGAATAAATTAGCAATATCTATACAGATTTATCTTGAATACTTGCATATTAGCTCAGAATCAAACTCTATGAGAGTTGAATGAAAAAAGCAAAATGAGTACATGCATTAAACCCTGAATTTAATTTGTAAATTTGAATATTGTAAAGATTTTCCACACCATTAATATAACGTGTTCCTTAATTGTTCGTGACATATTGTTTACTATGATACTTAGGTTACCATATTATGCTATGCAAATACTTACATGTAATTAATTTTCAAATTACCTAGTTGTATGAGTATTTTCTTCATCTCATACACAAAAATTTAATGCAAAAGGTTTTAGTGCGTATATTTATTTAAAAAATTCCTTCTTAAATTAGTTTGTTTAACGACGTAATTTTAAGCTAGTTATACATTGTGTCCATATAAGCCTAGGGGTGTGCAAAAATCGAACTGATCTATAGATCGAATCGAAAAAATATTATTGAGTTAACGGGTTTTTAATAGTTTTATAAAAAAAAATTATCGGGTTAACGGTTCGGTTTTGGTTTTTAGTATTGGGTTATTGGGGAAACCGATAACCCATTAAAACGGTAGTAATTTACTACTTTACCCTTCATAAAAATTAAATATTAAATATTAATAATTAACCTAACTAGACACTATATGTGTATATCACTACTTTACACAGTCTATCTATTTTACAGTACTACTTCACACCACTTTAGTCTCTACTCTTTTCTCAAAACCTAAAGATTAGTTTGTAATTGTATCTTTTGGAAGTTTGAAAACATCTGTAATTTGATTAACATCAAAAATTTCATATTATGTTTTTGATGTAACAAGCAATCTCATTATCTTTCTTGTTTCACTATATCAAAGCATTTCCAATTGATTTGCTTGTTTCACTACATCACGCCAAATAGAGAAGTGAGAAGTCATATATTTATTTTATGACCATTTTTTTATGGATAAACCGAAAATTGAACCGTTAACGATCAAAAATCGACAGAAAAATATGTTATTGGTTTAGTGTATTTTAAAATCAAAAACCGATAAATCGAACCAATAATATATAAAACCAAACCGAACCGACTGATACACACCCAACAAGACCTTGTGTTTGTTATGTCAACCACCTTACTATTTATGTTTTAAACTAGAAAAGGGGAAGTCCGTGCTATGCACGGCCCAATCATTATTGTTTGAAATTCGTAATTTTTATTTATGGTACTTTTAAGTTTTTAAATACAATGATATTATTTTTTTTCTATTAATAATATTAACAATTTAACATTAATATTAGAAATCAAAGGTAATTTATAGATAAAAAGATCGAAAAATAAAAATAATCACACGTATTACTTAGTTAATAACAATAAAATGTGATATAATTTTGGATAATTGTACCAAAAATTTAAATTTAAAACATCATGGATATTTGCTAACTTAATTAAGTAGTACTTATTTAATATGATTTTTTATAATAACGTAAAAATTCACTTATCTAAAAATATTATATAATATGAATTGTAGAAAATATCTAATTTAGGTTAAAAACATTAAAATCAATTAAAGTTAATCAGTTAACCTTGAGAAAGAGTTAAAGAAGTTGCTATACGTAATTAATAGTGGATCGACTTTGATAGATATTCTTCTGGTTAGGAAGCATTAATACAATGTGTGATTTAAAATTTAGAACAAAAAAGGATCAAAAATATCCTTAACGTATTGAAAATGGCTCAAAAATATCCTTCTTCAACATATTGAATCAAAAATATCCTTCCATCCACCTATTTGGAAAAATAAGTCCTTAGGGTTAAATTTAATTCTAAAATTACTCCTCCCATTAACAGAAGTTGATGCCTGATGTAGCATAAATATTTTTTTAGTTAAATATGTAGCATTATTTTTATTGGTCCAAATGTAATTAGACCCAATTTCATTCACAATCATACCCATTAACCCAAACACGTTTCTAAAAGTCGCAACACTTTCTTCATCTTCCTTCTACAAAATTATTTGGATGGATTAATAAAATATTAGTTTGTTTTCGCTGGAATTTTGTACACTTTTAATTGCCCCCTCCATCTCTCAGTGTCTCATGAGCGTCTTCTTCGAACTTCTATTTCTTCAAACTTAACCCATTTATACAACCTAAATTGGCCATGGAATTTTTGAACCAAAACAAGAATCTCCTGCGATGGCTTTGATATACAAATTGCAGTTATCTCCATTACCACAAAGCTAGCCGAAGCTAAGCCTTTTTCACCATAATTAAACCTTTTTCAGAGACCCTCCTAAATTATTTGACAAAATATTGAAATTTATATTACCTTTTTCAAAGATCCAAGAATATTGGTAGAATTTGATAGTATTTTATTAATCCCTCCAAATAATTTTGTAAAAGGAAGATGAAAGAAAGTCTTGAATTTTTTAGAAATGGATTTAGGTTAATGGGTGTAGATGAAATTGGGTCTAATTATATGTGGACCAATAAAAACAAAGTCATATATTTAATTAAAAAAATTATTTATGTCACATCAATTTCTGTTAAAGGGAGGGGTAATTTTAGGCTTAAATTTAGCATTAAGCGCATTTTTTTAATTCAAATAGATGGATGAAAGGACATTTTTGATCTAATAGATAGAAGAAGAGTATTTCATAACTAATATTTACATAAAATTACATAGATTATTTTATAAGAACCCATTTTTTTTATTTGTAATTTGTTTTTTATGTTTTATCCTCAACATTAATTACTTATTTTTTTAATTAATTTTTAAGACCGTAAATAAATTGATAAGTCTTAAATAAATAAATCTAGGGTCCACAATTTCAGAAATTAAAAAAATGGTGTTACTTGAGTTTGATCCCAAGACGTTTCGCTCTACATATGACGAAAATACTTCTCAAATTCAATGCATTTTCAGGAAAGCACAAGCGTTGACGGATAATTAATTATGTAAAAAATATAGAAGAAAACTGCCATAAACTTTGGAAATTTAATTATTGAAAACACATGGAAGAAAAATGGGCAGCGGAATTAAAAAATGTTGTTATATGGGTTCAAACCAGAAACTTTTGGCATGTAACATAATGCTTCAACCAGCAAGTCAAGCTGCTCGTTTGTGAGGGAAGCAGACATGTTGACGCTTAGTTGTGTGCTTATTCTCATATATATATATATATATATATATATATATATATATATATATATATATATATTTATTTTTTTTATAGTGAAGAGATTTTTAAATTATTATTTGTCTTTTTTGAGAAATAAATTATAATTATTGAGACATCCATTATAATAGAGTTTAATATCAAAATAGACACTTTTTAAACCTAATATATTAAAACGAATCTTTTGTAAAAGTATGTATCAGGGGAGGAAGCACCATAACTAAAGTTTGATATGATAATAAATAGTGAAAATAAATTAGACACGAGAATTTTACATGGAAATCCCTCAAACAGATAGAAGAGAAAAAAATCACGGGGTAGAAGAATTTTAATATGATGATATGGGAGTACACTGTTCTCAAATACAAGGAGAAAACAACAAGAAACACTTCTCTCTTATAAAAGGAACAACTACTAAAGAGGACACTCAAGACTATAATATTTATCTTGGTGTATAACTCTCTTTGTATTCTTACTCTCTCTTTTTCGAATGAATCAAATCAGGGCACAAGGCCCTATATTTATAGGAGGATGAAAACGCGTAAATGAAAAGAGTTTACGCGTTTCCGTGTTGAAAACGAGTAAAGGCTGGTTGCCAACCTTTACTTTCTGCAGCCCCTGTTTTTTGACTTTCTTTTATTTGCCAACCTTTACTTTCTGCGGCCCCTGTTTATGACTTTCTTTTATTTGTCAACATTTGCCAACCTTTACTTTCTGCAGCCCTTGTTTTTGATTTTCTTTCGGTATGCACCAAAATAGACACTTCATCCAAAAATGGGTGAACTATATTTATACCGTTAATGTCCGTCTTCTTCAAATATAAAATACTAAATAAATAAATAAATAATTTCAGGGGATCGCCCAAAAATGGGCGAACTACAATTATATATTCTGGTTAGTATTTTATGTATCTTTTAATAGCTTTTTAATATATTCACATGAATTCTTGAAGATTTTTTAGAAATATTCACGTGAATGAAATCTCTCCTTGCTGATTTTTTGTAGATTCTTTGAAGTGTTAATTTAGAATTTTAAAAAAATATTTATAATGTTAATTTACTAAAAAAAATTCATATCTAACTAAAGCTTTCTGTGTCATGTCGACATAAATTAAGTAATATAAAACGAACAAAAGTATGAGTGTATTGTACATTATTTTCTAAAAACTAAGAAACGTTTGTTGACAAAATTTCAAAGAGAAACTGTTTTAGGGAATGAACTTTATCAATCGAAGAATGAGATGCCTAACAAATAAATTTAAATAATTATGTATCTTTTTTATCATGAAATGAATTTTGCTATTTATTTGTCTACGATCAACTATATTTGCTCTGCTGACAAAGTTTTGGTGCATGTATTAACTATCAAGATTTAAGCTATATAAGTTTTAAGTAGTATTTTAAATATATTTTTTATCTAAATTTTTCAATTTTTTTGATTTGATTCAGATTTTTTTCATGATAAAATCTTCACTACATGAAATATGTAACTAATACTTTCAAATATTTCTTTTGTTTTAGTAAGTTATAACAATTATTTAGCGCTTCAACAAAAAGTGAAATAAATCATAACGATATACTAAAATATAATGTCACCAACAATAAAATTAATAGAGTCCATAAATCAGGTATTATTAATAAGAGATAATAAAAATAAACATGATTTGATTTGAACTTTATTTGAGTTACTAGATATTTATGGTTGTAATTCTATAAAAAAGTTATACATGAAAAAATGTAAGTTCACATTTGAAATAATATGTTTAAAAACATGGGTTATTAAAATGTTTAAGATACTTACAAATTGCATTATAATAAATATTTTAAAATATAAAATAGTTATAAATTTTATATAAATACAGTACCAATTTGATTTGGTTTCAATTTGATTTTTTCTTTTCAGTAAAAATCAAATCAATTCAAGGTTATATATTTTTTTAATATCATGTCAAATGAAATGAATTATTAATCAATTTTCCCCTCAATTTAATTCAATTTATCAACTTAGTGTGGTTTATCAAAACGTTAAATTAACACACTATTAGTATATTATATAGTTTTACAATATTAAACTTTAGTTTTATAATATAAATTAATATAATCTTATTAATCTTTCAAAATTAGTCAAATTAAACGGAGTGCCACCTCCCCCCCCCCCCCCCCCGCCCTCCCTCAAGAAAAGCAGTTCAATAATTAACGATTGAAAACTGCTTGAACGCGAGTAATATAACAGATCGAATTTACCGACTTGTACGATTTTACAGCCACAAATAACGATGTATAAAAATTGAATTGATTGATAAATTGAATCGAAAAAATATTATTAATTTATTATTATTATGTTATTGGATTAATGGTTATTTAATAATTTTATAAGAAAAATTATTTGATTATCGATTTAATATTAATTTTTAATATTGGATTATTAAGTAAATTGATAATCCATTAAGACTATAATAATTACTATTTTAATTTTTATTCATACATAAATATGAAAGTATCAAAAAAAAGATATTAATATAATCACTATATCAGACTATCAGTACCATATATAATTCACAGTTTACACAACTTCACCGTTTACACTGTATTTACCCTTTAGGCTTTCGTATTACTTTAAATTCACAACGTCAAAATCTAAAAAATTAAGAATGGGAGGCGGCTATAATTTACAATGATAACGACAAGTGTTAGGCGACGATTAGAATTGTGAATTTCGAATATTGATAACAAGAATGTTTGATTTACTTGTTTCGACCTATATCGAGTTAAATTATTGAAAAAGTCATACATTTATTTTAAAAATATTTTTTTATTAATTAAACTTAAAATACTAAAAATTACAATTTGATTATCATTTAACATATTTAAAAATTAAAAATTAAAAATTAATAAAATTAATTGATAATACTTAAAAGATAAGAATGCCGACATTCATAAGAACTTGAAAGATAAGAATGCCGACACTCATATTTTGCGGTTCATTTTGTAAGGGCCAATCACGTCGATATAGAAGGCCACGTCCAAAGTAGTGTCCCATAAAGGTCGTACCACGCGTCCCATAGCAAGAGACGTGCTTCGCCTAGTAACAACGTGTCTCCTTCACATAGCGCCACTCCCATGCAAAGGTGGCCAATTAGTTCAATTCTTCACTTTATAAACCATTCTCATCCTGCTATCTCATTTCAAAAAAAAACAAAAACTACTATTGTACAGTATACACATTTCTTTCGAAAGCCAAAATTTGCTAAGACATCATGGAGGCACAATTGCATCGTCCCCAGGAAACGGGATTGCACTCAGGTGAGGAATTCTGAACCAAAATTGGGAGGAAGTGTTATGTTTATTTGTTAATTGTTTGTTTTTATGATTGAAGGCGAAGGACAAGGTCAAGTTGATGAAGGTGAACATCATCCTAAGCAGTCAATGTTGACGAAGGTTAAGGCAAAGGCAAAAAAGATCAAGGATCATCTAAAACATGGTCTTGGACACGAGCAAGATCATGAACATGACCAGGAGCATCATTCACTCCAAGACGACGAGGAAGAAGAAACTGATGATGTAGAAATGGAGGAAGGTGAAGAAGTTGATGGTGGACCCTGTACGTTTCCCCTCCCCCTCAAATATTTTGACTCAATAGTTATTATTATTTCAGTCACTCTTGTTCTTGATTTTCATTTTTTTTATCTCATTTTTTCCAACAAATAAAGTAATTAGTTGAGTTATCATCTCACAAATCAACTCAAATTTTTTTGCACATTAATTACTACTTTGATAAGTGGTTCCTGACTGATGACTTGTGAATTTTTCTTGCAAATGACGGATTAGATGCTGTTAGGAGTAAAGATATTCCAAAAGAGGACATTGTGCCAATGGGAAATTTAGAGAATCCAACTAGCCCTAAGGAGGATCGTTATGATTCTAAGATGAAAAATGAAGAAGTGCATAGGCCAATTTTGCCGAGGCAAGACGAATTTGCGACGCCACCGTCTTTGGAGGGGACTCACTTCCCCGAAGAAAGGGATAAACCACCTTTTACCGAGACTCAGGGCATTGATGATCATGTTACTGCCCTTGGAAAACATGAAGATCAAGGACTACAGGGGCATGAAAATTTTATTGGAGCACCAACAGGCCTAGTGGATCATCATGCCGCCCACAGACCAGTTACTGCTGCCGAGACTCATGAGACTAAGGGCTCTGATCATGTTACTGCTCCTGGAAAACAAGATCATCAAGTACTGCAGGGGCATGAAAATATTACTGGAGCACCAACAGGCCTAGAGGAGCATCATGCCGCCCATAGACCAGTTACTGCTGCTGAGACTCATGAGACTAAGGGCTTTGATCATGTTACTTCTGCCCCAGGAGAAGAAGGCCATCAAGGACTGCAGGGGCATGAAATTAATATTGGAGCACCAACAGGTTTGGAGAATCCTAACGCTTCCCACTTCCGTGAACAGATTCATAGCCCACATGCTGCCGCTGATACAGGAGTTCATGAGGAACTAAACGATCAAGGACTGCAGGGGCACAAATTTAGAGTACTAACAAGTTTAAAGGAAGATGCTAACGTTCCTAAAGACCGTCCAAATACGACAAACTATCAGAGCAAAGTCACTGATCCAACAGGCGCCAGTAAGTCTCATTTCTCTATTCGAATTGCTTAGTTGAAAAATCAATCCTGGTATAATATATGAATTGATGATATATATTTTGATTGTAACAGACAATGAGGAGGCAGGAGTTGGTCCACTTGTTCACTCGTTCGGAAAAATGGGCGTGAACGATGGTCCAGAAACAACAGGAGTAAGAACAGAGCCAAGAGCAGCAGGGGACATAAAATTTGATCAAGGAACAGAACATAGCCAACATACGGGATCACATGATCAATTTGCTCCGCAAGATGCACCTGTTGATTTCCCCTCAGTTAGTAAAGATACTGAATCAGTTCCTAAGAGTATGAATCCAAGCAATCCAGCAGATTTACCTGAGGACACACTAACTGGGAAACCTGATAGCTATACAGATAAGGTTTCATTCGCAACGTCAGCAATTGCGGATAAGGCAGTTTCTGCTAAGAACCTTGTCGCCTCCAAACTCGGCTACGGTGGAACAGAGGTGGAAACTAGAGACACACAGGTAACAGGGGGGGAAAAAGATGCAACAAAAACAAACTCAGCAACTGCATTAGCACAGAAACATGCAAGCACTGTGACAGAAAAACTTGCTTCAGTATATGAGAAAGTAGCGGGTGAAAACAGGGGAGGTGCTAATGCAGAGCATAAAGTGAAGACTGATAAAGGGGTATCAATGAAGGAGTCTTTAGCAGAGAAATTTAAGCCTGGGGAGGAAGACAGAGCACTTTCTGAAGTGATTTCAGGTTCACTTTCAAGACACAAGGATAAAACAGAGGAAACAGGGGAGGCAAAGCCAATGGGGAAGGTGACTGAATCAGAAGAAGTAGAAAGGCGATTGGGTTCGATTGGAGACACAAAGAAAGAAGAAGATGATACTTCTGGAGAAATAAAAGTTGGTGAAGGTTTCGGACAGGGGGTGGTGGATAGGGTCAAAGGTGCTGTAAGTACGTGGCTTGGAAAAGGTGGTGAAGCACAGGCAAATGGTAAGCAAATGTATTAGATGATGATTGCTTTAGTTTTTTTAATTTGCCCATTTTGTCATCTATTTTTGACATTGTAAATTACATTTGTCTACAGATTCTGGTGTGGATGGAGGTGCTGTTGTTGGGGGGACGAGGGGTTGAATGATCACCAGTGTTTTTCTAGATCTTCAGCCATCAGTCAATTGAAGTTATAATTATGAATCCTCAACTCTTCTTGTACTTGTGCCTAATTTTCTATTTCTTTCTTTTGTTGTTTTGTTTATGGGAAAAGTTATCAAGTTGCTGATGATTTCTAGGAAAGTCTCTTATCTTGCCATGTTGTTTTGTAAGTATTTACATGTGACTTTCTATATCTATTGGTGGTGTGTTTCATTGTTTGCTAGTTTTTCTCGGAGGCTAATGTTGTAAACTTGTATTGGGTCCCCTTCCTTTCAATTCTTTTTCTTGCTAAGAGGCTACTAAAAATCTGAAATACAATAATAATGGTTACCGGTGGTACCCGAATCTTTCTCATGACCAATACAATAATAATGGTGTTATTCGAGTCTTTCTCATGACCAACTTGAGTTGTTCTTTCTCATGACCAATACAATAATAATGGTGGTATCCGAATTTTTCTCATGACCAATTTTGACCAATTTGAGTTGTGGTGTAGTGGTGAGCTTTTTCACCTCTAATCATAAGTTTATTGGGAGTGTCATTGCGTTTCTATAGTATGCTATTCGAATATAGTGGGATTTTCATATGAACGTATGAGCGCGGATGAGAAATCAAAAAAACATCTTTCTCGCGAAAGATTTTTAAAAAAGTTACTGCTAGCAAAGTACCTCGGCTTCCATTTACATTAGCAGTATTGGATTTTGAAGTTTAATATCATAAATTTTTAATTATATTTTATTGGTAATGAGTAGAAACAATCAAACAACGCCATAGAAGTTGAAGAGTTTGCTTGACAGTATCAAAAATTTTAATATGTAGTAGTAATATCTTTTAAGTTATTGCTTGTCGTAGAAATTGTATGAAAATATGATCACGACAAACATTCTGCTATTTGTTTCATGACAAATATTCTGAACCTTCCAGAAAGTACAAATTAATCAAAGCGCATGGTTGTATAATTTGGGTTGATTCAGCTACAATATCGAGCTTAATTTGCGTTTTTTCCTAATTAAAAAGGGGGAAATGGTACTACATCTTATTTAGTGTTGTTTGTTATGCACTTCAACAAGAAGGACGGAGCTACAATGTTATGGGCGAAAATATTTAATTTGAAAGATAATTTTCCACAACTTTCTATATCTTAAGAGTTGTGTTTGAAGTTGACATACAAACAAAACAGTTGGTGATATAATTGTTTGAGTTATAATTCCTACTTTAGGTGTTGTACACTTAAATTAAATTACGGATAAACGAAATTTTTTAATGGGTTGAACAGATTTGGCATTTGTATATATAATCAGAAGATTTAGAGATAATACATACTCCATTAATTAGTTAATTAGGCTAATAATAATGAGTCATTGTTACGCAAGTACACAGTTTCTGTCGCCTGTTAATAAAAGAATTGTGCTAAACTCCAGAAGCCATCAAAGATGCAAATGGAATTTTCTATTCAAAAATGAAAAGGGCCTACAAGAATGGAAAAAAGAAACACTGTTTACCGGGGAAATATTACAATTATTTATATGAAGTCAAGAACACCCCTTATCAATTTAGTCCGTTAAATTGATTATTAACAAGTTGAATATTGCGCAATAAACCAATAAAGAGTCAAAATGCGAGTAAAGGAGCTATAAATATGATTGGTTTCGTATCGAATTAGTAATTAACAGACGATTATTAGACGATGTATTAGCTTCATTTCGTACTCTCTTCTTTTACTTTTACTTATCAATATATTCTTTTTTTTGGCCGTGACATGAAGTGAAATTGTATCGTATGTTAGTTAGAGAAGTTGGCGAACTACTACGATCTATAGAGCAAATTCGCACATTTGAAGTCTTGTCAAGGATTTTTTCTGCAAGAAATCTCTGATTTGAATCAGACTGACCAACTTCCCAAATGGTCTAACGAATCCAGCTGAGCACAAATCTCCCAAGCAGTGGGAAGAGCCAAGGCTCGGACCGCGTGCCTGTTGAAGAATCAGCCAGCGGCCGGAATGGTGGGGAAGGAGGACCTCTCTACTTCAATGAAAAGGGGGAAATCGTCGTTTCACGGCCGCGCTCTTCTCCAACCAATCAAGTGTCTGAACGCCCCCTTCTTCCGAAATAGAATGAAGGAATGATTCAATCTTCCATCACTAATCAATCAAATTCTTTTTAGCTCTTTAAGTTGGTAATTCTGAATTGTAAACCATAGTAAAAAATATATAAAAGTCTAAATTTTGAGGGTGCATGCACATACAAACATCTAGTTTTATTTTTTTAAAAAAAAAAAATCTTATGGTAGAAAGATAATTATAATAATTCTTAACGGGTTAGCGGTTTATACAATTATGAAATTGAGTAATTCGCCTCCCGCATCGATAAATCTTTAACTATTAAATTTTAATTCGTTCACTAAAAGTTAATACGATAACTCAATACCAATAAACTAATTTGCAGTTGACATATCGGTCACAGTTTGATTTAGAACATCCCTAATCCTCCGTCCATATTAAATGAGCACATTCTATTTTAAAAGATAATTAAGAAATTATTAATACATTGATCAACTTTACTATTTTACCCGTTGTTCAAATCAATGCACATAAAAATAAGTTAGAAATATATATATAAAGTATAAGAATAGCTAGTGTTGAAAATTATTCACATTCAATTAATTTTAGGGTAAAATAGAAAAAAATAATTAATTCTATCATAATAAGTGATCAAATAATATGAGATAATATTTTTAATAAGATGTTCATCTATTATACAACGGAGGAAGTACTATTAAAATTTACATGATTCTAATGAAATACCAAATGACCCCTCATTGTCGAAGAGTCACATTCAAACAATTGGATGAGTAAAACAAAATTCATGCTACGTGATAGGATTGTACATGGCAAATCGATAAACCGCACCAAACAAACAAATCAAACCAAATCGGGAAAAAAATCCGACTAGTGATTTGGTTTGACTTGGTTTGGTGTTTGAAAAACAAATCCGACCATTATAGGGTTGGTTTGGTTTTAACTAAAAAAAGTCAAATCGAACCCAAACCGATCCGATTATAGATATACTATTTTTAAATTATGTTATACATAAAAATATTTATTAAAATGTAATTTATAAAAAAAAATTTAAAAAATTTCATATTTTTTTTTTCTTTCTTACATTGAGATTTGGATTTGAGAAGCCCATTTAAATAATATACAAAAAAAGCTCATCTTATAAAGTTAAAACTTCAAACAGTGTTCTGCCTCCATCTTATATGTTGATATTTTGTACTAGAACTCTTTTTAAGAAGTACTGTCTGTGTTTTTTATTAGATACTATGAAAAAATCGAAAAACCTGAAAAAACCTGAAAAACCCTAGAAACCCAAAAAAACTCGAAAAACCCAAGAAAAATTGATATCGAAAAACCTGACTTTTATTGGTTTGGTTTGATTTATAGATTTAATAACCCAACACAAATGGTTTGGTTTGGTTTGTAAAAATTCTTAATCAACCCGGTTCATGTACACCCCTACTACGTGATATCGAATTCAGAGAAAGGAATGCTACACAAGGCCACAATTGTCCAAAAAACGCGCGCACACTAAACTACTGGTATTTATATTAAAGGTAGGGTAGGGTAATACAATAACACCGGATGACTTAGTTGGTTTGAAAAATGATCATACATATGGATGATTCAGATCAATCTTTTTCAATGCCCTTTGAATCGAGTCTGCCGCATAGAACTTTTCTAGTGTAATTTATATTTTTTGTATAATTTATACACTATTACATAATAAAAAAAAATTATCCAATGCACACAAAGTGCTCATACTATATTTTGATATTATTATTGTTAATAAAGAAGCAAGGTCCTAATTTTGCAATAATTTATATGAACCCATTATATTCTATGCGTAACATAAATTGTAATCACAATAAGTATGAACGCATAACCTTAAAAATATAAATACATTCAATATTAAGGGTCTGTTTGGAAAGTCACCCTGATAATTAGATTTGATGTAATTGGATGTAATTACAACATGTTTGGTTGATCATGTAATTATTTGGCCAACAGATAATTTGGTGTAATTGACAAGGAGTAGTTACACTCTCCAATTCTCAGGAAAGACTCTGAATTGCTGTAATTACATGGTGTAATTACAAGCTGATTACTTTTTAATTTCTTCCTTATATTTCTATTTATATTTCTTAAATTTTAATTTACTTTTTATTACTATTTTAAAAAATCTTATTATTTAGTATTTTCTAAAAATATTTTTTTTATTTTTTTATTATTTATATTTATTTTCTTTTTCATTCTCAATTTTTACTTCACGTGATTTCATGCAATTTTTCGTGTTACCTTTTTTAATTATATGTTTATTTTTTCATTAACATAATTTTGTTAGTATTCTAATTTTTAAGTTAAAGGTAGAAGTGATTGTTGAACAAAGTTGTAGACTTACGTTTTTTTTTTCTTTTAAATCATATTTATGTACTTTGAAATTTGACATAAAAGTAGTATTATGTTAAAAAAATTATTTTAAAATTTAGAACTTATGCCAGATTTTCAGTTTTATTTATTTTAGTATTATTGACTTGATATTTCACATTGCAAGCCATTTATTTTTTAGTTAGACATGATAGATTATCTTTTTGTCAATTGTTTAATATTAATATTTTTGTCAACTATGTCTTTCATAATGTTCAAAGAAATATTGTATTTAAAATTTTTATAATAATTTTATTAACATATACTAATTTAAAAATATAAATCAATTATTTTTATAATATTAGTAAGAATGTATTATTAATTAATATATTTTCAAAAGACTACATATATCTCAAATATTTAATTTAATATCATTTATAAAGACCTTTATTTGTCTAATATAAAATTTAAGTTTAGATAATTAACTTTAATTTTTAAAATGAATATAATCTTGAAATTACAGTTATGCAAGCAAACAGTACATTTGTAATTACACTATAGCAAACAAACATGTCATTATAATTACTAAATTGTGTAATTACGAGGCTGATAATTATTATCCTAGTAATTACACCAATTTCAATTATCAGATGGCTTTCCAAACAGATCCTAAGAGTTTTAAAAGGTTATATTCATAAAATTTAAATTTTAAATTTGAATTTGATAGAAGTGTATATAAAAATACAGTCCATATAATTACATACATCAAATACCCGCTAATTTTCCCATTTTCTCCTATAAAGTGAGAGAAAAAATAAAATGGATTTTGTTATATAATTAACTTAGCCATTTATTAAGAAAAAGAGATAGTAAGAGAATGAGAGAATTTCTTGTATTTCATTTCATTCTTCGCTGACTTATTTATAGGTGGAAGATAATAATTGAGGGAGGGGACAACACGTGAAGGGAGGAAAAGGAAAGAAAAAGAAGAGAAGAGAAAAAGGAAAAGTAAAAGAAGAAAGAGACATTTTGAAAGGGACATCCACTTTCTTTTACAACATTCCCCCTTGAATGTCCATAAATAAAAATTTTAGTGAAAGAACAAATATATATAGTTATTCTACACCCTCATAGATGTGGTGCCTCATTAAAATCTTACTAGAAAAAATTTAGTGAAAAAAAACCTAATGAAAAAAAGAGAGTATACAAATCTGGTAATACGCCTTGATTGCTGTCTTATTAAAAACCTTATCAGAAAAACTCAGTGGGAGAAAAAACCTTGGTTAAGGAAAAACGAGTACAACGCGTATTTTATTTCCGTTGATGAAAACTTCATTTAATATTTTGGAGACGGCGCATTCCAACCTTATACCTTAGCTTTTCAAAAGTTGATGTTATTAATGCTTTTGTGAATAAATCTGCAAGATTATCATATCACCATTCTTCTAGAGGTCATGTGTGAAGAATAATTTTGGTGAAATATGTTTCCTTCTGTCTCTTTTTATGAATTCACCTTTCAATTGAGCTATGCACGCGACATTGTCTTCGAATATAATTGTGGGTACTTTGACATCACTTTCCAATCCACATCTTTCTTTGATGAACTGTATCATCGATCTCAACCACACACATTCTCTACTTGATTTATGAATTGCTATTATTTCAGCATGATTTGAAGAAGTAGAAATAATAGACTATTTTTGTAGATCGCCATGATATAGCAGTTCCTCCGTATGTAAATAGATAGCCTGTTTGAGATCGAGTTTTATGTGGGTCTAATAAATAACTTGCATCTGCATAACCAATAAAGTCTGCACAACCTTTGTTAGTATAAAACAAACCTATATCAATGATACCTTTTAGGTATCGCAAAATATGTTTGATACTATTCCAATGCCTTCGCGTTGGGGATAACTATACCTTGCCAGCAAATTAACAGAGAATGTTATAGCAGGTCTGGTTGCGTAAGCAAGGTATATAAGTGCATCAATAACACTGAGATATGGTACTTCAGGACCAAGAAGTTCTTTATCCTCTTCTGGAGGTTGAAATTGATCTTTTTCCACTTCAAGTGATCGAACAACCATAATCTATGTAAATAAATAAAAGTTGTATAATGAGCCATGTATTAATTATAATATTTACTTTAGTTTTTTTTGAAGAAAAATATGGATATGCCTCAAATTTTGTTTGTATCAATGATCAATCACGATGATAGTTGTATAATCGATAGTGGAACAACTCATGCCATTTTTAAAGACGGAAAATATTTTTCCAACTTACTTAGAAAAAAAGCAAATGTTACTACAATTTCTGGTAATTCAAAAATGATTGAAGGTTCCGGAAGAGCTACTATATTTCTATCTAAGGTGACAAAGATTGTTATAAAAGATGCATTATTCTCTTCTAAATTACCATGAAACTTGTTAAGTTTTAAGGATATCCGCAGATATGAATATCATGTTGAGACACTATATGAAATGACTACTGAATATCTTGGTATAACCAAGAGTGTCTCAGGCCATTTTCGCACAAAAATCTATTTATAGCCAACTGATTTTACACCTTCGGGAGTTTGGATTACAGGTCCAAAAACCTCACGTTTAGCAAGTGAGTCTAATTCTGATTGAATTGTCTTTTGCCATTCTGGCCAATCATATCTACATCGACATTCTTCGACGGATTTATGCTCAAGACTTTTACTATTTTGTACGAGGTTAAGTGCAACATTATATGCAAAACTATTATCTACCATAACTCAAAGCGATGTAGACTCGTATTAATTAAGAAAAAGAGATAATAAAATAATGAGAGAATTGAAAACAATTCTTGTATTTCATTTTATTTTGCGTTGCATTATTTATAAGCAAAAAATAATAATTGAGTAAGAGGACAACGCGTGAAAAAAGTAAAAGAAAGAAAAAGAAGCGGAGAAAAAAAGAAAAAAAAATAAAAAAAGAAAGGGACATTCTGAAAGGACATCACTCTCTTTTAGAACAATTTTATATTTCCAATGTTATTATACCACCAACAAAAAATTCAAAACAAAATAAAATGGAAAACAGAAAGGTTGAAAAGAAAGGGAGTAATTAATTACTTATATTAGAGCAGGAATGAAGACAAAAGTTTCTCTAAACATTTTATTTTGCAATTTGAAGACCCCAAACGGAGATTAATTGTCTTTCACTTTGGCTCTTCTTTTTTCTCTTCTTTCTTTTCCTCTTTCTTTTCTTCCTTTTTTTCTTCTTTCTTTTCCTCTTTTTTCTCTTCCTTTTTTCCCTCTTTCTTCTCTTCTTTAGCTGGTCCCACTGATAATATATCAACTTTACCAACAGCTTTTTTCAATTTCTTCACCACTGCAACTGTATCCATTTCTCCTATCACTGTTAATTTCTGTTCCTTTAGATCTGCTGCTATTGAATCTACACCTGTTTGATTTAAAAAATAATTCAATTTTTCTGATAATTAATTAAAAATGGATCTTCAAGAACTAAACAGTCAGTAAATTAATTAATTACCTAAAATATCAGCTGCAGCTTCTATGGCTTTCTGCTTTGTCTTTTCATCAGTCATGGTCAGCACCTTCATTACCACTTTCATCTGATGGATGAAAAAAACACAAATATTACTTTTTTTTATTTATGAGAGTTCGATTCATCTTCTAATTCTCAGATTGAAGAAAAAGAAGAAGAAAGATCTATTGAGTAGAGAAATCTATAAAAGGGAATTAAGTTTTTTAAAAAAGAACAAAATTAAAGAGAATAGAAATATAGAATATGTTTTTAGAGTACCTGAGCCATTTGGAGAACTCGAAGGAGTGCTTTGGATACTTTGTTTAACGAAAATGAAGCTTCTTCGAAAATACGCCGTTATTAAATAGAGGACAAAAAAAAAAAGAAATGTCCACCCCCAATTTTTATTAATTTAATAAACTAATACATATATTTGTACCTAATTCTTACATTAGATCTTAATTTACTCAATTTGCTCACTCAAACATCACGAATTAGGGTCCGTTTGAACATGATCTTTTGTTTGGCTTTTATTCAAAGTTTTTTTTTCTTTCTAAATTCAATTGGTTACACATTACAATAATATCATATCCGGTGTAACTCGATAAGTGATGAGTAGTGTCTAAATACAAATCTTATCCATATCTTATTAAGATAAAAAAAATATTTTCAATAAATTCTTAACTTAAGTAAAGTTATTTAATTATACATTGTGTTAATTTTTCACTCAAAACTTGAAAAAATATATGCAATTTTAACTTTTATATATCCTTAGGAATTGTTTGGTGTGAAAGGTAAAAATAAATATTTTTGAGATAAAAAAATAATCCAGAGATAAAATTTTGGTGTCTTATTTGATTGTCAAGTTTGGATAACTTATCCCACCATTTATATAATAGTGATGAGATAAGTTATCTCATATAAATGATGGGATAGCTTATTCTAAAATAATTAATCCCGTGATAACTTGTTCCCAACCAAATAATAAAATAATTATAAATATAAATATTTTTTAAAAAATAATCATTCAATTCATATTTCAAATGACTAATCATTTTGGGTGTCAAAATGTGGCTGTGGAGGTCTTATGCTGACCAGAAAGATGCTGCCGATGACGCATTTTCAGTGGAAATCTAGGCAGATTGCTTATACTTTTAGCTATTTGGTCCTTCAATTTGTCCCTTTTTCTCATATATGATCCCTCAGATTTAAATGTTTTATTCCAAAAACAATTCAAGCAAATAGAATTAATTACTTACATTACATAGACGATCCATCAAAATTGTTTACATGTTTTTATGTATTAATAGCAAAAGAAAGTAAGGTTGAATTAATTATTCTTAAGATTTCGATTTTTCTAAGGGTAAGAATTCGGGAGAATTATCTATATATTGAATTTCAGTGGGTGAAAATTAAAGTTGAAAACGAGTAGCCTAGAGAAAGAGGTGGTCATCGTTACATATTTCCAAGACCTTATTTCAACAGTTTCGGATTGAGGAATCTAAATATGGCCTCCATTTTCTATGTTTTGATTTATGTGATAGTGTTTAATCAAATAAAGTCAGATAAATTGGAGTGTGCATGAAAAATTAAAAAATAACGAATCAAATCAAATCAAAGAAAAAATCAAGACTTTTTTTTTGTTTGGTTTAATTTGATTTTTAGTTTATTAATATATATATTGTGAGTAATTGTTAGTGGTGATGATGACCGGATATAGCAGATGATAGTAATAGTTAATGTGATGATAAATGATCTGATTGTCGTAGTTATGATGATTGATAGTGATAATTGTAAATGATGGTTACTCACGGTGACAACTAATTGTAGTGATTGTCAATAGTAGAGTTATGAATGATAGTAATTGATAATAATAGACGACATGGACCGTCCTTCATAATGGTAGATGACGGCGATAGCGGTGAATGGATAAAATTGATGAACTGTCATCTTAATCATTAAAAATTATTTAGATTCATTAAGTGGTTGTAACATAAAAAGCGCACTTAATGGACCAGATTTGAATCAATAAAATTCAGCCCGAAAGAACAAATATACTTAATAACTAAAGTATAAATAACTAAGATTAATACCTTTATTTAATGCAAACAAATAAAATTTTAATTGGTTTAGTTTTTAGAGGAAAAAATCACCCCTAAGCTTAAGATATTGTGACACACAGGCGACAGTTGGGATTGCCAGAAGTGTTTTATACAATGAAAAAAGAAGAAGACATATACGCATCATATATGGTGCGTTTAAATTGTTATTGAAACATAACGTTATAATCTTAAAATATGTAAGGTCTGAAAGAAATTTGACAGATCCTTTAATCAAGGATGTGGCAAGGAAAATGATCCTTCACACGTTGAGGGAAATGGGACTAAAGCCTAAGGATTGAGGTAGTTTAGTGGAGACCATTTATGATCAAACAAAGCCATATAAGCCCTCAATATACTCTGCATTCCCTAATCCTATGACGCAAAAGACTAGTCTTTTGTATGGTTGAACTTATTTTGTTATTAATGATTTCATAGCTTTAAGGTGGTTTTGCTTGAGATAGATTTGATGAAATCATTTATGCTAGTGTAAAGATGTGGTCGCCTTTTATGAAAGACTTGAGTGGTCTGTGGTTAGAGCACTCATGAGACTCAAGGTATATGCATGATCATAAAAAACATTTTGTTAATATCACGGATTTTACATAAAATCAAGGATATGATATGTGTTGTGGGGATCTCAGCTTATGTCCATTTAGTTCAAGAGTACTTCACTTTATAAATATTTGTTATTGTTGCCTCATTTCACTGTGTCAAAACAAATCGAAAGATAATATTGACGTACATGTTCTTTTCATTTGCCCAAAAAATATTTCTATTCTTTATCTTTGCATTAGCGAAGAATTGTTGATATTATTTCTTTTTAATTAATATCAAAAAATAAATAACATTTAATGCAAAATTCTTCTTATTGTGAATTTCTAGATAATTCTATTTGTATAATTCCGAATTTTCATCCATTAGTGCATAAATTTGAAGAAGTCGTGAAACTTTGAGGAATGACTGATGACCTTAACAATTTGCGCACATCAAGTCGGGACAAAATTTCTCTTTCAAAATAATGACTTGCCACAATAGAATGTTTATGATAATTTCTTAGTATTTTTAATTCCAATCCGATATTCATATTTGTAATATTTTTCCCAACATTATGCAGTTGCCAAAGAGAGGTAGAGAAATCAAACATCTTTCAACATCCAAGTAGTTGGATGATTTGACGAACAAGATTGCATGGGTAAATGGCTTATTGCTATGACTAGGTGTCTACACTTAGGTCTGACTCATGCAATTACTCCACACTTCATTCAAATTAGGCTTGAAATCACTTCTCCTTGCATAATTGTGTTCATTAATGACATCACCATCAAAATGAAAGGCTAAGGACTATTTACAATAAGGTGGATAGTTGGCAAACAAGTAACCTAATTACCCCAAACCTTAACCCTAAGGAACTTAATTGGCTAAATTACAATTGTAGCCTACATTGCGAGAATAGCCCAAATACAAAGATAACCACTACCAAATTACAAAAGTAGCCTTCAACGTTCTTGATAGCCATCATTTGTAAGAAAAAAAATTCTTGTTGGATAGGATGCACAAATCTAAAAAAACGTAATAGTAGAATAATATGAGTGAATAGAAAAAAGAAATGTACATAGTTGTTCCAGCTGAAATACTTGGAATAATTCTATCACTTCTACTAGGAGTAGCGATGAAGAAGATTAGTGAAGTAACCTTTCATACTGGACAACCGTTAGGTTACTAAGGTTCATGGTCACTGATAAGCTCATAAGTGTACATGTTACAAAAAGAAATTAAAATAAAATACAAAATTAAGGAGATGGATGTAGCTGCTCCAAATTATATTCCCTTGGGCATATGATGAAGAATTAATCAAATCTCACATGATGGTGCAGGCATGTGGATTGTCATCACTGAAAAGAGAAGCAACTGCTTCATCTGATGCTACGGCAACTGAATAAACAGCCGGAGTCTGAAAAAATGTGTGCACACTTGGGGCTGCAACGTTTCTTGATGTGTCGTAGTAATGGCTTTTGATGTGATTAGGGTACTGATAAAATGAAGCAAAATGTGAGTATCCAACTGGATATGGCCATGGTTCTGCTGCTTTTCCTGTTCGTTTTATTGCCTTTAGCACCTTCTTCTCCTCTAATCCGTACCCTCTTACTGTAACTTTCTGCGTCTCCATATCAATGTCTATTGTTTCTACTCCTGATGAAATAGTAAGGTCTAGATTATAATGTTGTTTAATTTGTGTAAAAGTTGTATCTTCAATTTACAAATTTCAAATGTATTCTCTAATCTTTTTTATCATTTCATTGAAAATATGTTTACTCATACCAACGTGACTATCATATAAATAGTTTAATTAGGTCACCTAGTGCATTTTTGTTTCTAATGGGATTTGTTCAAATCATGTTTTCAACTTAAAGTCCATTCTCAAACCAATTGGTACTTGACCATTGGTGCAGGGTCTATATTAATGATGCTCAAAGGCAAAATTCAACTTTATTAGTTCTGAATTTTATAATGATAAATGTCATTAATTAGGTTCTAAAACTCAATACTTGTACAATGTTTAATATTAATACAAATTAACTATTTGAACAAAAGTTTATAGATTCAGTCAAAACCCATACCCAGACTTCTAGCTCTGCCCCATTGGTTCTCTGTTCGTAACACTATGAACAGGGGTCAAGGTAACCTTCAAGACTCCGTGACGGTGCTACTTCCATTTAATAGTTAATACAATCTATTCCATCATATCATTTTTTGCTCCCAAAAATCATTGAAAACAAACTTCTCTACCTTCTAAAAGATAAAGGGTAAAACTGAGTACACACAACTCTGCTCGTAATTCACTCGTATAATTATACTAGATATGTTGTTGTTCTAGTTATAAATACAGAATGAAAACTCGTTTCTGGTAATGTTAGTGAGCAATGTGACTGACCTTTAAGCTTAAAAAGAGCTTTTCTTAGCTTGGCAGCACATCCTTCACAATCCAAGTTTGGAACTCTTACATCCACCATGATCTGCACCATAGCACACACATTCTCATTCCAAAAATATTATATATGCACAGAAGATAGAAGAAAAAGAGTGACTTACAGACATGTTGATGGAACAAATTAGTTGTTGTTCAATTCTAACACTTTTGAGAAAGAGAGGCAGCTCTGTTCTTCTATACGAAGTAGATAGACCTTAATTATAGTCAGTCAACGGAACTCTGCCTCTCCTTAAATTTGTTTCAACTAGGACTAGCTAGGTCTTCATCTTTTATATACTACTCTCTCCATTTCCTTATTAAAATAAGTGTCGTCTTAGAAATAGTTTGATGAACTACACGTTATATTTATTATATGGAAAAGAATCAAAATTACTCCTGAACTTTGAAAAATAATTTATTCATTCCTTTATTATATTTTAGGGTCAATTATATCCTTATTGTTATATTTTGGGCCAAATATGTCCTTGAGTATAACAGAGTGCCACGTGTCGGCCTCTCAGTGGCCAACTTATTTTTCCTTTTAAATATGTTTTTTTATTTATTTTTAAATATGTTTTTTATTTGTTTTTAAATCTGTTTTTAAAATTTATTTTTTAAAATCTATTTTTTAAAATATGTTAATTTTAAAAAATAGATTTTTTTAAAAAAGATAAAAAACAGATTTTTTTAAAAAAGATTTTTTTAAAAAAGATAAAAAAACAGATTTTAAAATAAAAAAGATAAAAAACAGATTTTTTTTAAAAAAGATTAAAAAACAGATTTTAAAATAAAAAGATTTTAAATCTGTTTTTAAAATTTATTTTTTAAAATCTATTTTTTAAAATATGTTTTTTTATTTGTTTTTAAAATCTTTCTTTTTTTTAAATCTTTTTTTTTATCTTTTTAAAAAAAATCTGTTTTTTTAAAATTAACATATTTTAAAAAATAGATTTTAAAAAATAAATTTTAAAAACATATTTAAAAACAAATAAAAAACAGATTTAAAAACAAATAAAAAAATACATTTAAAAGGGAAAATAAGTTGTCCACTGAGAGCCCGACACGTGGCACTATGTTATACTCAAGGACATATTTGGCCCAAAGTATAATAATAAGGGTATAATTGGCCCTAAAGTATAACGAAGGGCATGAATAAATTATTTTTCAAAGTTCAGGGGTAATTTTGACCCTTTTCCGTTTATTATATTTCCGTCTTAATTTATGTGATATATTACTTTAATTGGACACAAAATTTAAGAAATAAGAGAAGAAGTTGTTATGTTTATCAAATTGTCCATATTAAAATCACTTTAGTGCTTAGTTTTAATTGATTTTTATCACAATTGGTTGTTTGGTAACTGAATAAAAAATAAGTTATTTATGTATAACTTATACGATATTTAGTGGATAGATAAAAACTAAGTTATTCATGTATAAATTTAATTTGATGTTTGGATAAGCGATCCGTTTAAATACATCGATTTCTTACTCATGGAAACTAATACATAAGTTCTGAGAAAATCTATGTATTATTTTATTTAAAATAAAAGATGAAATAACTAATAATGTATAACATAAAATAATACATAATTTTTTTCATAACTAGTCCATATATATTATGGGAAACTTACATAAATATACTATATTAAGAAAATATTTATCATTTATAGGAATAATATTTTTTCACTGGACACTTATAATACAATTTCAATACATATTACCAACAAATTTTCTAAAACTCATACAATACAAATTTTATTCATGGATAATATATTTATCACATACTTTAATACAGTTATAATATATCGTGTCAATTTCTTACCAAACAAGCATAATGTATTTTAAAATATTTATAATACATTTATATTGTATGCACAATCCAATTTTAATACATGACAAATATATTATAATATTATTATGTATTGCTCTAAATAATAATAAATAAAAAATATCATTAAAATTAATAATTAATTATTAAAAAATGTCCACCAAATAATTTTTCCTATTATTAATACCTATCCAACTGTATCGGTTACCCAACAACCCCAAATTTTTTACAGAGGCACTAATTACTGCTCCCTTCATCAAAACATAGCATTGGGTTTTGAAAATTGAAAGCTTAGCGTTTAGGAGAGAGATTTCAGGCGTGGACTACTGGGACGTTGGCGTGATGATCATCTTTCCTCTCCCCTCCCCCCACCCCCCCTCCCAAATGGCCCAATAACCCAAAATACCTTTCTCTTTAAAACAGTACAGAAAGAAACTGAATCTGCTTCACCTTTATTTATTTTATTTTCTATAAAAAGTTAAGACAAAGATACTATAATATCATCATATGTAGCCAATTATCTTGACAACTGGACCATCTCTACCTAGTGTGCCAAAACAATGTTGTTGCATGCTTTCATGCAAGCCTTGTCCAGATATCCTCATGCTCTCCATGCCCAAATCAGAATTTTTATTAAATCGATTTAAAATATAAAAAGAAAACACATAAAGAGGTTAAATAATGTTCAAAATCTAATATATATATATATATATATATATATATATATATATATATATATATATTATGTAAAAAAATAATTTTAAAAAGAAATTTTACAAATAATCACTATAATAAACTTAATTAGATTTTTCAGCTATAATTTGCATATTTACAAGTTATAACTATAGTTTTAAAGCTGTCTCGTTTGTAGAATTTACGGATCTATATAATTCATGAATAATTGAACTATTTTTATGTAAACTCAAAATAACGAATTTATACAAGCACAAACATCTTAACTTTAAACAGTTACACAAATTATATAAAGTTTTATAAATTATATTAGAAAAATTTCGAATTATACAAACTCGAACCGTAATTAACAATAAATATTAGCGATGAATTATAAATTAACTAAATTATAGATATATTAACTAATTAACAATCATATATTTACTAATTCGCATAATTTTTCCCCATTTTAATCACTCTCCTATTCACTACTCTCTGTATCTATCGATGATGAATTATGATGAGGTATAATTGTCGGATTAATAGACAACCTTTAAAGGCCAAGCCATGACTCAGGGTCGGATAATAAAAAAAAGTGATAATGAAATTAATCATAGGATTTAACTCATATATATGCTACAATATAAACTATTTTCACATTATCTAGTCTATATTATATGATTTTTAATCGGAAAACTTATATAAATATACTATAGTAAGAAAATATTTATCATTTATAACAATAAATTTTTTTCCCACTAAATACTTATAATACATTTATAATACAGTTTTAATACATATTGCAGAGAACTATTTATAAAACATATATAATACAAGTTTTATAAATGAATAATATATTTATCACGTATTTTAATATACTTATAATATATTGTGTCAGTTTCTTACTACACAAACATAATATATAATTTTAAAACACTTATAATACATTTATATTGTATGCATAATTCACTTTTAATACAAGTGCAGATTTATCATAGTATTGCTATGTATTGCTATAAATGATAATAAATAAAAAATATTGCTAAAATCAGTATTTAATTTTTAAAAAGTACCCACTCAAGTAATTTTTTCTATTTAATTTGTTGTACTCAAAGGTGGATTCAGAATTTTAAATCTCCGTCACGCTATTTTAAATAGTAATTTATGAAAAAAATTTAATGTAGAGCAAGATAAAACTTAATATGTTTGGAGAATATTCTTACAAAAGGCTGCAAAAAAATTAGAAAATGACGTAAAGAAGACAGAGATTTTCCAAAAAGAAAATCACATTCTCTGAGTCTCTGTTACTATTTTAGTGAACTATTTTCATCTTGACAAAGATGAGAATGCTCATAAAAGTTCTATTTGGGTAGCATGATTGGTACCAAAATGATGATGGAGTTCAGTAAAATATAATGATGGTGCTGCCAATAGCATTTCAAGCACAATTAATATATATGCAGCACATTTTCTCATTACCATTTCAAAATTTCGAATCTATTGTCACAACGTCCAAGTAATTATTAGTATTACATAATACAAGATTGTAGATGTCAAATGCCAATTTTTTTTTTCCCAAGTGTTTATATGGAGAGCTTTGATTAAATTTGAATAGCGAATTATATGGCCCATTTAAAGATGATTTTTCCAATAAAATTTTCTCTATATTCAAGACTTGAACACGAGATCTTTAATTAAAGATTAAACAATTTCACCACTGTGTACCACAAACATGTTGGTACTGGTTACAAATGCCAACTTCATTAAGCAAAAGAATCCTATACTAGCCTTACCATATTTAATCTTGGATATATTGGTATTTTTTAATTTTAATTTATTTGTCTTAGTTATTTTTTAAAATAGTTAAACAATATATATTTTTATTATAATTTATTAAAATATTTGTAAATATTTTTAATTGTTCAAAAATGTGACTTATAGTTTTTTTAAAAAATTAATTTCTAATTACGCAAATTTTATTTCAACAAAAAAGTTAAAAATTCTATGTCCGAATTGAAATACGGAGAATAGTACTAATAAGAAGATTGAAGAGTAAAACTTCAAAGTAAGGGTTGATGTATATGTGCATTTCAATATTAAAATTAAAATATTAAAATGTATAATATACTAGTGGGCACAAAGTGAGAAATTAATGTCATTATTCTTTGTAATTCATATAACTATTATGATATGTTCTCTTCATTATTTCGTACTACTTATCCCACTATACCTCAAGTCATTGTACACTATCTCGACATTTACTATGTGAAAGAAATCCTACACATATATAAATAACATTTTCTTCCATGTGTTATATAGATGAGAAGTGCATGAGATGTATTATGTTGTAGATGAATAAAACATTAATTGTATTATCTTTATAATATGAGGTTGATATATAGTGAAAGAGATAGTTGACAAAAAATATATATTCTAAGCCTCCGATTTACTCACTACATAAAAGAGTTAAACTTTAAATTTTAAAACTAATTTAGAGTTATACAACAAGAGTTATATTACTAAATCAATAAAGATTATACCACATTAAATTTGAATCTCCTTAAAAAGAGTGATATATCCGCATTTTAGTCTAAATACTTATTTATTTATTTATTTTGTTTCTCAATATGGTATATTCACCAACAATTTAAGAAAATTCATTTTTGTTACAGTTTGAAAAGTTGCAGATATCAAGGTAGGAGATCTCAACATCATTCCGATTTAATGTCTATTATCTCTTCAAGAGAGATGGAAGGATAAGGTAACTTTTATTTGTTCAACTCAAGCGGAGTAGAGATAAAATAACATTGAAAAAGATTATAAGAATGACTATCATTTGGGCATATTTAGAGCTCTATAGCTATAATTTGGATATTAACAATTCATAACAACATTTTAATAGAGAAGAGAGACAAGTGACATTAGGAGAGAGAAAATAGAAGCGAACAAGATTTGAGAAAGAGAGGACAAATATTGTATTCGACAAAATAAAATAAATACAATCTAATAGACAACTAATATAGAGGGAATGGATAATTTTTGTCATGCCTCTGATGCCACACTTGACCTTGAGGTGAACCAGTCGCACACGTACCCTACTAGCATACCCTGTTATATCCAACAAACGCACAAATAGTATCTACACTTATTTTAAGCCATGGTCGGCAAGGCCGCAATTAGAAAATCATGCAACAAGCACCTCAGTACCCTAGGGTTTACAAGAAAATATAAGTAACTTCATATGTGGGTTGTCGACGCCCTCTTGATAGCTAGAATCGTAAAAAGATTGTATATACAAAGGCCAATAAGGCCGTCACACAAATACTACAAAAGTAACAAGACCAACATGATCAACATCATACTACTATACAATTCCAAGTCATCAAGCTCTAAGAGTGATATATTTGATCGTGACTGGGCTCGGACCTACTAATCAACTATCTACAACAAAAGTCTCACAAATTTTTATATTTGAAAATTTCCAAAGAAATAGAGCTGACCAATATGATGTTAACTCATGTTCACTATTAAGAAGGCCTGTCTATTGTTTGTCAGATTATGCAGGCATGAGTATAGCACTCCCAGACTCCACCCATTAGTACAAAATAATGTACTGAGTATGCCAGAAAAAATAATAACTTAACAGGTATTATAATGTATAGAATATAAATAAATAAAAAAAACAAAACAGATAAGGAGGCTAATGATAATCTGAGTGCACCTACCTGCTCCTGAATCAACTAAATACTGAGGCTAATACCAAAGACATTGTAAATACTCATAAGGAAGTCAGAGGCTAATTTAAACAACTAACTTATTCCTAACTTAACCTTATAACACGTTATTCACCAACTAAATAGAATTGACTAACTGATATCATGTAATTAATAACGAGTGTAATAAGGAAGAAAAGTCAAGGATATTCATAATATAATCTAATAGCAATTGGCACCACTCACACAACAATAATCAAATAAGGACCTAATTGTCCCCGACAAGCTCGGCAAATCCAAATAACAAGCAACTCTATCAATTCGGACCGTTATATGCTTGGCATGTTTCAATCAATCTATATACATACCCAAATGGAAACCCTCTGGGCCTGTGGGCAATCTACATCATTGTGTAGTTCAAAGACTAGCTATCGTTTGTGTTTATAGGCTATTTATATATCTATTTATCCCAGAGGCTTCGTATCTGGTCTTTTCGGGCAATTTGGATCCATGTCTCACCATCTGGGGTGATCCAGATATGTCCCTCGCCTTCTAGAGTGATATGTATAATTGGATAACTGAACAGTTGGGAGGATTGGCTCTGTAATACCCTTTGTGCAAAGAATTCTGTCTCAATGATATTGTATACTGAATAGTCCATAAGTAAATAGACTATACGTAGTCCGTCGGCTATGCACAACTAAGGAACACATGGTCTTTATGTATATAACTGAACAATCCAGAGGCTTTGAGTAATCAATGACATAAGGCACGATGTATTTGTATTTGAGCACACACGATTTGTATACCTGTATCTAAGCACAAAAGTCTCTTGTATCTGTATTTAAGCACACAATTCTCTAAGTTTGAATTATCCACAACAGTCTCGAATGCAATAACAGACAAGCGAGTAGCCCGAAAGTAAGTGGGCAAGTTGTAAACGACCTATACGGATAATTTTAGGTCAAATCTAACTTGAGGTTACCAAGTGTCCCATTGAGGGATATATATATATATATACACCTACTCAAGCAGCCAACATAACAACTACAAGTACGATTAGCTCAACAATAATATGCTACCAGTATCGTACTTAGGCTCTAAGGAAACATCCCAAGAAGAAAGGATAGCCTTAACATATCTTTTTCCATCGATACAAACGATCTATGACTTTTGCCCATATCCCCGTAATACTACAGTATGGCGCAAGTTCAATCAACAATCAAGAGTATGAAATAATACAACAATTCGATAAAAGATACTGATTTTTATCCTAAAATACTATATATGGCTTATCGAAGATAAAATCAATAAAATGAAAGTCTTACCTTGTTCTCAATATTGGCATACAACTCAGAACCTCATCACACAGCAGAACCCCTGTTGCCACAATACCATCGGAGCTAAACTACAAAATTGACGGGGTAAACTATACAACAAATCAGATTCGTCGAAGATTACAACGTCCCTTAAGGACTAGGTAGAATTATCAACATCAACATATATATGCTCTACTTTTATGGTCCAAGGACGACATGAAAGTGAGATCAAATGAGGAAGATCAAATATTTATAAGCCTTTACCGATGTAGGGTTCAGCTCACTGCTGCCTGCAGCTTGCACAGCCTCACGAAAACGCAAATATCTCTCCATTATGAAGTTATTTTGGTGAACAGTTTAATGCATTGAAAACTAAACTCATAGGTTATTGATTTGATAGCTATTGAGTTCTCTAACTCTTCATAGATTGAAAAGTTTCAAGATATCTGATCTAATTTTCAGAGAATATATGAAAATAATTTATGATAAATTTTGCGACTTTATTTCAACAACTTTCACGACTTCAAAAATTAACGTACAACCATTAAGACATTTGAATACCTAATGACACATCATTCTTAACATATTAGATACTCTTAATTTTATTACAAAAGTACATGTTCATTTAAACATTACGAACGAGTGGGGTGTTATAGCTTCATAATTATTGGGAGATGCGGATTAATTAAAAACATTAAAAGAAGAAAAGAAATGTAAAAGAATAACGTTTGGATGCTGAAGTCCCTAGAAAGATGGGCTTCCCCATAAATTAAGGTAAAAACCCACTGAAATCTCTGGTCTAAGAGGGAGCCCAGTCAATTGACTCGGTCACTCACACTTGTAATTTACTTCTCTACAACAACAAAAAAAATTAGTTTTAACAAAATACTGTTATTTTTTTTCACACTTTCAATTGCATGGCTCCAAGTATTCAAGCTCTCTTTTACACAACAATAAAGAAAGAAAACAGGTGCAGAAATTCTTCCTTTCATGTTTCTTCTTTCCATTCAAACTCAGTTTGATATTTAAATTTAAACAATAAGATATATTTGTAACTTATGTTGCTGGTACTTTTAAAAAATGTCATGTATGTCAAATTCTTCAAAAATAATGATTTTTTTTAGAAAACTACAGGTGAAAAAGACCACTGACAAGGCATTACTATAGTATAGTATATAAGTTGGTGATCAATATCTAATCTGTCACTTTAAGGTGACTTGTGAAGAAAAAAAAATTAAAAAGATGACAATCTCTAATTTTGTTTCCTTTTTTACTGCCATTACGCTAGTTCACGAGAAAAAAACTTTCCTCGAGGTGGAATTTACATGTTATCTGACTAATTTTGTACTTTTAACAAATATTTTGCTTTTTCCATTTAAACGGAATATGGTTACAAGAAATGAAATTTAGATATCCGACCCCTACTTGTTTTAAACAAGGCGTAGCAATTATTATTGTTGTTATTGTGTGTTTGATCTAAAATCTTGATTTAATATCAGGGAATTTGAGGAGGCAGAAGGAAACTCATGGAAATTGGATATCAAAAGGTTGGGAATCACAGAAGATCTACAGAGTCATTTTGGCTTCCATTTTACATTAACAAGCCCTTTGCTAAATACTCTCTTCTTTTTCTCATCTTACTCCTCCTACTTGGTTCATACTTGTGGACAAACCTGCTCGACACAACCTCAAACGTAAGTTCCTTAAATTTACATATGTAATTGTTCTTGTCTTAGCTCAGCCTGTTTCAGAAATAATTTTTCTACTTCCACGAGTTACATGAGTACGTTGTTGTTGTTGTAATAGTTATGTGTTATTGAGAAATTACAAATTCCCAAATTTCACCTCTTAATTGCCCCTTAATGAGTTGGTAGAACTCCAAAATCAACATTAAAATTGTACTAGCTTGTAACTATAATTGAAATAGCTTCTCTGTCTTCACGAGGTATGTTGTCGTTGTTGTAGCTTGTAACTTTAATTGTAGATCCTGTTTCCCAATAGGGGCTAATCTTTTTTAATTATTTTTTGAATTTTTGTTGTGGTGTTTCGATATGTTCTAGGTATTGCAAAGTAGGAGAGGGGAATTTCCACTTAATTGTTCATCTGGTAACAACACAAGAACATGTCCAGTAAATTACTACCCACCAAATTACAAAATCATTAACGACAACCTTTCATCGTCTTCTCCAAAATGTCCACATTACTTTCATTGGATACATGAAGATTTAAAACCATGGAGGAAAACAGGAATAACTGAAGAAATGGTGGAGAGGGCTAACAGGACAGCCAATTTTAGACTTGTAATTTTAAATGGAAGGGCTTATGTAGAAACATATGAAAAGGGGTTTCAAACTAGAGATGTTTTTACACTGTGGGGAATTCTTCAATTGTTAAGAAGGTACCCTGGAAAAATTCCTGATCTTGATATGATGTTCGATTGTGTCGATTGGCCTGTCGTCAGATCAAGTGATTTTGCTGGGGAAAATGCTATTGCTCCACCGCCTTTGTTTCGATATTGTGGGGATAGTGAGACATTGGATATTGTTTTTCCTGATTGGTCTTTTTGGGGATGGTAAGGCTACAAATTTCACTCTTTAACTTTTGTGTAGAGTTTGGTTGTTCAGAACTATGTTGCTCGGACCCTACGAAAATGCTGATGCAGTCGTGTTAACTATACGGTATTTTTGATGAGTTCGAGCAACATAGGTTCAAAATGTTGATTTATGAGACATTTTCATAATGCATGCATAAGTTGTTAGTTTGATATTAATTTGGTAGGGCTGAAATCAATATAAAGCCATGGCAAGACTTGTTGAAGGATCTTGACAAAGGGAATAAGATGCAGAGATGGCAGAATAGGGAGCCTTATGCTTACTGGAAAGGCAATCCGGAAGTCGCTGAGAAGAGAATGCAACTCGTTAAGTGCAACGTGACCGAAAATCAGGAATGGAATGCTCGCATTTATGTCCAGGTGAACTTCGACACTCCATGCCCCCTCTATCGTCGATACTGTCATTTAACTGAAAACTTTATAAGCGTGTCATCAAGTTAGCTTACCTAACTTCGAAACTAGATGTCCTTTCAATAGGACAAAAGGAAGGAATCTTCCTAGAAAGAACCTTAGGCGCCTTTTGGATTCACATCCTTTAATTTGTTGTTCACAATAGCAACTTGCCGAGTGGGACAATAAGGACCGTTAAATTGAGGGTGTTTGGTTGTCAGAGTACATTTTCCATGGAATGACTTCTTTCGTCATTATAATCCCTGTTTAACTAGCATGTGAACCAATAAGGGTCCAGGGTACTGAAAGATTGTTTTGTGTGGGAAGAAAAAAGGAGAAGTCTCACTTAATTCTGTTGAAGAAAATTTTGTTGGTGTAGAATGATATTAGGAGTTAAAGTCCAGTGCTAAAGAGACTCATCATAATATTACCACAGTCTGTTCAATTAGAACTAAGGATGAATTCTTGTCTCGCGAAGGTTTCAAAATTAACGGACACATTTGGTGCTGTTTACAGGATTGGAGAGAAGAGATAAAGCAAGGATTCAAGAATTCTGACTTAGGAAATCAATGTCATCATAGGTATATCCAAAACCAAATTTCATTGTCATCTATTTCTATTAGCAGTAAATTTAATATCAATCTGCCAATTGAAGGTTTCTCCCCTATTTTCTTTTATGATTATTGATTACTTTACTTCAATTTTTTACTTGTGTGACCCAAGGTAGATTCTTACAAATGTATGCAGATACAAAATATACATTGAAGGATCTGCTTGGTCTGTTAGTGAGAAATATATTCTTGCCTGTGACTCAGTTTCTTTGCTAGTAACACCTCACTACTACGATTTCTTCTCAAGAAGTTTGATGCCACTAGTCCACTACTGGCCCATAAATGAAAATGACAAGTGTGGATCCATCAAATTTGCAGTTGACTGGGGCAATAAATACAAGAAAAAGGTACTCCCTCCGTCTCAATTCATGTAATCTAGTTTGATTTGACACGAAGTTATAGAAAGAAAGAAAGACTTTTATATAAAAATGTGTCATTCTTGTTGGGACTAACTGAAAAAATAAAGTGAGTCATATTAATTGGAATAGAGGGAGTCGCAAACTATTACCTTATAACAACTAAGTGGTATCAATAATATAATCAAATCTCTCTATAACGACGTCATTTGCTGCTATAGCAAAATGCTGATATAGAGGACGTAAAGTATAACATAACGTGAAAAATCAATTCTAAGAAAGATGGGACTTCTATAATGAAATATAGTTATAGAGGATGATTGTTATAAAGAGGTCTGACTGTATACTTGATTTTTTTTATCTGATTGACTTTTGTCAGGTACAAAGAATTGGTAGAAGTGCAAGCAATTTTATTCAAGAAGATTTGAAGATGGAGTATGTGTATGATTACATGTTTCATTTGTTAAATGAATATGCTAAGCTGCTTAAATACAAGCCTAGTGTGCCTAAAAATGCAACTGAACTCTGCTCAGAGATAATGGCATGTCCAGCTGAAGGTACTGAGCAGAAGTTAATGATGGAATCCATGGTGAATTGGCCAATTGATGAAAGTCCATGCAAAATGCCTTTACCTTTTAATCAATTGACTCTTGATTCATATCATAAAAGAAAACAAAGTTCAATAGAAGAGGTCCTTACATTGGAGAAAGAGTATTGGAAGGAGCAAAAACAGAAAACGTAGAGATTAGGTTAGAGTTAAATTTTGACTTGTACCAATATTTTTTAGGTGATTGTTATGTCACGGGAGAAATTTTCTATACATGCCATGAGCGCGAGCAGAGGTACAACGTTTAGACGTTGTACTTGTATTTAATTCCGAACTCGATAACTAAAATGAACTATTAGTGACAAATTTAGAACTAATAAACTACAAATAGTAAGCCAACTCTATTGCGATGAAAATTGAGCATGTACTATTTGGTAGATGGAGTAATTGATGATCACAACTCTATTGGTGTTGATTTCTCGTCCTATTTTTGCCTTTCTGAGAAAATCAGTAATTCCTTCTGCCCATATTTTATAGTGTTTTTAGCTTTGGGTATACCACTTAAATAATATACTCACCCCTAAAATATGAGAGGTGTTTTCACTAAATTATCCTTTAATTAAATAGTACATGACTTAATACTCTCTCTAATTTATATTATAAGTGAATTGTTGGAGTTTGATATACTTCTTAAGGAAAATACTTAAAAGGAAATAAATTAAAGGTTATTTTCCACTATTATCCTTTCAATTATTTTTAAATTATTCTAACAGAAAATGCAAAGTAGTTAAGAACCTTATTGAATTTATAAATACAGTAAAAAGCCCAACAATTCTATTGAACTTTGAAAAATCCACTTATTTTAAACTATGAAAAAAGTCTCAACAATTCTCCTAATATGTACTAAAGGGTAGAATTGTGTATTGGTCGGTTAGGTTCGGTTTTGAAGTATCGGTTTGACTTACCGGTTATTGATTTGTAGACATTCTAAACCGTTATAGAACCACTAAGATATTGACTTATCCGTTATCGGTTTATCGGTTATTGATTGTTATCAATTCGGTTATCGATTTAACCGTTAAGATTTACACAAAAAATCATTGAAAACCACCTAGAAACATGCAAGGTGACAAAAATTGAGTCATGAACATGACTTGACATATTGCATCTTGCTCAAAAATAAACACTGATACGTTGTACAATAATTGAGAGTATGGACAACCAGAAATAAAACTATGAAACTAAACTCTAGGTCAAAGACTTTATATATCGAATGGTATTAAATATAATTTATTAATTTACTCTTGGGTTATCGGTTAACCCGCTAAGAAAAATATCTCAAACCGCTAAGAAATGATAATCCAATGATAAAAAAATTAAATCAAAATTGTTACCGAAACTACCAAATCAATAACGTATTATCGATAAATAAATTTAAAAAATCAATTTGAATTATCGACTTCGGTTCGATTTTGAACGCCCTACTAGAGGAAGTATGCTTTATTGGTTATGTGAAACCTGCTTATCTAAATAAGTAAATTTGAAAAAATAATTAATTTCTTGATTATATATAAAATCATTTATAACTAAGTGTACGTTTGAACATGCGATTTCATCTTGTTATTTGAAATCATGAGATGAAATCAACGTTCGGACATGTAATTCATGATTATGAACTGAAATCTCAAATTCTCCAAAAAAGTTTGATTTGGAAATTTCATATCATGATTTCAAGTTTTTTAGATACAAAAATTGACCCACAAGTTTATATTTAGTAAAAAAAGAATGTCATTATATATATATTGTGAGAATACTAAATGAGTGATAAAATATTCACAGAATATGAACATGATGATAGAATTACTAATGATACTGATTATGTTCAATTTTATCAAAAAGTAGTATACTACAACTCATGTTCAGTTTCACTTTTTTATTGAACTAAAGTTCTATCGATAAATTTGTATTTTTTTTTTAGAATAGCTCTGTGACAGTATTCAGATGTTAGTTAGGCAAGTAGTTAATACCACAATTCGTATCACTAGTACTGTAGTTAGTTCCTGAGTTAGTTAACTAAATCTGTTAGAATTAAGTTAACTGATCCAGCTGTAATTCTGATTAGTTAGTTAGCTTAGATGGTTCTAGTTGATGTATAAATAGGACCACTCTACACTGAATGAAACAGTTGAATTCATTCCCAAAATATCTTCTTCTTCAAGGTTCTTCTTACTCTTCAATGGCTTCTTAGTTCAACGGGTGTTGATTTTATCAGATAGTGTACTATATTTTTTTTTATGATCTCTTGCTTATTTGATAAGATTGTATAAAAATTGTGGCATATTTTGATAGTTTTCAACTTATGGAATTTTTATGTTTATGAGCAAAAATACAACTTAAATATCTAAATTGCATGTCAAAACAAAATTTCAATTTATCTCATATGATTTCATATCATAATTTCAAATTATGATTTTATCTCATATGGCCAAATGGACCTTAAATACAAGAACTAAAAACACCATATATTATGAATTAGAAGGAGTACTAATATTTGAATTGGGGGAAGTATTTGATTAGTAAGATCAATGAAATACATACAACAGAACAGGTCCCTAAAATAGTAAGTATACTACACGATTTACGTAAGGTAGTGTAACGATTAATATTGCTACATAAATTAGCTGTGGGAATGTGTTTCCATAGAAAACATAAATTCCTAATTTAATATTTTGCTACTATTACCTCCTTCCCATATTAGTCTATTAGATGACATCCTACTAAAAATGTTTATCGATATTACTTGATCACTTACTAAATCTATAAAAATAACAACAACATACCCAGTGAAGTCCCACAAGTGAGGTCTGAGAAGGGTAGAGTGTACGCAGACCTTACTACTACCTCATGGAGATAGAGAGGTTGTTTCAGAAAGACCCTCGGCTTAAAAGTATCAGTCCCAAAAAAAGAGAGAGCAACAGTATATATACAAATCATATCATGCAAATTCTACGAGACAAAAACAACACCAATAGCAAAATAGAGTGATAATCAAGGGGCAAACATACTAAATCAAGATAAATTTAATTAAATTTTTTCCATTTTACCTCTACAATTAATATGCTTTGGAAGTTTAAACAAATTTTGAAGATCCAAAAATTTCTTTTTTTTTCAAAAGGCTAATTAATATGAGCAAAGAGAAAAATAGTAAAGTTAAACAATCTATTAATAATTTTTTAATTATCATGTAAAATGCAAAGTTCTCATCTACTATGAGACGGAAGTATTATAAATTTGTGATATAACATAACGTACGGAGCATAAACTTGAATAAATGAAGAAGAGGAACAAAGTAAGTGGTCGTTGGAACACTTGTAAAGATCTCTAAAATAATCTTAGGTGGATTGATTTCAAATCTGACTCGTTTGATCATGAGAATTTTTTACACCAACAAGGTCAAAAGATTAAATTGGATAATTATATTTTGTTAAATTTTCCTCTATAAAATTTATCTTTTGGTGATATAATAATAACTTAATTACAAAAAAAAGTCTACATCATGATAAAGAACATGAAGCTAGAGTAAATTTCTTCAATGTACGGGGTCCATCCCATGAATTTTTAATCAACAATTGTTGCTGCAATTATTGTCAAAAGTCGCACCTACCTTTAGGGTTGGACATAAAATATCGAAATTGAATTACCGAACCGAATCGTTTATTTCGGTATTTTAGTATTCGGTAATTCAATTCGGTATTCGGTATTGAAATATAAAATTCGGTATTTCAATTTTGGTATTCGGTATTTATTATTATACCGTTCGGTGTTCGATAAATACCGAATACCAAAATTAAATGAGTAAATGACCAATAAAGGAGTAAAGGAAAGGCCCATTGTAAACATATTAGTAAAATGTCTAGCTCAAATCCCTAACCCTAAGTCTTAACTCTTAAGACCTTCACTTAGGAATGATTCTAGTCTTTTTGTTATCTCTTGCCGCATTTTCAGCCAACTCCAACACCTCGACAGCAACGTATTCAAGAACAACAGCGAGATAAATTGGAGCACTGGATCCTACACGCCGGGCATAACGACCCTTCTTCAAGAAACGAGCAATACGACCAACAGGAAATTGAAGACCAACTTTGATTGATTTGGTTACAGACTTCTTCCTTGGGCCACCCTTTCTTCCTCCGGCATCTTTGGTTGAAGTATGTTACCCTTGACATGCCCAGTGAAATATGAAGATGATTATCCTCTATGTCTTTTTAAATATGAATAGTTAGTTCAGCTTAATAGGCAATGTGTTGACGATAATGTGTTGAATCATATTCTGGGGAGACGCATGCTTTTACCCTATGAAAGCATCTTGAAAGCTTGTATGCTCGGAAGACTAGGAACAACAAGATGTTCTTAATAAAGCAAATGTTAAGTTTAAAATATCATGATGGTTCTCCGATGACAGATCACCTAAATAATTTTTAGGGAATCATGAACCAGTTATCTGTCATGGGCATTAAATTTGACGAAAAAATTCAAGGTTTGCTTCTACTTAGTTCCCTGCCAGACTCTTGAAAAATATTTAGAACTTCATTGTCAAATTTTGCTTTGGATGGTGTGATCTCTATGGATTCCGTCAAGAATAATGTCTTGAACGAAGAGATGACAAAAAAATCTCAAGATTTTTCTTCGTCAGATGTCTTGGTAACTAGCTCTAGAAGGAGAAATAAAAATCGTAGTTCTCATAATAGAGAACATAGAAGGAGCAAATCCAAAGGCAGATTTAAGGATATTGAGTCCTATCATTGTGGCATGAAAGGCACATAAAGAAGTTCTGCCAGAAATTGAAGAGGGAGAATAAAGACAGAGAGAATAATAAAGAAGATGGCAATGAAAATTGCCTAAACACCATCTCCATCAAAGATTTTGTTACAGTTCTTGATGCGAATCTAATAAATATTGCTTGTAATAAGTCAAGCTGGGTTGTGGACATTGGTGCGCATCTCACGTGACATCAATGAAGGATTTTTTCTCTTTCTATACTCCTGGTGACTTTGGAACCTTGAGTATGGTTAATGGGACTGTATCTATGGTGGTTGGTGTTAGTACAATTTATTTGAAAACTAGTGTTGGAACTAAACTAGTTTTGAACAATATAAAACATGTACCCGATGTTCGTCTACACCTGATTTCTATTGGTTTTCTAGATGATGAGGATATGTTAGTACCAAAGGCCGTGGAAAGTGGAAACTCATTAAGGGTTCCTTGGTTGTGGCTTGTGGTAACAAACGTTGTGGTCTATACTGGACTACAACTTCTACTTGTGCCAATATGGTGAAAACAGTTGAGAGCGATAGCTTTTTAATATTTTAACACAAGAGGCTTAGCCATATCAGTGAGAAAGGACTTAATGTTCTAGCCAAGAAAAAATTGTTGTAAAAATTTCAAAGTGTTAAATTAGAAAAGTGTGAGCACTGTTTGGCTAGAAAATAAAATAGAGTTTCCTTTTTAAGTCTAACCCTCCTTCAAGAAAGGCAGAGTTTCTTGAGCTAGTGCACTCTGATTTATGCAGTACAATGAAGACAAGGACTCTGGGTAGTGCACTCTACTTTGACACTTTCATTGTTGACTACTCAAGAAAGCTTTGGGTCTATATCCTGAACACTAAAGACCAATTGTTAGGTGTCTTTAAGCAGTTCCAGGATTCAGTTGAAAGAAAAATTGAAATGTATTCGTACTGATAATGGTGATGAATATTGTGGACCATTTGACGAATACTACAAGCATCAAGGTATTAAACACTAGAAGACTCCTCCTAAGATCATCAGCTTAATGGGTTGTCTGAGAGAATGAACAAGACCTTGATGGAAAGAGTTAGATATTTTGTTTCTGAAACAAAGTTGCCTAACGCTTTTTGGGGTGAAGCCTTATTGACCGATGCACATGTTATTAACTTATCTCCTGTTGTTTTTTTGTAAAGTGATGTTGCAAATAGAGTTTGGTATGGGAAAGATATTTCTTATGACCATTTGAGAGTATTTGGTTGCAAATATTTTATACATGTGCCGAAAGATGAGAGGTCAAAGTTAGATGCCAAGACAAGGCAGTTCATCTTTGTTGGATATAACCTTGATGAATTTGGTTATAGGCTATATGATCCAATTGAGAAGAAGCTTGTGAGAAGCAGCGATATCGTTTTTATGGAAAATCAAACTATTAAAGATATTGACAAAGCAGAGAAACTAAAATCTTCAAGTTCTAATGGCATAGTCCATCTTGATCAAGTTCCTTATACAAGTGTGCATGATGTTGGTAGGCTTGATGATCATAGTGATGCTCAGAATCAAGTCCCTGATCAGCATATTGATGCTTATGATAATGATGATGTTGTTATTGATAATGCTCATGTTCATGAAGTTGTGGACGAATCAAATATTCTTCTTAAGAGTTCCACAAGACAACATATTCCCTCATCTCATTATTCACCCTAATGAGTATGTGATACTCACTGATGGGGGTGAACCTGGGTGTTATGAGAAGGCCATGGAAGATAAGCACAAGGATAAATGGATTGAAGCCATGCAAGATGAGATGAAATCTTTGCATGAGAACCACACTTATGAGTTGGTAAAATTATCTAAGGGCATGACAGATTTGAAGAACAAGTGGGTGTTCAAAGTTAAAGTTGAAGAACACGGCTTGAAGCTCAGGTACAAAGCCAGATTGGTTATTAAAGGATTTGGTCAAAGGAAGGGTATTGACTTTGATGAAATATTTTCTCCTGTAATGAAAATGTCATCCATTCGTACAAATCTACATTTGGTTGTTAGTCTTAGTTTAGAGATTGAGCAGATGGATGTGAAGATGATTTTTTTCACAGTGACCTAGAAGAAGAGATTTATATGGAACAACCTGAGAGATTCAATATAAATGGTGTATGTCTGAAAAAGATGGTTTAAAATTAATTTCAACTTTATAGAGAGAAAATTAATTTTAGAAAAGAGGAGTCGCCACTTAATTTTTTAAAGAAATTAAGAAAACTTAATTTAAAATACTCTAACAGATTTAAGTCTTAAAAATTCAGATAAAAAGGTACGGAGTTCTTCTTTTTTTTTAATGGGAACAGACCCTACACGAGGCTCCCACCTCTCGTGCACAGCCAGGGGTTATCCGACGATTTGAAAATTATTTGACTAACTTTTAAAAATATTAATTTAAAAAGAAACGAAGATTTTAAAATATTTTTTTGAAAAAAATGATCAACTTAAACATTGAAAATAATATACATGTATATAAAAAAAGAAGTAAAGTTTACCAAATGCCTAAGTAAAGGTAGAAAATCATCTAAAGATTAAATTAACATGAATTAATTTATATTTAAGGGAATCTAATTAAATTAAAACAAATTAAAATTAATATCTAAGAAAGCATAAATAACATATGTGAATAAATTATTACAACCTAAATTAATATAAATAAACAATAAATAACAAATGAAAATATTGCCCAACACTTAATTTCTGTACTCCTGGACTAAGGTATTGGGCCATCTGCGTTTTGGGCCTTAAGCACAATCTCACTGTATATCGCAGTTGTATACACACTGATATACAATATATATAGATATTTAGATTTGTGAACTTTTAATTAAAATGAGTCATCATAATAAAAGAAACCTATATTTTTATTTAAGGCTAAATTATTAGTAAAAAATACCGCATTTAAACACGCACTTATTTCATGCAATAAGCAATATTTGCCTAATAATTTCAAGTTCAAAAATCTTTTTCCATGTAATTACTAAGCTTCATTTTCAAAATTTTTGAACAACTTTTTATAGTTTTAATCTAAACCTAAGTTTGGCCGGTAATCGTTTTTAACGAATCTTGAACGATGCCTAACCCCTTCCCTTTAGGATAACTAGAACCCTTATCTAGAATCTCATAAGCTAAGTAGACCACTAATCGGAGATCATTTTTTAGCATTAAAATTGTCAATTATTTAGGTATCCTAATTTACCTTAAAAATAATTAGGTGATATATATATTGTATATCAGTGTATACAACATTGTATTCTTGCATATCAGACTATATAAATATTGTATATCAGTGTATACGACACTATTTTCCACCTGTATTCCATGTATACAACCTAATATCAATATATAAATCATGAATATTACCTTCTTTTCTATTTATCAACTTTTCAACAATTCAAACAAGATGATGGAAGACTCAAAACTCAACGATATGCAACGATGGGGTCCAAAGATGAACTTGAATTGATATCACATGCACCAAAATAAAATTACAAAAGCATTTACTTATTTTAAGCTAAACCAAGAAACATATCATGATATTTTAAGTTATCAAATTGATAAGTATCCTAAAAGTGACTAACAACATGCATATATATGGACAAAGGAAAGGAAAGAAGAAATACATTCAAGTAACTAAAGAATACAGATTTAATATATACGCTATACTAGCTCAAATTTTAAATAAAGAATTAAATTAATTAGGCCATGAAACTTCGAATTGAATAATAACTTTAAGCATACTTTTGTTATCTAAATCATGTTAAAAGAAGAAATTAAAAACATGAAAATATATATTGTCAAAGGAAACTATTTGGAAAAATAATTAACAAAACTAAGATCTTTCATGAAATAATCCTAACACATGATAGCTAATTAATTTTAACACATGCTAACTATAAAAAAATTTCTATCATTAATCTAATTATTCTTAATACATGCTAACTAAAAAAAATAAAAAAAGGCTACGAATTAACTAAATATAAAACATAAAATTATTAAATAAAACAAACCTAAGAAAAGACTTTACCTCTTTTCGAGCAGCGAGACTGAAGACGACAAGCGGAAGACGACTTCACCACCGCCCAAAATCTTGATGGAACTTCAATCTCTTTTCGAGCAGCGAGACTTAAGACGACTTCACCACCGCCCAAAAGTTTGATGGGACTTCAATCTACAACAAACAAAAATAAAACAAAAATTAAAAATTTAGACTCGGACCTTTGTGGGTTCGATGTTATAAGAACACTGTTTTTAGTCTAAATTTTGACTTCAATCTTCTATTTTTCTTAAAGAAAAATATATATCGAAAGCTAAAAAAATTTACAACTTTTAGGCTGGGGACAAGAGTCCAAAATCCTAACGAAGTTAAGAAAATTCCTAACTTTGAGGTAGCTAAAAAACCTTCTCCTCTTCTCCATCTTAATAAGAATATGAGCATTTATATAGGCTTCAAAAATTTCAAATTTTCATACAATTTTCGACGTGGGAGATTGGGATTTTTTATTTTTTTTTTAATTTTATTTTTTTAGAAAAAACTAAAATTTTCACAAGTGCAAACTATAATTAAACTAACCTAATTAACATTATATTTAGTTAAAAATAAAATCTATTTGAGATGATTTTTAAATAACTACATAAATAGTAATCAAAGATATAGTTTATAGAAATATGTATATTATACTAAAATTTATATAAAAAAATAAAAATAGTTAAGAATAAAATGAAAATATCTTTTTTTATAAAAGTTAATTATTTCAAAAATATTTGAAATTCAAAGAAACTCGATAGCTAATTTGCGTTATGGAGGGTCAAAATTGGGTGTCAACAAATGGTAAAGAACATTTTATGTGGAAACTCAAAAAGAGTCTCTACGGGATAAAGCAAGCTCCTAGGCAGTGTGGTACAAGAAGTTTGAATATGTTATAGGGAAGCAAGGCTACAAGAAGACTTCTTCAGATCATTGGTTATTTGTACAAAAATTTTCTAACGATGATTTTATCATCCTCTTGCTAGATGTGGATGATATGTTGATTGTGGGTAGGAATACTTTCAAGATTGACGAATTGAAGAAAGAGTTGAGTAAGTCTTTTGCTATGAAAGACTTGGATCATGTAAAGCAAATTTTGGGCATAAGAATTACTCATCTTAGGGATGAAAGGAAGATTTATCTGTCACAAAAAAGTACGTTGAACGTGTACTAGAGCGCTTCAATATGAAGAATGCTAATTCTGTTAGCACACCTCTTGCTGGTCATATGAAGTTGAGCAAGAAGATGTGCCCTATAGCTCAGGAGAAAAAAGAGAGCATGGCCAAAGTTCCATATTCCTCCATCGTCAGAATTTTAATGTATGCAATGGTATGTACAAGACCTGATATTGCTCACGCAGTTGGTATTGTCAGCAGATTTCTCGATGATCCAGGAAAACAGCATTGGAAAGTTGTAAAGTGGATACCTAGGTATCTAAGAGGAAGCTCAGATAAATGCTTGTGTTTTGGAGGATCAAATCCAACCTTGAAGGGTTATACTGATATTGATATGGCAGGTGATCTTTATAATAGAAAATCCACTACTGGATATTTGTTTACTTTTCCAGGGGGAGCTAAATCATGGCAGTCGAAGTTGCAGACGTGTGTTGCACTGTCTACAACTAAAGCTGAGTATATTGCAGCTACTAAAGTTGGCAAGGAGATGATATTGCTCAAATAATTTCTTCAAGAGCTTAACTTGCATGAGAAGGAGTATGTCGTCTATTGTGATGGTCAAGGTGCAATTGACTTGAGCAAGACTCTATGTACCATTCAAGGACGAAACACATAGACGTGAGATATCACTTGATTAGGGAAAAGATAGAAGACGAATCTATGCAGGTTGAAAAGATTTCTACAAATGAGAATCCTACAGATATGCTGACCAAAGTGGTAACAAGAGACGAGTTCAAATTGTACAAAGAACTTATTGGCATGAGCTCTCTTTGAGAAGATGAAGATACCTCCTTCTAGTGTATAGGACTGGAGGAAAAAAATTGTGGGGTCCATCCCATGAATTTTTAATCAACAATTGCGTCTGCAATTGTTGTCAAAAGTTGCCTTACCTTTTGTTGAAAGTGTACATTTATGAACACCTACCTTTGAACTATCATTTGCCATTGATGTCATCAAAGACATCAAATGGACAATATCTTCTCTATATAAAGAGCTTAGCAACTCATTAGGAAAACACACAAATTTACAGAGAGAAAAATTATTTAGAGAGTTGTGAGGATTCCATAGACTATAAGAAAATTGTGTGTGAAGAAAAATAAAATGTGAACGATATTAGTAAGGTGGTAAATCAAAAGAGTATTATTCCTTCTGAGTGTGTGGTAGTCATTTTTTAGCATTGCACTCTGTACTATCCAGTATAAAATTCCTTACTATAGTGATATTAGTTGTTCCTCTTGGCCTGTGAATTTTTTTCTTATTTAAAAGGGTTTCCACGAAAAATTCTTGATGTCATTATTTATCCATTTTATTTTATTATTTGGACCATATATATTTTCGTTAGTCCGCATTTTTCCAAGCCATTCAATTTGTCGAAATATCTCACTAAACTATGTTTTGAATTTTTTTGAACAATATGATTATCAAACTATGCTCATATTTTCAACAGAATAAAAGCTAACAGAAAAGTGAATCAAAGTTAATACTAATTCTCAACTGAGGTTTTTTTTTCTTGATTATAAGTGAACCAAAATAAGAAGTGGACCCTATACATGATACTTAAGAAGATAATAAATCTTATTCGTACATTCTGATTAGTTTGCATGTAATTCAATTTATCAATGTAAGTATTCCTTAATTGCTCTTGGTATAAGTCGTTTAAACAAACTATAAACTAAGTAAATTTCTATAACAATTCAAGTTACGTTGATATAGTTTTATTATTACATATTTATTAGATAACTATATATATCTATATACAATTAAATTTTATGCATATTTGGTAATACATTAAACTTTTTACTAGTTATTACAATCCTTTAATTACAAGAGAGAGATATAATTAGTACTATATTTAATTTCAGAGAATAACTTCTAATTGGTGGGATAAATTTTTTATTTCATCCACTAAAAAGTTAAAAATGAGTCAAATAAATTTTATAAAATAAATTAAAGATATTGTGTCTAAAAAATGAATCATAAAAATATGACATGTAAATTTTCAAAAAAAAAATCACCCTTTCGTTAGTTTTCATTTTATTGACAATATGAATATAATTTGATCATCATATTGTCCAAAAAAATTACAAAATTGAATAAGCTAATTTTATGAGACCCACATGGAGTTATTTTTGGAAATGTGAAAATTCAACTACATGAGTAAAAGATATTTGAGTAAAAAAAATAAAGAAAAAAAAGAGGATAATTCGAATATCTAAATATTTAGCTTATTATATTTTAGGCATAATATATAAACATATTCTTTAATTTAGCCTCATATGACTTTTATGTTCTCCAATTTTGAATTTGCACAAAAAGACACTCGAACTTGTATAGAATTGAACAAGTAGTAATATGTGTTCTATTTGGTATCTTACGTGGTGTCCTATGTATAAACTTGTTCAACTTTATACAAGTTTAATTGCGCGTACGCAAAATCAGAAGACATAAATATCAGATAAGATCAGATTAAAAGATATATTAATGTATTATACTTTTATTTTAATTGGGCCCATGCCTAGGAGGAACAATTTGTTACTAGTACATAAATATACATTGTACATATTACAATAATCCAGGAAATATAGAAGAGAAATAAAAATTAAGAGCTATATATATTTTTCCATTTATACATTGAGATGAACTAGTTTATAGCGTGCAACAAAAACTTATATGTTTATGTTTGATAAAGACAATTTTTATCCATTAATGGCGACCAAGACGACTACTACTAGTACTGTTAAATCTTCACTGATAATCCTCGTCTTCGTTTTCCTTTTCATCGGAGTTATCCTCTCCACGCTCTTCCTCCATTCTTCCTTCGACATTAATGTAAGTTTCATTTTTCGATATCTTTATTAATTGATCGTTTATTTATGATAATTGAGTCTTGGTTAAATGTATTTTCGATACCGTGCAATCTCATGGTTTGGTGTGGCACAATTTCTTTTAATTTGTTTGAATAATACTTGTTTATATTTAGAAACGATTTAATTTGGAGCAAGCGAGCTAGTAGCTTTTTGAATTAGTTGAATAGCTTCTTTAATTTCCAATAACCTTACCAATTCTAACCATCAAATTGATATGATAAAAAGTTGTAACTTATAGTGGTATTTTTTTAATTGATTTTGAATATTCAATTGTTTTGTAAAATATGTTGATCTGATCTAATTTTACATTAAAAAATTAGTTAAATTAACTCTAGAAAAGTGAAACATGACAATTATTTTTGAAACGCGTGGTGTATGAGACAATACAAAAAAAAGTTTCTTGTTGCAAGTACACCAAGTGTATGCTGTAGAGGTGGCAAATGATGGGTTGGATTGAATTTAAACGGATCAAAATGAGCTGAGTTAATAAATGGAGAAGTTATTGACCCGTTCAAATGTTACTTGGGCTAAAATGCGGGTCAAAATTCCATTAGTCCAAATTCTTATTAAGCTTTAAATACTTTATTTGTAATTTTATAATGTTTTTAGTACCTAACTATTTTTTATGCCTATGTGTAACACATCAAATAAAAAAATTATTTTGACTCGTGGATCAAAACGTTTCAAAATTCATGACCGGACATAAAATTTAAAAGAGATAAAAAAAAATATTAAAAGTTGTGGTTTTAAACATATTATAATATTTTTATGACTATAATGCTTTTGAAATTTTGGGACCATTTGGTACAAAATAAGGTTATTCAAGGGTTATAACCAAACCAGCTGATCTTATTGATATTTTTACTAGGAATTTGCAGTAACTGGGTTGGTAATGTCTAGAGCACCAAATTGGCCTACTTAGTACAATTCTCTCCCTATGCCACCTCTAATTCCAATTAAACTTTGTTTGTAATGGCAAGCAACCTGTTTACGACCTTATGATCTAGTGGTATCGATTAGACGAGAGAGGGTGGTTCAAGTGGTGAGCATCATCGAATGAAACATCTTCTTAATGTTGTGTGGTTGGATTATGACCCCTCCGATCCAAACAATAAAACCCGAAAAGGCGTATAACCCATTAATTTTTCCACATGCAATGGAATAACAGCATATGGATGATGGTCATTTTATATTTGGGGTCCTTCAATTCTTACATCTTTGTTAAATTCTATGGTTTCCTTTATTCTTTGTTAAGTTGGACTAATTAATTAATATGCTACATTTGGATTGATTTTTGTTCTTGTTGAATTGACAGTCCATTCTAACTGATACAAACCCAGCAGTCTCAGTACAGCCCCAAAAGAAACTACAAATCCAATTAAATTGTACACATGGGAACCTCACAATCACTTGTCCTGCTTCTTACTACCCGTTAAAGTTCACAAATCAAAATCAATCCAATTCATCATCTACATGTCCAAATTACTTTCGCTGGATCTACGATGATCTATGGCCTTGGAGAGAAACAGGAATCACAGAAGAAATGGTCATGGGAGGCACAAGTAATGCAGAATTTCGATTGGTGATCGTGGATGGAAGAGCATATGTTGAAACGTACCGAGAGTCATTTCAAAGTAGAGACACATTTACATTGTGGGGCATTTTACAAATGTTAAGGAGGTACCCTGGTAAAGTACCTGATTTGGACCTGATGTTCAATTGTGGTGACCGTACAGTTATTGAGACTGAATTCTATCGACGCCCTAATGCCCCTGCTCCTCCACCTCTGTTTCGATACTGTGGAAATGACGCGAGTTTGGATATTGTTTTCCCAGATTGGTCATTCTGGGGATGGTATAGTTATTAGTCCTAATTACTTTTTGCTTGCAAATATTGATATTGATCATAACTGAACCTGATTTCTTTTTGTTCGATAAACGAGTTTAGGGCAGAAATTAATATAGGGCCTTGGGAGACATTGTCAAAGGAGTTAAAGAAAGCGAATGAGAAGATAAAATGGAGCAACAGGGAACCATATGCATACTGGAAAGGCAATCCTTATGTTGCTGAAACAAGGAGGGATATGCTCAAGTGCAATGTTTCCGAAAAGCAGGACTGGAATGCACGTATATATAAACAGGTAATCATGTATGTTCATCGTCAGGAAATTCAAATACAATATGGAAGGTAGAATGTAAAATAAATTTAACATATGTAGGACTGGATTAAAGAACAGAAGCAAGGGTTCAAGCAATCAAATTTAGCTAGTCAGTGCAAACACAGGTATGAAAATGAAGTAGTTGTTTTTCATGATTAGCGATTTTCTAATCGTTTGTTAATTATATATATCATCTGATCCTAAATGTTGTCATAATTTTCTTTGTCCAATTATATCAGATACAAGATTTATGTTGAAGGACAGACATGGTCCGTGAGTGAAAAATACATTCTGGCCTGTGATTCTCTTACATTACTTATAAAACCATACTACTACGATTTCTATAGCAGAGGTTTGATGCCTCTGAAACACTACTGGCCTGTAAATAATAATGACAAATGCCGATCTATCAAGCATGCTGTTGACTGGGGCAATACTCATGAACAAGAGGTAATCTATGATCTCACCCTCAACTCTATTTTCACCTGAGAGGCAGATGCAATGTAGTTTCAACTGAACTCACTATTTTCTAGACGGAGCATAATTGTATATGTGAGAAATCATTAGAATTTCAGCAAATACAAAGTTTTGAACTCATAATAGCAAAATTTTGGATCCAGCTTTAGCTAAGTAAGTTACATTTTTCTGCTACTGTGTTAATTTGACTACCTTTTTTTTGGTGAACAAATTAGGCTCAGGCGATTGGTAAGGGAGCAAACGATTTCCTTGAAGAAGAAGTCAAAATGGATTATGTATATGACTACATGTTCCATCTCTTAAGTGAATACGCAAAGCTGTTGAAATACAAGCCCATTGTACCTAAAAAAGCAATTGAACTTTGTTCAGAGGTAATGGCATGCCCAGCTGAAGGAGTGATAAACAAGTTCATGTTAGAATCTATGGTTAAAGGTCCATCAGACGCGATACCTTGTAACATGCCACCTCCCTTTACTCCTGCAGATCTTTACTCTATTCTTCATACAAAACAAAATTCAATAAAACAAGTTGAATCATGGGAAAAACAATACTGGAAGAACAAAAGCAAACAACAATGAAGATTTTAGTTTTTATTATATTATACATTTATGAATGTTTATTTTGCAACTTTTTGAACCAATAAACTATAAATTTTGGTTTCCCCTCTCAAGTTTGACCATCAGCTATGTGGTAGATAGAGTAATTGCCTAATTGTTCTTTTTTAATTGTCAAATTTTGACTTGACACATTTATTAAGAAAATAATAATTTGTATAGTGAGTATACTATTTTACCCCTATTAATTAATAGAATTTTAAACATATTTATTTACTACATTTTTCAAAGACATTAACTCAATGTTAATAAATTGAAAGTATAATAGAAATAAAAAATTGTCTTTTTTTGATTTGACAAGTAAAAGAGAAATCAAATTAGGAAATATTTGAAGAAACGGACGGAGTAATTCACAAGTTTTAAGTTAGCTGAACTTGTTTATTTATTGATACTTTGGAGTTGATTGATTTCTAATTCCTATTTACCAACTTTATTAGGCGTCGGCGGAAGTTAATTTTCAAAGTGAATCTAAATAATTAGAACAGCGTATCTTAGTGGAACATTATGTCACTTATTTGACTTTAAGTGTACTTAATCATTGCCCCAATAAACTTGGTTGAAGTAGAATTTTGCAACGCGTGTTAGACCATAATATGCTTCAATTTATATACTATTTGACTACTAAACTTTTTGAATTCCACTTAATAAAGATATTTAAATGCTATAATACAGACTGGGGTGGAAGTAGAATACAGTTTGTTGGTTCGACCAAATTCAATAGCTTTGGTTCAAATTTTATATTTATCTTAAAAAATTATTTTATAATTTTTACAAAGTATTAATTTATTTATCAATAATTTAAGAAACTATAATTTAGAATTCATAAACTTCAAATTTTGACTCCCACTCTAATTTATATAAAGAGTATTTATCTAAATTATTTTTAAATATGTAAAATAGAGTCGTGGAGTTGGAAAGAAAATAAAAAATAAGTAATTACTTTATTTTTAGTAGTCCATAAAATTTAAAACAAAAAAATCTATTAATATTTGGATTAAGGGAAATATTTAATTGTTGAGACATACAATAGAACAAATCCTCAAAATAATACGTTTACACACTGTTTACGAGAGGTAGCGTAACAATTGCATTTCAGTAAATTGCGGGATAATGTTCGACAGAAATCCTGAAACTTGATTAAGGGTGTGTTTCGAACGAAGGAAAAAGTTTTTCATTAAAAATGTTTTCTTCAAAAACAAGTTGGTTTCTAACTTATTTTTTGATGTTTGATTGGTTAGTGAAAAATCTTTTCCAAAAAAATATTTTTTATTATTTAATTGGTGAACGAAAAATATTTTTCAGAAAATAGCTTTTATTGGCTAGAGAGTAACAAAATATTTTTTAGAAAAAATAGTTTTTGACATGAAAGTCAATTCCATTAATCGATTCCGGATCTGACCCCTACATCCGAATCAAAATTTGGCCCAGAAGACCGATTCTAGATCCAACCTCATAATTGATCTGCAATCCGACCCCAATCTTGGATCTGGGAGCTGACCCCGACTCCCAATCCAAAAATTGACATTCGAACTGGAATCCAACTCTCGATCCTAACTTTCAAATCGAAATTTGATTTTTTTCTTAAAAACAATTTTTTTAATTTTTTGTTTTGTGGTGTTGGTGTTGGGGGGGGGGGGTAATAGGGTGATCGGGGTAGAGGTGAGGTAAGAAAAATGAAAATTTTAAAATTTTAAATATTTTTTAAAATAAACTTTTATTTTTTTTGTGGGGGTGGGGGCTGGTATGGGGATCGGAGTAGAGGTTAACAAAATAAAATTTTTAAAATTTGAAATATTTTTTCAAAAATAAATTTTTAAATTTTTTTGGGATAAAAAAAAATGAAATTTTCAAAATTCAAAATATTTTTCAAAAACAAACTCAATTTTTTTTTTGTGGGGGTGGGGGAGGAGGGGATGTTATGGGGGTCGGGGTTGGGGGCTAGTTTGGAGATAGGTGCCGGGGTTAGGGGTAAAAAAAATTCAAAATTTTAGAAAAAGAAATCTTTTAAAAAATTTAATTTTTTTGGATGGGTAGGATCGGGTGCGGGTGGAGTAAGAAAAAATATATTTTGAGATTGGAGAAGAGTTTTAAAAAATATTTTTCTTAATATTTAGAGGAAGATCATTTTTCTTAAATTTTTAAAAAATAAATTAATTTAAAAAATATTTTTCAAAACATTTAATTCAACCAAACCTGAAAAAATAGAAAAACGTTTTCTTTTCGTATCAAACACACCCTAAATGAAAGGAAGTGGTCGCCGGAAAACTTGTTAAGAGCTCTAAAATACTCTTAAGGATTGCTTTGAAAAATATTCATCCGTATTAATTTATATAGCATCATCTAATTTGATACTTAATTAATATTTATGATATTAATCAAAATTCGATTCTCAATCCTGTCCCCGCTACCAATTTTGAAAAATAAATAATCAAAAATAGTTGCTTAATGACGTGAAACTCCACTAACCCTGTGAGTATAATTCACATGTTAGTTGACCCCACAGCCTTAAAATTGCAATGACTTCGAAAAACTTAAACTTCCATTGAAAATTTGCCACCTAGAGGACTATGTTTGTTACCAGCTAACTAAGCAATTCCAGAAATTGCTCCTCAAACACTACTATTATTCCCACCCATGCTGCACGCTTAAAGAAACAAAAAAAGAGCAAGTGTCCCCTGAATTAGTGCACATTTATAAAAGAACGTGGTGCTGTAGATAAACCTATTATCTTTTTAATAAGAAATTTTGGATTTGAGTATGATTTTTTTTTAATAGGTAATACTTTTTCTTCGAATGGAGTCATATGTAACATGAATTTAAATTAATCAAATTTTAATATGAATATTGAATATCGAATAAAAAATAAAATTGTTAGTGCACAAATAACCCCTCTCACCACCAGGATATATATTCGTGCTACCCCTGTCAACTTCCACACTATTCTTCCATATATTAATTGTCTAAATATCTCAAAACTTTTTTTCCGAAAAAACTCTTCGACTCTGTTTCTATTAATTCCCAACTTTGTTCCTTTAAAGGTCACCTGATTTTTGCAGCCTACTCTATTAATTATCGCACAAACAGCTTGCCCCCACCAGATCTTCATACCTCAAACTTCACATTATTAGTTCTTCCATTCTGTTTTCACTTTGCGGGAAATACTCCTTATATCTTTACGAGATATTAATAAAATTTACGTATATTTTATACTCCTTAAATTTTACTTTGTGATTTTATTAGGTATGTTGTCGTTGTTTCTGTCTCCACTTTGCACTTTCTTCCTATAATTATTCATCTCCTCCTCTTCCCCTCCACAATTCCCTCATTCATATTCTATATTAATTAATTGCTCTCTTCATATCTTACACTCATGTATAAACTCTCAAATTCACACACAAAAAAAGGGACTTTATTTTAAATGTTACCGACTAGTCAGGGTAGGAAAAGTCAAAATAAATGACATCATCAAATTTCTCCAAATATCCTTAGCCACTTGTTCTCCCTTTTAATTTCTAAGCCAATAAGGGTATAGGGGTATGTATGTAATTACCGAATTCAAATGCCGTTTTAGGTGGGATATCCTAAAGTGTTTGTACCTCTTCTAAAAATAAAAGTAAAAGTTTAGTTTATGTATTGACGATTGACATTTAATATGGAAGAAAAAATTGGCAGCTTGAGGTGTATAAGCGGTGCATGCAACAAATCTGTATGTTTATGTTGACAAGTTTTATTAAGCATATTGGGTCTTTCGGTAAAGATAATTAATGGCGACCAAGACAACTACTACACTGAGATCTTCACTAACAATCTTCGTCTCCCTTCTCCTCTTCATCGGAGCTATACTATCCACGAGCTTCTTCCACTCTCCCTTCGACACTAATGTAAGTTCGTTTTTTTCTTTATTTTTTAATCTGCTCTCCTTAATTACTTAACTCTATTTCACCAGGAGGAAAAATAAGAATGATGTTCTTACTTCTTTTACTCGTAACTATTAAAAACGATAGTTCTTTCTCCTGACAAATAAATGAGAAATTTGTATTATAAAATATGATTTTTTCACTCATTGTTCATCGAATCAGCTGATCACGGCAAAGAAAATGCATAGCGGAAAATAAAACCAGTGGGATATTTCTTAATTTTTTCAAATGAAAACGTTATTATTTTTTATTTTCTCGCTGATTCAATTAAAATATCTATAAGAAAATTCTAAACAAGATGATGAGATTGATTTAGTGATTTAGGGTCCAAAATCCGAATTCAACACTCAGGACACTCATCAAGAGGATTCACTTAACACCAACACGAGATACTTTTGAACTTTTATTATATTTAGATTTTGTTTGTTTGGCTATAGATTTTTGTTTGTTTGCTCTGGCTAGTTTTCACTTTTTCGGATTTTTTAAAAAAAAATTATTTAGACAAATTATTATAACTTTTTGAAATTTGAAAAACCTATCTTCATATAATTTCGTTCAAATTACTCATAAAAAATTTGAAATTTAATTCAATTTATATTTATATGTAAATACAATTTTAATTTTTAAATGTTATTTTTTTAATTTAAGAAATCCATTATGTCGGAACGCCTCTTAAGTGGGCGTACAAAGGTGCAATAAAAACTGTTGGGCGAATATGCGGCGGGTTTGTAATTTTACCCATCTTTTACGCCATCGTTTAGCCTTTTATTTTAAAAAGAAGTATTAAATTAAAACATCATATGAGACACAGACAACAAAACAGTTTACCTGAGACCAAGTACGCCATGTGTCTGTTGTGTAAGTTTACGTGGCATTATTATGTGCTAGCATTACGAATTCTCGGTTCTGTTGCCGATGTTATACAAATGCACCTGTTTTTTTGTTCCATTTGGAGTTTGTACTTCTAATAGAATTTTCTTTATATCTCAGTCTTGAGTTTAAAATTTTTCTTTTAAGTATGAAGTAGTTTTATCACTGCTGCACCGATATAACCTATGTTGGTTTATAAATGTACCTGTTCTACTTCAGTTTTTTCCATCTTCTCCCGCCCTCCACTACTTTCCGTCCTTTTACTTATTTTAATGGTAGTATTAGGTGAATTTCCACTAATTATTTATTTCTACTCCAATGGTTCCAATTTATTTTATACTTATTTGATTTGACTCAAGAGTTATGATACAAACAATTTTAAGCTTGCCGAGGAAATGATACATTTGCAGTTTATCAAGAATTTGACTTTAAATAGGAAATTGTCGAAGTTAAAGATTATGATAGAAAGTTAATAAGTAGTCTAGCATATTTTTTTTTAAAAAAAATAATTATTATTATTATACTTACTTATTCCTATCATTTAAATTTATTTGTTTAATTTTGACTTGACACGAAATTTAAATAAAATAAAATAAAAATTTGAGTTTTGTTATTTTAAATTAATCATATGTCAAATGTATCAAATTAAACTAGTTTTTTAACTTTAATTGGTTTTAAACATGTCAGGTAGAAAATTGAAATTGAAAATTTGCTAAAAAAGACAGACATTCTTTTTAAAACAGAATAAAAAGAAAAGTAGTACAAATAAATTGAAACATAAAAGGAATACATGTTGTTGTCATTATTCTCTTCTCCATTATGTTTTAGCATGATTTTTCACATTTTCCTTTTCATACCTGATTTTATTATTGAGCAAAGATTTACCGAAAATAACCTATGTACTTTCGAAACTTTTGAATAGTAGGGGTAAAGTTGCTATACATTATCCTCTCCCGATCTTATTTGTAGTAGGCTTATGTTGAATATATTATTGGTGTTGCTCGTAAGATTTTTTAATTTATAATCTTGAAGTATATTATAATATTTGTGTGTATTTTATTTTAGCTTCCTTTAATATCGGTACAATAACACACACTAACACGTTATCAAGGATGTAATCTGAGATAAGATATGAAGATCAATAATTAGGGTAGAAAATTAGTAGGTAATCGAGAATTGTCTAATTTTACTTATTAGTATTGTTATTATTACTCTGATACTATCATGTTTTTCGATTTTATTATTAGTTGTTATTTCCTTTGCTTCAATTCATATCTTGTTCTTTCGAATTGACAGTCCATCACAGGATATTCTCCACGAAAGACAATATTAAACCCCATAACGCACCACAATCACACTGATATAACCCCAGCAGTCTCAAAACAGCCCCAAAAGAAACTGGAAATCCAACTAAATTGTACACTTGGGAACCTCACAAGGACTTGTCCTGTTTCTTACTACCCATCAAACTTCACGGATCAAAGTCAAGCCTATACATCATCTCCTCCGCCTACGTGTCCTGATTACTTCCGTTGGATCTACGACGACCTATGGCCTTGGAGAGAAACAGGAATCACCAAAGAAATGGTGATGCGAGCCAAAAGGACGGCAAATTTTCGGTTGGTGATAGTGAATGGAAGAGCATATGTTGAAACTTATCATAAGGCATTTCAAAGCAGAGACACATTTACATTATGGGGCATTTTACAAATGTTACGGAGGTACCCTGGTAAAGTGCCTGATTTGGACCTGATGTTCGACTGTGTTGACTGGCCAGTTATTAAGACTGAATACTATCGACACCCTAAGGCCCCTGCTCCTCCACCTCTGTTCCGATACTGTGGGAATGATACGAGTTTGGATATTGTTTTCCCAGACTGGTCATTCTGGGGATGGTACAAACCTTACTTTTTTGCATGCATATTGATTTGATAATCTTAACAGTTTTAGTGAATCTTGTCTTTTTGTTCCAAAAAAATATTGTTTAGGCCAGAGATTAATATAAAGCCATGGGAGACTTTGTCGAAGGACTTAAAGAAAGGGAATGAGATGATAAAATGGACCGACCGGGAACCATATGCATACTGGAAAGGCAATCCTGTTGTTGCTGACACCAGGATGGATCTGCTCAAGTGCAATGTTTCAGAAAAGCAGGACTGGAGTGCACGCGTATATGCTCAGGTATCTTGTTCTGCGATATATGTAATCATGCTCGTTGTTCGCTTGTCAGAAAATACAATTCCCTCAGGACCCTATATGCCAGGAGTAGTATTACACATGAAGGCTCATAATAGCTTCTGCTATGATGTCAAATATGAAATAGGTGAGAGATGAGCACTCTCGACTTTGGTCAAGTACTCCCGTCATATTTGGAGGTTGAGCCTTGGTGAGGAATTTCTTTACTTACTGTCCTAAATTCCCCAAGTGTTGTGAGAAATGTCAGTAGATCAGAAGTGGAAACTTCTCTACATTTTCTGCATGTTTTCTTTACTCGCCCCTATTTGGAAATTGATTTCTTAGAGCTCAGGGAAAAAGCCGCACCTTTTTCACATTTGGGATAAAGAAGAACCTTAAAAAGAGGTTCAATTTAGCATTAGCAGAAAGTATCTTCTGGTACTTCTTAATAGTAATATTATTGGTGCGGTGAATGTATGTGGAACATGTCCGTCATATTCAGTGCAGATTCCCTGCTCTAGTGAGGCTAATTGCATGATTAGTGACAGTAGGAAATGTAGAATGTAAAAGAAATTTAAGTGATGAATCTATAAATATATGTAGGACTGGCTTCAGGAACAGAAGCAAGGGTACAAGCAATCAGACTTAGCCAGTCAGTGCATCCACAGGTACGAAAATAAAGCTGTTTTTCTTACCGGTATAACTTGATTTTTCATTGACATGTACGTGTTTGTTAATTATATCTTCCTAATGTTGTCCTATTTTTCTCTTTTGTTCCCTGGGCAATTATGTTAGATACAAGATTTATGTAGAAGGAGCTACATGGTCCGTGAGTGAAAAATATATTCTGGCCTGTGATTCTGTTACATTACTTGTAAAACCCCACTACTATGATTTCTATACCAGAGGTTTGATGCCTCTGCAACATTACTGGCCTGTAAAAGACAATGAAAAATGCCGATCAATCAAGCATGCTGTTGACTGGGGCAATACTCAAGAACAAAAGGTAATCTATAATCTGACCCCAACTCTCTTTTCATGTTTGACTGCCAATTCACCTGAAAGGCTGAAACTGCGATTGTATAAAATCATGTGTTCATGATTCTTATTGGCATTGTCCGATAAACTAGTCACTAGAAATAGTTGATGCATCTGACCATTTTACTGTTACTTGTATCCTCCATACCCAGATTTTGCTTAATAAACGAGGAAAGTATTTGTGGCTTAAGTTTTATCAAGCCATTGCTTAGCTGAAAAAACAAATTGACCTAACTTTTATATGTCACGAATACATCATAGTTCATACCGTCCTATCGTTCAAGCTGAGTGTCCATTAAACTATTTCCTTGGGAGGATGTGAAGGGTCTACCTTGCTCAAAGGCGGATGCAATGTAGTTCTAACTGGTACAACTGGAGCACAAATATATATGTGAGAAATCATTAAAAATTCAACGAGTATTAAGCTTGAACGCATAATTGCAAAAGTGCAACGGAGTCAGTGGTGAGAATAAAAATATCGAAATCATAAAATCTAAATCTTGAATCCGGTTCTGGATAGCTGAGAAATCAAATGTTCATGCAGCATGTTAACTCTGCACCCACTAAATGACTTACATTTACTTCTACCACCAATTCTCACATTTACGCTTGATGAATCAGTGTTAATTTTTCTGCCACTATGTTTTCCGTGTTTTGACATTCTTATTGTGAATAAAATAGGCACAGGTGATCGGTAGGGCAGCAAGCGATTTCATTCAAGAACAACTCAAAATGGATTATGTGTACGACTACATGTTTCATCTCTTGAGTGAGTATGCAAAGCTGTTGAAATACAAGCCCGCTGTACCTGAAAAAGCAGTTGAGCTTTGTTCAGAGGCAATGGCATGCCCAGCTGAAGGATTGACAAAGAAGTTCATGTTAGAATCTATGGTTGAAGGCCCCTCGGACGCGATACCTTGCAACATGCCACCTCCCTTTGGTCCAGCAGGTCTGCACTCTATTCTTGATAGAAAAGAAAATTCAATAAAACAAGTAGAATCATGGGAACAACAATACTGGAAGAATATCAGCAAACAACAATGAAGATTTTAGTTTTTTTTAACACATTGCTTACACGTAGTGAGGTTTATTTTTTCGATAGAGCTTAACATTATAATGGAGCGCGAACGATAAATCTTGGTGTTGGGATAATATATGTTTGTAATATATTCATGGCATTATCTGAGACACACAAGAGCACAATCAGATGTTTTATTTAGGAGAAAAGTCAGCATTTGGTACAGAATGCTGTTTAGTGGTTGCAGCATACAAGACTACAGAGTAAGTCACATACATAGTGTTACATGAGAAATATAAAGATCAGGGGATGATGTTAACACAACAAAGAAACTGGAAATTCAAAGTGCATAGAGCTAAGGCTGTAGATGTTTAAGATGAGACGACTCAGTAGGCTCGCGACTTTATAAGATCAAAGCTCATTTCACTAGGTTCTGTTGCTTGCAATTCAACTTGAATTCCATCCAGTTCTCTCTTGAATCTGTCCTTTGAGCTCGCGTATACCATCTTCATCCTCACCCTTGATGATTCTGGTGACCTAAAACTCATCACATAGTATTATTAGAATGAGGTCATTGCAGCAAAACTGGACAAAATAGTTGTGAGAATTGTCAAGAGACCAAGAGGGTTAAAAACGTGGGGGGGGGGGGGAGCAAGTTAGGGTAGTTAAAGTACCAAGCAATAAAGAAAATCTTGCTTTTCTGGCAATTTTCGTTAGTTATGAAGTCGAAATCAAAGACAGCATAGCGACATTCATCAGGAGGGAGAGAGCTGGCGAAATCATCGTAGCTTTCTTCAGGGCTGCCAAGTTTCTCTACCACCACTTCCTGACCATCAATCTTGAAGATAATGAATCTGTAGTTTCTCTTTGTTTTTAATTCCAAGAACTTTAGCTTACATTCATCTTGTACTGCCGTTCCAGACACAGCATTTGCCTGCACATTTATATATATTTGTCATCTGAACAATAATTGATAAATCCTAAAATAACATCAGCAGTAACAAGTATTATGAATGCCTCCATATTCAACATGCAGGGGCTTAGGCACTTTGTGACAAGAGGTGTCACGTGACACTGCTTCGCCAATTTATTTTCTAAATATGTATGTAAAGATAATAACCAAAATGAAAATATTGGATATAAATATTAAAAATGACACCCCTTATTAATAAAAAATCTATGTAACACACAGATTGGTCTATTATTCCACATGTTTGTCGATATGCACTTAAGTTGGATCTGAACAAAGTCTACTTAAGGTGGTGTCTAAATAAAATTTGATGTCAACTTTAAGGGGCTGCTGATGGTTTGAGTAATATTTAAGTTAAGAGTTTGAGAGTAAGCATTACACAATCTCCAAGATGATTGTTTTGAAAAAAAAAGAAGAGAATAGATCATCCATCATGTATAACATGACAAAATGGTGATTGAAAAGAAAAATGAAACACAAAAGAAGTGAGAGAATGTATACCATGGTGTCGTAGAATAAAATTATGAAATAGATAAGGATCTCTGCCTGCAAAATGGATAGAAAAAGGGGTGGGGGATAGAGGAAAAAATGGTAGAGATCCTTCAATCTGTAAGAGAAACACAAACGAGCTGATTTATTATTTATTATAATTACAAGAGACAGATTCGGAGTATAAAGAGGAACAGTTACATAAGGGGTTGTGAGTATTTTGAGGCTTATTAATCATTTAAGTCACCCTCTCCATGACCATTCTTTGTCAACTGTCATCTTCCATGGCAATCGTTTGGTAGGCGGGACGATTGCCAGGCGGGATGAGATAAGCAATAATATTTTCATGGGTTGGGATATCCCGTGAGATAATTTTATTCGAAAACTATTATTCTTATCTCACGTACCAAACGATTTCTTATTCTTTCCTATTTTTTCCCTCCTTTTTATGAAATGGACGTGGAGTAATATTAATTAATGTAGTAGCGTTGGAAACAAAATATGATAGACCTTTTCTTGACAAACTTCCCAAATAGTCATTTTTTGGCTCGATTATCCTATGTAACATTATTATAAAGTTGAATGCTAAGTACTAACTCAAATATAAGCTATACTGCTATTAATTAGAAAATTTTTACAGCAAAGTACAACATCTATTTGTGAGAAGGACCAGGTCAGCAGAAATAGAACAATTTGTCATGAAGTGTTACAATTTTCTGGCGTATTTGTGTCCAAGATCCTCACTAACTAGAGGAGAAAAGAATATTGCAAATCAAAACTGAAAAAGCGAATTGCAGTTGTTGGACAAGAAATATGGAGCAGTTTCAAGAAACCAATATCTATTCAATAGATTGCACTTTCCAGGATCACCGCTTCTTCTGGAGATTCACTCATCCTACAAAATTAACAACTTTAGTTTCTTTCTTCTTCTTTAATTTAGCATCACCGTCTTCATTAACATCCTCTGCCATGAAGTTGAAGTCATCCTCAAGATCATCCCCACTGCTAAGTTTGGTAACTTGTCCCCTTGGCCGGTCTTCAAATTGAGCTGCCAGAAACAAGGGAAAGGTAACAAAAAAAAGTGGAACAGTTGAAACCAAACTAACACTAGCAAGCAGCATCTGCTACCACCAAGCCAACAGCATATAGTGAAAAAAATATGTCGGGGCATGTTTGGAATCAATTAAGGAGAACACAACCGTCCACCAAAGTTATTCACATGGCAGCCAACATAACATTTCTCTTCTAAACGATCCCCACCCCCACCCCCACCCCACCAACAAAATGGGCTGTTCCCTTGCTACATTTAAAACAAAATTCATGAACATGGAACCGAAGGAGTGTGTGAGAGAGGACACGAGAAGGTACAGACTTTATATTGAAAAGGAACTAGAGTGACTGTGATATGACTTATGAGGCCTTTAATTATATAAAACAAATATGATTAACAGACAACTGTGGATGGATTAATTCTCTTCTGCACCAAAAGAAATTGGCTTCGTTGTGCCATGGCCAAAAACTTGTTCCACTGAGCAGGGAAAGGAAAAAAAATTCGACAAAGTTATTGGACTATCTTTATACCGTTGAGAATAAACAAGATTAGGTCATGCACAAAAAAAAGTAGAAGAGAGCAAGTGGTCAGTTGGTCAAGTTCATATGCAGCCTTCCTAAATCTGCAACTGTTGATGGCAAAATGATTAAGTATGCAGGACATGAGCCAAACTGAATGAGAAAGAAGTTACAGAATGTGAACAAGTATAATGATTGCATATATGTTAAGCCGTTAGAGAGTTACTTAAACATGTACAATGATAGCATGACACGAAAAAATGATAGCATACAAAAGGTTGCAAGCAGTAGAAAACCTTGATATATATATATTTTCAAAAGTGAAGGCAAAATTAGAAGTGTCAAAGAGCAAGGCAATGGAATAATAATTTAAAGTACGTACAAATTTTAAATCTACCAATGGCCGAATCAGAAGCTTTGCCAGTTTTATTAGGACAGTCTCTTGCCAAATGTGTAACACCACCACAAATTTTGCAGCAACCACCCTGCAAAAAAATGTCATCACAAACTTGAACTTTTAACCTCCTGTGGAATTAACGTTTTTAAGTTTCCTTCTAAGAAATGAGCTCATTTTGATAGAGTAAACATGAAGGTATCGAACCAGAATCAGAAGGTAGCTGTGAAGTGATTGAAAATGAATTCTGAAGCCAATCAAATATATGTACCTTTGGGTATATGCCATGAGTATTTTTAGGGCAGTCCTTACTCAAGTGACCTTGTTCTTTACAAATAAAGCAACTGGCAAACTTTGTTCCACCTGCATAATTAAGAAAGCAACATGATTTTACTGAAATTAAGGAAAAGAAACAAGAAAAATCTTTCTAATAGAAGAGATATTATTGTTAGATAGACTTTGATGGACCCTTGGAAAGCAAGGGCAACTCAATCTGAATAGCACAGATATAGCGACAATTTTGCATATGCTAATTCTTGAAGCACTTCTATTTTGTCGGTTGCATATACTCTTTTTGTCTCCACCATGGAAATTCTGAAATTAATTTTTTTTTTTGAAACTGAAGTGCTGAAACTAATTTTTTAACTCGGCATTAACGCAATTTAGGTCAACTTCTATTTTGTAAGTATGGATTAATGGAGTTCGATTGGTCAAGACAACAATATAACAGTTCACCAATACCTTGACCCTGTCAGTTGGTTCAGGAACTTATTTAGTAGTTTAGCCTTAATTATTCAATGCTTAACACTTCCATACTGTATATTACTATGTTGATACACAGAGTACATGAACAATAGTGGACCAGTATTGACATCACAATGAGAAGGACAAGAAGTTTGAAATCTGAAGAAATGTATGCACTCCCCCATCCCCCCCCCCCCCAAAAAAAAAGGAGTAAAAGAAAATACATTGTCCATGGTATGAAGAAAAGAGATACTATTAGATAAGGTCAAAGGCAAAATACCATCTTGTAGCGGATACGGGCAGTTAGCCAAAGAATGACTTGTTTCCCCACAATTGTAACATAACTTCCTATCCACCACTTCATCATTCTTGTTGGGGCAATTCTTCAGGCTGTGACCGCGTCGACGACAAAGCAAACATATCTTCATAAATGCACATTAAACAAAGCAGCAAAAATCAGTACAAGGCAATAATATTCTTCTGATGTAGCAAAGCATCATCTTGGATAACATTGGGCAGTGAAACTATACGTCAAGACTAAACAGATTCTGTCCAAAAGCCAAGGTTGGTATGATTCAAATGTTTTTACCAGAAAAGGAAACATTTTGCCAAGAAAATCATTTGCTAATTCATTTCCCAATGTTTAATTGCGAATAAAAGCTGGTGGAGGCTGGACTGACATCTGAGGGTGGTGTTTGGTGACAATTATAAGTTGTAAAAGGTTATTTAGAAGTTAACTGGGAGTAACGATATGGAATATATATTTTAATTTTCTAAGTAAAGTAAGTAAATGCCCACAGGTTTCATCCATTTGGTGTAAATCCGACACTTTTAGCAGCCAAACTCTGAAACGACTACACCACTCGAGAACCAAAATATCAAGCATTATTATTCATTTAAATGAAATGTCAAAATAAGGAGACGGAATGAAACAAAAGATTCAGTTAAATTTTCATTTTTCGTAAATTAATCAAAGAGCATCCCCCATGGTATTGTCTGTTGTAGTTTATGTTCTGTTACTATCTCTTGTTTCTTGTACTTCAGTTATTTCTTTTTTCTGGACTACTTTGAAATTGTTGTTAGCATTTCAAGCACCATTCCAACACAAAAATGGTATCCCAAAATAGGCTCTAACTATCATAAACTCCAGCAGAATCAATACAAATATACACAACAGTGAAGAAAACAAAACTATTGCCCAGGGAAAAAGCATACCTTATTCTTTTCCCATTCCGCTTTCTTAGGGCAATCCCTGGCAATATGGTCTTGTTCTTTACATATAAAGCAGCTTTCACCAGGCTTCATTCCAGCGACTCTAAAAGGGTGCTTCGTAAATGAACGTTTCTTGTTAGGATCTTTGGATTCTCCTTTTTTCTTCTTGAATGTGCTCTTCTTCTTCTTTCTCTTGCTCGGGTCTTTGGGCGGAGTTGGTTCTGCCTTTGGGAATAGTTCAGGATTAGCTTCCTTGTATCGTTTTCGAGCTAATTTCTGCCTTTTGCTCACCATTTCTCTAACACTATTATTCCTCTGCTTTGTCAATTAAAGGTTAATGTTGAAAGTAAATAACAGCAGCTCCAAGTTTGAAGACTGTGAAGGAGAAAGCTTTTAGGTAAGGCTGCAAGTTGAAGAAGAGGGTTTTGTGAGATTTTGGATACCCAAATCCGACATGACGCCCCGATTTCGTACCGCCCCAAGCTTCATGGGTTCTCGGATTCGGGGCAAACTAATACGATTAAAATTGTTGGATGGTCTAGAAGAAAATGTCATTTGGTCCCTCAACTATTGAAGTAAGTCTGAAATAATTTTTTAATTATATATTTATTGAATTTAGTTATTTAACTATTTAAAAAGTTATCAAATTTAATTTTTTAATTATATACTTACCGTTTTTAGTCTCTTAATTATGCACTTACGGTTTGGTTCTTTAAATATTTAAAAATTTATCATGTTTGATCTCTATTTAATTTTTATACAAATAACTTAGTTTTATATTAACGAAATTCATGCTTCCGTGATATTAAATCTTTAACCCATTTTTTTTTAGTTTTTTCTTCCCACTACTTTTTCTTCAAATTACTTTTATAAAAAAAACATTAACCTCAATGATTCAAAATAAATTTCATGGGCAAAGAAGATCTAATTCGTGATATTATTCAACAGAAGATATAATGAACCCTATTATTGCAACTAATGACTTGAATATGCTAAAATTCATTATAAATAAAGTTATTATGTTATAAATAAAATGGCAAACCAACTTAAGAAGAGGGAAGAGAGAGCAAGTAAGTAATCTTATTGTTTTCTTCTCTTTAATGTGTTCATCCATGCTTACAAGAATGTCTATTTATAGGCCTAGAAGAAGAAACAAAATATGGTGGAAACACATAATAGAGAAAACAAATTATGATGGAGAATAAGATATAGTGAAAACAAATTATGGTGGAGGATAAGATATAGTGAAAACAAATTATGGTGGAAGATAAGATATAGTATAAATAAATTGTGGTGGAGAATAACATGGACATATATTATTTTGCAACACTCCCCTTAGATGTTCATGTAAAATAAAGGTTTTAATGAAAGAACAAGTATATATCTTTATTTCTAATACACATTATTTGCTACCTCATTAAAAATCTTACCAGAAAAAATCAATTGGGATAAAAATCTTGGTTAAGAAAAAAAGAGTGGAGCGCGTATTTACTCCCCCTGATGAGAACATCACTTAATATCACGAAGACGACACATTCTAATTTTATATCTCATTTTCTCAAAGGTTGAAGTCGGCAATGCCTTGGTAAACATATCTGCTAAATTGTCACTTGAACGAACTTGTTGGATATCTATTTCACCCTTCTTTTGAAAATCATGAGTAAAAAAAAATTTTGATGAAATATGTTTTGTTCTGTCTCCTTTGATGTATCCTCCTTTCAATTGAGTTATACATACAACATTGTCTTCATACAATATTGTTGGAACGTCTCTTTTCAAAAAAAGCCACATGTTTCTTGAATGTGTTGAGTTATTGATCTTAACCAAACGCATTCTCGACTTGCTTCATGAATGGCTATTATCTCTGCATGATTTGAGAAAGTGGCAATCATAGTTTGCTTTGTTGAATGCCATGATATAGTTGTACCACCAATATAAACAAATAGCCTGTCTGCGATCGACCTTTATGGGGATCAGACAAATATCCTACATATGCGTAATCAATCAATTGTGACATGGATTTATTTGAGTAAAATAATCTCATATTAATGGTCCCTCGGAGGTATCTGAATATATACTTAATTCCATTCCAGTGTGTTCGTGTTGGAGAAGAACTAAATTTTGTTAACAAGCTTACAGAGAAAGCTATATCTGATTTAGAATTGTTGGCAAGATACATTAATGCACCAATTGCACTAAGATATGGTATTTCGGCACCAATAAGCTCTTCATCATTTTCATGAGGTCGAAACAGATCTTTATTAATATCAAGAGATCTCATAATCATTGGGGTACTCAATGGATGTGTTTTATCCATATAAAACCTCTTTAAAATACTTTCAGTATATGTTGACTGATGAAAAAATATTCCATTTGCAAAATGTTCAATTTGTAGACCAAGACAAAATTTTGTCTTTCTGAAGTCGTTCATTTCAAACTCCTTTTTCACACATTTTACTACCTTTGAAAGTTCTGCCGGAGTTCTAATAATATTCAAATCATCAACATATACTGTTATTATGACAAATTCAGATCCAAACCTTTTTTTAAAGACGCAAGGGCAAATTGGATTATTTCTAAATTCTTCTTGTAGCAAATATTCGCTAAGACGATTATACTGCATGCGCCCTGATTATTTCAACCCTTATAAGGATTTCTGAAGCTTTATTGAGCAATTTTCTCGAGAATCCTTGAATGCTTCAGGCACTTTGAATCCTTCGGGAATTTTCATAAAAATATCGTGATCCAATGAGTCATGTAAATGAGCAGTGACCACATACATTAGGTGCACTTCAAGTTTTTCATGAACTGCTAAATTCATTAGATACCTAAGGTAATTACATCCACCACAGGAGAATATGTTTCCATATAGTCAATGTCAGGCTTTTGCAAAAAAACTTAGTCTAAGTCGTGCTTTATATCTTACGACTTCACCTTTTTCATTTCGTTTACGCACAAAAATCCATTTGTACCCTACTGGCTTGACACCTTCAGGTGTTCGGATTATTGATCCAAAAACTTCACGTTTTTCAAGTGAAGTCAACTCTACTTGAATTGCATCCTTCCATATTGGCCAAACATTTCTCTGTTTTCATTCATCGATAGATTTTGGTTCAAAATCCTTATCTTGTTGCATTATTTCAATGAAAACATTATAAGCAAAATTATTATAGACCACAATATCATTTTGATTCCACCTTTTTCTGTCGATACATAACTTATTGGGATTTCTTCATTCTCATTATTTTCAGGTACTTGGACCTCCTCGGTGGTATCACCATTTGTTGTGTCTCTAGGCTCTTCTTGAGCAATTGCCTCCAAATTATGATCATTTATTTCTTTTCTTTTTCGGTGATTGTTATCTTTGGAATCAATTGGTCTTTCGCATTTTAAGCGTGACCTAGACTCATTTGCCTAAACAATTTATCTTATCGGGATATCAACTCGAACTTGAGCATTAACAGCTGAGATATGCGATTTAGTAATCCGTGAAAGGTTAGTAAATGCATCCGGCAGTTGATTTGCAATATTTTGCAAATAAATCACCTTTTGAACTTGTTGCTAATATTGACTTGTTCGAGAATCTAAATGAGATAGTGACAATAAATTCCAATCTACCTCATTTTTCAATTGCTTAAGTTCTCCCCCTAATGTTAGGTATGCTAATTCATCAAAATGACAATCACCTAAATTTGTCGTAAATAAATCTCTAGTCATATGTTTCAAATATTTTATAATAGAAGAATATTCATACCCAATATATATTTTCAACCTTCTTTGGGAACCCATCTTTATAAGGTGCGGTGGAGAAATTGGGATATATACCGCACATCCAAAAATTCTAAGATGGGATATATTTGGCTCCCTTCCTAAAGCCAATTGTAATGAGAAAAATTCATGAAATTTGTTGGTCTTATGCGCACAAGTGCTGCTGTATACAAAATAGCATGCTCTCATATCGAAAGAGGAAGTTTTGTCCTCATTAGCAATGGTCTGGCTATTAATTGGAGGCGTTTAATCAATGATTCTGCTAGACCATTTTGAGTATGAATATGAGCGACCGAATACTCAACTTTTATTCCAACCAACATACAATAATCATTAAAGGATTGAGATGTAAATTCACCAGCATTATCAAGACAAATTGGATGTATTGCATAATCTGAAAATTGTGTTCTTAACCTTATAATTTGAGCCAACAATCTCACAAAATCCATGCTGCGAGTTGATAATAAGCACACACGTGACCATCTTGTAGATGCATCTATCAAGATCATATAATATTTAAATGGTCCACATGAAGGGTGAATTGACCCATATATATCACCTTGTATACGTTTCAGAAATATAGGGGATTCAATCCCAACCTTAATTGTTGATGGTTTAATAATCAGTTTTCCTTGAGAACAAGCAACACAAAAGAATTCCTTAGATTGACGAATTTTCTGATTTTTCAAAGTGTGTTCATGTGAACTCTCAATAATTCTGCGCATTATATTAGTAAACCTTTTGTTTACTATGATATGTGATTCAACAGTAACAATATTTGTATAGTATAATAATTTTTCGTACTCAATTTTCTTCTCCGCATTTATTGTAGTAATATAATAGAGGTATTCAACCTATCCTTCATTCCAAGTCCCAATATGATAGCCATTTTGGCGAATAACCTTGAAACTTAACAAGTTTCTTTGTGACTTACTACAGTACAATGCATTATCAATTACCAATATCGTTCCTCCAGGTAGTAATAAAGTCGCTCTTGCAGAGCCCTCAATCAATTTTGTACTAGCGGATATTGTATTGACATAGGCCTTTTCATAATCAAATGAAAGAAATATTTCTTTTCTTTTAATATCGTATGAGTTGTGGCATTATCCAAAAGACACATATCTCTATTACTCATCTTGAATCCAATTGAAGACTGGGAAATTTATTTATCTTTATAAAGTAAAAATACATTATAAGAGATAAAATAAAAATCATACAATAAAATTAAACATCAACTAAAATCCCTAAAGAAGTCTTCAACCTCCAAATGAGTAATATCATTGAGGTCATTAAAATTGTCACCCTTCAAAGCCAAATTTGCTTCAATATTATCATTATGAGAATGCCCTGCCTCAACATTATTTTCAAGCGTCAAGTGTGACTCTATCCGAGCATTAGAAGTAGAGGCACCACCTCTATTTGCCTTTTTTTTGAAGAAATTTTGATAAAGTCTCACAAATTGCTCAAGCGTCCGACATTCATTTGTTCAATGGACTTTCATGCCACAACGATGACAGTTACTTCTTGAAGGATCGCTTTGAGAACTCATATTTTTTTATACCTTTTATGTTGACCACCACCACAATGATTATTATATCATCTTATATACTATTGTCACGTCCACACATATTATTGTGGCCTCAATTTTTATTTTATCTTTTTTTCAGACTGGCCATGTGCTTCTACCATATTTGCTTTTGATAATGGAGCACTTCTAGTGGGACGAGCTTTATGATTTTTAATTAAAAGAGCATTCTGTTGCTCAGCCACCAGAAGACATGAGATTAATTTAGAGTATTTTTGAAAACCTTTTTAAGGTATTGCTGCTGTAATATCACATTATAGGCATGAAAAGTAGTTAGTGTCTTTTTCAACACATCCTCATCATTTATAGTTTCCCCACATAATTTTAATTGAAAAGTTATTCTAAATATAATAGAATTATACTCAATTACAGTTTTAAAATCTTGAAACCGTAAGTACATTCACTCATAACGAGCCCTTGGCAATACCATTGCCCTAAGGTGGTCATACCTTCCTTTTATACCTTTTCACAATTCAAGTGGATCTTTCACTGTCAAATATTCAATTTTTAGGCTTTCATCCAGATGATGACGAAGAAAAATCATAACCTTCGCTTTATCCTGACTTGATGCTTCATTTCCCTTAATTATAGAATCACCAAGATTCTTAGCGCTAAGGTGAATTTCAGCATCAAGTGCCTATGACAAATAATTTTTGCCAGAAATATCAAGTGCCACGAACTCCAATTTTGACAAGTTTGATGTCACGCTCCGAGAAGGTACCCTAGGCGTGGCCAGCACTCAGAAACCATCTCTGGCCTCCGAGAGAGCCACTTGGTCTCATCACTCATTCGTTCATCAGCGGAAGACTTAAGTGAAAATAAGAATACTTATATGGGCTCGCCATCATCAACATCAAATGAAAGAAATAATTCTTAGAAGAAGTAGTTTCAAAGGAGAACTACTCCAATTACATCATCAAACTCTTTCTATGAAGCCTCTAACACTATCATTACCTCTTCATCAATCATTACACTTCAAAACATTATTTATATCTCATCAAAACATCTTGCTCGAAACATCATTTACTCAAATTAATTTAAACTCAATTTTTTTACTCTTTTAAAACTCAATAAAATACATATATAGTATTAATTCAAAATCACTCATTTTGTCAATAAATATTAAAAGCCAACATCTTTACTCAAAATACGTGTAAAAATATTCATGAACATCAAATCAATTAGGGTTCATAAAAAAGTAGCTACGAACATTAATTTCAATAATATGAGAGATAATAATAATAATAATCTCAATGCATAAATATATCTAACTCAATAGAAGAAGAATTAATTCATTTAGAATTCAAGATTTGGGTAAAACTCAACTATAACTCAATTACAATGAATTTAAATATTGGGCGCATGGACGAACTTAATTCAATGCTATGAATAGCCTTACATACCTGAAATTTGGAGTAAGCTTTACTCCGAATTGAAGAACTCAATGACCACTCTTGAACCCCTAGCCTTTTCTCCTCACCGGAGCATTTTGTGTAGTATCCGGAGTATAAGAATCACCGGAATAATATTTTTACACTATTAAAAACTAAAATTATATTTGAGAATGAGTAAAAAAGTATATAAAGAGAGAAGTTGCTTGATGAATAAAATGAAAAAATATGATTGGTATTTATAGGTGTGGAGGAGGGACCTAACAATAAATAAAAATAATTATAAAGGATGATCTTGAAAATTCAATGGAGGATTGTGATCTCATTGATGATGTCAAAGGCCTTATTGATGTCAAATGGATATAGATCTTTCCATGGTTGGTGAGATGAACTTTCTTTTAACGGAATATCCTTTTTTGGAGCTACTTTGAACAAGATAACTTCCTAATTAGGATTTGGTGTCTCATATGAATTGTAGATCTAGAAGTATACTTTCATGTCATTTAAGAATCATCAATTTGGAGCATCCTACCATGAGATATAATGTTTTTTACAAACACTCTATTTTGTCACAGCACCATGTCTTGCAAAAATTAATTTATTTGACCTATGTATCTTTCGAATCTTAAGATATGGTCTTAATGAAAGTTGTAGGAAATGTTGCTGGGGTTATTCAACACACTTGTAATTACATTGTGACAAACAAACAGGTCAAAGTAATTACTAGCCTAGTAAGTACTACCCTTGTAAATACACAAATTTCAATTACCAGGTGACTTTCCAAATTGACCCTTATTTTTCTTTTGTATGAAAAATAAAATTAAAATAATTCACGCTATTACTGATTAACCTCTAAAGAAGGAAATATAATATTGAAGCATTAGCAATTAAAATATGATTCATTTTATCTTCCATTAAATAAAATCAGGAATTATATCTCCTTTTCTCACTTATTTTATTTTGAATCGTTGAGGTTAGAGTTCATAAGGGTAATTTAAAGAAAAAATAGCGGGGAAAGAGAAATAATTGAAAAATAGGTTAAAGATTTAATTTCACACAGGCATGAATTCCATTAATATAAACCTAAGCTACAGTATAAAAAATAGATAGAGACAAAACCTGATAAGTTTTTGAATACTTAAAAGACTGAAACAGGTAAGTGTATAGTTAAGGGACTAAAAATGATAAATATATAGTTAAAGACCAAACTTGATAATATTTTAAATAGTTAAAAGACTAAATTCAATAAATGTATAATTAATGACTATTTTAGACCTCCTGCAATAGTTTAGGAACCATTTACGATGTTTTCTCGATCTACAAGTATTGAATTTTGTCATATTTAGTCCCCAGATGATCAAAATAGGCGTTTGGACATGTGATTTCATCTCATAAAATAAAGTTTCAAATTCTCCAAAAAATTTAATTTGGAAATTTTATATCATGATTTCATATTTTTTTATATATACAAATTGGCCCACAAGTTTATATTTGTAAAAATAAATCCACCATTTTATATTTACATATTTTTTTGGAGAATACCAAAGAAGTGATGAAATATTCACGGAATATGAACATGATGATATAGTTAGTAATGATAGTAATCATGCTCAATTTTATTAATTGTTCACTATAACTCATGTTTAATTTTATATTTTTATATAACTAAAGATCGATCAATAAATATTATATTTTTTTTAAAATAGTTTTTGATAGTGTATTATACTTTTGTTATGAACTTTTACTTATATGATAAAATTGTATAAAAAGGGGGCTATTTTTAATAGTTTCCATAACTTGTGAGTTTTTTATGTTTATGAGCAAATAATACAACAGACAAATTTAAATTGTATGTCCAAACAAAATTTCAACTTTATCTCATATAATTTTATATCATGACTTCAAATCATAAATTTATCTCTCATGTCGAACGAGCTCTAAAACAAGAGGAACTTATGGGAAGTGTCCCCTATTAGACTAACCCATCAAATTTAGCCTAACTATATCCAAATTATTATGGATTGGGCCAATTGGTACATATTTGATAATGTAGACCTACTAATTTAAAAATAAACGCAAAATAAACTTGTTCATGTGAGAATTGGTGATTTTAAAAAGAAAACAAAGATGACAATAGATCGAGGAAGGTAACAAACTAATCGAAGAGGAGAACAACTTTTATATACATAAAAACTTCGAACATGATTAGCCTCAGCTAGGGCTGAGCGTTCAGTAGGTTCGGTTCGGTTTGATTTTACAAATTTTGGTTCGGTTTATGGTATGTGAAAATGTTGATCCAAACCATCATTTTTATAATTTCAATTCGATTTATTTCAGCTCGATTTTCGATTTGTTGCTAACTTTTTGTCATTTCCAAAAATACACTACTAATAAACATGTTCCTCAATAAACAATAAAACAATGATACAAACATTTTCAATTACAAATAAAAACAAGAACAAGTTAAAAACAAATATGAGAACTAGGTCTTTCAATTTGTTTAGAGGACGTCTTCAATTCTGATTTCTAAAGTAATTTGAAATTGGGGATGTGGAGCTGTCACTGTGGGCATTGGAACTGGGTCACACCGAATTCTCAAATTGGGCCACAATGGTCATTGGACTCTCTTGTATTTACAAGTATACAACTATATTTAGAGTGTAGTGTAATAAAAAAATGATTTTCGGTTAATCGAATGTAATTAGTTAAAAATAAAAAACCGAACTGAATAACTGAAATTTTAAATTTTCAAATTGAAATCGGCTGGTTAAACCAAAAAACCCAAATCGAAATTAAAAAATAATCAGTTTGATCGCTTTTCTTGGTTTGAATCAAAACACGCCCAGCCCTAGCCTCAGCCTGCATATTTATTATTTTTGTTCATTTTTTCAACGACAATTTACTATAATTTGTGATATATTCATCAATAATAATTAACTAACTAATTTATCACAATATATGAATTAATATATCACAATACATGGATAAATATACAAATTTCTCAATAAATGTGTTATTAATTTAGCTAATAAATTGATCGATAATTAATTGATAACCACTGAATTGATAGCAAAATCGATTGATATTATATTCATTTGATTAACAATTTAGCAGATTTCAAAATCGATAACTAATAAATCGAATCGTTAAGGGCAAATATATTTAACCAAATATTGTTGGGTTTCTTTAAAGGTAAGCCTTAAAAGAGGATGGTGTAATGTAAATTGGAAAATGAAAGGGAAATAAGATGGAGGAAAAATAAAGTTCATTTCCCCCTCATTAGTAATCAAAAGGAAATCTTTTGTGTTTTTAATAAGAAACACTCCTTCTACTATAAAAGAGCGAGGGTCATCCCTCATACCTTTGTCGTTATCGCTCTGCTCAGATTCTTTGACAAATAATTGATTAATGATATTTGTCACATCTCGAGAGGGTACCCTAGGTGTGTCCGGTACTCAGAGACTCTTGCTAGTCTCCAAGCGAACCAATTGGTCGGTTCACATGATCATTCAATTAACTCTCTATTAGCGGAAAACTTACTCATCAAAAAATAGCTTATAGAATAAAGCCAAAAGCCAGCAATCTATCTAATCCAGACAACAAAATTAATATGAATGAAACTAGCCAAAAGATAATACCAAATCAACAAGTCAATAATCTAGTCTATGAAGCCTCTATCATCTGCCTACGTGGTGCTAGTGACAGGTTCATAGCTACCCCAAATCAAATAAAATTAAAGTCTAAACTCTAAAGCAGATGATAAAAGAGTGGCATCCTCTGAAAGCAAAGAGGACTCACCAATAAGCTAAATACGAATAGATCCTCAACGACTCTTTTATTGATGATATCTAGTCCTGTCTCTGCATTATAAAATGATGCAGGTCCAAATGGACATCAGTAAGTAGAATGTACGAGTATATAATATGGCAAAATGAAACATACATAAGGTGGAATAATACTAGTTCAGATATCTCAATCAGAAAGATAAGAAATTCAATCAAGGTGTCCTAAGTCTAAAGCAAGAGTAAGGTTTAGACAGAGACCAATTATAAACAATCCAATCCAATAAGAGTACTATTAAGACCTATGTGAGAGTTTCTCTTTTTCGACAATAATCATTTATGAGAAAGTGACCGTACAACAAGCCTGTTGCTGTTGCCACAACCGTCCAGTACTTTACCAAGGTAAATAACAAATCATCCAATCAAGGATCCAATCAAGCAATCAAGTCCTATCTTGAAGACATTAAAATAAAGAGAAACATCCAACTTTAACGGTTCAATCCTCTCCTACGCTGGCTATATAGTTATTGAATTCAAGTTATTACTTACTCTTACTCAATTCGGTGCTCGATACTCCTCCCAACACTTAATGCTCATAAGATAATCAATCCCAATCAAACCAATCAACAAGTCTCATATGAACTTTTATTAGTTCATCGGTTCTATCCAATCAATCTTTTCGGATAATCAATCTTTCAATCATTCTCAAATCATTCATTTTTGAGTAGTTGGGAGAATAATTTAGGACAACATTTATTTGAGACCATTCAATTGAATTCAATAATGAAGATGCAAAGACTATCAAGTTTCATCAAGACTATCATAATGCTCGCATCCCAATCATAATCATACATTCACAAGTTTAAGGCTCTAGAATCAATCTTTAATCATATTCATCCAATATTAAATAGTCAAAAATCATTCATAAAAATAATCAATTATGCAATATTAGTAAAATATGTTAACTTTAAGGAAATTATCAAGCAACACAATCATGGGTACTCAATTTATTCACAAATCAACCTCTCACAATCATGGGCACATAGAAGAACAATATCCATAATTTAGTTGAGCCTTACATACCCGGGATGAGTACATGACAATTAATCTGGCAAGAAATCACTTTAACATCTTGAACCCTAGCCTTTTCTCCACTCCTTAGCCCTTGGTCTCTAGTTAGAATGCGTAGAGCGGATTTAGGAATATTTAGAAACTCTTTTAAGGTCAAAAATGACCTATATTAGTTATGGGTTAAGTATAGGAGGGTGGAAAAAAGATCTAAAAACCCCTCTTTAAAAATAACTTCGGTAGATAAATTTGGCTTGTGGGGAACAAGTGCATGACGCAGACTTGGTTCCTCATATTTAATTTTTTTTCGAAAATCTTCGATGGTGAAAATTGAACTATCCTTGACCAAGTCCGCAATGCAGATTGGTCACGTACTCCTCTAAAATTTCAGTTTTATTTCAAAAAATTATCTTTTGATCCAGGTGGTCTAAAATTCAACCGATATCATTTTCCCATATGATTTTTCCCCTAATCGATATTTTGGCCTTGGATTGGCTGAAAAAGTTAAGGATACTACGTTGTGTGAGGGCTCTTTAATTTAGGGGTATTTTGATAATTTTACTGGGTGTAATGATGATCATAAGCACAATATAAGTTTAGCGCTTCGTTAGTCAAAGATAGTATAGTTTAAAGATCGTCTCCACATGGATTGGTACAAATAATAATTCAATTAAATTTTGCTAACTATTATTCAGGTGATCAAAAGAAGAGAGTTGGTTGTGGTTATAAACCATGTTTGTAGACTAAATAATAATTTAAAAATAATTAATAACTACAAAGTTTAAAAATAATAATAAAAGATAGGGTACAAGACGAAACAAATGCATAATGATAGTTGAGATTTGACCACATTCATTTATCACCTCTAAAGTTCTATCGATTCTCTCGAATTCGATAGTTGATTATAATATCATCAATATTCATATTTCCCTTTCGAGTAAATATCAAGTTAAAGAATAAACTAATTATAACCTAGTGATCTAAGTAAGCATGAACATGTTATGTAGTATTCTTAAGGAAGTAATGTCTTTCGACTATTTGTCCTTAGATTTAATCAATAATTATCAACAAGCTATTTCGATTACTTAAGAGATATACATTGATTCAATCCACAAAACTATGCAACAATATTAACTAAGATATTCTTCCTACAAATAAATAAGGTAATGAATAGTGTTGCAATTCAATTCAACTTCCATAACAAGTTCAAGCATACAAACGACAATTAAAATCCCAACATCTTCATCAATACACAATGTTTGTCAAATACCCTCTAATAAACGACCCCATGGGAGAGAATAAGTTAACTAAGAACAAAGATGCATAAGAAGACATGGCAAACAAACTCAAAATCCCAACTCCATTTTGGATTTGAGTCCTGTACCGTGTGTTTCTTCTTCTCTCCTTGTAACCTAGCCTTTTTTTTCTGCTTCTTTCTCCATATCCAGACTCTGGGCAAGTTCCAACAACATATAGCATAGGGTTTATAATAAAATTTCAATAATACCCTTTTTAAAAGTGTTTTCATGCTGCGTGGGGGCGTGCGACCGACCAATGCGCAAAGGGCTTGTAAGGAGGGTTTTGGTTTGGTGCCAGTGCGCCGCTGGATACTTGAGCGCGTGACCTCCCATGGAGCCAACAACTTATCAAATATTATTTCTTTGTCATTTTTTTTACTCTTTAAGCATCCTTGTTGCATTTTTTACTAATCATGTTCAACACTTGAATTTGCCGCCCTAAACATATGAAAAGTAAACATTAGTTTCAAAATAAACATTTAAAACTTGCATAAAATCATCTCATTTGATTGCTCATCAAATACCCCCACAGTTGAGTCTTTGCTCGTCACGAGCAAATTAGAACAAACTTGATCCCTTCTAGACTTTGAAGCACAAGTCACTAGAAACAACAATCGACTTCAATCATCTCTATAGGTGTATGCAACATTCATTTTTAAATGACTACTTCTTGACAATGATATTTAAGCAACAATCAATCCATGAACTCTTTTACCACAAAGAAGATACAGTTTTATCACAAACAAACTTATGCATCATAGATAGAAAATCTCATTTCACTCACTCTCACAAAGAAGTACATCATATTTTTCCAGAATACCATAGGCTTGGCAATCGAATAATTCTCCACTAATGTAGGCTTTCTCAAGTTAGGATCTTGTAGGACTTGTACTAGTCAATGTTGTGGTAAGGGTGTTGGTAGAAGCTGAAAATAATTAAGCACATCCCCCTCTTTTTTCACTTTTTGTTCTTGACTATCTTCTTCTCTCTTTTTTTTCATTATTTGTAACCTTTGTCGGAGAACCTTTTCAATATTCTTATAGTAATTTTCTTCTTTTTCTAACTCACATTCAACAATTTTTATCAATTTTCTAAACACAAATCAATTTCTTTTTTTTTCTTCAACAGTTTCATAATCAATTCTTTACATTTCTGCATATAATTTCACATGAGAGAATAACACATGGGGGTTAGGTTCGAGTGATGTATTGGTTAATCAAATAAAATGGATTATGGTAAGGTTCAAAATGACTGACTAGGGATACATATAATCAAGGGTCGATGAATTTAATCCAAAAAGGGATAATCAAAGAAAGCCCACAATCATATCCTTCCTCAAAAAGTCCTAGAATTTTGCCTCAAAAGAAATGCCATGTCAAGTTCTAGATTCTTTCAAACATAAGTACACATCAAGATATTCTCACCATATAATGTTCAAGGATTGATTATGCCTCAACTTCAAATGCCAATAAATGTGCATATTCACAATAAGCTAGCAACACACCCTCTAGATAGGAATCGGTCAATTTCTGCCTCTAGCACTTATTCAATAATTATGCTACTACTAGCATCCTAAAAATCGTCTGATTCAAAACAAATACAACTATGGTAAAAGAATCAGACCAAAAACCCATAGAAGCAAATAAAGAAGTTATCCTAAAAAAGGAAAAGAAAAAAACTAAAAACAACTCCTTTTTTTAAGAATTATATTTACAAATCCCACACCCGCACACTTAAGCTATGACATGTCCCCATGGCATAAAGAAAATGTAAAGGTAAAGAAAACTTTCCTGACTTTTCTTTAGTCGATGTCAGATACAACGCTTGGATCCATTGTACAGGCTTGGCTAAGCACACACAACCATGCTGTGATTTTTTTATCTGACTTGGTAGTCTTGATTATTACCTTATCCATCTTCTTCATATTGAAGGCTACCTTTTCTTCTCCAAATCTAAGCATCAGTTTCCCTTCATATACATCGAGTATTGCTCTGCCAGTAGCTAGAAATGGTTTCCAAAGAATTAATGGAACCTCCTTGTTTTCTTCCATGTCCACAATGATGAAATCCACTGGAAACATAAACTTGTCCACCCTAACTAAAACATCTTCAACTATCCCTTCAGGAATAATGGTGGATTGGTCTGCTAACTGTAAGGACACAGGAATAAGCTTAATAATTCCAAGATCTTCCTCTATTTTTTTAAAAATTGACAATGGCATAAGATTTATAGAAGCTCCTGAGTAGCACAAAGATTTTTCAAATCTAACCATTCCTATTGCACATGGAATAGTGAAACTACTTGAATCACCATATTTTTGAGGTAGTTTATTTTGAAGAATGGCACTGCAATGAGCATTAAGCTTGATTATCGATGTTTTCTCCAATTTTCTTTTGCTGAACAAAATTTCTTTTAAAAATTTAGCATACGCAGGCATCTTAGTGATAACCTTAGTGAAAGGAATATTAACATGAAGTTGCTTCAGTATCTCTAAGAACTTACCAAAAGACTTATCAAGCTCCTCTCATTTCATCTTCTGGGGAAAAGGCAATGCAGGCATGTATTTAGAATCAACCTCAAGTTCTGACTTCTCCTTTTCTTTCTGAATTTTGTTGGACTCTCCTACTACTTTCTTACTTCCTTGTGACTCGTCTTGGCTCTTTGTTGCTTTATTTTTAGGACTTTTGCAACTATCATTTAACATCTTCCCACTACGCAATGTTACAACCTTCATCTCCTTAGGGTTCCTCATTGTGTCACTTAGAAGAGTTCATAGTGGTCTCCCGGATATCTGATTAGCAATCTGTCCAACCTACTTTTCTAAATTTTCAATAGAAGTACCTTGAATTAACCTCTCTTCAACCTTCGTGATGAATGTCTTCATGAGATCTTCTAGACTTGATTAGTTTCCTTGTTGTCTTTGCTGATTTTGGTACCCTTGAGGTGCTTGACCTTGACCTCTAGAGTTATTTTTCTTCCATGCATTCAGGCTACCATTTGATGAACTCCACAAAAATCCAGGATGCTTCTGACCCATATAATTGAAGTTGTTGCCTCCTTGATAGTTTCAACTGTTATAATTACCAATTGCATTCACTTCTTCTTCTACAACTGTCCCTAACTGACATTCATGAGTCGGATGTCCATTTTCACAAAAATCACATATAGTCAGTGGTGTCATCTTAGCTTGTGCTACGGTCAATTATTTTACATCTTTAATAATAGATGCGATCTGGGCCGGTAATGTAGTGTAAGAATCAATTTGGTGTACCCCGACAATCTTCTTCTTTCTGAAGTGTCTAAAACCCACTGATTTGCATCCTCTGCCAACTCATTCAGAATTTTAATAGCCTTTTCTGGTGTGTTTTTCATAATTGAACCCCTAACTGCATTATTCAATATTCTTCACGATGTTGGTGTCAATCCATCCTAGAAGTTAGTCAGTTGCAACCAGGGTTTTATCCCATTATATGGATATTTTTTCAGCAATTCCTTGAACCTTTCCCATGCTTCAAATACAGTCTCCACATCTAATTGTGTGAAATTACTAATTTCCTTTTGCATCCTTACTGTTTTAGCCTGTGAAAAGAACTTATCCAGAAACTTTGTTGTCATCTCTTTCCAAGTTCTAATCGATCTTGATGGTAAGCTTCTCAACAATATTTTTGCATCATCTTTCAGAGAAAATGGGAATGTCCTCAAATATATTGCATCGTCGGATGCCCCGTTGTAGTGAAAAGTGTTCATAATTTCATCAAAATCCATCAGATGACTAGTTTGATCCTTATTATGCTTTCCTCTGAACACACAATTGTTTTGTATTGCTTGGAGTACGCTGTGCTTGATCTCAAAATTATTTGCCGCAACAGAAGGACATCTCGCACTAGACTGCATCCCATTGTAATTTGGCTTACCGTAGTTTCCTAGAAATCTCTCTGCCCTGTCATTATTTTGATTCATTTGATCTTCTACTTCAGCGTGAGGGCGGTGATTTCCTCGATTAACATCCCCCAAATGTTCAGCATTATCATCGACCCCAAGTGGCTGATTTAGGTTAACAGGGTTGAGTGGGTCATTCAGGGCGAAGTTACCAACATTATTAGCCATTGTATTATGACTTTGAGACTACCCTGACACTCTCTCTGCAAGTTCTCTTTTTAGCAAGCGTAAAGGTCTTTCCAACTTTGGATTGTATTCGATGACTTCTTTTAAGGAAGATTGTGTCATACACCAAAGTTGCGGTTAAAACCTACTTCCTGCAATAATAGGAACCTAAGATGTTAACTAAAAAAATAAAATAAAAACTTGAATTAATACACAAAATTCTATTGAAAACTACTTGTTGTCAATTCCGGCAATGACGCCAAAATTTGACGAGCACAAACACAATATAAGTTTAGCGCTTCATTAGTCAAAGATAGTATAGTATAAAGATCGTCTCCACAGGAATTGGTATAAATAATAATTCAATTAAATTTTACTAATTATTATTCATGTGATCAAAAAAAGAGAGTTGGTTGTGGTTATAAACCACGTTTGTAGACTAAGTAATAATTAAAAAACAATAAATAACTACAAAGTTTAATATTATTAATAAAAGATAGGGTACAAGATGAAAGAAGTGCATAATGATAGTTGAGATTTGACCACGTTCATTTATCACCTCTAAAGTTCTATCGATTCTCTCGAATTCGATAGTTGATTAGAATATCATCAAGATTCAGATTCCCTTTCCGAGGAAATCTCAAGTTAAAGAGTAAACTAATTATAACCTAGTGATCTAAGTAAGCATGAACATGTTATGGATTATTCTTAAGGAAGTAACGTCTTTCGACTATTTTTTCTTAGATTAAATCAATAATTATCAATAAGCTCTTTCGATTACTTAAGAGATATATATTGATTCAATCCACAAAACTATGCAACAATATTAACTAAGATATTCTTCCTTCAAATAAATAATGTAATGAGTAATGTTGCAATTCAATTCAACTCCCATAGAAAGTTCAAGTGTACGAACGACAATCAAAATCCCAACATCTTCATCAATACACAATGTTTGTCAAATACCCTGTAAGAAACGACTCCACGGGAGAGAATAAGTTAACTAAGAACAAAGATGCATAAGAGAATATGACAAACAAACTCAAAATCCCAACTCCCGTTTTGGATTCGAGTCCTGAATCGCATGTTTTTTTTCCTCTCCTTGTAACCTAGCCTTTTTTCTGCTTCTTTCTCCATATCCGGACTCTGGACAAGTTTCAACATCATATAGCATAGGGTTTCTCGCAAAATTCCAATAATACCCTTTTAAAAGTGTTTTCACGCTTCCACGCCGCGCGGACGTGCCACTGGGTGATTGGGCGCACGAACGGCGCGTGGAGGACCAGTAGGGAGGGTTTTCATTCTACGTGGGTGCACCGTTGGACACTTGAGCGCGCGATCGGCGCGCTGAGCCAACAACTTGTCAAATTTTATTTCTTTGTCCTGTGTTTTTCTCTTTAAGCATCCTTGTTGCATGTTTCACTAATCATGTTCAACACTTGAATTTGCCGCCCTACACATATGAAAAGTAAACATTTAAAACTTGTATAAAATCATCTCATTTGATTGTCCATCATGTAACAATATTTTTGACAAAATTTATTTATAATTCTCATTAATTAATTTTCTTTAACTTGATATTAATATGGATTTATTAATTTTTGAAATCATTTAAAATTTGTGATAATATTCGAAAATGACATGTTCCTTCTAAATAGACATTTTCTCTCAATAAACACCAAACATATTCTGAACAGGTGAGTTCACACATCTTCAACCTAGACTGTTGGCTATAAATAATGAGGTTTCCCTCAGTTTTGTGCATCAAATCTATTTCCTCTGCATATATTTTCTTACAAACAAATATCGAGTATTCGTGTGATTTGTTGCTGACTTTTGAGTCCGATGAAGTTACAGAATTGTGAGGTATCGCTACTTCATTAACAAGTATATTCATTTTATCCTGGAATGAAGTAATCTATAACATCGATGTCACGCCCCGATAGGGTACCCTAGGCGTGGCCGGCACTCAGAAACCATCTCTGGCTTCCGAGAGAACCACTTGGTCTCATTACTCATTTGTTCATCAGCGGAAGACTTAATAATACTAATGTGGGATTGTCATAATCAAAGGAAAATAAATAATTCTTAGAAGAAGTAGTTTCTAAGGAGAACTACTCCGATTACATCATCAGACTCTGTCTATGAAGCCTCTAATACTCTTAGATGGTGCCAATGACATGTCCATGGCTACCTCAAAAGAAACATCACACTCAACAATAATAAAAGGATAAGGAGTTCCTTCGAATACAAGAAGGACTCACCAAATAGCTGAAAAGAAATGATCTTCAACGATGCGCCTGTTGAGGATCTCTAACACCTGTATCTGCATCATAAAACGATGCAGGTCGAATGACGTCAGTACGTGGAATGTACGAGTATGTAAAATGGCAGGAAGGTAAGGACAGATATCAAGAAACTCCTCTCAAGAAAACTCAGCTCAGAACTCAACATCATCTCAACATGAATATGTAATGCAAGTTTAAAATATAATAATAAAAATAATAGTAATAAGCAATGCTTACTCAGTTGGGAGTTTCTCTAACCGACAACCATCACTTATGAGCTAGCGATGATACAACGAAGCGATGTCGTTGCCACATCCATCCAATACCTTGCCAGGGTAATGGACATCACCATCTTGGATCCATTCATCAAAGTCCTCTTTTTGGGACTTAAGAGGCATAGCCTCCATCCTACGCTGGCTACGTAGTTCTGGGGTTTGAGTCAATTAAACTCTTACCCAACTCGGTGCTCAATACTACTCCCAAAATATGTGCTCATATTAAACTCATCATCTAGTCTCATTGGACTTTAATTTAAATCATCAAACTCATCTCATTTCATGTTCATCAAACATTATACTTCCAAAAACATCATTTACATCTCATCAAAACATTTTTCTCAAAATATCATTTTCTCAAATTCATTCAAATTCAACTCTTTTACTCTTTCAAAACTCAATAAAATACATATATAGTATTAATTCATATAACTCTCTTTTTATCAATAAAAATAATAAAAAGCCAACATCTTTACTCAAAACATATGTAAAAATATTCATGAACATCAAATCAATTAGGATTCATGGGAAAGTAGCCATGAACAATAATTCCAATAATATGAGAGATAACAATAATAATAATATTAATACATAAATATATCAAACTCAATAGAAGAAGAATTAATTCATCTAGAATTCAAGATTTGAATAAAACTCAACTATAACTCAATTATAATAAATTTAAATATTGGGCGCATGGACGAACTCAATCCAATGCTATGAAAGCCTTACATACCTTAAATCCGAAGGTTTACTCCGAATTGGAATACTCTTGGATCCCTAGCCTTTTCTTCTCGCCGGAGCGTTTTGTGTACTACCCGGAGTATAAGAATAACCAGAGTAGTATTTTTATACTACTAAAACTAAAACTATATTTGAGAAGAAGTATATAGAGAGAAGAAATGCTTAGGAAAGCTTGATAAATAAAATGAGGAAATAAGGTGGGTATTTATAGGTGGGAATTTATAGGTGGGAAAGAGGGACCTAACAATAAATAAAATAATTATAAAGAAAAATCTGAAAATTTAATGGAATATATTGATGTCATGGATGATGTTAAATGGAGGACAATTTATGTCATGCATGATGTCAAATGCATCTAGATGTTTCCATGGTAGGTAAGATGAGTTCTTTTTAACAGAATACTCATTTTCGAAGCTACGTTTGAATAAGATAAATTCCTTATTAGGATTTGGTTTCTTCATAAGAATTGTAGATATGGAAGTCTAGTTTCATATCGTTCAAGAATCAACCAATTTGGAGCAACCTACAGTGAGATATGAATTTTCTTCTATCAACACTCAATTCCGTCACAGCACTATATCTTGCAAAGATTAATTTATTTGACCTACTTATACTCCGAATTTGAAGTTATGTTCTTCATGAAAGTTGTAGGTAAGGATGTTGTTATTACCCAGAAATTTGAATCACCTAATTTGGACCAACCTATGAAAAGTTATGCCCAAAATACAAAGACTGTATTATTTTCGTCGAAAATTGAAATACCGACATACAACATTTTGGGGGTTGTTACAATCGATTACAATGAGGAGATTAAATTCCTTAAGGACACACAATGAATTTTATGGTCTCATATGTTTATTCTTTTTTTTTTTAAAAAAAAACTTCTTATTTCTATTTTTTCGTTAATATATATATTTTCTAGTTTCTGATTTGAACAAAGTTTACTAACAAATATATCATCCCATAAACACCCGTACTGTCAAGTTTCAAAATGACCTTTTAGATAGTATGTTATGTTGACACAAGAATATGAAAGAGGATGAGCGCAATTGAGAGAAAGGTTGCTTCATGGCAAAGTATAATGATTAATGCATTTGGTCTCCTTTGATCACTCCGTGGCATCTCACTCTATCTAGATCTCTCTCCCATATGAAAAACTAGGTGATGTCTTAAAGTTATCATTAAAATAAATAAAATTTTGTTTAGAAAAATATTTTTTTGTGAATTTTTTGTCAAATAAGTGAAATTTGACATAGGTAAAATATTGATAATGTTATTAGATACTTATCAAAAAGAAATGTCATTTTTTTAGACTGGCTTCAAAGAAAAATGAAAAGAGAAGTAATGAAAACACCCATAAATTTAGCGAGAATTAATAGTTTTATTCTCAAACTATTGACAACCTTAAAAACATACTTTTACTTGGCTGACTGAACTTAAATACACCTTTGATCTTGCAACATGAGTGAAATACAATCTTATATTCTCGCCAAGTTTAGAAATGTTTTCAACACTTCTTTCGACTTTTTATTAAGAGTCTCATGCTCCTACAAGAGTTTGAGATTACTTGCTATGTCATGTGGCAAATTGAAGATGTATCTAAATTTAGTTAGTCAAGTAGAAGAATGTTTTTAAGTTTATTTATAGTTCGAGAACAAAACTAGTAATTTGCGCCAAGTTCAGTTCAATACTTCTCTAAAAAATGAATCATATAAATTGAAATATAAAAAGTAATATTTATGGATGTCGATCTCTGAAAAGTATAGATTTCCTTTTGCACTTGTTTGAGTGAAAACCACGTTTGGCATTTTCCCCACACTTCACCTTTTGACATGCACTTAGTTCAACTGAGCTAAATTACTTTGTCAACACGTGAAGAGAAGAACATAGTCTTATGATAACAAACTCCATAATATATACACCATGGTTATATTGTAACTTTCTTTACCCAACGAGTGAAATTGTTTATGCCATTGATGATTGAACATTAGCTTTTTATAAACCACAAGATTGATTGTGTTACACCAAATGGAAAATCATTGTTGATCCCCCCTAAAAGATAGAAAGTATATAAATGAAATTAATCCACAATATATATTGAGTTAAACGTCAAAAACACATTTAAAATATCCCGATTTTGTGAGTTTTATAACTGAACTATCAGACGTGTGAGTTTACTACCTGAACTATCATTTGTTTGAGTTTCATACCTGAAACTTCAGACAAAAAAAGTGAACAACTGATAGTTAATATGTGTTCACATAATTCAGATATGAAAATTAAAAAATAAGATACCTTAAATATCTTTTTGATCCCTATACATTCCATAATGTACGACTCCAAAGTCCCAACGTCCTTGTCACATTAAGCCCAAATTAATTTACATGTGTTACGTTGGACTTATTAACTAATACTGTATATGATAATTAAGGCTTGATTACATGATTAATAGATAGTCGAAATTTGACGAATGTGAAATAATTTATATTATATTTACTAATAATTAAAGCTCTGTATAGTGAGTTCGTGTTCAATATAAATATATATTCAAATTATCCCCTCTCTCTCTGTGTTTTTTTTACAAAATATATTCAAATTATCCGTGTTTACGGTACCAAATTAATAAATGAAAATATATGTCTTGCATATAATCTTTTTTAATACTTAATCATGAGCAAATAATATGTATTTTCTACTTTGATTAGATGATTTTTAAGATTAATTATTTAATTAAGTATAAGCACACGGTATACATAAATATTTTCCTTAAAAGATCTTCTAATTATATGCACCATCCAAGTTAAATACAATGGATGCGAGATTAAACGAACATCGTAAAATCCGCATCATTTAGATTTTTTGGTATAATATGTAAACATGTTCTTTAAACTAGTTTTAGCTGACATTCACTTCTTCTAATTTTTTGGTGTGCACAAGTATGCATTTAAATTTGTATAAAATTGAACAAGTAAACACACATATCCTACATAACAATACATGCATTCTACGTGGCATAATATAAATCAGTTTGAGTGTATCTCGCATAAATTGCCACGTAGGATGCGTGTATCTACTTGTTTTACTATACACAAATTTAAATATCTATTTATACTTATCCAAAATTAAAGAAAATAGATAATAAAATTAAATTAAAAGACATATTTATGTATTATGATGAATCTTTTCATGTGTCTAAAAATACTCGTAGTTTTATCAGTAGAGGGAAATCTTAATATTCATATGTAGCAGATCAAACTTATTATTTGTAACATTTGCTTTGAAAAAATTATGTAAATATTAGGTAAAAGCATGCTAAAGTTATTTGAGAAATTGATTAATTACGGACTTTTAGTTTGGGTCCAAAATCCCACAATGTTAGAGGTAAAACATTTTTTAATAAAAATAATTTCATAATTAGGAAGATTCGATCCCTTTTTTAATTAAGATAAAAAAAATACTACTTCTGTCTCATATTAGATGGATATCTTACAAAAAATAGTTATTTTATTACTTGATCAATTACTAAAATAGAATAAAAGTAATTAATTTTTTTCATTTTATCCCTACAATTAATATGACCTTTTTGAATGTGAACAATTTTATGTATAATTTTCTAACTTATTTTAATGTGCGTTGATACGAACAAAGAACAAAATAATAAATTAATTTATTAATTATTTTAAATTATCATGTATAATAGAAAAATACTCATTTAATATAAGACGGATGGAGTATTTATCACTCCATTCGCAACCTCGTTGGTGATTAATTGGTGACCTATTAATTCCAAAGAGAATTGAGCAATAGGTGACAAAAAAGTTCTCAATTAAAAAAAGGTAATATTGACTTGGTTAAATGAGATTAAATGAAATATGGACTTGATTAGAGTGATTAAAAACTTTGGGTACATATTAGAATTTCAAAATTTTAAAAAATCTTCCTTCTTATTTCAAATTTCAAAATTTAAATTTTTTTCCTTTTTTATTATCTATCAATCCCTCTCTTTTTCTTTCTTTCTCCCTTCCTTTATCATCATCTTCTCTTCTTCTTATTCTTTTTCTTTTTTATCGTCGTCATTGTTGTCACCACCGTCATCACCCCGTCGTCGTCATCGTCGTTCGTTTTGTTATCACATTTTTTTCTTTTTATTTTTATGGTCTGTTTTTCTTTGATTTTGAGAATTTCAAAAAAAATATTTAAGTTATTTAAAAAAAAAGATTCTGCAAAATATCAAACAACTATAATAATTGTTGCAACAAATGCGATAGTTGTTGCCACAACTATCCTAATTGCTACTACAATTACAATAGTTGCTATAATAGTTGTTGCAACAACTATCGTAGTGTTGCTTCAGCAACTATAACAATTGTGTGATTTTTTGCAGCAACTTTAACAATTGTTTGAGTTGCTTCTATAATTTATTAATTTATTGTAGCAACTTCTGCATAATTGCTACAACAACTTCGATAATTGTTATTTTTTTAATAGAAAATAAAGTGTAGGAGGAGCTGGTGAAGGAAATAGTTATTGTGCAAGAAGAGAAGGCTAGTGATGGTGGTGATGGTGGTGGAAGAAGAGGTGACGGTCGTGTTGGCTATGGTGGAAGAGGAGGAGGTGATAGTGAGAGTGGAAGAGGGAGAAAAACGTGATGCTGATGGAGGAGGAGGTGATAGTGAGAGTGGAAGAGGGAGAAAAACGTGATGATGATGGAGGAGGAGGTAATGATAGTAACGGAGGAGATGATGATAGTGATGGCAACGATGACGACGATAGGAGGAATATGAATATCGTTGATAGTAGAGGAGGAGGAGGGGGAAGGGTGAGGGTGGGGATGGGGAGTGGTGGGTGAGTGGATGGGGTGGGAAGGAGAGTGGAAGGACTTTTGTGTAAATGATAAAATTTGAGAATTTTAAAATTAATATCATTAATTCTAATCTTAAAATTATCACATTTACTCACTAATTAAGATTTATGTTAGTCTTGGTGTATCTCTTTTCAACAATTATATATTGAACCAAACAAAAATAGTTTCTTCACAAAATTCTTCCAACTGTTTTTTCACATGTAATCACATGCCTCCTTTTCCGACGCTTCACATGCACGCAACAACTACAACCTTCCCGGCTTTTTCCCACGTGATAAAAGCGCGTGTCTCTCACATACGTCAAAACCCGCGTGATTATAAATCTCAAGTCACAACCAAATAAACTTTGGACAAGCTATCTTTATATCTATATTTAATATATATTTATACTTTCAAATGTCCCTTCGGGGACAGGATTAAAAAATAATTTATGATTTCAAATAATTATATATCTTTATCATTAGTTAAAAATTTTGTATCATATATTAAAAAAGATACATATAAATATACATATTTTTACTATCAAATATATTAAAAGTAGAGATAAAGAGATGAAAGATAGTCATATATTTCAGATACATGCGAATCACACTAAATACATATATCTGTATGTATCTGTTGTGATTGACATGTATCTGGAATACCAAACACATAAGAGAGTGACAAGAGAGATAGAGGGATAAAGAGCGAAATTTATTTATGTACCCCACATGCATATGAATCTATTTAAATACAGTGTATTTAAAATAAATTACACCTGATTTTAATTCTATATATTCTGAAATATATATATAGACATATCTAAACGTATCTAAATAAATCTGATAAAATTCATAATATTACAAATTAGATTGTATTTAAGTAAATAACTTGGGGGATTAAATTAAAAGAGACTTTTGAGAGTGTAAATAAAAAAAACAGGACACAAGTCTTAAAAATAAAGTAAAAGGAACTCTTCTTTAATTAGTGATAATGACACATATTTTAAGAACCCACAAATTTTTTTAATTTACAAAAGACCCCCTCTTTTTTTTTCCTGCCTCTCATCCACCCCTCAGCCCCATTCTTCTCTCCTCCGCGTCATCATCACCTCCAAACAACTGGCAGATGTTTAAACATTTGTCTAAACAACTAACAAATATTTTCATATCTCGATCTTCAAAATAATTAGCAAATATTTTTATATCTCTCCAAATAATTAGCTGATATTTAAAATATTCTCATTGTTTTAAATAAAGAATCATAAAAAATACCTAAACAACTTAGGGTTGTTTAAATAATTTTTGGTTGCTTGAACGACTCCTTTTCATATAAACAACATATCAATTTTTTTTTTATAATTTTCACAATCAAATTGGAATGAAGAAAAAAATGAGGATGACAACATCCGAAGAAGAAGAAGATGAAAACACAAAAAGTTTGAAAAGAAAGAAAAAAACGGAGAAGAAAAAAGGCAAAGAAGTTAAGGAAGAAGAAGATGAAAGGGAAAAGGAACAAGAAAAGAAGAAAAAGAGAGATTAGTAAAAAAAAAGATAGTGAGAATAAGAAATTTTGAATTTTGAAATATAAAAGAAACAAGAAAAAAAGAAAAAGAGAGATTAGTAAAAAAAAAGATTGAGGAAATAAAAAATTTTGAATTTTGAAATATAAAAGGAAAAAGAAAAGAAGAAAAAGAGAGATTAGTAAAAAAAAACAGATAGAGGAAATAAAGAATTTTGAATTTTGAAATAGGGAAGAAGAGACTTTTTGGGATTGTGTTTTTAATCTTTTACTTTTTACCCTAATTTTAAAAATATTTTAAATCAACCTCACTTCTTCATAATTAATTCCTAATTAAATATTTATAACAAAAAAATAAAAATAAAATAAAAATTCCCTATTCTTTATTCTACTCTCAAAAGTCTCTTTATTTTCCCAACTAACTTCTAATTTTTCACAAGTTTCCCATCAACTTTTCAAAATTCCCTAAAAAATAAAGGTAGTCGTAACGGCGAACAAACTCCGTTTTCATTTTTCCCACCACCCCGTCAGTATATAAAACCCCAACTCCTCTTTCCTCTCCATTTTCCTATACTCAAATTCTCTCTTCCCAAGTAATCCCATTAATTCAATTTCTCGCGAAAACAAAAGCAAAAATGCGTGAGATTTTACACATTCAGGGAGGGCAATGTGGGAACCAGATCGGAGCTAAGTTCTGGGAGGTTGTATGTGCCGAGCACGGCATTGATTCCACCGGAAGATACAAAGGAGACAGTGACCTTCAATTGGAGCGCGTGAATGTCTACTACAACGAGGCAAGTTGTGGAAGGTTCGTTCCACGCGCCATCCTCATGGACTTGGAGCCAGGAACCATGGATAGCGTCAGATCAGGTCCTTATGGTCAAATATTCCGGCCGGACAACTTCGTCTTTGGCCAGTCTGGTGCAGGTAACAACTGGGCCAAAGGACACTATACTGAGGGAGCTGAACTTATCGACTCTGTTCTCGATGTTGTAAGGAAGGAAGCTGAGAACAGTGATTGCTTACAAGGTAATTTGGCTATTGCTTTTCGTTTTATATGCTTCAATTTCCTTCTTAGATTAGTGTCATAACATAAATTCCGTAAATCTATTCACTTTGGTTGTAATTTTTCGCTTCCCTGTGTTAGTTATACGTTTTTTGATTCTATAACAACACTTATTTTGTATTATGTTGTTACTCGGACGGTGATCGGTCTGTGCATGTACGTGTGCAGAGTTGCAAAGTCAGGGAATTTTGTTAATGGTGTTCAAGTTTTTAATATATATCCGTGAAATGTAATGTTTGACTTATATACATTGTATTAATTTTATAGTTACGCGATTGTGTGTGGGTGTGCCAGTTGTATGTATGTCCAACTTCGCAGGAAATCATGTTTTATCTAGTGCAATTTTAAATTTAGATGTTCAGAGACTGATGTATTCACTCCCTGTATGAACAAATTTTTGTTAGGCCTCTAAGAGAGAAATGAAGTTTGAGCTTGCACAATTTTGTTGATTATGTACAGTAAACGGCATTGCATCCAAGTACATTGTTGGTTTTGTAAAGCATATGAATGTGGACTCTGTTTTTAATTTCAGGTTTTCAGGTTTGTCACTCTTTGGGAGGTGGAACTGGATCAGGAATGGGAACTCTCCTCATATCTAAGATTAGGGAAGAGTACCCAGACAGAATGATGCTTACTTTCTCTGTGTTCCCTTCCCCGAAAGTTTCGGACACTGTTGTTGAGCCCTATAATGCTACTCTCTCTGTTCACCAGCTTGTTGAGAATGCAGATGAGTGCATGGTCTTGGACAATGAAGCTCTTTATGACATTTGCTTCCGAACTCTCAAGCTTACTACCCCAAGCTGTAAGTTGTCTTGGAAAAATCAGCAATAATTTTTCACATGCAACTTTACAGTTGTGTTATTTTGGTTCTTGTATTTCATGCACTACCTTTAGTTATGATCTGGTGTTTACATTTAAACTGGCAGCATGGAATACGGGATTGATTGTCTCGTTTCTTTTCTATTTTTATTTTCTTATGTCTGGTATATCCTATTTGTTCCTGAGCTTCTCATTCATCAGTATGTTAGAGTGGAGAGCAACTATTCAGTAAACCTTATCAAAAAAGACATGGGATGGTTATTCAGCTTATGTCTGTTTGCGATTAGAGCACATTGCTTCCTTCCTTTGTGATTTTTTTTTTAATTTTATAAGATCATTTGGCGGAAAATCTGGGGGTGGATGGGATTATGATAGGCAGGTTAACTTAGTTCCCCATAGTTGGAGACTTGGAGTAAAATGAAATGGTTAGGGTCTGATATTTGGGTTTATAGCTTGATAAGAGTTGGGGTAAACAAACACTAAAGTTTGTTGGAGAACTATCTGTCTTACTGAATGTTTTATCTGGAACTGTTGATATGTATTTTGGCACTTACGAATAAGAATGGCTTTACACCAATTAAAGGAAAAAAGAAGCAGCTTGTGATAGTAACTATGTCCATTTTAACTGTTGAACTCATTCATCTGCTCAGCATAGAATGGAAGATTTCTCAATAGAAATGAAACAATCCGAACAATATTTCATTGTACATGAATTTTGACTTATAGTAGTATGAACACTGCATCTTTGTGCTTGCCTTTTGTCTTTGGTGGTTCTTACTCGCAGATTCTTTCTATTCTGCTCTTGGGATTTTGTTGGATTTGCCCTTCTTATATGATCGTATTATGTGATTATTTGTAGTCTGTGGATTAATGTACTGACTTATGATGTTTGCTCAGTTGGGGACCTTAATCATTTGATTTCTGCCACCATGAGTGGTGTGACTTGCTGCCTCCGGTTCCCTGGTCAGCTCAATTCTGATCTGCGCAAGCTTGCTGTCAACCTCATCCCATTTCCTCGATTGCATTTCTTCATGGTTGGATTTGCTCCGCTCACTTCTCGTGGGTCACAGCAATACAGAGCCCTGACTGTTCCCGAGCTGACTCAACAGATGTGGGATGCAAAGAACATGATGTGTGCTGCTGATCCTCGTCATGGTCGTTATCTGACTGCATCAGCAATGTTCCGGGGAAAAATGAGCACCAAGGAAGTTGATGAACAAATGATTAATGTGCAGAACAAGAACTCTTCCTATTTTGTGGAGTGGATTCCTAACAATGTGAAGTCTACCGTCTGTGACATCCCTCCAACTGGACTGAAGATGTCCTCAACTTTTATTGGCAATTCCACTTCAATTCAGGAGATGTTCCGTAGGGTCAGTGAGCAGTTTACAGCAATGTTTCGAAGAAAGGCTTTCTTGCACTGGTACACTGGAGAGGGTATGGATGAGATGGAGTTCACAGAGGCTGAAAGCAACATGAACGATCTAGTTTCTGAGTACCAACAGTATCAAGATGCATCAGCTGAGGAGGAAGGTTACGACTACGAAGACGAGGAGGAAGAAGGTCAAGAAGCTTAACTAGTTCAGCTTGTGAAGAATTTTTGAGTGTTGTTTAAATGTAGTTTAGGGTTTGGATTATTGTTTTGCATGTGATATCGTCGTGGTGGGACAGTTGCTCAATCCCGTGTAGTTGTAGTTTGTGTTGCTTCACATACCTATCATTGAAATCTAGCTCTTTGAATTCTATTAGTACCAATATTTTGTGACGAGGCCGGGAATCGTTGCTCACTTCAAAAACAATTATCGCAATGTGTTAGTGAATATGAATTGTTACTTGTACAAAATCTGGACTCTTATTATGTTTTGTTGTGATTAAGAAAAGCATCATTACAAATAAAAGAACCTTTGCAACACTAAGAAGAGAAATATAAGATATCCAGCCAAACAATATCCTGATAAAGATTAGAAGAGAATACACTTGCGCCATTACTGAAAATCTAGAGGAACTGATATATTCTCGTGTCCCAATTTCTTGACCAAATAGTATTTACGTAAGAAACATCGAAAAGCACATTCATTTTATTGTTAATAGGAGAAGGAACCGTAGATAGCCAACAAATTTTCTACGCTCCAAACTTAGGGACTTTAGCAGTTGAAATCTGTGCAAGGAAGTGCTCTGCAACAAGTCGTCGTTGAATTTTTCCTGATGCAGTCTTTGGAAGAGAATCAGTCATGAATACCTTCTTTGGGACCTTAAAGGCCGCCAGATTCTTCTTGCAAAACTTTAGCACCTCTGCTTCATCAATGTTTGACCCTTCTCTTGGAATAACTGCACAGTTTATCTGTCGAACATGAAAATATTTGGTTTAGTCAGCCATACGATGAGAACACGAAACAAAGCTGACAACAATCAATAAACATCGCTATAAAGCAGTAGTGGATCCAATCATGGGTGTGGATGTTCATCCATCTAGTACTTCGAGATTAAACCCCATATATATGTGCTAAAAACATAAATAGAGTTAAATACATGTTTCAACAGACTTTTTTATCACAAAATATACAACGTTTAAATTCTGAATGTCCCACTGCTATTAATGGCTTTAGAAACAATAGAAAGGATATAAAATGTGAACCATCTAAATTGTCTTCACAACAGTAAATTAGTGGCTGGTTTTTAATAGAAGTATTTGGAAGGGATAGGGCTTAGCTTATGTGGTTGCCAAAATGCAATTTAATATATTGACAAGCTCTCTGAACAACGGCACAAAAATAGAAAACAGGGCTCACATGGAATGAGATACATTAGACGTCTAACAGATGAATACATTCATGTCCAAATCATTCTTTTTCGTGTAATCAAATGGGATTGAAACAAACAAATATGGATATCCACTTCTCATTAATGGAATTAAGTGGGCCAATTCCACAAATTGGAGTTTTTCTAATCTTACCTCTTCACCATACTTGTCATCAGGAACTCCAAAAGCAACAGCCTCAGCAATTTCCGGATGAGAAACTAGGACTGCATCCACTTCAATAGGTGATATTTTCTCCCCTGAAATTATAAGATGGGAAAATGATTATCAATAACGGCTAACGAGTAATAGTGCATTTGACGAGTTGATTCAACTCTCACATTCATCAGTTCAGGATCTAGTATTATTTTCGACTATTAATTATGACATGTTGAGCAATATCAGAATATAAAGATTTGGATGTCATCAACAGTACTATTAAAAAAGCCCCTCCTATCGGACCTTGGAAATTAGGCAGTGATAAACTAGAAACAAAATCACTCAAAAGATTAACAAGAGTTACATAGACAGAGTTTATGCTTTTCACCATTTTATAAACTTGTTTTTTTTTGGATTGTCACATCATAGGATGCCTTGAGTCTTCTTTGTTAAGACATTTTTAAGACCATGGCCAAGGGAATAATCTAGGTAAGGCTTTATAAAAATAAAATAGCAGTCAAAATCATGAACCTAAGAATGGCTTGGGCCAGCCTTACAATCAAAGCAATGGACAGAAAATTCTAGTAAGTTACATCTCACTCACGAAATATCAAGCCAAGTTAGATTCAGCTATGCATATTGGGGCCACCAACTTGGCTTCATAATAAATAAAGATTATAAAATGGTGTATATTTACAGTCCATACAACATGATAATGATATCCAAGCAAAGCGTGTCTCCACCATTAACTACCACCAATTAGCAAAGCAAAGGTAAAAGAATTTTTCAAAGTTTTGTACACCATGTATAAATTTCTTAACGCTTTCAACGTTAAGTTTGATTAACAACTTCCTTCTCATAACAAGCCTAAAAGCCTAAAAGATAACCTGAAAAATAGAGTACACTCTAATAATGTATTATAAAAATGAGTTAGATCGAAGTTCATATGAGGGTGTTTGGCTTAGTTTACAAATTGGTCAAAACTAGCTTATAAACATATTTTTGCCTTATTTGTCAGGTTGATAAACACCAAAACATACTTTTCCAAGTGCTTATTAGACAAATTAAAGCCAAACTCACGCCTAACATATGGTTTTACAACTTATAAGTGCTTTTGGTTTGACCAAACTTCTATAATTTTATCTTAATTATCTTTTGTAATCTCCAAAACACTCTTTCTAAAGCACAAAAACAATTTTTAGTTATATCTCTATTTTATTTCATCCAAATAGGTGACTGCTTATTTACAAATCGGTTTCAACACCTAATAGTATTTTTCAGCACTTAAATGCTTATCAACTACTTTTAATCAGCTAACCCAAATGGACTCTATATACCGTTGGTATATGTTAGCTTAAGTAAATCCAAGTAAAAAATGTTTCCATGACCATCTTTTTTGTTTTCCATAGACTTACTTTCATGTGATTGTTATCATGCATTTCATGAGAGGAATACGGAAGAGTTAGTTACCTCCACGGTTGATCAACTCCTTGATTCTGCCAACCAAATGCAAGTATCCATCAGAGTCCAAATAACCCACATCTCCGGTATGAAACCAACCAAACTGGAAAGCTGATTTATTAGCCTCTGGATTGTTCTTGTACCCTTTTGTTACATTTGGACCCCTAATACAAACTTCTCCCTTAGCATTAGGCCCTTGTACAACACCATTCTCATTCAATATCGCCATCTCTTGACCCACGGGTTTCCCAACCGACCCGGGAATATGTGGGCCATCCTCAGGTAACGGGTTCGAAGCCATCAAATGGGCTGCCTCTGTCATCGCATACGCCTCCAAAACAGGAGCCCCGAATGCTTCTTCTAACCGGGCCATCACCGATGGAGCCAGTGCTGCACTGCAGCTCCGAATGAACCGGAGCTTCGGGTAATCGGGTTCGGGTTTGCTGAGGTGACGATCCAAAAGTATCTGGTGAATTGTAGGGACAGCTGTGTACCATGTTGCGTTGTATTTTTTCATGTCTGACCAAAAAGTCGAAGCCGAAAATCTCCCGGTAGATGGAAGCGTCACGGATGCTCCGGCTCCGAATGAACTCAGTAACCCGGCCATTAACCCGTGAACGTGAAATAACGGCAACACGATCACCGTCGAATCGGAGTCACTTAGTTTATACACCGATTTGATGTTTTTCACTGAAGATACCAAATTAAGCTGAGACAGAGGAACACCCTTTGGCCGGCTCGTGGTGCCTGATGTATGAAGGAAAAGTCCAATATCCGATGGATCGTTAACGATTTCGGACGCCGATTCAAGGTTTGATTCGGGAGGAGCCGGGGAGAAAGCGACATCGGAGTCGGCTTCCGGCAGAGTTACAGTAATATGTGGGATATTTAGCTTGGAGGCGGCGGCTTGAGCCGCTTCATTTCCTTCTTTTGCAGTTAATAAAAGTTTCGATTCTGAATCGGATAAATAGAACTCGAATTCCTCTGCCATGTACGCTGAATTCAGTGGCGCCGCTGTGGCTCGAGCTCGAATTACAGCTAGAAACATGATCACGAACTGTAAAAATCAAAATTCAAATTCCAAAAGACAATTAGTACTTTAATTAGGGAAATCTTCACAAATGAGGAAATTCTCCTATTTTGAAAAATCAAAATCCTGATTACATCACAAAACTAACGTAAAACCCCAATTTAATATTATTTCCAATTAACATAAGATAAACCCCGTTTTCCAGATTCCGTAAAGTTTCCACCGGAAGATCACGGGTTCTACTTATGAAAATAGCATCTCCATTTCTACATGAAAAACTTGCAGACCATTATAATCCAGCCAAACTTAGTACATCGAGCTGAACACGTAAGATTAAAACAAAAGGGAAAAGGAAATCAAACCTCGATTGTATTGGGGAAGGTGAGAGCGATAACGTCTCCGCGGTTAACACCGGCAGATACAAGCTGAGAAGCTGCACTTTCAACGAGTTCCTGAAGCCGTGCATGAGTAATATCATACTTTCCGGCAGTGGAAATGGCACGATGAGAAGGGAATTTTTCCACAACATGTTTCAATAATCCAGTGAGCGTCAAACTCTCCATAGCTAATAACAGAATCAATACCCACTGAAAACAACGACGAATATTATTACTATATATATATATCTTAATAAGAAACTATATAATGAAATAAATGAATGATAGCTAGAAGGAGATATTGAAAAATGGAAATGGATGGGAAGGTATATATAGAAGAATATGGGTGGAATTGAGAAAGTTGTAAACTAGAAAAAATCTTTTTGTTGGGTGTAGGTTAGACTAAGGGAGGTGGCATGCCAAGTGTTAGTGGTTTTGCCCTTTTATGGGGGAGGATTGCTGCCACACTCCTCAATCCTCTAATCTATGATTACGTGTCATTTTTAACACGGGTTCCGTTTTGTCACTTTTTGCATGTAAGTTTTCTTCTAAAATGACTTGGAATTTTGTGCCGGAGGATAACTAATTCATTCAAAATACTTTGAATCGTCTAATTTAATATATCAAATGTTTTTTTTATATCTCGTAGTTTTAAATATTAAAATTTAAAAATTACTAATTATACAATAATAATATATTCAGTAAAATTTTATAAGTAAATTTTAAAGATAATAAATTGTACGCAGATTATATCACTACCTCGTAAAGATAAGAAGACTGTTTTTAAAAAAATCCTCAACTCAAATATAATAATTTTAGATTAAAAAAAAATAATATAGCAAGTCACAGACAAACAGTGCAAAGTCTACCAACAAGAGCAACAACTATAAAAAAAATAGTGCAAATTGTAACACAATACATAAAAAACGATAATAGTGGAAAAATGTATTTTCATCATTTTAATTTTTTTGTTTTTTGGCAAGTATCTAATTTCTGCATTTCATATGACATGTTTAAAATAGAAAATACATCAAATCACCTTTGAACTTGACAATCAAATCTACTTTAACATTTTAACTACATAAGAGTTTATTTTGCCTCGTTAACAATTTTAAAGTGAATTAAATATCACCCACATAAATAACATGATAAATATAGTTTTTAGATGCGTAAACAATTAAAAAGGAAAGGAAAAAATATAAATAGGGCCCTTTCCTTTTCTTTTCATTTAGATATATTTTTTATTCTTCTTCTTTACACCCACCCATCCACGCAAACCTACCTCATTCCTTTTTCTCTTTTTTTTCCAACCAACACTTCCATTCCTTCTTCTTCCTCACTGCCACCACCGCCACACCGCCCGCCTCCACTCCCTCCCTATCTTGGCTATATCTTCTTCTTAATATCCACCCCCTTTCTCCTTCTTCAAATCCCCTCTCCCCACCCTCTTGTTCCTTTTTTAAACTCTTCACCACACATAAAGTATATTATCCATCAATTTATTCAAGTTTTTAAAATTATTCCTTCATTAACAACACTAATATACATAATATTATTTAATTAAATATATAATCTTTATTTATTGGTCCACGTACCACATAAGATTCTGACGATCCAACCCATCCATAATTCAACCCATATAAATATTGGATAGTGATAGATCATGTTGCACGTTTGGGGAATTGATATATTTAAATCTCCCACGTTGATCATAGTCATTTAACAAGTTTTATTTGCCAAACTTAACGAATATCAAGTACTTGTTTTAGACTTATTCTTCCTCCATAAAACACTCTAAACAGAAGACAATTAATTTAAAAATAACCAGGTGCTAGAATTGTTTTTATTGATTTGACATATGATTCGGACGTAGAAGGGAAGATTTGATTTTGTATTTCTTTTTATAAACTTGTATTTAGTTTTATATTATTTTTACAAGATTTTTTTTTTATTTTTATATTTAAGATTATTATTTTTTTAATTTTTACACATAAGAAATTAGAAAAGTTTTTTTAAAATTTAATTTATAAGTTACCATAAGAGATATTTTTTCACGCATTAAAAGTGGGAAAAGGTTACCGCACACAAGGGTGGGGTCGCTGTGTAGCAATTTGGACCAAAGGGAAAAGGGGGGGATGCTGCAGGCTGCTGGGGGTATTTGAAGAAAATTAGTAGAAGAAAAGTTTGGTTAGAAGGTCTCTTTATGAAGAGCAAATTCAAACTTGGCCTCTTTCACCTACAGTTTTAGAGGAAGAATTGTACGTAGGATAAGCATCCATATTATTCAAATTAAAGCTAGCCCATCAACCTTAAATTGATTGCAACCAATCTGAAGGGTCATTTACCTCTTCGTCAAACTATTAGCCTATTACCCCCACTTGGTTTAATTCACCAATAAGTGTTGGGATCATGCTTGTCTTTGAATTTGTGACCAATTCACTTGCTTGACTCTACCCCTCCCGGTGGAGGGACATTGCACATAGGATTTCTTGTTAGGACTGCAATAATTAGGTGTCATGTGGAAATTAATAAGACAAATTTTGAAAGATCATGAGTAAGAAGACAAATGAGAAATATACCATAAAAGACACAAATATTTATCGTGGTTCAGTCAATCGGCCTACATCCACAAGAAGAGATGGGTAATCCATTATATAAAGAGAGAGCACAATACCGAGAGAAATAACCTCACCAAATTCACTCAGAATAAAAAGAGGTTCACATGAGTATTAACGTTACACTTGTGTCTCACCATTTCTCCCTTTACACAAAACTTTTGAGAAAATAAATGAAGAACAATGTAGAAAAACTTTCTTTGTATACATTGAAAGAAATAATTCTTCACTTTAATACACTTCAGCACCAAAACTCTATTCGTTAGAGCAGTTACCGTCCTTTGTACCTTAATAGAAATGAGCAACCTGAAAGCTCAGATTGGCTAAAGCTTCCTTTACATAAAAACAGACTTTCTATTCTTGGTGGCTTCAAGGAAAAATTATATCAAACTGTATGAGGCTAGACATTGTGATTCTTCTTGTGTTACTAATTTATTTTAGTTTTATTTGTGGTGCAGCTGCTATTGCATGGCATGAGAACAGAAGAAAATGGGTTGGAGAAGTATCAAGGAAGTCAGAAAGGATGCCGAAGGATCCAATTATAAGGTAACACTTTACACCCACTGTATACAGAAATCAACTTCAGAAGAGTCCCCAATTATGTTTCATGTTTTAGATGAGAGCTGAACTTCTCCGTGCTCTTGGTAGTGCCTCAGAGAAATCCTCGATTATTAGAGATATGGTGATGAGTGGAAGTCTTTATCTTTACTGCAATGAGAAAGATAATTATACTGCCTGCATCTAAACTTTGTCATATACAACCGAAAAATACCAGAAGAATGTCAAGCTAGCTGCTGCACTACGGTGTTCAGTTAACAGTCCGGAATTCATATTGAGGTGGTTCAGTGGCTATGCACTTAGAAGTTTTTGAGTTACTTTCTTGAGCAAATATTATTATTACTGTTATAATTTTTTTCCTTTTATAAAAAGACAAGTCTCCCCTTCTATATTACCCTTACGCCTTAGAGTAGAAAACGAACTAAGGTTGTGCTGAGTTACGCTGAAGGAACGTCAGAGAAGTTACCTGTTTTCAGGTTGGGATTGCAATATCCAGTAGAAGTCTCGACGGATACCCGGTATAATTTTGGTCAAAACGGGACAGGTATGGAAGCGTGTTGGACCCTTGACTTTTTATTTAAGTTGAAATATTATACTGTAATGATATTACTCTGCTCTTGAAAGTTACTCTCTTTCAAAAATTATGTTTACTTTAGACATAACATATTCCTCCTCAGGAGGCTTAATTTTACTTGTTAAACAAAATAATAACATTGTTAAACAATGTATACATCCACAAGAAGAGATGGATAATCCATTATATAAAGAGAGAGCACAATATCGAAAGAAATAACCTCACCAAATTCACTCAGAATAAAAAGAGGTTCATATGAGTATTAACGTTACACGTGTGTCTCACCATTTCTCCCCTTACACAAAACTCTTGAGAAAATAAATGAAGAACAATGTAGAAAAACTTTCTTTGTATTCTGAATGAATATACCTATACAATTGGAGCTGTATTTATACACATATAAGAGCATCTATTCTAACTAACATGTACATCTGTCTATCTCTAATTTGTTGTTTCAATGACAAATTTTGAACTTATCTAACAACTATGTATTTACATCCATTTGGGCCTCAAATATTCCTTTACTGAAAATAGCAAAATAGGCCCAATAAATGGGTTCCGAAAATGTGAGGTCAAGTCCAGCCCAAATCATTTTTGACAAAGAGACCCTTTTTGTTCATCCTTGCAATGTTAATCACATCTTTTTGTTGGTATGAAAACCCTAACCACAACCATGAGAATTGAGTTTAAACTTCAGCTCAGTGAGCTCAACTTCAGCTCAAGTAAGACACCCTCCCTCAAGTTGAAGGGGAGGATGAAACACCCAATTTGCCCAAAAACGTGTAATGCATAGGGCTGTAAGAGACTTAGTAAAAATGTCGGGCAACTGAGAAGAAGATCGGACATAGGAGAGGGAAATTAACCCAGCGAGATACTGTTGTCGGACGAAGTGGCAATCAATCTCAATATGCTTCGTCCATTCATGAAAAATTGAATTCTTTGTGATGTGAATTGCAGCCAAGCTATCAGAATGAAGAGGTACTAACAAAGAAACAGGAACAGAGAGATCATCAAATAACCGAACTAACCAGGTGAGCTCTGCCACAACCCTTCTTATCGATCGATACTCAGCTTCAGCTGAGCTAAGAGAAATCGAGGTCTGATTTTTAGATTTCCAGGAGATAGGTGAAGAACCAAGGGAAATATAATAACCACTGACTGATTTTTGTGACTTAAAACAGGTACCCCAATCAGAATCACAAAAGGCTAGAAGCTGAAATAAAGGAGAAGATGAGATAAAAAGTCCCAACCTGGATCATTCAATAGATAACAAAGAACCCTCAAAGCAGCCTTGAAGTGAGGTTCACGAGAGTCCTGCATGTATTGACTGAGGTGCTGCACTGTGAAAGAAATATCAAGCCTTATATATGTCAAGTAGTTCAATTTGCCCACCAAATGTCTATATAAAGTAGGATATGGTATAGGAGTTCCTTGATTTGCTAGTAATTTCATAGTACTATCCAAAGGTGAAGAGACCAAATTTAAATGTAAATAATCAAATTCTTAGAGAAGATCTAGTGTGAACTTCCTTTGTGAAATGATTAACCCTTTTGGTTCTCTGATAACTTCCATTCCCTAGGAAGAAATATAACTGACTAAGGTCCTTAATTTTAAACTCTGTATATAGAAAAGACTTCAAACCCTGTAATTCTGCCTCATTATTCTCTGTTAATAAGATATCATCTACATATACTGCCACAATAGATATAGAGGAACTAAACTTCTTAAAGAAAAGAAAATAGTCATTTAAAAAGTGACTAAAACCTTTAAAATTAAGTGTTGAGGTGAGCTTAGCATACCATTGTGTAGATGCATGTTTAAGTCCATAAATAGACTTTTTAAGTAGACAAACATAATTAGGAGAAGGTGGTGTAAGCCCAACAGGGAATTTCATGTAAACTTCCTCATGCAAATCACCACGTAGAAAAATATTGTTGACATCCAACTAAAAAATCCCCAATTCATTCTTTATTGTTGTAGCTAATATGCATCCGATAGTAGTCATTTTAACAACTCATGAGAAGGTTTCATTATAATCAACAACGTTTTTTTGAATATCTTCCCTTATAACCAATCTGGCTTTTAGTCTATCAATACTACCATCATAATGTTGTTTAATTTTATAAACCCATTTGGATGATAAAGCCTTTTTACCAGTAGGCAGAACAACAACTTCCCATGTGTTGCTTAGTCTTAATGCAATCAGTTCTTTGTCCATGGCTTTCTGCCAACCTGGATGGTAAGCTACTTGATTAAAATTAACAGGTTCTTGAATATTAGTGATAAAATTGATCATGATTTGATTGTTTGAATGAAGGAAAGTGAGTCTGGTGTAACAGGACTCAAGAAACAAGAAGTAATAACATCAGTTAGGTGAAGAGTATTGCAAATATAATCTTATAGATAATCAGAAGCTTTGTGTGTTCTAGAAGATTTTCTAAGAATGGTTTGGACAATGGGTAGAGTAGTAGGAGATGTGACAGAATCATTAGGAGGAGACAAAGAGTACTAGGACTAGATGGTACACTAATGGAGACACTGTTAGGAGACAATGGTGTAGGAGATAAAGGATATTGTGTAGTGCTAGATGTGATACGAGGAATAGATGCAGTATTATCCTATGCAGATATATATGGCTGAATATCTAATGTAGGAATAGGACATGTTGTGGAAGAATGAGAATGAATATGAGAAAATATAGGAGAGTCAAAAATAGAGTGAGTAGAAAAAGGAAAATACTCTTCATGAAAAATTACATTCCTGAAAACTGACACCTTCTTGGTTTGTAAATGTAGAACCTTATACCCTTTTTCCCAAAAGGATAACCAATAAAAACACATGGCAAGGCTTTAGGGTCTAGCTTTCTTCTGTGAACAAAAAGATAAGTGGATACAAAACACAGACAACCAAAGCCCTTTAAATGAGAATAGGATGATTTGATTTTGAACAATACCTCGAAAGGAGTTTTAAACTTCAAAACACTAGAAGAAAACCTATTGATAAAATAAGTAGCAGTTAAAAGACATTCTCTTCAATAGGAAATTGGAAGATGAGATTGAAACAATAGAACCCTAGATATTTCTAATAAATGTTTGTGTTTTTTTTCTACTATCCCATTTTATTGTGGAGTGTAAACGCATGTAGTTTGATGAATGATACCCTTAGAATAAAATAAATCAGTATGAATTTTTCCATTTTCTAGCTCAAAAGTATTGTCTGGTGTGATTATCTTAATCTTGGAATTGAATTGTCTTTCCACCATGGAAAGAAATGATTGAAGAATATAAAAGGCATTTGATTTAGTGCTTAAATGATAGGTCCAAGTAGCCTTACTAAAATCATCAACAATGGTAAGAAAATACTTGCAACCATCATGAGTAATAGATTTATAAGAACCCCAAGTGTCTACATGAATTAAATCAAAAACAGCCTTAGTAGAAGTACTACTAATGGGAAAAGAAAGTTTAGATTGCCTTGCCATAGGACAATTAATACTAGGGGAATATAAACTTGTATAAGATGTAGAAATAGAAATAATTTTCTTCATACTACTGACTGACATATGGCCTAATCTATAGTGCCACAACTTGTCTTTTACATTGGAATCAAAATAACTAGAACAAGAATTAAAAATATTAGAACTGAAAAAAGATAGACTATGAGAGCTGGATTTTGGTAGATTATTTATAGAAATTGCTGGCTGACTAAAATTGAGGATGTATAAACCTCCTTATTCTTTACCAAGCACCTGAGCGCTCTTCAGTGAAGGGCGCAACAACATTAGACAAGTGTCATGTGTAAAGTGTATATACTTCTGAAGTTGTTTACATAATCTATTAATAGAGATAAGATTAAATCCAAATGAAAGAATTTAAACAACATTTCTGAGTATCAGATTATGTAAGAGATTCATAGATCCTGAATAGGTTACTTTTATCCTATGGTAATTAGTAAGAGTGACCATAATAAGTTAGATAGAAGATTTAGATCATTAAAGAAACTTTTATCAAAAGTCATATGCTCAGATGCTCCACTATTTAATATCTAAGATTAATTGTCAATTTTAAACAAGCAAGCATAAAAATAAAATAATTTAGTTATACCAACACATGTCATATTTGCAACAGCTTCATTAGAACCTTCATTCTTCTGATTTATCTTCTACAGAAGCTACAAGAGTGTTGTAACATTTTCTTGACTCAGAGAGTTCACTTCTGAGCTATTTTTCAGGGCTTTCTAAGAGTTTTTATCTCCTCTATGAAATGTACTTTCATCTAGAGAATCCTTCTGATAACCTTTAGACTTGGTAAACTTGAAATCCTTGGGGAAACCATGAATCTTATAGCATTATTCAATCGTATGCCCAACTTTCTTGCAATAGTTACTAAACAGAGAATCTTTCTTAACAGAGTTTCCTTGTAGAGGTTTATACTTATTAAACTTTCTTCCTCTTGTATTACTGACAAAAAAGGAAGCAAAATCTCTTGAAAAATTAAGAGTAGCATGTATCTCTCTTTGTTTTTCATCTTGACTGACAAGAGAGTAAGCTTGACCAATAGTAGAAAGAGGGAAAGACAAAATAATATTACTTCTAACCCCTATGGAAGTATCATTTAGACTCATAAGAAACTAAAGTAATCTTTTATCCCGATGAGCTTTAAGACCCTTTTCCTTAGCATCACACACACAGTCACAAGAACAAGTAGAAAATGTGTTTAAATTTTTGTGAAGTAGGTAGAGATACTGAAATTTCCTTGAACTACAACATTTAATTCTTTTTGTAGTTGGAATAAATTTGCACCATTATCTTGACCAAATCTATCTTCCAGGTTAGACCATAGAACCTTTGCACTTTTAGAGTACAAGACTGACTCAACAATTTTCTTTGAAAGAGAATTGAACAACCAGAACAAGACCATATTGTTGCATCTTGTCTAGGCCCTTTGAAGCACCATATCATCAGTAGGAACAACTAGAGATCCATCAATAAATCTCAACTTGTTCTTAGCTAACAGTACAATAATAGCAACCCTTCTCCAGACATCATAGCTCCTACCATCAAAGATAGTGGAGACAAGATTCATGCCAGGATAATCAGAAAGGTGAATGAAGAAGGCATGTGAAGAATCAACTGCACCAGTTGTAGGGATTCTTTCACTCCTTTCAATGATTTGAATGGGCACAAAAGTTTAGATGGGAATACAAGTTTCAACTTAATTCAGTTTTTCAGAAAATCAAAGAAGACGAAAGTGGATGATGCTAGAAAGAGAAAAGAAACTATCACTGCTCTGATACTATGTGAAAATAAATGAAGAACAATGTAGAAAAAGTTTTCTTGTATTATGAATGAATATGCCTGTACAATTGGTGCTATGTTTATACACATATAAGAACATCTATTCTAACTAACATGTACAACTGTCTATTTCTAATTTATTGTGTTATTAATAAATTTTGAACTTATCTAACAACTATGTATTTACACCCATTTGGGCATCAGATATTTTTTTACTGAAAATAGCAAAATAGGCCCAACAAATGGGTTTCGAATATATGAGGTTAGGTCCAACCCAAATCATTTTTGACAAAGAGACCCTTTTTTGTTCATCCTTGCAATGCTAATTAAATCTTCTTTGTTGGTATGAAAATTCTAACCATAACCATGAGAATTGAGTTTAAACTTCAGCTCAAGCAAGACTCCAATAACTTTCAAAGCCCCTAGTACTAGATTGAATGCTATCAAGTTAGAAGAAATGAAATTCTGTCTATATAGTCATTAACATTTTTCTACACCAAAAAAGATTAGCCAAATATGAAGACTTTATATTTTCCTTTTAGAAAAAACAAATTCAATTATGCTAGAAAAGTCAGGCACACACTCCACGTTTCTTTCATCTTGACTTCTTTATTGAAGCCAAAACATATTGAGCATTTTCCTCAAAGTAGAGAAGAATTGATGAGATGATCAATAAAAGAACATTAATTCACATGTAACTAAAGGGAAAAGGTGTATGTTAGAACTTTTTATGTATTTGCTCATTTATTTTATCTAGAATAATTGTACGGTGGTTGCTATCATCAAAAATTAAAAAAAATTGTCTTAAATTAATAATGATGTTCTAAGGTTTAAAATTAATGAGTCTAAAAGATACCTCATAAAATACGAGGTCGTATGTGTAGACACTCCAATGTAACTTCTAATTTAAAAATGATGGGTTAAATTAGAATTACATATTGTGCATCTATCATGATCCAACCCCTTGGGCCGTGACTGGTGCTCGAGCTGGACACTCATATATACACTTGTGAGCTATATGATCAATCCACAACTAAACATAATATGGAACCTATAAAGATCCAAAACCTAGTCTCAGAACTGTCGCATAAATATATATATGTCAGGCAAACTGTCTCCTGAGAAGTCACAACTTTCAACGGGTAACACAGTACATAAGCCGACGAGGCTGTCATAGCATGTGGGAACGTCCCACTACATATATATATACGCAAGCCGACAAAGATGCCAATACACACAATATCTCAAAATATACATATACACGCAAGCCAACAAGGCTGCCACTACGTACGGGAACGTCCCAAAATAAGTCATGCTAACACAACCGAGCAAAATCCATACACAACCCACATATATGTCTACAGACCTCTAAGAGTATTAACAGTAGCATATGATGGGACAGGGCCCCTCTGTACCCTTGGATAACCAAATATATACATCAAAATGATCTGTACCAAAAATCTAGGCTCCAGGACAATGGAGCACTCCAAAATAGTTGAATGGAAATCCTTAGCTGGCAGATCCCCAAAATGAGTATCTATACCTGCGGGCATGAAACGCAGCTCCCCCGAAGAAAGGGGGTCAGTACAAGAAATATACGGAGTATATAAAATATGAAATACAGTAAGAAAGATCATAACTAAAGTAGAGAGTCCAGGAGACAAGTATGATAATCAAGAACTCACTGTACCTGTGCCTCACAAAACAAATCATGCATATCATTATCATATACCGTATCCGGCCCATTATGGGACTCGGTGCCATAATCGTATCACCATATTATCGTATCATCATATACATATATCATACCCAGTCCTCTAGTAAGTTACTCGATAAATAAAGTTGTACGCACGTATATCGTACCCGGCCCATCGTGTGACTCGGTGCCATAACCATATCATTGCATCATTATATCATCATATAGCATACCCGGCCCCGTAGTGAAGGACTCGATAGATAATGTACTAAAATATGCGTGATAACATATCCAGCCTAGAACTCAGTGAAAAATGTAATGACAGTATGCACAGCAGAGTAATGAGTAACCATATACATTTAGATTACCATTTGAGACTCAATAGATAAGTAGGCTAATTAATACTTAAGTATCAAGGCGATAGTCATGTTGAGTACTCTTTGAATGTCATTATGAACTATATTAAATAAAGCCTTAGGGATCATAGACACACATCAAGATAATGCGAACAACTTACGAAAGTTAAGGACATTAATCATTATAGAGTCTTTAAGAATAAGGACTTTAACATACCAACTATTGTCCAACGTATAGAAGACTCAAGGGCAATAGCTCCACTAGTTCAAGAGTTTTAATATCCCGAAGTGAATAAAAATCATGAATTATACTCGAAACCTATGAATGGAATTACCCCAAAGCTCATATCATATATCATTTATATCTAAGACATGCCAAAAAAATAAGGGATAGCTTTACATACCTTCAATGCTTATCCGTAACACAATATGTATACGCTTTCCATAGTGTCTCAACCTATATTGAGACATCAAGAGCTGCGGTTAAGCCACGGAAAGGTTTCAAAACGTACTCCAATGTTAGCAGCTCATTTCTAGAAAATTAGGCGACATTTCCCTTATATTCAAACCAACTACGTAACAACCAAGTCAAAATCAACAACCACACGTTCAAGTGCTATATCAAAGTTAGCCAAGGCAAGATTCAAGAATGTTCCAAAATAGTCCGCATAATATGACATTCCATAATTTTTGACATAACGAATATGACGTAATCAAGTTACTCGTAATAATCTATAGCCACAACACTTCATTGAATGACCTTATAATAGTCCAACAATTACAACAACATTATAGCCTTAACTACTCTTAGTCCTTTAATTCAACAAGAATTTAGTCCTTCAATTCAACAAGAACAACACACCCAAAACAATCCCTAACTAACAACGTAAAGAGATGCCCTATACTATCACGAACACCTATGAACATGCCAAACGGACCATCTACGTTTATTATACATTACTTAATACATTTTTTCCGTCTAAGTTCATGAATTACACCAGCAACCACACGTTAACAACATCACCTTCTTATATGCAAGAAAATTACATTAACATCATATAAACTTCTACAACAGCCCACACAACAATTACAACTTCCACTTTAACCATTTAATTCCTTCATTCTCATTACATAACCTATGACAATAACAACCAAAACATTAATCTAATTCAACTCATCGACTTTAATTAAAACAGCCCTTATGGCTTCAACAATATTCTAATGCCCACATACATAATTTCATACATCTATTCACTTTTACACATTCACAACATGTCTAAATTCATCCTAAAATATATAGAAAATGATTAACTCTTACCTTAGCAAGTTAGCTGAAACTTGTGGATTACACGTTAGGCCTTCTTGCTGCTCCAATGATTAGTTCACATTGTTAATCACCTCTAATTGACGAAAACTACCTTAAAATATTTATGTGGGGATCAGAATTTGGGAGCTTGATTTGCTCAATCATGGCCGTGAGTTGCCATGGCTTGGACTCTCCTTCTTTTTCTCCATATTTCCAATGGTTGAAGATAAAAGAAATGAGCTTCTTAGTCATCAAATTGGGTATATATAGGCTACCTAGGGGTTGGACACATGTCCACCCTTATGACATGTGTCTATTATTGATATGTGTCCCATTATCATCCACACACCAATCAGATTCTGCCACATCTGGTCTAATTAAGTTAATTAATCATAATTAATCACTAATCCACACTTAATTCCTACCACAAGTTTGTAAGTAGTTGCATCACCTACTTGCCTTTTTAATTTAAAATGCATCCCACATATTCCAAGTAGGTGCATCACATATTTGTTCTTTTCGTAGGTTAGCAATTAGTCTTACCTTAAGAACCCGTATGATCCTTACTACTTAAGCTAGACGTGTAATAAAGTAGCTTTATTATGTAAGACATCCAAATCAGTAGCTTAAGCAAGTAGGTCGATTACTATGACAAATTATTTGGCCTCGAACCCTTTTCAAATCCTTCCAAACCTATTTCAAACCATCACTACCCACATAGTACTAGTCTATGCAAAATATGAGGCGTTACATCCTCATTTCCTTAGGATCATTTTGATAAAGTCATGGATAACATGGATCATATGGCAGCTTTAGAGGAGCTTAAAAATGTTCCAATGTACAAAAATACAGGATATAGCATCTAAATATATGAGTTATATATGGTCTCCATAGTGTTTCTTTCTGATATTCCGTCGTTAGAAAGAGAGAACCACTTATGTATAACTATAACATGGAGAATTACTAATCATTCAGGGGTCGTTTAACAGAGTGTATACGAATAATTCTGAATATGATGTATTAATTATCTTGACACATAGTAAAAATTTATGTCTTTGTAATTACGAGGAAATTGTAGCTCATAAATAGTAGAAAACAAGCCGAAAGATACCGAAGCCACGTTTGAGAGGAGACCATGAGTGAAAAGATGTGCAGAAGAAGATGCCAGATGCGATGGAGAATAAATTATTTTATACGATAATAATTTTTAGCCTTTAAGTTTGACCGAATAATAAATTATTTAGGTTTTACCATGGTGGAATTATTTTTCCATTTGGCAGAATTTTTTAAATAGAAGAGAGTATAGTATACATACCATCAAATATTAATTGAGGTGTGTTTTGCTAACCATAGGTAGGAATTCACACTCTCAATAGTTCATATATGAAACTCAACTTATAAAAAAGAAATAATTTAAGTATGTTTTTTGCCCTTCACTAAAAAAAGCTTCTTGTTATAAATATACTACCTTAACAATTAATTAGACGGAAAGAGTAAGGAACATAAAAGAGAGAAAAAGGAAAGACAATGTATGTATTTCTTCGTTTATTGTTCTGTGTAATTTAATTGCCAAAAGTTTAGCAATTTATAGAGAAGAAAAAGGAAGATGTGGGAAACTTGCCCACTTGAAGTGGGCCCCACACAATTATTTAAATTGAAGAAAATATTAAGTGGATGGCCATTACTTGACTGCTAACACTCCTCATTGGGTGTCCACGTAAAACAAAATCCTAATGAAAGAATAAATATCCTGAACACTCATAGATGTTGAGCCTTGTTGAAACCTTACTAGTAAAAACCCATTGGGAAAAAAAACTCTAGTGAAGGAAAAAGAGTACACATAACTGGTAATACTCCTTGAATGCTGCCTCATTAAAAACCTTACCAGGAAAACCCAATGGGACAAAACCTTGGTTAAGGAAAAAAGAGTCCAGCGCGTATTTACTCCCCCTGATGAAAGCTTCATTTGATATTTTGGAGACGGCGCATTCCAATCTTATGCCTTAGCTTCTCAAAAGTTGATGTTGGTAATGCCTTTGTGAATAAATCTGCAAGATTATCACTTGAACGAACTTGTTGTACATTAATTTCACCATTCTTCTGAAGATCTTGTGTGAAGAATAATTTTGGTAAAATGTGTTTCATTCTGTCTCCTTTTATGAAGCCACCTTTCAATTGAGCTATGCACGCTGTATTGTCTTCGAATATAATTGTGGGTATTTTAACATTATTTTCTAGACCACATCTTTCTTTGATGAACTGTATCATCGATCTCAACCACACACATTCTCTACTTGCTTCATGAATTGCTATTATTTCAACATGATTTGAAGAAGTAGCAACAATGGACTGTTTTGTAGATCGCCATGATATAGCAGTCCCTCCGTGTGTAAACATATAATCTGTCTGAGATTGAGTTTTATGTGGGTCTGATAAATAAACTGCATCTGCATAACCAATAAGGTCTGCGCAACCTTTGTTAGTATAAAACAAACCCATATCAATAGTACCCTTCAGGTATTGCAAAATATGCTTGATACCGTTCATATGCCTTCACGTTGGGGATGAACTATACCTTGTTAGCAAATTAACAGAATATGTTATGTCAGGTCTAGTTGCGTTAGCAAGATACATAAGTGCACCAATAGCACTGAGATATGGTACTTCAGGACCAAGAATTTCTTCATTCTCTTCTGGAGGTCGAAATTGATCTTTTTCCACTTCAAGTGATCGAACAACCATTGGAGTACTTAATGGATGTGCTTTTTCTATGTAAAATCTTTTTAAGATTTTCTCAGTGTAGGTAGATTGATGGACAAAAACTCTGTTTGCTAAATGTTCAATTTGCAGACCTAGACAAAGTTTTGTCTTTCCAAGGTCTTTCATTTCAAATTCTTTCTTTAGATATTCAATTGCCTTTTGGACCTCTTCAGGGGTTCCAATGAGATTTATGTCATCAACATAAACGGCGAGTATAACAAACTCTGATTCCATTTTCTTAATAAAAATACATGGACAAATAACATCATTAATATAGCCTTCATTTATTAAATACTCACTTAGGCGATTATACCACATGCACCCTGATTGTTTCAGACCATATAATGATCTTTGGAGTTTTATTGAGTATACTTCCCGAGACTTTTTACATGCTTCAGGCAATTTTAATCCTTCTGGGATTTTCATGTAAATTTCATTATCAAGTGAACCATAAAGGTAAGCTGTAACCACATCCATTAGGTGTATTTCAAAATTTTTATGTACAACTAAACTGGTGAGATATCAAAATGTTATTCCATCCATAACCGGTGAATATGTTTCTTCATAGTTGACTCCGGGTCTTTGAGAGAATCCTTGTGCAACAAGGCATGCCTTATATCTTACAATTTCATTTCTCTCATTTCGTTTTCTAACAAAAACCCATTTATAGCCAACTGGTTTTACACTTTCAGAGGTTTGGATTACAGGTCCAAAAACCTCACGTTTAGCAAGTGAGTCTAATTCTGATTGAATTGCCTTTTGTCATTCTGGCCAATCACATCTTCGTCGACATTCTTCGACGGATTTAGGCTCAACACTTTCACTATCTTGCATGAGGTTAAGTGCAACATTATATGCAAAAACATTATCAACCGTGATTTTAGATCGATCTAAATTTATCTCATCACCGAAAGAATTTATTGAAAGTTTTTAATTTACTTGAGTCTCGGGTTCACTGATTTATTTAGAAATATCAGGATTACTCAAATCTTGACCTTCTTCAGGAGGTTCTTTTGTAGTATCATCTTTATTATTTCTCACGCTTCTCTTTCTAGGATTTTTATCCTTTGAACCCAACGGTTTACCACGCTTCTGGCGTGTTTGGGATTCAGAAGCTATGATACTTGTAGATGGTCCTTTTGGGACATCAATCCGGATAGGTACATTCACTGTACGGATATATGACTTAGTTATCCGTTTCAAATCAGTAAATGCATCTGACATTTGATTTGCTATTTTCTGCAAGTGGATGATCTTCTGGATCTCCTGTTCACATATGCGGGTACGTAGATCAAAATGTGATAGTGATGAAACTTTCCACGCAATTTCTTTTTCTTTTTTGGGTTCCTTTTTCTCTCCCCCTAATGGCGGGAAAATTGTTTCATCAATCCGACAATCTGCAAATCAAGCAGTGAATAAATCTCCAGTCAATGGTTCAAGGTATCGAATTATGGAGGGTGAGTCAAACCCAACATATATGCCCAACCTTTGTTGAGGGCCCATTTTTGTACGTTGTGGTGGTGCTACAGGCACGTATACCGCACAACCAAAAATTCTTAAATGGGCTATATTTGGTTCATGATTAAATACTAATTGTGACGGAGAATATTTATTATAATGTGTCGGTATGAGATGTACACGTGCTGCTGCATGTAAGATAGCATGACCCCAAATAGTAATTAACAATTTTGTTTTCATTAGTAAAGGTCTTGCTATCAATTGTAGGCGCTTTATAAATGACTCTGCAAGGCCATTTTGAGTATGAACATGAGCAACAGGATGTTCAATTTTTATTCCAATTGATAAGCAATAATCATTAAAAGCTTGGGATGTAAATTCTCCAGCATTATCAAGGCGAATGGCCTTAATTGGATAATCTCGAAATTATGCCCTTAATCTTATTATTTGTGCTAACAACTTTGCAAACGCCAGGTTGCGAGATGATAATAAGCACACATGAGACCATCTAGATGATGCATCTATTAGGACCATAAAATATCTAAACAATCCACTAGGTGGATGAATAGGTCCACATATAACTCTATGTATACGCTCTAAAAAGCCAGGAGATTCGATGCCAACCTTCAGGGTCGATTGTCTGGCAATTAATTTGCCTTGTTAACAAGCTGCAAATGAAAATTCATCATTTGTAAGAATCTTCTGGTTCTTTAACGGATGTCCAGTTGAATTTTCAAGAATTCGTCTCATCATTATTGATCCAGGATGACCTATTCAATCATGCCATAGCACAAATGTATTTGGATCAGTAAACTTCTGGTTTACGATCATATGTGCTTCAATTGTACTAATTTTTGCCTAATATAGGCCAGATGACAGAGTTGGTAATTTTTTCAAAATATATTTCTGGCCTGAGACACTCTTGGTTATACCAAGATATTCAATATTTATTTCATTTAGTGTCTCAACATGATATCCATTTCTGTGGATATCTTTAAAACTTAACAAGTTTCTTGAGAATTTAGAAGAAAATAGTGCATATTACAACAACAACAACCCAGTGCAATCCCACATCGTGGGGTCTGGGGAGGGTAGAGTGTACGCAGACCTGACTCCTACCAATATAGGACGGCTGTTTCCGAAAGACCCTCGGCTCAATAAAAACATAGAAAAAGGTCAAACAAGAATAATAGAGTAAATAAGTAGATAAGTAGATGACAAAAACGGTCCAAACAATAGTATAATCAAAGCACAAAACAGTAGATTTTATAAAATAGTGCATATTCTATAACAATTTTTGTTCCCTTAGACAGAATTATCGTAGCTCTTCCGGAGCCTTCTATCATTTTTGAATTACCAGAAATTGTAGTAACATTAGCTTTTCTTCTAAGTAAATTGGAAAAATATTTCTCGTCTTTAAATATAGCATGGGTTGTTCCACTATCAATTACACAAATGTCCTCGTGATTTATCATTGATCCAAACAAGATTTGAGGCATTTCCATATTTTCTTCACAAAGAAAGAAAGTAAATATTATAATTAATACATAATTTATTATACAAAATTTTATTTTATTACATGGATCTAGAAAAATACAAACATAATATTTAATACATACAACAACAAAGAGAATTGTTTAAATATTATCGGGCTTATCAACATTCATATTTACTTCTGGAAAATTAAAAAAATCAGCTACATCCAAATGCATGGGCTTAATATTGTCCTCAGAGATAAAATTTATCTCTGGATTATTTTCTGCCCTCTTTAACGATGTCTGATATAGCTGAACCAGACGTTTTGACGACCGGAAAATCCGCGACCAGTGCCCACACCTCCACATCTATGACATATTATTTCTAAATTATTCTTTGGTAAAGCTTCTGGCTTTTTACCCTTCTTTTTATATTGCTGGTTATTTTTCGGTGTCAGTCGAGCATCATGATTAAAATTTCTTCTTTGACTACGACCACGACCACGACTGGGGCCATGACCTCTTTCTCGTTGGTTAAAATTTGTCTGATTCACTTCAGGGAATGGCAAAGAACCAACGGGCCGACTATCATGATTTTTCATTAATAATTCATTATGGCGTTCAACAATAAGTAAGTGAGATAATAATTCAGAATATTTTGTAAAACCTTTTTCGCGATATTGCTGCTGCAGGAGCATATTCGCGGGTGGAAATGTGGAGTATGTTTTTTCAAGTTTATCTTATTCCGTGATTTCATCTCCGCATAAAGTTAACTGAGCTATAATTCGAAATAAAGCAGAATTATATTCAGTTATATTTTTAAAGTCCATTAGTCTCAGATTTAACCAGTCATGACGTGCTTGTGGAAGCATGACCAACTTCAGGTGGTCATACCTTTCTTTTAAATTTTTCCACAATTTCAAGGGATCTTTTAATGTAAGATATTGTAATTTAAGACCCTCGTCAAGATGGTGGCGGAGAAAAATTATAGCTTTTGCACGGTTTTGACTAGATGCCTGGTTATCATCTTTGATGGTGTCTGCCAGACCCATCGATTCAAGATGAATTTCGGCATCTAGTGCCCATGAGGAGTAGTCTTTTCCAGAAATATCAAGAGCAGTAAATTCAATTTTGAAAATATTTGCCATTTTATAAAAATAAAATTAAATAAAACTCTTACCACTTTTGTTATCTTGAAAATTAGCCGGAGCCTCGTGCTGATAACGTGTTATAAATATACTACCTTAACAATTAATTAGACGGAAAGAGTAAGGAACATAAAAGAGAGCAAAAGGGAAGACAGTGTATGTATTTTTTCGTTTATTGTTCTGTGTAATTTAATTGCCAAAAGTTTAGTAATTTATAGAAAAGAAAAAGAAAGATGTAGGAAACTTGCTCACTTGAAGTGGACCCCACATAATTATTTAAATTGAAGATAATATTAAGTGGATGACCACTACTTGACAGCTAACACTTCTCAACTTTTAAATGTGCTAGTTAGTAATTAAATGCGTGGTTCGTTAATTCACGATACATCCAAATTTAAACAAATCATATTTTCAATGAACAATTTTGCATTCTCCAAGCTATTACTACCTTGATTTTTTTTTTCCATTTAGCTTTGCATGTGGCTGTAACATTAGTTGATGGTGCAGTGGTGTCCTGTCTGTTTAATTATCACTACTTTTCCAAATTAATCTAATTAATGGTTCAATTGTCAATTTGTCATAAGGTTCACGTCCACTTTAAACGTTTGGAGTGTATCAATCCTGCTTTTTATATTCGGAAAACTAATCAAATTATTAGAAAAGATTAAAATTTTAAAAAGAATTGTTGGCAAATTAATGAAACACTTTTATTTGCTTATATATTAAGGTCCACACATGAAGTACAAATTTTATTACTTTTGTTCAACTCAAACACGCAAAATATCTTATTGATAGTTGGCATGCACTGAAATTGAAAATTAAAGTAGTCCCAGATTTTTCGTTGAAGTTACGGGTTCGGATAACTTTATCCAAACTTTGTATTTGTGTTTAGAAATACATTTAAATATTTTTTTCTAAATTTCATAAGTAAAAAAATAAATTATGAATTCATAAATTTAAAATCCTAAATTTATCTGCCATTTGGATACAATTATGTTTTGTTTAATAATTTAAACTATTTAAGAGAGAACACGCTTAGAGGCGGAGCCACCTATTGCTTAGGGGTTCATTCGAATTCCATTCGACAGAAAATTATATTATTTATACATGATTAAAAGTAATCTTTTTTTATGTATATATAATAGATGTCGAACCCCCTTCAGTAAGTTCATGTGTCTACTTCTTCAAATTTTGAACCCTCTAAATCAAAATTTTGACTCCGCCACCGAACACGACTCTTGCAACAAAATTGACACATCAGATTTGTTCATTGACCGACATGCAGTGAGTACTTAACAGAGAAAATGACACAAATTTTGTCGATTGTTGTAAATAGAAAACAACCGTTCAATTAATTAGTGATTATAAATGGCAGCTTAACAGATTAGCAGTTAACGATCACGGGCTCCGCCATAATAACACTTGTAATTAAGAAATGCCCGTCCAACGTAAAAACAGCGGTTCGTCGGCAAATTTCGTTATTGTCAACACAATTGTCATTGTTTGTCTAGTTATGTAGTAAAAATATTCTGATCCTATTTCGTGTTCGGTCTTTAACTATTGTTTCTCATAAGAATTATTTTTATTGAATTGTAATTTATATTTTTATCTTATAATATTCACAAATTATGGTTGAATATGATTTTAGTTTCTAAAAAAATTATACCTAATAAGGCATAAGTTTTATTATTATAAAAGATAAAAATTAAAAATCAACTCATTTAAAGGACAAAACTTGCAATTTTATGAATTTTTTTCTCTGTTCAAGCAAGGCCAAAGATGTTTTCATGCTAGTTAGTAGTTACAAAGATTTGGTTCTCACATACTTGTTCACAGCTAGTGTATATGCACTTTTCTAATAATTACATACATGTCATGTGTTGTTTGTATATATTTATCACTTAATTATACTTAATTATGAGTAGTATATGTTTCATTTTGATTTGTTATTAACTATGATAGTTTAATGTGACGTTAGTGTGTTGTTTAAAAATGGTAATGTCTCCATAATATGATTAAGACTCTAATTTATGCCTCTAATTAGGTAGCTTGGTCGAACAAGTGTTAATTATGTGCACTGACAGAGAAGAAATAGAAAGCTAAAATATGATGTTACGTACTTTGAAGACGTGTCCAGCCATACGCAACTCTATCAGATAAACAAAACCTGGGTTTCTGGCACCATTTGTGTGAATATGGGGTCAGATGTTTTTTTTTTCTTCTTATGAAATATATAAAAGTTTGCCATGTAATAATAATAATATATTCGATAAAATTTCACAAAGTAAAATTTGAAAAAAATAAAGTATACGTTATAGTTGTACTTATTACCGTCTCTCCAAAATAGAAAAATTATTTTCGAAAAACCCTAACTAAAGAAGATTAAAATAGTAATAAAATAAGTGGACAAACATGACAACGAATAACAAAGCAATAAACCTCAGATGACCTGAATAGGCTAATGCTACTACCGACACAGTGCTTCATACTACCCCCAAATCAAATACATTCATAAGCTAGAAATAGAACAACTCTTGACTACTTACCAACTCTCTACCTTAATCCGCGATTTTCATATCATTCTATCTGAAGTCATATTTGTTGGGTTTTGCCCTGACTTTTCTAGTATAATTGGATTTTACTTTTTCAAAAAGGAAAACACAAAATCTCCATATTTAGCTAGTCTTTTTTCTGGTAGGAAAAAGTTTATGATTTATGAATAGAAGCTCATTTCTTCTAACATAGTAACATTCACAATGTAGTCCTAGGGGGCTTTGAGAGTTTTGTGTAGGGAGAGAAACGGCGAGACACAAGTGTTACGTTAACACTTTGTGAACCTCTTTTTATTTTGAGTGAATTGTGTGAGGTTATTTCTCTCGATATTTTGTACTCTCATATTTATAGTAGATTGCTCATCTCCTTTTGTAGATGTAAGTCGATTGACCAAACCACATTAAATATTTGTGTCGTTTGTCTTCTTACTCATTGTCTTTTGAGATTTGCTTTACTAGATTTCGCATGACACCTAATTATTTTTTGATCCTAACAATATTCTCTGTACGCTGAAGATGTGTCATATTATGTCCAATCACCTGTCTCCAATACTTATTTGGCCTAACTTTACCTCTTCTTTGCCCTATTATATCCAACCTCTTCACTTGAAAAATCCACACATCTCCTCTCAGAGGCGGACCCAGCACATTTTGTATATATATACAAGTATAGTTAATATAAGAAAGGATCATATATTTAATTGTGGACTTTGATAAATAAAGCTTTCTAGGGCTGCATTTTTTTTGCCTTTAAAGTCAGCCCTTTCTTAACCCAAATTTGGTTGTTTTATAAATATCCTCTTTCTTAACCACTCATTTTTTAACTCTTACCTTGAGCCATCCTTTATGGTGCCCTCCTATCTTCAAAATTTGGATTCGTGTCTCTGTCTGTCTGCTCTTCACATGTCCAAATCATCTTAGTCTTATTTTTCTCAACTCTTTCACTACGAAGGTCACTTCCACTTCGTCTCAAATATCCTCATTCCTAATTTTTTATAAAAAATTTATTAAAAGGTGATCAACAATTTATTTTTTGGCCCAAAACAGCTTTTTAATAGATTTTAAAATATGATTTTCAAAATTCAAAATTAGATAACCAAGCATGTATGTGCCAAAAAATGCCTCAAAGTGCTTCCAAAATCTACGACCAAATGGGACCTAGATAGAACTCAATATATAGCACCATAGGGAGGACACGTGTTAGGCTAATTGGTATCCAAGTGGACATGAATTTCAGGTACAAGGGTCATGAAGTTAGAACCATTCAAAAATGTTCTTGTATTTTTGTCATTATAAGTAGAACCCACTAGTGGATCTATAGCCACAAACCCTTAACTGGAAATTATCTTTTATGGTCTAGTATAAATTGATCAGAATAAAATATTTTTTCCAGATTTGTCAAAGTGAAAATCTCTTTATGCGTAAAAAATATATAATTAATTGATAAATAAATAAAAAATTGTCATGTAATTCTCATTCACTTTTATTTTGTATAGTAAAAGGTTTAAAGATAGAAGTTGGATGGTACTAAACGGAGAATGGAAGAACTTAACAATTTTTTTCTTCAAGATTAAAACTACAAAATTATTTCAATTTACTTATTTGGTTAATTAATATTATAGCCGTTTCATTTTTAATCCAATGCATCTAACATCTATCAATAAAAATATAGCTGAAGGTATAATCTGCGTACACGTTGACTTCTTCAAATCCCTAATATTACACGGAATATATTACCAATATTATAATCTCGATCCAATTCGTTCACCATACCATCCAAAAATAAAAGAGAGGTTTTCATTATGTTACATTCTGACTCAAAAATAAAAGAAAATTTGAAGTATGTGAAAGGAGACAACAGAGAATAAGAAGACAAACATTTAACCACAAAAATCACAATTTACAATAATACTAAGTTTTTCTTCTCTTTCTCTTTTGACTGTGATGAGAAATCAGTGAGAGGAAGGTGGAAAAAAATGGCACAATGTCAGTGGCAACTGAACTTTCAGACAAGATTGAAGAAAGATGTTTCTTGGAAATGCAGAGGCCTAGAAGCTCTTTCATTTAACAGAGGAATTTGTAATTGGAAAAAAAGATTGCAGATGCCACAATGTTGCAGCAGTTCTTTTCCAGTTTCAAGGGAATTAGAAGTGGGAAAACAAAGAGGAGAATGTGTTTTGAATGAAAATTATGGATGGAAAGTGAGAAGAATGATTGAGACTGAACAAGAGATGAGGAATGTCGCTGCTGTTCAAGCTGAAGCATTTTATGAACCTCTTCTATTCTTCAATCACTTCTTCTTTCAATTCTTTCAGGTTCTTGATTATATATTTTTTACTGCATTTCATGAACTCCCATCTCCTTCTCTTCTTTATTTTTCTACCTGTTTTCATTTTTCAAGAATTTGTTCTTCCCCAAACCCCATTCTTGATTTTTCTGTCCTTCCATTTGCGGATTAGGATACAAGGTTAGCAGGATAGATTGATGCATTGTGTCTGTTTCCCGATTCTTATTTTGTACCAGAGTAGTAGCATTTGTCTCGTACTTGGCCTATCTTATGACCTTTGTTATTTCTACTTATTTACTATGCTTCAGTTATCACATTTGTTGGTTATGGTTATTGCCCCTCTTTGGTATGTTATGTTTTCCTTCAATTTTGTATGTCCTCTTTACTTCTGTAATGTTCTGTTAGGTGCTATGATGTTCGTTACTCGAGTTGAGGATATTCCGAAAACAGAATCTTTACGTCTACCCTCCCAGACCCCACTTTTCTTACTATACTAAGTTTGTTATTGTTGTTCATCTTTCTAGAAAACAGATGGTGGCATGCAATTTGAAAATAAGAAGAAGAATGAAGATCATATATTTGTTTTCAGTTTCATATCTCTGTTATTACAAAATGAATTTGGCTGCATTTTTTTATCTGTTTTATTCTATAATCCCAATAGCACTGTTCTATCTGTTATGATTCATGTATCAGTGTTATTTTTTTCCACATAATAAAATGAGAATTATGATTATGTAGGCTGAAGTACTTTCAGGACTACTTTACAGACTGAAGAATTCTCCACCAGATAGGTAAAAATCAAAACTTGGGAATGAAGCTTGAATTTTCTTCTTCTTTTATGTGGAGTATATTTTTACCTTATTGTTAAGAAAATTTAAGTGTATTAAACTATGCTTCGGTCCCAAACAAGAAAGTCTAAGAGCATTGTGATTGAGTTATGATTGTTTCCTTCATTTCTAATCAAGCTCAAACTAATTTAGTGTTTATACGAAATTCCGAATAGACAACCAACCTATAGTTACACTACTCCAACTAGATCAGTGCTATCTTGTACTAAAAATGAGAATGGTCATTAATTAAGTTCAGTTCAACTTTCTGAAATTCTTGACTAAACAGGTATGCATGTTTAGTTGCGGAGGCCTCAAGTGACACTGCTGAGGTAGAACAGGATCTTGTAGGAGTTGTTGATGCTACAGTGTATAGAAATACTGATGTTCTTCAGTACCTTCCTGGAGCAACAGAATATATCTATATTTCTGGGATCGCTGTATTGAATAAATTCAGGTCCAAGATTCAATACTTCTCCATTAAAGTGAATTGATACTTTCTTTGACATGGCACAAAATACTTTTTGTTTATGTTCATTATCATCAGCAGTTAAAAATTGTCAAAAAATCATCTTAAACAGATCTGGGAATATAACTAACATCACTAGAAATGATATAATTCTTTCTACTACTACATAATATACACCTTTTTTAAAAATTGTCACTGAAGTGACTGAACCGAAAAACCCCATTCCTATATCCCACCTTTTCAACCAAACACTGGCAAGATGATTAAGGAAATGAAGTTCTTTCATAAAATATAATTTGGCATATCGGATACTCGCAAACATAGATGGCTATCCTATTCTAAATGAATACACAGATGAGTTATGTGCGCCTTTTGCTGTGAAACGGTATTTGATTGACAGACTAAAATGTTGATCAACTGCAGGAGGCAGAAAGTTGCAACTGCTTTGCTCAAGGCCTGTGATGTTCTTGCAAGATCTTGGAGTTTTGAATATCTAGTCCTAATGGCTTATGAGGATGATTTTGGTGCTCGACAATTGTATACAAATGCGGGTTATATAGTAGTTTCAGGTGATGCTCCATGGAAGACAACATGGATTGGTAGAAGAAGACGAGTTCTTATGGTTAAGCAGGTCTCACATGAATCAACTTACATCCATTGAAACTGAGATTTCGATTCAAGTCTTTTTAACAGCTCCTTTTTAAATTAGTTATTCCAAAATACCTGATGAAAATTAGAATTCTGCAAATCAATATAAGGTGTACAAAACTGTAGCAATTGATCTTCAGGAAGAAAAGAGTATTACATGAATCTTGTGAATATTTTCTTTATCTTCAGAGTTACACAGCTGACTGTTCTGCTGTTCTATCCTAATATCAAGTAACTTAACAAGATTTAATTGTCTTTTCTCAAGTCTCATAAATGATTGTGAAAAAAAAGATTTACCTCTTAAGGAGAGTTATCCTAACCAAAGCTCAATCTCCCTAAGAAGGAGCTTTTTGAGTAGTTCTTGCCTTCTGCAGCTAATGTATGCATATTGCTGCGGGTTCCATTTTTTCTTATTACTTGGGATTCATATATTGATGTTGATTCCAATTTTATTTTTGACTGAAGTCTAGTTGATTGATGAATTGATATTGTTGCTCTTTAGCTATTTCTTTCTTGCAATACCAGATGTTGGCCAATACATAAACATTCAGTAATGACAAGAGAGTACTACTAACCCATAATTTTGTTCCCTATCCTTTATGTAATTCTACCTCTGTAAGCCCAGTCTCATTTTGTGTCTTTATAATCCCATTTGTCTCTCTATTGAAGTGATAGGCGAACTTGTGGATGACTGGGGCATAATTATGGTAAAACTTTTGGCTAACTTTTCATTGATTCAATTTACGAAGATAAGCACAATAAAGAAGGCAAATCATTAAGAAAACCAAAGCATGTGGTGCAAAGTGTAAAGAAATACATACACTAGGGAGTATTGTGTATCCGCAAAATCATTGACAAAATGTCGTTTTAAGAAAGTTCAACATCTTTGGTATGGTATCGAAGTATCCAATCCTCGTTCTATCATCATTAGCTTTATTCTCTCTACATCCTTTATCAGACCAGCATTCTTATAAATCTTCATCAAAAGCTCAAAATTGTGGTCATTATCTGGCTCCAACTCGAACAGATGTTGCGCCGCTACCTCTCCTATTTTAACATTGCCATGTCTGTAGCAAGCATATAACAATGCACCCCAAACTGTTGGTCCAGCTTCGAATTCCATTCTCTTCGTAACAAAATCAAAAGCTTTGTCTATCAATCCTAACCTCCCATATAGATTCACCATACAACTATAATGTTCCATCCTTGGACTGATATCATACCTCTCTTTCATATTTCTAAACAGCCTCTCCGCGTCCTCTAGTTTCCCTAAATGGGCACATGCCGACAATAACGACACAAATGTGACACTGTCCGGCAGGTCACCAGATTTCACCATTTTCTCAAAGTACAATAGGGCTTCTTCAGGATGCTTATAGTAAGCAGAAATGACTGAATTCCATGATACTACATCCCGTTCATGCATATGTTCAAACAACCATCTCACTTGCTTCAAATTTTTCTGGTCTGCATAGAAATCAACCAATGAGTTAACAATGGACAATTCTTGATTAGTCCCTCGACGAAGAACCCATCCATGAATTTGTTTCCCAATTGAGTGATGTAATCTGGCCACAAGTAATGCTGATATAGAGACAGAGTCAGGTTCTATTCCATCACATATCATAAGACGAAACAGGTTTAACGCTTTACTTATCAGCTCATGCCTCATGTATCCAATGAGCATAGAATTCCAAGAAACCAAATCCTTTGTTCCAATTTGATCAAAGAGCTTTTGAGCCTTAACAATATCACCACATTTTGAATACATATCAACAAGTGCATTTAGAATAAACCCATTACTTCCAAACCCACGACGAATCACATGCCGATGAACTTCTTCTCCTACGTGAATCAACCCAATACCTCCACAAGCCTTCAATGCACGAGGGAATGTGTAACAATCAGGCTCCACACCCTCTTCCACCATCTGGAAATACATGGCTAACGCATCTTCAAACAAACCCTTCTCAGCATATCCTGATATAATCGAATTCCAAGGAAATGCCGAGGCATTTCTCTTAGGCATTTTATCAAACAGTTGATGGGCCTTCTGAGTTTGTCCACTGCAGGCGTAAAGTCTAATCAGCTTCGATGAAATGCCCACATTTTTACGTAAAAGTTTCTCGGGAATGAGTTCATGAACACGGATACCATGATCAATAGCCTGCAATTGAAAGCATGTTTCTAAAAGGGAAGCAAAGATTTGCGGGTCGTATATATCAGTGCCATTTTTCACAGTGACTTCTATTTTAGTGATGACAGTTTCAAGAGCTTCGAGTTTGGTTCTGGTTGGGATTTGCTGATTGAAATCCAGTTGGGTTTGGCGTGATTTTTGAAGACTGGTGCGGCGGCTTTTTGGGTTTTCCCGACTCTGCTTTGAATTTCCCGATCTGAAATTCATGGTAATGGGAATGTTTTGCTGCAATGTTAGAGCCATTGTCTCCATCTGCAATGTTGTCTGTTCAACTGAATTAGTGAAGAATCACGTCCATTGACGCCTTAAGGAAAAGCAACTGAGAACAGTCCTATGCCCTCAATTGTGTATGTATGAACAATATACGTACTAATCTGAATTCGCACGGCGAAAGAGATTAGCATAATTTCTTAAATTTCGGTAGCGCTTCCTATCAAATGATAATTATATTCAAAGCTCGAATTAAAAATTTTGATTAAGAATGAGTAATACTAATGGTTCCTCCATAATTTTTGATAGTACTAAATTAAGAATATAAATTAATCAATTCGCATGAAATGCATTCAAAATAATTTATATAATGTCATGTAAATGCACATGTAGAATATGTGTATTTACTTCTTTAATTTTATATAAATTTAATTATCTATTTGTGCACATTCAATGTTAAAACACATAATTATCAATAAAAGCTAAGTTAAAAAACACGTTGTAAAAAAGAAAAAATGTTTATTATTTTTTTAAAAAAATCAATGTGACATGGCATCTCAATTAGAGAGAAGGATATTTTTATATATTTTAAGAAAAATGAGTGCTATTATAAAACAAAAAAAAAGATATTCCAAAGTAATTTTTCAAAAATGAATAACTATTGAAGATTTTTTATTCTAATATATTCAAATGATCCTAAAGTAAAGCTTCAGTTGAAGATTTGAAGAAAGGACCAGGGAACATGGGTAAATGATGTAAACGGGAGTAAAGTTCACGAATAGCTATTTAATTGGAAAATAGTCGCATTCAAAAATAGCTAAAATAACTTCTTGAAATTTTTTTTGTTTTTATTACATAGGAGTAGGGTAAAAGGAAAAAGAGGAGGTATAAGGTAGAAAATTGAACTCTCACAAAAATTTAAATAATTAATTAATTGAGTTAATAAAATTCTTCTGAATAAGAATAACTATTTATTAATATAAATAAAATTTGCACAAAAAAAACCACTCTTTAAAAAGGTAAGCCCAAAAATGGATCCCCCAACATTTTGGGAATTTTTTACAAAGAACAAACAAACGGATACAATTTCTTTTTTGTTTCTGTGCAGAACAAACTAAAAACCTTCTGCTCTTGATATACAAAGAAGAAACGAAGGGGCTAAATGATTCCGCCACTCGTGCGCACGTTAGCAATAGGCTCCATTGTTCTTCTTGGTGGAGCTATCACTATCTCTGCACTCACCACTTCAGTCCTTCGCCGTAAAGCCTTAATTAAAAAGGTAAATAATTTGGGGGGTAATATATATTTTTCAAAACCCATTTTCAGATTTCTCATCTTTTTTGATTTTGTGTGGCAGGAAAAGTTTGGGAAGCTTTGTTGGTATTGTAGAGGAAATGGATTTTATAAATGTAAGCTTTGCCATGGAAATGGTAAAATAAAGTGGTCACCCCTTTATGATCCTGTATTTGTAAATCCATGTGTTTGTCCTACTTGCGATGGGAACAAGTGAGTCAAATTCTATTTCAATTTCTCACAGTTTTCAAATTAATCTGGGAATAAGAATGTGAGGATTTTGCAGGGTACAGCGATGTCTCAATTGTTTAGGAGATGGACGGATATAACTAAGAGTGAAATGCACTCTACCTGTTTGATAAAAAGACAATGTGCCACCATTTGGAATCCAAAAGCGGAGAATCGAATCATTACCAATTAAGTGAGTGTTCAGATAGTCAACCGATTGTTAGTAAGATTTCCCATTCCTGAACAAACATTTTAATTAAGAACAATGTTTAATTTATTAGAGTAGTCATTAATCTTCCCTTGAAGATGCAAAAGGCTTATTTTGATTTTGATATAATCTTTGCTTCCACTATAATAAAGCAACAAGACTTAAGTGTTTGCACAAATGGAAATAGAAACAGAACCAATAAAGTACCCAATTCGAACAAACATATCAATACTCCATTACTATAAGAAAAAGAGGGAAATAGGCCGAGCAGGGGGAATGCTTTGTAGATCTCTGATGCATTTCTCCACCTGCCTTGTTTTAGTACTCCTCAAATGTAACAAACCACACAAACGATACAAATGTCTGCTATAAAGTCCTTATTTTATTTTAATACTTGTAACTAAAAGCCAATGTATACTTATATAGTGCTGAATTATTAAGCTTGATTGAATTTAGAGAGGAGGCAATGCTGGAGCAATCATGAAATTGAGGGGCTTGACTCCTGATTCCGGTGAAGGTGCGACGAGTCCCGAGCTTCTGATCTCGGCCATTTCACGGCGTCCTTTTCCTTTTTGCTCTGCACACAGCTTGGGCAGATATACACCTACGGCCAATCAAAGGCATACCCATTAATCACAAAGCAAGGCCAAAAAATAAATGAATAAAATTCACTATTAGCTAGTGTAATTTATGTATGTCACGTTATATATAATATTAAATCATTTTTATAGATGCATGATGAGTAAATACCTTCACCAGCAGCAAGATTGAAGTAGAGATCAATAATGTTGGGGCAGTGCTTGTAGCAAGCAGAGGAACAGAGCTTGTTGGTAAAGCGAGACTCGAGCAGAGCGTCGGAAGAAATGCCGAGGGCATTTCTATCGACACCGCAGGCCTCAATGCACTCATCGGTTTCGATCCAATCCTTGAGTTTATCAGCTTCAATTTCCGATGTCCGGCATGTATATACTTCTTCACCACTCCTCCGAAGATGTTTCTCTAAAACACAACGCTTCCCCGTGCTCGATATTGCGAATGCACAAGAGTCTTCGTTCAAATTCTCGCAAGCAATGTCCCCTGCATATGGTATCGTAACATGTTAAATTACACTGATGAAATTAAAATCTATTAAGAAAAAAAAATGACTTACCTAGGGTGAATTGCATCAAGGAGGCAACTGCAAGAGCAACAATGACTAAAGTTTTCAAGCTATGTAACGAAGCCATGACGATAACTCTATTGCCTTGCAAGTTTCTTTCTTTTTGTGTTTCCTTGGAACTGCTTAATGGAAGTGATAAGAAACGCTGGCTATTTATAGAGGCAGAACTCCATGCAATTTGAGAAGGCATAATACGTGGCATATTACATGTAAACATGCATTCTACATGACATATTATTATACATAGGATATAATGTAGGATGTGAATTGCCCCATATGACGTCCATGTAATATGTGTGTGCCTATTTATTTAATTTTATATAATTAAATTTATATATCTATTTATACACACTCAAAATTGAAGGATATAAAATCAATTTAAAATGTGGCATTTGAGAAACTACTACTACCTCCGGCGGGAACATGTGTATGAATTGTTGTATGATCGATTGACTGTGTCAACATTAATTAATTAGAGAAGAAAGTAGTTAGTGGTCAAAAGACTCCGCCATCAGTGGCCGTCTTGGTTATATAAATTCCACACATTTAGGCTTTAATTTGTTGAAAAGTGAATTTTCTTGCACTCATACTTCTCCACTTTTCGGTTTCTATTGAGAAAAAAAACATAGATCTGTCAAAGGGATTTAACTTTCAACTGATTGTGCAATGATTTCTGACACATGTAATAGAGCTACATGTGTAACTTGTAATAGAGCTAGATTAGTAGTATTCCCTCCTTTTCATATTACTTGGTCGACTTATTTATTAATTTTTTAAATTAAATATGTATTTTATTAAATTAATTTATTAATGATATTTAAGAATTTTAAATTTGATAAATATGTAATTTAATATTAAGGGTAATATGATTTTCTAAAAGAGACAAATAAAATGAAATAGTATTTATTTTTTATATAGAGGCCACGCAAAATAAAACAAAGCGAGTATTAGTTTTAAGATTTAATTTATATATACATAAGATTTAATTTATATATACATATATAGTGCTCCCTCCATATCAAAATAAGTGGTATTTTAAGAGCTCGCTTGGATTGACTTATAAGTTGTTTATAAGTTGTTTTCAGTTTTTTAAAGTATTTGACTGACCAACTTAAAACGATTTTGTGCTTAAAATAAGCCCAAAAGAACAATTGAGTTTGTTTGGCTTAGTTTATCTAAAGTAATTTATAAACTATTTTCAGCTTATAAACTACTTAAAATAAGTTAAACCAAACAGACACTAACTTTGAGCACACCCCGTAAGAGAACTACTAATTAAAAAAAAGTAAAATATATTTTTACTAGCTTAGCTTTAATCAATACCTTAAAGAAGATGTAGCTCTATAGCAATTTCTTGGTTATGAAAAAACTTTCTTTATTTAAATAAGAGTAAAATTGAAAGAACATGATTAATGTCTTTTTCATTTCGTAAAACAGTAAAATACTATTTATTTTGAAACAAATAAAAAAATCAAAAAACATCACTTATTTTAAAAGGTAGGAAATAGAACTATTCAAAATTACTTTTTAAATGAGATAATATGATATAAATACTTTTTATATCGTCAATGTGTATTACTTAAAACTTTTATTATCATAAAAATTTATCTATAATTACTTTATCAAAATATCTGTTTAATTATTTCTTAACAGCAAGAATTAGTTGTGTATTACTTCCTTTTTGGTTTATTTACTTCGAAAACGCGCTTTTTTGGGTCCGAACTCCTATTTTTGACTGTTTGTGTTGAATAGTACAGTGAAAGTTTGGCTATTCTGTTCCCTGTTCACTTGTTCAATGTCACAATTACAATTTTGACGTTTAACTAATTGCTTCTGATTAGTTATGACTATTCCATATTTTTCCTAAGCAGTTTGTTTCCTAGCTAGAATTTTATTTAGGCGTGTAGAAATTGGTGCGAATGCGATAGGATTAATTGTATTTGTTAAATTTAACCTATTATAGAAGAGAATTGTTTATTAGTTCATGAATTAGAAAATTTAATTGATGTATTAGTCTTAGGTTACATGTGTTGTTTAACTAAGTACATCAAATAAAGAAATAATAAGACAAAATTTTAATATCGGAAAATTGTTCATTTATTTATATGTATGTGTATATAAAATTTCAATTCTTAAAGGTAAATGTAATTTCCATTAATATTTAGTTTCCTAAATTATATGATATGGTGCAAGTCTTTTGATTCAAGTGGAAGTAATGGTAAATACTTACCCGCATTGAGTATTCGTACATAACTAATTTAATTTATAATTCGGAAAAAATTCATAAATGTCCTTAAATTATGTGAATCGAATAAAAATGTCTTTCTATACTTAGGTTTAAATTTATCTTTGTCGTCAATATTTTGGTTTTAAAATGTTCTTGTCGTTGATAGTTTGATCCAGAAATGTCCTTATTGTTACTAAATAAGTCAAAAATACCATTTTTCAAATAAATATATTATTTATTTTTTCTTTATAAACATATCGTGTTCCTAATAAAAATATTACTATTAAAGAACTATTTTCTTGTTTTGTTTCTTTACAGGAAAATACTTAATCTCATTATCGTACCCTTTTAACGAATAATACGTCATATATATAAGATTATAGTAAATTTATTATTAATTTTTATTTAGATAACGTTAAAAAATAATTATAATAAAATAAAAAATATTTTAAATTTTATTTTTTTAAAATTGAAGTAGGATAAATATTTGCTAATAAAAAATATTATTAGGAAAAGAATGTATTCAAATAATATATTTATTTTTAAAAAAATATTTTTAACCTATTGAATAATTATAGAAATATTTTAAATTAAAAGGTTAACTATTAAAATATTTTTAATCAAACTATAAATAAAAGATATTTTTAAGCTGTGGATTTATAATATAGTGTCATCGATAGTCAATAAAAACTAACGGAACTAGCCAAGTCTCTCAGTAATTTGTCGGAGCATTTAGGCCACTTAGAATTTTCTTCTCTGACTTTTAGGGTCATTTCTTTTGGATATAAATTATGCTGGATAAGTTATGTTGAAATAAGTTATGATGAAATTAATTATCTTGATAATAGTTTTTATTACTTGTTTGGTTGGTCATATTCAAAGTTATATTCATTACATAATTTTTAAGAATAAGTTGTTTGTTTACGAAAATACCCTCTATCTTATTTAACTTTTTTTTTTTACAATTTCTTTACAAGCTTTAAGTATTCATTCCTAAAAATAAAATTTTCATCTTTTTTAACTTAAAAATATAACTTTCTTCTTATTTAACTTAAAAATAAAACTTCCATCTTGTTTATTTTAAGTTTATTAAAGTGAAAGAAATTTTGTTATTAAAATTATCTACATTTTAAAGTTATCTACATTTTAATTGATATATAAAATATAAGTTTTAAATTAGTAATAAACTATTTAATTAAAAATATATAATTTAGTAGTGGAGTGAACGTTTCAAGAGAAATTAAAATATAAATAAGCATAAGAATTAGACAGATAAATTTAACTTATAATATATTCATAAATAGAAATTGTATTTATAAAATATAATTTTTTAATAGAAAAATATATTATCATAAAAACAAAAATTAATTAAAGTTATGAATGTTATTATAAATGTATTTAAAAATTATGTAAATATACATGAATGTAAAAGTGGTGTATAAAAGAAAGTTTAAAAAAGTATTTTTATTATTTTACATCTTTATCTCAGGATAAATTATCTTGAAATTAGTATTAACTTATTTCAATATTAATTATTAATCCTGGAATAAATTATCCATCCTTTGTAACCAAATAAAGAATTAAATATCACTTAAAAATTATCCTAAAATTAATTCTCCTTATCCATCACCCCAAATGACCCGTTAGTTCATGACTTAGCTAGCAATGAGCAAAACAGAAACTTATGTGATACATACTTCTGCCCCGTCATTTACGGCCATACTTAGATTTTTACTCTTATATATTTTTTCTTTCAAAGACAAAATTGTCTAGTCAATTATTTCCTCGGTTTATTATGATAAAAGTAAAATATGAAAAAAAATAATTATTTTTTCTTTATATGATAAAAGTTACAAGTAAAAATAATGTATTTTTAAAATAGTGGACAAATAAATTAAACCGACAAATGTAAGAGTTAGTAGTTGTTTTTTTCTTATAAATTGTGTTGGGGTATAGACCATTGAAGTGCAACTACTAGTAATTAAAAATAGCCTCACTGATTGTTTATTTACAACAACAACAAACCCAGTATAATCCCATCATATGGGGTCTGGGGAGAGTAGAATGTACGCAGATCTAACCCTCATCTTGAAAGGTAGGGCGACTGTTTCCGAAAAACCCTCGGCTCAAGAGAGGAAAACAAGATAAAAGATTAGATAAAAATAAACATATCGAAAACAAGATAAAAACAAGGAATTACAAATATAAATGTGTGATTTTCTTGTTCCAGTTTTGTTCCTTTCTCTACATTGCCGTTCACTTTACGTGCATTGTGCGTATATGTTCAAAATCATATCGTATACTATTTTAAAAATTAATATATAACTATTAAAATAAAAATTTTAATAAATATATATATATATATAAGTACAAGCACAAATGACGACATAATATATTTGAAAAATATGATAGCATTCACTATTCACAGCATAAATCGCTTGTTTTTTAAATATATATTCTTACCTTTTTTTCAAATTTAAAATTCTCTTATAATTTATTTTTTAATATTTTTCCCATGGGAAGCTTTTTCAATGTACAGGAAATGGGCAAATTTATAGCATTGACAAATATCAAATTATTACCCAACTACCAATCAACGTATGCAACATTCTGATGTCTTTCCCAGTGATTCAACAGTAAAGGTTTTGTCATAAACCACTTTTCCTTAAGAAAATTGTTATTAATATGATTTTTAATTAAGTGATTTCATTAATTATTATATTTAAATATATATTTTTCCAATAATAATATTAAAAAATTCAAACACTCCGGACATGATATATTTTGACATACATTACAGAAATCATAAAAATCATATAGTCCATAAGTATCAATACTATTTTACTGTAATCCAAGAGAGTTACAAAATGTTGTAGTCTTCCCGAAACAATATTAGTAAATGATTTTTTAAAAATATACTTTAAAAATATCTCAATAACAACTATCAAAATTCAAAAACACTTAGACATGATAGACATCAATAAATTATAGATACCATAAAAATCATATAGTTCAAAAATATCGACTCTAATTAACAATAACCTACAAAAATCACATATTAATATTGTAATCTTGCGTCCTTATATTATGCGCATCGTATATCCATCATACCTAACTAATTTATAAGATAGTGTGATTTAGTCCATTTAGAAATTTATGTTCTCTCTTTACTGACTAATTAGTTAATGAGTTAGCTAGCAATGTGCAAAACAGAAATTTAGCATGAAGTAGTACACACTTGTGCCCCGTCATGTTCGGGCATACTTAAAATTCTCTAGAGTTAGTAGTTGTTAGTTGCTTATTAATTGTGTTGGAGCATAGTAATTAACATATGCTCACTGATTGTTTTTATGGGTGTGAAAAAATCTAATTGAAAAAAGTGTTATTGGGTTATTGGTTTAATGAGTTTTTAATGATTTTATAAAAAGAAATTATCGTGTTATTGGTTCGATATTGGTTTTTTAATATTTTATCCCTGCATAAATATTAAATATTAATATCAATACCTTATTGGTTACTACATTTGTCTTTTAGTCTTCAATTCACATTATTGTCTTAGTTCTTTTATTTGTGTTGCACTTGTATAGTTCTTTTCATGTTAGTTACTTTTGAATCTATTTTATAAACATTCTGTAAAGTTACGTTATTGTCTTGTCGGGTCAAATTGTTGGAGAAGTCATATAAATTTTTTATGAATATTTTCTTATTGGTTAAACCGAAAATCGAACCGTTAAGGATCAAAATCGATAAACCAAAAATCAATAAAAATATCTTATTGATTTAACGTATTTAAAAATTGAAAATCGATAAACCGAATTGACCGATGCACACCCCTAATTATTTCTTAGTCTCTCCGCCCATTTTTACTTATCCGTGTTTGACTTGTCACACTCCTTAAAAAATAATAAATAAAGGAGTAATTTTACAATATCACCTCTATTAATTATAAGTCATCTAAATATTAAAAAAAATGAATAGTATATAATAAAAATAAAATAGACACGAAATATTAAACTATCTCTTAATTATCCAAACTGAATAAGTAAAATTGAATAACTATTTTTAATATATTATATTAGAAAAGTAAAAATAGGCGGAGGAAGTATTTGTAATTTCTCTATGGTTGTTTGGTACATAAATGTACCATCTACCCTCCCCAGACCCCACGTTGTGGGATTTCACTGGGTTGTTGTTGTTGTTGTTGTTGTTGTTGTTGTTTGGTACATAAATGTGTGATTTTCTTGTTCCAGTTTTGTCTCACCCTACAAGGATAAGGTGGAAGATCAGTTATCCCTTCCCTCTACGGTTCCGTTCACTTTACGTGCATTGTATTTGTCCAAAAAAAAAAATGTATTAGTAAATTATTTTGTTCACTTTTACTTGTCAATTATTTTATAAAAAAAATCACTTTCAACATATTAAGAAAAGATTAAATTTTTTATTTTACACTAACATTAATTACTGTTGGATATTTTGTAATATATAGAGATATTAAATTGAACAGACACATTTGTTCATGAAAAATCATAACTATTATGAAAAGTCATATTTTTAAGTTCTATATGGAAAGAAATCAGCAGGATATACAATGGCTTTGTTGTATCATGAATGAAATTGTTTGTACTTTTCCCAATATGTTTGTCACGACCCTGGCCGTCGTGATTGACACCCATACCAACCCTCACGTGGGAGAAACACTTAATTCAGCCCAACTAACAGTAATCGCAAGAGATAAACCAAATTAAAGTTGCTGAAGCAGGTTTAAATACTTAAAATAAGTCTGAGTTCCCATAAACCCAGAAAATGTAGTCAACAACCCATAAGATGCGGAAATTAACACCGAGAACCTGAAAGTCTATAATGACCCTAAAGGTCATTTTTGAAAATTTTCATAAGATGACTTTTTTACCCCCTCCCGATAGTTGTCCCAAGTTTTGGAAGTTTTTGAGTTTTAAAGGCTTCAAGTGTTCAAAACTGTTGCTTGGGACCAATCGATGCTAGATTCTTAGAATGGAATTCCGTCGATTCCAATAGCTCCAAAATGTGTAATTTGGTGTATCAGAGATTATGAAATCAAAATTGGAGTTGTAACGAAGATTTGTGATATTAAGTTGAGAATTTGATGAATTTTAGGCCAATGTTAGACTTTGGTCAACTTTTGATGTTCCTATGCTCGAAATGGAACTTGACTCCATTGGATTTGGGGGACGATTTTAGGTCTAGAAGTGGTCTGGTCTTGGTTAAAATTTTGAAAGCCCCGAGTTTATTTTGATATTTTAAGGTTAAAAGTTAGCTTAGTTGCGACTTATTAGATTTTTGGATCAAGGAGACCTCGAATTTAAATTTCGATGATTTCATTGAGTCCAAAATGTCAAAATTAGTATGGTAGCATCTAAGGTTTGTGTGAACAAAATTCTGAAAGAATCTCGAGGGTTGATTCAGAGACTTGGTGAAATTTTAGGTGTGCCGTGTTCTGGTGTGGTCACGATTGCAAGAGCCCCAGCGCTTTCGTGACATCCACTTTAGTGGAGGCCTTCACTTTCGCGAAGGGGGGATTTTTGTGGGGCTCGCTTTAGAACACTGGGTCATGATCGCAAAGCTCTGAAAGTGATCCGTGGTTCGCGAAAGCAATGCCTGCAAGGGTGTAGTCTTTTCCTTTATTTTTAGACCTTGAGAGCTTGAATAGGCAAATTTTGACATGGGTTTTCTTGTGTTGATGATTGTGTAAGTATTCTTAACCAAGAATTTATGTTACCCATCTATTTCATCATGATTTTGATTTCGAATTGAGAATTTTGGACCCCAAACTTTGAGATTTCTTCAAGAACATGAAAAATTCTTTTAAATAATAATTGTAACCTAATTTGGGATTCATTTTCAAAATGGTTTTTGACAATAGATTCCTAATAACTCAAGGAACATTTTCATATAGAAATTTTTAGATTTGGTGTTTGATTTTAGAATTGGGTTTTTGGGTCGGTTTTGACCCGAATTTCAAAAACTATGATTTTGGTGTCGTTAGCTCCGTAATTTGATTGGTATTTCATATTTTTTTAGATTCTTAAGATTCAGAGCATCGTTGAAAAGGAAAGATTCAAGTTCCGAAGTAGTTGGGTGCGATATCGAGACAAGTGAAACTCTAAACCTTAGTAAGCTTTGTAAAATGTTTATTCTTGTTAAGTGCTATGTGATTTGATTGAATTTGGTATTGGATGATCACAAATCATGAAAACACTTGAAATTGAGCATTTAGAGATATGTAAAAGGAAAATTATCTAATGAATCGGGCTATTTGATCTATTTGACTTAGTTGTCTCGTTGTGAAGCTTACTTTGTGATATCTCTGATATGAATTGCATATGATATTGAACTTCATTTTCCCCCTCGATTGCATGGATATTCTAATTTGTATTTGGGTTGATGTATATTATTGAGGTCCCAATTGATGAATTCATCAATGTGAAATAGTTCCGGCTGAGTGTAATGAAGAGGAAAATAAAGAGTATTCGAGGGCGTGCCACATATCATGGTTGTTATATTATTGCATCGAAAGATGAGTGACACATCGTGGTTGTTATATTATTGCATCAAAGGACGTGACACACTTCGTAGTTATTATATTTTTACATACATGGGATGTGCCACATGCAGTGGTTGTTATTTTTAGCATCACATTAGACATTCATCGTATTGCATTGTATTACATTGATTGACTATTTGAGTATTTGCCTTTACTATGTGAGTAGTTGAGACTGAGATACGTGCGACATTAATACTATCTATTGAGTTATGCAGACATACTTTAATTACGTGTTACATGAGTCATATTTGTATTTAGACTGTTAGATTGGGCTGTTCTGTTTGCAGGTTGTAGTTATAGAGGTTCGGATGAGGTGTCGGGAGTACTCATTTAGCTTTACATGTGTTTACTATTTTACTTGTTGAGCACTGTATTATTTGGTACTCACCTCTTGCTATCTATACTTTGTAGGTTCTGAGCCCGGACAATGACCAGATTCTCTTTTCTTCATCCGCGGCTTTTGGAGATATTTGAGAGGTAGTTGTTGACGTCGGCGATCTCTCTCACTCTTTTTTCATGCTTTGTTCTATTTGAGAGACAAACACATTTTTGAGACTTATGTTTATTTCAATTCTAATGTTTTAGAGGCTTGTACGTGTGACAACCTATCCTTTGGGGTTTTATAGATGATTAAGACTTCCACATTTTAGTATATATCTATCTACTTATAATGCTTCCTCTTTATTTCTGCTTTAATTGGGCTTTGATCTGACTTATCTCAATAGATTAAGACGAGTGCCATCACACCCAGATTCGGATCGTGACAAAGTCGATGTACTAAAACTCTAAAGAGCAATAAGTCTAAAGGAAGGGAATACCCCAAAAGTCATAAATTAAATCAATGTCTGAAAGTTAGGTCTTGAATGAAGGATCAGGACATGGAAGAGCTCATGGTAGCCCGAAAGAATCTGGCTCACCCTTTGAACTTCGAATAGATCAACAATCTTCTAATCAAGGTCTCTCAGCAGCCGCCGAAAGATATTCTTTACTCAATAAAAATAAAGTAAGTGCAGTGTCAGTACACAAAGATAATGGTGTACTGATAGGATCACACGGCTAGCTAACAAGTGAGACATGAATATAAGTAATTACGACTGTAGGACCCCGTAAGCCGAAATTCCAAACGAAGGAAAAATTTCAGAAAATTAGACTAACCCTAAATCACTAGTGGGTCTACGATTCGTAGGAACTATTGTGAGTCGTAGGATTGAATCGTAGAAGGGGAGACTGAGGTTGAGAAGTTGATTAAATCAGGAAGATGGTTTATGAGCCAGTTCACGACTCATAGAGGTGAAGATGACTCATAGAAAATAGTCGTCATTGCAGTATGAGTTCCTGCACATGACCAAGTCTTAGTACCTACTCTACGACTCAATAGGATGAGTCGTAGTGGGAATGACAACTCGTAAGAATGAGTCGTAAAGGAACTTCAGAGACTAAGTTCTCAGGGTCTTTCTCATACCCTATAGGACGAGTCCTTTCTACAAGTCGTAGAAGCATTTATGACTCGTAAAGACTAATCATTTGTCTGACTCAATTTTAAAAAGGGCATTTTAGTCCTTGCTTGTATTTTATCAGTGAAGTGTGGTCATTTTGTATCACGCCCTGAGAGGGTACCCTAGGTATGGCCGGTACTCAAAAACCATCTCTGGCCTCTGAGAGAACCACTTGGTCTCATTACTCATTCATTCATCAGCGGAAGATTTAAGTGAAAATAAGAATACTTATGTGGGCTTGCCATCATCAACATCAAATGAAAGAAATAATCCTTAGAAGAAGTAGTTTTAAAGGAGAACTACTCCAATTACATTATGAAACTCTGTCTATGAAGCCTCTAACACTATCAGACGGTGCCAATGACATGTCCATGACTACCTAAAAAAACATAATATTCAACAATAATAAAAGGATAAAGAGTTCCTCCAATTACATGAAGGACTCACCAAATAGATCAAAAGTAATGATCTTCAATGATGCGCCTGTTGAGGATCTCTAACACATGTATCTGCATTATTTTTATGATGCAGGTCGAATGACGTCAGTACATAGAATGTACGAGTACGTAAAATGGCTGGGAAGTAAGGATAGATATCAAGAAACTCCTCTCAATAAGACTCGGCTCAGAACTCAATATCATCTCAACATCAATATGTAATGCAAGTTTAATAATAATAATAATAATAATAATAATAATAATAATAATAAGCAATGCTTACTCACTTGAGAGTTTCTCTAACCGACAACCATCACTTATGAGCTAGTAATGATACAACGAAGCGATGTCGTTGCCACATCCATCCAATACCTTGCCAGGGTAAAGAACATCATCATCTTGGATCCAATCATCAAAGTCTTCTTTTTAGGACTTAAAAGGCATAGCCTCCATCCTACGCTGGCTACGTAATTCTGGGGTTTGAGTCAATTAAACTCTTACCCAACTCGGTGCTCAATACTACTCTCAAAATATGTGCTTATATTAACCTCATCATCTAGTCTCATTGGACTTTAATTTAAAGCATCAAACTCATCTCATTACTTTTTCATCAATCATTATACTTTAAAAACATCATTTTCATCTTATGAAAACATCTGGCTCAAAACATCATTTAATCCAAAGAATCAAATTTATTTAAACTCATTTTTTTTGCTCTTTTAAAACTTATTTAAATACATATATAGTATTAATTCAAATCACTCTTTTTGTCAATGAATATTAAAAGCCAACATCTTTACTCAAACCAGCGTACAAATATTCATGAACATCAAATCAAAATGTTCTAAAGTATTTTGATTATAATTATATTCTCTAATGCGTAAAGTTTTTTGATTATAATTATTTTCTCTCATGTCTTAAGTATTTTGATTATATTATGTTCTCTCATGCTTCAAGTATTTTTGATTATAATTATGTTCTCTCATGCCTAATTTATTTTGATTATAATTATATTTTCTCATGCCTAAAGTATTTTGATTATACAAATTATGTTTATTTTCTTTAAACTTTACTCTAAGGCATGTAAGACTTCAATGAGAGTATTCCTTCCTGTAACACCCCTAAACCGTTGTATGTGGTATTTCAATTTTCGACGAAATTGATATTGCTTCTGTATTTTGAGCATAACTTTTCATAGACTAGTCCAAATTAGGTGATTCAAATTTTTGAATAACCCCAACGACATTACCTACAACGTTCATGATACCATATCTCAAGATTCAGAGGATAAGTCAAATAAATTAATCTTTGCAAGACATGGTACTGTGACGAAATAGAGTATTTGTAGAAGAAACATCATATCTCACGGTAGGATGCTCCAAATTGGTTGATTATCGAACGATATGAAATTAGACTTCTAGATCTACAATTCTACACCAAATCCTAATGAGAAATTTATCTTGTTCAAATGCAGCTCCGAAAAAGGGTATTCCGTTAAAAGAGAGTTCATCTCACCTACTATGAAAAGATCTAGAACCATTTGACATCATCCATGACATCAAAATCCTCCATTGAATTTTCAAGAACATCCTTTGTAATTATTTTTATTTATTGTTAGGTGCCTCCTCTACACCTATAAATACCTACCTTATTTCCTCATTTTATTCATCAAGTTTCTCAAGCAATTCTTCTCTCTATACACTTCTTTACTCATTCTAAAATATAGTTTTAGTTTTAGTAGTATAGAAATACTATTTCGGTGATTTTTATACTCCGGGCAGTACACAAAATGCTCTGACGAGGAGAAAAGGTTAGGGGTTCAAGAGTGTTCCAATTCGGAGTAAGGTTTCGAATTTTAGGTATATAAGGCTATTCATAGCATTGGATTGAGTTCGTCCATGCGCCCAATATTTAAATTCATCATAATTGATTTATAGTTAAGTTTTACCCAAATCTTGAATTCTAAATAAATTAATTCTTCTTCTATTGAGTTAGATATATTTATGCATTAAGATTATTATTGTTTTTATTTCTCATTTTATTAGAATTATTGTTTATGGCTACTTTTCCATGAACCCTAATTGATTTGATGTTCATGAATATTTTTATACATGTTTTGAGTAAAAATATTGGCTTTTATTATTTATTAACAAAAATAGTGATGTGAATTAATACTATATATGTATTTTATTGAGTTTTGAAAGAGCAAAAGAATTGAGTTTAAATGAATTTGATTCTTTGGATTAAATGATGTTTTGAGCCAGATGTTTTCATGAGATGTAAATGATGTTTTTGAAGTATAATAATTGATGAAGAGGTAATGAGATAAGTTTGATGATTTAAATTAAAATCTAATGAGACTAGATGATGAGGTTAATATGAGCACATATTTTGGGAGTAGTATTGAGCACCGAGTTGGGTAAAAGTTTAATTGACTCAAACCCAAAATTAAGTAGCTAGCGTAGGATGAAGACTATGCCTTTTAAGTCCCAAAAAAGGACTTTGATGATTGGATCCAATATGGTGATGTCCTTTACCTTGGCAAAATATTGGATGAATGTGGCAACGACATCGCTTCGTTGTATCATCACTAGCTAATAAGTGATGGTTGTCGGTTAGAGAAACTCTCAACTGAGTAAGCTATGCTTATTATTATTTTGAAATTTGCATTACATATTAATGTTGAGATGGTGTTGAGTTCTGAGCTGAGTCTTCCTGAGAGGAGTTTCTTGATATTTATCCTTACTTTCCTGCCATTTTACATACTCATACATTTCATGTACTGACGTCATTCGACTTGCATCATTTTATGATGCAGATATATGTGTTAGAGATCCTCAACAGGCGCATTATTCAAGATCATTATTTTTCAGCTATTTGGTGAGTTCTTCTTGTATTCAGAGAAACTCTTTATCCTTTTATTATTGTTGAGTATTTTTTTTTGAGGTAGTCATGGACATGTCATTGGCACCATCTAATAGTATTAGAGGCTTCGTATATAGAGTTTGATGATCTAATCAGAGTAATTCTCCTTTGAAACTACATCTTCTAAGAATTTTTTTTCTTTGATGTTGATGATGGCAAACCCACATTAGTATTCTTAAGTCTTCTGCTGATGAACAAATGAGTGATGAGACCAACTGGTTCTCTTGAAGGTCAGAGATGGTTTCTGAGTGCCTGTCATGCCTAGGGTACCCCCTCGGAGCGTGACACATGCCTTCATATAAGGACCTGTGATAAATCAACAATTCAATGCATTTAAGAGCCAATATAAGCTAATATAAGATAGGTAATTAAATTTCAAATATTTAATAATCTATGCATTTGGAATCATCATATGAAAACCCATAAAATTTCATGCTTGAATTAAATAGAAAACTTTGAGAATTCATTTGGGCTTCATGAATGAAAGGATCCATGAATCAATACCCACATACAACGTTTTAGGGGGTGTTATATTTTGAGTCACAAATCTACCCTATATAAGGACCCTACGCCTTAACAAGCCCCTTATATCTCACACTAACTCCCCTACACAAATCCCTTTCCTCTCAAGATTTCTCTCAAGGTCTCCTACATTCCCAAGCAAAGTTCTAGGGTTTCCTCAAGAAAGATCAAATCTCCTATTCCAATTTTAAGGTCAAAATTTTCAAGGCATATGGGTATTTATTCATGGGTTCTTTCACCCATGAAGCCCAAATATTTTTTAACTTAATAGCTCATTTATGATTTTTCAAATCATGATTACAAATGCATAGATTATTGAGTATTTAAAGTTTATTTATCTATCTTAGCTTATATTGGCTCTTAATTGCATAGAATGGTTGACTTATCAAACTTATATGAAGGCATGAAAGGATTTTAAAGTGAATTGGTGGATTGTTTTAGCATGTTTTAAATTAGAGTATTCCATTACTCTTATGCATGCTAGTATTGAGTTTTAATGATTTGAAGTTGAATTGGCTAAACCACCATGTTTTACCATGACTTTCTAAGAATTTTTGAGTTGATTGAAAGGGGTTTTGACTCAATGTTCACAAAGGCTTATTTAGTACGAATGTGAAGGTTCTTAAATAATGATTGAATAATGATAAAAGGGCTTCTTGGCCAAAAGAAAGGATTCTATGCGATGAGAACAATTCTCACATTTGAATCATCAAGTTTTAATGAGCTATTCTATCGAATGATGATTTGATGTCTAAATCTATATGTATGCTTATGTTAATATGATATTTATATGCTATTCCATGGAATTTGACTTAGCACCAAATGAGGTTTGAGGAGGGGTTCAATAAGGGAATCCTAGTAGCAATCTCTTGTTTCATTAACTATGTGCCAACATAGGAGACCTTGTAGGCCTTTTGGGCTAGTGGATCTTTGTATGGCCACCTAAAGTTAAACTTAAAGAAATGAATGAAGTTGATGGATTTCTACCTGGCAAATAGTCTCACCATGCCAACGTAGGAGGTTATGTTGGATTCTATGTATTAGCTCGTATGGTCTTAGATGTCGGTTATAGTCTTTTCCCACATATGTTTACTTTAAATGCTATTTATTGATTGCTCATGCATGTATTGCATTATGTTCCATACTATATAATGCTCTAATGTTTCTTCAATGTTAATGCATGCCTACATATTTAGTACATTCAAAGTACTAATACATACTTTATTGCCTACATGTTATCACCATGTAGGGACCGTTGCTCCTCCTCATTCTCCTCCACTTGGCTAGTTCGAATTAGATTAAAGGTTGCTTGTGGTGAGTCTCCATGTTTCATGTAACACCCCATTTTTTTTGTAAAGATTTGAACCATTCTTCATATGCATATAGACTTAAATTGAATGACTTATAATTGTATATATGAGTTAGGATCAATTTCTAAGTATTTGAAGAGTATTATATTTGGTTTAAGTTCATGAGGGATCTCTAACACTAAGTCAAGTCCAAAGGATTTCTGTCGGCTAAGTTTCCTGATGAGTCCGTATAAGTGTCAACTTCAAACGACCATAACTTTCAGAATATTAAGAGTTAGGTCGCCCATGACCTAACAAATTAAATATCTTTGAGTCTTCTTTCCAAAGCCACTGATTTTGCCTCATTACGATTTTGGAGTAAAATTTTATGACCTTCTTACTAGATACCATCACTACAGCGATTTCAAGCCTAGTGTCGGATGCCACTATAGCACCCAAAATTAGTTGCAGTAGTTTTGGCTCTGGCGTCGAACGCTATTATAGCACCTACAGGATTCTAAACCCATTTTTTTGGATTTTTTCTTGAGAAAGTGAATTATGAACTTTTCTTCACCAATCCCAAGTATAACCCTAGCCGTTTTGGGACTAAAAATCAGTTCGCTCATAATATCCAAAGAGGTTTTCCACTCCTTTACCTTAGGAGATTTGAGAGAAGAGACTAGAAAGGAGAAGAAGAGCTAAGATTCAAGATCTTCAAGCCATGTCTTTGTTTCTAGGTGAGATAATCTTCATTCCAGGTATGTAAGACTACTCATAACATTAGATTGAGTTATTCCACGTGCCCTACATCTTTATTGATTCAAGTTGAGTTGAGTTTTGAGGTTCCATGAGTTGACTTCTTAAGTTATTTATAAATTCTATTAGTTTTTATATAAATTCATATGTATTAATGATGTTCTTGAGTTGAGTTTTATTGAGAGTATGGATTCATGTATTCATTCACATGAACCCAAGATGATATTTCCTTTTTACATAATTTTCCTTAAGGTTGAGATTGATGGTTTTCATGCATAAATAAAATCTTGCTTTTAAAGTGAGATGATGCATATTTTAATGAGTTTGATAAAATTGAACATAGAGTTAAATGAGGATTTTGGAGCAAGATATTTGATGATGATGTAAATGATGTTTATTTTTAAAAAGGTAAAATGATTGATGAAGAGGTTATGTTGATGATGATGTCTTAAGATATAGTGGATTGGAGTCTAATGTGAATACATGATATAATTTGCATAATTCGATTTAATTGGAGTCTTATGAGGATTTTGAGTGTAAATGAATGTTTGAGAAAGAGTCTTAAAAATAATTTGTGAACGTTTTTGTATGAATTATTTATGCACTATTTTGAGTTTAAAGAATGATTATCTTCATCCTTGATTTAGAAAGAGTTTAAGCATGAGTTGAGGTTTGAGAAGTCTCTTAATTATTATTTTGAAAATGAGTATTTTGAGTATAAATGAGCTGAGTATTTTTACATTAAAACGTCTATTTTGAGATTGAGTTGAGGGGTTAAAATTATGTTTAAATACATTTAATATTTACTGCATTCATTGAGTTGAGATTTTATCAAATTTAAAGAGAAGAGTTTGATGATTGAGATAAGTTGATTTTGAAAGAAGGTCCAATGAGACCAGATTGATTGAGTTTTGAAAAGAGTCCAATGAGATTAAATGATTGATTTGAACTAAGTCCAAAAGAGACTAAATGAGTATTTTGAGTATTTTATTCACCTGATAGATATGAGCATATTGAGTCTTGGAAGGAGTATCAAATACCGAATTGGGTAAGAGTATAGTACCTAGTCAAATTCTATGAACTACATAGCCAACGTAGGAGAGGATTGGACCGTTAAAGTCGGATGTTTCCCTATTTTATTTTCCTGACATGATAGGACTTGATTGATTGTTAGATCCATGATTGGTTGAGTCGTTCATACCCTGGCAAAGTATTGAACAGACGTGACAACAACGTTGGCTTATTTTACATCACTGCTCATAGGTGATGGTTGTCGGTTAGAGAAACTCCTAAATTGAGTGGATTGTGCATGATATGATTGGTTTGATTGAGATTGTTGATGATTGAGTCGAATTGTAAAACATTGATAAATTCCAATTTGCATATCTTTTGAGTTGAGTCCTTTGACTTTATTATTGAATTGATTGTATATGATTGGATTGGATCAGATTATATATGATTGGATTGGATCAAATTTTATATGATTGAATTGGATTGAATGGTATGTGATTAAATTGAATTGGATTGTATATGATTGGATTGGATCGGATTGTATATGATTGGATTGGATCAAATTTTATATAATTGAATTGGATCGAATTGTATATGATTGGATCAAATCGAATTGTATATGATTGGATTGAATTGAATTGTCATGATTGGATTGGATTGTATATGATTGGTCTCTGTCTAAACTGTATTCTTACTTTAGACTTATGACACCTTGATTGAGTCTCTCTTATCTTTTTGACTTGAGATATTTGAACCAATATTATTCTATCTTGATGCATATTTCATTCTGCCATATTACATACTCATACATTCTACGTACTGACATCTATTTGGACCTGCATCATTTCATGATGTAGAGATAGGTTTAAGAGATTAATAATAGGCGCACCATTGAGGATTTGTTAACACTTAGCTTATTGGTGAGTCCTCCCCTATATTCAGAGGATACCACTTATGTTATTATTGTGTCGAGTTTATTCTTTTCATTCTAATTTGAGGTAGCCATGAACCTATCATTGACACCAATTAGATAGTAGTGATAGAGGCTTTATAGACTAAATAGTGATGGGTCGATTGAGTATTTTACTTTCTCGAATTGTTCTTGTCAGACTATTTTAATGACATAGATTGGAGTTCGATTTGTTGGCCCATGACCTTTTTTTCTTGAGCTAGATTATTGATTGGAATTGCCCACTTAATTTTCTCTTTATTTTAAGTCTTCCGCTGATTGAATGAACGAACAGATGTGTGATCAGGCTAAGTGGTTCTCTTGGGATCCAGTGATGGCTTCTGAGTGTCGGCCACGTTTAGGGTACCCTCTCGAGGCGTGATAAACTTGATATTAGAGCACAGAGTTCAAGAGTCCTAGGGAGTCTATGAAGCCGTGTCTAGTAGAGTCTTGTTTATGGGTATGTTGTGCACCACACTTATAATCAGGAGGCTATAGGACATTACGAATTGTTTCACTTTTTTCATATTCTGAATTTGTGCGATAGAGTTTAACTCTATGAAAGTTCCTTTCTAATTCGAGCATTACTCAAGTTTGACTACCCCTCATACTCAAGGTGGTTGAAACAGTAAATTTTGGATTCTTATTAATGATTTACTCTCAGATAAAGTCTTGAGGATGTGAAGAGACTACACAAGGCTTGCGAGGAGACAATTAGTGTGCTTAAATCTATTGATTCGAAAGAATGCACTCAAATTTAAATGAATCGTGCATTTGAGCCAGAGCAAGATGTATCCCAGAATCTCATCTTTAAATCTTGATTCGAATGTTATATTCGAGAAGGAAGTTTTGTCTTTAAATGATTAGTGTCACCATTCGATGGAACGTGATTTAAGGCACGGTGATCTATGATTCGTAGAATGATCCTAGAGTTAGAAAGATGGAGTAAGAAGAGTAGAACTCAAATAGTGAGAATGGTGGTTGATTGAGGTCTGAAACTAGAAGTGAAGTATCTATAAGGTTAGTAATAAGGTGTAATGAATGATTGTGATAGTGCTAGTTTTAAGATTTGATTTAGTATTCTTGACATGACGTATGCGAGAGATTAAGATATTAACTTGCGAGGAGTATGTGTTATGAATGGAGGGGTATGTGACCCTCAGATGTATATAGTGAATTAAGGCTAAGTCATTTGGTAAGAAGAGGCGTAAGATGTGTATATGAGATAGTATAGAGTTGAATGAGGCCTTAATAGCGGTTTGGTATCTTTGAGTATAGTATAATAGGAGAGTTTAAGTGTTCTTGTGAATAGTGATACTCTGTCGTGTAGAGAAATGTGCTTATAACTAAGTGTAGAGAATCAGTTCGCAGAAAATACAGAAATGATAGAAATTAAAAAAATAAATTAGAGTGTTATACATATTGTAGTATAGAACATTTAGCTAATATATGTTCCAAAAGAAACAATAGTAAGACTAGAAACTCATAATTAGTGGAAGAACTACAAGAAACATTACTAAATATAGATGATTACATGTCAGATACTGAAAGTATATACTCTATTGTGAGTGTTGACGTAGCAGAAAAAACTCAATCTGAATCTTCTAATTTTGAAGGAGATAATCTCATAAATGAAATAGGACTAGAAAGAGGAATGTAAAATTTAGAAGACTTACAATTAAGTACTATGATGAATATAGGGAAAGAATGTAGTCATAATTTTGAAAGATATAAAGGAATAGATAGTAATCAATGTAGCATATGTAAATAGTATTCTAGTAAAAGAAATAGAGCTAATTGTCAGAAATGTTATATGGAAGCATGTATCACATGCATAGAAGCTAAATTAGAAATAAAAGTAAGTAAACAACAAGAACAAACACCAGTAAAGGACGCGCTACTAATTTAAGATTAATAACTCTAGAGACACGATTAAATGAGTTCGAACAAAGATTAATTACCCTAGAAAAACAAAAACAAAAAGTAAACTTGGATGAAACTTGTACAAAAAAAAATAATACATCTAGACAACATAGAAATTGAACTCATGAATATTGAAGAAACTAATACTAGCCTTATATGTAATGAAGACAAACAATTTGGAACAATAAAAGTATTAGCTAGAGTTAGAATTAAAAAAATAGAAATAGAAACATTAGCACTTGTAGATACAGGATGCACAAGTTGTCTTATAAATAAAAAGATATTGCCAACAAAAGTATTAAAAACGTTTAAAGAACATATATCAACAATACAAATGGACGGAACATGTAACCTTTATAATCATTATATAGAAAAAGCCCAAATAAGCATTATTAATACATATAATGAATTTTACAAGCCTACATACAATATGTATAAAATACTGGCAAAAGATTTAGACATCAAAACAGATCTAGTAATAGGATTACATTTCCTTATACAAAATAATGGAAGTTGTTTATTTTGTAGAGATAGAATAATATTATTTAGAAATACAACTTATACTTCGGTACAATCTATAAACCCTCCTACAAAAGGAAGATCTCAAAATTAAAGATATAACAACTCCCAAAGAGGGTACAACGCTTTGTTGTAAGAATGTGGTGATAAAGGTAGTTGTTCTTCACAAAATCTGTATGAAGAATATGAAGATTATTTAGAATAATCATACTTAGAAGATATAGAAAAAGATTACACTCTCATAAATGTAGAAACTGAATTCTATAATTTTCAAAAAGGAATAAATATAATAGGAACAATAAAAAATCCTATGGATTTAGACAGCATAATAGCAATATTAGACGAAATGGAGATAATTGGTGAAAAATCTTTAATACATTGGGGTTGTAATAAGATCATGTGTAAATTAGACATAATTAACCCAAAATATATACTATAAAAACAACCGCTATAGAAGCCAACAATGAAGACAGAGAAGAATTTAGTAAACAAATCAAAGAATTATTAAAATTAGAAGTAATAAGACGATCTACTTCTAAGCATAGATCTGTTGCATTTATGGTAAGAAACCATAGTGAGCAAGTAAGTGAAAAAACTAGGATGCTAATAAATTACAAAAGATTAAATGATAATACTAGAACAGATGAATACAAATTACTAGACAAAAATGAACTAATAAATAAGTTACAAAGTAAAAATTTATTCAGTAAATTTGATTGTAAATCTGGATATTGACAAGTAAAGATGCATCCAGAAAGCATAGAATGGACAACATTCACTTGTCCTGAAGGACATTTTGAATGGCTGGCTATGCCTTTTGGTTTAAAGACAACACCGCCATATTTCAAAAAAAGATGGACGATATGTTTGGAGACTATAAGAACTTTGTATTAGTCCATGTAGATGACTAATAATTGTTTTTACATATCCTCAATGTAACCTATCTTTTAGGATCTAAAGTCTTAATAGTATTATATGATGATAGATGACCAGACTTAAAGAAATCTATAATTGGATTAATCGAGGTAGATATGACAAATAATGGAAGAATATTTTATATTAGCCAAGACTTTTTAATAAACTTAAAGGAATTCGATAAACACATTAAGATAAGAATACAAACTAAAGGATATGAAGAAATGAAGAATGAAAATAATTTGTTGATGTGTATAAGCTTTATAGAAAAAATGACTCTAAGTAGCAATACAAAATTTAAGCTTCAAGTAAATGATGTCGTAGAAGTAATGGGTAACAAATGTATATGTGTGTATATATATTTGAGTATTGAGATTTTAATTTTGAGAAGTTAAGTTTGTATATACTATCTGCGCCCATCTGAAATCTTTTCATTAGTTAAGTCTTCCGCTGAGTGAGTTAGCCAGGCCAAGTGGTTCGCTTGGGACCAGTAATGGTCTCCAAATGTCGGCCACGCCTTGAATATCCTCTCAGGATGTGACAGATGAGCACCATAGGAGTCAATTTTTGTTAAAAGTCGATTAATCTAATTCAATCTTTACGAGATCTAATTCGATTTAGTTACATAAATTTATCTGATTAAAGGGTCTACTACTTTTTTTCTAATTCTTACAAGTGTCCAATAACTTAAGGTTGAGTGATTATCTTCTTAGTAAACACAAACAATGAAAGAACGTGACACTAATAACAACTTCACGATTGTCAACGAAAATAAAAGAAAAAATTTGGATTAAAAACCTAGCAATTTATATTAGAAAACCATATAGCATATCTTATACATTATTCCAAGCAAACCTTTTGGAATAAGAACCAGGAAAATTATGACCTCCAAAGTAAAATCCATCATCTTGTACTTTCCAAAAACATTCATAATTGTTTTCACTTATTTTTCCACAATCATGAGAAATTTCTTTGTTGAAAACATCAAAAAATTGTTTTTTAGAACCCCACCAATAGTGACAATAGTAACGAGTAGTATCAACGTCAGTCCCAGGGAGTGAAAAATTGTAATCATCACCCACTTTAAGATTTTGTTTTTGGAGATTATCATCTTTAGATTCGCATTGAACAGAAAGAGGAACATCGTTATTTTGGAGAGCGTTGATGATGTGAATTGTATATCCAATTGTAAATACAGAATTTACTGTCTGAATAAAAATGATCAATATGAATACTGAAAGTGCTATGGTTTTGGTCATGGTGGAACTTCTATATTTTTTCTAATGAATCACTACATGTTTTCTTCTAATTGTTTGGCCTTATATATAGTCTACATATACCATAGTAAATTGGCTTGGATAGAGAATTAGAGATGTTTATTTAATGATTTTGCTAATCTTAAATGTTGACTAGTTTAATCCTTTCTTCGTTTCTTTTTAGTTGTAATATTGCACTTTTCAAGAGTCAATTTGACTAACTTTCAAAGCTAATTTAGATTACATTAATTTAATATTTTAAAATAAAAATTTAGATACTTTTTGAAAAAACTATACGAAAAGTACTATAAATTGCATTTTTTTCATATTAATATGACTAAAAATTATATTTTAAAATATTAATTAAAAGTTCATATCATTTGATTCTTAAAAAGAAAATTGCGACAAGTAAAAAGGAACGGAAAGAGTAATACATCATGCAACATTAATTATGAATTGATGTTGTTGAAATCTATATTGATAGTGTACCTTATCAAAGTATAATGGTCAAATAAAAGAAAATAAATCGAGTTTAAACTTATTTTAAGAGGAAATACTTCTTAATTGCATTGAAATTTTATTTAAATCAAGCATTGTTACTGAGTGGAAACTATGTTCTACATCAAGGATTTTTAATTCTTTTTGGGTGGGTGGGGTGAGAGGGTCATGAAACTCGTAATATTTATGAATTATTTCATATAAACACATAATTTACAAGTCTTGTACATTCCAATCATACTTTTTGGAATACGATTCAGGATAATTAAGAGCTCCAAAGCAAAATCCATCATTCATAATCGATTTCACTTATTTTTCCACAACCATGAAAAATGTCTTTGTTGTAAAATTGTTTTTTAGAATCCCAATAATAGTTACAATAGTAACGAATATTATCAATGTCATTCCCACGGACTAAAATATGGAGATCCTCACCCACATTTTGAGATTTTGATTCCGAAATTCTCATCTTTAGATTCACATTGAACAAAAGAAAAAAGAACGTCATTATTTGGAGGGCATCAATAATATGAAATATGGGTCCAGCAGTAATTGTAAAATTTACTGTCAGAACCAGAGTGATAAATAAGGCTACTGAAAGTACTATGAATTTGGTTATGGTGGAACTCATATATATATATATATCTGTCTAATCTAACAACTCACTACATGTTTTCTTCTAATTTTTGGCCTTATATAGTCTATAGAGTATGCATATTTCATAGTAAAATGGCTGAGATGGAGATGTTTATTTAATGATATTTGCTAATTTAATATGTGGACTTGACTAATAATAATATATTAAGTTTGAATTGATGTTGTATCTATACTGATGAGAAATGAAAATTCTTTCTAATGCCAATTTTTTTTTACCATTATCTTTAACAAGTGAACACTTGCTTGTTTTAAGTATACAATCAAAAAGGCAATAATAAAATCCAAAGTTTTTCATAATTGAATTACTTATCTAGAAACAAAAAGAAAGCAAAAAATTAAAAATATACCCATAATCCGCAATCAAGAGAGTTATAACAATGATATTAGTGGTATAAAAATATTTGTATTACAATGATATTATGTGGATTACTTGAGAGAAAAGTTAGGAATCCTACTAACCAAGTCAGTTTTCCCCTATAAATAAAGGGGTTTTCCTAAAAGCCGGTAACCAAAGCCTCACTCTGATTATGTCGTGAGGCTGACTGAATCCAATCCATAAACCCGGAAATGTAATTAACTCTGAAATAACAAGTCTTCTCTCTTCTTCTTCTTATTTTATAGTTTCATAACACGTTGTTAGCATGACTCTGTCATCTACATTATTTGACTTGAAAAGGGGAAAACGACGTGCACAAAAACTGACTTGGCTGCCAGAATTATTTGGGTAAGTTATCTCTTTCACTTTCATGACCGGCTAGGTACATGTCTTTTAAAGCCTTAACAGAGGTAACATAGATAGTTATATTTTAATCTTGTGGAAAAGAAAAAAGTGAGTTATTCGTATATTTACAATGAAAAAGGGATAGAAAGTATGGGCAATCAAACTTGGCAATACGAAAAACAGCCGTTAAACAAATTTCCACTTTTACCTATTAATTAATTCTGGGATTGGAGCTTAATCAGTTGGAAGGAAGAATTAAGGTTGTGTGTGTAGCCGTGTGCAGTCTCTGTTCAAAGATTCATGTTCATGAAGAAAACAAAATCGAATGATAATGGGAAAAGGCAATTCGTGTTGCACGTTGACTACTACAAAGGTAATGTACATATAGCAGAAGCATGTAATAACTATTGGTGCTCACTTTATTGTTTTAATCTATAACTGGCTAATGTCGTTATTTATCTTAGGCAGCCATGTTAATTGATATTCTATGTTGGGATTGCATATCAATGATTTTAATACTTCACTTATTACAATGATTTGCTAATTTTTTTTTTGGAGATTCCGTATTTGTTTCTATCAATAAGAGTTTTATTGAACTTTGACTATTATGTCATTGGTTAAGGGTAAGACGATGGATTCAAGTCCTATCTCACCAAAAGAGTAAGATGTCGAATTATATTCTTGATGCATCATGATAATTAGATAATGGGTTTAAATCTCATTGATTTATGGCCTAAAACGCTTTTATATGGGGTAAGATGATAGATTCATATTCAATCGCACCAAGAGGGTAAGGCATCAAGTTCGAGTCTTGATGCACCGTGATGAAAGAAGTTGAATTCAAGTGATCCCACGATTTATGGCATAACCCGCTTTACATGGATAAGACATTGAGTTTAAGTCCTAATGCACCATAGTGACTATATAATGATGATTAAAGCAAAATAATGTGTTTTTGGTGAAAAGGCATGAAACTTATTCCATTGAATTTGCTCCATTCCTTGATGTGAATGTGATAGCAGTGCATAATATGTCTAAAAGAAGACAAGTGGTTGAATAATGCATATGAAAGTGGAATGAGGTACTAAGATATCATCATTTAATATGCTTAGATGATTTCTTCCATTTATGAAGAGTGAGGACTTTTGATAATGATGAGAAGAATTATAGAAAATTCAAATGAACATCCATTAAATAATGTAAAGATTCTTTTAAATGGTGAATTTATCTTGTACTGCTTGTTATCAAAACAAGTTAATTGTGAGACCATCCCCAACGGAAGTTGAGATTGAGTCCCTTGCGTTCTTGAAACGTATACGTGAGGATATTTGTGGACCTATTCAACCACATAGTGGGTTGTTTAGATACTTTATGGTCCTAATAAATATTTCTTTTAGATGGTCTCATGTGTGCCTATTGTCATCTCGCAACTTGGCGTTTGCAAAATTTTGGCACAAATAATATGATTACGGACACAGTTTTTTGATAATCAGATTAATTCCATTTGTCTTGATAATGTTACAGAGTTTCATCTCAATCATTTAATGATTATTGCTAATCGATTGGGATTGAATAAACCCAATATTGAAGAATGTGAAAGTGCAAAAATGAAACTTATTAATATGGATGTACATTTTATCGTTATGATATCAGGACTTACCTTCAGAAGAGGTAGAGTAATTGAGAACAAATGCATTTGAAATTTACTTCTGAAGTAGTAAATATGAAATTTACTCAATAAAATAGCACATGTCATTGTAAACGTAGAGTTTACTAGTGCAGATAATTGACATGAACGATTTGGTCATGCCAAAGATGTGCATACTGAGTAATAGACATATGTTGAAGAAGTAGAAGATTCTTCAAGAATTATTTTATGTTGTTTGTTCTCATGATAAGTTGATTGGATCAACTAGTGTTGGGACTATATCCCTAAATTCTGAAAGTATAAAAGGTGAATATGGGCCCGTTCACCTGTTATGTGATATGATAAATAGATGCATCTATAAGATAATCACATGTGCGTTTGTTGCTAAGCTTGTAGTTTGACATTCGCAAAATTGTTTGTGCAAAATAATTGAATTAAAAGCACAACTTTCAGAATATGTAATCAAGATAACTCATCTTGATAATATAGATAAACATCCAATCTGATGTGATATTAAATGCCTCGCATAAATAGTCAATCATTGTTTATGAGAACAAAGCTCCATGATCTGAAATATGATAAACTGCATAGCAAAATGGTTGTATGCATCAGACTAATAAATTATGATCAATTTCCGTCTCAATTGATTTATTGTCAAGGACCATGTAATTTTCATCTAATAATTTTGATTTGCGGTATATGATTAATGAATATACCATGATGCACAAAGATGAATTCTCCAAAATGAAATGGGATATATGTTAATTTGTCTAACATAAGGGGGAGATAATAAACAACCAAAAGTTGAAAAATGCTCCTATTGAATTTCCCTTAAGGACAAAGTCTATAGCATGCATGAAGCATGATAGAACAATCAATTCTAAATAAAATAATCCTTGAAAAAAAGGAAAGAACAAATGATAAATGATCATAATGAGGAGGTAATGTGCTCCTGAAGAGCGTACGACATAACACTTTATGAAACCTCATGAGAGGGGTAAGTACCTTAAAATAATAAAGTGATGAGATCTCAATAAGTTATGTCACGTTGTGAACCGATACAAAATGATATCTTGATACAACAGCGCCCAATATCGTAAAAGATTATGAGTATCTAAATTCTACGATCTATTAAAGCATGATGACGTAGAAATATTTATCAAGTGAAAAGTGGAATAATACATCTTGGTAAGCGTAAAGCTTATTTGACTTGCAATCTAGACACTAAAAGATGTCATGCATTTACTATTGAATATTCTCACTTGACAAATTGATATGAAAATATTTGAAGGATTCAAAATGCATGAAGCATATACAAGTCTTTGAAAAACTTGTTTATAATCCTCATATGGATTAAATTAATCAAGAATCTTTCGTATTGTTATGCAAGTTGATGACTTGAATTGAAACTCTTGAATAGTTTTCAAAAGACAATTGATTATTTGCTTAAAGAAGTTAATGTGAGGAACTTACAAAATTCTTTGATCTTAAAGGGAAGATTCTTAAAAGAAGATAGAAAGAAACACATTTCACCAATGCTTTTCTACTCACATGAGCTCCCAAGTATTGTGATAACAACATGCAACAGATTTGTTCAAAGTAATAATATGACTGATTTATTCATCAAGTTTTTACCAACTACAACTTTCGAAAAGATGGTGTACAAGCTTGGGATGCGAAGATTAAAGTCTTTGGATTGATGATCCTGTTGGGGGGAGTTAATATGCGATGTATACTTTTTTCCTCACAAGGTTTTATCTCATTGGGTTTTTCTTGTAAGATTTTTAATGAGGCATCCAAAATGCGTATTATTAGATATGTGTACTATTTTTCTTTCACTAGAACTTTTTTTTCCATTGGATTTTATCTAGTAAGGTTTTAATGAGGCACATAATCTATCAAATAGACATGCAAGTGGTAGTGGTATAAACATATTTGTATTATAGTAAATGTCTATTATGTAGATTACTTGGGAGAAAAGTTAGAAATCCTACTAAGGGATCAAGTCAGTTTTTCCCTATAAATAAAGAGGTTTTCCTTCATTGTAATTAACTCTGAAATATCCTTCAAAAGAAATAACAAGTCTTCTCTCTTCTCCCTACTTTCTCCTTCTTATTTTATAGTTTCATAGCAATTACTAATTTTTTATATATTCTTTTTTACTTTTTAATAAGTAATCATAAATCTCTACTATATATTGTGGAACAAACCTTTCTAAATAATCATTGATAATTTCTCAAAATTTTGTCTTAAAAGTTATTGGTCTTGTACATAGTATTGTATGTGTGCACTTCTATTGTTAAATTAAACTTTAGTTGCTTTAACATTTTATTTTCTTTTGATAAATGTTAAAAGAATATATAATTTTAATTGAATAAATTATAAATAAGAACATTTATATGATCACGAACCAACACTAATTTAAAAATATATAAATAGATTTAATTGTCTATGATGATTATTAATATTTTGCAATTGCATATTTAATCAAATATAAAATTTTAGAAAATAGTCTATTTTGATCTTCTAAAAATTAGTGATAGCAAAAGTTTTTAAGAACATTACAATTAAAATTCTTTCTAATACCAATTATTTTTACCATTATCTATCACAGATTTTGAATACATTTTCAATTATTTTTTTCTCTAGATAAGCATTTTAATCAGATTTTGAATTTAACATTACCTTTTTTTTATTTTATGCTTAAAATAAGCAAGTGTTCATTTGTCAAAAAATGAAACAACCTCACATAAATAGTGTTGAAACAACCTCACATAAATGAAACTACTCTATTATAAGTTAATTACACCTAATTGTAATATTTTTTTCAGAGAAGATTAGAGAGGAAAAGAGAATCTGAGAAAATATATAATGCTTCATTCATTCATGCTTAACATGTGAAGGCTACATCAAGGATATTTATAATGTGATTTCTCAACTAACTTGCACACTCACACTTTGTTAGTTAGTCTGACACATTAACTAACTACCTAACCATATTCTAACAGATTGAGTTAATCTAACTAATTGAGTTATCTTCTAACTCACTAATGGTTACATCAGTTTGCTCTTCTAGCTTCAACACCCCCCTCAAGCTGATGGCTTGAAAGAGTCTTTTAATCCCACCTTGCTTAGTAATTATTCATGTTGAACCTTTCCTAGTCCTTTTGCAAGTACATAGACTAATTGTTCAGTGGTGGATACATGCTTAGTTTTGATCATTCCTTGTGTAAGCCTTTCTCTCACAAAGTGACAGTCAATGTCAATGTGTTTGGTTCTCTCATGGAAGATAGGATTTACAGCTATCTGGATTGCAGCTTTGCTTTCACACATTAGGTTTACAAGTTGGTGAATTTGAACACCTAGTTCTTTGAAAAAATCAATCCTTTCTGCAGTACAAGCAGCCATGCTTCTAAATTCAGCTTCTGCTGAGCTTATGGATATAGTCTCCTATTTCTTTGACTTCCGGGAGATTAGAGCACCATCAAAATTACTAAGTAGCCAATTACAGATCTTCTTCTTTCTAAGCATGCCTCCAGTCTGAGTCACTATATGCAGGCAAAGTACTAGTATTGTCAGCTAGCATTAGTAGTCCCACTCCAGGTGTGCCTTTGATGTACCTTACCACTCTTAGTCCAGCTTCCATGCATGATGTTTTAGGACTATGCATGTATTGACTCAAGACCTGTACTATAAAAGCAATGTCATGTCTAGTCATAGTAAGGTATAATAACATTCCCACCAGCCTTTGATATAATGTGGGATCTTTTAACTTTTCATCACCACTTGCTTCTGAGTTTGGTATGCAGGAATCATATTATACAGATGTTAGTTTCTAATTCACTTCAAGTGGAGTGCAAGCTGGCTTTGCTCCACTTAATTCCACTTATGACACCAATTCTAGAGCATACTTTCTTTGACATAATACAATTCCCTTTTGTGATATAGCTACCTCAATTCCTAGGAAGAACTTAAGTTCTCCAAGATCTTTCATATTGAATCTGTTGCAGCTCTTCCCTTGCTTGTTTTATGAAGTCGTGATTGTTTTCAGTGATTAGTAGGTCATCCACATATACTAGGATGATCACCAATTCTCCTATTGACTTCTTGGTGAAGAGAGAGTAATTAGTTAATTTCTTGTTCCATTGCCTAGGTGCTTGCTTCAGCTCATATAATGATTTATGGAGTTTGCAGACCTGCTTAGTCTCTCCCTGTTTGGCAAACCCTTCAGAAATATGTATATACACCTCCTCTAGGAGATTACCATTGAGAAAATCATTATGGACATCCATCTGATATATAAACCACTTACGTGACGTAGTCAGTGCAACAAGAGATCTAACAGTCACTATTTTAGTCACAGGAGAAAAGGTTTCAGAATAATCCGAACCAGCCTGTTGACTATATTCCTTAGCTATCAACCTTGCTTTATATCTTTCAACTTCTCCTGTAGCTTTATACTTTACTTTATAGATCCACTTGCACCTAATAGGTATTTTGCCAGCAGGAAGATCGATAATGGACCAAGTGTTATTGTCTTCAAGTGCTGCTATTTCAAGTTACATGGCCTTAATCCAAGCTGGATCTTTGGAGGCCTATAGAAATGTGGATGGTTCAGGAATAGAAGAGTAGACAGAAAGGCCAAGCTTATAAGACTTAAAGATGTTAGAGTAAGTGATGTAGGAAGAGAAATGATAGGAACAAGATAGGAAAATGTGTGGTGTTGGAGTAACAAAATCATGTAGCCAAACTGGAGGATTTATGACTCTGTTAGATTTTCCAGGTTCAATCTGAGGTGTAGCCTCATGCTGAGATGGAAAATCCAGAGAAGAATAAGGAGAGGAACTGGGATAGGACTAAAGAACTGTAGGTGGAGTCTCAATAATAAGAGACTCCCCCTGGGAAATATGAGTGGGATAAGAATGACATGGTGTGGAGTGAGACACATTATCTAAGATGGACAGATCCAAGATTGGAAAGAGAGGTATGCCAATAGTCATAGCATGGACAAAAGGAAATATAGACTCTTGAAAGACAATGTTTCTGCTGATAAAGAAAGACTTGGAATGAAGATCATAGATTTTGTAACCCTTCTGAGTTAAAGAATACCCCATAAACACACCAGGAATGTCTCTAGCAACAACATATCTGAATTTTTGATATTTGAGGCATAACTAAGGCAACCAAACACTTTAATATGGGAGAGGGATGAAGGGTAATGATATAAAAGCTCAAAAGGAGATTTGAATTTAAGAATTTTGAAGGGTGTTATGTTGATTAGGTACACATCAGTAGTGACAGAATCAACCCAAAACTTTAAAGGAATAGCATCTTGAAACCTAAGGGACCTGGCTACACTTAAAATGGTTCTGTGTTTTCTTTCTACAACTCCATTCTACTGGGGAGTGTAGACACAAAAACTTTGATGTAATATGCCAAGGTTAGACAAAAGAGATTGAAAATCAGTACTAAAAAATGCACACTCATTATCCATTCTCAAAACTTTTACAGATACATCATATATAGTCTTTATTCTTGCTAGAAAGTATCTCATCACCACAAGTACTTTAGACTTAGAATATATCAAAAACAACCAGGTGAATCTACCGAAGTCATCTAAGTAACAAAAAATCTCTTGTGATTATGAGTAGGAACTCTATAAAGACCCCATATATCACAATGTACTAGATCAAATGTAGACTTAGAACTAGAAGAACTGACAGGAAAAGGTAACTTTTTGTGTTTTTCCAGAGGGCATACAGTACATATAGGATCTGTATTTTTCTGATAATGTTCACAGGTGCATGTCCCAATCTCCTATGCCATAAAGTGCTTTAATTAGACTTTTGTTTAACGTGTTGACACACTTATTTATCTTATAATGGGAGCCTTGAACCACAGAGTTATATTTCAGAATGTATAACCCCTGATCTTCTCTATCAACCCCCTTCACCATGCCAGTGTAAATATCCTGGAATAAGCAAAAATTAGGAAAGAATGGTACTAAGCTTTGAAGTTCCCTAGTTAGTTTGGACACTTACAACAAGTTAATCTTAAAATCTGGTATGAATAGCACATTTGAAATAGAGTGATTTGTTAGTACTTTGGAGCATCCTTTGTGAGTGACTGATACAAAACTACCTGTAGGAAAATGCATTTTATTCTTTACACTCAAGAATTTCATGATAATTATGCAGTATTTTTTGGATTTGAAGTCATGTGGTTAGTTGCACCTAAGTCCACTATCCAACTAGTATCAATATTAGTGGTAGTTAGATCAGTCATGATACCTGCATTGGCAGTTTGATTGGGAGATTTCTCTTTATTACCTATACTAAGCATTAGAAAAATTTATTGATATTACTTCTGAGTGAAATAAAAAAGGAATTATGGTGGAGATTGAGTAGTGCTAGTACTGGCCTGTGAAAAGCTTACTTCACTACCTTGTGAGGGTTGATCATAATTGTTGGGAAGATCTATGTCTTAGTCCTGATCATCATAAACTCCTACCTGATTTGCATATTGATTTACCCATTTCTTCTTGGACTTAGGCCAGTCAGGTGGATATCTAATCAGCTTGTAGCAGTTCTCCTTGGTGTGTTCATTATAGCTACAGAATTCACACATAAGTGAGCTCTTGTTTGGTAGTCTGAAACCACTGTTAGGATGTGGTATGCTAGGATTGTTGCTTCCTGAGCTTGATCCTTCACCTGAAAAATTGCTATAGGTATTTCTAGCTCCAATGACAACTCCTTTACTAGTGCCTCCTCTAAATCGAGTACTAGTACCGTATTTGCGAATGAAGACAGTTGTTTCTTCTAGTGAGTCAGCTACCTGATTTACTACAGATGAACTAGATATAGACCTCTGACTTTCATGATCTATAATCATTGAATAGACCTTGTTCAGTGTTGGAAATAGCGACATCATCAGAATTTGACTCTACATTATGCATATGTCTCATTAAGCCCCATTAAGAACTGGATAAGCCTTTGATGTCCATAGTGTTGTGAGTAATTCCTTGACTCAGGACAACTGCAGCTTGGACAAGGCATAAATGCACCAAATTCATCCCACAAAGTACTCATTCTGGAAAAATACTCTGAAACTGACAGTGTTCCTTGACTTAGCCTAGCAATTTCTCTGTGAAAATAGAAACTCTAGATCCATTCACAATGTCGAATCTTTCCTTTAGATCTAACCAAACTTTAGGAGCATTAGATGCATAGATTATACTGGTCAACAACTTTTTTTTACTATATTCATGATCCATGACAGTACTACAACATTCACTTTTTCCCATTGATCATGCATAAATTCACCAAACTTATCTTTGGTGTGCCTACCATTGATAAAGCCTAACTTGCTTTTGTCTAACTAGCCTAATACCATAGATCTGCTCCACAGAGTATAATTTTCAAATCCAATTAGTTGTAGTGAGATCAGAGAACTACCTGGAGTATCATTTGGATAAAGATACAAAGGATGATTGTGATCTATCTCAACTCTTCCACTACTTTGACTGGTAGAAGTATTAGGAACAACACCAGCATCATCTATTGCCATTGATGCTCTTCCTTGAACTAAATTTGTTTGTTCTCACTAAGTTTTGGTTGAATCGAAACTCTTTCAATGACTACAAGCTTTAAGCAGTGAGAATCTCGAAACCTTGCTTTGATACCATGTTAGCTTCTATGGATAAAGCTCTAAATCTAAGCTACTCAAGAGAGAAGAAGATTAGAGAGGAAAAAAGAATCTGATTAAATATCTAATGCTTCATTCATTCATGTTAAACATGTGAAGGCTACATTAAGGATATTTATAATGTGATTTCTCAACTAACTTGCACACTCCCACTTTGTTAGTTATTCTGACACATTAACTAACTACCTAACCATATTCTAACGGATTGAGTTAATCAAACTAACTGAGTTATCTTCTAACTCACTAATGGTTGCATCAACTTGCTCTTCTAGCTTCAACAATATTAGTGTAAAACTCTAAGATTAATTACACAAAAGTATTCTAATACCCCTAATTATATTAGTCTAAATAGGTACAAGATCTTTTAAGAATACAATAGGTAAATAAAATAGTGACACACAACTCCCATCAATAGAAAGGAAGAGTAAAAGTTGTTGGAGAGTCATCTTTGTCTGCACCTAGGAAACATCACTGACCCTGCAACATGATTATGCCATGTGGTATAACAAGAGTAATATCAATAAAAATAATACATACTGATAGAAATTATCGGTCAACCTGATATCCACCGCATAATATAAAGAAATCAACCAAAAGAAAAATATGTTAAAATAAATACCCTGAGCCAACCTTTATACACACACTCTGACTACCATACTTGTTTGGAGCACCACTAGTATGTATCATGATATCAAACTCCTTCTTGCGCCACTATCAATTCTAACACATACCAGGACCTAGCCCACCTATCACCCATAGAGGAGTTTTTGACTACACATCACCCTAAATCCATCTAACCCACTTACTATACTCATACATATTTCTATTTACCACAATCCAACCTTTGACCAAATAATGTACTATAGCAAGGCTTCACTAACCATCCTAGACTGAACTTTTTACACAAGGCATAACCTAGTCACTTCATCCTCATATTGACCACTCCGCATTCTACTTCTACACCTTCCCATACCTGGACTACGGAAACACATCTGACCTTCACAATATAGTAACAAAGGTAACACCACCACATTATAATAACACAAGTAACATTTGAACTTTCTGTCTTTTCACACCAATTATTGCATAGGATGGGCATGGTCAGTTACAGTTGTGTCAATTATAATTGCAACAGTCATCGTATATGAAATCACAATCATGCATAAGTAATCAGTCAATAATAATTCTCTCATGGAATCTGTATCCAAACTATTAATGTGTCAGCGTGACACCCGATCCAATAGTTAGTATGCACCATCGTGATACCCGATTCAATATTTAGTATGTACCGACGTGGTAGCCGATCCAATATTTAGTATGTATAGGCGTGATATCCGATCTAATATATGTCGCCATGACACCTGATCCAATATGTACCAACATGGTATCCGATCTCATAATTTGTATATACCAGCGTGGTACCCGATCAATATCCACAATCATAATCACAATCAATAATGTATGATTCACACACTTACAAAATTAAGTAACATTTTCATTAAATATAATTGATCACGAATAGTCATTTCATATTTAGGCTCATGGTATACACAATACTCAAGTACTTACACGGACCAATCAACATGAATACACACAGTTATACTTTCAGGCATATCTCTCGATATACATCAATAGGCACTACTGGACCCCTCTTTGATTATCACAAGTCTCAGAATTTCGTAACCTCCCAGCCATCGCCTACACTTAATCTCACAAAAATCATCAGCCCTCTCAATAAGTATCACCAACGTTTACATTCAAGGACTGAACCATTACACTAGTCATGGAGTAATCATGACCCACATCATACATTTCATCCTTAAACAACAATGACAATCATTCAACCATCCAGACACCATGCCCGAAGGCCTAAGCATGAAATCTCTCATCAATCTACGATATAATATGTGTTGGGAAAAAAGTCTACAATAACTCAATGAGGAAAACCTAGCCTACCTGGGCGCCAAGCAACTTTAGAACAATTATAGCACGATTCCCGACTTTCAGAAGGAGAAACAATGGAGATAGGCTTAAAATATGCGGGTTGTAGCCTTTCCTGCGCTAGAACTCCCTTCCTCCTTTCTCTCCGAGCCTAAAGCAGCTTTTTGAGGGTTTCTAGGGTGACCCTCATCTATTGTGGCACTTAAGAGAAGAAGGAGAAAAATAAGAATTCGCATCTTTTAATTCTGCCCCCGACCATCCCGCAATGACGGCTCCTATCTCGTTGCAGAAGGAATATTTTTGCTATGGCGGGTTAGTACAGACCCGGATCAACTTAGTTTACAAAAAAAATATCCCACCTAAATATCGACGGTTCGGGTCGTTACATTTATACAACTAGGACTCTCAATTTAACTAATGATAGATGCGTAATTTTGTAAAAAAATCCCACAAATCATGAATAGTATGACGAATCAAGGAAAAAATTTCACGAATCACTCATTGTATTTATAACAATTAATTTTTTATTTTTATTTTTTAAAATTACACGAAAATCATATCATCCAGGAGTCATTGCTGAGCTTGACAATCAACGTCAAGCTGCTAAAGGTTGGAGAGAGGCTCCTTATTGAATTATATTTGTAGCGATTGATTTTTGCAAATGCTAAAATTATACTAATAAGAGCTGAATATATAGTTGTTGATAATATATAAATATGAACTACAACTTTCGCATGTGGGCTAAAAATACATAAATATACAACTCAAATATATACAAAAGCATGCACATATAGAATGTATACAAAAACATTCCCAAATGTTGAGCTTATACAACAAGCAGCTACAATGTATACTTCTTAATATTATACAGACATAAACTACAAAAATTATATATACAGAATATGAGTTTCTATAATGCTATTTGTATGTCTACAGTTATTTGAGATATACCTACAAGGATAAACTTATACAAATGCTTACATTGTATAAGTATAATAGTTGTATTGTATAATTGCTAGTGTATATAAATCATAAAAATTCATATGTGGTTTAAAATTTATGCTTATACAAACTAAATGCTCATATTCAATAAACTATCAAATTTAATGATACATATACAAATCATACATAAAAAAATATACAAATCGAAATATACAAATACCTCAAGATGTTCCTTATTTTGTTGGTCCATTAACTCAGGAGTCGGATCTCTAGATTCCCCCATTGAAGCACCCATGACCATGAATGCTGAGTTTAGTTTTCTAGGTAATGGAAACCCTAGCTATTTCCTTCAATTTAAACCTCAACTGGGTGACTTCTCAATCCAGAGATTGATCAATTCAAAGAAAATCGAAAACAACGACATACAAATTAACAATATTGTCCCTAAGGATGAGCAGTATATGGAGAAGAAGACCGAGAAAGTGATGTGGGAAGATTTGTTTGTGGCGGAGAAGACGACAGAGGAATTATTTGGCAGGGAGGTTACTTGAATTTGAGTGTTCACAATTAGGAGGGATGAATGAAAATTTTCAAATTTCAAATTTTAATGTGGTTGAGTGACTTAAGGAAATGGGAATGATTTTAGGAGATAAATTAGTCGGTGTAAAAAGAAAGAGAATGTGTTTAATTTGTGTAAAAAGCCGGAAGTGATTTACACGCGCGTTTGATACAAATGGCAGGATGTGGCACCCCTTTATAGCAATTTTGGTTTAACTATAACCGCTAATTATAGTTAATTAAAATTGTAGTTATGGTATATAATTAACTACTAGATATTAGCTTAGTTGTGTAATTTTTTCTTTTTAGAACCCCATGAATAGTAACAATAGAAACGAGTAGAAAAAATGTGTTATGAACCAAGTCCAACCCAATTTAGATATCAAGGTCACACAAGTTGTTATTGGGCTGACAAGAGCTATTGGGCTGAGAGCAAGCAATAGGGTCAGGTTAATTTGGGATCCGGGTTGAGTAGTGTGTGTGAGAGAATGGTTCCATTAAAAGGAGTAGTGGCATGTGATTCAGAGATTATGCATATTGTTGAGTAAAGAATTTGATTCCTCTCATCTTCATTTTCAAGAGTCTAAGTTTTTCATCTCCATTCTTATCTCTATCTTTTAGTTACTTGTAATTTCATTATTTCCATTATTATTCAATAGTTTGAGTATTACAATTGCAAATGTAATTCTATTCCTGTTATTATTAATATAGTGAGAAATTCGGATTTGTTACACAAATAACACTCCCACGGAACGAAAAATTGTAATCATCACCCACTTTAGGATTTTTTATTCCAAAAGTATCATCTTTAGATTCACATTGAACGGAAAAAAGAAACGTCGTCGTTTGGTAGAGCGTTGATGATATGAACTGTAAAATCAACAGTAAGTGCAGAATTTGTTGTCTGGACGAGAATGATCAATATGACTACTGAAAATACTATGATTTTGATCAAGGCGAATATCTTAATAACGGTCATATATAAAAGTTAAAAAATGGGAAGTAGAATTAGAACGAGAGGCAAAAATAGTTGCAAGCAAATTAAGTGAATTCAAGTGGGGATACGAAGCCATGAAGGTATTCAAAGCACATAGAATGAACACACACTTAGATAAGCCGAGTCATTAATGGTCGTATTTTTGAGGTTCGATCAGTTTATGTTTTTAAATTCATTCTAAAAAAGATTGACACAATTTTAAATTTCAAAAATTCACTATACAGATGTCATGTTATGACATATTTAAGGCAACAAATTATTTTAAAAGTCTTATAGTCATCAAATAAATTAATACTCTGGCATGTTTTGAATCACAATTTTTTAAAATAAAAAAATCGATTCAAATTATGTTACATTAGTGAGTTAAATGTGCTCACCAATCATCAACTTTTTTCACGTGATTCTTTCCTTAAACTTCTATTAGTGGTCGGAGAAGTTATTGACAAAGAAAATTGATTGGTTGAATTGAATAGGACAAATTTTCTTCCAAGCTACCCTAAATCTGCTAACGTAATTCAATACAAATAATAGCATATATAATTATATCAGATGTTCAACAGTAATATGGAGAAAAGTGAAAGATACCTAAAACCAATGTAAGGTGGGAACATTAGAAATACGAAGTAGTTGGAGAAAATCAATCATATCCGATTAGCTTTTACTATTCTCGTACCCAAAAAGAGAACACTAAGACCCCATTTGCACTAAATCAGGGAGACATCTAGTGTGAGCATGTTATCGAAAAGATCACGGAAGATATGTCTTTTTTCATCTAGGGATGTGACGTTATCGATTCATGATATAATTTGAAATTACATATCTAATTAAGTCCACAGTAAGTAAATCAAAGCATGTTTACGCCTCAGGTGGAATAGTGGCCCTACAAAGCTATTTTTAATTTTTTATGTATATATAATAGATATTAAATTTCTTTCAACTAATTCGTATATCTATTTTTCAGATTTTAAATTCATTTAGTAAAAATTCTAGATCTGTCACGGTCGGGTAGGGAAATAGTGTCAAGTCATTCAAGCAAATAAATGCCAATAAGGCTAAAAGTGGGAAGTCACCCTTTTCCATTGTTTTCTTTCATATTCATAATGCTATCTGTCATTATACGTACAGTAAGATTCTTCTGATTGTGTTGAGTGGACAGTAAGAGCTCAACAACATGAAAGTAAGCGGAAATTAAAGCGCCACATCGTCCATCCTTATAATAAGTACGCATGAAATAACAGGCAACCCACCTTACCTGTTTGATAGCTTCTCTTCCTGCTGCATTTATGAATTCTCTTTATAAATATTCTAAGTACATGTAATTAATGAATAAACTTTTTCCTTTTTTCGTAAATGCATATATTCCTCCCACTTCGAGAGAAAAATAGTTAAAATTTATAGTTTATGAATTCTAAATTTAATATAAATAATACAGAGTCTAAGGAAAAATTATTAGATTTGTCTGAATCTCAATACTTATAAATATATGAGTCTTTAATTATAAAGTCGTGGTGTATGGGTTCGAAATATCAAGAGAACAAAAACGAAAGATCCTAGGGAGGGATAAATATATGATTAATATTACTTCATTAAATTAATTTGCCACTTGTGAACGACAAAATGGATGGACTAGGAATAAGTATTTATTTGATGGAGCCAGATCAGATCATCCAACCTACCCCCTTAATTTCTCATAATGAACAAGAATTCCAGAAATTCAGTTACCACCTTTTGTTTGAAAACTTTTCACTTAAGAATCCTACTTAATTAACACCTTATCTAATTTAGAGGAGAGGTTCCTAATGGCATGAAAATAATGCCCACTACATAAAGGAGACTAACATATCTCTAATGGTGCATTTAAAAGGATATGTACCATTTAATGGAAATTTTGAACTTATGATAACTACCGACGTCCCAGAAAGAATCCTACTTATAACACCTTATCTTATTTAGAAGCTAGGCTCATGAAAATAATGTCCACTACATCAAAGGAGATTATAAGGAATCTTTGTTTGTATTTAATGGAGGTGAATGATTCAGACCTTGGAATATTAATCAAATATATTTGTTTATATTAAGATTTAAAAATTTATTTGATCTGAATAGTTTTTAATCATTAAGATCTTAAATAAAGTTGTAATATTTTTAAGAGTTATTTTTGTGTGTGGATAATTTTGATCACCATTCTATCTACATCACCAACCACTATTAGTAAACACCTATGTCCTCACAACCACTGCCACTATTACTGTAAGATTTTTTTGGGATCATGGATCGCCCATGTGAACCGACTCGATCGAATCTTATCCAATCCGTAAATAAAAGATATATCTGATTTAAAATAAAGGTGGAACAGTTAAATTATAACTGTTCAAACTTATCTTTTTAGGAGGAGGGAATAGTTACTGTTCAAATTCTTTTTGAAAAAGGAGAGGAAACAGTTTTATAACCGTTCAACCTCTCCTACTTAAAAAGGGTAAAGGAGTCTCCTGTTTAAGGACATATGAGAGAAAAAGTTGCGTGAAAAGAAAAAATGAAGAACAGACAAAAATTAGAAAGAGAAAATTTATCCTAACAAAATCAGAAAGAGGAAATTTATCCTAACTTCTTAGATCTCATCAACACAGGAAAAGGGCATTTAGTTTGTCAATATTGATTTTGATTTCCTAGTGAAACTCAAGGAGACTTGGGGCAAATTCTCTTGGTAGCAACAATAACAATCCGATGCGAATCTAAAGATACACAATCACCGACCACTATTACTAAATACCTATTCCTCACAACAACTGCCACTTTTACTATCGCCAACCACCAGCCACTATCACTAGTCACCTTTGTCATCACAACTACCATCATCATTGTCAACCATCATTACCGTCATCAACCACTAACCATTTCTGTCATCACAACCACTATCATTATTGTCAACCACCAGCCGCTACCACCAACCACCATCGTCGTCAACCACTATTGTCAGTTGATGTCATATTTACGACTTCCACCGTTATATTTGTATCCACTGCCACCATTACCACCATCACTGTTGCCACCATTATTGTCGTCACCATCGCTACCACCTCCGCCACCTATCACTGCATCTAATCCGTAATACTTCACCATCACAACTAGCATTCTCACCAACTACCACCAATAGATCGTTAACCACTACATATTCTTCAGCTACGCCCACCAACACCCCTTACTACTAACATCAACTAACTCCACCATTACAACTATCACTACCACTACCAACCACCACAACTGAATCAATCACTATAGCCCCAACCACTTCCACCATTATCACAACTATTATCACCACCATTACTAGCCACTAACACCAACCATCACTATCACGATCACTACAAAACATCTTCTTCATCGCTAACAAACATAAATGTTTCATTTCTTTTATCAAATAATAATTTTATTTTGGTAAATTTATATATTTTTAATAATCAATTTTTATTTGAATTGTATATTTATTATACTCACAAATAAATATATCATGCACATTCATATTTTGAAAAACAAATAGTCTTTAGTATTCGGTGTTTAGATCGAGAGACCAATGATGTCTTAATTTTAATGAAAATAAATGAGGTCTAAGAACACATTCAAGTTAACTAATTATAAATAATTGATAAGTTTAAGTGTTGAAATTGATTTTTATAAATAAGCGGTTATTGGTTTGGATAGAAATGTTGAAATTGTTAATAAACAGTTATGTATTTGATAAACAAATATCAATAAGTTATTTTGTGACTAAAATATCTATGAAATTTAGCAAAATAAATTTAATAGTATTCTCGCAAAGAAAATGAGAACTAGTTAATACAAAGTGAAAAAAATTGTTTTATGTCAAGTTTTATTTTTTGAATTTTCTTATTAAATTTCTGGCTCCACCACTAAAAGAATATATTTTAGATGAGGATGGAAATCTATTAAAACCAAAAGAGCCTAACAACCTTTGGTTCTACCAACACACCAAATGCATGAACAGCTACATTCAAACAAAAGGTGTTGCACGAGGTTTGTGCAGTGCATTCACCTTTTTCTCCAAATATCTCCTTATAAATATAAAACCTCACCAAATGAAATCATAATTTTTCCCACTGCCCAACTTTCTACGTCAATATGCAATTAATTCATAGTGCTGGTGGATTATTCCAAAGGGATCGCATTGATCCTGTGTCCCAAATTAATTAACTGGGTCTATGGGATCATGCGATCTCTTCGGAATTCTCCATATTACTAGCTCTAATTAAATCAGTGACGGATCTAAAATTTAGTATCAGTAAATTCAGAATGAATGTAATTTGTATAGTTCAAATTGAATGTCCGTCCAAAACCCGTCTTTGCCTATCGTGCAAGTACTCCGAGGTGAGATTAATATCATAAATCCTTCTCTTAAGCTTTTCATTTACAAAAGTTGTTCTATTTTGAGCTTTGATTACTCGCTGTTCGTCGTTTAATAATTTTAGCGTTCTTCAGCTCCATATATATATATATATATTTTAAAGTCTGTCTAGTTGTTTGGAGATTTGTTAGTACTCAGTAGAATAAATTAAGTTGCTCAGATGGTAAGCAACTCTCACTTCCAACCTGAAGATTGTGAGTTTGAGTCACCAACAAAAAAAGAAGGGTGATAGCCCCTACGGAGGGGTAAAAAAATAAAACTTCTTGTCACCCTTATTTATCTGTCAATATAAGCAATTTTTTATACTATCAGATCATCTTTAATTGTTATTGGATATAATCTATGTTATTTTCAAAATAACAAATCTCAAACTCAAAAAGGCGCATATGTATATATATATACATACATATATATGTGTGTGTCTGTAACCTCAAAGTCTCACCCTTTTTCAATGTTTTCCAGTCAACACAAATAAGCTTTAATTAGGGAACTTCAAATTATGTGTCATGATTTAATTTAGTCCCCTCAATCTGCAAAAGTTACAAATTTGCAGGACTGAATTACTGTTACTCTCATTCTTTCAAATAGTTGTTATATTTTGCTTCCGATTGACTGATTTTTGAAGTTGAATAAGATTATGCTAATTTAGTATTTTAAAATTATAATTTAGATATTTTAAAAACTACACAAAAAGTATAATATGTTTTAATTTTTCTCATATTATTAATTAGTGAAAAAATTATATCTTTAATCTTGATCAGAATTTAAATAGTTTGACTCTCAAAAGACAAAAATGACAAATATTTGAACTATTCTCTCAGGGCTTTTCCCAGTTTTCCGTGGAGTTAGATATGATGGTAACTAAGTTTTTTTTGTGGAGTGAGGGCGGGGGTGGGGTATTAAGGGTACAAATTTTTATTTTTTATTTTAAAAAAAAGTGATATAAGTCTTAATTATTAAATATGCATGACAATTTTAAAATTATTTTTAATATATAACACTAATTATATTTTAAAAGTCTCCAAATTTATTATTGACTCAAACTGAACATAACAACGATGATGACAGAGGGGAAGAAGGAGGAGGAGGCGATGGCGATGGAGTGAAAAGAGAAAGAAGAAGAAAGAAGAAGTTAGACGATTGGCAATTGAGAGAGAAAACTTATTTTTGAAATTTGAAATTTAAAAGTAGCAGGGAAGACTTTTTAATAAATTTAAATATTTTAATATACACTACAAATATTTTAATTAGACCCGTTTTTAATTTATTTAATTTAACTAGACAATATCACATATTTTAATTTCAAACCTTGACTCATTTCTCTCGTGTTTCTTTTTTCAGGGAAAGAAAACATAAGAAATGTGTGATTCCAAGATTGTTTAAAAAGGGGCAGTCCGGTGCACTAAGGCTCTCGCTATGCGCAGGGTCCGGAAAAGGGTCTGACCACAAGGGTCTATTATACGCAGTCTTACCTTGCATTTCTGCCAGAGGCTGTTTCCAAGACTTGAACTCGTGACCTCAGATTCCAAGATTGTTTCATATATATATAGGACCCGTTAGAGCATAAAAATTATTCACTTTTTTTTTAGAATAATTTAAATTCACTTTGAAGTTGTGTTTCAAATTTAAAAAAGAACACACTTGTATTTAGACATATCGTAGCCTGAATATTATTTAAATATTCTTTAAGAAAAAATGGACTTACTTTAAGAAAACTGATCCTCTCCGTACGTAGTAAAGGGGCAAGATCATGCAATGAAGCTGCTAGACTCAACATAGATCCTGGTGATAGCATGTTTTGAAGGAGGCTGGTGCTAGCATGAGGGAGCAACTATGTTTGGCGGGAGTGACATCACGCACTACGCTAAGTGGGTTTTAGCAGTCTTAAACAGTGTATTTCAAAAATAAATATTTATTTGACTATTTTTGGAGTTCTAGAGCTCTGTTTAAGACAATTTTTGGTGTGATTTAGGGCAAGATTCTAGCCACTATTTTGGTATATTCTCGCTTGTCTATCATTAATTTTGAGATGAGAAATTGGTTTTTTCCCCCTAAAGTTGTATAATGGTATTTTCTCAATTTAGGGATCGATTAGCATTTTGGTTTTGGGAAAAGGCTCAAATATGATATCGAAGTTTGAGAAAAGACTCATTTATCTTATCAGTTAAAAGTTTGGTTCATCTATGTCATTGCTATTTGAGAAGAGGTTCATCTATGTCATTATTTTTTAACTCCGATTTTGCAAACCACCAAACAACTTTCAATTGGACTTTAAAATCAAATGTAGTACTCTTTTTGCTCCTTCTTCTTCAAGAACACCAAGAACACATGAAAAACACCAATAACTTCAAATTTTCAACTTCTTTTTTTTCACAAAATTACCTCAAATTTCAATAGTAGCATCCCTCCGGGCTAGATATCAAAATCCAATATCTTTCGAGCTCAAATTCAACCTATTCCAACAAGACATTAATTTTTTTTTCAAAGTTTAAAAACTTTAACCTCCTTTAATGATAGAATTTTCTCCACAACTTCAAATCACTTGAAATTTTGAACATAGACATAGTTACCTTTAACATAGTATTTTTTGAGTGTATGTTCAAAAATTGAAGTAATTTGGAGATGTGGCGAAAATTCTACTATTAAAAGAGGCTAAAGTTTGAAAATTAAAAAAAAATTAAGTGTGTCTTTTTGGGTTAGGTTGAATTCGAGCTCAAAAGATAATGGATTTTGATATTTAGCTCGGAGGGATGCTTGTCACGCCCCGAGAGGGTACCCTAGGCGTGGCCGGCACTCAGAAACCATTTCTGGCTTCTGAGAGAACCACTTGGTCTCATTTCTTATTTATTATCAGCGGAAGACTTAAGAATACTAATGGGGGCTTGTCATAATCAAAGGAAAAATAGATAATTCTTAGAAGAAGTAGTTTCTAAGGAGAACTACTCCGATTACATCATCAGACTCTGTCTATGAAGCCTCTAATACTCTTAGATGGTGCCAATGACATGTCCATGGCTACCTTAAAAGAAACATCATACTCAACAATAATAAAAGGGTAAGGAGTTCCTTTGAATACAAGAAGGACTCACCAAATAGCCGAAAAGAAATGATCTTCAACGATGCGCCTGTTGAGGATCTCTAACACCTGTATCTGCATCATAAAACGATGCAGGTCGAATGACGTCAGTACGTGGAATGTACGAGTATGTAAAATGACAGGAAGGCAAGGACAGATATCAAGATACTCCTCTCAATAAAACTCAGCTCAGAACTCAACATCATCTCAATGTAATGCAAGTTTAAAATATAATAATAAAAATAATAGTAATAAGCAATGCTTACTCAGTTGGGAGTTTCTCTAACCGACAACCATCACTTATGAGCTAGCGATGATACAACGAAGCGATGTCGTTGCCACATCCATCCAATACCTTGCCAGGGTAAATGACATCACCATCTTGGATCCACTCATCAAAGTCTTCTTTTTGGGACTTAAGAGGCATAGCCTCCATCCTACGCTGGCTACGTAGTTCTGGGGTTTGAGTCAATTAAATTCTTACCCAACTTGGTGCTCAATACTACTCCCAAAATATGTGCTCATATTAAACTCATCATCTAGTCTCATTGGACTTTAATTTAAATCTTCAAACTCATCTCATTTCATGTTCATCAATCATAATACTTCCAAAAACATCATTTACATCTCATCAAAACATCTTGCTCAAAATTTCATTTGCTCAAATTCATTCAAACTCAACTCTTTTGCTTTTTCAAAACTAAATAAAATACATATATAGTATTAATTCATATAGCTTTCTTTTTATCAATGAAAATAATAAAAGTCATCATCTTTACTCAAAACATGTGTAAAAATATTCATGAACATCAAATCAATTAGGATTCATGGAAAAGTAGCCATGAACAATAATTCCAATAATATGAGAGATAACAATAATAATAGTATTAATGCATAAATATATCAAACTCAATAGAAGAAGAATTAATTTATTTAGAATTCAAGATTTGGATAAAACTCAACTATAACTCAATTATAATGAATTTAAATATTGGGCGCATGGACGAACTCAATCCAATGCTATGAAAGTCTTACATACCTTAAATCCGAAGGTTTACTCCGAATTGGAACACTCTTGGACCCCTAGCCTTTTCTTCTCGCTGGATCGTTTTGTGTACTATCCGGAGTATAAGAATAACCAGAGTAGTATTTTTATACTACTAAAACTAAAACTATATTTGAGAAGAAGTATATAGAGAGAAGAAATGCTTAGGAAAGCTTGATGAATAAAATGAGGAAATAAGGTGGGTATTTATAGGTGGGAAAGAGGGACCTAACAATAAATAAAATAATTATAAAGAAAAATCTGAAAATTTAATGGAATATATTGATGTCATGGATGATGTTAAATGGAGGACAATTTATGTCATGCATGATGTCAAATGCATCTAGATGTTTCCATGGTAGGTAAGATGAGTTCTTTTTAACAGAATACTCATTTTCGAAGCTACGTTTGAATAAGATAAATTCCTTATTAGGATTTGGTTTCTTCATAAGAATTGTAGATATGGAAGTCTAGTTTCATATCGTTCAAGAATCAACCAATTTGGAGCAACCTACAGTGAGATATGAATTTTCTTCTATCAACACTCAATTCCGTCACAGCACTATATCTTGCAAAGATTAATTTATTTGACCTACTTATACTCCGAATTTGAAGTTATGTTCTTCATGAAAGTTATAGGTAAGGATGTTGTTATTACCCAGAAATTTGAATCACCTAATTTGGACCAACCTATGAAAAGTTATGCCCAAAATACAGAGGCTGTATTATTTTCATCGAGAATTGAAATACCGACATACAACATTTTAGGGGTTGTTACAATGCTACTATTGAAATTTGAGGTGATTTCGTAAAAAATTGAAGAAATTAAAAATTTGGAGTTCTTGATGTTCTTCATGTGTTCTTGGTGTTCTTGAAGAAGAAGAAAAAAAAGAGTACATTTGATTCAAAACTCCAATAAAAAAGTATTAAATATTGTTTGGGTGGTTTTGCAAAATCAAAATTAAAAAATAATGGCATAGATGAGTCTTTTCTCAAAAGGCAATGACATAAATGAGCTAAACTTTTAACGAATGTCATAAATAAACCTTTTCTCAAAATTTGATGGCATATTTGAGCCTTTTCCCTTTGGTTTTTGATGAAATTTTATATTGGAGACATTTGTATTATGGATAAAGATTTTGAAATAAAATTCAAGTTTTGACCTCCGAGGCTCGGGATTGACTTTTAACTAGATTTTTTATTTGAACTTTTAAATAGCAATATGGATATCAATACACGCATATACTCACATATAGTAAGATCTGGATATATTAGGAGCTTCCTGAGGTGATTCAAAAAGGGAAAATAATGGTATAAGGATTTGTGTTGCGTTTGCTCGACATTCAAGGTATGTTATAGCTTAATTTTTAGACTTGACTTGGGTAATAATTTATTGTATAAAGCATACTAGTTGGTCGTATTTGTGGAACTGGAGATTCAGCGAGATGACTTGATACTATGAAATCTATGTTGGTACTTAGTTGATAGACTTTAACGACTCTTATGGTTATTTTGAGTATTTTGAGTGTTTTTCTTATTTTGCCCCTTTCTATAGTTTTTGTATGTCATTTTTGACCTGTGATTATGATTGGCACTATTTCCAAGGTTATCGTATGAGTATTGAGTGATTTTTTCAGACTTTCAATTTTAAAGGTGAGAAATTTGACCGATGTCAACATTATAGGTTAACGAGCTTGGAATAGAATTTCTGAAAGTTTCATTATGTCCAGAAGGTGATTTTTGAATTAGTTGGATAGTTGGTTATAACATTTCATTTGGTCCATAAAGTGATTTTTAACTTATTTGGATAGTTGGTACAATCACAAGGTGTTTGAAAATGATTTGAGTCTTTTATTGGAATTTTGAGTTTTAAGAACATTAAGTTTGACCACAGTCAACTTTTGATCAACGACGACCACAATTGATGATTTGCTGATTTTGACAGGTCCAAAATATAATTTTTAGTTAATCTGCATATTTGATTTGTTTGTGTGAGGGGGTTTTGAAAGAATCTTGAGGATTCATTTGAAAAATTTATGAAATTGTGATGTTGTTTCAACTGTCATTTGGTGCTTGTGTGCCCTCATTTGTATTTGTGAAAGGTCGACCATGTTTGCAAAAGACTTGATCGTCCTTCGCAATTGCGAGACCTCTATCACATTCACGAAGGAGAGTAGGATCGGAATCGAGGTCACTTGTGCTTCACGTTCACGGGTGGTGGGTCGTGTTAGGGATAGGTTAGGGTCGGGATCGCGGGATCCATTTCATTTAGGATGAGTAATTTCACTGGGCTGATTTAAATTCTCATTTTCAAACTTAGACTTTATAACTCAATTTTGAGAGCTATTGGGATCATAGTTTGGGACAATTTCAATTCGGGTTTTCAAGATTTTTTTATAAGGTATGAATTTAACCTTCGAATTATGCATTCATTACAAATTTATCATCAAAATAGAGTTCAGAATGGGGGATTTTGCCCCAAAGTGAAATTTATTTATTTATTGATTTGGGACCAATTAACAATTCATTTAAGCTGATTTTCAATGTGTGAGTTTTTTATGCTATGAATAAATCAATTTTATAAGAAATCTTCAGATTCGACATAGAGACTTAGGGTTGACTATTTGACTCAATTTTTAAGTTGAACTTTATTGTGGAAATTGGAGGTAAACTTGTTAAGTGGATCTGATCCGGCCCACTTATTTTTTGGCCCATCGGATACCGTGTCTGGCCGAACGACACCCTTAATAGGCCGGGCCAGTCCGGTCCCAACAGTGGAAAAAATGTTTAAAATTTGGCCCATGACCCATTAAGGGTATAGTGTCTGGGCTTAATGAGTCGGGTCGGGTTGGGCCCTTGGGCTTGATTTTTTTTTGTGACATTTATGTATTCGAAAATTTGAGTCAATCATCAATATAGTGTATCGTTATCTATTTAATTTAGAAGTAATTTTAACAATTTGTATATTCACAATATACTATCTATTATTGTGATATATTTAATTATATATTATATATATACTTCCAATCTATATCTAATATACTAACATTATACTATATATTATAGTGATATAATTAATTATATATTATATATATACTTACAAAGTATACCAGATATATTCACAATATACTATTTATTAGTATGTATATACTTATATTATAATATATATACTTACAATGTATATCTAATATACTCACAATATACTATCTATTAGTATGTATATACTTATATTATAATATATATACTTACAATATATATCTAATATACTCACAATATACTATCTATTAGTATGTATATACTTATATTATAATATATATACTTACAATATATATCTAATATACTCACAATATACTATTTATTAGTATGTATATACTTATATTATAATATATATACTTACAATGTATATCTAATATACTCACAATATACTATCTATTATAGTGATATACTTAAATTATATATACTTACAATGTGTATCTAATATACTCACAATATACTATCTATTATAACAATATACTTATGTTATATATTATATATACTTACAATGTATATGTAACAACCCCTAAAACATTGTATGTCGGTATTTCAATTCTCGATGAAAATAATATAGCCTCTGTATTTTGGGCATAACTTTTCATAGGATGATCCAAATTAGGTAATTCAAATTTTTGAGTAACCACAACATCATTACCTATAACTTTTATGAAGAACATATCTTAAGATTCGGAGTTTAAGTAGATTAAATAAATTAATCTTTGCAAGATATAGTGCTGTGACGGAATAGAGTGTTTGTAGAATAAAATTCATATTTCGATGTAGCATGCTCCAAATTGGATGATTCTTAAACTAACTGAAAATAGACTTCTATATCTACAATTCTTATGAAGACACCAAATCGTAATAAGGAATTTATCTTATTCAAACGTAGCTCCAAAAATGGATATTCCGTTAAAAGAGATCTCATCTCACCTACCATGGAAAGATCTAGAATCATTTGACATCATCCATGACATTAAAATTCTCCATTGAATTTTCAAGATCATCCTTTATGATTATGTTTATTTATTGTTAGGTCCCTCCTCCACACCTATAAATACCCACCTTATTTCCTCATTTTATTTATCAAGCTTTCCTAAGCATTTCTTCTCTCTATATACTTCTTCTCAAATATAGTTTTAGTTTTATTAGTATAAAAATACTACTCTGGTTATTCTTATACTCCGGATAGTACACAAAACGATCCAGCGAGAAGAAAAGGCTAGGGGTCCAAGAGTGTTCCAATTCGGAGTAAACCTTCGGATTTAAGGTATGTAAGACTTTCATAGCATTGGATTGAGTTCGTCCATGCGCCCAATATTTAAATTCATTATAATTGAGTTATAGTTGAGTTTTATCCAAATCTTGAATTCTAAATAAATTAATTCTTCTTCTATTGAGTTTGATATATTTATGCATTAATACTATTATTATTGTTATCTCTCATATTATTGGAATTATTGTTCATGGCTACTTTTCCATGAATCCTAATTGATTTGATGTTCATGAATATTTTTACACATGTTTTGAGTAAAGATGATGACTTTTATTATTTTCATTGATAAAAAGAAAGCTATATGAATTAATACTATATATGTATTTTATTTAGTTTTGAAAAAGCAAAAGAGTTGAGTTTGAATGAATTTGAGCAAATGAAATTTTGAGCAAGATGTTTTGATGAGATGTAAATGATGTTTTTGGAAGTATTATGATTGATGAACATGAAATGAGATGAGTTTGAAGATTTAAATTAAAGTCCAATGAGACTAGATGATGAGTTTAATATGAGCACATATTTTGGGAGTAGTATTGAGCACCAAGTTGGGTAAGAATTTAATTGACTCAAACCCCAGAACTACGTAGCCAGCGTAGGATGGAGGCTATGCCTCTTAAGTCCCAAAAAGAAGACTTTGATGAGTGGATCCAAGATGGTGATGTCCTTTACCCTGGCAAGGTATTGGATGGATGTGGCAACGACATCGCTTCGTTGTATCATCGCTAGCTCATAAGTGATGGTTGTCGGTTAGAGAAACTCCCAACTGAGTAAGCATTGCTTATTACTATTATTTTTATTATTATTATTATTATTTTTAAACTTGCATTACATATTGATGTTGAGATGATGTTGAGTTCTGAGCTGAGTTTTCTTGAGAGGAGTTTCTTGATATCTGTCCATACCTTCCTGCCATTTTACATACTCTTACATTCCACGTACTGACGTCATTCGACCTGCATCGTTTTATGATGCAGATACATGTGTTAGAGATCCTCAACAGACGCATCGTTGAAGATCATTATTTTTCAGCTATTTGGTGAGTCCTTCTTGTATTCGGAGGAACTCTTTATCCTTTAATTATTGTTGAGTATCATGTTGCTTTTAAGGTAGCCATGGACATGTCATTGGCACCATCTAAGAGTATTAGAGGCTTCATAGAAATAGTTTAATAATGTAATTGGAGTAGTTCTCCTTTAAAACTACTTCTTCTAAAACAATTTTCTTCTTTCATTTGATGTTGTTAACGGAGAGCCCCTATAAGTATTATTATTAAGTCTTCCGCTGATGAATGAATAAGTAACGAGATCAAGTGGTTCTCTCAGAGGCCAGAGATGGTTTCTGAGTGCCGGCCACGCCTAGGGTATCCTCTCGGGGCGTGACAGTATAACAATTATACCCACAATATGCTATCTATTATAGTGATATACTCATTATATACTCACAACCTACTATCTATTATACTTATATACTTACATTATACTATATATACGTACTATGTATATCAAGTATGCTAACATTATACTATATATTATAGTGATATAATTAATTATATATTATATATATACTTACACATTTTACCAAATATACTCACAATATACTATCTATTTATTTATATATATATATATATATATATAATGTATATCTAATAGACTCACAATATACTATCTATTATAATAATATACTTATATTATATTATATATACTTACAATGTATATCTAATATACTCACAATATACTATCTATTACTTACATTATATATTATATATACTTACAATGTATAACAAATATACTCATAATATACTATCTATTATAATATTATTTTTTAAGTATTGAAATTTTACAGTGACTACAAATTTAATTTTCCTTAGATGATTATGTAAAGTAAAAATAATTATTTAATTGAATCATACAAAATTTATAGGGAAAAAATTAAGAAATGCAAAAATTCAATGAGTCTTTGATTTTATTAATATATTGATAAAATTCAAAAAATACAAGTTATAAACTTACAATTAGTTGTATATAATAAATTATAACTTCTACATATTTTGAATCATTTTTTTCAATTCATCTGTATTAACATTAACAGGAATTGACTCATAAATTTCAAAATCATCAAATTCTTAATTTGGACTAGCTTGTGCCAAAGGATCTCCAATTGATATTATTTCTTCAAGTTTTTCGTCTTCTTCCGTATCTTCTGCTGTTCCTTTATTCCTACACTCTGATCTAATCCAATCTCTAAGACAAGCTAAAACATTCATGGCATTGCTCCCCAAAGAGTGTCGATTGTCTCCGATCTGTTTCCTTCCTTGACTAAATGCGCTCTCTGGTGCAACGATTAACATTGGAACATTTAGCACATCCCTAGCCATGGTTGATAATACTGGATATTATTTTTTATTTTTCTTCCACCATTCCAGTGTAGTGATACTATTGTCATCATAGGTCTCTAGAGTCTGTCTCAAATAATAATTAAGCTCATTTCGATTTATGCTATGTTGTGATGTAGGTTGTATTCTATTCCAAATAGATAAATTAGAAATACCACGGGCAGGCATACCACGTGCCTGCCTTTGAAAAGATGATGGCTCGTCAGAAGGACGGATAGAGAAACAACATGACTAGGGGTAACATTACCAAGTAAATCGATATAATGATTATATAATGTTTGAATATAATCATTTGTATCACTCATCGCCTTAAACATACTAGGATCTTCATCTTTTTCAATCTCTATAAAACTATATATAAGGCGAACACATTCATACATAGTATTCAATTTCATATACGGATTTAACATAGCACAAATTAAATAAATAGGAGGAATAAGAAAAAAAGTATTTTTAAAATTTTTCTATCATTTCAGCAACAACTTCTTTATAATCATCTTTCTTTTTATATTGCATAAGCAATACATAAATATCGCTTAAATAAGCTAAAATATTAGAAAAAGTAGGATAAAAAGCACCGAAAAATTCAAGAGTAGCCAAATGAAATTTTTCTAAAAACATAACAACATCATTAATTTTAGTCCAATCAGATTCTTCCAACATGACTTCGGAAAATTTATATGTATATTGATTAAAAGTTGTAGTTATAAAGGTTTTATAAATATTACAAGTCTTTAAAAAATTATAAGTCAAATTCCACCTAATCTCAATTTCTTCGGGCATTAATCTAGGTCTAAGATTATTTTCCTTGCATTTTTTTTAAATTCTTTAAGTCTAGCTTTTCTATTATTTCATTGAACAAAACCAATCGCATGCTTAATTTTTTCAATTGTTGGCTTAAAAAAATAAAGCTCATCTTTTTATAATTAAATGATATATATGACAAGCACATCTAATATAAAAAATATCTTCTAAAAAGGGGGTGGGGGGAACTCAATTTTTAAAGAATTAATAGCAGCGGTGTTGTTAGATGCATTATCAAAAGAAATACATAAAACTTTGTGTTCAACACCATAATATTTTGCAACTATTGATATAGAATCAGAAATAAATTGTGCATTATGTCTTCGGTCTTCATCATATTGAAATGTTAAAATACGTTTTTGCATAATAAAATTACTATCTAGCCAATGATAAGTAAAAATTAAATAATCATTTTTATTATAGCACGTTCAAGATCAGAAGTAAGTGAAACTCTACATGGAAGATTTGTTAATAACCAACGTAAATAATATGCATATTGTCCATGAAGTCTAAAAATATCTGATCTACAAGTACTTTTAGGAATACCACAACTATCATTTTTGCTATTTCTTCACGGCCCCTCATTTTATTATACATCCCCGTTAATTTTCCAGTCTGTGAGTTTATTCTACCTTGAACTGACCAGTAGCGCCCCATATTCGTTCTTTCCAACCAGGATGCTCATTGTCTAGAGGTCTAGTCAATTGACCCGTTCCACCTCTTTTACCCCCGATCTTATGTTCGAATTTTTTTCTGACATTCTTTACATTGACGTAGTTGTTCCGCCTATGCGTTCAAAATAATGTCATACTCGACTATTTTTTTTTCTTTCTTTTACAGGTCGTGGAGAAAAATTAACAGTTCTAGATTGAGTATTACTTAAATCTACATCAGGACTAGTTGGTGTAACATCCACATTATCATTATCATCTTGTTCTATTTCTACTTCAAATTCATTTATTTTTTCTATACCGTAAGTTTTTTGATATTCATTTTCATTCATATAATGTGCACCTACACCTATTTCTCCAAATTCACTAGGTGGTGCTTCAAGCATACGAGAATAATTTCTACTTACACTACCTCTATCGGAAATACTTTTTTTCTTACTACCACTACCTCCATCGAGAAATAAATTTTTAATATTTTTACCTATATTTTTTAATATATCAATTATGCAAATTAAACTAATAAAAATTATAAATACAAAAATTAAATATTTAAATATACTAGAATTAATTTACTAAATAAAAGCAAGAGAAGGAACGATTATACCAAATTGCCGGAATCAAACAAAGAATCATAAAATTGATAAAATGTTGAACACTTGAAAGTTGAAAACTTCTACTTGATGTTGCTAATTGCAAAATATAATAAAAGATTGATATCACCTTAAGAGAGAATTGAGAAATTGAGAGAATTAGATGATTGTTGGTGGAAAAAAATGATTAAATTTTGTATGTGTTTATAGAAAAAAATTGATTAATAATTTTATTTTTTTAAAAAAAAGGTCATTTTTGGCCAATTTTCAGAAATGACCGTTGGGCCAACGAGGGCCCAATGGCTATTTCTGAAAAAGTGTCCCAAACGGTCTTTTTTGAAAAAAAATAAAAATCGAATTGAGCCGGTGGATCGGCTACTGATCCCTTACTGGGTCGGTCTTACCAGTCCAGGCCAAAAAAATAGATCAGACCGGCCCAAATTATTTTTAAAATGAGCCAATACCCTATCTGATCCCCATGCCAAAACCTTAATGGACCGGTTTTAAGAGGCTGAAAACCGGGCCACCTGACCCAGTTGACACCCCTAGTTGGAGGGACCGTATTGAAGAGGGATGGAAAGACAACAATTATCAAAATTGGAGTTTCAATCCCTATGTTTGACCGATAGGACTAATGTATTAATAACCTATCCAACTCCACCTTACCAAAATCGTGAATCAACTAGTAATCCCGCTAGTTCTAAAATTGAAGATATGTTGTCAAAGGTATTGAAGATTCAAGATAGGTCTGACACAAATATATATGAAGGAGACATGTCAACTTGTACCTACTTACCTTCACTTTTATCAAACAACTTGAGACTCAAATGAGCCCAATTTCCTAATTCTTCCTAAACCCAAGGTAAAAGGGAGCTCTTCCAAGTGACATAATTGCCAACCCAAAGAATGATGGTGTGGATGCATCTCATCGTCTTATCTTTACTACGAGAAATGAGAGGGTGCTTTAAGGAGAGAAATTTGATGATACGGGGTCTCTACTTAAAAAGGTGACGGAAGAAATGAGCCTTAAGAATGAGGATTATGTCTTGATTGATGATTGTGTTAATAAAGATGTAAAATTCCAAGAGGCAAATAATAAGGAGATGGAGAAAAATGGGGGGAATCCTGAGGCCTTAAAGTCTATTCCTATGCCTCTTCTTCCTTTTTCAGAAAGATAAGAAAATAAAGTGAAAGATGGCAGATTCAACAAGTTCCTAGAGATGCTCAAGTCAATAACAGTGAACATCCTGCTTGTTGAGGCTTTTGAGCGAATTTTGGGTTATGATAAATTCATGAAAGACATGATTACAAAGAACAGACAAGCGATTTGAGATGGTAGATAGTACACAATTGGTAGAGCCATTGTTTCAAGCTCTCTAGTTAAGATCCTGTTGACTTCACCATTTCATGCACTATTTGGGTGTTCCACTTTGTTACGACCCTTTATGATCTAAGGGAAAAGTATCAACTTAATGTCTTGCATCACTTTAAGAAGTTAGTTTTGGAAAATCCTCGATCTAGCTATAACTATGAGGTTTCCTTTTAATGTATAGAATAGTGAAGAGATGTATGTCCTTGTGAAAATGGACAAGTCCATCTTTTCCACCGACCTCGTGATACTAAACTGTGAAGTATCCATAATTTTGGATAGGTCTTTCTTAGCCACGAGAACATCATCTATTTGTTTAAGCAGAACCTTGTTCTATTTTTGGCATCTTCTTCTTTTTTCTTATTGTTTTCAATCAATCTTTCACTAATAGTAGGATTATTGTTCTCCTTTTTGTTCCTAGAGTCTGGGTGGTAATATTTTCCTCTTGTGATCCTTCACCTTATTATTAGTAATAAGTTTAAGTTCCATGCTCTTGTTGACATTACTCTCCTCATTGTCATTAATTTTTTATTTGTTCTCCTTCCTTATTCTGTAATCATTAGTGACTACTAAAAAACTCTAAAATGACCTCAAGAAAGAAAAAAATCAACATCAGTAGGTCAGTCTTAGACTATAATACAAAATCGATCCCTTGAGGTCAAAAAATAATTTTGTAAAAATATTATAGTAATTAATGAACCTGTTGAGGTTAGTCTTTGTTTTTATTAAAAAATAAATTATTTAAAGGAACTGATATGTTATATCCCATATTTTTTTATTATTTTTTTTCACAATAGGACATTTTTGGGATAACGGTAACAAGTCAAGGGCAAGACTATGTTTGATTTTGTTGGATACATAATTCTTATGACTAAATTGGGATGTGGAAATATTGAAAAAGTTTAAGGGTAAAATTGGAATTTCACATGTGGAAATACTATAAAAGGTTAAGGGCAAAAATTGGAATTTCAACTTGGAAATATTAGAAAAGGTGAGGGGCAAAATGGTAATTTCACCTAGGGATCTTTATATCTTCCAACTCCTAGAATATTCAAGATAATCGGAAGAAGATAGAAGGAGAAAAACAAAGAAAGAAGAGAAAACATAGAGAGAAGATCGGACAAGCCTAGGGAAATTTTGGTCCTTGAAATCTTATTCCAAAAATTATAATTTCTTGGTATTTCCACTAAATCAAGGGTCCTCTATAACATGGTAAATTTATTTTGGAAGATAGAAGGCTTATTTGGTTGATTTGGAGCTTTGATTAAGTGAAGAAGTTAGTAGGAAAATGTAAGAATTAATCCAATTTCATTATGTTATGAAGTTTGTTTATGTTGTAGTAAGTAGAGATGTGTAGAATCCATGGAAATATGGAAGTTATATGGTTGGATTTTGACATATGAATAAGTTATGTGTATGTAAGATTGTTGGCAAGAAGACTTGAATTTTTGTGTAGTATTTTAGTAGTAGTTATGGAGTAGTAGTTATGGTAAAAAATTTATGTTGGAATTGGAAGTTGAATGAATTTATTGAAGTTGGAAATATGGGTTAGGTGATGAAATAGAAAAAATTAAGTTTGTATAATTTATTAGTTGTTGTTATGATTTTTGGGATATAAATGAAGTTTATATGGTGTAAGTTGGTATTAAAATAGTTTGTAGGGATTATGCCCTTAAAGGATGATTTTGTAATATTATGAAAATAAAGTTGTTAAAGTGTGGATTATTGTTGTTGATTATGAAGTTGAAAGAAGAAAATGAATTATAATAATTTTGTTGCATTTATGAAATTTTTGGGTGAAATATGGAATTGATGAATATTGGATAGTTTACTTGGAATATTTTTCACTTATGTTGGAATGAGTTGAAATTAATTATGAACATGAAATATTCATATTTATTTGGAAATGCAAAGTTGGGTTGAAAGTTATTGCACTATTTGGAAAAGAAAGCAATTTATGTTATGATGCATTTTAAATTGATTGTTGATGGTATTGGTGTTGTTGTTGGCTTGGTTGTTGACATTGTGGCCGAGTTAAAATCTCGGGGTTATTGTATATATAAGGGAGATGCTGCAGAAATTTTTGTAGACAAGTATTGGTTAAGATTGGAGTCTTAAAGTCTTATGAATAGTAATTGATAAATGTGACCAATTGTAGATTTTGGAAAAAACGAGAATTGAATTTGGAGAAGTGTGAAAAGCCAATAAGGTATGTAAAACTTTACTTTTTCTTCTATTGGCATGTCTTAGGTGTAATAGGTTTGGATACGAGCCTCGGGGATGACTCTACTCTTCGGAATCGATACCTAAATTTGACCATTTTCTATTCAGTAGAATTAAATTAAGTATTTATGAATATTTTTGAAAAAGTTGTCTAAACCTCTAGAATTTGCACAAATAGGACCCGACTATATTGAAACTCTTATAAATAATGTTATGAATGTTAACACCTATAATTTCGATACGCCACCTCATTTGTTCGAGGTGGGCCCTACTATTTCGAATTTTTCTTTGTTATTCCGTTTGACTTATATTAGTTAGAATTTAAAGGAAACTCTTTGCTACTCTTCCAAATATCATATGACTAATTATTCCGTTAAGTCCCATAATATATTTTGAAATACGGAAATAATTCTAACTACCTGCTTTAACTTCTTTAACTATCTTAACACTCCCCTTCAAGTTAGGAGGTGCAAATATGTTCAAAACTCCTAGCTTGGACATTAGATGCTCATGTTGAGCTCTGGACAGTCCTTTTGTCAATATGTCAGCAGGTTATTCTTGAGTTGGTAGATAGTCGACTTTAATCATGCCTTGTTGCAGCTTTTCTCTAATGAAGTGGCAATCAATTTCTATATGCTTTATTCTTTCGTGATATATTGGATTTGCAGCAATTTGAATTGCTGCCTTGCTATCACTGAACATCTGCACTGGTACCTCAACTTCAGCTTCTACCTCCTTCAGCATTCCTAATACCCAAACAATTTCTAAGACAGTTGAAACCATGCTTCTATATTCAGCTTCAGCTGAACTCCTTGAAATTGTGGTCTATTTCTTGGCTTTCCATGAGTTCAATGACTTTTACATCTTGATCAAGTATCTTGTGACTGATTTTCTGGTGAGTGGACAAGCTGCCCAGTCTGCATCACAAAAGGCAGTGACTTGATTATCTGAGTAACTGGACAGTAGTATACCTTGTCCAGGTTGCCTTTTTAAATATCTGACTATTCTTAGTGCAGCTTCCATGTGAGATTTCTTTGGCTGATTTAGGAACTGGCCTAGTGTCTGAGAGCTGAAGGATATGTCTGGCCTGGTCATATTAAGATATAATAGCTTTCTTATGAGTTTTTGATATGCTGCTTGGTCTACCAGAGGGTCATCTTCTTGCTTCTTGTTCACATGATCATCATACTGTTTTGAGGTTAGTTTAAGATTGACATCTATAGGTGTTCCTGCTGACTTGGCTGCTGTCATTCCCACCTCTGCTATAAGCTCTAAAGTGTACTTCCTCTGGTGCATAAGTACTCCTTCTGTTGATCTGGTGAACTCAATTCTCAAAAAGTATCTGAGTTCCCCTAGGTCCTTCATCTTGAAGGCCTTTGTAATGCATTTTTTGTTTCCTCTATCAGCTTTAAGCTACTGCCAGTTATCAACATATCATCTATATATACAAGTATAATCACAATACCTTCTGCTGCTTTGTTAATGAATAGGGAGTAATCATATTGACTTTGTTTGAACTTGAGAGAGATGAGTGCTTCAGTGAGTTTGTGGTTCTACTGCTTTGGAGCTTGTTTGAGTCCATATAGGAGTTTTTTCAGTCTACAGACCTTCTCCCCTTGACTGACAATTCTCTGAGGGAGTTGCATATATATTTCATCCTTCAGGTCCCTATGTAAAAATGCATTGAAAACATCCATTTGATGAATGGGTCATTTCCTGGAAGTTGCAATGGATAACACAGTTTTGACAGTCACCATTTTGACCATTGGAGAAAAAGTTTCTTTATAATCAATGCCTTCTTGTTGATTGTAGCCCTTAGCAACTAGTCTTTCTTTGAACCTTTCTATTTCACTTGTTGATTTGTATTTAACTTTAAAGATCCATCTACAACCAATGGCTTTCTTCCGTGTAGGTAAGATGTAATCTCCCAGGTGTTATTGTTGTCTAAAGCCTGGAGCTTTGCCTGCATAGCTTCAACCCACCTTGGGTCCTTGATGGCTTCTGCACAGCTTGTGGGTTCTGTCACAGATACAGTAGCAGCAATAAAGCACTGATAAGAGGGTGAAAGATGAGAATAACTCATATAGTTGGATAAGGGATACTGAACATCCTGCTTTGCATTTAAGGAAATAAAATCCTCCAGCCATATATGAGGTTGTTTAGCTCTTGTAGATCATCTAGTCACAGCAGGGCCTTCAGAGCTAGGTACATTAGTTGCAGATTGCTGCACACACTCATGTTCAGGTTGTTGCATACATGAATGGTCATCACATGTATCTATACATGCCTTTACTCCTTCTAATACTGTTGATGGAGCATTACTTGAGACTATGGGATGAGCTAGATGATGTAGTGCTTGATCAATTTCACCTGACTCTTGCAGGTTATCCACAAACATCTTCTATTGAGTAGAACTGTCAGCTTTGGCAAAAGGGAATATATCTTCCCTAAAGATAACATCTCTACTCACAAAGAAGGTGTTGGTGTGCAAATCTCTGATGTATAATACCCTGTGCTTTAAACATGCTATCACATACTAAGTTAACAAATTCAGTGCCATTGTCTGACCTTAGGACTTTGACTACTTTACCAAACTAATTGTGAGCATATTGAAAAAATATTTTAAGAGATACACAGGCATCTAACTTTTGTTTAAGTAAAACAGCCAGGTTATTCTTAAGAAGTCATCAACAATTGTGAGAAAGTATTTATTATCATCAAATGTAGGTGTATGATAGGGTCCCCAAATGTCAGCATGTATCAATTCAAAACAACTACTACTTTTGATATTGCTGGATGAAAAAACAGGTCTGGTTTGCTTTGCAAATGGACAAACTAAACACTTGGACGCCTTACACATATTGTCTTTATTTACAGTGAACTCTTAGGAAGAACAGCTGAGGACACATGTCCAAGTTTTTGATGCCATAGCTCCATGTCTGACTCCTTTCCTGGTGAATGAGCAGTGTCAATAGCATGTGCAGATTTATTATTATTAGTGAAGTTACAATGAGCTAGTTGTCTCCACGGCATACATATGCCTCCTTCTTCTCTACCAACTTCCTTCACCTTCCTAGTTTAGAGTTTCTGGAAAATACAAAAATCAGAGAAGAAGGAGACTGAGCAGCCTAACTCCTTTGTTATTTTACTAACATACAATAGGTTGTACTTGAACTCTGGTATATGGAACATATTAGTAATTACACTTCTAGCTGACAGACTACAGGAACTAATGTGAGTTACTTGTGTGCTACCCCCATTTGGCAAGTATACATCTTTAGGTTGTCAAGCTTTAGCACAGACTCCTTTTGTAGCATATCTAGTTTAGAAACCATATGGTTTGTTGCACCTGTATCAACAATCCACACATCACTATTTTCAGTAACAAATAGAGTTGTACCTACAGTGTTTGCCTTATTGTAGTCAGATGTATCAGTTCTTAATCCTGATTGTTGAGTTATTATCTTGAGAATGTGTTCATATTGATCTTTTGTGAATGTGCAGCCCTGAAGTAATTGTTTGATATCCTTCTCAGCTTGACTTATTGTCACCTTGGAGTTAGGAGCTTCAACTGAAACTTTGTCTGCAAGATGTTGAGTCGTGATATTCCTGTTCCACATTGAGTTATCAGTTACATTTGTGTTCAAGACATATGAGAAATTAGCCTTAGCTGATTGTTGAGGTTGGCTAGCCAAGCCAATGGTATCTATATAAGCAGTGTTTGCATTTTAGATCTTCCTCTTGGATTTAAAGTCTGGAGGATATCCAACCACCTTATAGCAGGATTCTTTAGTATGACCTCGACACTTGCAAAAGTCACAGATTAGTAGTGTATTCTTCTTGAACCTATTACTGACACCTAAGCTACTACCACCTTTGGAATACATTGCAGCTGTCTATGATGTATGAATGTAATCCTAGGTTATTGATGCCTGTAACAACAGATTTTTGGCTCTCATCTCCTACTATCATAGCATATGCTTGATTTATAGTTGACAGGGGATCTATCATGAGTATCTGACTTCTAGCCTAATGATATATGTCATTCAATCCCATTAGGAACTGATATAGTTTTTGTCTATTCATGTGAGCTACAAATCCTTTGGACTTCTCACAGTTGCAGTAGGGTAAGGGCACTAGTACTTCAAACTCGTCCCACAATGCTTTCAACTTTGTATAATATACTGATACAAAGGCAGTACCTTACTGTAATGAGGTAATTTCTTTGTGTAGACTGTAAGTTCTTGATCCATCAACTCTATCAAATCTCTCTTGCAGATCAGTCCACACACTCGAGGCACTTGAGGCAAAAGCAATTCCACTTAGCAGACTCTTTGAAACTGAGTTCATCAACCACGAAAACATAATAGCATTCACCCTTTCCCATTGTCCCCACAGTTCTTCAACATACATTTCCTTTCTGCATGTTCCATCCACTAATCCTAGCTTATTTCTCTCTAACAAAGCAAGTTTAATCGATCGATTCCACAAGGTGTAGTTTTCCACCCCTTGTAGCTGAAAAAAATGAGACTAATTCCACTCACATCCGTAGGGCTAAGGAATAGGGGTAATTGTAGTCAATACCTTGCCCAATGCTATTTGCAGAGCTTGTAGACGCATGTACACCAACTCGTTGCACATTGAACTGAGTTTGATTGAGATTTTGACTTAGATCTGGAATTGTTGCTTCGACTGTCATTGTTGCTTCAATCTTTTTCTTTGAGTTTTGTTGCGGAAAAACACTTGTTGTTTGCAGATTTCAGCTTCACTGGAGCTTAGATCCAAAACATAGCTTTTGATCGGACGAATCTTTGACTCTTATCTAGAGTCTTTGACTCAACTATGAACACTTTTTTTGCAGTGTTCACTGCTCTGATACCATGTAGTTCTTTGAGAGTGAGTACTCAGACACACAACAACACACAGAGATGATAAGAGGAAGAAAATGATGAAGATGAAGGTAAGAAGGATGAGAGAGAACAGAGAATGTGATTTTGTTTTTGGGGGCTGAAAATGCCCTAAGTATGTACAAAGTATCATTAGCCATATATATATACACAGCTAACTAAGTGTTAACTATCTAACTAATTCAGTTAGTTAGTTCTAACTATCACCTTGTAAATGACCATACTGCCCCTAATTCTAACTACCTGCTTTAATTTCTTTAACTATCTTAACACCATGTATATCTCACCTCAGTCTTGATGACTCTTTTGCATTATTTATTTACGAGGCTAATTTTTTTTTAAACTCGACATTCATCAAGATTGTAAACTCTAATTCACCATGGCTTATTCGATCTTCTTAACCACATTGTAGTCTTGAAAGCACGCTGGAAAGGATTATTGAATACAAACGTTGAAGATTATGAAGAATTTTGCCATGATGAATTAAGAGTTTAAGGGCTAGATGAATGTCAATGTGGCCACTTTTCATACGGGTATGTATGATAAATTTAATTTTATTAGACGTATAGCAGAAATGACATGTTTCGTGAGCTTCAATCGAGTGTATAAGTCACATTGATGCTTTTGGAACTTAGTTTTTCTAAAAAATAAAAATAAAAAATAAAAAATAATTCTAGTTAATAAATTCAATCATGCACAAACGAGTGAAATGAAAAGGGCGAAAAGCATCATTAGAATGGAACTCAAAGAGCTTTCACTACTAAAAAAGACAAAAAAAATAAAAAATCGACCTCAAAAATAAATATTAAAAAATGGATTTCGAGTGGTCGATTTAAACTAGATATATTTTTCATTATTTTTAATAAAATTAACTTTCGGAGGTTGATTTTCTAGCGGAAAAAAAATTGAGAAAGTTTAAAGCCGACCTTAGGTTGGTTTTAAATACCGTAAAAGCTTAATTAAAATTAATACCTATCTCTGGAGATTAGTATTATTTTGTTAAAAAAAAAATTGAAAATTGACCACCGAAGGTCGGTATTGTTAATTAAAAAGGTCAACCTTTTTAGCAATGTCTACCTTTTGAGATTGGTATTATTTTAAGAAGGAAAAAGTGTGATATACCCCTCAACTTTGTAATTTAGAATTGATATATTTTTAATTATGAAAGTGACTCATATTTACCCATATTGTTCCACAAATGATTCACATATATTCTTTTCTTCTAACGGAAGTAAATTAATTTTTTAAAGTTTTTTATTAAAAAATAATACATATAGAGGTATATATTTTTTTTTCATGCATGAATTATTTTTTGACTTCTTTGACTATCATTATTTGAGTTTATAATTCTTATTTTCTTTTTTTCTTTCATTTTTTTGGTGTAAAAATTAGAGAAATAAAAATAGTGTGAATAGAAAAAAGAGAAAAAAGTAAAAAAAAAATTAAAAGTATTTTTTTGCAACTATATTGTAATTTAAAACTAATTTTTTCTGTTATATTGTAATTTAGCTTTTGTATCTTTAAAAATAATTTGGGGCATATATAATAAATTTAACAAGAAAAGTAGTGAGAAAAATAAATTTGACCATCAAAATAATAAATCCAAATTAGCCATTGAATCAAAAAAGTAAAAATAAAAATAAATTATGTGTGAGAAGGATCAAATATATCTCTATATGCATTATTATTTTAATAAAAAACTTTAAAAAATTAATTTTTTTAGTTTCCTTAGAGGAAAAGGGTATATGTGAGTCATTCGGATAACAATATGAGTACATATCAGGGGCTATGCAGAGGGTGGTCACCGGGTTCACGTGAACCCATGCTTCCCTCTCGAAATCATATATAGTGGTGTTATATTTTTTTTAAAAAATATTTAAATATAGATATGTGAACCCACACTCAGTATCATATAATGTAAGATTAGGTGCACCTTTCTAAATGAGGTTAAAAATTTGAATCTTATACCTATCTTGATATTTTTTCTTTTTTAATATTAGGTAACACCTCTCTAAGTGATTTTTGATAGCACTTTTTGCGTTTTAACTAATATTTTTTTTATTTTGCTTTAGTCTTTCAAAATTTTTCAGGTTTATCACATTGAAAATTACTATTTTTTTTAGCATTGTATAATTTGCTTATAACTAAACCAAATGTGTATATTAAAACAAGTAGTACTATATGATACAACATACAATCAATGGGTTCAACTAATCTCAATACCTTTGGCATATATGGAATATAACTATATATAAAAAAAATTACTATTTGAAATAGATAAGAATTAGTTTTGGACCTATAATTTTAAAATTTAATCAATTTTTAGTGATAAGAATATAAATGTCAAACCGATTAAATTTATATTTTAGGTTCATCTTTCGTAATAGTGCACACATTCCCTCAAAATCTTAAATACACCTCTGATATATATGAGTCACTTTTATAAAAAATATTATATTAATTTAAATAACAAAAATGAGGAGTATATCATGTCATTTTTCCTGAAACAAATGAAGATTTAAGAAACTAAAGCTGTGGGATAAGAAGAAAAGGACAGTAAATGCAAGACTTGCATGAAGGCCAAAATAAGGGAATGCGGAAAGCAAAACTTAAAAAGGGCCCAACCGGGTTCGAACCGGTGACCTCTTGATCTGCAGTCAAATGCTCTACCACTGAGCTATGGACCCATTGTTGGTAATACGAAAACAAGGTTTATATTTATATAGTCTAATAATTAAGATAGCTGTTTTTTTTCCTTATAAAGTAGGAGTATTTTCAGGTCAAACTTTTATCCAATATATGGTTATTTTGTATACTTAGTTAGGAGAAAATTGGGATAAAAACAAGGGATCTTCAAGGCAGATTTATTAATTGTTTACTCTTCTTAGCCAGTATATATATCGATTAAACATTCGTTGGCTATTCTTAGTTAATCAGTTGGGTGGATGGCTAGAACATGGAGAAATCAACAGTAAGACAATTGTGTTACTGTCAAGGGATGTTGATGCAATAAAAGTTTGCTGGAGACATTCAAATTAATGTTACACGTAGAGATTGGAAGAGAGAATTAATCAATTGATCAAGCAACGGGTTTTGACATACAAAGAGATTGAAAAAATAAGTAGATAGGAAGGGAATTAAAGAAAGTAAAAACATAAGAAGGGTGGAGTCCTAGGGTGTGTATGGTACGGAGGAAAACATTTTCTTGAAATACAACAGTGTTTCTTATTTGTTTTCTAATGTTTGGTAGGTAAGCACAAAAATATTATCTCAAAAGTATTTACATGTTACTGACAAAACAGTAGAGAAAATATCTTTCAACTATTTTAACTAACCAAGCATGAAAAAATTAGAAGTATGGATTTTGCAAACAGTGTACAAGATGCCAAATCTCCAAGTTTTTAAGCTTGGTCATATATTTACTTGGCTGAATTATGTGACAGAAACGAAATACTCTCCTATAAAACATAAACATACTATAAATCAATAAAATGGGACAACAATTTCGTTACAAATTTTCCAAATATATAGAATTGATCAGACTTAAACTGCTGAAAACATATGCCATTATATCTTACTTTTGAATCGGTACATCGAAACATAAGTAAACACAAATATTAAAAAAAACAAAGTACTGGTAGTATTAGAAAATTATATAATCCCTAATGGAGGAACCAATCGAGGTGTTGGTGCCTATGCTATATATCCACATCAATTCTTCTTGGGTGTAAAGTTGACGTGATAAACTTCAGTCATATCGGGGTAGAATAAACCAAAATTCTCCTCGACACCAGCAGGCTTTTGGTTCTCGTTGAACAGAGCAAAAATGTACGTCTCCACATCTTTTCCAGGCCTCCTAGGAGTTCCTTGTCCAGATGAAACATGTGCAATCAAATTGTTTGCATATGTTTGTGCATTGTCTATAGTTGCATAAACATCGCCAGCACTCGGCCATCCTGTTTCCGTAACCACAACGTTTAGCGTTGGTTGTCCAACTTTTTCCAATGCCGCATACAAAGAGTCCACCATTGCATCAAACAAGTTATTGTATTGGAATTGTCCGTCACTTACAACCGAACCCGTATTTTTTATAAGTGCATAATCTAATTGAATTTGAGCAGAATTTCCAGCATAGGCAAAATAAGGATAGACATTAGCCAGTAACGGATATTGCTTTGTAGCTAAAAATTGCGCAATTGGTTGTAGGAATTGGTTGGCATCCTCGGAGAAGGCGCCATTCGAAGGAGGATACGAGGTTCCTAAAACTTGTAACGAGATTGTTGTCGTAACGGGTATATAATAGTTAGAGGCCGCTCTAATTGCTGAGTCTAGATTTTGCATCGCTCCTAATACAAAAGTTGCTAATGGTCCTGGTATCACTTCATTACCTACTGATATTTGAGTAAATTTAATAAGTGAAGCATATGGAATAACGTTAGTGAGTACCCAATTTGTTGCAAATGTTGGATCACTTGCTAGTGCTTGCAAGTCTTCATTTCGAGTACCAAGAATTACTGAAATGGCAGAAACCTCTAGTGCCTTTAACACATCCGGGTTCGGATCGAAAATTCGGATCTTTTGAATGTTTCTGGACTTTAAGAGATTGATAACTTGGGCTGGTGGTGGTAGATTATTTCCCAGAAGCCCATAGTTCACACCAATTCCTTCAAAACCTTTTTGAAAAAAAAAAAAAAAGAGGATTAGTAATTTGATTAAATTAATAATAATAATAATATACGTAAACTAAAGTTTTCGTTAAATAACAGAGTTATTAATAAGTTGAACTGTTAACTTACCGAAGCTTAAAGTTACAGAAGCAAAGACAAATAACAAGACGCAAAGACGCTGCATGATTGATAATATATATAAATATATGAAGAGCTCTCTAGTTTTGATTCACAAAGTACGAGTTGGAGAAATGGTTATATTTATATGTGTGAATCCTTGTACTAAAAATACTAGTAAATACTTTTAATTATATGTGTGAATCCTTGTACTAAATTAACATAGTACTAAATATTTTACCATCAATGCTGGATCTTTATTTAATTATTTTTCCCTTTTTTTTTGGGCATGAGGTGGCGGATCTTTATTTATTTAAGTTGCCTTGTTTGGCCTGAGTATTAGTTATAATAATTATCAAGTGCATGCCAAAAGTAAGGATCGGCTACTGATGTTAATACAGTTAATTAATTATTCCAAATCCATTTATGAGTTATGACCGGTGGTAAGGTCCTACAAATCGATAAATCGCACCAAATCGACAAATCGAACTAAACAGAAAAAAAAATCCTACTAGTGATTTGATTTGACTTGGTTTGGTGTTTGAAAAAAAAATCCGATCATTATAGGGTTGGTTTGGTTTTAACTAAAAAAAGTCAAACCGAACCCAAACCAACCCGATTATAGATATACTACTTTTAAATTATGTTATACATAAAAATATTTATTAAAATGTAATTTATAAATATTTTTTAAATTTTTTTTATAATTTTTGTTTTCTTTTTTACATTTAGATTTGGACTTGAGAAGCTCATTTAAATAATATACAAAAAAGCCCATCTTAGATATTATGAAAAACCCGAGAAAAATTAATATAGAAAAATCCGACTTTTATTGATTTGATTTGATTTATAGATTTAATAACCCGACATAAATAATTTAATTTGATTTGTAAAAAATCCAAACTAACCCGATCCATGTCTTGAAAGTTGATCCTGGTAACTACCCAGAAGTACAAATTGAATCATTTTAGTTTCGGATTTGGCTCCACTCTCTCCATTTTCTCAAGTACACATGTCAACTTTAATTTTTAAAGGTGTAGATTAGATTTATTTAACAAACATCTTATCATTGTTAAGAATATAAAATTTTGAAAAACACTCCAATTTTAGTATGAAATATCAAACTCCCCCATAATTTTTGGTACTCATTAATGTATCATTAATTTTTTTTCTAAATTTATATTAAAAAAATCAGTAAACTCCCCTCCTCCACAAAACTTCATTGGCGTTGATATAATTATAATTAAAAAGCTGAAAATCAAAATAAAAATAAAAATGAATGTTTCGTGACTCTATCCAATTTCGTTCCCATTTACAATTAAATTAAAAGAGCATCAAATTAAATATAATTTTCATAGAATAAAAGAAAATTTTAATTCATAATTTCACATAGGACTTTTTACCGATATTCTTTAACGTGTAAAACAAATTCAGTGATATATATGTGGACAAATTTTCTTTCCATATATATATATATATATATGAATGAATGTTGAATTTGTCTGTCCATATATATACCGTATATCACACTTTTAAGAACTAATTAAAATTAAGTATAAGAAAAATGAATTATAGAGCATATTAGCGGAGTAAAATGAAAGTGAAATTATAATGAAATCCAATTTTCAAGTTACAAAGAGAAAGAAAATTTTGCTCACATATATATTATTTGATTATTTTTAAATTTTTGTTACAGATTATGGATATTGTGTTCGGACTTTTTTTGCGTCGGGGGGGGGGGGGGGGTGTAGAAAAGTTCACTAACTTTTTGATGTAAAATTTACAAATCGAAAATTGATAAGAAGTATCAAAATTTGTAAGGTGATTGATATTTTATACCAAAATTAGATAGTCTTTAGTTTATATTCTTAATTATGGTTAGGATACTTATTAAATGAGATTCATTTAAATTATTAAATATTATATTAGATAAATATCACTTATTTAAATGTGTACTTGGAAAAATTGAAAAAAAAAATATAATAAAGAGCAGTCAAATTGTAACAAACGGACAAATTAGAGGCTCCAAAAGCACCCTTGCACCAGAAGACTTAAATAGACCAAAAACCAACTAGACTAGACTATGGAAGAACTTGCATTTTATTTTCCTTAGTCATTTTTATAGATCTGGAACCTCCCTTTTCTATTTTTTCCTTTATTTTCTTTTATAGTTTACTGCTTTCCCTAAAAGCTGGAGAGATATTCCATTGTAGTTTTCCAACTTTGTTGAATATCATTGTTAATTCCTTACATAAATCCTTTGTTTTTTGTGTTTATTTTTACTTGTTCATATTCAATTTGATACATCTTTTAAATAATAATAAATAAAATTGTAGTAATTTAACTCTATCAGTTCTACTAATTATAAACCATCTAAATGTTGCAAAATGAATAGTATTTAATGATAAGGGTAAAATAGACAGAAAATGATAAATTATTTCCTGATTTTTCAAACTAAATAAATAAAAATAAATATTTATTATTAGTATATTGGACAAATAAATATGGATGGAATAAGTATTATTATTTTCTTCCAAAATTATCCCTATTTAGATAAGTGAATTTTTATATAGCCTCCAATTCAAAATAAGTGAATTTCTAGCATGTTTTTCTTTGATTAAAACTAAATGATTTTTTCAATGTCCGAAAAAGTTATTAATTAATTTTTTTCAAATTAACTTTTTCTCTAATAAGTTTTTAAAATTTCAATACAACTAATTCTACTTTCAACAAAATTTGGGAAAAGCGAAGGATAATATTGTTAAATGACCCTTTAATTAGTATAATTGATTAACAATTTTAAAGAGTGTCACAATCCAAAATTCATTTACTAAAGAATTTTTTGGCACACGAGGTGATAAAAGTGGACTTACAAGGATTCCTTTAAGACCAGAAGGAGAAAACAAAATAATCATTTTATATTGCACAAGTTTTCCTTCAAATGAATTGATTTTTAAATTTTATCTTTTAAGTAGATTTTTGGTCTTAGCATAAATTCTTTTAGGGTGCGGGACATAACTTATGAGATATTATGATAAGAAAATATAAATTTATACGCTGTCAAAACCGATTAACCCAGCTTAAAATGGCAATAGCCTAGCACAACCTTTCATCTAAAAAGGGCTTCCAAAATTCTAGCGCAAACAGTCCTAAGTGGATCGGGGGCTGAACCGTGGGTCAACCTTACAAATTTTGTAAGAAAGAAAATTTAGGGGATAGTTATTTCATAGGGAAAAAATACTTCTAAATGTTAGATGTCAATAAGGTTTATTTTTAAACTATGCCAAAAGTCATATATGTAATTGTTTATTTTATTTGAGAAGCTAAAGTTGTCACATTTTCTCCTAAAAAATTCTTGTTATATTGATATATTTGATAATGCGTCAAATATAGTATTTTTTGTGTATGCACACATTATTTACTAATGGAACTTGAGACAAGTACAAAAAATTTATGCAAGTATAGAACATATTTTTCTGGTTTTTATCATAATATTAATTTAATTAATAAGATTTTCATGTCGCTATATATTTTAAGTTTGTTCAACAATGTATACATAAAGTTTAGTTGCATCATGCATGCATCCGCATCTTCGAAATATGATGCGAGTTGGGTTAAAATAGAAGGAAAAAAATGGCTCGAAATGAACCTTTAACCTTGTTATGCTCATTGTGAAAAAATATTTTTTAGTTCCTTTAAGTCTTATTTTATTTTTATATTTTTATATTGAAATTAACAATTTTTTTCTTTTTACCTCAAGGGACAGCCCGGGCTAGCCTCGTGGGGCATGAGGACTGAAGTTGGGCTCAGGTCTTAAGTGAGCAGAAAACTTGTAGCCCAACCTCACTCATGCTGTGACTTGGATTGGGCTGACTTTATGAGTCAAACTCATTTTAGCAACTATACTCATTATTAGCTTAACTTTGAAATTTTTCATAGCTCATTAACCATGGGAGATGCTATAATGAAGAGGATGAAGATGTCGTTTGACAAAATCAAAGGGACGTGGCACAAATCAGACCCTAGATAATTATTAAAGATCGGGACCGTCCACGTTAATCAAAGCCAGTTGTAAATCTATATATTTCCACACAGCACGTGGGTAGCACACATACAACATAGAGAAGAATATTTTATGTTAGGAGGTTATTTATTTGACCAATAAGATTTAGAAAATTGTATAGGATTTTAGATATTCCTAATTTATTTTGTATTTGGATTGATATAATTGTATAAATACAGGCATCACTGTACATATCAATATCATTAGAAAAATTTTTCAATACTGTTCTGGATTAATTCTTACATGGTATCAAAGCAGTAATCAATCTACCTAAACACAACAATCATTTTTTTCTCAATTTCTAATCAATGGATATAAGTTCAACTACGGCTGCTACTATCACAACAGTTGTTGGAAGCACCGCCTCCATGGATTCAAATCACCCTTATCATCTCCATGCTTCAGATGCACCAGGCATGGCCTTGGTGAACAACCTCTTTGATGGCAAAGGTTATCAAGGTTGGAAGAGATCAATCCTTATTACCTTATCAGCTAAGAACAAGATAGGCTTTATCACTAATATCAGTCCTCTCCATCAGCTAATTCAGTAGATCTTCCACTTTGGAGAAGGTGTAACGACATGGTCATATCTTGGCTGCTAAATTCTCTGTCAAAAGATATAGCAGACAATGCCATTTACTCAAACATTGCTAGAGAACTATGGACGAGTCTAGAACACGGGTTTGGGCAATCAAATGGGGCAAAACTTTATCATCTTCAAATGGAGCTTAGCAGGATGATGCAATGAAATAACAATATTGCAAGCTACTTCACAAAAGTCAAGAAATTATGGAATGATATCATGACCCCGATCCGCCGTAACTGACACCCACACTAACCCTCCAGTGAGAGAATCATTCTTACAACCCAAGTTATCAAACTTATGAAATAAAACAGTTAAAGACTTACGGAAGCAGAAATAAATCAAAAAATGAAACTGAGTCCCCAATCTAAACAACAACTGAAATGCGTAAACACCCTAGCAGCTAAAAGTCGTCTGTACCAAAACTCTTATCAATTATCAGTATAAAAAAAGGGAATGCACAACCAAAATGTAGTTATGAAACTAAACATTGTTTGAAATCTTAGTCCTAGAAAAAGGACTAGAACAAAGGAGAGTCCATGACAGCTTGAAATAAAAAGCTCACCCTTAAACTCAATCAAATCTCACTCTTCTAAACGAGGTCTCTCTGCAATTGGCTGAATATGTCCTATACTCAACAAAAGGCAAAGCAAGTACAGTATCAGCACACAAAAATAACAGTATACTGGTAGGATCACGCGGTTAGCCAGTAAGCGGATCATAGACAAGTAAACTCAACATGACAAGCATACATATACAGAATAAATTAACCAATCTCATCTCCAATAATATTCAGCAAGATCACAGTTCTATAACTTCAACATGCTATCACTTCACACAAGGTCCTCCCATGAGACTTACAAATACTCAATTTTATGTCGGAATGTGATAACCGATCCAAATATGTGTCGAATGTGATAACCGATCCAAATATATATCGAAACATGACACCTGATCCAAATCATACAAAACAACCACAATTACATTCAATATTCAACATTTTATCATCAAGAATAGGTTCATTACACAACAGGCCAGTTAGTGATCATTTCACATCTAATCTAGCATGTTTTCATACTCATATACACATGCATATCACGAAGTAATTTAACAAGTATATGAAACACATACGGAAAATAAAATCATCATCTACCTCAAATTCAAGTTTTAACAACCTTACAGTGCAAGAGTGTTTTCTTTTCGGGTTCGTTCCTCTTGTTCTTGATCTAGAAACAGTAAATACATATAAAGGATTAACTCAATGACCTAACTATCATGAAAAATAACACAATTCTCATCCTAGACTAAATCCATGATCCTAACCCTAACCTAGGGCTATTTTCCACCATTAATTTTCAGTTCAAACCCTTCCCCAATGATTACCAACTATAGTTTCTAGGTTCTAGGAATCAAAGGATGAATTTAGGGAGTAAAATCATTACCTTAAGTGTGAAAATCTGTGGAAAATTGATGGAAATCGCCCTCGATCGCCTCTTGAAGTCTTAGGAATTGTTTTTGCAGAAATAGACCATTCTGGGGTTTTTCCCAACTTAAGTCTCGCGACTGTCCTGCTTTGATGAGACCATCCCACTATGGAGGAATAGATCCTGCTCTGGCGGGTCGCATGAAAATAGAGAGCTTGGATTTTGATCTTCAAGCTCCCATTTCACAACACACCCCCTTCTCAAGACAAATTAAGATATACCCTTCACGCCAAATTCAATTTTAGGAGTTTTACTCGTCCGAATGCGATTCTACAAAGCCGTAAATGCTCTGTATCACCTTGGCTATCAATTTATCCAAATAAATCAGATATTTAAGCTTCCACCATTTACATGATCACTCTAGACCTCACCTGACTCAGAATTCATCCAAGTCTAGCCTAAGCTAAATTTTTTCGATGTTACTATCTGAAGTTTTCTGACTTGAAATCCTTTCTCATTGTCCTATTCCTAATGATGGGGACAGATTGTTACAGATGAGTTGGATTTCCTTAACTGAAATATCAAATGCAATTTTGTGTGTGTGTGAATGGATCTAGAAGTTGGAAAAGTCCTTACAAGATGAAAGGCTCATTCAATTTCTTATGGGACTTAATGACACATATGCACAGGCTAAAGGTAACATTCTGATGATTAACCCTTTACCTGACATAAATCTTGCATATTCTCTAATTCTATAGGATGACAATCAAAGAGAGATCCATATGAGTTCAGTCGTCCCTTCTGACTCCTATTTTTTCATGGTTGGGAACTTGAATATCTCTAGAGGAGGAAAACATACTCAATATTTTGCTCCACAGGGTTCTGAGAGTCCACATTCCAGACTCATTCACCATCAACAACTACAAAAATTTCCCAGACAAAATCAAAAATTCAAAGGGAAGAAGTCAAAATACAATCCTAATGTATCTTGCACTTATTGTGGCAAGACATGCCATGTAGAAGATGATTTCTATACATATTGAAGAGTTTTCTGTAATATTTTTCCCTAATAACCATCTAGTTTCAGTCATTTTACCCGATCCCAACATTGTTGCCTCATATGAACCTGTCTCTTCTTCCCCACAACCTATTGCTAACATTCCTCCCTCTTTTCCTTTTCATTCTCATATTTTTTCTAGTCTTAGGCGATCTACCTGTTCACCTCAAATACTACTTTTGCAATATTATTTTCTTCAGTAATGTTAGTACTTCTAGCTTTTCTACTCCTATCAATCTTAATACCCTTTCTTCCAAGCATCTTCTACATACCACTTAAGCTATCTTAAGTTCTATTTTCCAAATAAAAGAGCCTGCAAGTTACTATCAAGCTTCAATTCACTCAGGTTGGAAACAAGCTATAGACACTAAAATTAAAGCCTTACAATCAAACCACACTTGGGATGTAGTGTCTCTTCTTCAAGGAAGAAAGAGTCTACCTTGAAAATGGGTTTATAAGGTGAAACAACATGCATATGGCACCTTAGAGAGATTGAAAGCCAGATTAGTTATAAGAAGAGACATTCAAAGAGAAGAAATCAATTTCAATGAAACTTTTTCTCCTATAATCAAGATGACTACAATCAGGTGTTTACTATCTATTACTGCTAAAAAGGATTGGAAAGTCTCCCAGTTTGATGTTAACAATGCATTCTTGCAAGGTGATTTGCCAAAAGAAGTCTACATGAAATTTTCAGCTAGTCTCACTTCTCCTAATCCTAATTTGGTATACAAACTAAGGAAATAACTTTATAGGCTGAAACAGGCATTCCGACAATGGTATTCCAAGCTTGAAGGTGCCCTAAGTTTCAAGGGATTTGCTACTTCACTTAATGACTATTCCTTATTTTTTTCAAAAGCTAGGTGGTTTAGTCTCTATAGTTGCAGTTTATGTGAACGACATTCTTATTACAGGAGATGATCACAAGGAAATAAAAGCTCTTAAGGTATTTACTCATCAGGAGTTTAAAATCAAGGATCTTGGCCTTTTACATTATTTATAGGTATGGAAATCTTAAGAGACCAAACAGATATTATAATCAGTCAACAAAAGTATACTTTGGATTTGTTTCAAGAATTTGATGTTTCCCATATGCCTTGCGCTTCTTCGCCAATGGATTCCTCACACAGGCTATATGCAGATTCAGATGAGTATATATTAGATCCTACTCTACTCTTTACCGACATCTCATCAGTAAATTAAATTATTTAACTCATACAAGGCTAGATTTATGCTTTGATGTATTGAATTTAAATCAATTTATGCAAAAGCCTTGTGTGTATCATTTTACTATTGCTTTATGAGTTCTTACTTATCTAAAGGGTAACCCCAGCCAAGGGATTTTTATGACTGCCTCTCCTTCGTTTATTTTTACGGCATTCTATGATATCGATTGGGCATTTTTCCATGAATTCTATTGTTCAGTCAGCGGATTCTTTATCAGCATGGGTGGTTCTCCGATCTCTTGGAAGTCGATAAAGCAAGCTATCATTTCCTTTCCATCAATCAAAGCTGAATATCAATCAATGTGTCATTTGGTCGCGAAACTGACCTGGTTAACTAGGTTACTCTCAGATTTATTTGTTCCACCAGAGTTACCTATTCCCATTCTCTCAGACAGCCAGGCGGCAATACATATCTGTGTTTCATGAAAGAACGAAACACATTGAGCTCGATTGTCACTTTGTAAGGTAACAATACCTTTCCAGTCTTATATCTCTTTCATTTGTTCCTTTCAAAGATCAGCTGGCCAACATCTTCACTGAGCCTTTGACCGACTCTTTTCATCTTCAGATTCTGTCCAAGATGGGTATCACTTCTTTACCCTCCATCCTGAGGAGGGATGTTGGAAATATTGGAGATGAAAAGCTTCACAGCTCATTAACTATGGCAGATGCTATAATGAAGAAGATGAAGAGGTCTTCAAAGTCTTCAGAGAGTTTGACAAAATCAAAATTTTATGACTTTTGTTTCTTTACAAAATACAAAGGAAGTGGCACAAATCAGACCCTAGATATTTTTCAAAAGTATTGGAATATTTATCAAGTGATATTTTTGAAGTTGTTCAAAGTTTCTTTCATTCAAAAGTATATGCTATCTTTTTGAATTAAACTCTTATAACTTTGATACTTAGTAGGCGTTTGGATATGTGATTTTATCTCATAATTTCAGAGATGAAATCAACGTTTATACATGCAATTTTATCTCATTATTTCAAATCATGAGATGAAATTTCAAATTTTCAAAAGTTGGATTTAAAAATTTCATATCATGATTTTAAAATTTTCAAATATAAAAATGGTTGAACTCAACGGTGGCCCTCTAAAGTTGGCACCAATTTTTACTTAGACACTTCAACTAGACTTTGTTCATTTTTAACACATCATGTCATGCCTTTCTGTGTTATTTTGACATTTTTTGTTGAGTTGGCAGAGTGTGTGTGTCGCACTGATTTTGAGAGCGGGAAAAATATTTTTTCGTGAAAAATATTCTCTCCCTTTCTTCTCTTCCCTATTTCTCCTTCAACCTTCCACCACCATACACCAAACCACCACCACATTAATTTGGAAAAATCTTATAAAAATATGGCAACGCACTGATTTTGAACAAAATAAATAAAATCATTACACTAATTTTAAAAAACTTTACAAGAACGTAAAAAAATAAAACACGAATAAACTTCATCGAAAAATTACTACCGATAAATACTCCTCCAAACCTATTCTACAACTACCATCTAGTTATTCGTCACTTGAGCTTCTTCAAAATTGAATCTCGTTATGATTTAAATGTTTATTCTCAATCCTAGAAAGTCAAAGAACACCCAACTGAAGAAGAAAGTTAAAAGTTTTTTGATTTGATGGTAATGCAAGAAAACTTGTTAGATCCTTCCTCTATCAAATACAAATTCACAAACTAATTTTTTTTCAAATTTTTGAAATTAAATATTTCTTTTCAATTACTATTTTTTTAAAATCTTTTACAGATCTCAAAATGCTATCACCACCTCGCCGGAAAAGATGGAGATCCACCATTATCGTCATTCTCTTTGTATCTCCCTTCCTCTCTTCCATCAAAACACATTTTATCTAAAATTAAAATTATTATCTCTAAAAAAATATGAAAAATTATTTAAAAAAATCAGATCCGAGTGTCATAATTTTTTCCGGCGAAACTCTATTTTTTTGGTAACTAACGTTCTTGTATTAATCACCAAAAAATTGCTTTACATATCAGTAGCTTGTTATATCACAACAAACTATATCTCATATATGATCAAAGAGCTATCTATATGTAAGAAATTCTAAAAGACATAGCTATGTACTATATTCTGCATTTTGAGGGGAGCTCTAACACATATGTCATACACAATCTCCTTTGCTATTGCTTCTCCTGTGCACCTCTTATTCTCAAATATTCTTCTATTCCTTTCGGTCCATACAACATGTGTAACTTCAGAGTATACCATGGTAAACAATTGAGCTTGAATTATCTTGCCCTTAGTCCTTTGAATGGCCCGTTGCAAGTGTTGGTCCCAAGTGAGCAAGCCATATTGAGATCTTTGCATCCACTATAACATTCTATCCCACAATACTTTAGAAAAAGAACATTATACATATATATGTTCTCTATTTTCATCATGCATTTGGCATAATAGATGTTCTCTATTTTTATCATGCATTTGGCATAAATTACATTTAGTATCTATCATCATCCCCCATTTCACTAATCGGTCATCAGTTATCAGCTTCCCTTGTAGTTGTTGCCAGGTAGTAAATATTTCTTTTAGTCTATCTTGATTCAAAAACATGAGTCATTTCCATGTAACCTTCGGTTGATCTCCAAGTAGTTGATAATACAATTTCCTCATAAATCTTTAGTCTGTTTAGATATCTGCCTTTGTGTTGCATAATTCCTTGCTTCTATTATCCTTCTTATCAACCTGGAGGCTTGCCTTGGCACCTGTATAGTGCTCACATGTTGATCCTTTATATAATAAGTGTGTACCCATCTAATCCACATTTTGTCTTTCTTGTGTTTCAGGTCCTAGTATCTCTTCATAACTGCAGCTTTGTTCTAGAGAAGTATATTACTAATATTTAGTCCTCCCATACTTTTTGGAGTACATACTTTCTCCCAAGCAACTAAAGTTTTTCTTGTGATGGAGTTACTCCCAGACCATAGATAACTTTTACAATGAGCTTCTATTAGCTTAATCATTTTTTATGGGATCATGAATAACTGAGCCCAATATGCCTGAATTCCAAAAATAACAGTCTGTATTAGTTATGTCTTTCCTGTATATGAAAAATTCTTTGTTGTCCATGATGTTATTTTGCTTGTAATCTTGTCTAAGAGGGCTTCCACTGAACCATGGATATTTTTTGTGTTAACAGAGGTACTCCTAAGTACTTGAAAGGGAACTCTTCTATTGAATACCAAGTGATTGATATTTATGTTCTGGACTGCCTTAGACACTCTCCTAAAGTAAACAAAACTCTTTCCTAGATTAGCTTGCAGACCTGATGCTTTTGAGAAGTTGCTGAAAGCTTGTTGCAGGTACTCTACTTACTTCAAATCACCCTTATAAAATAAAAGTAAGTCATCTGCAAAGCATAGATAACTTATGTTCATCTTAGCACATCTTGGATGATATTGAACTCTTTCACATTATTCAGGTTGGTGAGATATCTACTAAGGTATTCCATAGCTATTCAAAGAGATATGGAGATATTGAATCTTATTGTCTCATTCCTCTAGCAACTTCAAAAGGAAGAAGAGGCTCTCCATTCAAGATCACACTATAAGTAACAGATGTAACACATTCCATAATCCAACCAATAAATTTTGTGTGAAAGCCTAGTTCAACCATAACTTGCTCTAAATCTTTCATTCTGGGGAATCATAAGCTTTTTGTATATCAATCTTGATCATACACCTTGGAGATATGGTCTTCCTTGAGTACACTTTAACCAATTCATGAGCAAGAATTATATTGTCACCTATTCTTCTACCTGGTATAAAACTTGTCCGTACTTCACATATTATAGTAGGCATCACTTTTTGCATTCTTGTAAACAGTATCTTAGAGATCATCTTATATAATACATAACAACATGCAATAGGTCTATATTCTCTGATGTTAGCAGGCTTAGATTCTTAGGTACTAGAGTAATGGTAGTACAATTGATAGGTTTGTACATAGTGCCTATATTAAAGAAACTCTATTTATTTTGGTACAGAAGAATTTTTCTAAAAAAATGACTTTTAATCCTTTATTATTGAAATATTTTTTTCAAAATAAAATTTAAATAGTTTTTATTTCTTCTTCTTATAATTAATTTTTAAATTTTAATTTTGTGAACCAAATTGACACATGTCCTCCTTTTATTAGTTAGCATGTCACGTCACTCTCGAGTGGATTACACATATTTTGTAATTTTACCTATTGTCAAAAAGGTGTCAAAATGAAACAACATCGCATGGCATGAGATGTCTAAAATGAACAAAGCCTAGTTAGGGTGTCTACGTGAAAGTTAGTGCCAACTTTAAGGGCCTCCGATGGATTCAGCCTACAAAAACTGACCCACAAGTTTAGATTTGGAAAAAAAATCCCAATTTTATATCTACAACCATTTATTTCATGTGTAAATAAATTTATAGTTGATATTATTACTCTTACCAACCATTAAATCATATATATCGGATATAACAATTACTCTCACCAACCAAATCTATTATTACTTCAAACCAACGTCTATTATGTGGGAGGATTATATGAAAGAGTAGTACACTACAATTCATGTTCAATTTTATTTTTTTATTAAACTAAAATTCGATCAATAAATGTTGTATTTTTTTTAGAATAGCTTTATTATGGTTTGTTATAGTTTTGTTATAAATTTTGCTAATTTGGTAAAATTGTATAAAGAATTGCATGTCCAAACAAAACTTCAACTTTATCTCATATGATTTTATATCATGATTTTATTTTACATGATCAAATGAGCCCTTAAATTAAAAAAATCTAGTAATATTAGTCACTTTAGACCCATAAGCTTACGTTCTATGGTGTATACAATTATTGCTAAGATTATGTCTGCAAAATTCAAATCTTGTCTTCCAAGTTAGGTGAAAATTACGAATCGTATGTCACAGTCACTGTCACGATCCGAGTCTACATTCTAGTCGAAACACGGTACTGTTGACACCCAATTTTGACCTGCCACAACGCAAATGAGTTATCGAGTTTCTTCAATTTTCAAACAATTTGAAATAATTAGTTTTTAAAAAAAAGATCAAAAAGAAAATTTCAAGTTATTTTTATGTAATTTGTCATTTTTATAATTTTTTGACTGATATATATATATATTTCTATTTAATTATTTATATAATTATTAGGTTTTATAAATATTCAAAAATAATCTAAAAAAAGATTTAATTATTTCGTAAATTAGTAGTTGATATTTTCAAATTAATTAGATTATAGTTAGATTAATTAATTATTTTGTTAGAATTAAAAAAGCTATTTAATTAAATAATATAAATTCATCCTAAACGAAATAATTAAATGAATTTAGTTATCTCTTTAAGTTAATTGATTATGATTGGAATCTAAGTGGTCAAATTCCCAAAACTAGTTCTTTATTCCCACAACCTTACATAAATATTCTCACTACAAGAAGTCCCCAACCCACCCTTACAGCAACTCCAACATACACCTAACCTATACTTACAATTGACAGCACAATTCCCACGTGGCAGTACTACAATTTCTTTCAATTCTAATTTCTAGCACACCATATACCAACCGACCCCAATTGTTATACCCATTTCCCAATTTCAATTCCTAATCTGGTGCCTCTCTACAATACTATCCTCTCTCTTCTCTCTATACTCAAACGCCGACAACATACAGAGCTGTCGGAATGGCCCTATCGCCGCCAGCGGCACTCCGCAGACCACCGAACTTAGTCCAAGAGGAGCCTCTCTCACCCAGGAACAAGACCCAACTGGAATCAACACCTAATTCCATTCGTAGCTCTTCGTATATCGGCTAGAACGCGACCCCTGTAGAGATTTCGAAGGAGCAACTAGCTTGGGCACAAAAAATCATTTTCTGATCACAAAATAGAAGCAATGGTGAAACTCAGGGTAAAGACGCGGAGTCTGATTCTAAACAATCAGATACACAACAAATTTCAAACGATTTCACACTCCCAATCGGAAAATCTGGGGATACCCAAGGTGACTCGGATACTGAGAGTGGTTCTTTGGATAAAGAGTTCTCTAACTCAGATGAGAATTTCTTGAATTTGAAGAGATTCGACACAGGTACACAAAATGTGGAAGACTCGGCGAGCGTATCAACTGGTGCTGGAAATGCCACACAGGAAAGGACCTCGAAACAGTCGAATGTCGACAGCGAAGAAACGACAAGGAGCAATATCCAAATCAATCCAAGTAAGAGTGTATCTATTCCGATTGAACATAAGTCGAAAGAGGTAACCCATTCTGTACAACAAGAGGTTAAGAATAATAAGGAAAATAAGGGTGAAAATGAACTGAATTCTATCGCTATAGAAACTGATACTCAGGACAACATAGGAAAAAATGATGCATGTAATAACAGTACCAAGATTAATCATAACAATTCAGAATCTAACAAGACTCAACTCCCCCATGATCTTACCAAGCTAACATCCAACTTTGTTAAACACAACCCTCAGTATAAACCAAATATCCAGAATTCAAATGACAAACCTCCCACAAAATCAAAATAGCTACCCCAGTTGCAGAGCCCCAAAATAGATTATGTCCCAGAACCAAGTCCATTCACAGTTATACAAACTTATGCGACTAGACTAAGAGTTAACCAAAATAGAACTGAAGCGCCTATTAATATTTCACCTCCTGTCTACACCACAAGACAGGGCCTACCAGCTATAATCTATAAAAAGGAAGACTTTTTTGTGAAACTTGCGTCTAGATGTAAGTATACTTTAATAGGAAAATTCACCAATACAATGCCCAAGATAGAGCTTATCAGAAGAAGCTTTATTCAGCAGACTCAACTCACGGGAGGTGTCAAAATTGCACATTTCAATGCAAGACACATTTACATTGATCTTGATAATGAGGAAGATCATATTTCAGTCTGGAATAAACAGAAAATGTATATTGATGGGCAACTTATGCGACTACAATTGTGGACTCCAACCTTTAGGCCAGAGGAGGAAACTCCTATCGTACCAGTTTGGATCATACTACCAGAACTACCGTGGCATTGTTACAATAAAGAGTTTATAACCACCCTTTTAGACCCGATTGGTAAAACCCTGTACCTGGATGCAGCATCTCTTAAAAAAACTAGAGGCAGTGTTGCAAAAGTAAGGATACAAATGGATATCACCAAGGAAAGGCCTCAACATGTATGGTTAGGAATTGATGAAGAGGATCACAATAAAGGCAGATGGCAAGCTATACAATATGAAGGTTTACCTGAATACTGTTCTTATTGTAAGCATCAAGGACATACTATGACAAGATGTAATGTCAAGAGGAGAGATGAAGAAAGGAAAGGAGCTGAAGAAGCAAAGAATAATAAAACCAGGAAAGAAGATGACAACCAGGTAGGGCTGTTCACGGTTTTGGTTAAAACCAAAACCAAACCGAAAATTTAATCAAACCGAATAAAAAAACCGACATTCAATTTGGTTTGGTTTGGTTTGGTTTTAAATTTGAATAATCGATAATATTTGGTTTGGTTATGGTTATAGTAAAAAATAACCGAATAAATAACCGAACCAAACCGATAATTATATACATAAAAATTATAATTATTTATATGTATAATATTAGCTTTTCATAAATAATTAAAAATATTTTATACCTTTTAATTATTAATTTAATTTTAATATACTTATTATGTACAACAATCCAAGCCCAATCCAAGCCCAACTCTCTCAACTCTCAACTCTGAAGCCCAACTATGTGAATAGCCCTAGAAAGTAAAAACCCTACTCTTTCTTTTCCTTTTACATTTTCACTTCCAACTATGTGAATAGCCCTAGAAAGTAAAAACCCTACTGTTTTGAGCATTGATTAGTTTGGAGCTTAAGCTAAGGAAGATGTACTTTTGATTATATTATGGTCTATGGATTCTCTAATATCTAGTTAGTTTAGTTTAAATATGTAATTTTTTTATTTATGGACAAAGTTGTTTGTATTTTGGAACCCCTATTTGACTTGCTCTAGTAAATATAAACTACGTTGCAAGTTTGGTGGACCTAATTTGCCATCAACATGTCTTTCCGACAATAAATCGAAAAACCGAACCAAACCGAACCAAACCGACAATAACCAAACCGTGGTTATTATTTTACTTGATTTGGTTATGGTTTTAGACATTTAAAAACCGACTAAGTTGGTTTGGTTATGGTTTTAATCAATAACCGACCCAAACCGAACCATGAACACCCCTACAACCAAGTATGTCCCTTACCCACTGTACAAATGTATGAGAATAATATATCTTTAACTAATGCAGGTACAAAAGAAAATCAAGCTGGGAGACAGAGACAGCACCAAAATAGGAACAAAAACAAGGAGGAACAACAAGAATGGCAAATTCAGAAAAAACCAAGACAGAAGGAACAACAAAAGAATGTTCAATCAAAGCAGAATCTAGTAAAGCAAACAGGTATTGACTTATCTCTCCCATCCCCCCAAGTCCCCATTAATGGCTTAGATGCTGATGCAAATGACACGATGGATGACGACTGCAACAAAAAAAAAGGAAGGATTCAGGTATTGACTTATCTCTCCCACACCCCCAAGTCCCCATTAATGATTTAGATGCTAACACAAATGACACACTGGATGATGACTGCAATACGACAAAAAGGAAGGATTCAGGTATTGACTTATCTCTCCCACACCCCCAAGTCCCGATTATTGGTTTAAATGCTGACACAAATGATACACTTGAGGATGAATGCAATATTACAAAAATGAAGGAGCCAGGTATTGACTTATCTCTCCCACAGCCCCATGGCTCCCCCAATAATTTTAATGTTGTGAATGATGTAGCTGTTGTAGTTTATGGAGGTGAGGATGGGGGAATACAGGAGGAACCCACTAACTTGCAGGAAGGGGTTACCAGAGGGAGGGGAAGTACTTTGGTTGACCCTAGGAAAGACATTAGAGCTCCTGCTACCACAGAGGTAACTACTACAACTGTAATTAGAAAGAAGAGGTACAATGAATACTCACAACAAGAAGAGGACTGCTACACAATGGATAAGGAACCCCCGGATCCGAAAAGGCAAAATGAGAGTCCTCAGGCGTTTAACAACAAGGCTACATTAGCCCTTAGTAAGAAGAAAAGGGATGCGTTGAAGAAGAAAATTATTAAAGAAATGCAATCAGGACAACAGAGCTTACATGATGTACTGGTGGTGGAACATGCAGGCATCCATGTGACAGCCTTGCAAATTTAGAAACTGGATACTGGAAAATATGCCCTTAACAAGGAAATTACTCCACAAGAACTAACAGATGAATACAGAGTCACACATTCTGAGGATGAGGAAGATCCTGACCAATATGATGAGGTTCAAAAAGAAGAGGAGGAAAGGAGGGCTCTGTCTACCAGGGGTCAGCAAGAAAATAGGAAAAAGAAACAACAAGATAACACAACAAGTTCGGATAATGTTATTTGCAAAAGTGGCATCAAAACAAGGTCCAAATCAAATAAGTCTCAATGATTAATACCATATGTTGGAATGCAAGGAGTATTGATACTCAGGATTCACTGGATAGACTCCAAAAACTCAAAGACTATCACAAAATATCTATGATGGCAATTCTTGAACCATTCTCAAACCAATCACACCTCAATTCCCATAAAATTCAGCTTAATATGGACAATGCTATTCATAATTCCAACAACAAAATTTGGCTCTTGTGGAATAAAGATGTAACATGCTCCATTATAGATCAGGATGAGCAGCAGATTACCTGTGAGATCAAACATGTTACATGGCATATTACCTATCTCACAACCTTTGTTTATGCTAAATGTAAAGATCATTTGAGAAGAGATCTTTGGGATAAACTACTACTATATTCCAATGTAGGCAAACCATGGTGTACAATAGGGGATTTTAATGTAATCACTGGCATTGAAGAGAAGCTGGGGGCATACCCTACAACATGAACAAAAGTTTTGAATTCATAAGTACTATTGAAGCTTGTGGACTCATAGACTTGGGTTTTCATGGTGCAAAGTATACATGGTGTAACAACAGAGAGAATGATGCCAGGATTTGGAAGAGACTAGATAGAGCTATGGTAAATGATAAGTGGTTAGACATGATGCCTATGACTACTATTACTCATTTAGCTTCCACTGGATCAGACCATTGCCCTTTATTCATGGAGTGTGCAGAGAGACAGAACAATGCCCCTAAATATTTTAAGTTTCTACACTTCTGGGTTGATAATGATAGCTTCCTTGATGTAGTGAAAACGTGCTGGGGAAAACCTGCTGCAGGAAATCCTATGACAAGATTTCAGGAAAAAATGAAAAGAGTGCGAAGCACTCTGAGTAAGTGGTCAAGACAAGAATATGGTGATATTTTCTCTTCCATCACTGATTTTGAGACAAAAGTTAGAGAGGCTGAGGATGCAATAATCAGTGATAACTCCGAAGATAATAGAACCAAGTTGAACTTGATCAATGCCAAATACATCAGGTATCTAAAGATAGAGCAATCCATCCTCAAACAAAAAACTCAACTCCAATGGTTTAAGGAAGGGGATGCCAACTCCAATTACTTCCATGCTATCATTAGAGGGAGAAGGAGAAGACTGTATATTCACAAAATTGAGGATGATCAGGGTAATAGTATTCAGGGAAATGAGGAAATTGCCAAGGCTGCATGTCATTACTTTGAAAAGATATTCACTACAGACAACAAGAAAATCAATGAAGATTTCCTTAAGTACATACCTAGAAAGGTCAGTGACAATCAAAACCACATGTTGCAAAAGGTACCTACTAAAGAGGAGTTACAGAAAGTGATTTTCTCTATGAGTGGTACTTCTGCTGCAGGTCCTGATGGGATGAGTGGCAAGTTTTTCCAGGTATGCTGGGACATTATCAGTGAGGACCTTTTGGAGATGATTCTGTTTTTCTTTAATGGCCATGACATCCCAAAATACGTCTCCCATACATGTCTGGTTCTAATCCCAAAAGTTGAACATCCTAATAGACTATCTGAATTCAGACCTATATCTCTCAGCAATTTTAGTAGCAAAATAATCTCCAAACTCCTTAGTAGCAGACTAGCTCCCATCCTTCCACATCTTATTTCTGATAATCAATCTGGATTTGTCCAAGGAAGGAGCATATCTGAGAACATTATGCTGGCTCAAGAAATTATACATAACATAAACAAACCCAAAATTGGAGATAATGTGGTTATTAAACTTGACATGGCCAAGGCTTATGATAGAGTCTCATGGTCCTTTATCTGTCTTGTCATGAGAAAGATGGGATTTGGGGAAACCTTCATAGACATGGTATGGAGAATAATGTCTAACAATTGGTACTCTGTCATCATAAATGGCAGCAGGCATGGTTTTTTCCACTCAACAAGAGGTCTCAAACAGGGAGACCCACTCTCTCCTGCTCTCTTTGTTCTTGGTGCAGAGGTGCTGACCAGAATGTTAAACAACCTTCATCAGCACTATCTATACACTGGTTTTCAAATGGAGAAAAGGGGTCCTCAAATTAACCATTTGAGTTTTGCAGATGACATTATTATTTTCACCTCAACCTCCAAGTATTCTCTTCAACTCATCATGAAGACTCTTCAGATGTATGAAGGCATTTCTGGGCAGCTTATTAATAAGGACAAAAGCCAAATCTTAATCCCTACCAATACACCTGCTGATATAATGGATAGAGTAGTGACCATCACTGGTTATAAATGCACTCATGGGCCTATGACATACTTGGGATGTCCATTGTATATAGGAAGACAAAGGGTCATATATTTCACTGGTATAGTTTCAAAAGTGATTGCTAAAATTCAAGGGTGGCAGACAAAGATGCTAAGCTATGGGGAGAGAGCCACTTTGATCAAATCAGTGTTTCAATCACTTCCTATACATCTGTTATCTGCCATAACCCCTACCAGAACCACTTTGAAACAAATAAAATGCCTTATAGCTGACTTCTTCTGGGGTTGGGATAAGGAGAAAAGGAAGTATCACTGGGCCTCTTGGGAAACCCTGAGCTTACCATATGAGGAGGGAGGTATTGGTGTAAAAAACTTGGAAGATATATGCCTGGCAATGCAATACAAACATTGGTGGTTGTTCAGAACTAAGAGATCTTTATGGGGGGATTTCTTGAGAGCTAAATACTGCCAAAGAGCTCACCCTATCACAAAAAAGTGGCATACAGGTCAATCTCTCATGTGGAAGAAGATGATGAAGAACAAAGGTGACATAGAACCTCACATTAAGTGGAACTTATGTTCAGGAAACTGCAGTTTCTGGTGGGACGATTGGCTGGGTATTGGCCCTCTAGCCAATCACTATGAATATATTCCAAGATTCAACAACTCCACTGTCTCCATGTTCATGACAAATGGAAAATGGAATGAAGAGAAAATCAGGCAACAGGCCCCTCAACACATGATACACACAATTCTCAATACTAAAATCATGTACCAACAAAATACATTAGATCAAGCTCAATGGAAGCTGCAATCACGTGGAAATTTCACTTGTAAATCAGCTTGGGAAAATGTGAGAAAGAAAAAAAACAAGACATTGATAGATAGGATGACATGGCATGCTAACATCCCTTTCAAGGCTTCATTCTTGCTTTGGAGAACATTGAGACACAAACTGCCAATCAATGATAAACTGATTTCTTTTGGGAGAGAAACCGCAGAGTGCTCATGCTGCTACAGGCCTGGTTTGGACAACATAGATCACATATTTGTCTCGGGAAGCTTTGCTAAACACATCTGGACATATTTCTCCAACTGGAGGGGAATCAGGCAGGACCACAACTCCATTAGAGACATGTTGATGAGATGGTGGACCTACAAACCAAACAATGCTGTACATAAACTCATATTGCAAGCCCTCCCTATATTTATTTACTGGAATGTCTGGAAGAACAGGTGTGCAAGTAAATATGGAGGAAATAAATCTAGTACTACTAGGGTGAAGTTCAATATAATCAAAGAAATATACATGCTTATTACTACAGCTTTTCCATATATCCAATGGCCACCAGCTTGGAAGGATCTAATTATTTGGATAGAAAACTGTAAGCATGACATAAAAGTAACCCAGGTTAAATGGCTCAAACCCCCCCTAACATAGTTAAACTTAACACTGATGGGAGTGCCATAGGCAACCCAGGAAAGATAGGAGCAGGAGGCATAGTAAGGGATCATAAGGGTAATCTGATATATGCTTTTGCCTCTCCTTTGGGAGTTGGAACAAATAATCAAGCGGAAGTGCAGGCAACCAGTTTTGGCATTAATTGGTGCATTCAACATGGTTATAATAGAGTAATATTGGAAGTAGATTCGGAACTGGTGATCAAGTGGCTGAATCTGGACATCAAACCACCCTGGAACATTCAAAACTACGTTAATGAACTCCAACAACTGGTCCAACTGCTAGAATACTTCCAATGCAAACATGTTTTTCGGGAAGCAAATTTTCCAGCTGATACATTATCTAAGTACAGCCATACACTTGATAATACACAACACTTCTACAACCTTCAACAACTTCCACAAGAAACCAAGGGCTACATAAAGCTAGACAAGATAGGAATGGCAAGCTTCAGGAGAAGAAGATTAAAAAGGATAAAACAACCTTCTTGAACATTTTTTATCTCTAATTTTCCTAACTTGGCTACGATTGGTGTTGCTGCAACTTTCCTTGGACCTACTTGGTACGACATGTCTAAAAAGAGCAAAGATGAAAAGAATTTCCCCAACCCATGCGAGATAAAAGGTTCGTATACTTGTTCTTGAATAGGACTAGTGTAGGCTACTTTCTTGTATTCTCATGGAAGGGGAGAGTCTCTCTCATTTATGCTTTCTTAGTTGATTTGTACCGAGAGGAGTCCTCTCACAGGTTTAATGCTTTCTAGTTATAGTTAGTCTCTCTTTTGTATCGGGGATGAGTTAGCCGACCTTAATAGGTTAGCCGACTTATGAACCACCATAGGATCGGAGGTAAGGTTTATGTCCCCCTCCTTGTATTTTATTTTGATTATTTATGTTAAGGCTTGGGGGTGCTGCTCAACCCCTGACTGTGCACGAGAAAAAAAAAAATTCCTAATCTCACTTTACTCGTACAGAACCCAACAAACATACATTTCCATTACACCGCATACATATACAATATTTTTTCCCACCGATTCAATTTGCCAATTACATATTATACTCACCAGTAGTCCCAACAACATTCACTACAACAGCATACCCAATTCACGATACAGTACACACATGCCCAAAGACAAACACGACAAGCTTTTCCTGCAAAATCCCTCAAAATCCGTCGGATTTGAAGTTCATCCATCTCTCTCAAGTAGCAGGTAACTCCACTCGTTTGTCAACTTTTTCCTCCTCTTTTTTTTCAAATAAGATTTTCTCTCCTCTCAAACGTCTCTTTTTGAAATTCAAATAGTTTTTTTTGGCTATAAATATCGCACTTATTTTCATGGGAAGAAGGGGAACTTGGAGAATATTGAAGTTTCCATACGATCTTTCGCTAATTTATCTATTTTTCTTTCCTCACTCAACTCTTATATTTTTTAATTACTTGCCGTCGAAATTGGTGTGGATCATCCTCGAGCTCGTTGTTCCGGCTCGCTGCCCAAAACCAGGTAATCCTCTTTCTTTTCCCTTCTTTTCTTGAGTATTGACTAGTTTCTAGTTTTTTTTTTCTTAGCAAGATTCATGTGTTTTGTATTTTCTTGTGTAGATAGTTCGTAGTTTAAATATGTTTCTAGTAGTTTGTAATTGATGTCTTTTCCCTGCGCCGATTAGTATGAATATGTTGTATCTCATGCCTTCCTGTTATTTTCTTTGGTCAATATTAATATCCGTTGTCTCGCCTGGGTTGTGATTCAAGTTTGAATCGTTCTTACTTCATGTCGAGATGTACGAAACTTTCATTGTCTATGTTCATAAGTTAAACATGTAGACTATCTCATTTTTAGAGCTGATGATGTAGGCATTAATTGGATCACATTGCTTCTCTTTTTCCACTTCAGATTTTAGTGTTATGTTTGGTTTCCATTGCTTTCTTTGAGAGTACTTGCAGACATAGTATTATTTTTATTTATTTGTTTATTTATTTATTTTTGGATGGATTAGAGCTCATTTTTTAAAAAATATTTAAAATTATATGATACTAGTTTAGTATTAATCTTTGCTCTCATATGTTAATCCTTATTTCCTCGTTCTATTTGCATGAGCTATCCTATTCGAGTCTATTTGGACTCCCCATCTTTTGCATGCGAGACCTCCATCGAGCCATTCGAAAGAGAAGCTAATATCGTAGAGTGAAAACCTGAAATGGTAGCAGATCGCAGAACAGCCCCAAAGGGCTAAAATAATTGGAATTATGGACTTAAAAGGTCGTATTCCGTCAGTGGCTACGGGAAGCAGAAATGGGCTAGAGAATGTCCTTTTCTTTAATTTTTTACTTTATTTAGCTTTTTACTTTTGTGAATTCGTGATACTCGTTGCTAACTTCTTGAATTACTAATTAACTTAAATGAATCCTCAAATGGGAAAATTAGAGGTTTTTCAACGATTTTTATTTTTATTTCATAATCTTATTTATCCGAGTTAATTATGTATGTCAATTTGTCTTTTAGATGAAATTTGAGATTTTGTAAGAATGATTTAAGGATTTTCTATATCCTTTCATAGTTGTTGAACAAGATTTTTTTAGTCCATGTTTATGAGTTTGAACTAATTGTTTAGTTCAAAAGCTTAACTATGGATGAAAATGTTAAATTATAATTATTTTGAGATTTTACAAATGTCAAAAGAATTTTTAGTTATTTCTAAAATAAGATTGTTTTCAAGTAACTCAAGTTTCTTTAAAATTAGTCAAACTTTTAAATCCGTTGGTCAACCGCATGTTAGTGGAGTGGATCTTTTAAGGTGTGTAAAACCTTTCTTAGAGGATTGCTTGAACCCTTACCCGACTTTGGTTTATTAAAAAAGGTTTCTTTTCAAAATTTCTTTTTAAATGATTTCTTAATTTTTCTAAAATTAAGTGGCGATTTTAATTCTTGTTTTTCTAAGAATATATCAATTTAAATGAGTTTTTCGTCAAGTTATGAAAACGTTTTTTAACTAAGTTTTTTTAAAAAAGGTCATAACAAGTACCTGGAACTATAAGTGATCCCAAGCTAATCATTAGCATAGCATCTCTAAGCATATTATATGGAAGTTGAAGCGTAAGCTATAAACTAAAATCATAACTGAAATACATTTTAGAAATAAGTCTATTACAACTAAATACTAATGTTTGAGAGCTCTAAAATGAATAAGATAATTTGTTGGGTTAAGACCCCAGGCTGCCTGAAAGCCAACACAGATGAAGTGAATAAAATCAGCTGAATCATAACTAAAGTTCTCTGAATGCGACGAGTAGGGCTGCTTCTCGGATGGATTGGGCGGATGATTATGATTAATAGTTTGGCTTATCGAATATTAATTTTTAAATATACGAATTCACTAGTCAATCAATAAGTATTGGTTGGTAAGGTACCGAATTGGTAATTATGGGATGATGTATTACCTCAATTATTTCATGCTTTCTTTTTTGCACTTCAACTTATCAATATATTGATCTCCCATCAAACAATCTTGAGTTTCATCTTTAATTCTGTAAGCGACTAAGTTTTGTTTTTGAAAAATAACAATCAAGAAAGAAAAATAGCGACAAACAATGATATTTATATTTCAATAATTTGTGCAAATGTTACAATCTTTATGAAATCTAATGAAAAAGACATAATCCTTTGATTCTCCTCCTCAAGATCGTCAACTCATGAGTTTTGCTTTGTTCTTGAATAGATGAAATGTTTGTTGAAACTTAACTACGAATGCAGAGCCAAGATTTGATCACAATCAAAGAGATATGGGAACTGGCGGCTCACAATACTTGGAGATGAAGACTCCTTGCGGATCACCACTAAAGAATAGAGCTTTTCTATGTATTTCTCTTCTTGTTCTTTTTTCTTCCTTTTCTTTCTGGTTTTATGAAGACCCATTTACATAGTTATAAGCTAGGATTTTGGGGGTATTTTGATCTTCAATTAATTTTGGAGGACCTTGAGCTTGAAGAGCATGAGTTGGGCTTGTATTGTCAACTTAACGGACTGAGCCAAATATAATTTGAATTTTATTTAAGTCATATAATTTTAACTTAAGTATTGATCCGACTTTATTAATCAATAATTTAATTTGATCAACGTATCGTGAATTTAAGATTTAATCCAAATTTAATATGAATTTATCAATAAAATTTCAGTATCCATTTTTCGTTGCTTTCACGCTTTATGAGTATAGTAGACCTAATATGGTGTAGTGTTAATAAGGTCTTCGTAGTTGCATGATTTTATGGTAATAATGGTTTCAATTTATTTTTCGTTTTTTATTGTTGGTTTGTGATTGCAAACATTAACCTATGCCATAATATTTAGTTTATCTTGGGAAAGTGAATTAGGGTTTGGTATAAATAGTGAGCAAAACTCAAGCGCTAACTCTAGTCTAATAAATTCTTTTAGAGATAAGTTGAATTTACTTGGCATAAATCAATTTTTCTTATCTAAATCCCTCGTATAGATTTGAAAAAAAAAATCATACTAAGATAAATTGTCAACTCTTGAGACAGATTGAATGATGGTTACGATAGGAATTAAGTGCATATCTAGACAATTCAAATATTTGTAACTGCATGAAATCGAAAATGATGCATCCCATATAGAGGGGGACACAACTTTAGTTCTTTAATCAATATAATTTACAAGCAATTCAATTACAAGAATTTTAGATATAAAATCACAATCATACTCTCTATATTTACGGAATAGAAATTGGACTATCAGTCAGTAATCGTCTAGTCCAGATCTTTTCTCGCCTAGAACCTAAGGAATTTGACTTTACTATATCTACATACAAACGCACATTACTTGTTAGGTGCAATTTTGAACGTATCATGCTACATGAACACCAAATCAATCCACATATTTGCTCCTCTTGGGATCATTAGCCAGGTTGTCCACTTGTGTGCCTTCTCTGGCTTGCCTTCATACATTTGGTGCCGGTGAGTATAGTGTTAGCACTTCATTCATCACCCATCCCATCTGCATAATTCACATTCCAAAAATTTCATTACTAATATGCAATTTATTATATAAGATATGTACTAGAAACAATTAATGAATGCTAAATCATTTTTTTCTTAACCATAAAAAAGAAACATGAATTAACTACAAAATTTGTTTTTTTGGTAAAGGAGAAAATTTGGACATAAGAGAAAAAAATTAGACAAATATAGTTGTCATTGGTGAAACTTGTTGAAGTTGCATGGCGTAGTTACTAGTGCGCTATGTCCTTCTTTTTTTTAACGGAAAAAGATCAAATATATTCCGTATTATTAGAAATAGTTTAAATATATCCCGTTACACTTTCAATTCAAATATACCTCTTCCGTTATACTTTGACACAAATATATTCCTAATTTTAACAAAAAGACACATGTCACCTTAGAAATCAAATAACCCACCGCCAAATTAAAATACCCAATTTCCTTAAGAAACCCCCCATTTAACTCATCCTACCCATTTTCTACGGTGACCCAATTTGAATCAAACCTTATTACTTTTATGAATGGGTTGGAATAGATAAATTTTAGGTTTGTCTGTCTTGGTTTAAGTTAGGATGTTGGAGATTTTGTATATTCTTTTTTCGCTTTTCATTTTCATTTCAATTGAATTAGAATCAACAAATTATTTGTTGGTCACATATATTAACTTTGCTTACTTGCATAGAAATGCCTTTATAAGTTGTTAAAGTCAGATGTGATATAGGTAAACAAATGTCAACTTTATTTTTACACCTTTGGTTCATTTGGCTTTTTCTTTCATCATTTAGGTTCCGCACTCATTCTGGAATGGAGGGAGTATTATTTAAATTCGTCGTAATTTGTTTTAAAGACGAATTTCATGAGTTAAGCAACATATTTTATTGGTCCCTAAATCTTGTTCTTTTTAGAAGAAATTTCAGAAACATAATTAGGTTCCTTAGCTATAGTTTGCTTAATTATGATTTGTAGCTACATGTTAGAAAGAGAAGAGAGGCGAGTGTATTAACGAAATACATTTGTATCAATGTGTTCAAAGTCAAGTGTATTAACGAAATACAATTTGTATCAGCGAATACAATTGTATCAATGTTGTATTTCGTAACAAATTGCATTGTATTCATGTGTGTTTATATTTTGTATCACTGAAAGAGCATTCATCTGTTGCCATGTGTATTTATATTTGTATTTGTTGCCTTATGTGTTTGTATTTGTATTTGTTGCTTTATGTGTATTTGTATTCATCTGTTACTATTTGTATTTTGTATCATTGAAAAAGATCATCATATGTATTTGTATCATTGAAAAAGATCATCATATGTATTTGTATCATTGACTATTAACATTTATATTTATATCATTGATTGTTACTATTTGTATTTGTATTGAGATCAGAGAGAAAGGAGACGTCGAGAGAGAGGGGTAGAGAGAGGCGAGAGAGAGACAAAGGGGGCAAAGAGAGGAGAGAAGGGGGCAGAGAGAGGAGAGGCGAGTGAGAGAGGGAAGAGAAATGAGAAAGGCGAATGAGAGTGCAGAGAGAGGAGAGAGACGAGGGAGAGAGATGAAGAGGAGAGAGGAAATTGCTATAAAATCCTAATTATAGTTACGAATTGTAATTATTTCAAACTATAATGGTGTATAGTAAAAACATTCACATGCTTGCTTTACTACGTGATTTTTCCTTCTTTTTACGCACAATTGTCATATTTTCTTTTATGTTGGGATTTTTATCCTAACAAATACTATAGTATAAAATTAACTACTAATGATTATTTGAGTAATCTGGTCAAATTACAATAATATTTTCTCATTAATGATAAATATATTAAAGGAATCATTATAAAGAAATCAAAATAAGAAAAATAGCAGTGATTAATATCATAAATCACAAAGAAGGTGAATATAGTAAAAATGAAATCTAAAGTGAGGTCTTTGAATTTTTCCCCAAAAAGTAGAGTACATATCTAGTTTTACTTATGAGCTCATCCATTATTTAGTGTTATTTGAGCTTATCCATTATTTATTAGTGTTTCTCCTTATACGTTAGCTTTCTGAAAATTTGTCTATTGACCGTCAACGTCCTAAAATTAACTTTCATTAGTATAATTATCTGTAAAATATATGGATATATACTATTATATGTTTAATTGTGAACGTAACAAAACAATTCAAACTGTACTTTTGGACATATTGGAAAGAGGATAGTAGGAAAATCAACTTTGTCGATCATAAATGGGTGTACAATGATTAATATAATTAACTGTAATTACATATGGAGCTGACTCCATTTTTGGACATGCATTGAAAATTTATACAAATACTTTCATGCCTAAATAGGAATAAATAAATAAGATAAGATCATTCATCTCATGGGCAAAAAAGGCAAACAGATTAAAGAAAAAAATCCAACATTAATGGAAAACATTTAAATTAGCAATGATACACATTATTATAAATATAAACATTCTCCCTTAATGGTTTGTCAATCATCTCCATATTAATCCTAAAAAGTTCTTAATTAATCAATCATGCATCCAATTTACGTCTTGTTATTTGTCTTTGCATTCTGGCCTTACGCTCTGGTAAGTTTTCACTTCTTTTTTATTTAAGGACATGTTTAATTATATACATTGATATTTTTTAAAATTGGATTTAATGTTGATCATTTTTTATTTGGCAAAAAGGTGTTGAAGGAATTGGTGTGAACTATGGGCTTCTGGGAAATAATCTAGGAAAAATTAGTTGATTGAGTGCTTTTTAAAAAATAATTACTGATTCTAGCGATATTTTTTATTTATTACCATTTATAGCAATATATAGTAATATATAGCAATACTATGATAAATCTATACTTGTATTAAAAGTGAATTATGCATACAATATAAATGTATTATAAGTGTTTTAAAATATATATTATGTTTGTGTAGTAAGAAACTAACATAATGTATTATAAGTCTATTAAAGTATGTGATAAATGTATTATCCATCTATAAAACTTGTATTATATATGTTTTATAAATAGTTCTCTGCAATATGTATTAAAACTGTATTATACATGTATTATAAATATTCAGTGAAATTATTTTTTTATTGCTATAAATGGTAACTATTTTCTTAATATTGTATATTTATGTAAGTTTCCCAATAATCTACCACCACCAGCCCAAGTTATCAATCTCTTAAAGTCCAGAAACATTCAAAAGATCCGAATTTTCGATCCGAACCCGGATGTGTTAAAGGCACTAGAGGTTTCTGCCATTTCAGTAATTCTTGGTACTCGAAATGAAGACTTGCAAGCACTAGCAAGTGATCCAACATTTGCAACAAATTGGGTACTCACTAACGTTATTCCATATGCTTCACTTATTAAATTTACTCAAATATCAGTAGGTAATGAAGTGATACCAGGACCATTAGCAACTTTTGTATTAGGAGCCATGCAAAATCTAGACTCAGCAATTAGAGCGGCCTCTAACTATTATATACCCGTTACGACAACAATCTCGTTACAAGTTTTAGGAACCTCGTATCCTCCTTCGAATGGCGCCTTCTCCGAGGATGCCAACCAATTCCTACAACCAATCCAATCGTATCCACCTTTTTCCACTTAATTAATTAAATAAAATTTGGAGTTCTTGATGTTCTTCATGTGTTCTTGGTGTTCTTGAAGAAGAAAAAAAAAAGAGTACATTTGATTCAAAACTCCAATTGACCAAATTCGAAGCCGAAGCCGAAGCCGAAGCCGAAGCCGAGCGATCGACGACTACGACGGCGCGAGGGGAGACCCTCTTCTTGACCCTTTAGCAACATGAAGGAGTGCTTCTACTTTTAAGTAGGAGACTTTTTATTTCCACCACCTATGTGGGACCAAAGCTTATTTAATAAAGCAAGAGAGAACATATCATTTTCTCTCCACTTCTTTTTCCCTCAATTTTCCATTCAATCTATCAATTAAACCCAACATTCAAAACGTATAAAATTTTAATATCTTTTTTTTGTGTGTATGATCAGAATTAAACTTTTTGAAATCGTTACAATCATTCAGTTTTATTTTAGATTTCCATTCTTGATGGTAAATATCATTACATTATTTTTGAACTGTAAAAAAAAGGTGATATTTCTAGTTCTAAAAAGGGAGAATCTAGACATTCCACTCTCGTTTTTCTATGTACAACTAGTATATTAGTATATATATCGTGTACATTAGGTGATTTGCTAGGAGGCGAGGGAGAGCACATCACTTCTCAGGCATAACTCAATGAATGTCTAAAAAGTGGGATCGGACTATCTATATGGGATAAATCTAGACTCAACAACTAGAAAAGTAGAATGTGGCACGCGTGGCGAAAAGAGATATATCATCCGTGATGAAGAAGAGATGACCTCGGGACAAGTGTCATGATATGATCGGTAAATATGGCATCATTCACAGAGAATCCAAAATCATGTCATTTTCCCATCTAGCTCCAGAGCTATGGAAACGGTGATAAGTCAATAACTGAATTCTCTCTAAAATTGAGTAATTTTATTAATAAAATCCTCTCCAAAATTATTTCCTTGAGACTTGGCCATATCTTTCCTAAACTAATCTCTGAAAACCAATCAGTTTTATCAAAGAGAGGCTAATTACTGAAAACATTCTCTTGGCACAAGAAATTGTCCATGACATCAGAAGAGGTAATGTTGGCGGGAACTTGGTTATGAAATTAGATATGTCAAAGGCTTACGATAAAGTTTCTTGGGTTTTTCTTATGTCTGTCCTTAGAAAGCTAGGCTTCAGAGAATATTTTATAGAACTCATCTGTAGAATCATTTCAAACAATTGGTTGTAATTGTTAATGGGTTTAGACATGGTTTCTTTAGTTCTTCCAGAGGTCTCAAACAGGGCTATCCTTTATCTCCTGCTTTATTTGTTATTTATGTTGAGGCCCTCTCCAAAGCTCTCAATCATCTAAATAACAGAGTGGATTTCAAAAGTTTTACCATGAGTAAAAATGGACCGCAAGTGAATAACCTATGTTATGCTGATGATATAGTGTTTTTTTCTTCGTTCGACAAGCACTCTATTAAATTGATCATAAGGCAATTGAAGATGTATCAGGAGGCATCAGATTAAGAGATTAACAATGACAAGAGTTGCTTTATTAACCATAAGGATGTAAACTTCAGAATCAATCGGAAGATCTAAAGATGGACAGGCTATAATGAGACTAAGTTTCCTTTTTAATACTTGGGGTGTCCTATTTATACTGAAAGGAATAAAGTATTAGCCTTTCCACTGACTTGGCCACTAAGGTGATTAATAAGTATAGTGGTTGGCAGAATAATCTCCTTTCAGCTGGTGGCAAGGCTCTTATCATCAAACACTTTCTACAATCTCAAACTCTACATCTTTTTAATGCTCCTGAACCCCTCAAGACTATACTTTATCAAATTGAAGATTATTTCTCCAATTTCTTCTGGGGTCAACGCGAAGGAAATAACAAACTTAACTGGTGCTCTTGGAAGAATATGTATTATCCAGTTGAAGAAGGTGGTTTGGGTTTCAGAAGGTTGTTTGATATATGCAAAGCTTTCACACCTAAAAGGTGGTGAAGGCTTAAAACCATGAATAATTTATGGTCTAACTTTATGAAAGAAAAATATTTCCCTAGAACCAACATGGCGGCCAAAGTTATCTGCTTAAAAAACTCTAATGATTGGAGAAATATTTTTCATATCAGGCCTATTGTGGAACAAAGGATTAACTGGGAGATCAAAGAAGGCAAGATGTATTTTTAATGGGATAATTGGCCTCCTCAATGTCCATTAATCAATAGAGTGCAACTCCAAAGAAAATCTGGTAGCATTACTGTGAGACAGTTCATTATTGACAATCATAAGATCAAGAGACTCTCAGACACATTCTTTCTGATCAACTAGTTCCACAGGTGATTCAAGTGGACATTGGCAATATGGAGGAGAAAGATCATTGTATTTGGACTCCTACTACTAACGGAAATTTTTCATGCTCTTATGCTTGGGATTTTCTTAGACAGAGACGACAAAAAAAATCCCATTTTAAATCAAATTTGGGGCAAAAGAATTCCTTTTAAGATCTCTTTCTTCACACTATTAAAAACAGGGCAAAAAATGACGGATAAAAGAGCAACGTACGGCGTCTCTACAAAAATGCGACGGATAATGCTATGTTGTCCGTCTTTTTAATTTTTAATTTTTTTTAATTAAAAGCGACAGACAGTGATACAAAGTTCGTCGCTTCTTTTGGTGATTTTTTGCGCCAAAAATAAACCTTATTTATATGTAATTAGTTTATATATTTTGATAAAAAGTAATTATTTATAAAATAATTATTTACGATGCCATCCGTTGGTTTTTAATTAATTTTAATTTATTAATTTTTTTTAAAAGGAACAACGGACTGCGTTGCTTAGTCCGGCGCTATTGGTCAACAAATTTGATCAACAAATTTAAATAAGCGACGGACTGTGTCATTTTATCTGTCGCTATTTTGGTCAAAATAGTGGTCAACCATTTTAAAAAAAGTGACGGACTCTGCGACGCAATCCGTCAGTTTTTTAAAAAAATATCCCATTATAGATTGGGTTTTTCTTATTTTCTCCCTCTCTATTTTCTCCTCCTTCTCTCTAGAACCCGAAACCCCCGCCCTCCCCTGCCCCTCACGTCGCCGCCAGCCCTCCTCTTTGTCGTTGAGTCCTCCCCGTCGCCACCCCTCGCCGACAGTCAATCCTCCTCCTATTCTTGTTAAGGTTAGTATAGTTAGGGTTTTTAATTTTGATTTTATTTTTTGAATTTGAGAAATTAGGGCTATGTTAGTTAGTTTATTTCATTTAGTTTGTTGAATGTATGTTATTAATATTGTTATTTTGTATATGCAATTGTGAATTAGTTAATGATGTTGGAAAGTTGATTTAGGGTTTTACTTTGAATTGGTGTTTTTGAATGAAATTGTGAATTTAGTATTATTTGAGTTGATATTGAAGTGTTGTTGAAGTTAGAATGTTATTAACATAATTAGTTTATATATTAAATTGTGAATTAGTGAATGAAGATTTTAGGGCTTTAGTTTGAATTGGGTATTGTTTAGTTGGAATTGAAGTGTTTTAGTTTTAAAGTTAAAAGTTAGAACTATGAAGTAATTAGAAGTTAGAAATCTTGAATTATTGAACTTAGAAATACTTGAATATAGAATGTTTGAAAGTTGAACTTAGAAATATATTGAATTGTATGATTTTTGATGTTTGGAAGATATACAAAGTCATGAAGTTGAACTTTAGGATTTTTGAAGATGGAACTTAGAAATTCTTTAGGTTTGTATAGATTTTGAACTATTTAGACTAACTAAGTAGAATAACTTAGATATATACTTGAATTTTAGGATACTTGAATTAGAACTTGAACTTATAACTTATAACTTAGAACCTGGATTTAGAACTTGAACTTAGAATTAACTTTGAACTTGAATTTTTGTTAACTTTACAAATCTTATTGAACTGTAGTCCTTATGAACTAATTAAGCTAATTAGAGTTAGATTTTCAAAGTCATGAAGTTGAATTTTAGAACTTTTGAAGTTGAACATGAAAACCTTTTAGGTTTGTATAAATTTTGAACTCTTTAGACTTTAGAACTAATTAAAATAACTTAGATACTTGAATTTAGAACTTCAACTTGAACATCAACAAGTTTAGAACTTAGAACTTGAACTTAATATAATTAGAACTTAATTAGAACTTGAACTCAATTATTACTTTATTAATTATAACTTGAATTAATTAGAACTTGAACTTAATTATTACTTGAATTAATTATAACTTGAATTAGTTATAACTTGAATTGATTAGAACTTGAATTAATTATAACTTGAACTTAGTTGTAACTTGAATTAATTAGAATTTGAACTTAATTAGAACTTGAATTAATTAGAAGTTAAACTTAATTATAACTTGAATTAATTATAACTTGGACTTAGTTGTAACTTGAATTAATTAGAATTTGAAACTTGAATTAATTAGAAGTTAAACTTAATTATAACTTGAATTAATTAGAATTTGAACTTGATTATTACTTGAATTAATTATAAGTTGAATTAGTTAGAATTGGAACTTAATTATTAGTTGAATTAATTAGAATTTGGACTTAATTATTACTTGAATTAATTATAAGTTAAATTAATTATAAGTTAAATTAATTATAAGTTGAATTAATTATAACTTAAAGTTAATTATAACCTAAATTAAATATAACTTGAAATAACTATAACTTGAACTAATTAGAACTTAACTTTAATTATAACTTAAATTACTTAGAACATGAACTTAATTAATTCTTGTTTTAATTATAACTTGAATTAATTAAGTTGGTGGTGATTTGAAAAGTTCTAAAGATTTGACCTTTGTGTTAAAAAGATAAGCAAAATGTTCCCTTTTTAGTAAGGGGTGAAGAAGAATTGAATTTGGATTGAGAAAACACATCAAGATCAGTCTTTTGTTGATAAAGAAGAGATCTTTAGTGTTGGGATGAAGAACAATTGAAAAAATAAGAAATCCCTTTTGCCACTTAGGTTGATGAGAGCTACTAAAAAAATTAATTAATTAAATAAATAAAGCGAAACAAATTATGTCGCTTTCTTATTTTTTCAATTTTTCTTCATCCCAACACTAAAGATCTCATCTTGTGTCAATAAAAGACAGATGTTGGATCTATTCTCTTTCTTTTTTCAAAAAAATCATCTTGGAGATTGTGTACCGAAGCTCAATGGCATTGATATGTGTTTTCTCAACGCAAATTCAATTTTTCTTCACCTCATTACTAAAGATCTCACATTTATCAAGAAAAGATTAATTTTAAGGTCTTGTGCATTAGATGTGGCTTTATATATTTTATTGTTACTTTACATACAGGTGTTATCTGGTCATGGTGATAGATCCCGGGATCATCTTGGGGTTAGCCATTCTGGTAGTAGTAAAAAGAAGAAGTCTAGGGGACCTATTGATCTTGAAGATATCCAGGACATATTTTTTCAGCATCGGATATGCAGCGCCACCGAGCTTCTCCTACGCATATTCATGTTGTGCCTTTTGGAACTATGGATCATGCGGTTTACCATAGTCAGTTCCGCCGACTAAGCGACCCTTCTTCTTCTGCACAAGTTAGATATACTTCATATGACCAGACCTACCAGCTACCCATAGAGGTTATTCCTCTATCCTAGAGATTATCATCTTTGTCTACTCCATCTCCCACAGTTCTATCTCCCTCATCTTAGTCTCCTCACCTATCGTTCCTGAGGCTTAGAGATTCTAGTGTTGAGACTGACACTCCTCCCTTGACTCAGCAATATGTACATCCTATAGCATCAACTTTATCTTCTTCTGCTGCTACATCTGATGCAGCACAGGATGTGCCTCAGTTAGCTCCTGGGCTAAGGGATAGACTAGGGAGAGTGATGATTCATCCTAATGGATCTTCTTATCCTCGTAAGTTTATTTTTTTATTTTTTCTAGATTAATAAATTATTTATAAACTAACATGTTTATTATGTGTTTTGCATGTGGCATCCTTCAAAAGATGCTACTAGGGATCTTTAGAAGAGTGTTAGGAGGCTATATACTGAGCTCTATCACTCTTGGAAGACAATTCCAGACAATATCCGTCAGAAGATGTTTAATGAATTCAAGGTATATATATGTTTAAATCTATTTTTTAGTTAAGTTTAATATTTTTAGTATACTTTACTTAACTAATTATTTAATGCTATTCACTTTTTTCAGAGTTTATGTACCTGGGAGCCAAGGTACGACATGGTCATTGCGACTACTTTTGAAAGAAAAGCGAGTACCAGACTATCTAGCTAGCTAAATAAAGCTAGAGATGATCGGACACCTTCGAGTTGGATGCCGCCTCACATTTATGAGGAATATGTCAGTATTGGGATACCGAAGAATTCAAGATTTTGTCCGATCAATCCAAACAAGCTAGAAGCAGCCTAAAGGGTGGTTCGTTGCACACCGCATGTGCAAATAGTGTTGTTATGATTTAGAGGGAGATAGTAAGATTTCTAAGTTTTAAGTTTAAATTCATACTCTTTAAATAAATTATTTGACAAAATATTATTTCATTAATTGTATTTTTATTTATAGAAAAAATAATAGGACGCGAGCCCTATCGTCATGAAATCTTTAAAAAGACTCATGTGAAGAAAACGACAAACGAATCGGATCCGGATGAGTGAGCGGAAGAAAGGGCCGAACGATCCTATGTAAGTTAACATAATGTATAATATATTTTGATTTTAACTTATATATATTGATTATAACTTTTATTTTGTAATATGCAGCAAGAGTATGAGCAGTAAAAATGTGAGATGGGAGATTCGATTCAGTTAACGCCTGAATAGTCCACTCAAATTTGGAAAGAAAAAGTGGTTGGAGGGAGCCACAAAGGCCTAATATATGGAATGGGTTCTAGGAATGACGTACGACGACTCTAGTCAGGTTTAGAAGGTAATGGATCATCACGTCAAGCCGAGGGCATTGACGAGGTTTAGATAGCTCTATGTCTCAGTAAATCACAGAATTTACACGTGCATTGGCAGAGTCTGAGGCAAAAAGGGTTGAGGAACATAAGAGTATGAATGAACAAGTTGAGTAAATCAAAGAACAAGTGATCAACCTCACCCGTCAACCTCCGCCACGTTATTCAAAAGGGTCCACTCTAGATGACTCCGACAATAGTGATGAATATATAGAAAATAGTCCCTAGGCTCCCTATATATGTTAGTTTATGAATATTTTGTATATTTCCTTTAACTTTGAAACACTTTAAATCGTTGTAAGTTTACACTTTAATCATTTTGAGTGTTAATTTATGTTTGTTATGAAGTATTTTGTGTGTTAGTTATGTTGGATTGGGCTGTATTGATTGTTGTTGAATTGAATTTATATTACAAGCAGATTTCTGCTGTCAAAAAAATTACAAAAAAAGCGACGGATTGGGTCCTTTACTTCGTCGCTTTTCTAGTTTTCTTTTTTAAAAAAGTTTCTAGAAAAGTGACGGACAGGGATCCTATGTCTGTCCCTTTTTTGGAAATTATCAAGCAAACCAAGAACAAAAACGACGGATGGGGACCCCTTATCCGTCGCATTTTTGAAAAAAATAAAATAAAATATTATCGACGCAGTCCGTCGTTTTTGGTATAATTTTTTTAAAAAATAAAAATAAAAAGATACAGTTCATGACCCTATCCGTCACTTTTTGAAAAGCGTCCACCAAAAAAACAACGAAAGAAACTGTATCGCTTTTTCGTCGAATTTGACCAAAAAAGCGACCTTGTTCGTCGCTTTTGTCCATCATTTTTTAGCAGTTTTTAGTAGTGTCATGTGGAGAGTCATTAGAAGGAAACTTCCCATTGATAGTATCATTACGATATTGGGTATTCATGTGGATACTAGATGCACTTGTTGCACGATCTCTCAATTGGAGACACTGGACCGTGTGTTCATTACTAGTGATTTAACGAGGAAAATTTGGAATCATATGGCTAGCCCTCTTGGAATAGTTCATAACTCCAACATTATCCAAGACACTTTGGACTATTGGTGGTAGTCTACTACAAAAAATGAAGTGCACAAGCTGCTGCTCCATCTCACTCCCTTTTTCACCCTCTGGGAAATTTGGATAGCAAGAAATGCAAAAAGGTATGATAACAAAAATACCTCTATTTTCCGACTTATTAATCAATCTTGTTTAATGTGCAGATAGCTTTATCCAAGAAATTCAGCAGAATGGATGCTAATTGGGGATGGTACTACATGTTTCGTAGCTGAGAACTACAAACCGAAGATCAATAGCATATTGGTCAATTGGACAAAACCTCAAGGAAATACTTGGAAAATCAATACATATGGTAGCTTCATGTCAAGATAAGGTTTGGTTGGAATTGGCGCAATTGTTAGGAGAGGAAATGGGAAGATAATTATGGCATTTGCCAAATTGATTAAATTTTCTACTAACAATTCATGTGAATTGGAAACAGCTTTACATGGGATTGAATGGTGTCATGCTAACTCCAACTCTCACATCATATTAGAAATGGATAGTCTGATGATAGTGAACATGATTCATGGTTTGATACAACCCCTTGAACTCTGAAGAAGACTGACCAAGTTACAACAAAAGATTAGAGATATGGATTGTGAGGTTTTGCACTTCTTTAAGGAAGCTAATGCAGTAGCTGACTCTCTTGCTAGATATGCGACAACAAGAGACATAAATGAAATTTATATCAGAGAAGAACAGATGCCTGTTACTACTAGAGGACCTTTGAGGATGGATAAACTCAACCTTGCCTCCTTTAGGTTCAAAAAAGAAAAGTATTCTGGTTGGCATTATGAGCCACTATAAAGGGCTAATGGGGGGCCTCGGCTTCGATAGAATCCCTAACTGAAGAAGAAGCCTTCCCGGATGGAAACTCCTAGTTTTAGAGCTTAGCCTAGCCTAGTTATTTCCTTTTGGTATTACGTGTGAAGAGGTGTTTGTCCTTATGTCCTCCTCTCTTTTAATTATTAATAAACAAGAGAATTTTGACGGAAAAAAGAGGAAGTCAATAACCGGTCAGGATAACCACATAGGTACAATTGTTCCCGAAAAATATGAGACGATTCATTTCATCAATCACGTAGTCCAGCACATAACAGAAGACAATGTGGTGATATGAATCATTAAGGAGGCGAGATTACGCAAGACACTTTTTAGGGTTTTGTTTTAAATATATATTTTATCCCTCATTTTTACCCACAACATAATTTTACTAAGCAGATTGCGATCTCAAGATCTGTAAATCATCAGCTCTTAATTTCTTGAATATTATTCCCTCTTGTTTTCTTGGTGACGTTGTTGGACAGCCATGCTGGAGAACTCTATTTCATTGCTTTAGTATAGTCAATTGTTTCATAGTTATTTGTTTTCTATCATTATCGTTAATTAATCATGTTTAACAAGTCATCTTATGAATTATTTGGTCATCTTAATCTGAGAGTCACGTTAACAAATTCAATTATACCGATTTAAGGCTAATTATTGACCTAGAACCTACAACCACTTGTTTTCTATTAGAAAAATATTTTTTTGTGGAGACTAGAATTTAGCTTGAGGCTTGTCAAAAATATTGTCCTTAAAATATTTCGCCCATTAATTAAGTGAATAGTATTATTAGGCGTATCCCTTATAACATTCAAAAAGCTCTTTCAATAATTAACTTGGAGCAGAAACAATAGATTTCCAAGAAAGAAAAGCCAGCGTTTTGAGAAAGAAGAAAGAAGAGTGTAGACCGGAGCAACTCAAGTATCTTGGTGGCTTAAACCCAAAATCAAATGAAAGAAAAGTTAAATATTTTTGAAGTCTATTATTCTAACTATTTGAAATACAAAGTTGTTAAGAACTTTTTTATAATCGATTTCTTCTAATAGTTTATTTTTAATTAATAATATATCTATTTAATCTTTTTTGAGACATTTTATTTATTTATTTAATGTTTTTTACTTCATATTATAGGGTTTTTTAATCAGAAAGTAGTTACAAAAGTATGAGTCTTGGTTCCCAAATTCTCAAAATCCTACAGAAGGTGGAACATCCTCCAACGTATCCATGATAATAGGTAACATATAAGCCCATAAAAAAAATAATTATATAAATATTTTTAAAAATGAGGGATTACACAACCTATTGAAGATGTTTATCTAGAGCAAAGGTGTTCTTGCTAGGCTTAGTGTGAAAAGAGGGAAATCCAAGTTTTGAAAGTCATTAAACAATGTATAGTCATTGCCTTGTACACCAAAGTTAATAAGACAGATGCGTTAACTTCTTTTAATAATTTTTTTATATGGAAAAATACATTTTTTATAAAGAATACTCAATATTTATTTTTAAAATACCTATAACCTATTATTACTTAAAATAAAATAAAATGAGGCCACTCATATATGAGGGCCTAAGGTTACTACATTTTTAAAAAGCCTTTAGAGCCGCCGTTGAGTATAGATATATATTTCTTATGCATGGGTTCTCCAAAGTAGTGTATATATTTCTCCAACAACTAACTAATACGACCAGATAACAACTCGTTGACGATTAGCTTAACTTCGTTAAGTGTAAGAGGAAATAATAATTACTAGATATAATTAAAAATAAAATTCAAAAACTTACATGCCTGACTGTTTCTAGTTGGTTGGACATGATTCAGTTGAAATTTATAAAAAAAGTACTTGAAGTTGGAGTTTTAGAAGAAAAAGGTATTCGGAAAGACTAGTTATATGTTTGAATATGAATTTCACTTGAAAAATAAAATAAAAATTTGTAAGTGCAAACTTGAAATATAGTTACATACTCCTCAAAACCTATTTAACAAATTTTAGGTTGTCGTTTCAACATTAATTAATTGACACTACTCAAAATTAATTTAACAAATTTTAGGTTGTCGTTTCAACATTAATTAATTGACACTTGAAAAAACAAATTAGTTAATGTGGAGTAGGAAAAAGGTATTAGAAAGTTGAGATAGTATGTTTGGACACAAAACAAAATTGAAGTTTTGAGAGTGAAAACTTGATTATTACTTTCTTTTTTAAAAAAAAAAAAAAAATCTCAAAACCTATTTTTCAAACTATAAAATTTATATGTTTAATTTGAAGTGAAATAATGGACCACATTATAAAGAAAAAACACTTATTTGAAATAATTGAAACCATTATTTCAAGGGAAAAGAATATTTATACTCCAAAAAAATAAAATATTTATTCTTAAATGCTTTATTACTTTCATAGCCATTTTTTATTTTAAATTTGTGTGCTTACGTCAGTGGCCATCCTTTTTTCCTCTCTGATACCATCACAATATATTACAGTATATGAATATACTCTGATGGTATTAAAGAGTAACTAAACAATGGTTTCATTGAAGGGTTGCTTCTTCCTCCTTGATACCATCAAAATATAATATAACCTGGTGGTATCAAAGAGTAACTGAGCAGTGTTTTCATTGAAGTTTGCTTTAGTTCTTGGATGAGATTAATCAATCATCCATGATACCATTGCGGTATATCTACTTATTGTCATGATATCATTGATGTATATTTCAATTCTTCAATATTTTAATTTAAAAAAAGAGTCATAACTTAGATACAATTTTTTAAAAATTTGCAAAAAGAGAAAAAAATAATTATTTAGAGTTTATTTAATAAATAAGATTGTGACTTTCATAATTTTCTCTTAATTATTTCTTATTTATTTCTTAAAAAATGGAGCTCAATCCTATATGATACTGATAGAGAATCAATATACCGACGGAGTATCACAGAAAAATAAGCTCAGTCCTATATGGTACAGCTATGGTATCAATATACCGACGGAGTATCACAGAAGATTAATTCATAGTTGTGATGTCGACGTCATGTTGACGTCATGTGTGAAATAAGAAAAGAGAAAGTAGGGTAGGCGCGCAAATAGTTTGGGTCATGAGTCCATTAAGGATAAATAGTTTGGGTTGAGTCCAATTTAGATAAATAGTTTCACTAATTGGTGCAATTTATGTAGCTTCCCTTATTTCAAATATTTGATACAAAATATTAGACTCCCAATAAAATATTGATTAGGATTCCTATCTCAATCAGGGGGCGGATCTATGTGCATCTGAGGGGTGCCATGTCACTTCATGGTCTCGGTTGAAAATCTGTATATACATGTATATTTGTATATATATTTATGAATAAAGTATAAATATTAATCGTGGCACCCTTAGAATGAGTCTTATAGTGCCAATGGTTAAAGCTCATGTTTACCACCGTAGGAATGCAAGTTTGAGCTTTGTTGTAGGGTATATTGTGAAAAAGTAGATTAGAAACCTAGACCTTAAGTAAAATCTTAACTAAACTAACAGAACAAGTCTGAAATATGTATGTAAATTTGCTAATAAATAAGTTTTAAGTATTTTCTTATTCTATATTGGGGTTTTTGCCATATGTTATTGTTCAAAATAATGTGGTATGCAGAAATTCAAAATCCTGAATCTGCCTCTGATCTCAATTATTGAACAACAATATAATACTATTTTCTTTATTTCAATTTATGGGCACATTTTATTTTTATACTTATTTACTTAGAGTTAAATTTATTTTTATAATAATCTCTTATATATATATATATATATATATATATATATATATATATGGACGGATCAAGTAGCACTGTACAAGTCTCACAAGGTAGTCATTTTCTAGCTATATAGATGTCGAACGCATAGGCATAGTTTCAAGAGTGACGATGTTGATGAAGACAAAATGAAATAATTTATCAAAGGAGGAAAGATGACGACTTGCCTCTACCTCCTAAAATTAATTGAAAAAGTTTCATAAAGAAATCACCATCACAAAGTAACGTTTGTCTATTTTCAGTTCTCCAAAGTCAAATAAAAAATCAAAATAACTTTTAATTTGACTATATTTTTGTGTAATCTTTGCTAATTTTTCTTTTGCAGCTTCAACTAATTTTTGTGTAAATCTATAAACTATCCATATACAAACAATACATGTGTCAAACGAAATCAATATAATTAGGACTAAATGAAGGGTTAGTTAGATTTAAATTTTCTCCAAAAAATTGAAAAATCATCTAATAAAACACATCCATAAAAGAGAAAATTAAACAATATGATGAGTTGGGACATGATGATAAAGAGTCCATATGCATAGCATTAGCCATTAGAACCAACGTGCGTATATACAAGTTTGTGGACTGCAATTCTTTAGCAAAATTGGCTAAAACCGCATCCACGTCCACAGGGTTCATTTATCTGGTTCTCCTTCTTAGCTTATGAATTTAGTGGAGAAGCAGAGGCGCGAAAATTTATGACTTCTCAATTCTAATTTTTTTTTAGATTATTGAATTTTAAATTAATAATTTATATATTTTAAATAAATTTTTATGATAAATATAAGGTTTGAAATAAAAATATTGAGTGTGATTGAGCCCATAACCGACACTTTAGCTTCAACTCTGAGTATAGTTGATGAGCTAATAGTTAAAATCATCTTTAAACTTGACACATTTTATCAAATTAACACCTAAACTATGAGAAGTCTTAATTACCCCCTCAAACAAAGATTCTTAAAACTATTTACTCTCATAAACTATGAGAAGTCTTAATTACCCTCTCAAACTTGAATTTTTGGAATTATCTGCCCCCTAATATGCCACATGATTTTAAAAAATTGTTCCTTCAATATAATGATTGTTTGTTGGCTTGTTGCACTTCTTAAAAATTTTTTAAAAAAAACAAAAAGCGGATTTTGTTCTTTTGTAACTTGTACGCAACAGTAATTCAATAACTTTTGTAGAAGAGAGTTCAATATTGAAAAAATAATAACAAAATAGAGAATAAAAAAGATGAATATAAGGTAAGTAATAATATAGGCTCAAATTATTAGGAAGTACAATTTCCCTCATAAGGAAGCTATTTCCAAAAATTATTCCATTCCCCTACAAAAGTGGAAACTAATGACACTTCAAAATTTTTTTTTTTTTTTAACTTCTTACCTGTTTTAAAAAAAATTAGAAGTACATATAATTATTTTAAAATATATATATATATATATATATATATATATATATATATATATATATAAGTCTTTTATTTTTAAAAATGGGGCCCCCAAAAATATGGGCCTTAAGCAATGGCTTTAATGGCCTAGGGTTAAGACGCCCCGTTTATAGGAAGGCTCGAATCTAATATGAATAGATAAATTTCATTCATTCATGTAGAATTCTTATTAATGATACGCTTCACAAGATATTTCTTATGTGTGCACACAAATAATATTTATTCTGTATAATATATAGGAAGATATTGTTATTAATCTGTATCAATTATTAAAAATACTAAGAATAGGAACTTTGAAAAATTCCGTGAGAAATGGTGAGGTTTAAAAAGTATTTTTTAAAAATTTGAAAAACTCAAAATCAGTAGATAGAAAAGTATCTGAAATATTTTTCTCAAGGAAAAAGATCAAGCTCACTGAATGCAAAAGAAATTATTCTCCTCAAGTCCCTAGGCCTCCTGGGCGAGACAAGCTACCTTTAGCTAGGAGCCTCTTTTCCTTCTGCCCAGCTTCCCGCCGTGCTTTTTTCCGAGGCGCTGCCTCTGCCTCCACCCAATGGATTATATCCTCTTTGGATAGAAAGTTCTTACTCATTGGTGTTATCTAAAATCACGAGATCAGCGAAACGTTCAACAGCGATAAAGTACACTAGAATTTAATTGTGTAGAAGAAGAAGAAGTTCAAAAAATTCGTAAGGAAAAAATTTTGAGGATCAAACAAATTTATAGCCATGAAAGTACTATTTCTAAAAGTTTGCAACCTTCCAAAACAGTCACTTAAAAAACGGCGAATATTTTAAATGAAATTCGGGAAAAAAACTGAACTGGGAGGATCTCGTGTGAATCTGGTTCAGGTTGGATATTTGGTTGATTTAATCAATAAATAATTAATTAATTAAAAAAAAATTGTCCCAAAATAATCTCTTGATAGATTATTTTTCAAAGCAGTCGAAGCCTAGTGAGCAACAACGACGATGCGAGAGAGGTCCCTCTTCTCAACGATTTTAATAACAAGTAAAAATGTTACCTTATTTAAACACTTGAACTTCTCTTTTCACCAATAATGAGGAAAAATACCTTTTACGAAAGCATGTGTTCTCTCTGTTTCCCATTTAATCTATACTAGACCCAACAAATACTATACGGAAATAATATAATAAATATATCGCGATAAGGAATAAAGCATTAAAATACACCATTGAAACTATCAACTATAGAGTTAATAGTTAAAATGACCCTTAAACTTGGCACACTTTATCAAATGCACACCTAAACTATGAGAAGTCTTAATTGCCCCCTCAAACAAAGATTCTTAAACTATTTACCCTCTAAACTATGAGAAGTCTTAATTACCTCCTCAAACTTGAATTTTTGGAATTATCTGCTCCCTAATATGCCACACGATTTTAAAAAATTACTCTATTTCAATTTATATGACTCGTTTTCTTTTTAAGTAAATTCCAAAAAGAATAACACATTTATATATTTAGTAAAAAATTTATTTTCGTTCCTATTTATATAATGTAGTTCGACTCGAAATGAAGTTTAAAAAAGATGTGGTCTAAAATAAGTCATAAATATTTGTGTGACAATAATTATTTCATTGGGGGTAAAATAAAAATTTTAAAGTTAATTTTTTACTAAATATAAAAATGTATTATTCTTTTTGAAATTTACTTAAAAAGAAAGCGATTCATATAAATTGAAACAGATCGTTATATCAATTTTATCAGATTCTTGAGCCAAGTTTTATTGTTCTAACTTTTTTTTATAGTGTTTTCTTCAAAATTTGTTATTAATGATATTCTTAGTTCATAAGTATATATATTTTTGTTTTAGTTATTATTAAAATTTAATCAATTTAAATATGTCAACTAGAAAATATGATTCCGATTTTACAAAAAGAGAGAAAAAGAGAAAATTTGAAGAATTAAATTAATCCCCAAAAGGAACACTTGACAGATTTTTAACAAATAATAAAAATCTTGAATCGAAAAATATGAGAGAATGTTCTTCAAATAAACAAGTCCCTAATAGAATTGAGTTGGATTATAATAACATCCAAAAAGAAAATCTAAAAGAGGTTGATGAAAAATATGACATATTTCTGATAATCAAAAACTCTTAAATAAATTAAATAGTTGCATTTCTAAAAAGAAATAAATGTGAGGATCTTTCTTTTTATTTTAAAAAATTTATCTAAATAAATAAATATTAGAGTCCTTCTCTAAAGTTTGATTTTAGACCTCCAATTTTATTGAGTTGGCCTGCCGGTGGGTTGTTTCAGATGGTCAAAAACACATGTCGAACTCACTATATTATTGGCTTGGACAAGTTCCTTTCTATGATATCTGACCTCTCAAATCATTATTTGTCTCCGACCCACATTTTAAAAAGAAATAGTCAGATAATTTTATTCATTTTCTCTAGAAAGCAGTTAGCTTATGTGGATAATGTATGCTGATATATGCACATAGGTCACTTAGACGACGTTCGATAATAACTCCCAGAAAAACAACTTATTTATGTATTAATTTTATATAAGTTATATAATGTTTGGTAGTTGGTTAATTAAAAAGTAAGTTATTTATGTATTAAATTAATACAATGTTTAATTTGTAATTTATAAATTTGCATATCTAATACATGTATAAGTTAATGAATAAATTTGTGTATTATCTTATATGAGATAAAAGATGAAATAATTAATACCAGTATAACTAATAATTGTATTACTAATGCCTACATAATTCTAACCAAATATCACTATAACAAAAACAGCTTTTAGCAGCAATAAATATACACGTTAACAAAGAGTGTCAAAAGTTTTACCGGTATTAATTAATTTTCATTAGATCCAATGTCGCTAAATATTTTAGGAACATTTACAAAAAATATTAATTACCTCTATAAAACATATTCAACGATAATTAAATTATTGTCGTTAATTAATTAGTGCTAAAGATCATTTTTGGAGCAATGTATCAAACGATCCCTTAGTTTAGGTAACCCTCAATACAGTAAACATGCATGCATTTAAATTGTTGTTCCAATAATTTATCACTTTATAGCCCATTGATGGCATCTAGAAACTAGATATTCATTTTGTGCTCTCCAATTTTTGGAACAGCACCGACTCTCTATTTCTCTCTAAATTTGTCCTACCTCTATTCACATTAGATTATTTAGTAGGTGTTTGGGTATGAGTTTATTGAGATTTTAAAAAAAATAGTATTTGAAGTTAAAATTTTAAAATATATATATTTAAAATTTTAAGTTGTGATTGGATATATACTTCTATCGAAGTGTATATTGGACTATTCAAGTATTATTCTGAATGATTTTTTTTTTATTAAAATAGAAGAACCACAAAAAATAATAAGTATAAGTAAGGATGGCTATGCTTTTATTGCTTTAACCTTACAAATCTTATTGACCTTAAACACTTCTACTACTTCTAGCAAACATGTGAGAAATAAGAACTTAAAAGGATCAAAATATACTCTATGATCATAAACGTTCATCACAATGTTTAGAATATATTTTATGATAATTTATGAATGAAAATACTAATAATATAAAATGATAAAATAAAACAAGAAAGAAAGTAGAGCGGAGCCCCATCTTCTTTGTATTTATGATAAATCCTCAAATTTGTAGTCTTGTATCAATTTGGTTCTTCTCCTTGTCTCATTGCTCCAACCTATTCAAGAGTTTTTTGAAAATGCATTAATTCCTCTTAGATCTGTTGGCCCTTGCCCCTTGTTGTAGTTGAACCTTATCACCTTCTGCATTACCACTTTCATTAGTAATTGTCTTGGTGTTGAAAAATGACAAAAGTCCCATATTGATAGTTAATGAGATAGGTGGACTGTTGGGTTTTAAAGGTGTGAATAGGAAATGAAAGGTTGTGACATTTACAAAAGGTTGTGACCGTTCCAAAAGGTTGTGACTTTTCAAAAGGTTGCGACTTTTCAACAAAAGTTGTGACTTTTTTGAAGAGTTGCGACTTTTGTGAAAGGTTGTGACTTTTGTGAAGGATTGTGACTTTTCCGATAAGCCACAATAAGCACCTGTTCACACTACCCTTTGTTGTCTATAAATAGAGGATTTTTCTCTCATTTTTAAAACATTGAATTCTCCATCTTCTGCATATATTTTCTTACAAACAAAGTTGAGTCTTTGTGTGATTTTGTTGCTGGCTTTTGAGTTCGCTGAAATTATTGTAGTTTGAGGTACCGCTACTTTTTTAATAGTTTATCCGTTTTATCTTGGGAGGAAATAATCCTTAACCTTGGGTACAATGAGGAGATTAAATTTCTTAAGGACACACAGTGAATTCTGTGGACTCGGATACTATTTTTTATTTTCATATTTATTGTTTCTGGTGTGCTAACCTTAATATAGGAGGGATAACATGGACTCCTTATAAGACTTGGACATTCCTCCTCCCTTTGAGCTAGCTTTTGAGGTGTGAATTAGGTCTAAGACCTAATTTAACATAGTATCAGAGCAAGACCCGTTTCACCCAATGTTGGACCCCCAAAATTAAAATTGCCCATGCACCAGATGTTAACCACTGGGTGTGAGATGGGGTATTGAAGAATGACAAAAGTCTCATAGTGATGGTTAATGAGATGAGTGGACTCCTTATAAGCCTTGGACAATCCTCCTTCTTTGAATTAGCTTTTGGAGTGTGAGTTAGGTCTAAGATCTAATTTAACATGTTCAAACTCTATAGACACTTTGTCCTCTTAATTATGATGTTTATCATGAGTTTTTTTATTTTTACGTTTTTCACTTCTTTTTTGCCTAGGAGAGGTGCCAACGTCCCTAGAGCATTTGCAAAGCAACTATCCACTTTTTCATTCTCCTCACTTACCTTTCTAAAAAAACATTTGCATCTTGTAAAATATGTGGAGACAAAAAATTACATCCAACGACTTATAAACCTACCCATGATCTTTACCATGTTATTATTGTTAATTCCATATTCGATCATGACACTATTTGTCGCTTCTCAATGTAGCTCTCCTTCTCATATTGTACACACTTGAAAGAATAAGAAATTTTTTTATTTCCTGTATCTCCTTATCTCTTTAAGTTTGTTGTTTGCTCTCATTTTATAACACACACATTTGATCTGTGGTATATGGTTAGTAAAGAAATCAACTAGCATTAATCAAATAACTCTCTCCGTTTTAATTTATGTGTAGGTGTATAGACCAAGCACAAAGTTTAAGAATAAAAGAAAGATTTTCGAAACTTATTATTTAAAATAAGTCATAAATATTTATGTGACTATAAATTATCTCATTTAGAATAAAATTGAAAGTTTAAAATCAAATTATTACTAAATATAAAAAATTATCATTCTTTTTAAAATTAACGAAAAAGAAAGAGTATCACATATAATTTATATATTGGGACTGAGGAATACCTATATTTCGCTTTAGGAATGATATTAGGTGTGAACTCATTCTTATTACTTTATTATTTACATTATGCTTTTATAGGAGACTATGAATGTTTGACTATATCAAATATATACAACAACAACAACGAACCCAGTGTGGTCCCACCATGTGGGGTCTGGGGAGGGTAGAGTGTACGCAGACCTAACCCCCACCTTAAAAGGTAGGGCGGCTGTTTCCGAAAGACCCTCAGCTTAAGAGAGAAGAACAAGGGAGGAGAAACAAGGAAAAACAAGACATAGGTCAGTAAAGCCAGGCATATAACAGACAATATAAAGATATGAATAATGAGAGCGATAAAGCGATAAAGCGATAAAGTCAGGGTAGGAAAGATCGGGGATAAAGGAGCATTAACTACTATAGATAAAATAGGATACCCAAAGTATACTGGGCCAACTAATATAAGCAGTAATCCCATGCAAAATCATATGTTAAGACAAATGAGCGCGACTACGACTACTATGGAGAACCGATCGGCCACCTAGCCCACTACCTTAGTCTGAGTCCTCCATAGCCTCCTATCTAAGGTCATGTCCTCGGAGAGCTGCAACTGTGCCATATCATGTCTAATGACCTCTTCCCAATATTTCTTCGGCCTCCCTTTGCCCCTCCTGAAACCGTCCATAGCCAACCTCTCGCACCTCCGCACTGGAGCATCTGTGTCTCTCCTCTTCACATGCCCAAACCATCTCAGTCTCGCTTCCCGCATCTTGTCCTCCACCGATGCCACTCCCACCTTGTCTCGGATATCTTCATTCCTAATTCTATCCATCCTAGTGTGCCCACACATCCACCGCAGCATTCGCATTTCCGCGACTCTCATTTTCTGGACATGGAGTTTCTTGATTGGCCAACACTCCACCCCGTACAATAGGGTCGGTCTAACCACCACTTTGTAGAACTTGCCTTTGAGTTTTGGTGGCACTTTCTTGTCACACAGCACTCCGGAGGCGAGCCTCCATTTCATCCACCCTGCACTGATGCGGTGTGAAACATCGTCGTCGATATCCCCATCTTCCTGTATAATAGACCCGAGGTATTTGAAGCTTCTTTTCTTTTGAATATATCAAATATATATTACTATATTATCAATAGTATCCATTAGAGTGAAAATAAAGCAAGAAATTGTAGGAGTAGAGTCATATATATGATTGCAGTTAGGTTAGTGGGTTTTGCAATCATAGTTATCATATCTCCAGCATTGACTTGAAAAAAGTTGTAGGATTTCTAATTAAGTTCAATCAGTGCTATTTTTGGCTTTGCCATGGAATGGGGACAGAATTCGACACAATCATTATTGAGAAATGATATCAGCAACTGATTTAGACTTTTGATTGTGCAAGAAAAATGGAAACTGTGAGATCTAAAAAATCCAATCAAGAAAAGGGAAGAACAAAATCCCGTCAATCAACTCAGATTAGTAATACTATTAACGTTAAATTAATTCTACTTATTCAGCAAAATTATGACTTAAGAGCCCAAATCCAACTTAAAGCCCCTTTTTTGCTTTTGAACGTGTTTGCCTAATGCTAACTTTAAGGCATAAAGTTCTTAAAGTCAGTCAAAAATGAAAAGTTAGGATTCCTAACTTTTTTTTTCTAAGTGTTTAAAGTCATTTTCTTTGACCATGAAAATGATTTTTATATCCCTTATATTTTAACTAAATTCTCAAACTACCCTTTTTATTTTTTTAATCCTAAAATTCACATCATTTTCCTCATTTAAGTACTTTTATCCAAACACTCAACTGCCTATTTATAAAAATAACTTTCAGCACTTCAAAGTTCTAAAAGCACTTCATACATAAAAGTTACTTTTTTTAAGCCCATCCAAACGGGCTCTTATACGTGCCAGGGTTTATGACTTACATACATAGCTTATTTTATCTTTTACTTGTAGACTTTTTTGCTCTCACTCTGTGTTTGATAATTGCTGTAGACTTGAATAATTTGGACTTGCGCTATGTAAAGATCATTAAATGAAAAAAAAATACTTTTTATAAGATTTTTTTTATTTCTAACGGCTCGAAAATTTTGATTAAAAAATTAATAAGCCTATATCGATTTCATCACACTTCTTGGCAGTAGACCTATTGGGGTGTCAAAATCAAATTCAATCTGTTCAAGTTTGGACAGATTATGGACCCATCCACTTACTAGCTCAACATTGTATATAGTCATAATAAAAACTAATAATTTCATTAGGTATTAAAAAATTATAAAAAAAACAAATAAGATAATTAAAATTTAGTAAAAATTGTAGGGGTTGGGTTATGATTGCATTTTAGTCCATTTCAATCCAAGTAGCTTTAGGACCAGTCAATAACCTACCAATTTATTAACTCAGACTAATATGATCCGCTTAAATTTAACTCAATACGTTCATTTGACGTGCCTAATTTTCATCAATAAAGTACATAAATGAAAAAAATGAAAATCCTAAATATTTGAATTAATTGGCATGCCAGGCAAAATGTGCATATCGTATCTCTTGACGTGACAAAACATTCAAATTAATCCCCCTTCGTTCACTAATTTATGCATGCCAATTCATACTCTTTTTTTTCTGCACTTCAATTTGAAAATAGTTGACACAGTCAAATATCTATACATAACAGCGGCATAGGCCGGAAAGTACTAGTCATTGTTAGACCATAGGACATAGGTAAATGAGTAGTTGCTTTTTGGAAAAATTAAGCGGTATGATAAATATTTTTACTATATTATACGGTATAGATATAGTTTAAAATAATTACAACTCGCATTAAACATATTTACTCGGTGTGACAAATCTCGCTGCCATACAATATATATGTATATCAGTTATCATTATACAGTTTTTCTGACAAATATACATATACAATTCGACAGATATACATATACAATTCGTCTCTATCCTCCCTCTCTCGATCTCGCTAGCCTCTCTTCTCCTCTTTCTCAATCTCGCTTGTCAGATATACAAATACATATGTATACTAGTTACATATATACAATTTTTTTGACAAATATACATATACAATTCGACAGATATACATATACAATTCGCCTCTATCCTCCCTCTTTCGATATCGCTCGCCTCTATCCTCCCTCTTTCGATATCGCTCGCCTCTCTCCTCTTCTCTCTCCATCTCCCTTGTCAGATATACAAATACATATGTATACTAGTTACATATATATAATTTTTTTGACAAATATACATATAAAATTCGACAGATATACATATACAATTCGCCTCTTGCTCGCCTCTCTCCTCTATTTCTCAATCTCGCTCATCTCTCTCCTCCTCTCTCTCAATCTCGCTGCCAGATATATAAATACATATGTATACCAATATTTGTATATTTAGGTATACACATAATATGTGGGTATATCGACTGTATAATTCGCTACAATATTTGTATAATGGCAAAATTTATGTTTGCCATTATAAGTAATTAGGGAAATTATACCCATATGGAGTAATTATGCTTAAAAGGTTTGTCATATCTGAAAATTCTTCTTACTTTTTTATATACAAAATGGCTAGCGTTGAGAGTAAAGTTGTTCATGATTATAATTAAAAAATAAAATCGAACCGCAATCTGAATCAAATCGATTAAAAAACTGATATTTGGTTTGGTTTGGTTATGTTTGGTTTTAAATTTTGAAAACTGATATTATTTGATTTGTCTTTTATTTTACTAAAAATGAACCGCAAAAAAACCAAACCAAAACGAGAAATTATATATATAAATTTCATAATTATTTATATATTATTCATAAATAAAATATAAATATTTTATTAAATTTTAATTAACTTAAGTTAGCAACTTTATCATTTTCTCAAGTCCAACACTTAAATTTTGGTATATAATTTTATTGTACCTGTCACGCCCCGAGAGGGTACCCTAGGCGTGGCCGGCACTCAGAAACCATTTCTGACTTCTGAGAGAACCACTTGGTCTCATTTCTTATTTATTCATGAGCGGAAGACTTAAGAATACTAATGTGGGCTTGTCATAATCAAAGGAAAAATAGATAATTATTAGAAGAAGTAGTTTCTAAGGAGAACTACTCCGATTACATCATCAGACTCTGTCTATGAAGCCTCTAATACTCTTAGATGGTGCCAATGACATGTCCATGGCTACCTCAAAAGAAACATCACACTCAACAATAATAAAAGGATAAGGAGTTCCTTCGAATACAAGAAGGACTCACCAAATAGCTGAAAAGAAATGATCTTCAACGATGCGCCTGTTGAGGATCTCTAACACCTGTATCTGCATCATAAAACGATGCAGGTCGAATGACGTCAGTACGTGGAATGTACGAGTATGTAAAATGGCAGGAAGGTAAGGATAGATATCAAGATACTCCTCTCAATAAAACTCAGCTCAGAACTCAACATCATCTCAACATGAATATGTAATGCAAGTTTAAAATATAATAATAAAAATAATAGTAATAAGCAATGCTTACTCAGTTGGGAGTTTCTCTAACCGACAACCATCACTTATGAGCTAGCGATGATACAACGAAGCGATGTCGTTGCCACATCCATCCAATACCTTGCCAGGGTAAAGGACATCACCATCTTGGATCCATTCATCAAAGTCCTCTTTTTGGGACTTAAGAGGCATAGCCTCCATCCTACGCTGGCTACGTAGTTCTGGGGTTTGAGTCAATTAAACTCTTACCCAACTCGGTGCTCAATACTACTCCCAAAATATGTGCTCATATTAAACTCATCATCTAGTCTCATTGGACTTTAATTTAAATCATCAAACTCATCTCATTTCATGTTCATCAATCATTATACTTCCAAAAACATCATTTACATCTCATCAAAACATCTTGCTCAAAATATCATTTTCTCAAATTCATTCAAATTCAACTCTTTTGCTCTTTCAAAACTCAATAAAATACATATATAGTATTAATTCATATAACTCTCTTTTTATCAATAAAAATAATAAAAAGCCAACATCTTTACACAAAACATGTGTAAAAATATTCATGAACATTAAATCAATTAGGATTCATGGGAAAGTAGCCATGAACAATAATTCCAATAATATGAGAGATAAGAATAATAATAATATTAATGCATAATATATCAAACTCAATAGAAGAAGAATTAATTCATCTAGAATTCAAGATTTGAATAAAACTCAACTATAACTCAATTATAATAAATTTAAATATTGGGCGCATGGATGAACTCAATCCAATGCTATGAAAGCCTTACATACCTTAAATCCGAAGGTTTACTCCGAATTGGAATACTCTTGGATCCCTAGCCTTTTCTTCTCGCCGGAGCGTTTTGTGTACTACCCGGAGTATAAGAATAACCGGAGTAGTATTTTTATACTACTAAAACTAAAACTATATTTGAGAAGAAGTATATAGAGAGAAGAAATGCTTAGGAAAGCTTGATGAATAAAATGAGGAAATAAGGTGGGTATTTATAGGTGGGAAAGAGGGACCTAACAATAAATAAAATAATTATAAAGAAAAATCTGAAAATTTAATGGAATATATTGATGTCATGGATGATGTTAAATGGAGGACAATTTATGTCATGCATGATGTCAAATGCATCTAGATGTTTCCATGGTAGGTAAGATGAGTTCTTTTTAACAGAATACTCATTTTCGAAGCTACGTTTGAATAAGATAAATTCCTTATTAGGATTTGGTTTCTTCATAAGAATTGTAGATATGGAAGTCTAGTTTCATATCGTTCAAGAATCAACCAATTTGGAGCAACCTACAGTGAGATATGAATTTTCTTCTATCAACACTCAATTTCGTCACAGCACTATATCTTGCAAAGATTAATTTATTTGACCTACTTATACTCCGAATTTGAAGTTATGTTCTTCATGAAAGTTGTAGGTAAGGATGTTGTGATTACCCAGAAATTTGAATCACCTAATTTGGACCAACCTATGAAAAGTCATGCCCAAAATACAGAGGCTGTATTATTTTTGTCGAGAATTGAAATACCGACATACAACATTTTAGGGGTTGTTACAATATCTCCCCCTTGGGATCATTCGTCCTCGAATGAAGATGAAAATAGGAGACATAAAGAATGAATATCATCAATACATCAACTCCGATACTCAAATGGTTAATGACTCAAACTCAAGAATAAACATCGACTCAAAGGTAGAAGTAAGGAATATTACCTTGAATATCGTCATCAGAAGGCATAAATAGATAAGGATAGTTAGCCTTCATATCTTCTTCAGCTTCCCATGTAGCCTCTTCAATAAATTGATTTCGCCATAGGACTTTGACAGATGCCACTTCCTTAGTTCTTAATTTGCGAACCTGACGATCAAGAATTTGAACTGGAATCTCTTCATAACTCAAACTCTCTTTCACCCCAATGCTCTCAGCTGGGACAACAAGTGAAGGATCTCCCAAACACTTCTTAAGCATAGAGATGTGAAACACGGGATGAATAGCAGCTAATTCTGGAGGCAACTCCAATTCATAGGCTACGTTACCTACCCTCCTCATAATCTGATAAGGACCAATGTAGCGGGGACTAAGCTTCCCTTTCTTTCCAAATCTCATCACACCCTTCATGGGTGAAACTTTCAAGTATACCCAATCGTACACTTCGAACTCTAAATCTCTTCTTCTAACATCAGTGTAGGATTTTTGGCGACTTTGAGCAGTCCTCAACCTCTCTTGTATGGTTTTCACCTTCTCCATAGCTTGGTGAACCAAGTCTGGTCCAATCAACTCAGCTTCACCAACTTCAAACCAACCAATTGGTGATCTACATCTCCTCCCATACAGAGCTTCATAAGGAGCCATTTGAATACTCGAATGGAAACTATTATTGTATGCAAACTCAATAAGAGGTAAATGATCATCCCAATTACCTTTGAAGTCAATGACACAGGCTCTTAACATATCCTCCAAAGTCTGTATCATACGCTCTGCCTGGCCATCTGTTTGCGGATGAAAAGCAGTACTAAGGTTCACTCTTGAACCCAAGCCCTTCTGAAATGACTTCCAAAACTGAGCAGTAAATTGAGCTCCCCTATCAGAGATGATAGACAAAGGAACTCCATGCAGTCTAACAATCTCTCTAAGATATAGTTTGGCATAATCCTCTACAGTGTTCGTAGTCTTAACCGGCAAGAAATGGGCCAATTTGGTCATCCTATCCACAATCACCCAAATAGAGTCATGTTGTTTGCGGGTTCGTGGTAAACCGGTAATGAAGTCCATATTGATCATTTCCCACTTCTATTCCGGTATCTCTATATTCTGAGCCACTCCACAAGGCCTTTGGTGATCAACTTTAACTTGTTGGCAATTTGGGCACTTGGACACAAACTCTGCTATATCTCTCTTCATTCCACTCCACCAGTATACTTCTCTCAAGTCATGATACATCTTTGTTGAACCTGGATGGATGGAATACTTAGAATTATGGGCTTCTTTCATGATTCTCTCCCTAATACCATCAACACTTGGAACACATAAGCTTTCTTGATATCTCAACACTCTATCTCCCCCTTTGGTAAAAGCCATTACCTTCTGCTTATGAACCTCATCCTTCAGTTGAAAAAAAATAGGGTCCTGATCTTGCTTTTCTTTCACCTCTGCAACTAGAGATGATTCGGCTCCATTTCGTACTATTGTACCACCCTCACTAGAGTCAATAAGTTGAACTTCCAAACGCGCAAGTCTATGCACTTTCTTTGCCAACTCCTTCTTTTCCTCTTCCACATGAGTTGTACTTCCCATAGATAACCTGCTAAGAGCATCAGCAACTACATTTGCTTTACCTGGGTGGTAGAGAATGCTCATGTCATAATCCTTGAGCAACTCTAGCCATCTCCTTTGCCTCAAATTCAGCTCCTTCTGGCTAAATACATACTGCAAGCTCTTATGGTCTGTGAACACATTCACATGTACACCATAAAGATAGTGACGCCAAATCTTAAGAGCAAATACCACAGCTGCCAACTCAAGGTCATGAGTGGGGTAGTTCCTCTCATGAGTCTTAAGCTGCCTGGAGGCATAGGCAATGACCTTACCTTTCTGCATCAATACACATCCCAACCCAACTCTTGAAGCATCACAATAGATTACAAAACCATCCATTCCTTCGGGTAGGGATAGTACTAGAGCAGTAGTCAATCTAGCTTTCAACTCTTGAAAACTTTTCTCACAAGCATCAGACCATTGAAACTTAGCCTTCTTCTGAGTCAGCTTAGTCAATGGTGAGGATATGGATGAAAATCCCTCAACAAACCTCCTGTAGTAACCAGCCAAACCTAAGAAACTCCTTATATCGGTTGGAGAGGTGGGTCGGGGCCAGTTCTTAACTGCCTCAATCTTTTGAGTATCAACTTGGATTCCATCCCCAGATATAATATGACCTAGGAATGCTACAGACTCAAGCCAAAACTCACACTTTGAAAACTTAGCATACAACTCCTTCTCCTTAAGAGTTTGAAGGACAATCCTAAGGTGATTAGCATGCTCACTCTTACTTCTAGAGTAGACCAAAATATCATCGATGAAGACAATTACAAATGTATCTAGGTATGGCTTGAATACTCGGTTCATGAGGTCCATAAAAGCTGCTGGAGCATTTGTCAATCCAAAGGACATAACAAGAAACTCAAAATGACCATAGCGGGTTCGAAAAGCCGTTTTCGGGATGTCACATTCTCTCACTTTCAACTGGTGATAGCCTGATCTAAGGTCTATCTTAGAGAAGCATGTGGCACCCTGAAGTTGGTCAAATAAATCATCTATTCTGGGAAGAGGGTACTTGTTTTTAATGGTGACCTTGTTTAGTTGTCGGTAATCAATGCACATTCTAAGGGACCCATCTTTCTTTCGCACGAATAGGACAGGAGCGCCCCAGGGTGAGACACTTGGCCTAATAAACCCCTTATCTAGGAGGTCTTTCAGTTGTTCTTTCAACTCTTTCAACTCAGCAGGAGTCATCCTATAAGGAGGAATGGAGATAGGTTGTGTATCAGGAAGGATATCAATACCAAAGTTTATCTCTCTATCAGGAGGAATTCCGGGTAGATCCTCAGGAAAGACTTCAGGAAACTCATTCACAATGGGAACTGACTCAAGAGATGGAGTCTGATCATTAATATTTTTGACTCGAACTATATGATATATACATCCCTTAGAGATTAATTTTCTGGCCTTAAGGTAGGAAATAAATTTACCCCTAGGCACTACAGAATTCCCCTTCCACTCTAAGATAGGCTCATTTGGAAATTGAAACTTGACAATTCGGGTCCTACAATCAACCGAAGCATAACAAGAATAAAGCCAGTCCATACCAAGAATCACATCAAAATCAACCATGTTCAACTCAACTAAGTCAGCCATGGTATCCCTATGATAGATTGACACAGTACAATTTCTATAGACCCTCTCAGCTAAGATAGAATCACCAACAGGAGTAGACACACTGAAAGGCTCAAGAAGACACTCAGGAAGGATCTCAAATTTACTAGCCAAGTAAGGAGTCACAAAAGATAATGTAGCACCCGGATCAAGTAATGCATACACATCAAAAGAAAGGACTCGAAGCATACCAGTAACAACATCGGGTGTGTTTTCTTGGTCTTGGCGACTACCCATAGCATACAGACGGTTGGTTCCCCCACCTGCACTTGAAGCTGCACCTCTATGATTACCTCTATTCTGTGGAGCTGCAGAAGAAAACTGAGCTCTACTACTTCCATCTCCCTGCCTTTTTGAAGGACACTCATTCTGGAAGTGACCTATCTTTCCACATCCATAGCAAGCATTGGTGCCCACACGACACTCTCCCAAATGGAGCCTCCCACATCTAGCACATGGTGGTTTTCCTCTAGAACCTTGAGCCATACTTAATTGGGACTGAGAACCTTGAGATCGAAAGTTTTGGTGACTTAGCGATCTCTGATCATACCTGGTATTAGGTGTAAAAGCATTTGTTGGGGAAGGTGCATAATTGGAAGACCTTTTCTGAAAGAAAAACTTATTACCCTTCCCTTGCTTCTGCTCATTCTCATGCCCAGCAGACTTAGCCTTCTTGCTTAGGTGTTCTTCTCGGTCCTTTTTCTTGTCATCCTCAACCTGCTGAGCATACACCATCAATCTAGAAAAATCCATGTCAGAAATCATTAGCATTGCCTTACATTCTTTCTTTACATGTTTGCCTAGGCCAGAGACAAACTTCCTCATCTTAGACCTCATATGGGGAATCATTTCTGGGGCATATTTGGACAATTGAATAAACTTCAAACTATATTCTTTCACAGTCATATTCTCTTGCTTGAGGTTCACAAACTCCTCAATTTTTGCTTCACGTAGCTCTTGGGGAAAAAAGTTATCAAGAAATGCTCTTTCAAACTCATCCCAAAGAGCAGGCTCTGCATCTTCACCTCTACTTTCTTTCCACTGGTTATACCAGACATTTGCGACATCCTTGAGTTGATAAGACACCAACTCAACACCCTCAATCTCTGTAGCATGCATCGCTTTTAGTATCTTCCACATCTCATCAATGAAATTTTGGGGGTCTTCATCAACGTTAGAACCCGTGAAGACCGGTGGATTCATTCTCAGAAAATCTCTGATCCTCGTGGCAGCAGACGGCTCTTGATAACTAGAGCTAGGAGTTGGTGAACTCTGGCTACTATTTCGAGCAGCCACCAACTGGGTGAGCATAGCAATCGCTCCTCGAAAATCATCCTCAGAAGTAGGAGTGGTCTGAACAGTAGGTACTTGGGGTACCTCAGTAGACCTTGCAGGTCGGCCCCTAGTTCTCTGTGGAGGTATCACTGACTGTGGAACCTCAGTGCTGGGAGCGTTCCTCTGACTAGCTGAACGTTTAGGAGGCATGTCTGAAACGTGTAAACGCACGAATTAGAAAGAAAGCTTTTATAGAGTTAAACTCTATCGCACGAACTCAGATTATGAAAGAAGTGAAATAATTCCTAATGTCCTATAGCTTCCTGATTATAAGTGTGGTGCACGACACACCCATAAACAAGACTCTACTAGACACGACTTCATAGATAACCTAGGACTCTTGAACTCTGGGCTCTGATACCAAGTTTGTCACGCCCCGAGAGGGTACCCTAGGCGTGGCCGGCACTCAGAAACCATTTCTGACTTCTGAGAGAACCACTTGGTCTCATTTCTTATTTATTCATGAGCGGAAGACTTAAGAATACTAATGTGGGCTTGTCATAATCAAAGGAAAAATAGATAATTATTAGAAGAAGTAGTTTCTAAGGAGAACTACTCCGATTACATCATCAGACTCTGTCTATGAAGCCTCTAATACTCTTAGATGGTGCCAATGACATGTCCATGGCTACCTCAAAAGAAACATCACACTCAACAATAATAAAAGGATAAGGAGTTCCTTCGAATACAAGAAGGACTCACCAAATAGCTGAAAAGAAATGATCTTCAACGATGCGCCTGTTGAGGATCTCTAACACCTGTATCTGCATCATAAAACGATGCAGGTCGAATGACGTCAGTACGTGGAATGTACGAGTATGTAAAATGGCAGGAAGGTAAGGATAGATATCAAGATACTCCTCTCAATAAAACTCAGCTCAGAACTCAACATCATCTCAACATGAATATGTAATGCAAGTTTAAAATATAATAATAAAAATAATAGTAATAAGCAATGCTTACTCAGTTGGGAGTTTCTCTAACCGACAACCATCACTTATGAGCTAGCGATGATACAACGAAGCGATGTCGTTGCCACATCCATCCAATACCTTGCCAGGGTAAAGGACATCACCATCTTGGATCCATTCATCAAAGTCCTCTTTTTGGGACTTAAGAGGCATAGCCTCCATCCTACGCTGGCTACGTAGTTCTGGGGTTTGAGTCAATTAAACTCTTACCCAACTCGGTGCTCAATACTACTCCCAAAATATGTGCTCATATTAAACTCATCATCTAGTCTCATTGGACTTTAATTTAAATCATCAAACTCATCTCATTTCATGTTCATCAATCATTATACTTCCAAAAACATCATTTACATCTCATCAAAACATCTTGCTCAAAATATCATTTTCTCAAATTCATTCAAATTCAACTCTTTTGCTCTTTCAAAACTCAATAAAATACATATATAGTATTAATTCATATAACTCTCTTTTTATCAATAAAAATAATAAAAAGCCAACATCTTTACACAAAACATGTGTAAAAATATTCATGAACATTAAATCAATTAGGATTCATGGGAAAGTAGCCATGAACAATAATTCCAATAATATGAGAGATAAGAATAATAATAATATTAATGCATAATATATCAAACTCAATAGAAGAAGAATTAATTCATCTAGAATTCAAGATTTGAATAAAACTCAACTATAACTCAATTATAATAAATTTAAATATTGGGCGCATGGATGAACTCAATCCAATGCTATGAAAGCCTTACATACCTTAAATCCGAAGGTTTACTCCGAATTGGAATACTCTTGGATCCCTAGCCTTTTCTTCTCGCCGGAGCGTTTTGTGTACTACCCGGAGTATAAGAATAACCGGAGTAGTATTTTTATACTACTAAAACTAAAACTATATTTGAGAAGAAGTATATAGAGAGAAGAAATGCTTAGGAAAGCTTGATGAATAAAATGAGGAAATAAGGTGGGTATTTATAGGTGGGAAAGAGGGACCTAACAATAAATAAAATAATTATAAAGAAAAATTTGAAAATTTAATGGAATATATTGATGTCATGGATGATGTTAAATGGAGGACAATTTATGTCATGCATGATGTCAAATGCATCTAGATGTTTCCATGGTAGGTAAGATGAGTTCTTTTTAACAGAATACTCATTTTCGAAGCTACGTTTGAATAAGATAAATTCCTTATTAGGATTTGGTTTCTTCATAAGAATTGTAGATATGGAAGTCTAGTTTCATATCGTTCAAGAATCAACCAATTTGGAGCAACCTACAGTGAGATATGAATTTTCTTCTATCAACACTCAATTTCGTCACAGCACTATATCTTGCAAAGATTAATTTATTTGACCTACTTATACTCCGAATTTGAAGTTATGTTCTTCATGAAAGTTGTAGGTAAGGATGTTGTGATTACCCAGAAATTTGAATTACCTAATTTGGACCAACCTATGAAAAGTTATGCCCAAAATACAGAGGCTGTATTATTTTTGTCGAGAATTGAAATACCGACATACAACATTTTAGGGGTTGTTACAATACCCCTCCGCCGGGTAGCTCCTCAATTGTTAAGCTTGGGGTTATTTCTTGCTATAAATATTTGATCTTTTGATCTTTGGTGTATAATGACTTTACTATTGCTTAATTAAATCACTTTTTTCGTGTAATAATAACTCTAGTATTTCTTAATTGCTTAATTGAATCCACAATAGATTCTTTGTGTTCATGTATTAGGTATTTGTGTCTATCGAGATGCGGATGCCTTCAACAAATTTATTATTCTCAAATTAAAAAATCAAAAAAATTGAACCAAATAGAACCAAATTGATAAAAACCAAACTGACGGTTATTTTTTGGCCGTTTGGTTTGATTTTAGAAATTTGAAAATTGATTAAATTAATTTAATTTTAATTTTAACTAATAACTGATTCAAACCGAACCATAAACACTCTTATTTGAAAGTATTAAAAAAGGGAGGGGGGAAATTATATAGGTTCAAAAAGCAATTGACACTATATATACTGATGGTAGGTGAATTCCAATTACTGTATACATGGATTTCCACCGGCTTGCACTCAATGGCTGCTGAGTCAAAAAATTTATTTAGAAAATTTAAAGTATGAAGAAGTAAACACACGAAAAAGTCATAGAGAATTCAACATCTTCTATATGTACATAAAAAGTAATTTTAATCATATATAAATAATGTAATTTTTCACTGAAGGAGGTTAGATGAAACCCAGGCCTTTTGCTAACCGTCCCTAGTTGCTCTTACGATCTTATGCTATTGGAAGCAGGGGCGGACCCACGTGCAAGTGAGGGGTTCATCCGAACCCCCTTCGTTAAAAAATTACACTGTATATATAAGATAAATTTTTTAATTTATGTGTATATATTTAATATTGAACCCCTTGAGCATAAGTCAAAGGACTAGCTCAGCGGCAAATGGGGTTCAATATTTCGTCTTAACTTGTCTCAGCTCATGGATTCGAATCCTAATAAGCATAATTTTTTTCTGATTAGCGTGTTTAGTTTTTTTTGAACCCCCTTCATAAAATTCTTGGTTCCGCCACTGATTGGAAGGTGTACACTTAACTGAAATTATAACGTTATTTATTGTATTGAATTTCTATGTTATACTATTTTTTTGAAATTTGTGGCCAAACTAAGTCATAATACCAACGTAAATTTTAAAGTTAAATTATTATTAAATATAAAAAGATATTATTTTTTTGGCACACCTAACTACTTGCCAAGGAGATACTAAAAAAATTATAGTTTTTTCAGATGCAAATTTATCATTTAAAGTTTTTGAATTGAAGATTTTAATTTTTTTAAATTATTAAATTCTAAATTAATAATTTATATATATTTAATATATGTCAGAAGAAAAATATAACATTTGGAGAAAAATTATTGGGTTAAGACGAAACCATAAACTACACTCTAGCTCTGGCATTATACTTTTGTTAACCTAGGTTGTTATATATCCTCCCATGTCTATTTTTCCATTTCTACAAGAAGGATTTGAACCTTACGGTTAAAAATATATATATATATATATATATAAGCTAGACCAAACAAATGTAGTAATAAGAATGAAGAAAAAATATGTGCTTATTAAAGCGGAAAATATAAAGAAAAAGGAAATATGAGTAGTATAGACGCAGAAGTATTAATAATAATATATGAATTAAATAGTTTTAAATTATATATCTTAAATAAAATAGAAGTATTAGTAAGAACTTTAAAGTCCGCTTGAATTAAAAGGACGTGTATATATATATATTGTATAAAACAATTAACATAAATATAAAATTTAAATCAAAATTATTGAATTTTGCTAAACTTGAATGTTTTTTGTTGTTGTTTTTAATTTGGTGTCCGGTATTCACATTGGAGCCCGATTAAATTCGAATTCGTGCCAAGAAGTCCCACAATAAGGAATAAAGCACTTCCTAACAAAGCCGATTCCGTACCCAAGGAGATACAAACTCGAGACCTCTACCGCAACAAGGCCAAACTTGAATGTTATATATACTACCTCGCCCCCTGAACAGACAATTTCTTCTAGTATTAATAATGTTTTTGCCATGTCTGAACAATTTAAATATTTTTAGCAACATCAATAAATGTACTTATACTAATTTAATTTAAAAACCGACCATCAAAGAGCAAAACGTAGGCTACAGAATTAGCAATGACAAATTGTCGGATGCTAAATATAGATGACGAAATGTAAGTACACTTTTCACAAATAATGTGAATCATAAGTAAAGAAATGGGGAAATTTATAGTTTTTCATTGTATTAGTTATATTATTGTAATTTTGTTTTTGATATTTATCATTGTTTCAATTATTTATCTTAGTATGTTATTTATATATTGTGTTTCGATCATCACATTATTTTGTTGTTTTTGGCTCTTTTCTGGTGAACTTTGCACTGTTTTCTTATTATTTGCTATATTTTCTTCACTATCTCCTTCTTCTTTGTACCTGAAGTTCTTGCACTTGAACCGACGGTCTTTCGAAAACAGTTTCTCTACCTTCACAAGATAGTAATAAAGTCTGTGTATATTTTACCCTCTCCAGACCCGACTTATGAAATTTTACTGAATATATTATTGTTTTTGGACCATCATATATTAAGTTTTAGTCGGTGTTTTAAAATTATTTAGTGTTTAACTACTTTTTAATATGAAAATAAATTTTAAATAAAAATAATATTCCAAGTCAAAACATGAAAAGCCTCTAGGAAGTTTTTATTGAAATTGCATCTGAACCAATTTGAACTCCATAAGTTATTCCTAGAATATAATAAACTGATATAAGGTTTGAACTCCATAAATCATTTATGAAATTTGAAATTTCAATAAATATTTCTTCTTGGATTTTGAGCTGATAAATGTTTGGCCTTTCCCATGAGTGAACATGAGAAATTTGAAACTTTATTAATCATTTATGGACTTTCAAATTCTAGCAAATTTTCAAACTCTACCATATTAATTGTGTTGAAGTTTCACTTGTCAAAATTTTAAACTTTAGTACTGAGTGCTGGAGTTTTTCTGTATTTTAACTTGTGGTAATTTTGTCCAGATATTATTTTTGTCTTAAAAATGATTATTTCTTCATTATATTTAAAATAGAAGACTAAATATAATTAATAATTGAAATCACTATTTTTCTACCGAAAAATGTTTAGGGGTTATTTTCAAAGATATTTTGATTGAATTGGTTGAAAAAGATAAAATACTAGTATTTTCATATGAAAAAATTAAAAAAACATTACTATTTCAGTGAGATTCTATTTCTCATATGCATTTTCTCGATGAATTGGTTTGATGAATTTTTTTTTATGTTTAATAGCAATGATTTGTAGTGGAAAAACTTTTATTTCCAACAATGATTTTTACAAAGAATTGTTGCAACAATAAGAGATGAAGAGAGTCGTGCAGAAACAGGAATATACTTTAAAATGGTAAGTCTCCTTTTACCTTTTTAAAATACCTTAGTCCGCATGTTTTTTTCATTTTAATTGTGAAACTATAGTACAAGGCCGGAGCTCAAAGGGGATGCATGCAAAATCGTTTGATTTAGGAGGGTGAGTTTCACATTTAAATTACTATTTATTAGTTTGAGAAATACATATCTATCTTTTATTTTATTTTTATTACAGTGTGTCTTTTTCATTTAAAAAATTTTATCATATCATACTTTACATGGACAAAACATTCTACTTTAACAAAAATTAAATAAATTATTAGAATTAGTTAAAATTAAAGATTAAAGTATTACTATCTCCCGTCCAAAAATATTATAAAATAAAATATAAAATATTTTTTCCTTTCTCACTCCACCACTTTCTCTCACCATACCCCCCTTCCCCCTCCAACCCCAATTTTATAATTTTCTTTTTATATATTAAATTTCTTTTATAAAGGTTTTAAAGAAAATTCTTACTTCATCTCTCCCTTCCTCTCCCCCCCCTTCAAATAATAATTTAGATATTTTATTTTTTGAAAAAGAAAAAAATCTACCCCGGCCCATCTAACCCTCCACTTTCAATTTTTTTCTCGTTTTGTATTAAATATATAAATACTTCCTCCGTTTTCTTTTACTTGTCAAATTTTAACTTGACACACCTATTAAGAAAATAATGATGGGTATATGAGTTTATCATTTTACCCCTATTAATTGATAAAGTCTTAAACATATTTATTCACTACATTTTTTAAAGATATTAACTTCATGTTAATAAATTGAGGGTATAATAAGAAGAAAATTGTCCTGCCTTGGTTTGTCAAAAATGATGAGTAAACAGGAAAATCAAATTAAGAAATATTTGACAAGTAAATAGGAACGGGGGGGAGTATGATTTTAGGAAAATATTTTTTACTTACCGCAAGAATTTTCTTAAAATAAAATTTTTATTTCTATTATATTCAGTACGTAAGAAGGAAAAAATATTTTCGTAAAAATATATGTACATATCTAACACAAAATGAGAAAAATATAAAAAAATAAATATAAATTAAGAGTAGAGGGTTAGATGGGTTAGTATAGTTTTATTTTTTTTAAATAAAAATAATAATATTTTTTAGGAAGGAGTGGTGAAGGGGGTGAAGTATTAAAAATAAAAATAATAACATTCATGTAAAATGACATGTGGCAAGGTTTTTTAAAAAAATAGAGAGAATATATTTTTTAAACTAATAAGTGATAGATTAGATGTGAAACTCACAATTTCAATAGTTTAGGTATGAAACTAAAAAAAAAGAATAATTTAAATATGTTTTTTTGAGACTTATCTCTTTATTTAATTAAACCATCTCTTTTTTTCTTTTTTTTGGTCTATATGTATTTTAACTTGTGATTGTAATTACATAGCTATAATTCAACAATGATATTTGACTGAAAGTTTGAAACTCCGAGAACATATATTATGGAAAACTATTTAATTAGACATACTAATACAATCAATATTTTCAATTAATTACTTATTATTTCACTATTTATTGTTTATGAATCAGATTTTGAGTGAGATATATCATTTCTTAAAAATTACCTAAAATAGAGTGCTAACCATTTAATAATTTTTATAATTTACTTCTTTACTCCAAATCAACCCACTCTCTCTCTTAATCCTTCCCCTCCCATGTATTATTTCTTCCCCTAGTTTTCTTAGGGCAGCAACCATGGCTAACAGAATAGCCCAAGCAACAAGGTCCATCAAAATTTCAGTCTGTCAACACCATGGCTGACAGAATGCCTCCCTCGCTGATTCAGTGGTGTAAAATTTCAGTCCATCAATATCATGATCAGTAGAACGCCCCGTCATCTGGTTTGATGGATTTTTCACTAGAGACGCTGGTCTTTGGCTGGAGAGGAGAGAGAGAAGAAGGGGAGAGAAGGAGAGACTTAGTCAAAATATGTATCTGACAGAATATACACATATTTCTAATTAAGAGTTAATGAATCTGATAAAGTGTACATGCAATTGAGTTAGGATTATATGAATTTATGGGAAAAGATTTTTTATGCTCGAAAAAATGGGAAGAAATTCAAAAAATTTAAAAAAATTTGACAAGAAATTCTGGGAAGAATCATAATTTGCTCCTAAATCGTTGTGTTTCAATTACATTCCATTTTGGTAGAAATTGTAATATCAAAAACTTACGGAAAAACAAATAATTAATCCTGACCTAAACTAGTGGAATTTATGTTGTTTACCCTATATACCTCGAATTCAAATATTTTTTTAGCGATAAATTAATGATAAAGTTTTTACTAATTTCTCTTATATATTTAGTTGAATTTATCATTTATATTTCATTCTTAATTACTTTAATACTGGGAGTAATTTTTGTAATGATGGGAGATATGTATGAGGAGAGTAAATACGCGTGAATTGATTTTTATGATTCTTTCTCTTAATTTGACATTTTGACTAGCCAACTTTATTTTCTTAAATGTGTAATATGTATACTAAATAACCACCAAAAGAAAAGAAGGAAAACTCAAACAATTGAACATATTCTTTTTTAAGTATAAATTACTTGCTTCTTTTTTCTTTTTCACTTTTTAGGTTGCTCTATTAGAAACTCCTCTCCTGTTTAATTGAAAATTCTTAAGCCAACTTATAATTGACTCTTTGAAAACAGTATGTAAAAGTCCAATAACTTTATTCGAATTGACAAATCTCAACTCACTGACTTTGATTTATTCTTTTCGATGATAATAGCAATTAAAACAAAAAATAAAGTGACAAATTAAAAAAAAATGAGATAACTAACACGAAAATATTTAAACCAAATTTGTACGTTGGGTCTTTTTCTTTTTTAATTCGATTTGGATTGTATTTTCTCAAAATCTAAAAATGAATAACAGAATTTAAAAATGAATGCACACCCCTATACGACGCTCCAAGCCAATAATGACAACATATCTAGTGTGATCCACAAGCGAGGTCTAGGTAGAGCAGTGGCGGAGCCACCTTGTAGTTAGGGGTTCATCCAAATCCTCTTCGGCAGAAAATTATACTATTTATACATGGTTAAAATAATTTTTTAGGTATATATAGTAGATGGCGAACCACCTTCGACTAGTTCGTGTGTCTACTTTGTCAGATTTTCAACCCCTTAATCAAAATTCTAACTCGCTATTGTGGGAGAGTATTGATGTGTAACGCAACATTACTCCCATCTTGTGAAGGTAGAGATGTTGTTTTTGATAGATACTCGACTCAAGTAAAGCATATCAAAATCAATAACAAAAAAAAAATACAGTAATAAAGAAGTCATTCTAAAGAATACGTAGTTAGGTAATAATTAATCCACGTTAATCCTTATTCTGCAACCTCTTGAGGAATAATGTCTGAAAATCCGACGTGTATCTGACCTAATTAGTAGTTATTAATAGACGATTAATTAATTAATGTTCACATGGTCAGCTTATATTCTTGCTTATTATGTCAGTACCAAGCAGTACTTCTGAGACGACTGCATGATTATAATAGTAATAATAATAATCTTGCTAAATATAATCACTTCTAAAGAATACTACATGCATTACTCGTGATACACACAAACAACAGCAACAATAAAAAAAACAAGCCAACACTTCGTACATGGAGTGGACTGACTAGATTTAGCTACATAGAAAAAAAGTGCGCTGAAATATAGCACAAGATCGCCTTTTTCCATCCTCAATAATGGTTATGTATATTGATAATTGTAAATGACGGCTATCAGTAAATAAATTTTTTTTTGTTGAAATAAAGCACAAGATCGCCTTTTTCCCGCTCAATAATTGCTATGATAAACATTATAGGTATACGAACAATCGTAAATGGCGGGTAACAGTAATCTAGCAGGCAAAGATTTACCTCCGTGGAAAGAATGATTCATTCGGATCGAGATGAATAGAAAAAGTGTGTTGAAATATAGCACAAGATCTCGTTATTTTCCCCTCAATAATTGTTATGATAATGGTTATAGGTATATGATAATCCTCATAAATGATAACTAGTTGAGAATGATTGAGGAAGTGATGTTTGTTATATAAAACCTCCTTAACCAAAAAGTACATTACATGATGAAAATATAGATCAAACAAATAATGCACCTTCTCCAATTAGTAACTAATCGTGAAAACTTTTGTTTTTATGACATGGGACGACGTGCAACATTTTCTTAGAAATACATAGTGAGGAAAGGCAGAATAGAAAGAAGAAGAACAAGTATCCATAATTGGAATGGAATTGTGCAGAATTTGATTCATTATTCACTGATAAAATAAATAGTCGTCAATCAAAATGATACCCAAGAAATATATATTTTTATATAGTAATGTATGATATACATAAAATATGCCCTTTTTTAATACAAAACAATATATATTTAGCCAGGGGTGGCTCGATAGAGTTAGTAAACAAGCCCCCAAATTTGAGAGGCCTCATTTTTTTTTAGCAATAATAGGTATATATATATATATATATATATATATATATATATATATATATATATATACTATCAATAAAAGAATTATTTCAAAAATCAGTCATAAATAAATTAACAATTCTGCATCTCAAAGAGGTAGAAAAATAAGTTAATAAGAAATATATATTAATTTATTTTTGAAAGTTTAAGACCTCCATCCGATTTTTACTTTAGGCCACTAATATGCTTGAGCCGCCTCTATATTTAGCTAGCAAATGTAATTATTTTAGCCGCGCGACTGGTTAAATGTGTATTTGCCCTATAATAAAAGATGCAACTTATTTTGATCATGTGTCCTCTCTTTGGTCTTTGAGAAAATTCTATTCTCGTACGTGTTTGTGTTGTACGTGATTCTTAATTCTTGACCAAAGAAATTAATGAAAGAAATATGTCATATTATATGATTCTTAAATCTTGACCAAAGAAATTAATCAGAGAAATATATGGCCAAAAAAATGTTTAGAAACACGGATTAAGGTGAATATATGTCATGGACACGAAAATGTGGAAAAGAATATTTTGAAATGAAAACAGAAACTGCTTACAAGAAGAATTACAACCAGTCAAACAAATCCATCGCTATAGTACGTGAAAAGGTTTATATCTTTTCTTAATTTCTTTTAAAAAAACATATTAAAGTAATCACAGCTCACTTTTTTTTCTTTTTATGTTAAGTTGACAACTAAACTGTTTAGATATCTTACCTACTTTTTTCTAGCTGTAATTGGCAAGGATATTATATAATTCTACCAACAAATATAAAATAAAAAAATGTAATAAACTTAATTACTACAACTTTTAGTTATACTTATTACTTACTTTGTAGTAGAATATTTGTGCCTCAATGATTATACGATTGGATAGTTTATATGCATTATGCATATATGGTAAGAGTGTAAAATCTAAATAAAAATAATCATACCAAAAATTCAGATTATATAACATTTTGGGGTTTCACATGAACTTTGATTTTTGTGAGGACCTCGTGTAGTGGTTGTTTTTATGATGCTAGCCGTGGCCATTAAAATATAGTGTGATATACATGTGTAAATAATTTTACACAATCCGTTTTAATATGTTATTGTATAAATATACTATTTAGTAGGTGGTTTCTTTTCATCAATTCTATTTTTTTTGGATAGAGTTATTCGATATATGTTATTTTAAGTATTTCATGTTATTGCGTAGATCGTTCTTACTTTGAAAATATTCATTATACCGAATTTAAGCTCTTCAAAGTTCTTCTCAATTCCTGTGACACAACTAAAATTTCGAGAGTTAATCAAGTTTTTTTTTGGATTGAATTTTTTTTTATATGTCTTTTAAATATAAGTTAAGCTCTTCTAAACCAACATGAGTTGTGGTGCAGTAGTGAGACTATTTCATCCTTAACCAGAGGTCTCGGGCGAGCCCTGGGTATGGAAAAATCATGTTATGAGCGTCAATCATGAATGAACCCTGCAGTGCACGATTCGGATTTAGTCGGAGCTCCACCCGGACCAAAAAGAAAAAATAAACTCTTCTAAAATACGTACTTCTCAATTCTATGAAACAATTAGAATTTTGAGAGTAAATCAAGTTTTTTCTTGGATTGAATTTTCTTTTTATGTCTTTTAAATATTTTTGAAGTTGTTAATAATGGTGATTTATAGTACTTTTTACATTGTTTTCAAATGTATAAACTTTGTTTGAAAAATTTTTTTATAATTCACAGTCAAAGTTTAAAAATTTATATTATAAAAAATTCAATCGTTCCACATAAATTGAGAGAGTAATGGAGATTAAAAAAAACATAAAAAAAAGAAGAAGTTGTTATACCATTGCACAAATTAAATAATCAATGGTACAAATAATACATAGTCGAGAGTCGAGACAATAACAAAATTATATAATATAGTCCGGTAAAAATTTCAATTTGTAGGTAAAGGAAGATCTGACCATAAAGAAAGCATTGTGGGAGTAAATCTTGGCCGGCAATTCATGTGCATCCAAAGGATATGTGTACAGCCGAAATATTGTATTTATCTGACGACCAACTTCTACGTTGACAAATCAAATAATATTTAGAGTAATTTGAAACACAAACATGCATGCATTAAATAAATAAATAAAATTTTTATATATAACACATACGTAAAACCATAAAGAAAGAAATATATGTGCATGTTCAAATTAAATATGTCTAAATTGGTTGTTTAATTTATTGGTATTTATCTCATATATATTGGTCAATTGTCAACTTTTGACTCTAATTCCTTGAGGGCTCGTCAAACTTGACCTTCTATAAATACCCATACATGCAATGCTCTCTCATCATTCATCAATCGTTTTGTTTTCCATTTACTAATCAAACTTGACAATTCATCTAGCAAGTTGTATTGAGAGGAAAAAAACAACAACATGGAATTCATCCAATATGCTAGCATGTTAGGCATGGTGACTATTTTGTTTGTGTTATGTAAAGTTTTATATTCTTGGTGGATTATGCCTAAACTTATGTATAGGAAACTTAAGGCAAATGGTTTTGAGGGACCAACACCTAATTTTCCACTTGGAAATATTAATGATATGAAGAAAGAGCTAATGATGATGAAGAAAACTTCTTCTAATTCTTCCTCTTCTTCTCTTGTTAATGATATTAGCCATGATATTCATTCATTGGCATTTCCTTACTTTGCTACGTGGCAGAAATTGCATGGTACGTATGTTTTCTAACTTCTTGACATGGAGTACAATATATAGTACAATGCATGTTTTCTTCCTTGTTTTCCCCCATCACAAAACATGGAAACTATTGGTCATTTGAGTTACTGAGTTCGAAATTTAATATTTATATATATTTAATAGATAGCATTAGCAACATATATATAGTGAAGGGAGAGTTTTGGCGTAACTGATAAAGTTGTAATCATGTGACCAAAAGGTCATGATTTGAGCTGTGGAAACAATCTTGTGCGAAAATGCAGATTTAGGTTGTGTACAATAGACCCTTCCTCAAATCCCGCGCATAGCAGAGCTTAGTGTACCGATATGCCCCTTAACATATACAATATCTTTACTAAAATTATTGAGTTTGGACATCTAATTACACATATATAATAATGTTTGAGCTAAAGCTACTGAGTTTCTGCTAAACCCACTTATACCATTAACTGTACATCCGTCCCTAGTTGGTTCTTTCAGATGAAACTTTCTATAGCTACATGCTTACATGCAGTGTAAATGAAATAGTGTTTCTTTATTAATTATTGCAGGAAAAGTATTTATATACTGGCTAGGAACAGAACCATTTGTCTACATTGCTGACCCAGAATTTATCAAGAAGATGTCTGCTGGAGTAATGGGTAAAAGTTGGGGGAAACCAACAGTGTTTAAGAGGGATAGAAAGGCCATGTTTGGGGAAGGACTTGTTATGGTAGAAGGAGATGAATGGGTGAGACATAGGCATATTATTACTCCTGCTTTTACCAAAGCCAACTTGAAGGTAAAATTCTTAATTACTATGGGTGCACTTTTTTATTTTCTCATTGGAGCATAACTTTGTATTATATATTGATTAGGAAACTCCACATGATGAAAGACATAAATCAGTTTTCATATCTGGCTCCACAAAAAGCAACATGACCTTAAAACTCAAATTGGCAAATCTTATGTTAATCATACATCATAAGATAACGTTTCTCTATTATCTAAAAGATGACCTGATAATATTTTTAAAAAAAATTACATGTACTATCATTATATAAAAATTAAAGTCATGCATCATGAGACTCCAATTTTCACGTACACTTAATTAATTCCCCATTTCTATCAATTATATTCCGATTGTATTAATTTTAATTTAATTTCCAGGGCATGGCAAAGTTAATGGCGGATTCCGCCACACACATGCTAGACCGTTGGGCTACACTCATCGATTCCGGGAACACGGAAATCGATGTAGAGTCCGAAATCATAAGTACCGCAGGAGAAATAATCGCAAAGACAAGTTTCGGCATTAGCTACGAAGAAGGCGAAAAAGTATTCGAAAAATTAAGAAACATGCAAGTTACACTCTTCAAGTCTACACGTTATGTCGGGGTACCGTACGGGAACCAAATCATGTGTCCAAAAGAGACCTTAAAAGCCAATAATCTAGGTAAGGAGATCGATTCGCTCCTCATTTCAATAATTGAGGAGCGAAAAAAGATGAACAAAACTGTTGTTGATCGTACAAAGCACGATCTTCTAAGCCTTTTGCTAGCGGGGAATGGGAGGATGTTGAATACAAGGGAAATGGTGGACGAGTGTAAAACGTTTTTCTTCGGAGGACATGAGACCACCGCGCTAGCACTTACGTGGACATTGTTGCTGCTGGCACAGCATCCAGAGTGGCAAACTCAACTCAGAGAGGAAATCAAACAAGTGATGGGTGATAGTGAAATAGATGTAACTAAGCTTGCTGGTCTAAGGAAGGTATGCTAATTTTGAACACCCTTTTCTTTCATGTGTTTGTTAGATCTATTGAGAAAGGGAAATCTTTTTATTATTATTATGTGCGACATTAATTATGTGACGTAAATATAAATTTTGAGTTCATATTTTGTGAGATAAAAGGTATCTCTCATATTTAATATCAATTATGTGTGACATATATTTCTTTTGTCCCATTTTAGTTATCCACCTTACTAAAAAAAATATTTCAAATTATTTGTCAATTTACAAAATCAAGATAGAATTACTTATATATATTTCATTTATCCTTTCAATTAGTTTTTTAAAAGATAGATTAGTAAAACAATCCTTGTTTTTCTTAAACATATATGAAGAGAAAAATGAACAATTAATATAAAATAAAAAAGAATAATTTTGTAAGTGACGGCCCACATATTTGTTTGGGGGGGAACATGCATGTTTAAGGTTCAAAAGCATAAATAACAGTGAAAACAACAATTAACGACACAGACAGAAGCGTGTGGCTTTTCAGATACCAAATATTCCAAGTATTTGGATAACAATATATTTGGCGGAATGTAAACACTATGCGACTTGGTCTTATTTTCTTTACATGTGTCAACACCCTATATGCAGCAAAATGTGGCGATGATGGACCGGTCCAGCTGGTCAACAATTGATTACTCACCGGCCAATCGTCAACACTAAAGCTGTTCCATTACTCACCATCCCAAAATATAAACATGTCCAAAAATAGAACTTTTATATTTATAATATAATTTAACTTTAATATTTTTATTTTACTCTTAAGATGATTTATAGCTACACAAATTTTTATGACTTATTTACGTCTTGTAAAATAATGTCACATGAATTGTGACAGAGAGACTACTACTAGTTTTTTCTTAGTCTATCTTGGATTTCCTTTGGACCCAAATAAAAAAACAAAGATTCAAGTTTTATTTGTTTGAACTTATAATTTGTATTGGTATTAATAATTTTGAAATGTATATGTATAATGCAGATGGAATGGGTAATGAATGAAGTGCTAAGACTATACTCACCAGCACCAAATGTACAAAGGCAAGCTAGAGAAGACATTAAAGTGGACGACTTAGTCATTCCTAATGGAACAAATATGTGGATTGATGTGGTGTCCATGCACCATGACAAGAAGCTTTGGGGTGAAGATGTGAATGAGTTCAAACCAGAAAGGTTTAAGGATGACATCCATGGTGGATGCAAACACAAGATGGGATTCATGCCTTTTGGCTTTGGAGGAAGGATGTGCATTGGTAGGAATTTGACTATGATGGAGTACAAGATTGTCTTGTCTTCAATCTTGACAAGGTTCTCCTTTTCCATCTCACCCACCTATAAACACTGTCCCTCTATCATGCTTTCTCTTAGGCCCACACTAGGATTACCTCTTATACTCCAACCACTTTAATTTAGCATCTTAGAATAATCAACGATATAAGGAAAACTACTACCTAAGTAGGCTGAGAAGCACATTAATCTATGTGAATTTTGTTTTTGTACTCTACTTTTCCTCTTGTTTTTTAACTTTACATGGGAGAATGAGGAGCAATGGCTTACAGAATTATACCTCATTTCCAGAAGTCAAATTTATGTACTGATCATATCATCAAAGTGAAATACATATCAGTTTAATACCCTACTCATGACAAGAGATACTGTGAGAGTGCGAGTAGTCCTATTATATCCTCTAGTCATAACAAATGAATATTAAATCGCATAAACAAAGATACGGTGCGATCAAGCGATCAACAAACTGGAAAGAAAACCATGAGATTTCAAATTCAAATTACAACATAACGAAAAGATACTAGCTAGATTACTTTTTTCCATTCATATAATCCTTAGTAGCCAGAATTAACTAATAGTTGTATTGGTGAGAGGTTGAAGTACCCAATGAAATAATCAAAGTGGGCAAAAGCAAACCAGACACAATCGTCATCACCAAACAATATGGATTCCATAGGTCGGACGTTTTCCTTTCTTTTGTTACAATTTTACTACTAAAGTCGAGCGGTTAAGCTTATATTGAACACTACGGAAGGAAATTGAGGATAAAAGGTCTATTTGGGCAAAAGTGAAATATTCACTCGAAAGGAATACATCCAAATATCAAGTATAGTTCGCACTTGAGAGTAAAAGGTGATCGCACTCTGTACTGCTAATTTTTAGGGGAAAATACTATTATAAACACACACACACTCGAAAGAAATATAACAAATTTCTCAAGGAGTAACCCTTGTAAATAAAACGCGGTTTCCATTCCCAAACCGTCTTCGTGACTTGAGTTCTAAATACAGAGTAGGATAAGTAGTTCTATGAATCCAAAAAAATGAATGGATCTCAGCGAATACAGCCAAGTTTTAGAACATAAATGACAAGTGTAATCTCAAACCAGAAATCTGCTTATATAGCTTTATTCTGAATGCAGAGTCACCATAAACACCCAGATACACAACAACAGTTATTTCACATGAAGCCAGAGCGGTCTGATCATCTTTATACAAGATTTAGATTTTTAATTTACATAGTTTTAGACATGCAATCCTGCTTCTTAGTAGGACTGAAGAAAACAAACTAGATGAAGATTGGAAAGAAAGAATTTTATTCAACATTGCACAGTGCCATAAACGGTCATCTTTTTTTATGCAGAACTCCGGTCACATCCTCTCTTTCTCTCGTATTCTACTAAATATTGTATGTTCACTGAACAAAAACTAAAAAAGAGGTAGCGACGATGGAAATCGTACTTGCATCCACTGTTTCTCATATACCACCAAGTGGTTCCATCCTATCTGATCGAGCAAAGAGAGCTTTAGTTCATAAAACTTCTTCTTGGGGGGGTTACCATCATCTTGTATCATATTATTTAGAACCTGATGTAAGAAGTCAGCAATTAATCAATTTTTTAAACAAATAAGATTTTGTAATTACATGAGCTAACCAGTGTTATTAAAATGCATGCATTCCAAGTTCAAGCTATGAAATTACTGTGAAAGCGGGAAAGAATGAGAGAGAAGAGCCATCTAAGATCTAACCGAGAAAATAATGAATACATAGTGTAGTTGTGTACTGATGCACTAACTAAAATTTGCAACATAGAAAAAATGCTCAAAAAGTAGTAGTACCTTGAGTGCGGTTCCAAGTCTTCCATGATGCCTCTCACGGAGAACCCAAAGGATGCCATATTTAGAGGACTTCAGATCCACCCATTTCTTTAGCTCTTTGAAGTTCTCTTCAAACATATCTACCTTATCTGCAGTGCTGTCATCCTACCACCAAAACATTATCACCCCATTAGGCACTCAAGAAACAAAAAAACAAAATAAACACAGTAAATAAAATAAAGAAGAATCCCCATGCACTTCATGCAACAGTTTTTGTGCATAATCAATTATAACTGAATGCAGAATGTACAACAGAAGATGAAGACCAACTCATAATCTACTGCATCAGGTGATCATCATCCCTATCAGACTTAACGCTCAAGTGATCTCCCTATCAGACTAACTTAAATATAGTAACATACTCTTACATGTTCAGGAACTATCTAATCATACTCGGACCCAGGAAAAATAGGAATAAGAAATTCAGTTTGACAGTTAATTGGTTATTCTGTTTTGTTTTTCTGAAGCTATTGTTTTCAACTTTTCATCCCACCATTGCTTATTCCTTCATTAATTATATTTGATAGAATAAACTTGACTATTTCCTAATTTTTAGGATACCCAGGGTTAGGGATCACTTATAGAAATTTCCATCAGCCAAAGGTTAAACTCAGGGTATCTACATAAGCACAATTGTCTGATTAATCATATATGTCAATAAGAATTTTGTCCCACCTCAAGGATACAATAATTTTAATCTGTTAGAACTTAGAAGCTCACCAACTGTGTAATGCAACGTGCACAAAGACAAACTGACGTTTAAAATCAAACAGGTCCAAGGTAATCCACTCTAGCAGATATGCTAGATATGAAATGCCTGAATGAATAAACAAACCACTTCCGTCCAGCTTATTCTTCTTTTGTTGGACAAGTATCTAATAGCCTATTTATATTTTAAGTTCCAGAACTCACAAAGATTAAGCTTTTTAAACAAAGATCTTTTCATTCAAAGGCCAATCTTTATTCCTATTTGCCTTAATCATCTCAGCTGTCAGCATTCAAGAGCAAGGATAGAAGGTCCATGGATCCATTAAAGAGTCATTACCTTCAATGCTTCAAGCTCTGCCAAAGCCAATCCCTTCTGGTAGAGTGCTTCAGTTAACTGGTCACGGGTTGTCTCCATCTTCTTCTTCATTTTCTGTCAAATGGGGTAGACTGTTGTTATGACTAGTTTCTTGGCAGAAAAAGCTGTTCGGCTGAGATATAAGGACAAATCCAACAGTCCAGGTTTTACAGTTAGCAGAAGGGGAAAAGGAGAGAAAGTACCGACAACATTAACTGCTACAACTACTTTGCTTCAATTGAAAATGTAATAGCAGTAAAAATACCAAAAGGTGAACAACTACTTTTCTTCAATTGAAAATGTAATAGCAGTAAAAATACCAAAGATGAACACTCACTTCTGTAGCCTCGTCTTCTGGATCACTTCTGAGGGCACAATATTTTGTCAATTCATCCCTATCTATGCTAGCAACAACCTCATCTGCTGCGCTGATAATCTGGAGAAAGCACATGCCTCGGAATCATTAAATCCATGATCACTCAGATTATATGGAAAGACTGAAAATAATTCAAGTATTTGTTGCCCATCTGAGAAAATAGGTTTGCCACCAATTTGTTCGACCTACTTAATCTGTGTCATCAAAAAGAAATTGACCATTTGTAAGACCCCGGAAATGTGAAAGGTCCTAAACCAAGAAACCAAACACGAAATCTCAGAAAGTTGCAGAAAACTGGCACAAGAAGCTGACCATGAAAGCCTTCACGGACCGTGGTAAGCACCACGGGCCGTGAAGCCCTCCATGGTGAGCCCTCCCCCCCCCCCCCCCCCCCACACACACCAAAGCCCTCAGGAATTTTCTCAAGGTAGGTGGAGACTTTCACGGAATGTGGAGTGGTCTGTGGTGACCACTTCTGCAGGCCTCCTGCAGGACCTACACCACGGCCACCCTTCACGGGCCGTGATGCGTTTCACGGACCGTCAAGGTGTCCTTGAAGAAACTTTAGAGACTACCCTGCAAGTCCTTTTTCTAAATTTCTCTAAGTCCCTTATCACGGGACCCCACCACGGACAGTGGTGAGTATCACGAACCGTGAAGGGTCCTCGTGAAGTCTTTTTAAAGGGGCATTCTAGTCTTTTTCCTATGTTTTAAATCAAAATGGTGTCGTTTTTAGAACTGAATTCTCTTATCTAAAGACCCTAAACCCTTCCAAGACCTCATTCTTCACACTTAGACTCAAGAGTCTCAAATTCTCTCTTCCCAAACTCTCTCAAGAACCTCAAGGCAAGGCTAGGTTTCCAAATTCAAGGCATTCAAGTCTCCTTTCTTCCTCAAGTATTCTTAGGGATTTTGTTTCCCTCAAGGTATGTGGATTTTCATCCATGGGTCCTTCCACCCATGGAGCCCAAATGTTTTCTCAAACTAGCTTTTCAATTTTAAATGATGAAATCTTATGGGCTTTTACATGATAACTTTAAATGCATGGATCATGATATATTTGAAGTTTCCTTACATATATTGATGTATACTGACTCTTGATTTCATGAAATTATGATGTTATTAAAGTGCCTATATGAGGGCTTGAAAAGAGTTTTGAGACATATATGGTGGGTTGCTTTAAGAATGTGTATTTTATGCATTTCCATTACTCTCATGCATGCAAGAAATCTTTAAAGACATTAAAAGACTTTTATGAAATGAACCCACCTAGTTTCTTATGATAAAGCAAAGTTGAAATGAAGTTTGACTCCAAATGAATGTTATAAAGTAAATGCTTATGAAAGGGAGTCTTTATGAAATGATTGATTGATGAAAGGGCTTCTTAGCCAAATTAATGGTTCAATGTGAAAGGACAATTCTCACATTGAATCAAATGAAATATTTTAATGAGCTATTCCACCGATTGATGTTTTAATGTTAAATTTATATAATGCTTATGCTATATTGATGTTTAAACATTATTCTGTGGGATTTGACCTAGCACCGAATGTAGCATGTAGATGGGGACTCAATCGAAGAGGTTCTTAAGTAAAGTCTCATGTTGCATTAACTACCACCATAGGAGCCCTTGTCGGCTAGGTCTTTGTAGCCATCAAATGTTAAAGTTAAAGTTAAAGAATGCTTAAAGTTGATCGGAATTCTACCTGGCAAGTAGTCTCCCCGAGCCAATGTAGGGGGATATGTTGGATTTCATGTAATAGCTCGCATGATCTTAAATGTCGGTTATGGTCACTTCCACACAAAATGAATGTTTTAAGGTTTCATATGATGATTTCTCATGCATGCATTCACTTATGCATATTGCTTATACATATCTCTCGCTTATGTTCTTTACTTCCATAGCATACTCACATACTTAGTACATTCAAAGTACTAACGCATACTTTTACCTACATGATATCACCATGTAGGGACAGGCGTCGCTCCATACTCTCCTCCCCATGGCTAAGTTGATCGTTGAAGGCTACCTCTTTGGTGAGTTCCCATGTTCCGGGAACAACACTCCTATCCTATCTAGCTTATGTTATATTTAGACACTTAAGTTATGTTTTGGTATTATGACCTAATCTTGAGGATGAGCTAGAGACATGTCTTGGCCCCCGCCAAGTCTTTAATGTAGAAGGTATGGTTGGACATAGTAAAGGATGTTATGTTGTCTTTGACTCTTATTAAATGTGAAGCCCCATAGTCCCTAAATCTCTTATGTTTCCGCTTGATTTTATTTATCATTACCGATGAAATGCTTAATGAATGCTAAGAGGCTTGGGTGAGGTACCTTCGGGTGTCTCATTAGCCGTGTCACGACTAGACCCCCAAATGAAGCACATCTTCACAAAAAAATTCTAAACAAAACATTTTTTTCTTAATACTCTTTTTAATTTTTCTAGCACCTTCTCCAATCATATCACTTGCATCCCTGCAAACAAATTAGTGAATGTTAAAAGTTTCTTTTCTACTTGCCCATTCCTACCTGCTCAGATAGAAGGAGAAGATGGAAATCACATACGACCAACGTGGTAGCACAGGTTTTAACACCTTGTGCAAGTATCAGCAGTTACTCTATTTTTATCCAACTCCAGTGGTAGGGCAACTGTATAACCAGATCAGAACAGCTGTTCACAATTAAATTGTCAAACAGAAAGCATCTTCAGACTAAGCTCTATCACTTCCTTCTTTTTGGGCGATGAGAGGTTACAAGGTCTTTTTAAGCACATTCAAATCATAGCCATATAACACAGCTAACAAGTCATTTTCCTTAACATAGTTCCATGTTAAATTGTTCTTCCTAACTTTGAAACTCAGTGTCTGTAATGACCCTTAAGGTCATTTTTGGAATTTTGTAAAATGACCATTTTACCCCTCCCTTTAGATGCCCCGAGTCGTTTATGATTGTTATCGGGTGTTGATTTTTAGAAAATCCTATGAAAAGTTAAGTCCTTGGAAATTTTGAGTTTCATAAGTTTTAAGTGTTAAAAAGTGATATTTGGGGTCAATCAGAGCTACAGATCTCGGAACTGAATTCCGTCGATTCCAGCAGCTCTGAAATGTCGAAATTGGGTTAGGAGACTTTACGGAATCTGTTTTGGAGCTGTAACGAAGATTTGAGGCCTTGAGTTGAGAATTTGAGGAACTTTAAGCCAAGGTGACTTTGGTCAACTTTTGGAGTTTCGATGCTCGGAATGGAATTCCGACAACTCCGTTGGATTCAGGAGATGGTTTTTGATCTAGAAGAAGTGTTGGTTGAATTTTTAGAGGTCCCGAGTCCATTTTGGTATTTTAAAGGCCTAAATTAGTTTAGTTGCGACTTTTTGAGTTTTGGGCTAACGAAATCTCGAATTCAAATTCTGATGGTTCCATCAGCTCCGGAATGACCAAATTAGGCTAGTAGCACTGTTGGAATGACTATCGAGTCAATCGATACGAGTTTGGGGCTATTTGGCGCTTTTGACTTTGAAACTTAGCCTATAGTTGACTTTGGTCATCATTCTTGGAAAATGCGCTCGAATAAAAATTCTGACAGCGCGGTTAGTTCCGGAATGTTGATTTTGGTCTAGAACGACCCTTCGTTCGCTTTTTGAGGCTTCCGGACTAATATCGAGGCCCGTTGTGAAATATGACTTAAAATGACTCTTGGGTGTGGGACCCATTTTTTATTAAAATAATTCCGTATGGTAATTCTGAATGCGCCATTGAGTCCGGAACGTCAAATTTAGTGGGGTAGCATATCTGGTTTATTTTTATCGGATTCCGAACGAATTCCGAGTACCCCGTCGGAGATTTTGAAAAGGTCCAAAATCTGTTTCAGCAGTGCTGCAGCAACAGCCCGTTTTGGGTTTTTTCTCCAACTTTAAAACCCTTTATCTTGAGTTATATAGCTCCAAATTGGGTGATTCAAAAGTCAAACTTGTGAGATTTTTCGTGGAGAACGCATTGGGGAGCTTGGAAACTGATTTGGAGCATTCAATTCAGGTAAAAATTGTGATATTATTTGCAGCAGTGTCCATTTCCGAAATGGATTTTTGAAGAACTTTGACAAGTTATTTCTTGACCAATATAAATCCGATTTGGGTGATTCCAGAGGCTATCTTGCGTGGAAATTTAAGGAGAACATCGTGGAAGTTTCAGAATCTGTTTTTGGCACGTCGTTCGAGGTAATAAATTGATTTTTAGCTGCAGATTTAGTGATTTTCGGAATGAAAGTTTATTGAATTTTGAAAGAGTGTATCTTGGTCAATATAACTTCGTTTTGAGTGATTCTTGAGGCTAGATTGTGGGGTTTTTCGCAAGGAACGTCATGGTATAATTTGTTTTGATTGAAAGATTTTCGTTTTTGAGAAATCGACGTGTAAAGAGGCTGCCTTATATCGTTTTCTTAGTTTTAAAATGTGGGAATTGATTTTTGATCGTCTTACGTAATTTCCCACCCCGAATTATGTTATAAATCTGATTTGTGTGCTTGGGGTGACGTTTAGAACCTGTTTTGGGGGTCAAATCCAGAATTTCGTATGTGGGTCCCACAATTCCCGTTTTCGACCCAAAAATTGGTCCATTTCCAAAAATTATGAAATTAGTGTCTAAACGACCGTATCGACGTTGTGGTTCTATTTTTGACAGTTTGGCAGCGTTCCGAGGTCGTTCGAAAGGGAAAAACTCCAGCACAGTGATTTGAAGCTCGCGTGTTTAGCCTACAGGTAGGCTACGGTTTACCTTTCTTTAGATTGAGTTGGAATATGTGAAAGCATGTTGAAATAGTTGGGATTTTGGTTGGGTAGTTTAATTGTATATCTCAGGTGTTAGAAATCATGTTTTAGGCTTGTTATCGGGTTTTTCGGGTATTTAGAAGCAGATGTATCTTGTCGTTATTTGTTAGTATTATAAGGAGAGTTGAATGAGCATGTTGTTGATACTGTGGAGTATGTTGGCCTTAGTATAGGTGTTAGAAATCATGCTTTAGGCTTGTTATCAGGTTTTTCAGATATTTAGAAGCATGTGTATCTTATCGTTATGTTAGTATTATAAGGAGAGTTGAATGAGCATGTTGTTGATATTGTGGAGTATGTTGGCCTTAGTATAGGTGTTAGAAATCATGTTTTAGGCTTGTTATCAGGTTTTTCAGGTATTTAGAAGCATGTGTATCTTATCGTTATTTGTTAGTATTATAAGGAGAGTTGAATGAGCATGTTGTTGATACTGTGGAGTATGTTGGCCTTAGTATAGGATGTAAACTTGCTTTATATGCCCGGCGTCGCTCCGGTGAACTTAGATCCCTGTAGAATGGTGTAGCGGGCTAGTGCCTAGTAGTTGGCCTTAGCTAGGCGATACCCTTGCTCTTAATAACACTCCCACCCATAACTCGGTATAGTCATAACTTTTGAGATGCTTTGGCAATACTAGAATTCGTGATCGTTTGGGTTCGGCTCCGGTTCAAGTTTTGGCGGCATATCAGTTGACACATTGGGGAGAAAATTCTCGGTACTGTTGTTGATTAGTTGGAAAGGATATATTCGAAACCATGGGATAAATTATCTATGAGCATCCGGGTACCCAGTCCCGGCCTCCGTTCTGAATTATCGGGGAGCATCCGGGTACTCAGTCCTGGCCTCCGCCGACTTGCTAGTATGACGAGCATCCGGGTATCCAGTCCTGGCCTCGATCATACCGATGTATTACGGCGAGCATCCGGGTACACAGTCCCGGCCTCGACCGTACCGATGTATTACAGCGAGCATCCGGGTATCCAGTCCCGCACTTATGTATTATGGCAAGCATCCGGGTACCCAGTCCCGGCCTTGGCCACTTTGAATATTCGGGCGAGCATCTGGGTCCCAGTCCCGGCCTCGACCCCTAAGTCACCCCTAGATCGATTGACTCTTGGAGATTCTGGGTTTTGGAAATGATACAGTACTTCGGTTCCTGATATCGCATATTCTTGGTTCCTAGCCTTGGTAGTTGTAGCTATTCTGTGTACTCGGCGAACTTATGGGGGTTCGTTCGGGTTTTTATTTAACTTGCGTACGAGTGTCCCGGCTGGGCTTATGGGGGCCCAGTTGGGTATAGTTAGCTGTAGCTCTCGTAGATAGTACTCTTTTCACTTTAGATGCTTATGTTGATTCCTATTTAGGCTTATTCCTCTTTTTCATATTGTTTTCACCTTTTCTGCTCAGTCGGCCTATGATGCCTACTGGGTACCTGTTGTCTTGGTACTCATACTACACTCTGCATCTACTTTCGTGATGCAGGACCGAGCACCAGCTACTGTCACGAATAGATCGAGCTTGTTGCAGTCAGATTCGGAGACTAGGGTGATAACTTGGCATTTTTGGATCACTTATGTCTCCTTCAGAATGGATGGCCCGTCTTTTGCCTTTTGAGACTAGCCAGTTGTTGTATATATATGTCCGGTCCACTTTCGGGACTTGTACTCGTCTTTTATTTTATAACAGCTCTGTACTTGTGACTTTCAGGTTCTGGGAGGGATCTTTAGTTGTTTAAATTATGATTTGGTTTACTTCCGCTTATTCATTCTGTTTACATTTATAATTCGCTACTCTTATTGGTTTCTTCCCTCAAACCCATTACTTGAAGTTCCGGGTTGAAAAGTTGGCTTACCTACTGATGGGTTATAGTAGGTGCCATCATGACCTGATGAAAAGTGGGTCGTGACAGTGTCTCAATGGAATTCTTCAATGGTACAAGTAGTTCGTAAGAGATTGATGATTCTACGAGAATTTTTATCAAAGCCTTTCATTTGCTTCTCTTCGATGGACGTCTGATGACACACTTGACTGACATATAGGTTCATTCAATTCTGTGGTTTGATTCGTTGAGTGGATCTAAAATTGGAGACAGTTCGACATAAAGCTTTTGAAAACACAGTGCACCCAAGTAAATAAGGAACAAAATGAATACAGAGGATAAACAAGCATCCCACACCACATAAGTTTTCCCCCCAAAAACCCAGTAACTAAGATATACAACAACATAGAAAAAGCACCTATTTTCTGTACCCGTTCCGGAAGAGCAAAGAAAAAGGGGATGTTTTGTTAATAAGAACAAAAACGTGTGTACAAAAATACTCATCCAAGCCGCAAGAACATGTACATACAGAATACAAGAATTTCCACCTGGTTGAAGATCTAATGGTGCTACCTGAAGACTTAAATGAATGGCTATCGTTGTTAAGAAAAACCGAGATCCAATTGCAAAAGGTAAATTTAAGACCATGTTTCCTAATAAGTGTGATGGAAAATATTTTGTGGAAAAAAGGTCATTTTTCAGATAAATATTTTCTGAAAAATGTTTTTTTGGTGTTTGGCTGGTAACCAAAAAATACTCCCTCCGTTTCAATTTGCCTACTTTCCTTTTTAGTCCGTTTCAAAAAAAATGTCTCTTTTCTTTTTTAGCAACTCTTTAATTTCAACTTTTCACGTGACATGTTTTAAGACCCACAAGATTAAAGGGCATTTGATACTTTTGACAAATCTTTAATTATTATATTTTTGAAATTGTTTTTCATATCTATAATTTAAGACCATAAGATTCAAAACTCTTCTTTAGTTTCTACACTTCATGTCAAGTCAAAATAAGATAAACAAATTGAAACGGACAGAGTAAAAACAATAACATACCCAGTGTAATACTTGTGGTTTGGGGAGGGTGGTGTGTATGCAGTCTTACCCCAACCTTGTGAAGGTAGAGAGGTTGTTTAGGAAACTGAAAAATAATTTTCGGGAGATACATTTATTAAAGATAATATTTTAGTAAAAAAAATTACTCCCTCTATTCTATTCAATATATGGTGGTGTTTAACTATACATAATTTGAAGAAAAATAAGACCTTCGGCGCACACCAAAAGTACCTCTAGAACTTGTGGCTTTAAATATGACAATGTAACAATCAGAACCCAACTTTCGAGAATATGTACTCTTGTGTTATGATGCTTTGGTTAGCTCCGCATCGTATTTTTGGACTCGGGAAGGTTCTTTAACACGGTTGAGATTTAGAAAGATTAAAAGCCAACTTTGGAAACCCAACCCCTCTTTTTGAGTTTTAGCATGCCATTGAGCGATTCGAGACTTGTACAAGTCTATAACATGTTTTGGAACTTGTTGTCATTCTCGCATTTGGACCCGAGGAGATCGGGGGTGTTTCGGCACCTTAGTGGGCATTTGGAATTGGCAGACTTTTGCTGGTGTCTGGTGCCTCCTACACAACTACAAGACACAATCTGCAATTGCGAAGCTCAGGTGGGCAAAGCATTGCGATCACGAGGAAGGGTATGCGACCGCGAGGAGAGTGACCGCAAACGAAAAAGGTAAACTGGAAGGGTCCCGCCAATGCAAAGACGCCCCGTAGCTTTAAATAGCAGATTTTTTAAATTCTAGAATCAGTTCAAGTACGATTTTGGGGTGTTCGAGGCGATGTTGGCTCGCAATTTGGGGAATCAAAAGGTGGAATTTCGTCCTAAAAATCTAGGTATGGGTTCCCAACACTACCCTGATGTAAATATTTTCTGGAACACATAGCCTACATGGAAATAAAAAAGAAGCAAAGCTACGTTCTTGAAAGTTCAATTACAACCATTTACATACTAAACAGATTTACACAAGTTAACTAGTTACATGATCCCAGAAAGAGCAAATTGAGGTGTATACTTCAAAACTATGTTTACCTCTGTGAAATGATGGAATTTATCCTCAATATTGCTCCGAGAAAGCACGCCTTCCAGTATTTTAGCAAGCAAAGGAGTGTATTTATGGTACTCTGACTGCAAAGTAAATTGAAAAAATAAAAAAGTAAAACAACATTGTCATACATGGGGAGCATATAAATAGATAGAATAGGAATGATAAAAGGGAAATTCCACAGAAGTCTGGAAAGAACGCAAAAAAGTTCAAACAGTCACAATTTAACAGCAAATACTCTTTCTATTATTGGAGAAATAAAATTAAAAGATTCCCATTAAAAAGAAGAGGCAGTACAAAGTTGACACACAACATAAAACAAGTAACCTAAATCAGACATCTGACACAAGAGGTAAAGGCCAAAAACAACATGAAGCTGACAGAACCTCATCAACCCCTTTTGCACACTCTTCCCTTACACCAGGAGAGTAGGGCCTTGAGACTTTTTTTCTCCAAATTGAAATAATGCTGAGTTTTTAGTCTTGCAGACTTCAAAACATTGCAAGTGTAAAAGTTGCAAGTTTTCAGCAGGTAGAAATGGGCTTTGCTTAGCCTATTCTGAGTTAGTACCTTCCAATGTCAATTGATAACCCACATCAAGTTTATTAGCTCACAAGTTAGGCCTTCAAAGCAATTATTGCCACCACCTTGAAACAATTTAACAATTACCTTAAGTGACTGAGATAACTTTTTCCATTCTGCGCGTTCCTCATCTGTGCCTTGATTCAAGCTAGCAAGAACCTTTATTTTAGCATCACGGACCTGATTGACAAAAGGAAAGCTACTATTAGGCATGTCAAATACTAGAGAAAGTAAATGATCGTGAAAGATACCCTTTTTAAGGCAACTACCCAGTAAACAAACAGTTGTAAAGCAGAAGCAGCTGATACTCCGTAACTCCATAAGTTAATACCAAAACAATCTCTGTTGTTTGCCACTTCAGTATGGTGGTGTACTATTTATCTTGTTAGAAAGGAGAATAAAGGCTATATGACAACTCTAATTGATACAACATCTAACCAGATATTGCATGCATGAGGATATTTCTCCAATTCCAGGAAAAAAAGCAATAGATGAAACAAGAACCAGTAAAACATAAATAGAAATGACTTCACTCAATGAGAAGTGTTAAGCAGAGTGACCAACTGTATGAACACTTCACTAAATTACTTGCCAACATCAGAATTTGATAATAAATATGAATACCTCTTCTTCTAGTCTTTCTGAGACAGACTTGGTGTCACTCGAACTTTTTCCTTTGTCTTCATCAAGCTGAAACAAAAATATCATTCATTGAATCAAGAAAGACCAAGCACAGACTCTGAAATGAAAGAGATTATCTGTCCATTGCAGAAGATAAATCTAGCCAGAAGGATACAAGGGAAAACCTTAATTGGTGGCACAATATACGAGATTTGATAAGAAGCAGGATTCTTCTGAGGACTTTTTACCCCTTCATATGACATTGGGCCAAACAATACAGATCCTTCGTGGGAATTCTGCAAGTAGATTATATAAATCATACAATGGCCAGGACACATAGAGGACAGCTCAGAGAAATGAGACTGGATGACAAGTCCTGAGTTAAGCAACAGAAAAGAATTTTGGTAGGACAAACCTTTGGGAGCTTGTCCTTCACTGGAGGACCCACATAGAATGCTTCTTTCACTCTACAAATATCACGATGTAAAACAATACATGTGGTGATATAACAGTAAGAAAAAGATGACCGTCATAAATTGGACTAAACATACCCTGGAACTAGATCTGAAGAGTTGAAGGAACCATCACCCGTTAGTGGGCCATCAGGTTGAGAATAAAAGTTCAACCGAACAATGTCCTATACAAAAAACTTAAGCATCAACAAACAAAAACTTTGAAGAGTGTCAAGCAGTATAGACCTAATTAAGTTGCTTCCCCCTCGGGCTTAGTTCAAGTGCAAAGGTTGAGGGACTCGTAACTTAGGTTATAGGTTCAACAATTGCTTGGATGGCAAGCACACCTCACTTCCAACCCAAAGGTTGTGAGTTCGAGTCACCAAGGGAGCAAAAACAATGGGAGCTCCTAGGAGGAGGGGGTTAAAAGAATTTTTTTTTAAAAAAAAAAGGTTCAACAGTTGCATCGCACAAGCTAAGCCTGGTATTTAAGTAGAGAAGGGTAGAGGGGTGGGCCCAGTTGTGGTTGGTCCTAAGAGTTTACCCCAGAAGGATTTCTTGGTCATTTTTAAAATTAAAAAAAGGTATAGACGTAATTAACAATAAAGATGCATCTTCCATAAGCTCCCTAAATTCATGCCAAATACAGAGATCTGCTCAAATAGTTCATTAGCTCATACTTTAATTAGGAGATCATGAATTTCCTTTTGTTGGAAAAATGAAGGAAATAAATAGGCATCACCAAGCCTTAATCCTAAACTAGTTGGAATCAGCACTTGAACCCTCAATATCCATTCCAATCCATTTGAGTTTGCTTCATTTCAATAATTTATTTTTTAGGAAAAACCAGGAGTACCTAAAGTTAGTAACTCTCCACTATTGCCTGCAATGATATACAAACTACATATTCCTATACAACCTATGTCATGTCATACATTGGAGCTATGGTAGACTAAACTTAATCTTAAATATTTGGTATTGACTATGCAGAATAAGTTCTATTCTTCCGTAATTCCACATGGATTGCATGAGATTGTAGATCTTTTCAAATAACTTCCATTTAGATCTACCTCATCCTTTTTAAAATCATTAATCATTGTAGTTACACTTATGGATTGGTGGCATTTTGAGGTCTTTTATCGAGCAATGGCATTAGCGACATGTGAGCTTATATGGCTAAAGCAACTTCTCCAAGAGCTGAGGCATGGATACACCCATCAAATTGGTCTATAACAATCAAGTCAATACACATTACTTAAACCCAGTGTTACATGAAAGAAGGAAGCACATAGAAGTAGGTTATCAAATTATATAACAATCAAGTCAATACATATTGCTTAAATCCAGTGTTCCATGAAAGAAGGAAGCACATAGAAGTAGGTTATCAAACTATTAGACAATAAATTAAATCTAGACACAGATTGTCATTTTATTCGACAAAAGATTAAATCAGAATGCATTATGACAAGTTCTTCAAATCAAATGATCAGGTAACAAAAAAGTTGCTCGGACTCAGGTGTCCGATACAGGTGTAGATTTGGAAGTCGGATTCTTCATGATCTAACTTTAAGATTCAAGGGTATGGATCTCGATACAGATACGGGTGTGGGGATTCAACTAACAATAATTCAAATATCTAAATTATAGAATTATATGTCTAAATTATGAGACATTATGTGAAAATTTTACAAGCTTTTCTTCTTTTTTTTTATAAAAATTGTGGTGTCAGGGTCACCTTTCGCGCACCTCGACTACAACTCACAAGGTATTCTCAGGAAAAAATACTGATCAAGACGAGAATCCCAGATGGTGACATAGGGTAAAGGACTGAATAGAAATTTCTATATGCAAGATACTCCATTTTCTCCCATTTCACCTGAGCTTTAGTTTTGATAGTCCCCAATATCTCCGTTGATTTTGGTCAAAGTACCCAAAATTGATTGACCAAATCCGGTACGGATCCCACACCCACGTCGCGTCAACAAGTTTAGGCAATGAAAGTGAAGAGTCCTAGCAACTTAGGTGATAAGATACTTATTCACGGAGGAAGAAGCGAAGAAAGATAGGAGAAGATTGAGCAGTTTCTTACGGTTATTAGGATTTATTTGGCAGTTCCTTATGGTTACTAGAAGCTTGGTGTGTTTATCCTAAATAGTTATGAAGTAGTTATAGTTAGATATTATATAAATAATAGATTCAGTAATGTGTAGGTATGTTGTAATATCTTTTATATGCAAAAAGATTATTCTAGAGATACGAGATACTTTTGTCTCTCTCTGTAATTTCTCTCTTTCCAATATAAAACCTTTGTTTCTATCACTACCACCATTGTAGTAAAAATTTGTCATGGTTAACACACGAACCAACTCTTCTCACAGCGAACCTATCATGTCAACTCATGATCAGATCAGCCAACAATGGAGCAGCATAATTGGAAGCCATAGACACTTTGGCTGCTGATGTGGCTGCATTAAAAGCGCATAACAAATCAGCAAGGAAAATCTAAAGTTTTATTGGATGAGGGCGAGGTTGATAGCACTTAGAGGCGTCAAGAAACTATTTAGTGTTCGCACATAAATATGGAATTATCGAAGTATGAGGGAGGACATCCTTGAGGTTGGATTCTGAAAGCAAAGAAGTATTTTCAATATTATCAAGCACCTGATGATTGCAAGGTTGATGTGGCTTCAACATCTTTGGAAGGAGATTCATTGGATCTTTTTTGCTTGAATCAATGGTGAAAACACCATTTATTATTGGGATGAGTTGGTGAAAGTTATGCAAGAAAACTACGGACCCAATGAGTTTGAAAATCCAGATGAATAAATGTGCAGTATCCAATAGACTGCATCGATGTTCGAGTATAGAAATAATTGGCAAAACGGCAGCAGGTGTGCAAAATTGGCCAGAACACTCTTTGCTTTGAGTTTTCCCAATGTTGTGAAAGGCGATCGCCTTGTCACCAATGGCGAGAGGCGAGGCGAGGCGAGGCGAGGCGACCCTTCATCACCTTGTAGCTTTGTGGCGAGGCGATCTTCAAAAGGCGACGTCATGGAGACAATGGTGACAAAGGCGAGAGGCGAGAAAAGTGTCACCTTTTGTATTTTCTTAAAAAAGGCGACCAATTTAGGGTTTTAAAAGTTAAAGGGTAATTTTAGGGGTTTTTTTTCTAAATTTGCACAGTTGCACTCTTAGACGTAGACTACGACTCCAACCAGTCGACTCGACTAGTTTTCTCCAGCGAACAACCAGACTTTTCCAATGACTCCAAAGTCTAACCAATACGTATTTCTTCTTTTCTTCTTCTTTTCTTCTTCATGTGTTTCGTTTTCCTTCTTCAGACTTCAGAGTTACTTCTACCTTTCTTTGTTTTTTCCCTCATTGTCTTGACTTTTGTTCTGTTTCTTCATATTCAAGTTCTAGACTTTTAGTATCTACTATCTATTTTCAGTTTTTGAAGTGAAATATTTGTTAATATGTTATTTATATTGAGATTTTGATTATTCATATATGCAAGTAAATATTTTAATTTTTTGGGATTAATTGGCAACGCACTTCAAAAAAGCGAGCGTCTCGCCGCTCGCCTCGCCTTGTGGAGAGGAAGACCCTTGTTGCTTTTCGCTGTCCAAAACACTGAGTTTTCCTTTGAGGGCTAAAAGAAGACCTCCGTGTGGATGTTAGGATTCACAAGTCTTGATCTGTGTATTAGGCAATGAGTTTGGCTTTAGAATATGAAGGAAACAAGGACCAAAGCGATCCAGTAAGGTACTCTCTTGGCCTTCTGTATCACGACCTTCATCAATTGGGACATCCTCTCCAGTGACTCAAGAATCCTTTAATTTTCAATCAGCATGCAAACCATTAACACGCCCTTTTCAACATTCATCGATTCCAAACACTCGCCCACTAAATTCTGAACAACAAATTCGGCAAAAAATAGGCCTATGCTATCGTTGTGGAGACAAGTTTTCCCCCGGTCATCGCTGCAAACCTGGGCATTTAGCAAATTTGGAGTTAATGCACGAGGAGAACAATGTGCAAAGTGTTGACGGTAACCAGAATGAAGACATACTCCCAACTGATTTGGGGAATTCTCCTTTCATTCAATTTTGGGTAAAGAATCTGCTTCAACTTTGAAACTTCAAGGCACTATTTGCGGGAGTAAAGTGTTGATTTTCCCCATGAGGACAAGTCGTCTTTCCAGGAGGCGTCTACTGATAAGCCATGTAACTTCCATACTTATTCAAGGAGGAAGAAGCGAAGAAAGATGAGAGAAGATAATAATCTGCATCTTCTCAAGTTCCTGGAGATTAAACACATGGCAGATTGAACTGTTTATTGCAGTTATTAGGAGTTATATGGCAGTTCCTTATGATTACCAGAAGTTATGTGTCTTCATCCTTAACGGTTATGAAATAGTTATAGTTAGCTATTATATAAACAATAGATCCAGTAATGTGTAGGTATTTTGTAATATCTTTTATATGCAGAATGATTATTCTGGAGATACGAGATACGTGTGTCTCTCTTTGTATTTTCTCTCTTTTATCCAATATAAAATCCATGTTTCTATCATTAGGTTAACAGTATTCTTACAAAATTGCTCTGTAGCTCCAGAAAAGGGTATATTGTCCCAAGTTAAGAGCATATAATATGTAATCTCCAACTTCAGGCGAAGTAAAGAATATAAATGTAAGAAAATGTAAATATAGCAAGTGTACATTCCTTGATACGGAATAGGTTTAAAATCCATGTTATAGTGTAATTAGGAGCAGGAATTGCTTTCTTTTCCTTTTATGCATTACTTGAAAATCTTATTTAAGTCCCAACATGCTTGAGGGAATAATCAAGTAATTCATCCCAAATCTTTTATTTATTTACCCACAAGAAGACCAATTTTGAATAGGTTCATGATAACCTGCATAACCCTAGGAATGGTGAGGAAGCTCTCTTGCAGTTGTGTGCTGAGTTACCCTGACGGATGAGCAAAACCACCTCAATTTTTTGTTTCCCCGATTCAATCTCACTATCCCATTCCAGGTGTGACAGCATGTCAGATGTCTTACCTTGAGAGCTACCCAAGCTCGCCACCCAGCTATAACTGAAATACCTTAATCCTACCCAATACCCTACAGGGATTGCAATCAGTTGCCTCAAATCCATACAGACTAAATCCCAATTACCTGACTGCCAGCTGAACCTCCTAAAACAATAAAAACTTTAGAAGATGATGAGATAATTATTACTACAATTGTTGTTCAAAAGCTCAAGGAGAGGATCAAAATATATTCTTCTACATTTACTTTTTTGTATAACCTAAGTCTACTCCTCTAACTTAATAAAGCTTTCGGTACATACCTAATTATTTTCCCATCATAAAGAACCAAACGCGTTTACTCTAACGAGAATAAACAGTATCAAAGGTAAATAGAAAATGTATGTAAATGTACAGTAGCAGGTCTCCTGATTGAACCAGAAACCCTACATGAGCACCCAGAACCCTTTTATTCCTAATTCACCCCAAACCCCCACAGGATCAACGAGTACCTTATTGGTTAAAACCCATTAGAAACTTCCTTTCCATAATCATCCTTTGGCCTAGTTAAGGCGGGTGTTAAGAGAGTATTAGAAAGTCAAGATGTACTTTGGCTGGTCTACTTACTTGACTGCTGCGGGGAAATACAAGAACTTTCAAAAGCATGTCAAATCTCATGACTTTAAACATGTAATATCAAACATGTAAAGAAGGATAGCAACTACACAACGGAAAGGACCAATGCATCAAATAAAAGGAGATGTCTGCCTGCATTTCTCAACTATTGATTAGTTCAGACTGAACAAATTTTGATCTGTAAAGAGTATAGCAGTGTACCTTTTCCTCCAATTTTCTTTCAATGAATAACACCAGTTGCTTCATCTTCTCTAGGTACTGTACATTGTCATGCCTGAACCACAGATATTACGAGCTGGTGAAGACCATATTTTGTTATATTCAAGCTAGCCATATCATTGAAGCCTTCCACATTGAGACACCAATTTTCAAACTTAAAGTAAGAATTTTCTTTTCCCAGTTCCCACATTCAACCATAATAGGGCTATGATCAGAAATCACTCTAGGTAGTTTTAAAAGCTTCTTCCGTTTATTATTTGTTTTACTAGTTAGTCATGAGTGGTTTAATGGGCACACTTTGAACAGCAGCGGCTAACAGGTACAAGCCTTAGTTGAGGTGCCAAAATGAAAACTGACCACAAGTTTAAGGCCATCTATGCATTTGGCCTTTAAATTTTATCATCAGATTATCATAAGATTCTATTCTCTTCTTTCTTTTCTCTCAGTCCTTGGTACAGACTCAAGTAACTTTTGCCCACCCGTAGATGGCCAAACCAGAAATAAGAAGTGAAATATACTGATGCTGTGATATCCGAAGACAAGTAACAGCTAGAGGTGTTAGACACAATACACATGATATATGCCCATGTGTGACAAAACAGCTCACCTCTTCTAACACACTAATTCTAGCATTCCAATACTAATGCTCAACTTTCTCACATATCCAAGGGTATTTAAAAAATCCTAGCTATAAACCAAATACAAGCCACCTCTCTTAATACCATATGTTTTATTTTACTTGCTAGTATAGAGATGCAACTTCTATGGTCTAAAACTCAAGCCCAGACAACCTCATGTCCCAGGGTCAAAATGAGGAAGAACCTTCGGCAATGAGTTATATTTAAGTAAAGAGATGCATGAGGAAAATAATCTGCACAATCTCGCAGCACATCAAATAAAGAATGTTGGAGAATTCACATACCTCAGATATAGATGTACAGTATATTCACCCTTCGGAAGTTTGGCGGAATCTGGATAAACATCACCCTTAGCATGCACACGCTACAGAATGAAAGGAAAGGATAGCAAGTGAAAATAGTCAGATTACATGTATATGATGATCAAAATACTCAAATTATAAATAAAAAAATACCCAGCTTCATGATTACAATGAAACAAGTGAAATAATCTAACATTGATAACAACAACAACATACCCAGTGAAATCCCACAAGTAGGGTCTGGGTAGGGTTGGGTAGGGTAGAGTGTACGCAGACCTTACCACTTGTTGAGTTAAACAAAATGCACAGTGTGTTACATTTGTGGTTTTAATTTTTTTCAAATCATGCATACTTCCAAAAAAAAACAATGTATCAACTATTACGCAAATATAGAAGATTATGCTTTTCAAAGAATCCGCTTTATGAAGAATAGTAAGGCTGTAAACTAGGTTCTCTGAATGAAGTACTCCATTTCTTTCTAGAAGTAGCTCAATTTTACACCAAGCTTTCTTGTCATCCTTCACCAACGATGTTTTTAGCTTTCTTAGGCTATCTGGACCAATTGGTTCAGATATTTCCAGTTTTCGCTTCAGGGAAGCTCAATCGCATTATGTAGCTACATTTAAACATTGGAAGGAAATCTCCTTCCATTATTGATGAATTCCTTCTGAAATATTTCAGGTACTATTTTTTGTACACATACAAGCACAGAAGATCTGCTGATATACGCCATTCACACAAAATATTAACAGATCTTAACCCTGTTACAACCCACATCTTTCTCAATAGGTAGTAACGAAATCAAATTTTCCTTTCTTTCTTGAGATACTCTTTTGTGTGTGTGTGTTGTGGGGGTGGGGGGTATACCTCAAGCCTAATCTATGGAATGCTTCCATATCAAAGAAAATCGACTCTATACCTTATTCACATCAGATATCATATAAAACTGAGACTCAAATTTGTTATCATAGATCCGATTGTTTAGTAAGGGAATCTGAGGCTTCAGTTCCGCATCATCCTCCAGTTTGAATTTGTAACTGTAGACAGAAGAGCTGGAAATGATTATTATTCAAAATGTAATCAAGCATCGTATAACTAGTTCCAAGATGTCAAACCCACGTTAATGTAAGAGCCAGAATCTGTTTTCCTGAGGGTAATTTGTCCCGATCTGCTGAAAGCGCATGCAGTTTGCAATCAATTGGACGATACGGAACTCTTATCTGAAAGAGATCACGTAAGCATTTCACCCTTCTGAGGAAGTCAATCAGAGTGGCTAACATTAAAAGTTAAAGAAACAATTTGACCTTGTTGAGAACTGCAGAAGGGACAAGTTTTTCAGTTGACAGAAGAGCTTCAGCATCAATCCTCACAGGTGCTTCGCTTCCATCAAGAACTACTTCCTCTTTGCTGATGTTTATACCACGGAACACGAGCTGAGAATTTCAACCAAAGATCCAAGCAAAGGCATCACTGTCTTATTTGTCTCCCAATATATTTAAGCAGCAAAGCATAACATTCTTCCAAGCACTTGTTCTCTTCCAGCAACTCCAGAGGACTGGGTTGTCCAGAAGGGGGTTGGAAATTTTACTCATAAAAACATAATTACCATGTTGTCCAGGAGGGGGGTTGCTGGGTTGAAACATAATTACCATGTTAAGAAGAAAGTGCTTAGTTTGCTGCGCATCTATGCTATCCTTCTTAATGGACAAGGCAACAAGTAAGAATTCAGCCTTCTGGATAATACAAGAAAATTTGATTTGCTCTCATCCGCTTTGCTACATATAAGATGCATGACTAGGGAATTCATTGAACTCCAAAATAAAAAGGAGGGTGTGAACAACTTCAATTGTTCAGAAAACCTCTCATCTTAAAATTGGAAGTGTTCAGTACAAGAAAAAAAAATCAAAACGGATAAGGCAAAAAGAAGAAAAGAACAACAGCATGCCTCCTATTAAGATCCTTTCGTCATTGAAATTAAATCATCCAGAACAGAAATATAAATATAAGAGTCAATTTCAGTTATGTTGTACTCGAAAATAACTACCTCAAAATCAACAACAGTGGCTTCGTGACTGCCTATGCCGCTGGACCAAAATTGGGCTATTGCTAGTTCCATTGTCTGACCACCCTCCACTCGAAACGCAAAGCTTTTGGATGAAGGTGATGAAAATGTGGCCACACTTTCCCACTTAATGGGTCTTTGCAATGGGGAGAGCTGTATACGAGCACATGAATTGAGGTAACTTTTACATCAGAACAACACAATAAATCACGAGATAATTTACCTGAACAGTATCTATGAAGAATCTTCTAGCAGTATCAAACCCATATGTCCTCATGGTGGCCTCCACCCAGGTAGCACCAAATGGTACCTCAATAAATCTCCTTTCAATTTGGCCTGAACACAAGTGTACATGCAAAAATGTTGACAATAACAAAGCAATCAAAGGAAGAACATGCAACATCTACCTTAAAATGATTTTAAGCAAACAATGTGAAGCTTTTGTTCGTGTCATTTGATTTTTTGGCTTAAACCCTAACTCATTCACGTGGGGAATCTATACCCTGCTAAAATTTCTGCCACATTTTTTCCAACTTTTTCCTTTGGGTTCTTAACCCCAAATCCTCACCTGTTTACAACACATTATTGCAGTCGATTTGAAGGAATAGATTCTCACCGAGAATCTGGTCCAGATCATGCTAACACTATATCATCAGATTTTTATATCATCTGTGACGAAGTGCATCATGGAAATTACAGATTACCTGATTTTCCATGGTTTGCAGCTAAAGCTATCATCAGCAACATAGATAATTTTATGAACTGTTCAATTTGTCTGAACATTATTAATTCGATTGTCATTTTTCAGTAATGCATCTATTGCATCCTACTGCAGACCATTCAAATTGAGTAAACTAACTACGAACTATTGAAAGAAGGATGCACATTTGCTTAGGAAGAGAAACTCTAGAGAACTGGCAGGACTATTTCTTCATGCAACTTAGAAGACAAGGCAATCTTCTATCAGCACCAAACCTTCAACAGAAGACAAGGCAATCTTCTATCAGCACCAACACTTCCAAGAAATATAATCAAGAACAGTTTTAACATTATTAGCAACACTAGAAATATAATTCTTCTCTCTCTTCCCCCATTCCTCCACTACTGATCCTCCCTCTTTCTCACGCGCACACACCAAAATATGTAAGTGCAATCTAGTCTACACCCACCACTTAAACACAGCCCCGGTAGTTGTTTCTCCAAACTTCAGCTGTACAAAGTTAAAATCCATGATTCTAAACTAGTTCCAGTTCGGTAAAGATAATCCAAATCTAAAAGGCATGACATTTCCAATTAGAAAGAGATAAAAGTGGACTGGCACTTCGTTTTGGTACACACAATTATATGAGGGCATGCAACCTGTTGGCTCCAGTGCTTTGGTTTAGTGGTAAGAGCACAGGGTTTGGTATGTTGATTAGGCACACATTACAGGTTCAAACCCTGCCACAAACAAAAGCTTGGCATTTAAGTAGAGAAGAATATCGGGACGGGCTCATTATCCACCGACTTTTGAACCATGTGTCACTGGCACTCAGGAATTTTCATTTACCAAGAAAGTGGGGTAGAGAGAAGGAACGCAACCTGTTGACCAAAATACATGCCGCCAAGTGGACATTCCCCTAGGAGTCGTATAAACTCATTAACAAGCACAAGAGCTTTATGACGAACTTCTTTTAAAATACAAAAATGAACTTCAAACTTAAGTGGTGGATGGCAACAAATCAGTTGGGGCAACATATAGTTCACTAGGAAATCAAGCGAAAAATAAACTAATAAATAAAACTATGCTCTTCTCTCTGTGTTTTCTGCTCTCTCAAAGACATGATGTTTCCAATTATAAAGGGATAAAAATGGATTGGTACTTACAACAGGATGCAACAAAGAATATTGATCCATAAGACCAAGCAGACACCACCCTACTTGTAATTCGGACTATCACAGAAGAGATATGGAAGAGATACAGAGAACAAATTGCACTAATAAATTAGCACTATGATAATCACCTGGTACAAATGAAATTCCTTGGAAGGAAATTAGAGGGGGTCTACTCGTTACAATAGAGGGCTTTGTTATAGTCACTGGAATTCTGAAAAGTGGTCCTCGCCATGGTGCTTTGCTGTCTATGCCATATACTTCATAATAATGCAAGCCATCACTTAAATTGGTGGGGTCCACAACTATGCTGGAAGAATGTAGAAAAATATGTAAGTTTTTTCCCATATTGTACACCAATATAATCATTAATCTCTTTCTTGTTCTGTCTATAACCAGAATCATATCATGAGTTTAGATAAAAATCATGTTAATGATTTGTTAAATCGACACAAATCATATATAGTCTATGTAAAGGGAAATCGGACCTGTGGTAAATGGCAATAGCCATGACTTACTAGAAGAATTCATGAACTACATAACACTCACATCCTAAAGTAATAGAATAAATTATCACTATATCTACCATCCAAATAAGACACCTACATGACTGGTTCCAGTGACATATTTGGACTTCACCTCATATTAACTGGCAAAGAACAAGATGTTTGTGCCAGAATAAGCTCTACAAATATGTGGAGGAGAATAAGATACCAAGCTAGCCCTTCACAAAGTAAGCCTACTACTGAAACTGGTCACCAAAAACTTTGGTTAAGCTCAAAATTCAAATCTGATTTGAGGCGTATAAATTATCGTCACTGAATTTCCTCTCCATAAACAAAGATTGATAGATACCAGAATATGTGAGAAGTGGATCAGGAACCGCAACATCTGAACTGAAATTATCATAGGTAAATGGATTTGACTGTCAAAGTTGGGGAAGGAATTGATATCTACTCAAGCCAGTCATTTAACGACTGCCTTGGCACTGGCAGCAACATCCAGTGTGCCAAAGCAAAGACAACCAGCCAAAGAAGCTTTTTTGTTGCCTTAAAATTTATCATCTACACGAACCCAAAGAAAAATTGGTGATGACATAAACCCAGTTTGAATATCCAAAACTACATAGGTGAAAACAGGAATGGCATAAATATAGAACATAAGACAAGTGGTCCCCAATTTCTCCTTAGCACTTCCATGTGCACATGCAACACCAACTAATGTATGTTGAGGTTTCTTTTTCTCAAGATTTCAACAATGAGAACCCTCTTCAATCAAGCGAAAAAGCACACTAGCTCTCGATATCCATTCTAACAAATAAGAGAACTTTGCGCCTTCGATTCATACTTATGGCAAAAGTATTTCATCCAGAATTGTTTTGTTCATGATCTCATCCCATCTCCTAAGCATCCTGCTTCCAAGCATCCCTTGATTTGTCACTGTGATCTGATCTTCTGCTTGTAAGTAGCTCTTTCATCTCTTCGTGCTGTAAATTACTTCCAAATGGATTCTTGTTTGTTTCTTGTATACTTGAGCAATTGTTAGTTTACTTTTAGCAATAGATACTTTAAAAAATGGCTCTAGAGATATTGAAAACATTTAGGAAGACATTGAGGAGGATTTCATCCCAACACCACATATTCCTGCCAAAAACTAATATTTGCCCCGTTTCCTGCTCTGCTGAACTACTTCCATCGTTATGCTCTTCCATAAACCACGTCCATAAGAAGATGTGATTAATTCTTCCCGCCACTCCCTTCTAAGATTCCTAGATTTTTGCCTGTGCTTTCCATATTATATTGGGGATGTTATTACCTTCCAACTTATCAGTGTGAGACCTTTTTGCCTCATCCTTTGGGTTGACAAGAAATTCCTTTGAAGTCTCTCCACTACTTCAGCAACACTTGCAGGAGAGGGCATAGGAGAGCATAAGAAGTGGACTCAAGGTTGGATTTCCTATTACATACTCAATTGACACCAAAGAACAACAAAAACATACCCAGTATAATCCCACAACACTCACAATTGACACCATTGTGTGGAAGACTAACGGAATGACGTTACCTGCTCGCTCTAAAGGAGTTCCTGTGGTTATATGACATCAACTAGTTTTGAGGTTGGCTGATTAGGATAAAATAGTTTAAGGTCCTGCAGAGCAATCTATTTATTCATTTGTGCACCATTTTTTCAGTGTTGAAAGGCCATAACTATGACTTGCTGCAACTATAGAGTATAACTCCCCCTCTTACAAACTTTGCTTTTTAAAGTAGTAGCACATTGCTTAAAATATAAAGATGTTTCCAGCACTTTCCTTGGAATAACCAGCAGGCAAGCAATCTGGAAAAAAACCCACCCATCATTGAGGTAGAGCCAGAAATCTTGTTGATCGCCCGCTAATACCCAAATTTGTGCATTTTGCAATTCAAAAGTAGTTATGAAAGGTCAGACATTCAGAGAGCTCAAAATAGACAGAGGAATTGGAAAAAATAAGAAAATAACATGATTTATATTTAATCATCAAATCAGAACAGTAAGGAGAGCTAAGTAACCTGAAGCTGCGCCCATTATGGGTGAGAAGGAGGTAGTCAGGAGCTCTCACTACTGCCTCTCCAGTAGAATGCAACTCAATGCACTCTTCGAAAGGAACCAATTGGTTTAAATTATTTGCGTCTTCATGGAACTTCGGTGCAATTTCCACTGTCCACTGAGGAAAGAGTGTTATCAGCCTTTGAGGGGTAGCAATATAATTTTAAAAAATCATGATCGACTAAATAACATTTGCACCAAATGTCCTTTCAGCTGCTTTGTCTTTGAAACGGATATGAGCCTCTTCTTTTCTGCATCAATTTACTTCACATCGTACAGAGAAGTAGCTCAAACCATTTTCAATAATTTCATGTGTTCCAAAATCGAAATCGACAGGATCACTATCCCCATTGGATTCTACATTTCTCCATCACACGCAATATGGTTTTATTCTGAAAACATACACTAAAAGGAGGTACAGACTCACAGCAAGATGACTAGTTACATAGTAATAAAACCATACAAACGCATCAAAGTTGACTGCCTTGACATTAAAAAAGAATATCTCAAAACAGATTATATTATTTGGCTTTGCCTCACTCCACCTGAAACACCAAAAACCTAACTCCATTCAAAGCCCAGGTATCCACTAAATCAACTTGCAAACCTTTCATCCAGTCTGTTGATCTTTTAAAGCTTAAGGCGTACATAGATGCCCCCAAAGAGGTAAACAGGTTTCTCCAGTGGCCACTCTAATCTAGTTCTTTTCTTTTCTTTGAGCGCAGTAGAGTATTAAAAATGGCAACTTAAAATAAGAATTCTAGCCTGGATGTGGAAGAACTGGGAGGATCGCAGCAAAAAGAAGAATGGATCACAGTCTGTTTTATCAGTGAAGTAATGCTGAAGTGGATAGCCTGTGTAGAATTGTATCAACTTGTATGTATGGCAATGGCAAGGGGAAATGATAGCAATAGACTGCTGTTTATGTGGGGAAAACTTGTAGGCTCCAGGTATTTCTAGGACAACGACAAACAAAGAGACGGTGGCCCAAGGCATTTGTGAAGCGTGTGTCGGAGTTTGAAGCTTAGGCACATGAATGAGAAGGAAAAGAATTTTGACAGCCAACTGTCGCAATCACATCTACTGAGTTCTAATCTTGATTTCTCTAATTTTAGATCTCATTTACAAGCGAATGCCATCGTTAAAGGTTCCAATAGAAAGAAGGACGAGAGTCAGTTGGGGGTAACTCAGTCCACCCAAGGGGATTGAAGCATGAGGTTAACAACTTAGATATCCCAGGTTTGACTCCCAGCAACAACATTTGGTATGAGCTCAATGGGTTAACTTGGTAACTTGCTAATGAGCTGGACAGGTTACCTCGTGAATCTGACGAGGTGCATGAACTGACTGGCTCGGGCGGCACCATTGAAATTAATTTAAAGAAAAAACTCTAAATGGTGTGGTCTTCTGTCTAATTTTTGGGGTTATCTTCAACTACTATACAACAACAACAACTTAGCCTCAGTCCCAAGCAAGCTGAGTTGAGGGCTTGAGGCTATATGAATCCCAACTTCTTCATTTAAGCTCATTTCAAATCATCATCATACTAAATAAAATAAAAGTGAAAAATAAGTTATATATATTTAAAAAAAAGTTATCTAATATTAGAACTATTATACATTTTTTTAAAGGAATACACCAAAAAAGGGTAGTAGAGGAAGCCTTACTAATTAAACATTAAATCTTATCTAAACTAACTTGCCCCAGGATACTCAGAGACACCAAAGATACCAAATGAATACTGTTGAACCTTCACAACAGATCATTGTCACGCCATAAATTATTCAGCCTGCATACAACACAACTATACCTCGACTCCAAACTTTTGGTGTCAGCTATATGAAACTTTAGCATGCTTGAACAAAGAAAATTTAGAGGACTAATCTCACCTCTGTAGATTGGTGACAATATAAAGGCTCCCGAAGATAGATGCCTCGAGACGTAGCAGCTGCAAAAATAGCATTTCTGATCAGAATGAACACATTCTTTGATCAGACCAAAAAATAGTGGTGATGATGATACACAAACTTTTTAAGTTAAAGCAACTGCTACATTACCCCCTAAGAACCAAAAAGATAAAGAGTTATTCATCTTTGATAAACCTCCTTTTTGTTTCGGAAATTCACCAATAGTAAAGACTTAGGGAAAATGGTTTAGAGCATCATGGAGGGCTACAAAGAAATAGACACACGCAAGAAACACAGATATGAGCACACACACATACATACACGAAGTTGGTTTCCTTGTGATGCCAGCCTGCTTGATATTTACTTGATACCACACACAAGGAAGATTTTGCACCTTTTGCATGTACTCATAAGCCCTGCAATGATAGTCAAGATATTAATCATAAAGGGATCAATGGTCATGCTAAAGATCAAAAGCCATAAGGAAGCAGTAAACCTAACTTGTCAACTTGCATGAGTCCCTGTCCAGCGGTTAACTTTTCTTCTGGTAAAGCACCCACGGGTGTAGATGTATTTTCAAGAGCCTTCCGTACACTGTATGGACTAACAGGAATACCTTCTGCCTGCAGGTCAAAGACTTCAGTCAAGAGGAAAACAAAAGAAACTGTATAAAAGGACCAAAACATTTGAATTACCTTCATAGCACTGACGATTAAAGCCACACCCCCACAAGCGGACGGAGATGCCATTGATGTTCCATTCATTAACATGCGTCTTTGAAGGGTCCATGTGGGCACAGGGGCCACAGCACCACCAGGGGCACTAATGGAGACACCAAGATCACCATCCACAGTGGGTCCCCGACTAGACCTGCAATCTCTTGGAGCTAATTTTTGTACACCAAATTCTAACTAGGACAGAGGCACAAAGTATCCCAAAAGTTCCAAATTCTTGAATTGGAAAAGGGAGAAACCATAAAATAAGGTACATACCAGGTGTATTCAAGGCCTTCAGTAGGTGGCTCAACTAACAAGTGAGCACCAGCAGCCATAGCTGGAGAAACATATGCCCCCACTCCAATAATGCTTGAGCTGGTGCCACCAGGTGCACCCACAGTAGTCAAAGCTGGACCGTTATTGCCAGCACTACTGACAAATATTAGGCGGTGTTTGTTGACCACCTGAAATATTTCACCAGATGGTCAACCGATTAACAGATTTCTCATGCACTGAACTACCACAAAGTGAGCATACAAAGTCAATGAAACATTACCTCATCGACAAGGTCAACAAAGCGACCATAGTCTGGCAGCAGTGTAGGTTCTCCGTAACTCATATTGATGAGATCACATTTGTGCTGTCCACAAAATAGAAGTATGCACATCTCAACAATGATTAAAAATTAACGTAGAAACTACCCGTAAAACCACAGTTTTTATTTGTCAATACACACAGTCAGAGCATTTAAAGTCGTCACTTGACAAGAATGAGAACCTCAGAGGTAATGTAGGGTCACATGACACTCACTGAGGTTGTTTGACATCAGAGAGTCAGATATTATAGGACTGACATAAACTTGCATGTGTACACCAAGGGATACAGGCACTGTAGGCCAAAGTACCAGCCTTACACAGCAAGACTTAGCAACTAGCGTCTTAGTCAATACGAATAGTTTTACTGTAGAAAATATTTCTAATAAAACCTGGCTCACTTAACCCACCAACCCGGCCCACAGTTTAAAGCCAGGGACCAGCTCAACCACTTAAGCGAGTTTGGGTTGGTTCAACGAAATCCGAGCCATAAGTTATTCCAGCCGGGAACCAGTTTTGAGACTTGAACAGCTGTACCAGTCTGCCCATAAATGGTCATTTGACCATTGAGAAAAAGTATATCCTTCATGAACGGTAAACTTGGCCATTTCTCTCACTCACCCTTCCCTCAACTACTGTAGCGAGTTTGGGTTGGTTCAACGATATCCAAGCCATAAGTTATTCCAGCCGAGAACCATTTTGAGACTTGAACAGTTGTACCAGTCTGCCCATAAATGGTCATTTGACCATTGAGAAAAAGTATATCCTTCATGAACAGTAAATTTGACCATTTCTCTCACTCACCCTTCCCTTTCCTTAAAATTAATAGGCGCTTGGCCATAGATTCCAAATATTTGTCCCTTTTTTTGGAATTTATGGAGATGGAGTTGTGTTTGGTTATACTTTTTGCAAAGAACAACAACAACAACATACCCAGTGAAATCCCACAAGTGGGGACTTTTTGCAAAAATTATTTGAAATATTGTTCATGCTTGAATGTACTTAAATACAACTTCAAAAATGAAAAGTAAGTTGGGAAAGGTTACAAGTTGTTTCCCAAATTTGATATACAACCTCAAGTTCGATTTTGGAATTTTCGCAGCCGAACACTGATTCACTATGAAGTGAAAAAAAAATCGAAAGAAAAATGAATAATTTTTAGGGTCAAACGGGTCCTTAGTTTATTCACGATATTTTCCTATCACCTAAGAACTATATAAACTCACCATCCCAATTGACTTCTTCTCACAAATAACTTCCAAATTCAACTCTTAACTCTCTTACTCAAGCTTATCTCATTCAATTTCAATTTTTAAGGCTATCAATAAATGATTTCAAGTAAGCTCTGGGAGATCAAAACATTCTTTTCCATGTCAATGTTGAGCGGTTGAATATTGGATGTTTAAAAAAATTAAATTGCAATTCGACTGTTATAGCAGTAAATTCATATATTTTTGGAACTTCTTAAAAAATTTCTTTAAATTGTGTGTTCACTTTATGTTTTTTGCTTCAAGCCCATGTACTTGTCGATTTTTGTGCTTTTTGGTTTAAAGAACATTGGCAAAGAAACAACAAACACGTCACAAACAGAAATACAGAAATACAGTACATAAGATGAGTGTTGTCAAGTTGGGATTAATAAATGGTGAGTTGTTTTTTATAAAATATAAAGGTTGGGGGTAAATTTTTAATTTTTAAAAGTAACCAAAAAATAGAATTTGGCCCACAAATTAGTTTTTTCTAGTTCATGGGAATTGGGATTTTTTGCCAAAGAATGACAAATTGTATGGCCAAACACTTTTTGCCAAGTTTTCCCCAAAAACAACTTCTACTTTTTATGGCCAAACAGGTCCTTAATCTAATATTGCATAGAAGCACACCTAATGATCAATACCTGCATGCCAAAACCCAGAAAAAGAGAAGCATGCGAGAGTCGTGTAGAGATTGCATAGATGAAATAGTTGGAAAACTTTAGTTACCAAAACAAATATTGGATTAGTTTGCCTAAATAATGAAGAAGATAATGAACAAGTTTCTAAGTTTCTACAATTAAAAAATAACACCCATGTCCCACGCAGAGAATTTAAAGCAGGGATCACCGTAAATTTAAGAACTACCATTGCAGGAAGAAGAGAAGCAAGAAAGGGGAAAAGAACATTTTGTAAGGGAGAGATGATGACCGAATAGTAAAAATGATATATTGGTGAATAGGCCCTACCTCTACAGCTGCAATCAAGGCCCTAGTCAAACCAGTCCCTGTTTCCATAGAATCCAACCGTGAATCTCCAATTTTACAAGACACAATTTGTGCTCCAGGTGCAACTCCATTTAGCAAAGGTTCCTTCACAAAAAACATGCACAACATAAACCCATCTTAAATCTTAATATAGCATCAGGATAGTCAAATCTAGTGCCAGAAAAGCACCAGTGTAATGGAAATGATGCCAACAGAAATGTTATTCTACCTCTGGGTGGAAGGCAGCAGCAATACCAGCAACATGTGTGGCATGTGGCGAGCTATCTGTTACAATACTTAAAATATTCCCTCCATTGTAGACATTTAGCACACATGTACAGGCATCCAATTTACTAAAAACTCCATGCTTTTGTTCAAGCCTACAAGGTTAGTAGCTCAAACTATGTAACTCCAGAAAGTAAAAGCAGTAGACATTGCCATTAGAGGCCATCATACAAAGTCATATATTTTTTGATAAATCAAATATTAATGAGTGAAGATGAAGTCTAATGAGATTTAGCATGTAATAAAAATACAACCGAGGAACAAATCAAATCATTTCGTTCCAATTTTAGTAAAATGGTAGATTTAGCATGTAATAAAAACTTATTGGTGTAACTGTTGCAACACAGAGGATCTTAAACTCCAGATTTGCTACATCCACCTATCTTGCAGTGTTGCTGGACCATACAAACTAATAGAGGATCCACATTTGAAGGTTTTGAGTGCACCAGTACTATGTCATTGCCATCAATTAGATTTAGTCAGTTTTATATTCCCAGATAGACAAAACAATGAACGAACCAGAATGGGTTCGATCAGCAATATCCTGCATATACCTAAATGGATCTTTTTAATGATTTTGGCAAACTACAAAAGGAAGCTAGCGTAACTTTAGAGGTGTTAGAGTTCCACTATCTTGCTAGGAGTAAAAGAGTCCTGATGTCTTGGCTTGAATGGAAGAAAAAGAAAAAATAAGAAAGGGAGAAAAAAGAAAAAGAAAGAGGAAGCCCTTGCCTAAGGAAGAAGGGAGTGGGGGGAGGAGATCTGCCTACGAGAAAAGAAAGGAAATGGAAAAACATATGTTTCTGCAACTAGAAGCCTTTGCATTACAGCAACCAAAGAATTCAACTTCACTTCTCCAACCACTGCACCAGCAGCTTCATATCAAGAGTGAATGCACATCCAATAAAGGATCTAAGAAAGAGCATTTTAACAAGACTATTTTGGATGAATCTGGATTTTTCTGCCAAGGGACCAGGTGTTAAGCGTAACAGTTTGATTACTCAGTGATTCTGAATTAACTAGGGCAAAGGAAGAAAGGGAGAAGATGGCAGAGGAAAATATTTTTCTGAGAGCTGAAATGAGAAGCGGGAGGCTAACATACTTGAGAAACAAAAGGCTGTAGCAACAAGACATGATAAAATCCTAGCCAATCTTCCCATATCCTCATCCAAAGAACTTGTTCCCTAGAATCTGATCCTGTTTTGAACTACTTTCTGTAGACCCTGTTTGGGGTTGTTACTTGTTCCTATCTCTGGTTGATAGTGCTGGTAGTTTCAGGCTTAATTTTGTAACCATTTTGTTAGTAGGATGGATATGAATGATGTGTAAGTGGATGTTTCTTATCATATTCTATTGATCAAGGCACTGGTACTATATTATCAATGCTGGATTAAACACCTTAGCTTTTTGATGATGCCAAAAGGGGGGAAATAAAGAATAATGTACAAACTTGGTTAACATGGTAAATAAACTAATACTCAGATGATCATATCCTGGTTCCTGGACTACTTATACCGGAGACGGTTGTTGAAAGAACCAGGGCCTTGTGCAGAGTTATGATTGAACCTGGCTCTTCTGCAAGAAATATATGGATCTGACCAGGTTCACATAACCTAGCCATCTACTAGTTGCAATGAGTGGAAGATTAGTCCCATGAAATACTTAGGTAAGAGCACACATCTTACTAAGTCACGATGATCAACATGAAGTTGGTTCTTATGGGGAAGATTGCACCTGAGAACACAAGCGGCTATAATGCTGGAGTTATCTTTTTGTTATGGTTTGTCATCATCAGAAAGGGAGAAATTGTTGAGCTGAGAGTCATGAGTTAGAGAGCTATGAGGTAGGGAGAGTCATGAGCTAGAGAGTTAAGTGATAGGGATGAAACGGGAAAATTGTTGAGCTAAGAACCATGAGCTAGGGAGTCATCTGTTAGGCTAACAATATGAAGTTTTGATGATTAGCAAAACATAACAAACATATGCAAGAACCAGATAACATACAACCACATACCCAGTGAAATCCCACAAAGTGGATTTTGGGGAGGGTAGAGTGTACGCAACCATATCATACATGTCTCAAATAAGGACCGGTGGTGTGTATAACAAAGCACTACTAAAGAACCAGTTCCTAAACATGTCTACTATAAGAGTAGTTATCAAGAGTACACTGCAAGGAGTGAAAGAACTATGTCCTTCACAATAGACTGGAAGAAGATTGTTAATCGAGGCAAAGCAGATTTGAACTACATACAAGGATACCTCGAAGAATTATGATAATGGCTAATCCAATAAAGCAAGGAACAAGAAAGAATATGGAAACATTACCATGTTTGCAAGGAAGAAGCTTTGAAAATAGGAGCAAAACAATCGCCAACGCGTGAAGGAATAACCAAGTCAAACTTGGATTAGAATCTTGGACTCTTGAACTAATCCATGTTGAATTGGGAAAAAAGAAGCGGCTAGCTACCCCTATATAAAGTGTCAATTTGATGTTGTTCAAGACAATCCACACAATAGGGAACAGAGAGCGCACAAAGAAGAATTTTCAGCATGTCTTCGTGTGAAAGAATCAACTGACAACACCTATTCCTATCCAGAATTATCATAACAGTTCTTGTTGTTTAGTTTGATTCCCTGAACTAAAATTGTAACTTTTAAATTCCAAGTGATTTGTCTTAGGTGTTGTTTTGTGTTGTAAGGGCTTGTAATGAACTCTTGTTCGCACGTTCCTACAAGTCGGGGGAGAATTTTGTTTTCACCTTTTTCCTACACCGGTTCTCTTATTTCGTTGACCATTTCCCTTCTACAACTCCAGGAATGGAATGACGATGTGTCCTCAGCAATAATACCACTAAAAAGTCCCAACTTAATTCGCCCTCTCCTGATAGTGTCATTGTTTGTACAACTATGAGCATTATTGCCTTCAGCTTGATCCTCGATGAATAAAATCTCTCAACTTTCCTATGATGTTGGCAGACTACGAAAATACTTCCCATAAATCAGGATTCCAGAATGCAGTTAATAAACAAAATGAACAGGGCAATTGATTTTATGGTCCATGTTGGTCAGAAATATTTTGTCAAAACACTAGTCCAACTGTAATCGGATAACATATACTGGCCCTCCACATTATTGCTTTCTTTGGGTGCATAGTCACCTTTAATTTGCTGGTTGGGCTAAAGAATACTCAAAATCACTCGGAACAGTTTCTTTAGCCTAAGGTAAGAGGAATTCTTGTAATAAAGCTGTAATAAGGAAAAATTAGAGAACCTAAACACAAATATGGTTCTCTGGAAAATGTCACCCAATCTTCTATGCAAACAGGAACTTCATGGGTGCATCCAATTCTCTAACTAGATTAGTTTCTTCACAATGACCACTTCTTCCCTTTTCCCGAGTAAAATAAGATAAAACATGTAAAACCTCAAACTAACTGCTTTAATTTTTCCCCTTTCAAACAACACAAACAAATAGCTCACAAGCACCCCTTTCATATCTTCTTTTCCCAAGGCATGGTTCCATCAACGACACATAACATATAATATCCTACCAACAACACTAGACCAATCCATCCCTCCTTGAAGTCCTTTTTTTTTGTTGATAAGATATCAATCCTTGAAGTTCATTTAAAATCATCATCAATATATTTCTTTTTGAAATACACGGAGTTCCTTTGAGGCTTTCACAAGCCTGATGGTTAAAGCACAGTTAATCAACTTCTAAAGTTCCCCAAAAGCAAATAAACAGAAGTTTTTATTCAGTACACACAAGAAAATTACTACTGTTCTAGCAGCCATGTCATACCTGTAATTACTTAAAGGAACAAAATCTGCAAGCTTTCCACATCCTGATTCATCCTCGAGACTCTGTGTGTCCAAAGCAGCTCTCCACAACTCACCATCATGCCATACAACAGCATCAATAACTGGTCCCTTGTCATCGTAGCTCTATGATAGATATCATATTTAGCAATGGAAACCGAAAATTTAACTTTTAGGTAAAGGACTTGGGAAATGAATCAGTACAAAAAGGTACTGACATCAGCTTGCTTGCGCAGGAGATCAACTCTATTCTGGAGGTCTTCACGGATCATTTTCAATTGCACACCTTCGACTTTTGTGTGCTTCTGCAGAATTGGTATTATTATGCTCAGCAAAGATACATCAAAGTAAAACTAGATAACTAGAACAACAAACTTGAAAAAACGAGAGCATGTCTCTGCATATATAAAGCAATGGCTAATGAGTTGGAACATTTAAGATAAACCTGTGAATTTAAACCTATGTCTACTAACTTATACAGTTGAGTGTTTACGGACGTATGAGACAAGGAATTAATGATAAATTTCTTTCATGACAACTCTAAATAGAAACAATTAATAGCACCACATATACATATAACAAAATGAAACACAATGAGTAAGTACTCAGAATAAACAGCTAATTAGAATATCAGGTGAAATTTTAAAGCAATAAAGATCCTTGATTTCTAGTACGATATATTTAGATCAAAACCCTTATATTGACATTTGTCATATCATACTTCAGAAATTCTATCAAAGTAATCCAACTGCAAATCACAGCGTCATCTCATCAGTGTCACTGAGCAATCTAATCAGTTCTCACATTAGTCAAATTGTTCCTGTTTCACCTGTTAAGCTTTATGTTAAGATGGAATGGCGTAACCAACTTCACATCAGACCTCAACTAGGCAAAATCAAAAAAATATTAGGCTAGGCTGTCAACTCTCATCATGGCTGAATCTGGCATCTGTGCAAATTAAGGTTCAAAACCATAGCTCTACCTTTTGAGATTTGGTGAACTTGGTTTCATTTTGAAGATTTACAAAATTCATGTCAATGTTTTTGTAGATCTTTGAAAATTTTGGGGCCCAAATATATGATCTCTGGCACGCACACCTAAGTAGGTGCATGGTTTATTTTCTTCGAGACTTTACCTTCATAAGTTACAACAGCTAAGTGGCTGACTTTTCTCTATTTCTTTTCAATATCGTGAGTTGACATGGCAAGAATTTTGTGTCTTGATACTCAACATCTCATCTCCAGCATTAATTGGTTAGCATTCCACATGCTTTGATCATAGAAAAAGGATCCAACCAAGACATGTGGTGGTTACAAGTTACCTACGACGTATTTAAGATAAGTAAAGCCTGCCTTTCTCTCTAGCATGGTAAGAGCTTGCCCTTTTAGATATAATAGGGCTACCTAATTTGACATACTCAAAAGCCAGTTCTAAAGGTCTCTTTTCATATAATTTTCTCTTACTTTATAGTGATGCTTAAATGTTACGGCTCTTTAAAGAATTTACAAGTTTCTTCATTATTTAACTTGTCAGAATTTACAAGTTTCTTCATTATCTGAAGATGCTCACTGCAAATAAATTAATGACCTTTACATACGCAATCTACCAAAATATGAGGTTATTGAAGGAAATAATCACAGAAATGGTGGAGAACCTTATCAAATTGATCAAGCTGCTTTACAGCCTCTGCTATTGCTTCTTGATTTTTCTCATCCCATCTTTTCTTTCGTTCTTTCTGCAAATAAGAAGAGTTTTTAGAAAGAAAATAGTTTAAAATCCTTCAAGAACGAAATCAACAACTACTACCCCTCAGTCCCAAACATGTTGGAGTTTGAACTTTAAAAAAAATCAAGAAAGAAAGAAATTATAAACACTTGTATAAAGCAAAGAACCAGAATATAGGGAGAATGGCAACCAGACTCACCTTTACTCGAGAGGTCAGCGTATCAGTAAAGAGCTCATACACCAATTTGCAGCCAACACGCCACTCGCCAGATGGATTCTTCCATGAAGAATTTATGACAAGAGAAGCCCCTACAGAATAATTAATCTATGAAGCATTAATGTTGTATACTGATAGAAACAGAGATTTTATATTGGATAAAAGAGATAAAAAGTACAAAGAGAGACACAAGTATCTCGTATCTCCCGCATAATCTTTCTGCATATAAAAGATAGGGAAAAGAAAAATTGTACCCCAAAAAGAGAAACTATTTACAAGCTATGTTGCTCAGACTTTCAAAAATGTCAACGGGTGCGTGTCAGATTCTCCAAAAGTAGTGTATTTTTGAAGAATCCGACACGGGTGCGGCATCAAAAATGAAGAGTCCGCGCAACCTAGTTTACAAGCAGCTAGCCCCTTACTTTCGTACATCCTTTTTTTAACTGTTAATTCGTGTTTACTGCTAGATACCATCAGAGTATATTCTCTGATGGTATCAAAGAGAGGTAGAGAACATTCAGTTACTCATTGATAGTTACTCATTGATACCATTAGAGTATATATATAACAGGCCGTGTTTCAGTGAAATGACTACTCAATCATTGTTTGATACCATCAAAATATATAGATACCATCAGAGTATATATATACTATGATGGTATCAAGGATGAAAAAGTAGTGGTTCAGTGAATAGAACAAGGGGGCAGGCGAGTAAATAGTTTGGGCCGTGGGTCCAACTCGGATAAATAGTTTGGGTTGGGTCATGGTTCTGAAAGGCGCTCGCCTCTCGCCAAAGGTGAGATGGCGAGGCGAGGCGAGATCCGATAGGCGACCAGAGGCAACGAATGGCGAGAGGCGACATGGCGAGGCAATGGCGAGAAAGGCGCCCTTTCGAATTTTTTTAAAAAAAAGAACTGCTTTATTAATTAAAAGAATATTTTAGGGTTTTTTGCTGCACAAGTCATGCATCAGTTTCTTTCATCTTCTTCGAGCAAGTCTACTCCTCTTGCTCAAGTTGTCTTTCTTCTTCAGCGATTTCTCAAGTCTCAACAAGTATGTTCTTCTCTTCTCTTCAGTTCTTTATTTTTCTTCTTCTCGTTTTTTCTTCTTTTTCTTCTCTTCTTCAGTTTGTTTCTTCGACTCTGGCACAGTGCTCTCCTCTGCCTCTATTTTTCTTGTCTCTGTTTTTATTTTGGGACTGAGTTTTGAGTCATTGTGACTGCAGTAATTTGCCAACATTTTTAAAAAAAATAATTTTTCTATATTTATTTCTCTCATAATCAATTTAGTTTTATACTAATTAACATAGTATTTATTTGTCCATAAATAGTTATTTCAATGGCGTCTGATGCTAACAAAAAGAAGGACATTGGATGGAATTATGGTATGCAAGGACCAACAAAAGATTCAGTAATATGTATGTTTTGCAAAGTTACTTATAATGGTGGTATTACTCGACACAAGCAACATTTGATGGGTGGAAATAGAAATGTAAAACAATGTCAAATGTCCGCTGGAAGTAAGAGAAGAAATAAGAGCTTATGTAGAAAATAAAATCGCGAGTAATTCGAGATTTCAAGTGAGGCATCAAGAAGAACATGTGGTTAATATTGATGATGATGATGACATGGATGAATATGGTGGAATGACGCCTCCCTCAAAAACTCAAAAGATGTCTTTTAGTGGAAGTGCATCATCCATGGGGCGGAACGTGGCAAAAGGTCCTCTCAATCTCTATTTTTCACAAAAATCACAACAAAAGGGAGGCTTTGAAAAGGGAGCAGGATTTGATGAAACTAAGAAAGTACTAAGGGAGTGTGCGGTAAGTGCTTTTGCATTATGGATGTATGATGCAGGGCTCCCTTTTAATTGTGTTAATTACAAATCATTTGATAAATTCATTGAGGCAGTAGGACAACATGGCCCCGGAATGAAGCCTCCTACCTTCCATGAAGTAAGAGTTACTCACCTTAAAAAAAGTGAAGAAAGTTGACAAAATTGTTGATGAGCATAGAGGCCAATGGACTAAGTTTGGATGTTCCATTATGATGGACAAATGGACAGCACGAAATGGTAAAATGATCATCAATATTTTAGTGAATTCTCCAATCGGTAGTGTATTTCTTGGTTCTGTTGATGCTAGCAATGAATCTACCGATTCAACAAAAATGTACAACTTGTTCGAGAACACTATTAAAAGAATCGGACCGAAAAATGCTGTACAAGTTGTCATAGATAATGCTAGTGAGAAAGTTAAAGCAGGAAGCATGATGATAGGTGTGTACCCACAGATTTATTGGACTCCATGTGTTGCTCATTGCATCAATTTGATGTTTGGTGACGTATTTAAGATTAACCCATATGCTTCAGGTAATATCACTCTCTTATCCTCTAACTTTCTTTAAAGTTAATATTTAATATTTATTAGCTACTAATTACCATAATTATATTACTTCAACAGTTTTTAAAAAGACCATCAAGATCCATTTTTACATTAGTCAAAGGCTGTTGTTGAACTTGATGAGAAAATTCACCAACAAAAGAAAATTGGTGAAACCGGCCAAGACAAGATTTGCAACGGCCTACTCGATTTTGAGAGCTATGTACAGTCAAAAGAAAAAATTGAGAATGCTAATCCTCTCAACCGAATGAACTTCAAGTAGATTTGCAAAGGAAACTTTGGGAAAAGATGTTGCCAACCTTCTTAGTTCTGCCCACTTTTGGAATGATGTTGTTCGGACACTCAAAGTTTGTGGTCCTTTGACAACAGTGCTTCGTTTGATCCTTTGATAACAGTGCTTCGTTTGGTGGATGGGGAGAAAAAACCACCAATGGGCTATATTTACGAAGCAATGGATAGAGCAAAGGAAACTATTAAGAGGCCTTTGGTGAAGTTTAGAAGCACTATGAGAAGGTGTTTGAAATCATTGATGCAAGGTGGACTGACCAGCTCCATCGGCCGTTGCATGCTGCAGGCCATATTTTGAACCCACGATTGTTTTATAAAGCTCATGAAGATGGCACTTTACATCAAGATGTATGGACGAGTTATCATGCATGTGTTGAGAAGATGAACCCTAATATAGCAACACAAGATTTACTAGTCGCTGAGCTTCTTAGGTACAAAAATGGTGATGGACTGTTTGGTTGTGGTCAGGCTCAAAGAGCAAAAGACACAAGGTCACCGGGTAAGTGAGTTGATTTAGTTCTTTATACTTTACTTAAATTATTTTGACTTATTTATACTTATTATTAACCTTTAAATTTATTTTTTTATAGTTGAATGGTGGTCACTATTTGGTAGTCAAACTCCAAACTTGCAAAAGTTTGCCATGAAAGTGTTAAGTGTAACTTGTAGCTCATCCGGATGTAAGCAAAATTGGAGTGTGTTTGAACACGTAAGAAGAATATTTTATATCGTAATATCCATATTATTATTGGTATTTGTTAGTTAATATCTACTACTTATGTGCAGATTCATTCTAAAAGAGAAATAGGCTTGCGATAGCGTTTCAATGATCTAGTGTACATTAAGTACAATAGAACATTGAAACGTCGTTACGATGCTCGTGATACCATTGATGCAATTGCCTTGGATTATATTGATGAGGCAAATGAATGGTTGGTTAGATGCCCCGAAGATCAAGAAGATGAACTAGTCTATGAGGAAGGTGATCTTACTTGGGGTACTGTTGCTACGGCAATTGGAGGTGACGAGAGTATCTATGGTCTTAAGGGAATTCCTTTAAGATCAAGGGCACTTGACAAGGGCAATGGAGTACAAACTGCATCTACAAGTTCAAGTAGGACGTCTCGAACACTAATTGATGAAGAATCCAAAAAGGAGAAAGATGAGGAGCAATATAATCATAATGAAATGGATGTTGATCTTCAAGATTTTGATAATCTTAAAGAAGAATAGACTTTTAGATTTCTAGTATTGTTTGTCAATTGTCTTATGAATTATTGAATCATTCAAGTTCTAGACTTTTAGTATCTACTATTAGTTTTTGAATTGAAATATTTGCTAATATATGTTATTGCAATTGAGATTTTGGATATTTATATATGCAATTAAATATTTAAGAATTTAGTATTAATTGGCGCCTCAATTCAAAAAGGCGAGCGGCAAGGTGAGGCAGGGCCTTGTTGCCTTTCGCCGTCCAAAACAGTGGGTTAGGTCCAATTTGGGTAAATACTTTGCCTAATGGGTCCAATTTGGGTAGGGTTCCCTAAAAGATACTACAACATACCTACACATTACTAGATATATCTTATATATATATATATATATATGAGAACCTTCTACCCGCTGATGTGGCATGCTTCATTGATCAGAAATATATTTATCTTTTTTTGTTAAATTTTTCCTTTTTTTCAATTTTAAAACAATTAAAAAGTTTTAAATACCATTCGGTTTTCTAACAGTCACTTGTATTCGGTGAAAAAACAACCATCGCTTCTTTCCGTCCTCTTAAATAAGGCTACATTCACTTCCTCATTCGCCCATACGATTCCTTTTTCTAGTTTTCCCTATTCTTCCTCTTCTTATATCCGCACAAGTTGATCAGTATCTGCCTCAAACTTTTAGTGCTGAGAATGGATTTGCTGGTGTTCTCCCACGATTATGGTTAAGTGTCTTCACACCGATTTCAATTACGCAAAAGATCAAGAATATCCATTCAAGAGTCTTTAACATTGGATCATTTTAGATGTTCATGAAAAAAATGTGGTAGGTCCTCATGCTTTCCTCTCTATAGGTTTTAGTACTGACATAAGGTTGGAAAATACAAATGGGCATGCTGGAAAGGTTTTGGCTTAGAAAGTGATAAGGATAGTGAGCCTAATTCCAATTAATCATGGCTACTTCTTGCTTGAAAATGTACGTATATCAACCTCGTCATTCTAGGATTTACCAAACAGAATCACATAGTAATCCTCCAAATTTTCTGTGAGTAAATTTCTTATCTCAGTGAAATTGGATAAAGTTGGAATATGTTTTAGTTGTATTAAACGTCCAGGCTACAGAATATCTTTTCAAAGATGAGATTTGGGTATTTATTAACTTCTCTATTTATTTCTTTTACTAGTTGTATTTAAGGCTTTTTTGAATAACTTCTGTGAAAATGTATATATTTTCTTTAGAACACCCCTAAACTTGACTCAAATTATTAATTTCATACCTGAACTATTGACAGCCTTTAAAACACTCCTTTACTTGGCTAAGTGAACTTAAATACACCTCCGGTCTTGCAGCATGAGTGAAATACACCCTTAAATTCTCGCCAAGTTTAGGGGTGTTTTTAACACTTTTCTCGACTTTTTATTAAAAGTCGCATGCTCCTAGAAGTGTTTGAGACCGCTTGCTATATCATGTGGCAGATAGGGGGTGTATCTACATTTAGTAAGTCAAGTTGAGGATTGTTTTTAAGCCTGTCAATAGTTCGGAGATGAAACTAATAATTTGCACCAAGTTTAAGGGTTTTTTCAATACTTCTCTTTTTTCTTTAATAGGTTTACCGGAGTACATTGCATGCAAACTATGATATAGGTTGAGAGAGTGTTCCCCTCAATTACCGTGTTTCTCTTTCTCTTCTTGCTTCCTCTTATTCTTTCCATTGCCATCGGTAATCTCTTCTCTTCCCTTCCTCTTTCGCCTTGTATATAAATGATGTGATTTTGTCTTATTTTTCCAAGCATCGTGTTGTGGAGTTGAGTCTATCCTACAAAGATTGCATTTGCATTTTATTTCCTTCAAACAGTGAGATTTGTATGATAAAGCAAAATAATTAATTGTTAAACTATCAATAATTTGTGCATATCATAAGTGAAATGAAGATAGGGCAGAAGACTTGGCATTGGAATGGAAAGTAATTAATTTTATCTGAATGGATTAGCTTGTTTCACTAATAATTACTATTTTGTTGTTTTTCGTTGAGCCGCTCTAAATTTTTAGAGTTTTGTTAATCTGATGTACTTCCTCCGATCCATTTGAGTTATTATGTTTTTCTTTATAAACCTATCATTGTGTTGTAAAATAAATTAATAACTTTCACTTGGACACAAAAGTCCAATATTACTAGATCATTATCTATATATCTCTTTTTCTCCTCCTAAATTAGAGTGGTTGAAACAATAATAATCTCCTTGAGTATCAGTTGTACTTTCTAATAGAGAAAGTTTAAAAGCTTATTGTGGTATTATCTTATGCTTTTATATTAGTTAATGTTATCCATTGAAATTAGTGAGATTGATTATTTAGTTCATTCTTTGCTCTTCTCCAATTTGATAATTTATCTCATTCTTTGCTTTTCTCCAATTTCAATGTGCTTACACACTACTTCAGAAATGATCTTTAGAGGTAATTAATTAACGACAATAGCTTAATTGCCGCTAAATAAGTGTTTTTTAAAGGCAATTAGCACTCTTTGTAAATGTCCTTAAATACTATAGCGACACTGAATTCAATGGCAATTAACTAATGATGGGAAAAACTTTAGCACTTTTTGCATGTGTATATTTATTGCCACTAAAAGTTGTTTTTATTGTAGTGACAAATCAACATGCATTTCAGTAACTTAAAAAGAAAAAGAAAAGAATATTGTTGTCACTCTTCTAATGATACGGGAGGCTTTTGCTATTGTGCATATCTTCTACCGTCTAAAACTATCTTAGTGCTATATTTTGATAATAATTAGTTTTCTATAATAATTAAAAAAAAACATCCCATGTCTCTTAGGTTCTCTAAAATTCTACGAATGTTATTTGAGAAAACTAACAGGCCAATCAATTATGTCAACTAATATACTAACAGAAGGTCTCTTATCTCTGGCAGATCGAGGGACAGATTAATTGGATTGTATGCCACCTTTTTGTATTATTCACCTACTATATGTTTATGTATTTTGTTGAACTTAAAGTTTAAACTATGGTAGTGTCTTTTTTTGCTATTTCATATACTTCTTTTTTAACATGAAAAGGTTAAGATCACAAGCCTTTTTAGATACTTTTGTTTTCTTGCGATTCATGGGAATTGTATAAATTGTCATTTAGATTCTCTTTTCTTGGGTTCTCTTATTATTTTTTCACTTTTGGAGTTCTTAGAAAGTTTAATCAAATTGGAAATTACATCACGAGTCTTTTTTTAGCTGCGTTTCATTTTACGGGTTACCAAATACAATGCTCCTGAATGGAGATCTATTCATTATATGGAGATCTATTCAAACTAAAAGATCATATGTTTACAGGTGAATACCAGTAGCAGAATGCAATATTTCCTTCCATATTGACGCTTCAGCTGAGGAAGAGGTGAAAGAAAGTTGAAAGTTGATGTTTTTAGAGTAGATAATGATGAGATTGCGTGTGCATTAAGCGCAGGATTCATGAGTGCAGAAGGCTTGCGGGGAACAACTAGATTTAATCCCTCTGGTGTCAAAACTTATGTAAGGGAGTATAATCATGCTGCTCCCCAAACCTTCTCGAGGGTCGTGGTACATAGAAGGTGCCCATATTTTTTCGTTTATAAGTTTTTTATGAGAATCATTTATATTTTTGTTAAAAATTCAGAGGATTAAAGCACATGAACTTTGAAAGCAATATAGAAGGGACGTACAACTCTTAGCTAATATTTTCTTGCTGATTAAATTGAGGCTAAGCATAATGAAGTTACTTTTCGTTGACATATCTTTAATTTTTTTTGATAAGTAATTTTGAATTATTAGATGATAATTCTTTTTTATTTAAAAATTTAATGAAGTTAGACTTGGTCATTTTGTTTTTGTGTAATCTATATATGAAGTGATATTTTTGGTATGGAGTGGATTATACTAATCCATACTTTAAATTTTTAAACATTTTTTTTGATAAAATTATTGAAGTTTACAATTGTGACTATCAAATAAACTTTTTTTCAATCTCTAAACAAAATTAATTTTCGAATAGGTGATTTACAAAATTTTGGATTCTAGAGGTACGTGACAATGTGGAATCTCTTTATTTTTTTTATCAAAAAAATTATTCTAAATATCTTTACTTTAAACAACAAAATGAACTTTAAGTTATTTTCATTATATATTTGAATATTTTCGAATCATTATTCTTAAGCTTAATGAGGTCATTTATGACCGCGCGAAGCGCGGATAGATTACCTATTTATTTATATAATAATTAACTATAACTATTTCATAACTGTTTAGGATAAAGACACATAACTTCTAGTAACCATAAGGAACTGCAAAAAACTGCAAATAACAGTACGAAACTGCTCAATCCTCCATGAGTGAGACCTCCATGAATTTGAGAAGATGTAGATCACTATTTTCTCCTATCTTTCTTCGCTTCTTCCTCCTTGAATACCTATGGAAGATATGTGGCTTATCAGTACACCACTCCTGCAAAGAAGACTTGTTCTCAACTCTCAATGGGAAAATTGGGAAACTGTGAAGCTAACAGGTCATAATTTTCCCAACTAGCTTCTTTGAGAGGTTGACCAACCCATTGAATCAATAACTCAAGTTGCAGATTGGCGGTTGGGGTCCCCAACAATGATCCAGAACTTGTGCAGGTGAAATAATGAGCTCCCCTTCATCATTTAATGGTAGTTCTAGTGGCTGAGAAGGCAAGACAAATGAAAGGGACGGCTTTAAGAGAGAAACATAAAAGATAGGATGGATTTTAGAGCTAGTTGGATGTTCAAGTTCATAGGCAATAGCACCCACATTACGAATGACTTTGTAAGGGCCAAAGAAATGAAGGGATTGCTTCTGAAATAAGCGATTGGCCAAAGACTTTTGGCCATATGGTTGAAAACGCAAAAGGACAGCATCACCACATTAAAAGAAAAGTCTATGCACATAGAATTTTCCTACGCTTTCATCCTTGTGTTGGCCTTCATTGTCTTGCATAAGTTTCAACATAGCATCACTAGTCATCATCTGATCTTTCTGATTGGAAAGATGTTGTGTGTGTGTTCTGAGGAACACCTTGCAATTTATAAGTTTTCCCATTAAATTGGAAGATAAGAAACATCTAGTTCTAAGTGGTTGTATATTCAACACCACGTCTACGCCATCAAAGGAAAAATGGAAGAAATCGTGCTTTATGATTAAGTTAGAAACCTTTACTAACAGGTCCTGACAAACTTTGTTGCATTTGATAAGTTCACTATCGCATATCTGAACACCGAAGGTAGGGATATATTGGACTGCCCACCCAAATTTCGTGACAATTCCTTTTGCTACAAATTATGCGTCGAACCACTGTCCACCAACATCAACACTTTACGCCTGCAAAGAGTGCCTTGAAGTTTCAAAGTTAAAGCAGATACTTCGCCGAAAATTGCATGAAAGGAGATTTTCCCCCAATCAGTAGGGAGTATGTCTTCATTTTGGTTATCGTCAACACTTTGCATATCGTTTTCCTCTTGCATAAACTCCAAATGTGCAAAAGTTCCACGTTTGCAGCGATGACCAGGGGCAAACTTCTCTCCACAACGGTAGCATAGGCCTTTTTCTCGCCAACTTTGCACACCCGCTGCCCATTTTGCAAATTCCTACGTATACTTGAACATCAATCCAGTCTGTTGGATACTACACAGATGTTCATCTGGATTTTGAAACTTAGCAGGTCTATAATTTTCTTGCACAACTTTCACCAACTCATCCCAGTAATAAACAGTTCTTTCACTGTTGATCCAGGCTAAAAGATCCAATGCATCTTCTTCCAAAGACATTGAAGCCACATCAACCTTGCAATCATCTGGTGTTTGATAATATCAAAAATACTTCACTGTTTTCAGAATACAACCTCGAGGATCTCCTCCGTCATACTTCAAAAATTCCATCTTTGTGTGCAAACACCAATAAGTTTCTTGATGCCTCCAACTAATATCTACCTTGCCCTCTTCCGGTAAAACTTTAGATTTTCCTTGTTGATTTTGATTGTTATGCACTTTTAATGCAGCCACATCAGCAGCCAAAGCATCTTTGGCTTCCAATATTGCTGCTATAGTGGTCAATTGTTTCCCGATCTGATCATGAGTCGACATGATAAGGTCGTTGTGGGAAGCGTTGGTTCGTGCATTAACCATGGCAGATCTTACTGCTCTGATACCAATGATAAAAACATAGGTTTTATATTGGGTAAAAGAGATTAAAAAATACAAAGAGAGACAAGTATCTCGTATCTCCAAAATAATCTTTCTGCATATAAAAGATATTTCAACATATCTACACATTACTAGATCTATTATTTAGTATAATAGCTAACTATAACTATTTCATAACCATTTAGGATAAAGACATAGAACTTCTATTGAACATAAGGAATTGCCAAATAACTGCTAATAACGGTAAGAAACTGCTCAATCCTCCATGTGTGAAACCTCCACGAATATGAGAAGATGTAGATCATTATCTTCACCTATCTTTTTCTTCGCTTTTTCCTCCTTGAGTAAGTATGGAAGATATGTAGCTTATCATATACAAATGAATCAAGGGTATGTGGACTCATAGCACCTTCTAGTACTTTAAACTAAGCAAGCAAGAGTGCGGAAGAAATGTATATGTTATGGGCCCTTGTCGTAGATTTTCTAAAAAATGTCGGAGCAATGCAATTAACAAAAGCTTTTTATAGAAGGATGTGCGAGAACAGTTTATTTCCCTTTCAACTGCATACACTCAGATGTCCCAGGATCACATTACCAACCAAAAAAGTTGAAGGCCTTCCCAAATCTGATTAAATCTTGACATAGAGCCCGTTTGGATGGGCTTAAAAAAGTAACTTTTATGTATGAAGTGTTTTTAGAACTTTGAAGTGATAAAAGTTATTTTTATAAATAAGCAGTTGAGTGTTTGAATAAAAGTGCTTAAATGAGGAAATTGATGTGAATTTTAGGGTTAAAAGAATAAAAAGGATAGTTTGGGAATTTAGTTAAAATATATGGGATATAAAAGTAATTTCCATGGTCAAACAAAATGGCTTTAAGCACTTAGAAAAAAAAAGTTAAAAATCCTAACTTTTCATTTTTAACTGACTTTAAGAACTTTATGATTTAAAGTTAGCATTAGGCAAACACGTCCAAAAGCTAAAAAGGGACTTTAAGTTGGAAAACCAACTTAAAGCCCATCCAAACGGGCTCATAATCAGAAATGATAAAGGTCTTTCTTCTCTTTTAAAAGTTCAGAAATGACAAAGGTCTACAGCATTATCATCATTGTAAACAGCAATGGGAGATATAACTCATTATGGAAACACTTCTTATAATTGTTGAAGATCAGAAATACTGCACCATCATTATTCAGTATCTACATATTGAAAACGTGCCATTTTGGGCTATCCAGTCCAAATCAAAGGAATTAGTACCTAAATCCTAGTGACGTGACGATAGAAAGATTTTGACCGATAGGGGAAGTTTTAATCATTCCATTTAAGTTATCAGATAAATTTAAGATTGAATTGGTCTATAATATATATAATTTTTATAAAAATAAAAATAAAAATGTTTCAACATGATGAAACTATATCTTAAGGAGACAAATTAAATATTCTATACAATAGGGGTCAAATTGCAGAATGGTTGCTAAATTCAAAGGCATACCAGAAGCTCCAGTAATACAACCATCCTCATCAGCCTTTACCACTGTAGAAGTATCAACATCTCCACTCCCAGTACTGAAAATAAGATAATCATTACCCGTGCATGAAAAAATAGTATTGTATAGTAGCATATCCACTGGAAATAAAAGTAAACTTCAGATTCTCAAGCCTCACCAATCTATAACATCGATGACCTTCGGCTTTCCATCAGAGGTAACTCGTAATCCAGCAGCAGCGGGATCAACTCCAGAATCTGAGACACTTAATCTCATAAGTAACAACAGTATACACACAAATATGAAGTCACAAAACAACAGTTGATTCATCTTCTACTTCTTATATACGTTTCTAGATATTTCTAGACAAGTAAAAACGTGTTGAAATTGAGAAAACAACCGAAAATTGCAATGACGACACCACGACCGTCGTAGTCAGGGTGAGCTTCGATGAATCGATCAGCGGCAATCTCTTTCTTCGGCATTTGAGCAGCAAGGAAAGTTGATTCCTTCTGTTTGAAACTACGCACAGCTCCGTTGCCGTCGCTGGATTCCACTAGCGAAGTACAAGGCATTGCCCTAGTTATTCTCCTTTTGGGCACAATGACGGTAAGAGGAGAAAACAATGAGTGCGAAACTGATTGAGGCGTTGAGAGTAGTGGAAATGATTTAAATATTAGATTTTGCATCGCAGGGGTGTTTTGGTAAGTTTGAGTAAGGGCGTTTTAGTAAAATGGCGGATTCCGGCAGTGGCGGCTGAAGGAGAGATTGCCACCTGCCGGAAATTTGGGGACTTGTGTCGTTGGGTTTTAGATGGGTTAGCTTCCCTCCATGTCAAATTACCTTATCCATCCTTGTAGAAATTGAGAAAACAACAATATGAGAAACTTATTTAAATTTATTGACGAAAGTCTCCAAATAAATAGCAGGTTACAAATGAAACTAACTCTTAAAAAAAATTGATCCATAATTTCTAAGCTTATGGAATTCTCCTAAAAATCACGAAAGCATAAAATTTTCCTAAAAAATAGGCCCATCAAGACCAATTCTTTTATTCTGCTAAACAAAATAAAATATTAAAACGACCTAAACAAATTAAAACACTCAACAATCCTGGCATGAAAATTGCCCATTTGGGAATTTGCTGCTCCACGAAGTAGCTATAAAATATCTCATTTGGAAAATTATCTAATTAATTAAAAAATGAATTTATTCTATAAATAGAAAAACTTCCTGACGAAATAATTTGTTACGTCCATGTTGAATAAGTGAAGCAAGATACTTTTTCTTTTTCCCATAGGATCATGTTTCATATTAGGCTAGACACGTTTTGAAAAAGAAAAAAAAGGATTCTAGCAAATATTGATAGAAAATCCAAATCATATATTTTTCTTAAATTTTGTAGTAAATATGTATAAATTAGTAATTTAGATCTTAGTAACTTAAAAGAATTAGAATCCAAAATATATAAGTTTAAATCTTAGCTCTGCCTATGATTTATATTGTGAACTCTCTCTTCCTTTTTATTAATGAGTTTTTAGTATTCATGTTTGCCTTCTTTTCTCCTTCCCTTTCACACGGAAGGGTCATGGAGTTCTTTCTAATATATATATTTTGGATACATCCGTTCAAGGATCGAACCGGTGAATTCCATGTTAAATTTCCGATCTATTCATTTTACCTATAGAGGATTGAACTTTTTTCTGAATATTGCAATGCAATTAAATGGCGGATTTCAATGATAAAGAGAAACTTTTCATTTGGAAGGGAAATGGATGTCTAGTGATTACGGAAGAACCTCTACACAGAGGAAAGCTATTGATTATTGCTTCACTTGCAACAATGTTGAAGTTTAAATTTCTGATTTATTCGAAGGTGACTTTGCGTATGCAATGCGTGCGGTAGTTAATTAGACCATTCCGCAGTTCTCTGTTAAACATTATTTTTTCCTCATGACGCCAGTATGGAGAAAGAAAATGTCATGTGCTACAACATCGGCAAGATTTTTTACCAGTCCCATGGACTATGGGGACCTGCATACGATTTGCATTAAGGTGGATATTCCACATTCTGAAAAAGTTCACAAAACAAACAAGTTTTGACAACAGCGGCATCAATGCCAAAAAATCATTGGGAGGGTAGTGTGTATGCCGACCTTATCCCTACCTTGAAAGATAGAAAGCCGACAGATCCTCAGCAAAAGAGAGAACATAAAACTATTCAGGAGATTAACAGAACAAGGATGATTATATTATTCTGGTGTAATATTTGAACATGAAATTTTCAATTTAGCAATACGACATTCTGCGTATCATATCAAATTGAAAGTTGGAGGACTTATGGATCTATACCATATCCTAGACAACGACGTATACAGTTGCTCTCTGTGAACCTCTCTAAATAAAAGAATGCTGTTTTTCACTCTGCAATATATATTTTATAAGATGTTATGAAATGAACATCTATTCCTTCACTGCATCCCACTTCTAAATGAATCAATCTGCACCATGTAACCAGTATTGACTATGGTTTTGTATAGCTGAGTTTCTGGGTTCTAATTACCCTTTAATTAGAAAATCAGCATGTATGACCAACACCATTGTACCTGTGTCAGATCATGTTATGGCAAGTAGTATCACAGGGATATGCACAATCAATCTCCTTGCTGACGTTTCTACTGAAGTACCAATCACCCACTGTCTGTGCAATTGTCTGGATAGTAAAAGTTTCAAGATCAGTAGACACAAAAATCAAAAAAAAATCTTCTTTGCACATGATAGAGTCTGTCAGGTACGTTGCATATGACTCATACATATCTTGTAAATTTAAGCAAAATGACACAATGTTCTCCATAACCTAGGGAAACATTTACGACTTACATTAAGATTCCAAGATTCTGAACAACAATATTATCTAATGAAACTATTGCATAGTAACAAGCACGTAAAATTGTTGAAGAAACTGAAAGGAACGAGATAATTTAACACACTATAACTTAAAATGTTCATATTTGTCTTTCCAGTGTTAAGTTTGCATTTGCAGTGAATACTATGCCACAGCAGAAAATGAGAGAAATTTATTTCACCAACCTTGTTATGTATTCGAGGAGAGTCAACTGCAAACCAGGTATCTTGCGTCTCACTCTGACAATGAGTAAAGCAAGAGTTTATGTACATCCCATCTCTTCTTGAATATTGATAGAAATCTCTCAATGCTGCAAGCATATCTTTCCTGAACCCTGAAAAAAGGTCAGGAAACCCTGGTTGCTGCCATCAATAATGACAGAAATTACAAATTCTAAGAACGTAAATATAAAGATAAAACTAACAAATGTACCATGATAAGAGTAGCATAACATAGTATGTTACTTAAGATTGCTATAATCTAGCTATTGAATATTTGCATACTTCATGAATTCAGTTGACATTTCTTTCTATCAGACCCTTACAAGTTTTTCCCCAGCCTTCAAATTGTCTGCCTAAGGACCTACGTAAATGTTTTCAAAGAGTAATATAATAAGCATTGTCAACCTTGCAAAATATTTAGTTGACTTGCATTGCATGCAGTAACATTGAGCTTGCAATGATCCCAATGCCGCCGAGGATCGGCAGAAGGCGGCACCAATATGTGATGGAACTGCAGAAGCATAAAGTCACATTATTGGCACTGTGCATAACAAACATTACTCTGAAAAATGCCTAGTTTATATCAAATTGCATAATGAACATACTTGGTACACGTCATACGCTGAATTTAAGATGAAGAATGGCGTTTCGATGTATGGTAATGCGTACTGTGGGAAGAAGCACTGCATGAACATCGTAAGAATTATTAGAGGAGTGCTTAGTTTCATCACCAGCTTATAAATAAGAGGAGAGTGATCAGATCGTACCAGGTGTGGGTAGTAGAGAGTAGAAGTGCAATTTTGATTGAGATTTGGTTCTATCCCCTTCAGAAAACCACGTTTGTCAAAATAAGATAGCTCAGTATAGACATTCCTGATAGCCATGACGAAATCATACCTGTAGGGAAATAAGATCCTCATAGAAAGATCTAATAGTGTGGTTCAGAGTTATATCTCTCCTGAGATTACAAATGCAGACATGTTATTAAGTGTAATGCAGAGAGGAAATCTCATTTGACTGTTCAGTTGGCAGAAACATACTCGTCTAGAAAAAATCCAGCATCACTCAAGCACTTCACACTAGCATTCTTTGGTAGGTAACTGGTGAAATTGTCACAATGCAAAAAGGTCGCCAGACCCCCAGCAGAGCAGCCAGAAAGCAAAGCCTAGAAGAAATGCATTAAGACCATCAAGTGTAGTTTGAACTCTGAAGCACAAAATATCTTTGTAGGAAGGGGAGTAAGATAATGAAGTTAAAGTGGACGTTGGCCATGAATATTTTTTACCCTTTTCCTGGAGGTGAATTCCGGAAATCTTGTTTGGCCATAAAATTCCGGAATTATTCCGGAAATTGAAAAACACCAAAAAGTTGTTTTCACTTTTTTCACTCACAAAAATTCAAAAACAATTCCAATTTGTATCATGGTCAAATACAACCCCAATTTCCAAATACCATTTTTCACTTTGAAAACAAAAACTACTTTTTTCAAATTTCACAATTTTCATGGCCAAAAGGGCAATATTTGTATTACATGTATCTTTTTCAAGAAAAAAAATGACGTAATTAACAAAAAGATGATCATGTTCTATACTTGAGGTATAACACTTCGAATACAAACATACTGCAAGATCTCAAGCAGCTGTGTATAACAATGTGCAGTTGGCTATTTGGTTACTTCTACAGAAACTGACAATTTAACCCAGAAAGGCAAGACCTACTAATTGCCCTCCTCTATGTCCTCACAACAGACTAATATTTGTGCCGGAAGGGGAGGGGTGTTGGTGTGTGGTGAAGGAACCAATTGTTGTTTGTCACATTCCATTGCTAATCCAAGTAATCTTAAGCCATGACGGTTATCATCACATGTTGTTTAAGTGGGAAAGAAATATGTCTAATGTCATTACCTTCTTCGCGTGCTCAAGACCTTTTGGGAGAAGATCAAGAATAATAGCTTGCCAAATTCTTTGCCCTCTGAAATAAAGCAATGATGTCTGCTTCATTTTATGCAAGAAAAAAGGCTCAGTTAATAGTAAGGACAGTACAACTCAGACCGAATACACCTTTGTCAAGCCCGTAATTCTTTTAACTAGTCCAAAGGCAAAAGAAATTAGTTTGAGAAGTATAATATGTATGCCATCAGAAAATACATCAGGAAGTTCATGTTTAACTTGAAAGCAAGGAAAAATGAATAAAATTCTGAGTAATGGTAAATGCAATCATATGAGAGAATCCAAGGCATGTAAGGTCATAATAATTGGTAGAAATAATAGGCCTTAAGATAACAAACAAAAAGAAAAAGAATATTCCGTATCAGCCTTGATCCAAGTCAGACCATGCTTTTCGAGCTCTAGGGTTCCAAAGTAATGTCAATTACACATGCACATTAATTCTGAAGCAAATGAATGTCACTCTGCAAGTTATGAATCTTTTCCATTTTTATCTGTTGACTTTCCATTAACGGTCCACAAAAATGTTTTGAAGCATGAGTTCAGAGAGATACTTGGGAACTTGTAAACAATGACCTCTCTGCATCACTAACTGAAGTGAATCCTAGGCTTGCAGTTCATTTACAGAAACCGGTGAATAGTTTACCACCGATATTCATGTAAAACAATATCTCCTAACCACAGTTTTGTGTCTATCCTTTCTTAAAGACACAATCCTTTTTTTTGCCAAAAAAAATTAGGAATGCTTAAAAAAGTTCATATAACCAAACCATACCAAGCTCAAGTAATTACAAATGAAGTCTCAGCACTAAAAGACGTTTCTATACACCTGTAGTTAGGCTGACAAAAACAAGAATAAAACAGAAAAAATAAAAGAATAAAAGTTTGCTCATTTGGCAAGAGGAAAAGAAAGTACTTGATTAAGCTGAACTGTTACTGATATTACTCTAGATAGGTGACAATCAAATAATAGATTTATTGTGGAAATAATGGCAAGCTACTAGGACATGAAATTGATACTTTGCAAACAATATCCAAACAATGATTTGCCTATTGAAAACAGCTTCTCTACCCTACAAAGGTAGGGGTAAGATCTACGTACTCTCTACCCTCCCAGACCCCACTTGTGGATTATTGTTAATAACCAAACAATGATGATGATTGGAAAAACTAATTTCAATGAAATTTGCTAACAGGTTCTAGTGGACGCAAATGTAGTACTCAAAAGCAAAAAAACTTCACAAAGTAGGTTTAAAGGAATAACTAAGAAACTGATGTGTGTGCAAGTTGCAGAGAGTTTTACCCCATTATAGAACTCAGCATCACCAGAAAATGAGGCTCCATCGCAATATCTGATCTTCACCCGATTCCAGTTGTAGAAATCTGCATTTATTATTGGATTGGATTTCTCCATTAGTCATTTGAATATTCCAATCTCAGAGTTCTTGAAATGATTTTAAAATTTGCAACAACATTCCCAGTGAAATCACACATACTAGAGTTTGAGGAGAGTAGAGTGTACGCAAATCTTATTTCTACTTCATTGAGGTAGAAAGGTTGTTTTCAAAAGACACTCGACTCAAGTGAAGCAAATCATAATAGTAATAGAAAATAAAAACGACACGACTCAAGTGAAGCAAATCATAAGAGTAATGGAAAATAAAAACGACAGTGAAGGAAAACATGACAACTAGTGTGATTACCTAAGCCTAGTAAACAACAAATCTTATATATATATAAAAGAGGATCCTTCATTCCTAAGCCAATAATCTCACTTCTCTTTTTCCTTATTTTTTAACCCTCTGTTTATTAAAAAAAAAAAAAGGGTCACATCCTTACAGAGTGGCTTTTCTTTCATGCTCCCTACGATCTTTCCCTGGCAACCGAGATATGCCAACACTGCTGAAACCAACATTACTGAAAGCAGAAAGGCTCATCATCGAACAAAGTCAGAGTCAATAGTTTCGAAGACTACTTCCGGAAAGATCTCGGAAATGTTTATCCTACATAAGCCGTAAACATATCTAGAAGAGGGCAGCACTCTCAAAAAGCATTCATACTTTTTATTGTTTTTTTCAGGGTATGTCTATTTATAGATTACTTATTTTAATAATTTCTTCTGTCCACATATCGATGAACATTAAAAATTTATTGATCATGAATATTGATGGGTTCTTCACGTAAAACAACACTTTGTCAATTTTCAGTCTTTTCTTTCTTTAAGATAAGAAAATACATGGTAAATTTGACTTTGTAGGATATTGGTGAAACCCAAATGTAAGGTTCGGAATGGTTACGGAAGGATTTTTTTAATCAACTTTCAAGTTCCATGAGATTGTTCTACAACATTGTATATTTTTGCGATTACCATGTCCAAATACATTTATGAATCGAAAATTTCCAATATATATGAGTGATCGTTAAGATGTTTACCCAACAAATAGTGATATTATTCCCCTTTGTTTCATCCCCTTTTCAAAATATACACCCATTATATCCTCACCCCCACAATGCAATATCACAAATCGTCTTCAATCAGTTCCTCCGTACCTACCTTACAGTGGGTTCAATAATCAGTTGGTTGAGTTGAAGAACACTATTTTGATGGCTTATATGCTTATTCTCATCCAAAAAACCATTTGGTTATCTCTGGATGGCGCGATGATGCTTGATTAAATGTGGATCCCTTTTATGAGAAAAACTATTACATCCCTCCCATTTATGTATTTATTTTTTATTCAGGCTAGAAAAATCTTAACTGACAAGAAACAACCTGATGCCTTCAACCCAGAAGGTTATTTAACATTGTCAAAGCACCTAAGTCGAATTCAACTTGGGGTAAGTTTGACATATCGATTTCAAAGTTCTTATAGGTTTAGTGACATATATATTGCTTAGAAGCTTCTACTATACGATTTACTAAATTGACTTCTTTTTCTTTTGCCTATTTCGCGCTTTTTAGGTATCCATTTAATGAATATGCATTAAATGTGATCTTTGGGAGGACAATTAGCGTAGAAGATACATCAATTAGAACGCAAACTCGGAAGTTTTACTATGTCCAAAGACCAGTTTTGAGGAAATATAGAGCCCGTTTGGATGGGCTTTAAGTTAGTCAAAACCAACTTAAAGCCCCTTTTTAGCTTTTGGACGTGTTTGCCTAATGCTAACTTTAAACCATAAAGTTCTTAAAGTCAGTCAAAAATGAAAAGTTAGGATTCCTAACTTTTTTTTCTAAGTGCTTAAAGTCATTTTCTTTGACCATGAAAATTACTTTTATATCCCTTCTCTTTTAACTAAATTCTCAAACTACCCTTTTTATTGTTTTAACCCTAAAATTCACATCAATTTTCTCATTTAAGCATTTTATCCAAACACTCAACTGCTTATTTATAAAAATAACTTTCAGCACTTCAAAGTTCTAAAAACACTTCATACATAAAAGTTACTTTTTTAAGCCCATCCAAACGGACTCATAATACATACAATAAAGACACGGGTATTTATTTTTTTAATCTATTTTAGAATTTTTAATTGTAGCAACTCTTGTTTTTCTTCCTCTAATGTGAAGATGTAGTTGTTAGGGGCTCCTATTGTTGTTATGCCACCGAAAGGTGCTTTCCCCTCTGTGTTAATACATACAGACATATATGACCTCAGACCCGGTGATGTGGCATGCCTTATTGATGAGGAATAGCTTTTATCTTTTTCCTGTTTTTTTGGTGGGTTTCCAATTTTATAGCATAACATTTTAGAAAAAAACAGAAACTGCAAACTCCCTGAGAAACTGTTCGAATCAACATCTTACCCTCTTCAAAATCGTATTACTCCAAAACCATGCCTCTTCAAAAAATAGTTTCACGCCAAAATCTTAAAGCCTTGAGTCCTAATGTCCTATGCACCCAAAACACAGAAGGAATTAATAGAGTAAAAGAATTCATTGTTTCTAATGTTTGCTTTGTCTCAAATTACAACAGAAAGGAGAAGATGATGCACAACTTCAACAAGTTCACGCTTATGATGATGGCTATCTCTGCCCAACGGACCCACTATAATGGATTACGACTATCAAGATCACTTCAAAAAATGATACTTAAAGAATTCCAGAGGTCTATATCTTGATTGCGCCTTCTACACACTCCGTCCAGTAAGAAAAAACCAACAAATATGCAATTTAGTATCTATAGTAGTTCTTCAATTAGTATAGGCCTTTTAATTTGGATCTAAGGCTTTAGTGGCTTTACTACTTCCATCCCAAATTATTATTCACTTACTTTAAGTTTGTGTAAATGTTCAAAGACCGTTGGTCCAACTCATACTTTGTGGAAGATTAGTTTATTCAGGAACCTCTTTTACATTCCATCATTAGTAAAAGAAAGTTTTCATGACTGCTTGCCCAAATGATGTCATGATCTCTAAGGAAGCTCCTCAATGAGGATTCGAAAGGTTTCTTGAAAATTCTCATGGCTAAAGCTTTGGTTGAAGATCCACAATTCCACACTATTTGAAACTTTATGCCAAGGTATTATAGCTAATATTATCATGTGTAATTTTAATGGTCATCGATTAAATTAGTTACCACGCAACATTGCATAAAGAAAGAAGGAAGATAACATTTTAAAAAATAGCTGCTCCTCTTGAAAAGGAAATGTTGGATACTAATCCAGGGGTGAGATGGGATGCTGATGCAGGACTAAATGAAGCAAATAGTCTTCTACAGGAAGCAATTTCCATTATGAATGCCTAAATATTTTCAGTTACTATATAGGTTTTTTGGAGGTCTACACATAATTAACGTGGAAATAAATACATCTTTTTCTTTGTGATCTTTAGAGGAAGTATAAGCGACGAATTGTCATATAAACTTTTTTTTCCTTATTGTTTCTGTTTTGTGCTTTTATTTTCTCTTTATTATAATGCTTTGTATTTATTCCTTTAACCTGGAATTTGGATTTTACTTGAGTAGGGGATCAATTGGAAGCAACCTTTCTACCTTGACAATGTAGGGGTAAGACTGCGTACGCACCACTCTCACCCGACCTCACTTGTGTAATTACACTGAATATGTTGTTGTTATTGTATACCACTTCATTAGAAAGTCTTACATATAAGCTTAATTTAGTTTTAATTGTCACAACATATAATTACAAGATAGTTTGATCAATTTTCTTGACTTTTGTTTACTTTTAAGTTGGTTGTGATCACATCAAAAGTATGCCCACTTAGTGCTTTTTATTTTTCTAAATAACAATACATGACTCATTTAGTACTCTCTGAGTTTTCAGCTATAAAGGCCACTCCTTTTTTTTTTGGAGTTTCACTTTTATTACATGTCGGTTTATCATAATAATTTTCATCTTATTATTATCATAAGAAAGGAAAAAGATTTTTTCTTATACATTATTATGTGATAATTTAAAATTTTTGTTGCTAGAGAAGTATCAACCACTGCCAGTACTGTACTAGTTACTAATGCATTGAGAAGTAGTAACCTTCATTGTTAATCCAAATATAAGTTAAATGGTATATTCTTTTAGTTGTACATATGGTGAACCTCAAAACTTAATTAACAGATTTATATGTATGAGTTCTTAATGAAGTAGCATATGGATCTTAAATATTAGTACTTTTACTTGGTCCAAAGGCATACAAGTTTATTTAAGACTACTGAATACCATGAAATAGACTTCGGATGAGTAGCATGGTACTTTTGATAGTCTACATTATAGTGATTTTTATGTCAAAATGAAATTTCGATTCCTGCTTTCAATAGGTACTAACAACATATCACTATGTTAGAGCTGATTTTGGTACTGATGACAGTTGCATTTTGCAGGTGGCATTATGATGTTTATGCTTATTTATATTCAAATGTACGGGTTGCAATAGAAGATGTGCATTGTGTTTGCACAAATTTGTTCATCACATATTTAAGTTGACAAAGAAAGTGCAGTTGTATGTGTACATGTGAAAGCTCTAATCAATGAGATGTAGCTCTAATCAATGAGATGTTGAAATGTTGGAGCAAATCTATTATTTGTAATCTTACTGTATATGACAGGAGAATTCACTCTTAGGGTATTGATCCAGAGCATGTTGATGCCACGCACCGTGAGAAATAGAGACATTTGTTCTTTCATAAGAAAAAAAAGTAATTGTACTTTTATAAATAAATTGAGGGTTGTTTACTCTTTTCCTCATACATGTAGTATTTTCTTATGATATGCAGGTTGTAGCCACTTACTGCATAGCCTAGTCTTTTGAACTTTTTCTAGTTGATAGCCATAGACTTAGTTATGCTTGGACATTAGTCTTTTTGTTTTACATTTGAGATAACCAACAGGGTCTGTTGTTTGGTTATGATTTGTAATTGAAGCCACTTGGTGATTAACACAAGAATTAGTTACCAAAAAAAATAAAAGACTTATGTTGTGCATCTAAGAAGATATAGTGTTTAAATCCATTATTCGGCCTTTGACCTTTTTTACTTTAAGAAGACAATTCAGATTTGTTATATTCTGTAATTGTTCTCTCCTTCCTTACATACCTTTTGTAAATTTGTACAATTCCTCAAGACAATGTATCCCTTTGATCATTAAATTCTCCATTAGTAAAGTGGTGTATATACTTTTATATGTCAAGATTTGGCGTAGTTCAATGGGCTAGGGTGGCCTCATTTTGCCTTACCAACCCCAGGGAAACTCCGAATACAGGCCTAGATCGTTTGTACAGACAGACTTTTTGGGTGCTAAGATCCAAAGTCGAGGCGTAAAGCAGGTCATGAGCCCACAGTTTTGTCACGGCTTTGGAATTGGAATCCACATGCTAAAGGGAAGGGGGCAAGAATAAGTTTCTATTCAGCCTCCTCCAACTCCAGGCTTCTTTCGCTTTTATTTTAATGCACTTAAAATCGGAACATAATGTATAGCGACTAATTGATTTTCATTTATCAAAATTAAAATAATAGCTATTTAGTCATATCTTAGTTTCTTCTACAATCGCGCAAAGCGCGAATAATTTCTCTAGTGACAACATATACCAAAAGCCAAACACTGGATGAATAGGCTAATACTACAACAAACACGGTGCTCTAAACTACCATCAAGCCAAAGATTAAATGAATAGGCTAATTAATACTAAGACAACGTTCGACTACTTAATAACTTTCTATCCTTATCTGTGAACTCCACACGCTCCTATCTAAGGTCATGTCCTCGGTAAGCTGAAGATGTATTTATCCAACCTCTCATACCTCCGAATTGGGGCATCTGCGCATCTTTTCTTCATATACCCAAACCATCTCAACCTCTCTTCTTCATCTTTCCACCACAGAGGTCACTCCCACATTATCCTAAATATCCTCATTCCATTACTCCAAGTATGTCAACATATTCATCTCAACATCCTTGTAAAATTTGCAGATTTATAAATATCCTTGGAACCATCTAAATTTATTACTCTAGGAACTTCATTGCAAGGGAAAAGGAAAATTTGAAAAATATTACTCTATCTTCGAGACTCAAGAAGGATGATATCTGTAAAACAAAATAGTTCCATGAGATTCATTCAATCACACTAAATACAAAACGTAATTGCGTTTAGTTTCTTTTGAATTAGGGTTCGTCTCTAGATCACGCTAACGAAAGGCAAAGTAAGGGAAATTTTACTAAATGAACAGACCCACTTCTGCTTTCCATTAAGTATTTTTCATTCTTCTTGTGTATTATAATATCTTTTTACAGAGCTTAGGAAGAGAATCGAAAAACTTTCTGGCAACGAAATGGTATAGATATGAGTGGATTGAAGTTCTATACTCAATTTTCATCGTTGAAAGTCGGAAACAGTCTAGTTAAAAACCGCCTTAGCTCAACTCAATCATAGCATCGAAGAAGAAAAGCCCAAAAAAATACTAAGGACTCTCAATGGGGACCCTTTTCGCTATAACTGTTTAAATCATGTTGCATCAGAAACACATTTTTCACTTAGGTATGGTTAGACATGCAATATGAAATATATAAATCAGAAGGTAACATGAAATTTAAGTTTTTTAAGTTATTTTTTTTCCTAAACATAAATATCTTACGTAAACTATCAAAAGTGTTTCAACTTTTAAATAATCTTATCAAATGAGTAATAGTTCATAAACAAGATATCAAACTATACTATAGTGCATTGATGAATCATATATCTACATATTACTTTTATAAATAAATGTTTTCCATACAAATTTTCAAATACACATATTTTTTAAAGATTCACTTGTCAACAATAGTAATAATTAGGGGTGTATATCGATCGATTCGGTTCGATTTTAAGTATTATCGATTCAATTTTTAATTTTTAAATATGCTAAACCGATAACTAAACCAATAAAATATTTGTTATCGATTTTCGGTTTATCTTTTAATCTTTAACGGTTCGATTTTTATTTAACCAATAAAAAATGCTTTCAAAACAAATATACAACTTCTCCAATAATTTGATGTGATACAGACATACAATGAAACAAGCAAATCAAACGTTCTTGTTGTAAATACTCACAATTCATAACCCTAGCCATCGCCTAACCCTTGCCGTTGTCGTTGCAAATCATATTCGTCGCCATTCTTAATTCTTTAGATTTTGACATTGTGAACCTAAATTAATACTAACGCCTAAATGGTAAATACAATGTGAATTGTGTAGGGTACCGATAATCTGATATAGAGATTATATTAATATCTTGTGTTTGATACTTTGATATTTATGTATGAGTAAAAATTAAAATAGTAGATTATTATAATATTAATGGGTTATCGATTTACCCAATGTTAAAAAATCAATACCGAACCAATAACCCAAAAATTATTTTTTATAAAACCATTAAATAACTGATAGCTCAATAATCCAATAACAATAAACCAATAACAGTTTTTTGGTTCGGTTAATCAGTCGGTTTGATTTTTGCACACCACTAGTAATAACTAGTTATTCTATAATATAATCCTTTTACATGGTACAAACAATGTCTTTACGCCGAGTGTGAGGTTTTCTTTTACAAAATTTAAAATGATGAGTCTTTTTTATAAAATATAAATGTATAGATTCAAGTTTTACATTTAAAAAAAATTGAGATCATGATTTGAAATTTCAGATCATGCTTTTTGAGAATTTCAAATTTCAAATCATGATCTAAAATTACATATCTAAACGTTTACTTGAAATCATGACTTCATATCATATGTTCAAACGTAATCTTAGATAATTTTCAAAAATATATCGTCCAATATACAATATTATATAACACTATACAACATTATACCTGGGAAAACATTATAATAATGTTTCAACTTGTATAAAAGTGAAAAATAATGTATATAATGTATTTATACACAAATAATGACTAAATTGAAAAACAAACTCAAAATATGAATTACGTGGTAAGTATTTTCTCTCAAAAAAAAACAAAAAGTAATTAAGATTTTTCCAAAATTTTAAGAATATAGAAAAAGTCGACCAGATTCAACCTCAGCTATAGAAATGCATGAATATCAAATAAAACTAAATTAATATAAACACCATCATTGAAAAAATAAATAAATAATAATTTAAAAAATCATAGTATTATTATTAATTAGAAAAAGTAGCCTAGGCCCTATAGGCTTTGTTGTTGCTGTCCTCCAAGTTCCAAATGGCTGTCGGTGCACCGACTAGCCTATAATTTTTCATGTTTTAGCATATACGAACATAATTGACATCTCTTTCCCACCATTTTTTCTTTTAAAAAATAATACTCTTCACTAATCAAATTCAAATGGAGTATACGGTAAATATATAGCTTGTTTCGCTTAATTTATTTTAAAAAATTTATAAGTTGAAAACAGATTATGAGTTGTTTTAGATAAAATGAGTCAAACAGACTCAATTATTTTTTGAATTTATTTTAAACACAAAATAACTTTAAATTCGTTAATCAAATATTCAAAAAATTAAAAATAGCTTATAAGTCAATCCAAACGGGCTCATAGCCCATAACTTTGGACTTCAAAATATTGATCACGTGGAAAGGGCCAACATCAAACGTGAGGGAACATGGAATTCGTCACACAAGCATACTACATTGCCAGCATTCTACATGTACTCCTTTACTTACCACATTGCCTTTTCATATGATTCTAGTAAATTTTATTCTCTTTCTTTTATTATTTACCTTGGTATAAAGTGAAAGATACACTTTTCCGATTGATTTTTCTAAGTGACTTTATCAGATAATAATTATAAATTGAATGATTATATGAGAAATCAATTCAATGTCGGTGAATTACCAGGATTAAAAGAGGCATTGTTGCTGAGGATGCCGGAGAATATTTCCCATTTGTTCATGTAACGAGTTGATCCACGATGAGATTTAGATCTATCCAAGCATGATTTGATATCATTGCACCACCCACCACCCTGTTAATGAATTCAATAAGAAATTAATTAGAACTTGTTTTGTCAAGACACTTCGTGGTCCGCCCACTATACTTCTTGGACAAAATTTGCATACCCATTTATATTTCTTTTTCCTTCCTGTACCGCAAGATAATGTAACTTTGTTTTTGCCCCAAAACAAACACACAAATTCCAATTATAGTATCATGTGACAAATTTGAAACTCTCTAATCATGACTAACAAATTAAGTTTTGTATAGGCAGAATGACCAAATTGCCCCCTAAATTTGCATAAGACCTTAAAGCCGGTCTTTCAACTTTCTCGTTTTTTTCCATTTTAAAGCCTATATATATATATATATAATTTAAAAATTCAAGAATCAAAAAGTTTTTTTAATTTCTTAAATTTCATATCAAGTCAAAACAGGAAAAGTTAATTGAAATGGAGGAAGTAATATTTCAATATTTACTGAGAGTTTGAGTGATGGATTAATAGCTAGAAAATTGTTTTTAAAAAGTTAGTAAGGAGAGAGGGATACTTGCAACGGTGATAGACGTGTCATTTTATTTTATTTGTTTTATTTTTCTTTTTAGGTTACTTAAAAAGAATGATTTTTTCTCTTTTATAACTCTTTTATTTTAACTTTCTAGTTGACATATTTAAGAACACAAAATTAAAAGACTTTTTGATACATTTTATATAATTTTAGCTTAAAACCACATAATATATCGGACGAAGGAGTACTAGGTAAATGACAACATTGACTTTCTATTGTGGTCCATACGCAAGTTGTCATTTACAGTAGAAAGAATGGGCAGTATTCGCCCAACTGGATCGGAGTAAAGTGAATTTAAGCCGCCTTTTTTGCAAACTAATTGACAGGATAAGCTTAGCATTGGTAGTCTAATCTATGTTACTACTCCATAACAATTATTGAGAAAGTGAAATGGAAACATTGAAAGAGATAACGGGTCCCTTTTTTTGGTAAATGGACAGACATGTTTACTTTTGGGCACACCAATCCTTTGGTCCTTTTCAGGTTTGATGATTCATAAGAAGTAGTAGTAGTAGAATCCTCCCTCGCCTACACTTTTTCCATGTTTTGGACTGAACGAACAAATGCAAACCGTAAAAAGAAGAAAGAGAGAATACATTACGAAATCATTGGTTAATTATCTGAACTTTTACATTATTAGTGAAGTTTTTATTGCACACCTTGTAATCTCCTTTCCCAGTTCCCTATCCCAATTTTATTTTTTAAGAATAGTCATTTCTTTCTTCAAGGATAAAAATTAACAAGGTGGAAGAATAGTAAGGAAATCTGTGTGAATAAAATGTTCGTAAGAGATACGAAAGAGATGGGGAAAAGAAGACGTGCAAATAAAAAAACTTCGTAAACGAAAGTTTGAGAAGAAAAAAAAAAGACATTGAATTCACTTTGAGTTTTGCACATATAAAAAACCTTTATGCATGTAGAAACAGAGAAGGAACAAAAGGGCTAGAATAACATGTTATCATATGTGGTCTTAAATATGTTATTTGAAAATTTGAGTTTAAAAAAAGTTGTTAAAAATGAAAAGAGTCATTCTTTTTTAAACAAAAATAATAATAATAATAATAACAATAATAATAATAATGAAAATACAAACAAATTAAAACGAAAGAAATAATAATTTTTAATTCTTCATTTGATAATTGTGTTTGATAAAGCTAATACAATCTGCTATGGCTTAAAGTTAAAAGCGTGATTGGAATACAATCTGATATGGCTTAACGTTAAAAAATGAAAATAAATAATTAATTTTATCTTAATTTCGAAAATAATTATTATTTTAAATCAGTTATTTTTAATAAGCATAAAATCGAGGAAATAGTAAGTAAAAAGATCAATTTAGAAATGTGAGATCAGCAAAATGAAAAGAAAATAAGATGGATTTAAGTTTCCCAAGAAAAATAAGACGAGACCTAAAAACAACATTAAGGTCGTTTCCTAACTTCCAAAAAACCATCGTCAAAACGTGTTTTAACCGAAACACCCATGATCTGTTTTGTCAACAAAAGATAAAGTAGAGAGACCTTCTTTTTAGTTTCTCACCTATGGATAGAGTATATGTTGAATTTTACTTTATGATTTCCAAATTTTAGGACAGTGATATCACATATTTGTTGAACTCATCAATAATATACCTGCTATAATTTCACAAATAAAATATATTAGGATATATATTTTTTTTAAATTTATTTTCTAAATGATGTCTAATACCAATATTAGAGCTAACTAATTCAGATTTGTGATGGATAGAGCCTACTCAAAAATATCACTACCTAAACTTTTAGTTAAGAGATAACCAATTAGGATAAAGCGTCCATTCATATCTTCAACAGCACCGAAATATTGGCCCATGAGCATACTCATCCATCGTACCAACAATGTTTATAGTGAACTCATATCTTTATTTGAACACCAAAAATATCTACTACTCTCTCTGTCCCACATGTATACTTTTTTTTTTAGTTTATTTTAAAAAAATGTCATCTTAATATAATTAAAAATAATTTAATTTAAAATTCTTATTTTACTTTAGTAAAATAATTTACAACAGCATAAATATTTAATAATTATTTTAACTACAAATTTTAAATGTCCTTTTTTTCTTAAACACCAATGATGTGGTGAGAGAGAAGTAATTTTATTAGTTAGTGTAAAGAAAGGCTGCAAGCACGTTGATCGATAAGATGGGGAAATAGCCAACAAGCAAAGAAGTCTCTGTGTAACTGCTCATTAACCAAGTGTGACGGAATCTTTTTTGCCCTTTCCCTTCCCAACAAAAAACACCAAAAGGAATTACTTGCCTCAAATTGCAAAATCCAGTTGTTTACTCCAGCTCCAAATCCACGGTGCAGGTGATACGCCGGCAAACTTCCATCCAAGCAATCTGCAAAATCAAAAAATAATATTTAACCATTGTCATTAACTGCTTTAATTAGCGTTTGGTGGAGAAATTTAAGAGTAATTATTAAATCACTGGTGTAAATGGAAATTAAAACTCTCAATAAAGACAGGGCATGGTGGGCTATTATTTACATACATGCTCCTAAAGCAGAAGCGTTATGGACCAGAGTCATGTTGACCAGTAGGCGACCCTGTTCTCCTTCCGAGTAAACCAGACATGGCCAGCAAATAAGCAAAACCAATTTCAACAGAACAATTGAATTTACATTCATTTTTACTCAACGAATATTCCACAATAAGAATGCAAAATGTGAAAGTAATCCACCGAGAAACTAATTTTGGGTATTATCAGAAAATTGACTGTTTAAGTTTAAGATGAATGGAGGAATAAGATACTCATTGTTTGAGTGAAGAATAAAATAGGGAGTAGACAAATGAGAAAAGAGAAACGAAACGAAAAGAAATCACGAAGAGTGTGCTCTGCTTCCGAACCAGAAATTGCAGAAACGGATGAAAATAGCAATTCAAAGGGAGAAGAAAAGGAGAAAGGAAGTGAATGGAGTAGCACCAACTTAGGGAGAGCAGTGAGGACTTGAAGGTTCAACAAGTACAAGAGTTGTAGTTTATGAAGGGGGATTCCCGAGGGAGGGAACGAAAATGGGAATGTCTCATTTATGGTTTTGAGGGGTCGTTTGGTGCCAATGGGATACAAAAAGTTGCAAATAAATTAAGGTATCGTTTGGTACCGCCTGTAAAAATAATGCTAGTTATATTTGTATTAAATATATATATATATATATATATATATATATATATATATATATATATTATTTGGTTTGATGCATTAAAAATAACATGCATTGCATAAAATAATTGAATCTTGAAGGGTTTTAAAGAGTAATTGGGTCTTCAATCATGCTAATGCATACATTATATCTCCTTGCCTTGCTAATACCATAAAATTTATGATATTAATAATATACAATAGAGTATACAACTAATGCAAGCATAAAAAAAAGTACTAAACAAGGCATTACTAATACATAAAGCTGATGCATACATTATTTTTGTTAATACACTCTACCAAATGACCCCTACGATATTTGTTTGATTACTTTTATCATAGAACTACATAATTGTTTAATCTCTTTCCCTTTGTTCACTCTTACTTGTCCACTAATTTAAAAATAATTTTTTACTTTTATTGTCAGTTTTAACATAGCGTATACAAATATTTTTTGATATTTTACCATCAACATTAGTTATTTAATCTTCAAATCATTTCCAATAAATTAATATGGGATATTCATATTAATCATCATTTTTTATAATGAATGTGAAAAATTCAAACTGGACAAGTAAAAGTGAACGAAGAGAATAATATATAATACTTTAGTTATTTTAAGGGTGTTATATGATTTATTCCACATTATAGTCCATATAAAATATTATATTAATTTCTACATAATTTATATAAATATATTTTATGTCAATAACAGAAAATAACAATCAAATATTACATTATTAATGCTAAAGCTTGGGCAAATTATCAGAAAGGCAATTACACATTTCATTATTTTTTTATTTCGTTTACCTTTTCCTTTTCTAACCCCCCGCCCCATGCTTAATAAAAAAAATTAAATCATTGCGAGGATAATCAAGTTGATTGAGTAAGTGATCGAGTTAATTGATCAAAGAGTAAAAAATAAAAACGTCAAAGAAAGCACATTATCAATATGAGTTATGGTACAGTAGTGGTATTTCTCTATCCTTAACTAGAGGTCTCGGATTCGAGCCCTGAGTATGGAGAAAATTCTGCTGAAAATTAAACGTCACCCCCGAATGGCGTGCAGTACGCAATTCAAATTTAATTAGAGCTTCAATATAGACTCTGAACACCGGATAAAAAAAACAAAACAAAAAAAAAACAAAGAGAGCACAGTTACTAAACTTGTCCATTTGTTCAATTTAGTGATTTTAACAATCACTTCTATCTTTTAAGTGACATTTAATAAAAAGTGATACATTGAAATTACTCAAGTATTTAAAAGATTATGGTGGACACTCATTGAATTAGGGTGGTTCAGTACGGAGGAAAATATTTTTTAGAAAAAATTAGCGTGATTTTACTTTTATATATATATAAAAGCATTTATATATTAGCTAAAAAATATTATAGGAGGCAAGGGTTGGATGGTGTATTGTGGGATGATGGGGCAGAAACTACAGGATAGGAGTGAAGATGAGCTATGTTAGAGGGTGGATAGGATAAATTCAATATGTAATGTCATTTGTGGAGTTTGTTCTCTTTATTTCTATTAAAGAACACAATTTTTTTATTTTTAAGGAACTTATTTTTTCAAAAAATCAAACATGAAAAAATCAAAATTTATTTTTAAAAAATATTTTTCTCTGTACCGAATAAATTCTTAGGATAAAAGCAAACATCAAACAAATTACTATGTTATATATCAAATCACATAATTTAATGGTCAAGGTTCATGGTATTTTCCACCAAAATGAACTCAAAACTGTTAGTTTCGGAGAGGAACGTATAATCAATATAATTGAAAGCCATTATGTGCCCATTTTGCCCATTCAATGTAATATAACGATAAATATAACACACAACCTTCCAACTTTCCATAGAGAAAATTTATCCTTGGTCAAAGTTCTAACGTATTGATGTTGATGTAATATTTTCTGAAATTTGTCTTCTACAACAACACAGGTATTAACAGTTAAATCAGTGGATTGAATTTGACGAGTTAAAATAGATTGAGTTAATAAAATAGGTGGGTTATTGACCTATTCAAAAATTACTTTGATTAAAATAAACGAAAATGCAGGTCATAACACAACTCACTCAATTCTTACAAAGTTTTAGTTGTTTTATTTGTTCTTTTATAGCCTTTTAGTATATTATAAACTATTTTTTGTTCTATTGTGATATATAACAAGAAATTACACGATTTGTCATTTAAATGAATTGGTCTATAATTTATGCCTTTCAAATAAGTTTATCTTTAACTATTGTGTTTAGCAATAAAACTTATGCCTAGCGAGGCATAAGTTCTTTAAAAATGGGGGACATTACTTATGGGACATGTGATGCAAAAATATAATTTATCTCTCGCTTTAAGGAAAAAATTAAAAAGACCAGCATAAGATAGGGCAAAAGTGCAAATGACCCTATAGATATCATATCAAATAAGAGGCTTTTTCATTAGTCAATTTGATTAGCATATCAACTCAATTTTTGATGAACTACAACGGATTAATTAAATAATTGGATGAGTCAATAATTCGTCCAAACTTAAACGGATTGGGTAATTATATTGACACCTCCTATCAATAGTTATTACTTGCAAAAATGTTAGTCCGATGAAAATAATGAAAAGGAAGTCTAAATCTTTTGAACTTACATTGACACTATTACACACACAAAAAAAACGTCTAACTTGACCAAAAAAACAAAATATATGACAACGCTTTGAATATAAGTCGCTTGTAGTTCATCTACAAAAATTAATGCTCCTAAGAATATTCTTCAACACTATTAATTGTTTTGTATTAATTAGAAATATCAATTTCAATTGTAATAACCAATTAGTTGTAATTTCATTATTATCATAGGATAGACAACACCAAAGTCTTTTTGTTGTATAAGCTAATCGAAGAGAGGATCGAAATATGAATTGTACAACTTCAACATCACAGTCCACATTTAGTCATATCATTTACGAATTAATTGCGTATACAAATGAAACTGTTCTTTTCTCTTCTTTTTTTTCTTCTTTTCAGAAAATTGAAAGCGAATCTTTTTAAAGGGTAAAATGGTCAAATTTGCCATAGCTATACGAAATGAAATAAATTTATTTTTGGTTAATAATCGAGGTCAAATATGCCTTCATTGTTAATTAAAATTGCTTCTTAACTATATAAAATAGAATAAAATTGCCCTTATTATTAAATATTGAAGGTTGGTTCAGAGACAAATTTGATCCTTACGGCACGAATTGACGATAGTCATGCATCATTTGTGTCCACGTTTCGAAGACACCCCTCTCTTTTAACAGGATTCACGGCATGTCATTGAATTTTTTTAAAAAAATCATCGCTTTTTTTACCTCTTTTTGTCACTATTTCTATCATTGATCACCTTTACTTGCAAATAATTGGATATCTTACTACTAATTATATATACTAATTCCATCTTTACAAAAATTAGGTATTTTGTAGATATTGGAATAATGGATTTTTGCCTCTCTTTTTTTTCGAAAAAAATTATCTTATTAGAAATATATATCTATATCATATATACTAATTCTATCTTTACTTTCAAATAATTAGGTATCTTACCACTAATCAAGAATTTTCTGCCACATATTTAGAAAGATACATCTAAATACAGATATTTTCGCTACTAGATGCACTAAAATAAGGAGGGAGGCGAGTGAGATGGGGAGGGAAGTGAGTGAGATGGAGAGGGGGGCAAGTAGATATTAATATATCCCAAATACATATATGTATGTATCTAATGTTATTCACATGTATCTGGTGTACCAAATACATAGGAAAGTGGAGAAACGAGATTTGTGTAAGTATCCCAAATACATATGAATTCACTTGGATAAAGCATATCTAGAATAAATTACACATAATTTTGATCTCATATATCCCGAGATACATGTATCCGCACGCACTAAAATTTATGATATTGCAAACTAGAATATATCGAAGTAATTAACTCCTAAACTGGTGGAATTTCTGTAAGTTTTCCAATTTTTTCCCTTCAAAATTAGACAAATTCTATGACCAGATAAAATTTACCAAAAATATTGTCAAAAGGCGAATACAATATTCATGTCCAAATGGGTACTATATTTTGTGGTCTTAAACTAACACTACGTTGAATGTAACGAAATATTCTTTAATCTAGTGGTGTTAAACACGTCATATGAAAAGTTGAAATAAAAAAAATTCAATTTCGTGACAATTCTAAATTATAGATGTTAGATCGACTTGTTGAGCTGTGAAATTGGAGATAGCTGGATTTGGGTTTTCTGAGAGTTATGTTGTGAGGTGTAGAAAATGTCGAATTGGTGTCTAATCATTGTTGAAGCTCAAAGTTTGAAATTTTAATTTTCGTAAACCTCATTTGAATGTCTATTATTGTAAAAGATCGATTACGTATTTACAAGCCTAAGCTAATGTTCAAATTCTCAAATATTCTTCGCAAATTATTTTTGGGTGAAGTTTTGGTAAAGTTTCACCATGTGTTTGGCTATAATTTTTTCAAAGAATATTTGACTGTTTCAAAAATATTATTTTGTATCCATAAATTCTAAAAATTATTAAAAATACTCATAGGTTTGTATTATCATTTTATCATGTTCCATTAAAAATCTTATAACATAATTGATAACAATCAACAACAACAAAATAACAATATGTGCAAGAACAATACATTAATCACATTAAAAATAAATTATTCTTTTTTTTCTCAATCTTGTTACTCAAACTATTTTTTTCCGGATGAGGTAGATATAGATGTTATTTAATGGTGTTGGCTGACCATGTTGGTAGATAAATATTAGTTGAAATTAATAAATGATGGTGTTTATATATAATATAAAAATTTGGGGTCATTTTTAAAACTTTCCAAATACTAAAACTTGGACAAGTTCTAAGTTTTTTCTAGAACTTGGGAACTTGGGATATTTGCCAAATATATTTGCCGGTAATGACAAATTATATGGTCAAACACTAGTTCTCAAGTTTTTTCAAAAAACTATTTGAGGCCAAACAACATCTAAAATATGAAATTTGGGTAATCTAGTGTAGTTTTTGAGGTGTTTTTGGATGCATCTGGTGCTTGATTAATGGAAGAATGTGAAGTCAATTTTTATATATTAATGTAGAAACATCTCTTATAATTTTGAATATTATTATATATGGTATATAAATACCCCATATAATTTTATATAATATTGTATATTGAGTGTATAATATTATATATCAAGTTTTTAAGCATCTTTATAAATATATATATATGAATGTTTTGTATATATTGCATACTGGATTATACTTTGAGTTAAAAATTTATAATATATATTTTTGAACTATATTTTTACCATATAAATTAGGTAACGTATTTGTCGGAAATTTCTTTGGATGGAAATAGTAGTTGAAAAGTTATTTTTGCTGCTCCTTAAAACACGTCAAATTAAAAAGGAAAAAAAGTTTTTAGCCTCCAAGCTTGCGAAAAAGCTCAAAATAGTCCCTTGTCTTTGGATTAAGACTTAAAGTCATTTTTGAATTTTCACATGGAGCATTAATAGTTTTTCATTTTACAATATTGATGCACTTTTGGTCTTTCCCCAAACTTTTGTCTATCTTTTAATATTGATTTTGTTCACAATTTCATGTATAAAATGTTCAATTATCTTTTTATATATTTAGTAGAAACAGTAATTTAATGTGAGAGAAGGTGAGAAGAAAATACCTAGTTATGTTTAGTAGAAATATTATTACAACTATAATTCGAGAGGTTTATCACGTCGATTTCACGTGCAATAGTATAAAATTTTCTTTTCTTGCAACGTCATATGTTAATGTTTTCTTAGTCTAGCTATAATAATATTTCTTCTGAATATGATAAGGCGTTCTTGTTCTTACCTTCTCTCGGAGTTACTATTACTACTAAATATATATAAAAAGATGATTGAACATTTTATACATAAAATTGTGGACAAAATTAATTTTAAAAAATAGGCAAAAGTTTGGGGAGGATCAAAAGTGCACCAATATTACAAATATGAGAACTATTAGTTCTATATGTGAAAATTCAATGATAACTTTGAACTATTTTAGGCCTTTTCTCCTCCAAGCTTCATATTCAAGTTAAACACGCGAATGCTCTCTAAAATTAGGGTTCTTCAAGACCTTCATACGTCCTATCCAGGTAAACTTTTTATTTTAAATATATTTCCCTTATTTTTCTTCTGAAACAGTTTCAGTTTCTCTGTGCATTTATTTTTTCTGTGTAAAATTTATCATTTCTTTGTGTATCTTCGTTCTCTTTGTTTCTATATATACCTTCTTTTTGTGTTATATCGTTTGGCTTTTAGTTACCAAAAGAATGATTTGAATGTACCGATCAAATTCTAGCTGAGGCAAAAAAAAAAGAATTAGTTGAGGTGTGAGCAAGCTAGCCTGACTTAGTCATTAATAAATAAAGAATTTCACACTCAAGTGCCTGTTGAAATTAGAAAAGATTCAAAATAATGCTTAGTTTGATGTGAAATTAGAGTAGGAAACAGAAAAAGGGTATGATCATGTTCCATTTCAAAAAACGATATGGTTGTATCCCTTGTTGTCTCATGCAACTAAATACATTGATGTGATTCGATTGATTGTGAAAACTATGGCGAGGTTTATTATGATGGAGAAGATAATGATGGATTATTAAGAGGAGGATGACAACTAAGGAGATAAAGAATGTGAAATCATCAGGATTGTTTCAGTTAGTCTTTGTTTCTCTTATTCCGTGTGCTTTCTCCCATGTTGTGTACAATGCATCCGAAGTTAGTATGTTGATTGAAGTTGAGAATGCAATCTCTTGGACCTTCCCCTCACACATGATCATTTCAAGTGCTAGTTTCACATCTTCGTGTTTGGACCTATGTTTCCATATTAGAAAACATGTTCTAACTGTTCTGTAGCTGTTATTCATGTGCGAACTGATAGACTGATACGATTGTTACTGATCAGAAAAGAAAAGATAGGAAATTTACATCCCTTTCCTGTGGGATTGTAAGAAATTTGTATCCCTTTCCTATGGGATTTTTTTACATTTTCATGATTTGATCTAGTGACCACAAAATGAACATTGCTTTCAATTTTCTATGATGAAAAATCAGTCTCTCTCAATATTGGGTTTAAATAGAGTGTTTCAAGAAAGAAATATGTAGTATCACATATGCTATATAATTTAACAACTTATACACCATTGCCGTTGAATTTGTCTTCTTTTTTTTTGCATCAGTGATTTTATTTGCAACAGAAGCTATTAAAAGTAAAAAAACAGTTTTCGTTAGAGAAGTTTTTTGTGCGTCTTCAATGTAGTTTTTCTGTCTGTCTTGTCCATGCATGATGTACTGATAATAGTAAAAAAAATGTTAACCACCGTGCTGGAGGAGTCTGACCTTTAGATAAGGAAGTTGGGAAAAGTTTCTTGTTACAAAGATGACATACTGCAATCCTTCTGATGCACTCAGTGTTCAGAGTATTAGCTGTAACTAGGAGTTCTACCAATTTCTTTACCATAATAATTCTCTCTCTCTTGAATTTAGTAGCACAAAGATGGCTTTATCAGAGGAGGAGCTCTCAAGACTTTTCAGAGTTCGTAAGACACTGATGGAAATGTTGTCTGATAGGGGCTACCTTGTTGGAGATTTTGAGATAAATATGTCAAAATATGAGTTCCTTCAGAAATATGGTGAGAACATGAAGAGAGAAGACCTTGTACTTCAGAAAGCCAAACGTAACAACAGTTCTGATCAGGTGTGCTCTTTCAATTTCCTTTCTTGCATAATTGTAATTATGGTTACTGTCAGTTTAAGTGCACTGCTTTCTTGTCTAAGGATTTTAATGTTTCCTTAATTTGATGACCGGCAAAAAAAAATTATTTCCTTCAATTGATGAAATAATCTGTGTCTGTTTTAGTTCTCCGGCAACAAATTTGATTTTTTCGTGGTTTTGTGGCTTAAGTTACTCCCTTTCTACTAGTATGTTAGTACAGTATGTCTCTTCATTGTATACCTGAGGATTTCATAATTTCTTCATTGTATACCTGAGGATTTCATAATTATTTGCTACCCATGTCTCAGCCATTTCTGTTTGATTCCAGATATATGTGTTCTTTCCGGAGGAGCCAAAGGTTGGTGTTAAGACCATGAAAACTTATACAGAGCGCATGAAAAAAGAAGATGTCTTCCAAGCAATCCTGATTGTACAACAAAATTTGACTCCCTTTGCTCGTACCTGCATAAGTGAAATATCTACAAAGTTCCACTTGGAGGTTTTCCAGGTGACTACTGTACTATTTCTACTATATTTAGTTTGTTCTTACTACTTGAATGAAGGATTGAAATTGTTATGAAATAACTGAGGAGCTTAGTTTACTCCTAGGTTTGTGATCATTTTATTTTTTGTTACCTTTGTTATTTGATTTCTTTGATTTTGGTCTGACTACCATTCATTTGAGCACCTGACACTACTCAAGTAGTAGGACCACCAAAATCAGAGAGAGAGTGTTGTTACTATACCATTTGCATTTTGAAAGTGGACTATCTTTGTATCAAAATGGCATGATGAGGATGCCACTTCACGTTACCCTAGATATGTGTTTGGAGCGAGAAACATGTTCTCTGGGATTTCTCGTAATTAGTGTCGTTCTTGTTCTTTAGGTGGAGGCACTTCAGTTATTTGTTTCATTGGAAAAGTGTTTGAAATTCATTGGGCTTCCAATTTGCTGTTGTGCTGCATGGCTAATGCTACTGGATAGAAATCTGTGGTGTGGTATGCTAAAAGTGGTGACAGCTTGTTATCAAAAAAGATATGATTGAGAGTTGAGACTGTGAATGGTTAATATGATTAAAATATAGGAATCAGATTATGTTATATAATTCTGAATTGCATATTGTCGATGCACTCTCAAAAGAAAGTCTTCAATGTGTGTCCTAACATGGAAAATTTTATATCTAAGATACACTTCTTCCAAACATTGATATCCAGAGTTTCAACAGATCAAGATCTATGTTAGAGTCTTTTGTGACTAGTTCCTAATAGAATTTGTCTAATCACTTGCGAGATATTGCTTAGGACCAATGGATCAAATAAATGTAATTTTTCAAAAGTGTGGAGGGGGATTGGTGTCTATACCTCCAAGCTTCAAAGCTGAAAACAGCAGATTTCTCGGATATTTTTTTAAAAGATAAGGTTACTGGTCCTTTCCATTGGTGACATTTTCAAGCTTCAGAAGGATATATGTTCAAATTCTCTGTAGAATTAGAATAAAGTGCAAAAAGCCAAAAACAATTGTCAAGTGTAAGAACCTACTTCCTACTATGTGCGGGCATATCCAAAATGCCTAGCAGCCATATGGGGTTGCCAAGTCCCCGCCACGGCCATAAAGCAAAAGGAGAGGTAGTTCAGGGATGAGAGTGCCTCATTTAGCGAATTCTAACTCAAAGTAAAATGATAATAGAATCCAAAGCTCTTTTTCAAGTATATGAGTTAATAAACTAGTTAATATGCCATTATGGGTTAACACAGCTTAGATAACATGTACTTTAATTCATAATCCACAAAAGAATGGCTTAAGACTATTGTACATCATATGGACAAATTGACGTTCCCGCTCATAGTGACTTTACTTGTTTGAAAAATTTATCTGTTGTGAATGATTCTGCAATTTTATGTTATTCGAAGCTGGTATGGGTTTTGATACAGAATGATTCTGCTAGCATTTTCACTCATATAAAGGGTTATTTGGTATTCCTCTAGGGTTGACACGTCTGTTATTTGTTTGATTTGGAAAATCAGGGAGCTCATTTGGCTTCTAATATGCACATTTAGACGTTTACTTTATGTGATTGATAGTTATATTTTGTCTTAGAATGCTTAATCTTCTTAATCATCAAGATAAATGATTAATGTTTCAGGAGGCAGAGATGTTGGTAAACATAAAAAACCATGTTCTAATTCCTGAGCACCAGCCACTTACTCCTGAAGAAAAGAAGACTTTGTTGGAAAGATATACTGTGAAAGAAACACAGGTTCGTCTTTGTAATATTATTTCACTTGCTAAAGTTTTACCTCATATAATACACTAAAGACCAGGAGACACGTGTTGCATGCATAAATCATAATGTTGAAGGCATTTTTGTAGAGGTACTGATGGTCAAGAGTGAAAGAATGGAGTAAACGAGAAATAACTAATTTAATAATTAATTCAATGGCTTTGTATTCCCTTTCAACCCACTGGAAATGAGTTTGTTGGAAGGGGTATAATTGGAGATAGAAAAAAGAAGATAAAACAGCATGCTTGATGATAGTGTTAAAGCCGAAACTGTGTTGTTCCCTTAGTAGTATAGAAAACTTTAAGTATTTTTTTCTTTGCGTCGTTTTATTTTATGTGAAAGATCATCGAAACCTTGTATCAAATAGCTATTTGCCTATGTAAATACATCTCTACAGCTTGGTTTCTAATATGAATTGGGGTTTGGCTGAGGGGAATTTTACAAGGAACTAGTGTCCAGTTGAGAGGCTTGCACAGATATATCGACAGAACTATTCAGTTTCCAATTGGATCAGCTGAAGGGGGCTTTGATGAACCTAATATTAATTGTGAATAGCTTTGATGGAGAAACTACCTGCATGCATTGTTGATCATCACAGTCATGGCCTTTTTATCTTCTGCTTCTTCCTTTTGTCTGATTGTTTTGTCCCTATCTATCATCTTGATTCCCTTGCCATTGTTTTGAATTATGCTATATAGATAGGTGTGATTGATTACTATAGTCAACTTTCTATCTAATTGAATGTCTCATATTTTCTTCTGCTAAAACAGCTTCCTCGGATTCAGATCACCGACCCAATTGCTAGATATTACGGTCTAAAACGTGGCCAAGTTGTAAAAATTATTAGACCTAGTGAGACTGCAGGCCGTTATGTTACTTACCGATATGTGGTCTGAACTTGTTTTTGATGTTTTCACCAGTTGAAAGGTAAGAAGGGGACAGTTGACTCAAGTAATGTAGTTTGTTATTTGTTGTTCCTTTTTCCCCCTAAAAAGAGCGATAAAAATTGTCCGAGTTTTTTCTAACCCGTCTAACCATGTAAAAACAGGGTCGATTTACGCTCTTGAACTGATAAACGTCTTTCATTAACTTAGCCTTTTTTTTTCTTTCTGTATACTGCTTCCTGATTGCTAATGTTGTGATGAAATTCTCTCCCTCTTTGATGCCACAGAAACACCAAACCCTTCGTCAAATCATCCCCGATTTATATAGTCATACCAAACTTATTTATTTTTTTGAAACTGGTAAATGTATGTACCAAACTTATATCATGTTCTATCATTTGACACATTATAAAAAGAGTTTAAACATGATAAATTCATCGGGGCACGAAATTTTATGGTATTATGAATTTGTAATATTCAGGGGCGGATCGAGGAAGGATCGGGGGGGTCAGGGTGTGTCGCGTGACACTGCTTCGTCTGAAAAAAATACTAATATGATAGTTAATAACTATCTTATATTTATTTGAGATTTTTTGTTTATTGTCTACTATGGATTCCATCGGTTTAATTTTTGAGACAATTTTGAATATATACAATAAACTAATTAATTACAATAAGTATAGTCATATTTTATTTACATAAAAAATAACCAAAATCATAGGAAATATATAGTGACTATAAATTGAATATATAATATAAATTATTTATACATGAGCTATACACTGAATATACATTATGATACATTCAAAAACTGAATATAGCTTGACTATACATAAAATAAATACTAATCATACAAGTATATACAACGAATTGTCATTATTTTGGTAATTACTTTGGCCAAATAGCAACTCGGTGTAATTTGCCCTTAACTTTTTGCATTTGACCCAATGTATTTGACATAAGCAACCGTGGTTATTATTTTTTTTTTAAAATAGTAAAATTATTTAATTAAGTTAAAATTAACAATATTTAAAGAACATGATGTATTAATTACACAGCTTATTTTGCCAATTGTGTATAATGAACAATATGTTGTTATAATGAAGAACTGTTAATATCGTATGAATACAATACATGTAGGAGGCCTCGAACTAGAAACATGCACCAACTAAAAATTGTCAACTAAATATTAAACTCTACACATATTTAAAACAAAATTGATCTTAGGCAAAACAAGAATAGTTGGATTTTGTACTATTTAGAGAATGCTATACTATTTATCCTTCTGGATTTTGATTTTGTAATAAGTTATTGTGTCGTCGTTGTATTCTTCAAATTTTTATAGTTTTCGTCGAATGTCGTGCATGATTTTGATTTACAAGATATATCCTACCAATAAACATAAAATGAATTGATTAAATTGACCATGTTCTAAAAAGGTTTTTTTTTAATAACGTTCTGAAAAGATTGAAACAAATAATTATTGGAAAAAATGGACCTATGTATTATCAAACTCCTCAATTATTAATTGTGCGTACTAATAACTAAATTCTAATATTACTTTCTTACATTCAATTCAATAGTCAAAACGTATATTTCCATTATTGGAGCGCTATTGTTTTTTCATGCATCGATTTTCAAAAGACAGAATATATCTTAAATATTTAATTTAATATCATTTATAAAGATCCTCATTTGTCTAATATAAAAAAAAATTATTTTAGATAATTAACTTTTATTTTTAAAATTTAATATAACCTTATGATTGCACTTCTACAACCAAATAATACACTTATAATTACACTGTAATTACATTATGACAAACAAACAGGTTATCGTGATTATTAAGTTGTGTAATTACTAAGTTGATGATTACTACCTAGTAATTACAACAATTTCAATTAACAGGCGGCTTTCCAAACATACCCTTCTTAGAGGCGCATAGGCGGTAAAATGAGGCTTATATTTAGCTTCTTATTTCAAGCATCAATGAGAAAACATGTCCAGGTTCTAATACTTAACTCTAATTTTTTCACAATATAAAACAAATGGGTAACAGAAACAAGGTTCTACAGCTTTCATGAGTAACACAGACCATGCAAAATAGCAATCCAGAAGCAGAAATACCACATTATGTAAAAGTGATTTCTTCCAAAAGCAAAGCTAGCACATCAACTAGACAGATTGCAAAAATGTTGTCTCAAAACTGTAGGGAATTGGAGCCAAAATTTTATAAGAAACAAAAAAGTAAATCAAAAGAGACCACTAGAAAAATACACAGATGAGCCCATGAAAATTTAACATACATATGACCAAGTAAGCTATCTTGTTGCCCTTCTGATTTGAAGTCAAATGATTGCTGACACTGGAAATGGCTTGATCAAAACAGCAGACTTTTCTCATTTGATAATTTGTGATTTTTGCTAACAAACCGATCAACTTGACAGGTAAATGCAATCAGTGAACGTCTTGGTAGAATTCACCAACCATTAGTAACCAACAGACTTAGAAGCCTATTTAAGATGACAAATGAAAGAAACAATTCCATTCACAAAACACTGATAACCAAGGTATCCCCTCAATTAGTTAAAAAAAATAGTGATGCAATTGAACAAAAACCTCTTAGTGTTATCTGAACAGTTTGCTTGAGATAGAAGCAAGAATCACAATTGATTTTCATGTCCCATTTGCCTTCAATCATTCTCAGTGGTTCTACCTAGAGGATCACAAATTCACAATGTCATTTAGAAACACTTCCAGCGGATGTCAAAGTCTGAGGTTAGAGTTGGACGTTGGATATTGATAGGGGCTGATACTTACAAGTGCTTAGGGTAATGAGTTATGTATAAAGTTGATAGAACGAAACTTACAAAAGAGAGCATTTAAGTAGTTAGAAGGGATGATATTTATACTTTTGATTCTTGATAATTAACTTCTCACTGATACAACAATTTCCAAGGCCAGATCTTAGTGTACAATACATTCATTCCTTGCTATCAAGGAGAATCCAATATAGCTCATTCAGCCTTCCACTACTTATTTGATTTTCTACCACCAGTTGATAATTTACTGTATATATCTACAGGAGAAGAACACTAATAAACAGTCCTAATCAATGCATACATATTCAGTAGATGAGTACTGCATTAAACAAATGGAGCTGCAAGACAAAATCACAGCAGGATTAAAAGTTGCTAAACAACTTTTACGTATACTTCATGACTGCTTCTTTTTCTCCTTCAAATACGAGTAGTTTCTCTGAAAGTCTAAAATTACCCAAATCAAATGCCTTAAACCAATCTCAGGCCATAGTGCAGTGGGAGAATAAAGGAGACAATGTGCACTTTGCCACAAAAGAAAATTGCTTAACCGATTTGCTCCGGAAGTCCGTATAATAATGTCTGGATCAGGACAAACTGACATGTACATATGTCTGTCAACATTTGTCACACCAATACGGTGCTCATCCTTGTCCTTCACATTTTCTTCAAGTCCAATTAAATTGCCTCCATCATTATTTGCATCTCGCTTTCTAATCTCATCCCATTTTTCTTCACAAGATTCTTGAACAGCAAACACAATCTCATCTGTTGATGAGTAAGCAACACAAATAGACAATACAGCTTTTGAATTACCTGATGTCTTTACCATAGCCCTCTCAGCTGCTGCCCTGACACAGTCACTCAGAAGTTTAAGGTTTCCTTGAAAGTAAATCCTAATCCCAAGGCGGTTTACAATGCTCTCCTCTTTAGTTAATTCATCAATCTTTTCCTGCATCAGTTTCATAAGCGATGCAACTTCTTCAGGCCTTCGCTTGAAGTTATCAATGCTGAAGGCATAAACCGTCACGTATTTTACACCAAGCTCGTAACAATATCTTAGCATATTGATAAGAGCTGAAAATCCAGCCCTATGTCCATCCCCATCAAGCAAGTTCTGTTTCTTAGAGTATCTACGGTTTCCGTCCATAATGAAAGCAATGTGACTAGGAACAGGACCCACATTAAGTACAGAAAATATACATTGGCGAACAAAGCTGCTAATGTTTTCAAATAGATGTCCCACTTTTTTACCGTTCACACCTTCCATATCAACCCTCGAACTAATGCTTGATCATGCACCAAGATCAACCTAATCAAACATTAGGGAATTTAGTCTCAATTAACCGCCCATGATAGCATGAGGCCAGAGCAGGATAAAATCAGCTTTTTTCTGCCATTAAAGAAAAACAATGCAGAACAAGAGAAAACATCACAGAGGTAAGTTGACATCACAATAAATACTAAATAAAATTAGCACAACGAGCTACTTTGGGTCATGCACTATACTCTTTAAGTTTTATATAATGACACCATGAAGTTTCTGTGTTTCATAAGGTCTATTCATTTTTCATGTCTTAATAAAATTCTTTGGAATTTCTTAATTTCCTCCTATATCTAGAAATGGGTTTGGAACTTTCTATCAGTTGCCCAAAAAAGGAACTATCTTTTAACAATAGAAAAAGGGCACTATCTTCTAATTCATTTATGGAAAGATTCTCTTTTACAACAAACATTTTCTTGCAGCTTGGAGTTTCACTTTGTCTGAAAATGCTGTAAGCATTTGCTTAAATTGATTGTGCTCATAAAAATTTTGTCAAATTTTTCAAGAAATGGCAGTAGGCGTATGGATGTGGTTTGAGAAGAATGAGGTCTCAGGTTCAAATTCCAATAGAGACAAAAATACTAGGTGATTTCTTCTCATCTATGCTAGTCTTCATGGACAGAGTTTGTGTTACTGTTTATTGCTGGTGGGAGGTGACAGTATCGGTAGAACTTATTAAAACTATAGTAACTCAAAACTACTCTTGACTAAGAACCGAGTTTATTTTTATGACATACACACATAAAGTGCAATAACTTAATTCAGTACAATAGACACAAATAACATTTCAACAAAAAGGATAGAAAATAAACACGAAATACTGCTATACGTTTTCATAATATAAATTCAGATCTTTAAAAGAGTCGGTCAACACAGAAGCCAAATGCAAACCCCAAACTAATAAGACCAACTAAAACAATGATATTCAGTGAGCCTAGATTTCGATGAAACCAAAATAATGATGGATCAGGCATGACAAATGGCAAACACCCTGCTACTTGTGCATTGGCAGACTTCAATAGCACCTAATTTAGACAGAATTTTAGTGATAGAATAACCATTTGCAGAGCATTTAAAGTAAAGAGCAGTGCACCTTTGAATTGTGATCAGAAAACAGAGAGCCCCGTAGCGGCTGATGGTCGGCGGCAGACCCTTTCCGTCTCAGATAGATCTCTCCTTTGACAACAAAGCAAAGAGAGCAAAATTAAGGGTTTAAAATATGTCTTTTCATAAAAATATAATTAAGTGGTTTCTTCATTGATTAGCTTATTACATCAAGTGGGCGTATAAGTTAATGATAAAGTGTTTTTTTAAAAAACAATAAAATGGAGTAGGGTTTAAGGGGGGTGGGGAAAGAGATTATAATGAGGGGAATTTAGTCAATTAATTAAGTTACTAATTTTTTTTAACAAAAATAATATAGTAGTATATATGTACGTAATTATAATTAAAAAGAAAAGAAGAAGATGTGTGTAATTAAACTCATTTATCTATGATTTTATTCAAAATCCTATAACTTGATTTTTTTGGAGACAATATTTGTTTTGGGAAAATGTATAAATTCCCCTAAAGTGGTACCGAAAAATCAATTACATACTTAAATTATCATGGCGATCTATTACACACCTAAATTACCTAAAAGTGAATTTACTCTCTGAAACGTATAACACCAGTTTCACAATATGTGATGTATTACACTCGTTGTCACATCAGCTCCATGTCAGAAATTATAATTTTTTATATTTTTTTCTTTTCTTTATCAATTATTTTTTCTTTTATTAATTATATTTTATACTAATGAACTCCTAATTAATTATTAAAACTCTCGTAACACCACCCATCCAACCCCTCCCTCCCCAATCCAATCGTCTTTTCCACCAAAATCAAATTCACCCTCCTTCGTCTTCTCAACCATACCCAAACACTCTCTATTTTTTTTAGTCAAAATATATTAAATGTTCTTGCTTTTAAATTTAATTTGCTTGAATCTGAACAACTTGTGTGAAAGATAATTTTTATTCCATATCTAAAGTGGGAAAAAAAAAAGTTTGACTTATAGGTTTTTAGCTAGAATTCTTCTTCTTCTTAGTGGTTTTGAAAGAAAAAAAATCAAGATTCAAAATGGAGAATAAATGGAGGGAAGCAAAGGTGGGGCAGGTAGGCTCCAAAGACACTTGAACATTCACCGGCGACGGCGGCGGTGGCAGGAGGGAGATTTTTCAATGTTATTTCATGTTCTCACATTTTGAGGTTGTGATGAAAAATGAAGAGTGAAGAAGAAGAGGATAATGGGTGGGGTGTGAAGAAGAAAAGCGTGAGTGGGTTGAAGAAGAAAAGATGTGGGAGATGGGGTGATTTTGTTTTTTTTTTTAATTTTTTTTTTTACTTTTGACGTGCTATATTTTTTTTATTTTTTTGCCACGTCAGTTTTAAGGAGGTAATAAATTAACTTTTAGGTAGTTTAGGTGTGTAATAGATCGCCATGATAGTTTAAGTGTGTAACTGATTTTTCGGTACAATTTCAAGGGGGGAATTTATGCCTTTTCCCTATTTATTTTGAGACATGATATGCTAATATTATTATTTTTACCCTGCCTTTTGATATTTTTCTAGGGATAAGCCATACTTAGTTAACAACATGGGTTGTAGTGCAGTAGTGAGATTACTACACCCTTAACTAGAGGTCTTGAGTTCGAGGCTTGGTATGGAAAAAATCATGTTGGAAGAGTCACTCCCTGTGCGCGATCCGAATTTAATCGGGACTCTATAAGCTCCGGACACCTCGAGAATCAATATGACTAAATTTTAAAAAATAAATTAAATTACATTAATTTGATGTTTCATATAAAAATTTAGATATTCAAAAATTATATGAAAAAATACTATAAATTATAATTTTTTTCAAATTAATATGATCAAAATATATATTATAAAATACTAATCAAAATTAATATTATTTGACTCCCAAGAAAAAAATTGTTACAACTTAACAGAAACGAAGAGAGGAACTTAAATGAAATGAAACAATAATTGATATGATAGAGAAGGGACCATGTTAGTGAGTGTGAGACATGAGGTGCACCAGTTAACTTGGGAAAAAAATATGTAATATAATATATATGTATATACTTAAAGAAGGACAATATATTTAATTATGCACCCTTAAATACAAAACTGATTTGAAAAAAAAGGATTAAGTAATCGCGTTTGAAATTCGATAATTTCAAATACTTAAGTCTGATGATGTAAAATTGTGGCTTTGTGAAAGTCAAACATCATATATTTTCATCTAATATTTAATATGACTTGCAAACGGTAAAAATTCGAATATTCTTTACTAACTTTTAATTATATATGTCTGAATCTTTTTATATATGTTTGCATCTCATTCATACATGACTGAAATACATATAAAACAAACTAAAATTTGCGATATATGTGTTTGAACAAAAAAAAATCGTTATTCGAATTTCAACGATTTACCACACAATTCAATACTCAAATATACTCTAAATAAACTAAATTTGAAATATAAATTTCATATATTATAAAAAAATAAAATACAATCATCAATTTACTAAACACAATAAATCTAACAAACACATTTAACACCCTTTTAATTTTTTCGACTCTTCACTTTAGTCATACATACATAACTAACCTATGTATAAGAATGAGCTGAAATTTTAGACATGTGAATTTCTTTCCCTTATTGTGTGTACTTTTTTATTATTTAAAATTTTCTTAATGAAAATCCTTGTTTTGCCATTTTTTGTTATTCAATAATCTATATTTTAAAGTGTTATCCTTCAAATAAATCGAGTTTTTATTGTTACCTTTTAATAATCTAATTTTAAAATTAATATGATATAAAAATATAAATTTAAAAGGCGTTTGATTATGTTTAATTGTGAAAATAGAAAATATAATTTTTATTTTCAAAGTGAAAAATAATATTTCAAAATTATAATTATGTTTGACTATGAAATACGTTATAATTATAATTTGGAGGAAAAAACAATTTTTTATTGTTTTAAAAAATTAAAAATTCTTCAAAAAAATAAAATAAAATTTTCTAAAATTTCATGGAAACAAACATATTTTCCAAAATTAAACTCCAAAAGAAAAAGCAAAAAAGTTCCACTTACCAAAGTTATTTGAAAAACTTACATAAATACACAATTTATTTTATCATATTTTCTAAGATTTTCTATCATTTTAAAAGATTACAAAAATTTATATTCTTTCTTATTCTCGGATACATCACTTTACGCGATATATTGGTCGGATATATTATTTTATGTAATATATCGATCAGATATATTTATGCGATGTATCAATCAAATACATTATTTTAGGTGATACATGAGGATATTTTGAGATGTATGTAAATTTTATTAAATTAATATTTTTTTTAATTTTAAAAAGAATAAAGATAGAATGTTATTAGTCATTAACACGGTAACATGACAGTATTTGTTACCAACACAAAGTGGGGGCGATATTCTCGTTCATTCACTACTACAAGTCACACTGATACACTGAATCTTCAGAAATCAGAAATGTCTTCTCTTCTCTGTTGAAACCTTCAATAAAGAAGCCCTCTTCGGTCTGGATCGCTGAGGCGTAGGATAAAGACAGAGTTCGGTCAAATTCTTCAAGTCCAAGGTAAGTCCAACATTAAAAAGATCTCATAAATTCACTGTTTAAACAAACCCCAATTTGCATATTTTTGTGTGATAATTCATTCATTTTCACAATTATCATCATTAAGATCGTTTGTTGTTGAATCTTCTTTGCCTTTAGTTGATTGTGTAGAATACGGCTTTATTGATGTAACGGAAAAGTGTAGTTGTCGGTACCGATTGCTTGTTATCAGATAAAGTTCATATCATCTTGTTGAGCATTTTTATAAAAAAAATAAAAAAATTCAGAGGATGATTGATCAAGGTAAAGGATATGTGTGAATTATTACTACCCGGAAAAAATTTCATCAGTCTAGTTCTTTGTTCTTTCAGGTTATTTGAATTACAACGACGACTGATCAAGGTAAAGGAGCAACTTCTATATAGTGGAAGAAAAGGAAGTAGAGGAAATCTTAAGCATCTTTCCAAAAAAGCAATATCTGGGAGTTCATGAAATAAGGAAATTGTTTGATTTTTAACTTTATTACGGCTGAAAGGAAGTGTTTATAGGCAGCTAGGAAAAGTGTACAACTTTGTTAAGAATGGAGTCTTTATGGAAGTTAATGTATTTGCTTGAACCAGCACCTGTAGCTCTTATTCTGACTGCCATAGCTGTGTCATATGCATCTGCGTTCCGGGCTTTAAACTATGGCAAAGAAATGGAGAGAAATCGTGATTGGTCTGAAGCATCAATCACGTTAGATAGGTCTCAAGCTCTTATGATCCCGATAGTGAGCTCTTGCAGCTTGCTTATGATGTTCTATTTGTTCTCTTCTGTCTCACAGATCCTCACTGTGTTTACTGCAGTTGCCTCAGCATCATCTCTTTATTTTTGCCTATTCCCTTATATTGCCCAAATCAAGTCTCGGTTTGGCTTAGCTGACCCTTTTGTATCTCGATGTTGTTCGAAGACATTTACTAGGATCCAAGGCCTTTTGATGTTGCTATGCATTGGCACGGTAATAACGTGGCTTGTCTCTGGGCATTGGATACTGAATAATTTGTTGGGCATCTCTCTTTGTATTGCTTTTGTGAGCCATGTTCGCCTTCCTAACATTAAGGTTTGTGCAATGCTCCTTGGCTGCTTGTTTGTATATGACATATTCTGGGTTTTCTATTCCGAGAGATTCTTTGGCGCAAATGTCATGGTGTCTGTAGCAACCCAGCAATCATCCAATCCTGTACACATAGTGGCGAATAGATTGAGCCTTCCTGGATTGCAGATGATAACCAAAAAACTCGAGTTGCCTGTCAAGATTGTGTTCCCCAGAAATTTATTGGGTGGTGTTGTGCCTGGATATGCTGCTATTGATTTCATGATGCTGGGTCTTGGTGACATGGTAAATACATTTTCCTATTTTTGAAATAAGTAAAAGGGTCAAAGAATGTCTCCCTTTATACTCTTCTTGTTTGCATCTTAATTTTGTCCGCATAAAAATATATAGAGGGTGAGACACAACATGGGACATTTCAATTTTTCTCAATGTGATGAAGTTTTCCTTCATTCTTGGTTGTTCAGGGGACCCTGCTCACCCCTTCTTGGGCCCACCTCTAACAAAAAAGAAATGATAAAAAAGGGAACAAAAAGAAAGAGTTGACAGGTGACTTTAGTTTTTTTCTAGTCTCAGCAGCTGACTTTGCCATAATCTGTTGATGTTCCTGTCTTTCTTGAATAACTTTCACAATAAGGTATGCACTTTTTGTTTGTCTGATCTGATTAGTAGTTCTTTTGGACAAAGGAGTACTGAACCTAATATGGTCTAATAATGAATTTTCTAATATAGGGTAGGATGATTCCTTTATTGTGATTCTGTGACCAAGAATCCCTTATCTCAATGAATAGAAAGCTAACAAGCTCCTTCTTGAATACAATCAATTCTCTACCATCTGTTACTAATTCGAGTATAATAAGTGCATCTTCTCTTGTCCCTTTCCTGCTAGCTCAAGTATTACCTCTTCTCACATGCAACATAAGCATCAGGACCCAACTGCTGCACCACAACTTTTTTTTTTTAACAAACTGCTGTTAGACAAACCTAGTTAAAAAGAGATTTGCATATTGATGTTTGGAATTCCTGTAAGATTTATGTTAAAAGATATCAGCAATTGTGTGTAATTGAACCATATTCAGGCACTAAGTTTCATATTCTGACTGTAATAGCTCTTCTTTCACTCTCTCAAGAAAGATACAGAAATTCTAGATGTGTTGGCTTGTATGATGAACAGATGGACCTTTTTCATGTTAGGGTAAGCGATGGGAGTATAGTGCTTACCCAAAAGTTTATCAAGGAAGTGGGATGCATATGAGTGGTAGCTGTTTAGGCACTGGGAATTTCATATATTTTTCTGTTAGTTAAGTGAATCTTTTGGGTGTAAACAAGAGATCATGATTGATGATCTGCGTTTCTGGCAGGGCTTTCATAATGGCTTTGAGGTGGAAAATTTGGACTCTCGTTTCTTAATGTTGTTGGTTATAGTTACCTTCTTCCTCATAGTCTCTATCTTTTCTTGTTTTCTTGGTTATTAGTAATTAGTAAATATAATTTCTGTACTCTTCCCTACTTTTGCTTTTCAATTTATTATTTTGGGTTGGTGGAAGAGGAGGGTGTGGGGGTTTCAAAAGTTTACTGTCACTACTTAATTAGTAGATCAATAAAGAACCTCGGGACAGTTTTTACTGTTTTAATTATGCAAATGTATTTTTTGATTGGGTAATATATGCAAATGCGTTATATGTTATTTCACATGTGCCCGGAAGGGTTTTAAAAAGATATAGAAGAAAGATGTATCAAAAAAGCAAATACTCACTTTTTCCCATAGTATATGTATACATTTAGTGTTGACATAGTTTGATCGATTAATTAGGCTTATATGTTACATTTTCTAGCAATGAAAAGTATGAAAGTAGAAGTTTGTAAATTTGATCTAGAAGAGAGTATGTCATATGAAAGTTTTGAATCTGAGCAAGTAATTAATTTTTAAATTGTGAAAGTTATATGGTATTATCACCCCCAAATGAAAATTCTGTCATATAACTTAGGAGTTTGGATAAGATCAATACAAATTTTTCTCCCTAATCCTACTTTGTCCATGAAACCTTCACCACCAAACACATATTGCAGGTTTGTCTGGTAATAGTTGTGTTTGTGCAAAGATACTTTATACTGACAGTGATCACAAAGTGAACCATGCTTAGCATGGAAAAATTCTTAAAAACTTTTCTTTTTCCCAATTCTTGGAATTTTGTGTGATTCTGTCGGCAATTGTTCCAAAGATAAGTCTCTAACATTCAATGTTAAGTATCTATGGCTGACTGCATATACACGTGATATGTGTTTCCATTATTAAGTGTTAAGTGAATACAATAAAGATCTCCACTGATTCTCTTGTTTGTGATTAGTCCTTCACAATGCGTACTTCCATAAATCCGCCAAATAGTTTGTCATGGACCAAGCTTTCATTTGTTTTGTGTTTTCAGGCTATTCCTTCTATGCTTTTAGCATTGGTTCTCTGTTTTGACCATAGAAAGAGCAGGGACTCTGAAACCATCATTGATATGCCACTTCCAAAGGAGGATATATCATCTCCAAAGGGATTTTACATATGGTATGCGCTAGCAGGATATTCACTTGGACTGGTTACTGCCTTAGCAGCTGGTATTTTGACTAACTCGCCACAACCAGCACTTCTATACTTGGTATGTTATTTTTGTGTGAAGCTCAACACCCCCTCCCAATCACTGCTGCAAGTCTTCTTTATTTTGTTGGTTTTCAAGATTCTGCTAAGTAACACAACCACGGTCCCTACGGTTGTGGTAGTGTTGGACTGATACATAACGGGACACCGTTTTGGATATGAAGTAATTCTTTTAACACTAGAGGTTTTCTAAGTTTCATACTTAAAAGTAAATGACCCTACATTAATCTGATCAAAATAAGAAGACTCCCAACACTCGTCAAGCCGATATGAGTATAAGCAATAACAAAGGCTTATCCAAACTAGTTGGTATCACCTAGATGGGACCTTTTCTTCCACCTTATTATGTTTTTAGCTATGTCCGCATTGATTCCGGGATAGTATAGGTATATCAAGACAAATTCTCTCCATCTGTATTAGGTATCCATCCCTTTCTTTGAATTACTTCAGTCATCATATTGTCGCATCTACTGAGTGATTCATCGGGAGGTCTATGTGGAACATACCAATTTATCTCAATGCCTTTTTCTTCTTCTTTTTTTTTTGTTGATAATGTAGGCCTTTCTCTTATTTTATCCTATACATGTACCACCTACACCCTTTTTCGGATGTGGCCATTTCTAATATTGCCTAACTATATGCCAGAACATCTAGTAGTATACAAAGCTAATGCATGCTTTATTTTTTTTAATGCATCCTACCAAACGACCCCTTAAGTTCATTGAGTTTTGCACATTTTTAATTATTTTCTTTGTTCTGATATATTAGAACTAAGGTATTCTTTCTCTACTTATTTAGCATCTTTTCACTATTTATATAACTTTGAATAGTTTGTATAGTCATATTGCTCCAACTTTTACAATTACTTCCACATCTCTATAGGGATATCATGGACCATAGGTTTTCTTACTCTCATATTCTAATGACATCTTTTACTCTATTAAACCTAACTGCTTATGTTATATGAGATTTCCATCTACCACTGATATATTAAGATCTATAAAATTATTCTCTTTGTGATGAACGATTTATTGAGTAGCATCTTAAATTCCTTTTGATCTTACTATCTCCCATTAGAACTTGTTAGACATTGTGTTTAATATACTCAGTTCAGTTGTTCAACTCCTCTGTCTCTGCTAGTTGATATATTTCCCTCTCTCATTCCTGGGTCTCTAATGGGTCTAAGCCTTAACTTGGGTTTTACCAATTGTTTTCGTGGCCTTCTAATTTTTTTGATACTCTTCAAATGCTTCACCTTCTTATGTTGTTGGTAACTTCCTGTATTACTTTTGGTCGAGGTCCTAGTTCTTTAGACACATAGTCCTTTATTAATGCAAGTTGTCATTTCCTTTAATGTGATATCTATGTTGGCATCAAAGTCCCATGCTTATACGTTGGTGACTTTTAGGTAAAGTTTGAAGTCTATTTTGTTATGATTAGGTTTACTCTTAAATGTATGATTACTTCTTTTTATTTATAAAAATTAGGTGTACGGCAAAGCTAAATCATAAATTAATATTTGCTTACTTTTTTAAAAGACATTCCTCCTCGGTCAAAATCGTCGGTATACCTACCCATATGTCCATCCTTCAAATTCCTGGTAAAGATGTGTTGGTCATTTGGTATACATTGGGTCAAGGTATACATGCAGTAGCTATATCTAACTAGTTTGGGTTGGTTATATGAATCCTTGATATCTGTTCGACTCAAATTTGGTCATGTCGTCCAGATACAGAATGATATTTTTTTAAAGACATATTAGGTTTCTCTAAAACTGGATATTCTTCAAAACGCAGTGCTGTCACGACCCAAAAATCCCATTAGGCCGTGAGGGCACCCACTATCCCGGTAGGCAAACCGTATTTCTTTATTAACCAATTAACAAGTTAACTAATGTTGAATTTATATAAAATAAACACCTAATTCTTATCAAAGTGGAATCAATAAGTCAAAATCAAAACTACTCCAAGACCTGGTAATACCAGTACAAGAGCATTTACGAATACGCAATAAGTTTGAAAAATTAAAATAACTGTCAACTGTATAGAACTACATAATAGGAAGAAAACCAATTCATACCCAATATGATGTTGAAGTCTAACATATCCAGAATAATTAAGTCTACCCACGTGTCCTGTACTACCAAGTCAACTACACAAGATCGATGTAATTGATCCACCACTAAGAAGAAAGGGGGACACAATCTTACAAATCTCTAACCAAACTAAAAAGACCACTAGCATACACAGGACTTAACATAGATGTAACAACCAAACCTTGTTCTTAACAAATTAGGACCATCTCTTATATGGATCCTGGATTCCTAGGTTTCTATTATGTATTGTTTTTATCCAAGTCTCTATACTTTCTATGCATTCTATAGGTGTTTTAGTGACAACTTCCCTCTGTATAAGTTTAGAGGCTTAGCTTATCTTCTTTTTTAATCTTCAATCTCATAGTGTTTGTATATATGGGTAAAAACTTACCTGCATCTGGTGTTTACCCCAAACTAATAAATGCAAGACACGTGTCTTTAAGACACACATTTATCACTTAACTGTGGTTAAGTGATGTGTATTCTTACTTATTTTTAACTGCTGAGCTTGGGTTTAAACATTGGATGCTAGTAAGTTTTTAAGATGGTGCATTTGGAGGTCTACCTAAATGTGCATTTAGATCAATGTATCCATATCTTTGCAAATTTTGTTTTTTTCCTTATCAAATCCAAAAACATTGAGGTGGTGTCCAACCGGTGTGAATGTGGGACTCTTACATGCTGCCTAAGATTTGGTCTCATGAATTCTAAAAGAAGAGTTTGCATTGCGCGTATGATATCCTAAAGATACTGGGTTGATGTTTAAAGTTCAGGGAGTGCTAGTTATTTAGGATGTGCATGAGCCATGCTAAAACCTGAGTGATATTTCATGCTTGCATGAGCAAATTAATCTGCTGTGAATTTCCTACATCAATTCACACCCTATTTTTAAAACGTTTGTAAACTCAGTTCATTTTTCATGTATTAATTTTACTAGCCGGAGACTAGTTTTTACTCTAGGAACTCCAATAATGAAAAAATAACTAAATTCGACTAGAACTTGTATCAATATTTTAGTAGTTTAATGCTGTTTTGTAAAAACTTCTTGAGACTTTCATGTCAAAAAAAAAAAAATACTTCTTGAGATTATTCTCTTATGGTGGTTTAAGAAGAGTTCTGTTTCCATAGCAAGCATGATCCAATTTGGTCTTTAGCTCATTTACTTCCTATATTTGGCTAAAATAGGTACCATCAACTTTGGGGCCGATAATTGTCATTTCATGGATGAGAAAGGAGCTAGCGGAGCTGTGGGAAGGATCACCATCAAACATAAATGAGAAAACTCGATTTACCGAAGTCTGAGCCCTTGCATTCTTCGCATGAACTACATCTAGGGAAGGCACATCCAAACCTGTAAATTTACTTGGTATAATTCAGCCCCATCTGTTGGATATTTACAATTTTTGTTGGCCCTATAAGTCTTATATTTACAAGGCTGCCAGTCTTGAGACAGCAATGAGCCTCAGAGTTGTGTTGCAATTACAAACGCTAATATTTCTATTACTGGAGTTGCATTGTCTTCATTCTCCCCTTTCCCCAGTGATTTCTAGGGAAAACTGGTAGTACTATTTTGGAGGTAGAGGTGGAGACTATAGACCACCATTTTCTTCTCTTCCTGTATGGTTCATATGAATTTCAACAGGTATTGGCCCGTTGTTGTCATGTGACTAGGAGGTTACGGTTAAGCTATGGGAATAACCTTTTACAGAAAAGGAGGAGATTCATGATTTCCACATTCTGTAAATGACTTTTTTAGGTCTACAATTAAAAAAAGGAAAGACTTTTACATGATTACCCTGCCGAAGTTAAAACTTTCGGAGTACACAATACATATGATTGTAACCCTGAAGGGCATGCAATTAAGATGGGCCAAATTAGACAAAATGTCCATTAGGAGCATGTTTTAATTACACTCTTTGGCATGTTTGGTAGATCAAATAATTATTTGGTAAGAGAGGAATTAGGTGTAATTGAAGGGGAGTAATTATATTCTTCAATTCCCAAGGGAGGGTAAGGAATTGGTGTAATTACATGAAGCTTTTTAAAATTCATCTTTTATTTGTATTTATATTTTTTCATTTTAATTTATTTTTTATTTCTACTATTTTTTTTAAAAATATTTTTATTATTCTAATATTTTCTAAATATATATTTTTTATTTTTTTTATTTATATTTTATTTCATTCTCAACCTTGACTTTTTCATTTCATGTAATTTTTCATATTATTTATTTATTTATTTATGATTCTATTTTAAAAAAAAATAATTTTGTTAGTATTCTAATTTTTAAAATCATATTTATGTACGTTGTGTTAAAATTTGATATAAGAGCATTATGTTAAATTTTTTGTTTTGAATTTAGGATTTATGTCATATTTTCAATTCCATTTGTTTTAGTACTATTGACTTGATATTTCACATTGCAAAATATTTATTTTTTAGTTAAACTTGATAGATTATTTTTTTTGTCAAATTTTTTGATTTTTTTATAACATTATATTTATAATATTAACATTTTTTGTCAAACATATATTTCATGATGTTCATAAAAATCTTATACTTTTAGTTTATTTGATTAAATTATTTAAAATATACTAATTTAAAAAATATAAATAAATTATTTTTTTATAATACTCCTTCTATTTCATATTAACTGAATTTCTAAAGTTTTTTTCATTGTTCAAAACAGTTGAATTGTTCAAAGTTCAAGAGGAATGTTGAAATTTTTTCCATGTTTGCCCTTTTTATTAATGAAGTTTTGTAATTACCTAGGAGTAAATTACACTACTTATAAAGTTATACTCCAATAAAGAATTACTTGTATTTATGATTTTACATTTAATCATATTTGTGATGTGATTAAACAAAAAGGTAATAGAGAAAAATATGGTTTAAATTTTGTCCTTGAATGCTTTTTTTAATATTTGTGTATTACCTTAGAAATTCAATTAATATGAAATAGGGGAGTATTAGTTAAGAACATGTGTTTATTAATTAATATTTAATTTAATATCATTTATAAAGATCCTTATTTGTCTAGTATAAATTTTAAATTTAGAAAATTAACTTTTATTTTTAAAAAATTTAATATAACCTTGTAATTACACTTGTGCAACCAAACAGAACAATTGTAATTACACTGTGGCAAACAAAAAGGTCATCGTAATTACTAGATTGTGTAATTACTAGGCTAATAATTACTACCCTAATAATTATATCAATTTCAATTACAAGTGACTTTTTAAACAGACCCTAGATTAAATTTTTTACACAAAAAATAGCTCACTTACAAAAATAAGTTATTTATTATATAAAGTGGTTATTTAGATCTTCTCCCTCTCCTCCATCGCACACTACTCTCCATCTTCGCCAGCCTTCACCGCCTCCATTCTCGTTGGAAAACACTACCCCTCCACCACCTCCACCTCCATCCTCCCTCAAAATCATCCTCCGACTCCCTCCAAAAACCCACCACCTCCACCAGCCTCTGCCGCCCCACCACCAATAAGCTCCTTGATATCACTTCTCATTCTGAGAATTTTGAATTTACCAAAACCCCTTTAAAACTTTCCCTTAATTCCGCTCCTAACACTTCACCACCACCAAGCCTCACTAACAAACTCTGGTTATCCAACAAACTCTCACCACCACCTCATATGCTATTAGCACCTAGTGAAGGAGATGAAAGTGACTTGGACAGTTCAAATGCTGCAGAAATGTCAAAAAGTCTTATCAACACACTCTCTCTCCTCAATCTCCTATTCCATGTTCGTCTCTCTATTCTCTCTCTTCCTTCTCCCTCACACGATCTTCTTCACTAAATCATCAAAAAGTGAATCGAAAATGGAGTAATACAATCTGATTGTTGAGGTTTGTAATTGATTCAACAATTATTTAAGTCATGTATTTTATTTCTTATAGTTTTCAATTGATATTTTCTTCTAATTTTCAATAGTTATACATTATTGAAAGCGAAGAATTCAATGACGACAGTGCTAGCCGCCGTCTAGCGGAGTCTCCATCATCCTCCGATCACAAAAAAGAAAATCCACCATCTAATCTCGATTTCTGATTCTCATACGTCAGTAGGATTCAACACCAATCAACTTTCTTTCAACACTAGCCAAAATAACTCCGAAGAGGATGAAGCCTCTGTACATCTCGATATCATCATAGACGATTTAGAAGATGCCATTTTTAAAAAATATTAGATGAATTAAACGTGATTGTGAAAAATCTCTCTCTATATATATCTGAATATAATGTTTTGTATCTTTCAGCCTCGAAGTTTGAATCTTGTTTTGTATCCGATATAATGGTGTGTATATGATAATGTTATTTTTCATTTCTTGTATCTAATTTTGTTTGACAAAAAAATTATTATCAGGTAGATGTGTATCCAATAAATAGCAATGTTAATTAAGTTTTGTATCTAATTTTGTTTGATAGAAGATTAATTATTATATACATGTGTATTCAGTAAGTAGCAATATTAATTAAGATCTAGGTTGTACCTTCTAAGTAATGGGGTATCTGAACATGTATATTTATCTGCCATTAAATTCCAGATACATGATTCTTAACAATACAGTGATATTTGCCACTGTTGAACTAAAAAAACTCAAAATTATTGGAGAAAAAATATGGAGAAGAATAATTGTAAAATTTGCTGATTCTCTAAGAAATTTTTTGGAAGGATTTCAAATGTTTTGATTTTTTTTAGGAGTTGTGATACCACGAGATACTCCAAAGTTGTTACACAGGTGATTTTCTCCTTAAATCATGCCTTTCAGTTACATTCTTTATTTAAATACACTTAATTATATGTATTTGGCTAACATGTATTCGAGATACATGTATTTGGATGCTCCAGACACATGTATTCGAGGTGCAAATAATGATAGTATTCTTAATATCACAAACTCACGAAAAATGAGGTAATTAGCTACTAAACTAGTGGAATTTGTGTTGTTTATACTTTTGATAAAGGATCATTATGTATAGTCAATGTATACATAATGTAAAGTTGAACTATATTCAGGTTTTTGAATGTATCATAATGTATAGTCAACATATAACTCATGTATAAATAAGTTATGTTTAATTTTTTGAGTGTATCATAATATATAGTCAGTGTATAACTCATGTGCAAATAAGCTATGTTCAGTTTTTTGAGTGTATCATAATATATAGTGTGTGTATACTTTCTGTGACTTTTGACTATTTTTTATGTAAATAAATAAAATATGACTATATTTATTGTAGCCTTATTATTTTATTGTATATATTTAAACTAATGCATATGAATTATGCGCCACAAATATATATAACGTACATATTTAATGAATGTTTTTATAATAATTTTCCGAAATAGTAAAAAGGGGTAGTATTTTTTAGACTGTACTTCTTGAGTAACTTTTTGGTAGCTTGAACACATTAATTTCCTAATAGTAACTAAATAAAATGCAACAATCACATACAATTTATGTTGAAATAATCAAACAAATAGTCAGACGAGACATGTAATTTTGAATACAACTATTTGTAGGTTAATTTCCCAATAGTAACTATATAAAATATAACAACCACGTACAAATTTCGTTGAAATAATCAAGCAATTAGGGTAACGACCTGAGCCTTCGTTAATCATGAAAGAAATTCGCAAGAATTTAACCTGACTGGGTCTCACCACCCCGCCACAGCAGGATGGTCCCGCCAGGGCGACGCCGCTAAAGCGGAAATAAGGCCGCCAGAGCGGAAAGTCATGGAACAAAACTTTAAGTCACAAATTTTCTTATTTTCTCCACTTCTTCCAAGTGGAGGTTAAAGGCAAGAGTTTTTGCAAAAACCTCCAAAAAGGCTGCTCCTGACCTGGGGAGAAGAGGGAAGGGAATCTCCACAATCGGAAGGCTTCAACCCATGGAATTTAATCTGATCTTACCGTAGGACGTTGAGGATCAATGGTTTCAACAACATTATCTCTCCACGGATTGCTTGGCGCTCAAGTAGGCTAGGCTTCTCTTTTTTGAGTAGTAAGTTTATACCTACTGCATAGTGTAGAAAGGAATTTAATGAAAACTTATATAACTAAGCTGTGGATCACGGGTCATGGATAAAAATTTGATCGTGTGGGTGTCTGATTCGAATGTGACCGAGTAAAAAGATGTTGTAATGATTTGGGAAAGTGTTTCTAGTGGTGACATTATTGCATATAGATGGTTATTTGATAATGGGCATATTGTTGTATGCAAGACTATAAACTAAGTAGAGATTGTTGATAAACCCTAAAGGTTCGGTAGTGTAGGTGATGGTCTAGTTCACTGTATGTGTTTTATATACTTGTTAAATTATTTCATGCTAATGATATGTATATGTGTATATGAATAGGGAAACATGCTAGATTATGTATGAAATAATCACTTGCTGGTCTGTTTTTGGTGATGAACCTATTCTTGGTGATATAAATGTTGTAAATACTGAATGTGATTATGATTGTGGTATGCTTGGATCGAGTGTCACGTTCCGACACGTATTTGAATCGGGTATCATGTTCTAATACATAATTGAATTGGGTGACACGTTTCAACACAAAGTTGATTGTTTGTAGGTCTCGTGAGAGGACCCTTGTGTGGAGCTATAACATGTGGAAACTATTGAGTTGTGATATTGCTGAATGTGGTTGGACTTGGTAATATCTGTACCTCTATGAACTAATAAGCTTTGTGGTAAATGAGCCCTGAACTAAGGACGTGTAAACGAAACTTGAGTTGAGGGGTATTGATGATATTGAAACAAACTGATTTGTGGATAAAAGAATGGGCCCTGTTAGGCCTGGATGTGATCTATATGGTATAGTCGTATTCTATATTTATACATGTAGAAGTTGTGATTTCTAGTTGCCAAAGAGTTTTACCAGTGTGATGTCCATGAATAACTGGGGTAGGAATCGTGGCTACCTATAACTCAGGTGAGTTGGAAGAGTGTGGTTGTGAGAAGGATATGCTTTATGCTGTAAGACAGTTGGACTAGGACTAGTGATGGGTGGTGAAATCATTGAGTGGTTAAGGTTGTTAGGTGGGAACTATTATGGAAAATGAATAGTGGTATGGTGGGCTTAAACCCACGGTTATTAAATTATAATTAGAATGGCTGTGGAACTCTGAAATTTAGAGTGGAAAACACCTTAAGGTGGAAGTAAGGAGTGTACTTATTTGGTTGGGATGAACAATATGATAAAGTTTAATTATTATGATTTCTTATTTTTCTGTTCATATATTATGCGGTGGGTAGCAGATTGAACGATGATGCCTACCAGTAATGTTGTTTGTACTGATACTACTCTTGCTATGCCACTTGGTATAGTCAGATTGCAGGGTCAGTTATGTCTCTTAGGTGAAGACGAAGACGATCCTCCAGCAGCTTCTATTTTTTCCTTCTCTTGGTGGAAGTTGGGTCATTGGTCTTTATTTTATTTCTACTCTTAGCAGCTTGTTTTGACCCGCATCCTTGGTTTTTTTTTGTATAACCTTGTATAAGCCAGATTAAATATAGTGGGTTCTTCCACTTAGGGTGTATAGTGGGTGCCCACGTGGTTCGGTGAATTGGATCGTGACAATTAGTCACACGAGACATATCATTTTGAATGCAATCATTTGTGAGGGGAAGATGTTCCGTGACTTATGAACATCTTTTTCATCTTAATAAGAGTGTGTTTGGAATGTAGGAAAATAATTCTCTAAAAAGATATTTTTTGAAATAATAAGTGAATTTTTTTGTGTTTGATAAATAAATAAAAATTATTATTTCAAAAGTAGTTGATGTAATTTAGGAAAACATTACAGATGGGAGGTGAGGTGTGAGATGGATGTCGGAATGGCATGGGTACCTAATCAAGGAGCGGTACAAGGCTGGTGGGGAGGAAATAATAATATTGAAATGTTAATTATGAAACTTGTTTTTCCTATTTCCTCGAGATAGGTTATTTTCCTTGAGGTTCTTGAAAAATATTTAATCAACTAAACAAAGCAAAATGAAAAAACATCTTCATACCAAACACATCCTTACAAAGATTAATAACCCAGGAATTAGTAATGCATAGATTAGTAATGCATGGATTAGTAATGCAGAGATTAGTAATGCAAAAATTATTTTTTATCAAGTGTTTGGTTCATTGTTGCACACCTAATCTTGTGTTAGGATTAAAACTCTACAAAAAGCTTCTTTCCAATAATGCCCTTGTATTATTCTGAGATTTTCTATTTTATGTAATTGAGTCAAGATAGATAAATGCCAGATTAGATTATTATTTTTGGTGTTCTTCTAACCAGCTAGGTGAAGAAAATTTTTGTTGTCATGTTTGCTATTTTTTCACTCGAATTATTTGAGGGTAAATAATTGTCATCTTAATAAATTGATCACTGATAAATCATGAATTTTCAATTTTAAAAAGATACACCGTTTACTTTTAAAACTGAAAAAGCGGTAAACAGTTGTAAAATCAAATAAACCATCGACGTTTACACATAAAAATTGCAAATTGTAGTTTTAATATGTACGCAATTTTATAAAAAAGGACAATCCGGTGCAGTTAAGCTCCCGCTATGTACGCAATTTTATAGTTGTTCAAAATACAAATAATTAGAAAACCACATATATATCAACAAATAATACATTCAATTAAAATCACAAACGTCATATGGTGATATATTTATTTTTTCAATTAGTAAATGTTAAACTTATATTTCTAATATTGTATTGATTTGTATTTGATTTATTTAGCAACAAACAACTCTCTCTAAATTATAAAATTTGTAAGCTAATTTATTTAAATAAATTTACTAGTACAAATATAAAACATAAAGTCAAGAAAATAAATAAATGATTAAAAGAATTTGAGGGGTGTTTTTTGTCTCTAAATAGCTTAATTCCATGATATTAAACCTATGTATTACTAATACCACCAAATAAAAGATATATAGTTAATATCATGTAGTGTGTGTAACTAATTCATTAATTAGTTATACTTAGGCCCAAAATTCCTACCAAATATAGTACTAAATAATACCATAATAATACATAGATTATTTCTCCTAATACTTCTTGCCAAACGACCCCTAAGTGCATAAATAGTGGGAGTTGCGTTTAATTTTTTTTTTAAAAAAAAACATGAAAGGGGTCGTTTGGTTAGTTGTATTAACGTAATTAATATCCGTAAGCAATTTTTGGTTATTGATATTAATTACGTTAATAGTAAATAATTTTCACATTAAAATACATGAATTTATTTATTATTTTATTACATGAATTTATTTATTATTTTATATAAAATAAAATATATTGTAAATAATATTACATATATTATTATATATAAAATAAAATATATTGTAAATAATATTACATATATTATTATTTTGAGAATTAAACCATTGGAAGATTAAAAAAAAGTGCTTTAAAAGTAAGTATCAAATAATTCATATATACCAAAGGTAAATTTCTACATAAACTACACAAAATAGACCTATTATGAAACTATTTATCCAGATTAGATCAAACCCAAACTATTTACCCTTAATAGACTCATGATCCAAACTATTTACCATCTTACCCACTTTCTCGCCTTTAATTTCACGCATGACGTTGTGCTGACGTCAGCATCACTGCTCCTTTTTAATACCATCAGAGTATAATATACTCTGACGGTATCAAGCAGATTCGTTAAAGCACCGTCTCTTCTTTTTTGATACAATCAGAGTATATATATATATATTCTCATGGTATCAAACGTGTATTTCCACCAGTGCCCCCTTCCTTTGTTCTTTTTTGATACCATCAGAATATATTATACTTTGATGACATCAAACAATTTATTAAACAGTTTCTTATTGATAGTATCAGAATATATTATACTCTGATTGTATAAAGAAGGAAGAAACAGTGCTTCAGTGAAACTGTTTGATACCATCAAAGTATATTATATATTCTCATGGTATCAAATGCGTGAGATAATTAAAAAAAAATATGACAGTAATGGGGTATTTAATGGTAAATAGCTTTCTATAATTATCCCTTATATATTTGTAATTTCTTTATTATTAACTAAAATATAAATGAATACTATGAGAGTATATTATACATTCTCATGGTATCAAATGCGCGAGATAATTAAAAAAAAGACATGACAGTAATGGGTTATTCAATGGTAAATAGTTTTCTATAATTATCCCTTATATATTTGTAATTTCTTTATTATCAACTAAAATATAAATGATATATGCATTATTATTATTATTTCTCATTTGAGATTTTTCCTCCAAGACCTCAGTAAAAGCCGAAAAAAGGGTGGGAGAAAAAGAAAAACCCCTGCTACATCCCCGTCTTCACCGAGTCCGGCGAGTCAGCGTGGAATTAAGCAAAGAGAGGAGGAGAGCGAAGGAGGCGGCATGGGAACGTCGGTTCAGGTGACGCCACTGTGTGGAGTGTACAATGAGAACCCACTCTCTTACCTCGTCTCCATCGACGGCTTCAATTTCCTTATCGATTGTGGTTGGAATGACCACTTTGATACTTCTCTTCTTCAACCCCTTTCCAGGTCCTCCACAAACAAATGCAGTATCATATTCATTATCATTCCACTTCAATGTATATAAATTTGCTAATTCTCAGTGCAAAACATGTATTTTACATTGTAAACTCGTTTGCTGCCTTGTGCATTTGACAACAGATAGTTTATTATTGGATAGATTCTTCATCTGTAGATTGTCTTTTCAACTATTCTGTGCTGAAACAATATATCTTGTATTGATGTTCAGGGTGGCTTCAACGGTGGATGCTGTATTGCTTTCACACTCTGATACATTTCATCTTGGTGCTTTGCCCTATGCCATGAAACAACTTGGTATTTCTGCTCCTATTTATGCTACAGAACCAGTGTACAGGCTAGGGTTACTAACTATGTATGATCAGTATCTCTCACGGAAGGTGAAGCTTTACTCTGGTGTTACCTATGAATCATTCAATGCGCTTGTTATTATCTGTTGATACTTCTTAGTTTATAAAGTCTCGGGTGTTTTAGCTTATAGGCTTTATAATTTAGCATTTTACCTGTATGTTGAGCATCTTTCCTTGATATTGATGTCGTGTATAAATTTTTAGCTTTGCAATGAATTATGTCAAGCTATAGATTTCAACATGTTTAAAGATTTATGTATGCCCTACAGAGAGTTTAAAGGAGGCAAAATACACAAGTTTGCCAGCTAGAGTTTGAGGCTCCTGTTTGTACATTTCAAACTGTCTTCATTAGAACAAGGAAAAGACAAAGAAAGAATAAAACAATGTTTGACATTTGGAATATGTGTTATAGGGATGATTATATCACGAGTCCTTCCCTACTCAATGACAAAAATGATTAATTAAGTTTCACTCTCCTTACTTATTTGCATAGTAAACTAGGAATGCATATTACTGATTCAGTAACTATCTACTTGGTATAATGTGTCCTCTGATGCTAGACAACCCTTTCAAATTAGAGAAGAAGTAAGAACTCTGGAAAATGTGACTAACCATTATCAGTCACAAATATACTAAATTGAGTGTCATTTAATTTCATATTTTTTTACTCAAATGACAAAAATGATTAATTAAGTTTCACTCTCCTTACTTATTTGCATAGTAAACTAGGAATGCATAGTACTGATTCAGTAACTATCTACTTGGTATAACGTGTCCGCCGTTGCTAGATAACCCTTTCAAATTAGAGAAGAAGTAAGAACTCTGGAAAATGTGACTAACCATTATCAGTCACAAATATACTAACTTGAGTGTCACTTAATTTCATATTTTTTTACTTCTAATAATAGGGTTCAGAATTTTTGAAGGAAAAAAGAGAGAGGAAGTAATAGAACGACGCCTCTATTGGGATTCCGGGATCTATAGAAAAATATTTGGCTGCTGAGAAACTAAACGTTCAGTGTCTGACAAGATCATATGTATTTGTTATTTTGAGTGTGTGATCGTGTAGAAGTAAGTCCATTGACACTCTCCTCCTGTGCAGCAAGTTTCAGAGTTTGATTTATTCACGTTGGATGACATTGATTCTGCATTCCAAAATGTGACCAGATTAACCTACTCTCAAAATCATTACATTTCTGGTAGGTCTCTTTTCTTTTAGCCCCACTTTTATCGAGTTCAACTCATGTCCGTTTTGTATTGTGGTTTATTTTATCAAGTATAATCTAGTATCATTCTTCATATTGTCAAGGAGGTAAAGTTGCCCATGACATTGATGAGTAAAAATTCAACTGCTTCTTAATAGTTCGTTTGGTTGCAAGTCTTGACTACCAACTCATTTTGAAGTAGTTACAACATCTCCTAATTACTAAATGGAACTGCTGTTTTTATTATAGGAAAAGGAGAAGGAATCGTGATTGCTCCACTGGTAGCTGGTCATCTGTTAGGAGGTACCACCTGGAGGATAACAAAAGATGGGGAGGATGTCATATATGCTGTTGACTTCAATCACCGTAAAGAAAGGTAAAATTAGACAGTCTTGTTATCCAGTTAAAGGATTCTACTCTATTGTGATCCTAATATTCTGATCTCTCTCTCTTTTCCTTTCAGGCATTTGAACGGAACTGTTTTAGAATCTTTTGTCCGTCCAGCTGTTCTAATAACAGATGCTTTTAATGCTTTAAACAATCAACCTTCTAGGCGCCAAAGGGACCAAGAGTTTCTGGGTAATTATTGCTCCTTTTCATTTTCATTTTTTCTTTTGGGATTTCAGAACTGCTTGTCCTTCAGACTTCATTGGTCTAGGGGAATTACAGAATACACACCACACGTTGTATAAATTCTACAATAATTAACTTGCATATTTAGAGGACTTTCAGATTATCATTCGGTCTTCCCCTATCCCCATTCAAAAGAAAAAAGATCGTTAGTTTTAAATTGAAGAACTTTGAATTTCAAAATGTTTTGTGCTTCAGATTTCATTGGGTTAGGGAAAGTGACAAATACACACAACACATTGTTTAGGTTTTATAATTATTAAATTAGTGTATTTGGAGGACTTTTAGATTGTCAAATCATCTTCCCTTTAAAGAGTAAAAAATAATGGTAGCAGATGAACTTGAGTTTTATTGGCTTTTGTATGGCCAGTGTAGTAAAAATTATAGCTTAGAGAAAATCTAGGCAACGGAGAAACCTACGTGAAAACAATCATAAAGATAAGGAAGGGGATAAGTACATAATAAACATGTTATCATAGTAGGACTTATCTCAATTCTTGTTTCCTGATGTTGATAGATTGTTCACACATCTAGTACCAGACAATGTCTAGGTTTGCAGAGGGGTGGGGATGGGTTTCGTGATGTTGATAGATTGTTCACGCATCTAGTACCGGACAATGTTTGGGTTTGCAGAGGGGTGGGGTGATGGATGAAATCCCACATCGGAGATAGATGGATTCCTTGGACTCTTAATATTAGTTTGGACAATCCTCCTCTTTGGAGCTAGCTTTTGGGATTGATTTAGGCCCAAGATCCATTTCTTTATAATATAAATTACAAATAGTACTAGTTTTGAAGTCAGAAACTGGAACTGAAAATCATGTAGAAATTTATTTAGAACACGACGATTAGGGTGACCTAATCGTTGATGCCACAGGTGGTATGAAACAATGACATTGCATTTGGGAGGACCATCAACATCGCCAGGTTGCCACTCATACAACCCGTTTTTACTCCATCCCCTAACCAAACGAAGAAAAAATTCCATAGAGTTGTTATTATCTTGACAAAACTTAGAGACAGATATTAGATTATTTTTAGAGTTTAACTAATATCTGCAGCCAGTGTAAAGTTTTTTTTACATGTTAAGGTAATTTTCACTAGCAATAACAGGTTACCAAACCAATCTAATTTTCAGTTTTTTGTTTTTTCTTTTCTTGACCAGGCCTCTGTAATCGCTCTCTCTCTCTCTCTTCCCCTTCTAACTTCTCAGATCTCCTTTTATATCATTCTCTCTCCTCATCTATGGCTTCCATCATCCTCGAACTTCATCAAAGTATTCATAAACCAATCATTTGAATTCGTTGAAATAATTTATATTGGAGTTTTGGAAGGTTTTATTTAGATCTGTTGGTTTAGATCCTTCAAAGCAGAGTCCTTTCTTTTATGACTAATTTCATGGAACAGAACTGTAATTGTAGTTCCAATTCAAGTGTAGTCACATTTAAACTCTTTTTTCTATCATTCTTTTTTAATTGAGACCATCTTGGGATTGAAGCTTTTTGTCAGGCTTCTTTTCTTTGTGTGTAAAGTTGAACTTATATAAGAGTATATTTTTTTCCCAATTTCTTTTATGCTGATTGATGTGCATCTCAAATATTCAACACTCTAAGGTAGAATAATCTCGGGATAGTAGGCTTTCTCGTATTGGTATCCGATCTATCCCTTTTCACACATATGATAATTTTAACTCAATCTCATTGTTTTGTATTGTAGAGAAATCACAATACTAGTTATTCAACATGAATAGTTGGTCATAATTCTATAACTTTTTCTAAAAATTATCAAGGAGAATATGTAAGTGAACTGAGGCATATCGTCGCAGTGGTGATTGTTATTGTTCCAAGAGTGTTAAAAAAGACGAAGAAACTCTGACACTATGACAAAAACAAAGAAGAGACATTAGGAATGGTGGAATTTTTAGTAAACAGGATCATAATTTTAATAAGTTTTGGTAGAATAAATATAGTCTTCAAATTGCCTTAATTATAGTGCTAATTTTCTTATTTCAAAATTATAAATAAAAAAATTGACAATACATAACTTATATGTAACTATAAAGAAAATCTTACACGGTCAGTGTATATTAGTTAAACTCTTATTTTTAATAGCTGGAGAGCAAAGGCTATGCTGATATGGTGGAGATGGAATTGGTGATTTGATGCATTAGTGTTCAAATTACCAGTATGGAAAATTGGAATGTTATTGCCATTTCCCATGACGATATCCTCCGAATTGTGGCCGTCTTTCGTGGAGGCTAGACTGTGTGTCTGAGGCAATATGGTGGGTTGAATCACAGTCAACGATCCACAGAGTTGGCTTAATCTGGAAGCATGCAGCATAATTATCACGCGCTTGAAGATGGTTATGAGATTGTGTCTGACATACACGAGCAACATGACCTCTACCATCACAGAGTTGGCAATAGAGGTTGTTTGTCATGCCCCAACCTTGGAGAGCGGGTGATGACATCCGATGCCTTAAAATTGTGGCCGAGTGAACCAACATATCCTCTCTCCTAGACTCAAACTATGCATACTTTGATATAAATAAATTTGAATGAAAATTAAATCATTACATTTGGTTCATTGACCCAAAAGTCATTTCAAGACAATATACATATCTTCCTCATTACAATGGAAAGGCTATAATCTTAAATACATGACCCACAATATACACAGAGCTTTGAGGACGTTGAGCTCTTAATACACACACTAAACTCGAAAATAACCACTAGACTATAGCGGGCTCAGTATAGCTACGGGAGATAAGAGAGGTATACCTAATGAATGACCACATCATTTTGAGATTCAAACCTGCATCATGGAAAGATGCAGTGACAAAAAAGGATGTGAATACCGTGGAATAGTGCTCGTATGATAAAACAAAATCAAATGTAGGAGGATAACCAGACGCAGACCTATGTTGTACGTCAAGGGGGCACCAACACCGGGAAACTTTGACAGAAACTCCGTCTATGTAACTAAATGTCTTTAAAGAACCTAACATATATTAATAGTGTTCCCCTTTTGCACAAAGCAAGTGTTGGTGCATTGATGGAGAGAAGACCCTTAAAGGTTCTGTAGAGAAGACCCTTTCTAAGTCCTTTCGGAATTTCACCCAGGTTCGAATCTCCTTGAAGGGCAACAACACTTTTATTTTCATGCTACTAGCATACCTCCTCTTATCAACCTTTGTTTCCGTTTTACTTCTCTTCTTTCTTTTCCTTGCATTTGTTCTTCTATATTTTTACATTGGTTTTTGCTCTACCAACCTTTTCTTTTTCATTTTTACCTTTTGAGTTCTTTTACTATTTTATGATAGCAACTCCTCTTTAGCCTTATTTTAAAGTAGAAGTCGATAAATTGAATTTGTTCATAGTTTTTAATAATTTTAATAGTTAATGTGCATTTATTTGTTCTTATTTACTTGTGAATCCAAAATTGTGATGACTTTCTATTGTGCCTTTGGATATTTATTAATTAATCTTAATGCTTCTACATTGTAATACAAATAAAAAGATTAACCCATTTGGTCTAATAACAAATTTATCTAAAATGAGCTATGTTTTTTCACCGACTTATCTTTTTGATAGGTGAATTTTTAAATTTGTCTATTTTCTTTTGCCTTTTTCTTCTAATTTTCTTCGATAGAATCTAATTAGTGGATAATTTTTTAAAATAAGCTAGAGTATTTTTTTGAGAAGGTAACTATGAGTAATATTGAAGAAGAATATTATTGAATTGTGTCTGTCATTGACTCATATTTTCAACTGCGTCAGCGACACACAATTTGTCCGTGCGGCACCCCAAGCTCCCCATAGCTTAGGGCCAACCTCTGTCTTTTCCTAGGTTCCTCAGTACGATCCTTGTACCTGTAGGGAGGTTCTCCCTAAAGGCTCGCCTCATGGTGCCGCCTGTCGGATGTCTAGCTATGCTGTGACATGCATTCGACTCTTGTGGCGCATCCTTGTAGGTTGGATCACGTTTATATGCACCCCGGGGTTTGGCTAAGGGTACGTCCGTCCCTTGCCTGGACTTGAGCATTGCTGCCGTGTGCACAATTCAATCATCAAGCTTGTCAGTCGCCTCGTGCATAAGTACTTGACTATTGCATCACTCGAGTAGGGCAACTTTCAGTCCTTGGCCTTAGTCATGTGCGCCTTCCATACCGTACCTTTATTTGCCTTAGGGCATAGCCCAACGTAGCCCACGCATCATGCATTCAAGTCCCACAGTGCAGCGCCTCCCCACAACTGCACGTCTAGGCCAACAGACTCTTACTCGCTTAGTTGAACCATTGCCAAGCTCACAAGTTAGCTCACGAGGCTCATGAGTGAGTCCCTCGATTGCTCAATCAGCTAAGAGGTCTTGACCCACCAAAGGGTTGGCCCGAAGGGCCTATCGTTCCATACAGTAATCCTCTAGCCGTGTCGGGCCGCCCAACGCTTGCTACCGAGCCATAGTCGCCCATAGGGCTCCCTAACTCATATGGGTACCTAGGACATTCCTTTGAGATGCCTAGGCAGCTGATCACTCGACTTCACAAAATTGACACACAATCTCAATGTGCTTGGTCTTTTCATGAAATATTGGATTTGATGCATAATGTCGATATAACACCGAGTGATAAATTCCTGAATTCCAGTGTTGAACTTCCCAAACCAAGCTTGAAAAGATTGTTTCAGACTGTAGAGAATGACTTACACAATTGACATACAAGGCTACCAGACTCCTCCTGAGCAACAAAATTAGGTGGTTGCTCCATATAGACTTCTTCCTTGAGATCACCGTGGAGAAAAACATTCTTAATGTCCAACTGATTAAACGGCCAATGGAAAACGATAATCATAGATAGAAAAAAGTGGACATATGCTATTTGAGCCACGGGAGAGAAAATATCACTGTAATCCAACCCAAATATCTGAGTATACCTTTTTTTTGGCAAAAGTAAATCTGAAAAAAAGACAACACTACAGGAAAACTCAGGTCTGTCGAAAACAATGCAATGGTTTGCTGAAAGTGCTCGAAATATGGTATAAAATATATGGATAGTCTCGAAATCAAGATATGAGTAGATCTTAAACAAGAAAGTCAAAGTAAAATTGGTCGGAACATGCTCATGCGCCAAATTATTAGATTTGATGGCTGAAAGTGGTCACAATCTGACAAATAAAATTATATGTGTAGGGTCGGAATGATGACACGACCATACTGAGAAAGAGAATTTTATGGATAGGGTTGGAATGATGAGAAACAAAACTAGGGTCGAATTGACCCTACTAAAAAAGAGAAATTATATGGGTATGGTCGGCATGATGACACGACCCTATGCAAATCAGATTTGAGGAGTCATCGGATTGACACATGGAACTACTCAAATCAAATCTGAGGAGTCACCGAGAAGACACAAGGTGCTATTCAACTCAGATATGAGAAAGTAGTTTGAAAAAATCCACTATACTACGCAAATTAAATATGAGAAGTAGTTCGGAGAGATGCACGGTGCTACGCAAATCAGATATAAGAAAATAGTCACCAGAAAGATGACATGGTGCTACGCAAATTGGATATGAGAAAGTAGTCACCGGAAAGTTGGCACGGTGCTATACAAATCGAATATGAGAAAACAGTCACTGAAATATAGCACGATGCTACATAAATTAGATATGAGAAAATAGTCACCGGAAAGATACACGGTGACCCAACTTTTGCTACCATAATCATTGGCCAAACATGCGGCATATATGGGTAATAGACGCCCTCCGACAGCGGAAGCTCTTTGATTCCCTACCAAGATCATATAAGCTCTGATACCATATGGAAAATATTGAAGAAGAATGTTATTAAATTGTGTCTTTACATTATTACATTGAGACCCTATTAATAGACATTACATTAGACTCCTTTTCCAACTAGCACTACATTATAATCCTTTTTCAAGTAGGATTTTATATACTATTCGTATTCTTATTCTAAGTAGGATTGTATATATTATTCTTGTTCCTATTTCTATTCTAACAGTAACATTTGTGTATATTGACAAGTCAGTACATGGGTTGCACTGAACCCATATTTACAGCAAAATCAAAAAGACATATAGCTGACTTAAGTTGTAACAAGATCCTTGTGGATGTCTATAGTTGAGTCAGTGTCCTCTAAGTATATTTGTTTACACCACAAATAAAAAAGTCTAATACAATTTAGTTTGATCATATGTAGATCACAATTTTAGCTCTCAAACCATCTTGAATTCCTTTCCTTCCATATTTTCCACCAGATACTAGATGGAACAATCTTCCATTGTCTCTGTCTGCAGCTCCTACTCATGCTTCCTCCCAACTATATAACAAATGAGTTATTTTGTTAGGCATGACCACTACCCCTAAGGCTAACAATAATTCGCCACTACTGTGTAGTTATCCAGCACTGTAGAAACAAATGGCTAATTGTCTCAACCTCTTCACCACAAAGGTAACATCTAGAACATAAGGAGAATTTCCTCTTCTTGAGGTTCTCATGTCAAAACAACCTCTTTTGCCAATAACCAAGTAAAATAGACAACTTTGAAGGGAATTTTGATCTTCCATGTATGCTTCCATGACCAATGTTGTGTTTGTTGATTTCCTTGGTTCGAACACTTGTATCCAGAGTTCATTGAATATACATTTGCTAGCTAACTTCCATCGAAGTCTGTCTTCTTCTTCACTAGTACCTCTAAACTCTTCCAACATTCTGAAGAACTCAATGACCGAATCAATTTCCAAGTCATTGAAGTTCCTTCTGAAATAATGTTCCAGCCTTGTTGTGTCCATGTGTCATCCACGCTCACCTCCTTTCGTATTGCCATCCCACCTTAATCAGCCAATAAACCCTTTAAGCTATTTGATCGAGAACGGAACCCATTCATCTTTTAAGGAGATTGTTGGAGCAGTATAGGGAGAAGAAAAGAGACTCATATATGGTGTTCATCGATCTAAAAGAGGCATACGACAAAGTCTCTCTCGAGATTTGATGGAGATGCTTTGAGTCTAGATGTGTATCTGTGACATACATTAGAGTGATTAAGGACATATACGATGGAGCCGAGGTCCAAGTGAGGACAGTGGGAGAAGACTTGGAACTCTTCCTAGTCAAGATGGGGCTGCACCAAGGATCAACTCTCAGTACGTTTTTATTTGCCTTGGTGATGGATGATTGATACGACATATTCAAGAAAAAGTACCATGGTGCATGTTATTTACATAAGACATAGTATTGATCAACGAGACACACGGTCGAGCTAATGATAGGTTGGAAATTTCAAGACATGCCTACGAGTCTTAATACTTCAGATTGAGCAACACAAACAAAGTACATTGAGTGCAAAATCAGTGTTGCATCTTAGGACACCGAAGGGGAAGTGAGGATTGATACACAAGTTATTTGCGAGAGGGGAAGCTTCAAGTATCTTATGTCTATAATCTAAGAAAATGGGGAGATTGTCGTGGATGTTGCACACCGTATTAGAGCAGGGTGAATGAAAAAGAGGCTCGCATATGGTGTCCTATGTGATAACAATGTGTCATCGAGACTTAAAAGTAAGTTTTATAGAGTGATTGTTAAACTAACTATGTTGTACAGGATGGAGTGTTGGCCTGTCAAGAATTCATACGTTTAGAAGATGAATATATCAAAAATAAGATGGATGTGTGGGCATACCATGAGAGACAAGAGAACGAAGATATACGAAATAAAGTGGGAGTAGTCTTCGTGGTGGACAAGATAAGGAAAGTAAGACTGAGATGGTTTGGACATGTAAAGAAGAACAGAAATGGCCAATCAAGAGGTACGAGAGGCTGGTAGTGATGGACCTAAGAAGAGGTAGAGAAAGACCGAGAAAAAATTAGAGAGGGGTGATTAGATAGGACATGACATATTTTCAGCTCACCAAGGACATTACCCTAGATAGTAGAGCATGATAGACAATTAGTAGGTAGTCGAGCGTTTTCTCCATTGGTAGTCTAGGGTTCTAGTCTAGAGCACAAACTTGTTCCCTTACCAATAATATTATTTCACTAGCATTACCTTGTTTTTCAGTTTTATTACTATTGTTGTATCTTTTACTTTGGTTTATCTCTAATATTTTTACTCTCAGTGCTTTTCTTTCTTCAATATTCTCATCATAATTCTTTACTCGCATTCCTTTCAAACCATGTTATGAAAAATAATTTTCTTGAGCCGATGGTCTATTGGAAACAACATCACTAACCCTCAAAGGTAGGGGTAAAGTTTGTGTACACCCACCCTCTCCAATCCCTACTTGTTGGACTATACTTAGTATGATGTTGTTGATCTTTGTTGAAACCAAGCAACAAAATCAGGATTGGGAACTTCTCAGTTGTTTTCAAATATAGTCGGGTAGGGGGTTGATCTCGATCTATCAAGGTGACCAAAGAGGCTGTGTCCACTCATAAGCATGCACCTAAGCCTTCCACAACGAGAAATTATGGCTAACTGCAAGTTTGATGGGGAGTTGAGTAACCGGATTGAATTGGACAACAGTCTTTGAGCCCGGAGGTGTTGTCGGCATTGACGATGCTTGGATTGGGGGCAATTTGTGTGCGAGGTGGGTGGGCTGGGAGAAAAAAAGGGTCAAGCTTGTTTAAGCAATAGAGCTCTTGATACCATAAAGAGTAAAAAATAATGGTAGCAGATGAAACTTAAGTTTTGTTGATCAATGTAATGCCTTTTATATAGCCAGTGTAGTACATACAAAGCTGAGCAAATATCACAACTTAGAGAAAATCCAGGTAACGGAGAAACCTATGTGAAAACAATCTTAAAGATAAGGAAGTTTATAAGTACAAAATAAATATAAAAAAAAGAATAACAAAGAGTCCTAAACTGAAGGAAATTCTCTTATCCCGATTCAAAAGAAAAAAGATCCTTATTTACCTGGTGAATAAAGTACCAAGCTCAGGACCCTGGCCAACATTCTAGGTGGCAATATAGGGGAGCTTCCCACCATCTATCTTGGCATGCCTTTGGAAGCTAAGAGTTAATCCTTGAGCATCTGGAATTCTGTGGTGGTAAAATGTGCAAAGAAGTTGGTTACTTGGAGAAGTCAATACTTATTCTTGGGTGGTAGAGTTTCACTGATCAACCATGTTCTTGAGGCCATGCCAACCAGTGTCGGAGCCACCTTGTGGTTAGGGGGTTCATCCGAACCGCCTTCGGCAGAAAATTATTCTATTTATACATGGTTAAAATAATGTTTTATGTATATATAGTAGATGTTGAACCCCCTTCGACTAGTTCATGTGTCTATTTCTTCAGATTTTGAACTCCCTTAGTCAAAATTCTGTCTCCGCAACTGATGCCAATCTATATGGTATCCCTCTTTCCAATGCCGGGGAAGATCATTAAAAAGCTGGATGCTATCAAAAGAAATTTCCTCTAGCAAGGTAATAAGAAGTGGAAAAGAAATATCATTTGGTTAAGTGTGATGCTATTACAACCAACAAAAGAGAGGGAGGTTTGGGAATTAAGAATTTGAAAGCCCACAATAAGAGCCTTCTAGTTAAATGGCTATGGAGATTGGAGACTAGCAACAGATGATCCGAGCTTGTGGAAGGAAATTGTCAATGCAAGATATGGAAAGGAAGGACCATGGGACTACTAAGGATGTTAATATTCCTTATGGTGTGGGTCTATGGAGAACTATTAGAAATCAGTGGCCAAGAATGTGGAGTAATTCAATTATCAATGTTGGAAATAGGAGAAAGACCTTGTTCTGGAATGATATATGAGTGGGACAAACCCTTTGAGACTAACAGTTCCCAGACATTTACCTTCTCAGTCAGCAGAAAATACCTACAATTCTAGAAGTCATAAATGAACAGGGCCGGAACCTGAGCTTCAGAAGGTTCCTCAATGGATGGGAAGTGGAGAGAATGACTCAACACCTTGGAACCAGCCAAGAACCTCACATGTGAGGAAGACAAATTGATATGGAATCGGGATAAAGATGACAAGTTCAAGGTGAAATCATCCTACAAGTTACTGGACATCTCAAGTCAAACCAAGGAATTGTGGTCTTGGAAGATGATCTGGAAAGGGAAGATACAACATAAGGTGGCTTGCTTCACATGGCTTGTTCCAAGACAAGCTTTTTTGACTCTTGACAACTTAATGAGAAGGGGAAGAAAGTTATGCTCCAGATGCTTTTTTTGTGAATCTGAGACATAGGCAATTAACCATCTTTTTTATGCTTTTTTTGTGAATCTGAGACATAGGCAATAAACCATCTTTTTTTGCATTGTAAAGTGACTGAGAAACTATGGCAGTGTTTCATTTGCATGAGTGGTATTAGATGGACCATGCCTAGGAATATTGCAGAAGTTCTAGCATGTTGGAATAGAGATGGAAATAAGCCAGGACGCAAGGAGAGATGGAAGATTGTCTCTGCCTGCATCTGGTGGATAATATGGAGGGAGAGAAATTAGAGATGTTTCGAGAACAAGAGCATTCCCTTCCAAAGCATTAAAATGAACTGTTTAGTGACCTTTACTTTTGGTGTATCCATACTGTACCTTTGGACCCGGGGGACATCACCCTATTTCTAGATGGTTTTTGAGGGAGATAGGTGATTAGATTTTTCTTGACAGTCCTCTATACTTTTGATGTCATTACTACAGGAGTACAGTATTGGTGTACATCTCTGTTTATAATACCAGTTTACTTTCTCAAAAAACAAATGAAAAAAGATTCTTATATCTTCCCTTACGTTGCTGCAGGTCATAATTTTGTTTAGGTTCTTGGTTCTTGTCTAATGTGTTTGTCTTTTTCTCTACAGATGCCATAGAGAAAACTGTAAATGTTGGGGGAAATGTTTTACTACCTGTTGATACTGCTGGTCGAGTTTTGGAGCTCATCCTGACATTGGAACAGGTTCATACATGAGAATATTTCATCTTTTTCTGTCTGCAACTTATCAACTAGTTATTCTGATTTCTGGTTTTGGTGAAAATTGCAGCATTGGACACAAAAACAGTTGTCCACTCCCATCTACTTTCTATCATATGTATCCTCAAGTACTATTGACTATGTAAAGAGCTTCCTTGAGTGGATGAGCGATTCAATTGCAAAATCTTTTGAGCACACTCGTGATAATGCTTTTCTTTTAAGGTAAGGCTAGTATACTTCACATGTTTTCAAACTCAAAGAGATTTTAGTTTAAGAAATGGCTTGCTTCAATGATGATTCTCTGAGTCTATTGATCCCAAGGATAGAGTTTACTCTCAGTTGTCTATCATTCTTAGGGTTTACTTTCAGTTGTCTATCATTCTTGGAGGCTACTGATCCCTGAGGGTAAGATATCATTTAAGGTGCTTGTCGTTAGTTAGCAAGAAACTTATGTATACCTATGCTTTAAGAACCTCAGCTCTCAAACTATTCATACCTTTGTTAAAAGCTAATATCAACTGAAATTCAAGGGATCACCCTTCTACTTGTCTTAAAAAAGAAGAAAAATAAAAATAAATTCAAGGGATCACCCTTCTATCAGATTACAAGCAGACATAATCAATGAAAGTTGATGCAAAGATTTAAACTGAATCTAGTACCCTCCTAAGTTTTTCTCCCTTATCTGTCCATTTCATTTGGATATTTTTTCAAATATTACATTTGGTTCTTGGGGAATTAGGATGATTTTTTAATTTTTTTTTTTGGGGAATCATCCATTAAATGGGTAATGGAAAATGTTGAGAATATCTAGTTGTGTCAGGATAGCCCTCCTTAAGGTTGAAGACATGCCTTTTCTTTTATTTTTCTGATTCTTCTTTTCGTTGTTGGAGTGGGTTTACAACTCTGGATAACATGCTCCATTTTGGAAGGTGAATCTGGCGTCATAATAACCTTTTATTGATTGTCTTGCTGTCACATATGAAACTATAGCCAATTTTTGTTACTTTTATCCGTCTAATATTGCTCAACAAGATGGAAAGTAGTGCAATATACTCGAATAATTGTTATCGCCTTTTCCTTCTTCCTTCGACATCTTCTAACTCACATCTGCAATGGTCGGCACGAATTGCGTTACTCAATGTATTTCTTTCTATATTTATAAGCTTACTAGTTTCTGGACACGAGTGTTGCATGTGCATCTCTTGTTAGATTATGAAGCTCCAAAATAAAATGTTGATATAAAGTGACACATAAATTTTTATGGCCCACCGAGTCAACCTTGTTAAAATCAAACAATCATTGTTATATGTTTAGGGTAATTTAGTTTCAAATTAAAATAATGTCCGTATCAATTCTGGATCACTGATTAGTTTTAGTTGTCATTTTTGTTTTCCATATAGATAAGAATCGCATAACTTTTCTATAGTGATCTGTATAATGTCCTATACCAGAAAGAATGTGACATAATAATATGTAATAAGCACATGATTAGGATGAATAAATACCCTTAAAAGTATCGCACCTGGTTGGATTAATTATGTGGGATAAAACAAGCAGGTGTGCTAAATTAGGACAAGAAGGTCGACTTTACAAACATGTGCAAGTTTGACTTTCAATCTGTGTATAAAGCCTTTGTAATAATTACACTACTTTTCAAATAAGTACAAACATGTTGCCTGGCCTTATCTCAGCTGATATTGCGTTAGTAGCCTATATATGATATTTTTAGCATGCATCCTCTTTATTGTTGTCCATGGTCAAAATTCTTGTTGCCCCACATTGATATCCTTTTATAGTGAAACATATAGTTGCTCGTGTGTGAATCATAATCCGGCAAATGCAATCCATCACCATAGATTGTTTCTTTGTATGCTCTATTTATTATTAATTGCTGCAAAAGACAAATATATGGATTTTGTTTTTAGATGAAATGAAAATGATGTTCTTCATTTTCTGTTGGGAAGAATTGAATTCTTGGGGAAGGGGACACATGCTATTTGTAGCATAAAGATAAGATTAGATGCACAATTTTTTTGCTAGAGCGGTGAGTGGGACAACAACTCTTTTATGTAATGTTTAGAATAAAATGTTTTATTTGACTTATACATCTATTTAAAGATACTGCCGTGATAACCTAACTGCAAATCCTGAGTAGATCACAATATCAATGTCAACCACAGATGCTACACATATAAAATAAAGATAATTAGCACCTGGGAGGATTAAACTTTACAGCAAGTTGGTATCTGGAGGACTATCCAATATCAAGTTATCCAGCTTCGAAATTCCGGTGGTTGTGTTAGCACTTCCTTGTGGTAAATGGCAAGTATTACGAGTATATTCAGAAGAAGGGCCAAGGTTGTTTTAAAAACTATAAAGAAGTGAATAAGAACCAATAAATTCATTACACGACAGAACATTATCAACGTTATTTGCATCAGCTGCTTGTGATTCTCCAGCCAAGCATGTGGGGTACTCCATTTCCGCACTTAGTTTTAACATCATAAGTCTGCACAGGTTCTTTGGCAACTTCATTTTCTAAACAGCAGAAATAAGTATCAGTATATGGAAAATCAGCTCATAGGTAGATACAATTAGTTGAAGTACATGTATTCGTGCATTGAAAGTATTTGCATTTTGTAAACAATGTACAGAATAGACAGGGATAAGATAATAAGGAAGATGCAACTGCATCATCAAATTACATACTACCTGGGCAGGGGAGAGGGAATGATTTCTTCTGCAGCTGGTAATTTTTTTTAAAAACCACGCATTCACCTTCTTATCAGTGCCCAAATGATCCATGACCTTCTTACATCCGTTTTGGAGTCCAAATCTCCATCAAAACCTTGGACTTTCTAGTCTTGTGCTAGCGGACATGTTCTTTCTTCGAAGTATTTTCATCATGAATCTTTCTACACTTCCTTTTACCAGTTGCATATGCATTGGTAGTGCAATAAAAGAAGTGAACGCTACTTCCATCCTTTGTTGCACCTGAGACAAATTAAACATTATTGCTAACTCTTAATTCTTTTGGAATCATACAATTCTTCAAATTATTAAATCAGTCAATTGTATTTAGTCTATACTGAATCACTCAATGCAACTCCTCAAATTCTCCAAAATTTTTTACTGCAAAGAAGAGAAAGTTGTTAACCTACTGGTTTATGAAGGATAATTTATTTATCAATTGAAGGGTATTAAAGTCACTCAATTTTATAGGGCTATTTAGGCTTTCAATATTTTGATTTGTAACTTCCCTCTTTTAGAATAGTACTGATTAGAAGTCTAATGAAGGTTTTATAACATGCAGGAAAATCAAGCTCGTGATCAATAAGAGTGCTCTTGAAGAAGCTCCTGGGCCGAAGGTTCACTTCACTCATCTTTAGTAAATGAGGAGTCATCTTTATGTGTTCTCAGTTGATCTGTATACTATATGTAGGTTGTGATGGCGTCCATGGCTAGTTTAGAAGCTGGATTTTCGCATGATCTCTTTGTTGAATGGGCAGCTGATCCAAAGAATCTTGTTATGTTCACCGAGAGAGGGCAGGTGTGCTTGTATTCCAATTAATTAATCCTATTTCAAGATTTGGGATTGCAACCAGTACTATTTTATGCTAATTTAGAGTAAGACATGCCGCTTTCACCCCTTCTGAGGTCCTAAGATACTCGTCTGTTAGAATATCTTTATTACTTGTTGATGCATGTATTTTCCTATGTGTAATTTAGGTGGATTTCACTGAGACACGTTTTGTTGAGATATTAATAATTTGTTTTGTAGTGACTAGTGACAGCTCATTTCATTGTTGGAAATTGGTTACACCTTTCCCTGCTTTTGTTCAACTTGCATGAAATAAAGAAAACATTTTAATTATCTTCATTCAAAACTTCTTGGTTTGTGGAAATTGTATCTTGCTTCTGTTTATATTTTCAATTTATGTATGCTTATGTTTTTACTGATGCCTTTGCTTGAATGTAGTTTGGCACATTGGCACGTATACTTCAGTCAGATCCACCTCCTAAAGCTGTTAAAGTTACCATGTCAAGGAGAATTCCCTTGGTTGGTGAGGAGTTGGCTGCTTATGAGGAGGAGCAGAACAGGATAAAAAGGGAAGAAGCTCTCAAAGCTACTCTTGTTAAAGAGGAGGAATCAAAAGCTTCTGTTGGTGCCGAAGTAGTCACAAGTGACTCCATGGTCATTGACACCAATGTCACACATCCTTCCTCCAATGGTATAGTACAATTTGCTGATATGTGAATGAAAATATCCTACATCTGGCACCAAGTACATTGACTCATCATACTTGAGAGAATATAGCCCCCCCCCCCCCCCCCCCCGAAAAAAACCCAACAGAAGTGTGAAAGCAAACAGACTGAATGCATCATTGGGGTTCCTTATTTTTTGATTATACAATCTTATCATTAACAGGTTTGAACCTCTTCACACTTATCTTCCCTTTCAGGTCTCTCTACAAATTGCTTATCCTAAACTTCAGTTCCTCTGTCTGTCTGTCTCTGTGTGCGCTTTTGAATCCCTTCCGTGGGGTCCTTTCTCCTACTTTATGTAGTGCCAGCCTTTTCTACTTCAGCATTCGGTCCACATCCTCTAGCTGAATGCTCTTCTGAACCTCGACTTACTACCAATGTGGATAAACAAAATATTTATAGCTGATTACTGCTGGTTGTGTATCACTTTTGAATTTGGCAGTATATTTCTGGTTAAGGTTTGTGATAAATATAAAAGAAAAACATTATTGAATTGTGTATCTACATTATTACATTGAAACCCTATTTATAGACACTACATTAGACTCCTTTTTTAACTAGGACGTTACATTATCATCCTTTTCCAAGTAGGATTTTATGTACCATTCCTGTTCCTATTCTAAGTAGGATTGTATGTACTTTTCTTGTTCCTATTCTAACACTCCCCATCAAGCTGGTGCATACAAGTCATATGTACCTAGGTTGTTACAGATGAAATAAATACGTGGAGTGGTGAGGGACTTGGTGAAGATATTTGTAAGCTGATCACTCGACTTCACAAATTTTGTACCAATATCTCCCGAGAGTATCTTCTTACTGACAAAGTGATAGTCAATCTCATTGTGCTTAGTCCTCTCATGAAATATTGGATTTGATGCAGAATGTTGATAAAACATAGAATGATCAGCTCCACTACAAGTCATGCCAAACTCCTGAATTATCGTGTTGAACTTTTCAAATCAAGCTCGAGAAGACTATTACAGACCATAGTGACCTGCGCAATCGACATACAAGGCTACGAGACTCCCTATGAACAACAAAACTAGGTGGTTGCTACATATAGACTTCCTCCTCGAGATCATCGTTGAAAAACCATTCTTAATATCCAACTGATTAAAAGGCTGACGGCGAACGACAACTATAGATTGAAAAAGGAAGACAAATGCTATTTTAGCCACGGAGAGAATGTTTCACTGTAATCCAACCCAAATATTTGAGTATACCTATTTTTTGCAATAAGTAAATCTGAAACAGAGAGAAAACATTGCTGGAAAACTCAGATCTGCTAGAAACAATGCAACGGTCGTTGGAAAGTGCTCAAAAATATGGTATAAAATAGATGGATCGTCTCGAAATCAAGAGACTAGTCGATATTGAACAAGAAATTTGCTGGAAAACTGGTCGGGCAGGCTCGTGCACCGACGCAGTCGTTGGAACCCTAGATCTAGCCGTGCATGAGGGATTTGCAATCGGCGATGCTGGTTGAGTTTGGTCATAGGATGTTGTTGGACCTTGAGGTGTTGTCGGATTTTGCGCAACATTGACAAAAATTGAAACTACGTAAGTCATATAAGAGGAGTCACCGAAAAAATGCATGGAACTACGCCAATCAGATCTGAGGAGTCACCTGTGCTATGCAACTCAAATATGAGAAAGTAGTATAGAAAGATGAACGGTGTTACAAAATCATATATGAGAAAATAATCACTGAAAAGATGGCACGTTGCTACGCAAATTGGATATGAGAAAGTAGTCGCTGGAAAGATGTCATAAATTAGATATGAGAAAATAGTCATCAGAAAAATGCATGGTGCTACACAAATCGAATATGATAAATTAGTCGCCGGAAAGACACGATGCTACGCAAATCGGATATGAGAAAGTAGTTATGGGAAAGATAGCACTGTGCCACACAAATTAGATATGAGAAAGTAGTCACCATAAAGATGCACGGTGCTGCACAAATCGGATATGAGAAAATAGTCATCGAAAAAATGACACGATACTACACAAATCAGATATGAGAAAGTAGTCAACGGAAAGATGGCACGGTGTTACATAAAGCAGTTATGAGAAAGTAGTCACCGAAAATATGTACGGTGACTTGGCTGATTGAGTTTTCTTTCCCTGGATATAGAGTTCATACATATATAATTGGCCCTACTTTTGTTAACATAACCATTGGCCAGACAGGCGACATATAAGGGTCATAGCCGCCCGCCGACAACGGAAGCTCTTTGATTCTCTACCGGTATCGTAGAAGCTCTGATACCATGTGAAAAATATAGGAAAAAAATATTATTGAATTGTGTATCTACGTTATTACATTGAGACAAATAGACACTATATTAGACTCCTTTTCCAACTAGGACACTACATTATAATCCTTTTCCAAGTAGGATTCTATATACTATTACTATTACTATTACTATTCAGAGTAAGATTGTATATACCACTCTTGTTCCTATTCTAACAAGGTTCACCTGAATATTGAAGTGAGATTTATGAAATAGTCCCTCTCTGGTGTTGTACTGCTTATAAGGAAGTACTTGAAAGGTGTGGGCATAATCAGAATAATGGTCTATAATAAGCACGCTAAACAAATAACAGGCACACTTATCTACAACTTTATATTGGAGAGAGAATCTAAATATGTTCTTTCTAAGAAAAGAGAATCGGCTACCACAATATAAACAAGTAAGCACACAACATATTGACTCTTTAGTATCCATGCACAGACTTCTTTTTTGAACGTTTTGATGTTTAAGCTAATCAGAGGTCTCAACATATTTGCAGCTGCTGGTCTGCATAGTGGTGCTTTCAAGGATGTGCTGATTGATGGATTTGTTACACCATCATCTAGCGTAGCCCCAATGTTCCCTTTCTATGATAACACCTCTGAGTGGGATGACTTTGGCGAAGTCATCAATCCAGATGATTATGTGGTCAAAGATGACAACATGGAGCAGTCGTCAATGCATGTGAGTTAAAGTTGGTCTTATGTGCCTTCAATTGAGGCATAGTTATCTGCTTGTTTCAGTATCCCCTTTGTATGTTTGGTTGTTCAGTGCAGATAATTTAACTGGTCCATTCTGAGTCAAGAAAAGAGAACTTTATGTCATTTTTCTGAAGATTGTTCAAATCTAATCATGCACATCGTCAGAGTATCTGATATTCTCCTATTCCTGAACTTTTATTTATGTCATAGCTTATGAAGGGTGCTACTATTATTTCCATATGGCTTAAAATCAAATTTGAGGTTAACAAGTGTAACTTACAGTCTGAAATATGTCGCAAGGGGTCATTTGGTTAGAGGGTTTATAAAAAGTAGTTCTTGCATTGTTTTATGCTGTGTTTGGTTGGCAGTATTAAATAATACCCATGAGTTATTGAGGAATCTATGTATTATCTTATGTGCGATTAAATATGGAATAAGAATACGTGTATTTTAGTATGTTGAAGACAAATATGCCCTTAAAGTAGGTGATCCTTGCCTAAAAATCTTTAAATGATTAATCATATTTTAACAATCCCTATTATTCACCGCATAAACGATCTCTCCATTGCAATTCCCGCATATAGCATGTGAACCAAACCACCCCTAAGTTTCTTATGGGAAGAAAGAGTGATTTGCCTGTCAATCATTATGCTACTTGGGCATGAAGCTTGTAGTAGAGTAATTTACATGTAAAAGATTTTCTTTTGCATCCAAATGGTTTCTGTAAAGCTCACTCTTTTGAAAGTTTACACGTCTTCAAGACTATATATGATGGATATTGGAAATCCATGGTAAAAAGGAGCCTTGTCCCTACCTATTCCAAAAAAAGGAGCCATATCCCTATCACATTTCAGGATTTACAACTTTTTCCTGCTATTTAATTCATAACACTGGCTATCTCCACGTGTATATTTATGTCATGTGATAAGTGGAGATTACTAGCAAACAATATGACACAATGGATTTTCTCTATCATTTCAATTAGTCAGGAATATATTTTAGTCATGTTAGTACATTTATTTTAGTTCGTATGCCTTATAGGAGCTTTGCCCTATCTGAGGTTTTTATGCTAATAGAAAATATAGAGAACTAGTACATTTTATTTTTATTTTGTAGAATGTCGGCCTGAGATAAATTTAAATGGGGAAATATGATCAGGAGGATTCACACAATCGACTCTACTTGTTTGGGACTGAGGTGTAGTTGTTGTTGATAAGTAGAGAGTTCTAGGAAGAAATAGAATACATACTCTAGGAATCAGATCTATAATCGGGTTTTCCTGTTTGGAGAAGAATCAATAGAATAGCTAATAGCATAAAAACAAATCCAAGTAATTACTTTCTGGCTTGTAAAGAAGAATGAAGGTCTGTTAGAAGAGGGAGGAGAAGATGCGTGGTGTGGGGTGTTGCTCCACTAGGAGGAGAAGATGCGTGGCGCGGGATGTTTCTCCACTAACACTTATGTGTACCTTATGGAGAGAGAGAAATAAGAGAGTTTTTGATGGAATAGAGAAGAATTTTGTGCACTTGAGGAATAATCTCGTATCCCTTATTTCCCTTGGTGCACCGATGAGGTACCGATAGGTATAGAAGATTGGATGTCGTTTATAGAAAGCCATATCCTTTTTGTGAAGTTTTCTACCTTTTGGTATACTCCTTGTATAATGGTATTTTTTATCCCCAATGTTCACAAAATTTTATTACTTGATAAAAAAAGTTAATTGAAACTTACTAGCATGGGCTGAAACCTCAAGAATTCACGGACATGTTCCTTATTAGATTGGTAAATTTTCACCTCTGCCACATCGTGAGTACCTTGCTGTTACCTTTTTCCTCCATCCAACTAATTAAAGTTTTATGGCGAATTGTTTTGTTAGTCCCTTGACTTTAATGGATAATTATTTGATGTCTTTGTAATCTTCTGCTAGGTTGATGGAGATTTAAATGGAAAACTTGATGAAGGATCAGCTAACCTCATCCTTGATACAACACCCTCTAAAGTTGTATCTTCAGAGTTAACAGTAAGTCTCAGTTTGCTTCTTGATTTATTTTTGACCCTCATCAGACTCTAGCTAAAGGCTTGAAGCTGAAATTTACTTGAAAGCCGCTTTAACGTAACAGAGTGTGGAATCTTAATTACAATGCAGTGACTAAACAGTCTCTTCAAAATAAACAATCGACATTAGAATAGATTCATCCAATTTTTGGTATTATGCTAGAGCAGGCCTGTTATTTTGCTTTTTTATTTCCTTCTTATCAAAGTCAAAACCACTTTCTATCTGAGTGTAGAATTCTGAGTTCCAATGCAGGGACTAAATAGTCCCTTCAAAATGAACAAATGACAATAGAATAGAGCAACCAAATTCTGTGCCGTGCTAGAATACACCCGTTATTTTCTTATCAAAGTTTAATGACCTTGATGCTCTGTTATTGCACTTTCCAGAAATTACTTCAGGCCTGTGATGGTTTCGAGATGAGAAGCAAAAAATTATGTTATTTCTGGAATATCTTATTGAGCATTTAGTTACTCCTTGTCCCAAATGTTTGGGCTCTAGTACTGCTTGGAGAATCACATGGTTTTTTCTGACTACGATTTTTTAATTGTTTTAAAAATTCTATCACTATGAAAATTGCGAGTTACAGTACTTTTATGTGGGTATAATTTTATTTCAATGACTTTGAGAAATCGATATCCTAATTCACACTGGAGCTTAGATAGATTGGCACTCATACTTCAATCCCTCACATTCTTTTTGACGTAATGGGACGCAGGGGTATATGATTAGTTCTAGCTGGAAGTCATTTTGACTGTGTTCCATATATTCTGAAGCTCTTGTTTTGATGATCCATCCTTTGTGGTGTCACAAAGATACAGTTACACCCACTATTCATTAATATTAGAAAGAAGTCCTATTTAGACAAACTGCCTCACCAGTCACCACCTATCTCAAAAAAATTGGTGCAGTTCGTGGTTTAATTGTCTAGTTAACCCTCAGCATTAGACCAACATCACATTGATTATAGTACCCATGCTATAGCTTCAATTCAGATGGTGTGCTGCTATTTTTTCGTTCTTTTTTATATATTTTTTTTCTGATTGCACTTGCTCATCAGCAAACATTCAAGATGTTAATTACTGAATATTCTGATTAGCATCCTTATAATATGTTTTCCTTTCAATGTCCTTGCTCCTTTTTCTCCTTTCACAGGTCCAAGTCAAGTGTTCCTTGTTATACATGGACTTCGAAGGTCGTTCTGATGGTCGTTCAATCAAATCAATTCTTGCTCATGTTGCGCCCTTAAAGCTTGTATGGAAGTTCTTTCCTTAACTGATATTACTAAATATGTGGACTTAATAGAAAAGGGAATCACATTTTCTTTCATGCACTTATACCATCTTTTCATAAGTAGCTATTAGCAGTAATAACACAATCATTCTTGTGTGTTTTACAAGGTGTTGACACTTGACAGTTCCATCTCTTGTATGACGTGCCTCTCATTTTTCTGTGGTATTTACTATTTAGTTAATAAATTTGCATCTACGACATATATTCACACGCTTTCAGTCTTTTCTTAATCAACAAGTATTCAAAGGAAAAAATAGATTCCTCATGCATGCACTGAATATATTCTTGGCATTGTTGGATAATAGGATTTCTTCTAGCCTGAAGGAAGAATCTCCAGTAAAGTGATCTGATACTTGTTTCCTATAATGGTAACAGTTAATCTATATATCCACAGGTATACTACATCAAAATATGTAGTCCCCCTTCAAAAGTATTACTACAATTTACAACACCTATCTATTGTTTTCCTATAAATAGTCTACAACATTAAAGATATCTTCTGTTTGAGCTAATAGTTTCTGTTTACACCAAAAATAAAACAGAGCTAAACAATTCATTTTAAACTTCTGCAAGTTGCTCTGCTTGTCCTCAAAACATCACTGTTCTTTTTTAACATACTGTCCACCAAATACATGCAGGGACAATTTTTTCATCTTTCTTCGTTTTTTGCTGCCTTGTCATCCTTGTTCCAGCAGCTTAGCACTCCTTTTATGTTCCCTGGCTTCACCCACCTAATCTTCCTCAGACAGATGTACATCTTCCACAACTATAGTCTGTCCACATACAATGTAAAAACAGATGGTTGATTGTCGTCTGAGCTTGTTCCCCACAGAGAAAAAATATAGAGCATAGTTGAAAGTCTCTCTTATTCAAGTTCTCATGTGTCAATACTGCTTCCTTAACCAGAAGCCAAGTAAAACAGTTCACTTTATAAGGAACTTTTGATTTCCGGATCATCTTCCATGGCCAATCTTCCTCCCGAAATATTTTGGTGATTCTATAGTTTTTTCTTAAAAATAAGAGGATATTGCATCTTTATAGCTGTGAGACCGGACTCTGGAGAATTCCTTGTTTTTAGTAAAATGGGGACTCTATTCTTCTGATCTAACACTTCCATAAGGTGGAGGACAGCTAGTTCTCTGCAGTATAGCTTCATCCTAATAAGTTAAATTTTTATTTTTTAGCCAAAAGACTTGTGGAACACTGTTATACTTTGGCAGAGGATTTTGTTGGACATTATTGAACTACTTCAGAAGAAAATTATGTTTGTTTCCTCCAACCCCCGCTTTGCCACCTTAAGAGGAAAAAGAAAAGCATTTCTATCCAACCTTTCCCAGTGAGTCAACTGACCTTGCTGCCCTTTGTTCTCTATCTGCTGAGGGAAGTGGGAAGCAAAAAGAAAGAAGACTTATAGCTCACATATATTAAGTGTTCATTGCTATTGACCAAGCTATTATCCTTTTTCCCACACTAGATGTGCTTCACTGGTTCTATATCATGTCTTAAAAATTGTAATTTTTATGGTAAAATGAGAACTGCTTGTTTGTTATTAATTTCCACCTCAGTGCCACTCACCTTTTTACTTAAAGAAGCAAAGGATATCTGTTAGAATTATGCTTTTGAACTGTAGTAACTTTATTTTACTGCTTAGTTTTTGAATAAATCCAAGTTAATAGTTGGTTAGCAAGTTTTTCCTATTTACCATTACTTTTTTACTGTTTTTGTTCTTATAAATGTAGAGTCCAAGAAAGCAAAATAAAATAATTCTTTTTGGCTCATTGCAATATTTTTCTCTCAAAGTCTTTCTCTGTTATTTTCTTAATTTCGTTATTAAAAAACCAACAATTGGTATCAGAGCTTTTTTTTCTTAAGGGATCTGTGAGTGAAAAAATGGATTTCGAAAATAGCTTTTCACGAATTGCTCCTCCTATTTTTGATGGTGAGAACTATCAACTATGGGCTGTGAGAATGGATGGAAGCCTACTTGGAGGCTCTTGATCTTTGGGAAGCCGTGGAAGAGGATTCTGAAGTTAATCCGCTGCCTAATAATCCCACCGTGGCCCAAATCAAGAGTCACAAGGAAAAGAAAATCATAAAGTACAAGGCAAAAGCAACTTTGTTGCTGCTATTTCAACAACTATTTTCACGAGAATCATGACTCTTGCATCACCAAAAGAAATTTGGGACTATGTGAAGAAAGGATATGCTGGAGATGAAAGAATACGAGGAATGAAGGTATTAAATTTAATGAGAGAATTCTAATTAGTGAGAATGAAAGAGTCAGAAACAGTCAAGGAATACTTTGACAAATTGCTTGGTATTGTTAACAAGGTAAGACTGCTAGGCACTGAATTTAAAGATTCAAGAATTGTTGAAAAAATGCTTGCAATAGTGCCCGAAAGATATGAAGCATGTATAACTACTTTGGAAAACACACAAGATCTATCCAAAATTACCTTGGCAGAATTGTTAAATTCTTTGTAGGCACAGGAACAAAGGAGGTTTATGAGGCAAGATGACATTATTGAAGAAGCATTAGCAGTCAGCCACAAAACTCAAAGCAAGGGTAACTTCTTGAAAAATTACCCTCCTTGTCAGTACTGTGGCAAAAATGGGTATCCTCCATATAAATGTTGGAAGAGACTAGATGCACAATGCAAGATCTGCAAACAACTTGGTCATGGAGCTGCAATTTGCAAAAGCAAATTTAAAAAAGATGAAGCAGTTTCCCAAGTCACCACTGAAGAAGAAGATGAAGACCACTTATTTGTGGCAATCTATTTTTCTACCAAAAAATCTGATTTTTGGATGATTGATAGTGGTTGTACAAACCATATGACATATGACAGAAATCTTTTTAAAGAGTTTGTGTCTATGGAAAATACGAAAGTCAGAATTGAAAATGGTAACTATATTCCTGCAAAAGGAAAAAGGGTCTGTTGCAATCAATTCAAGTTCAGGTACAAAAATAATTGAAGATTTTCTTTATGTGCCTGATATGGATAAAAGTTTGTTGAGTGTTGGTCAGTTAATGGAAAAAGGATTTAAATTATTATTTGGGGACAAATATTGTCGGATCTTTGATTTCACTAAGCAAGAGATTTTACAAGTTGAAATGAGAGATAAAAGCTTCTCATTTAATCCAACAGAAGATGCACACAAGCCTTGCAAGACAAAAAGATGAATTGGCAGATTTGTTCATAAGGTCAATTTCAGTCAAGTCTAGAATCTGCAGTTCCTCAAGCAAGTAGGACTGTTAGAATTATGCTTTTGAACTGCAGTAACTTTATTTTACTGCTTAGTTTTTTGAATAAATCCAAGTTATTAGTTGGTTAGCAAGTTTTTCCTATTTATTAGTAATTAGTTTATTAAGATATATTTTGCAGAGATATTCTAGGCTAGTTTACCATTACATTTTTATTGTTTTTGTTCTTATAAATGTAGAGTCCAAGAAAGCAAAATAAAATAATTTTCTTTGGCCTCATTGCAGTAATTTTCTCTCAAAGTCTTTCTCTGTTATTTTCTTAATTTCTTTATTAAAAAACCAGCAATATCTTTTTCACCAACGTTGTATTGCAAACAATTTGAGTCTAAGTCTTTGAAAGTCCCACATAATTGATTTAAATTTCCTGCAAAGATTTTGATTTTAGTTTTTTTATTTTCACTTTTAAAGCTGAATTGATGACTGATTAAGTATCCTTAGTCTGAAACTTACTGGAAATGAAGGTTACAGTTGTGGAAGCAATGGTAATAGCGTCTGCAAGGGCTAATTGAATCCATTCCGCCCTCCATTTGGAAAAAAAAAAGAATATTGGAAAAAAGTGATGCATCGAATTATGATAGAGGTCTATATTTGGTGATTGCTATGTTGTTCAGTGTTCACAATGCTCAATAGAGTAATGACTTGTATCCTTCAATATCAAGGATCAGTTAGTTCATGCTGACCACAACTTCTCCTGGTTCAATATTTCCTAATTGAAGTTGGTAATTTTTTATTAGTAGTTTAAATAGCAGTTAAATGGTCATTTGGATACTCATGTTTATATCTTTCTGCTTTTGACACACCTATATAATATTCAATACCTGAACTTTCTGCCTATTTTCCTATAAATTATTCTATCCATGTCCTACTTTTCTTCTTCAACAGTGAAACAATTAGTTCTTGCAATTTCAACTAGTTGACTTGTTGTAATAACTATTCTTTTTTATAGGTCTTGGTGCATGGATCAGCTGAAGCCACTGAACATTTGAAGCAACATTGTCTGAAACATGTTTGTCCACATGTATATGCTCCCCAATTGGAAGAAACAATTGATGTGACTTCAGATTTGTGTGCTTATAAGGTTAGCCTACTTTCTTTATACGTGCCTTTTGTGGTTTGTACCTTTGTAAACGAAAATACTAGTATAACATCCTTTGTCTATGTTTGCTTCCATGATAGGTCCAACTTTCTGAGAAGTTAATGAGCCAAGTGCTTTTTAAGAAGGTGAGCTGAATATATTATGGTTACGACATCAATAAATTATTCCTTTACAAATTTTCTGCCATTTTACGTGAACTAAGAACTATCTTGATGCATTTATAGAAGCAGCTGAAGTTAGTAATTTATGCACATCCAATTAAAACAAAAAGTGACCTAAGCACAATTGTGTCTATCACCTTTCATGTGTTGTATTAATGGATTGCTGGAGTTTTTATCACTGTACTCTTTCTTAAAAGATTTGTACACTAGCAGTTCAGTAGCTATCTTTTTGTTCTCGAATACTGGGGCTCTGTACACTCCATACACTACAATGGGTATAGATATTTCAAGTGTTTGTACTAAAGTCTTGGGTGTGTAAGACGTTATGCCCCATGTGATCAGGAAGCTGCGTACAAAGACTAATCTTACTTTATCATTATTGTGGTCTGTGTTTTCCCGTTGTCCTTAATTGTGTTTACATTTGTAATTGTAGCTTGGAGACTATGAAATTGCATGGGTTGATGCTGAAGTGGGGAAGACGGAAAATGACATGTTCTCTTTACTTCCTCTTTCCGGACCTGCTCCACCCCATAAAACAGTTCTCGTCGGAGATATAAAAATGTCTGATTTCAAGCAGTTTCTTGCCAGCAAGGGCATTCAGGTCTTTTCACTTTTCTTCTCTTTTCCTTTATGTTATATTTTCTACTACTAATCATGATTTGGCTTTAGGTTAGCAAAATGTTAAGACCAACTAATTTCATTTTCAGGTAGAATTTGGTGGTGGGGCTTTACGTTGCGGGGAGTATGTGACCATTCGCAAAGTTGGAGATGCTAGTCAAAAGGTGGCCACTTTTGATAATACCTCAAGTGTTCTTCATATTACTAGCATAATGAAGCCTTTTTCTTGACCTACTTCATTGAAACCTATGTTGGAAAATTTCTTGTAGGTTGGAGGTGCTGCTATTCAGCAGATTGTGCTTGAAGGTCCATTATCTGAAGAGTACTATAAAATTCGAGAGTACCTATATTCACATTTTTATTCCCTCTAATCTGAAAAGCAGATTAACTTTATGTACTAGTAGTCTAGTACCCATAATGCAGTTTTCCTTTTTCCCTCTTGTCCCTCTTTTCTTTCTCTCAAGTCTCGACTTTGGCTGTTTTCCTAGTAGTTTGTAAATCTCCTCTTTAGTTTCGAAAAGGTCACAATTGTTAGAATTTCCTGCAGGCAATGTAGGCTGTTGAATTTAAGCTAATGGCAATTAGCAAAACCTTAGAATTACTCACTGCTTGCAAATGATGAATCGCGAGTCTGGAGGTATTTCAGAATGGAAAAACAGAGCTGAATTACGAAATTTTGACCAAGCTACTGAAAAAAAAAACATCTCTAATTGAGAACTTTATTGTTTCTTTTAATTTTTTGAGTATAGGGACAAGTATACATGTTTCCTGCAGAGTTTTGGGTCAATTTCCATGTAACAGGAATTTTATAATCAAATAGGTCTATTACATAAAAATCAAAGTATTCGTTGGCTGAAGCAAACATTAGGTAAGATGGGGCAGCGCATAAATGATTAAGCCTAATTTGATTAACAACCCAAGGACTATCCCAATACTAATTTCATATAGAGTTTCAGTTCTATAGACTTTGATGCAAAGAATTTTTTGCTATCTAAATTATTTGTAACATGTAAAGGTGACGTGACGATGTAAAATTGACACGATTATAACTCAAAACTCATTCAGGTACTATAAATCCAAATCTGTTGGCATCATTCCCTTCCAAAGGAAATAATCATTTTTTGTTGCCTACCTTTGTCATGACCTACATGTCTCTCTCAAACCATTCCTTTAACTTGATATACTCTGCGAAAAAGATTTTAAAATCTTGATCAAAATTGTTACCTTGAGACCTCTATCTCGTGAATCAAACTTATCCCATCCAAATTAGTACAATTCATCTTAACTTCCTTAATCTAATTAATATGCAATCCTTTAATTTCATTTTAATTTTGTGAAATACTCTTTTTATTCATGTTTGACTTGGCATATCCTTAAGAAGCAATAAATAAAATGATAATTTTATTATATCGCCCTTAATTATTATATCATTGTGAAATGAATTGGAAATAATTAGTACTTCATAATAAAAGTGAATAAATTATCTTTTGACTTTTTAAACTGGACAAATAAATATGAAAATTTACTTTCAATATAGTGGATAAGTAAAAGAGGATGGATGAAGTAATAAGTATTTTTATGTTATGAAATTTATCAATTAGTGTAGATATCCACTATCCCGTAAATCATACCGCACCTTCATGACCTCCTTCATAATTTTCCACACCCATCTTTCCTCATGATGTCATTGATTAATGTTTGTAATTTTATCTTTATGTAACAATATAAACAGAGGCATGTAATGTGACATGAAACACACTTGAATATTGGTGGAAGAAGGTTCTCTCTATCTACATTTCTTTTGTTTCATATCAGATAATTACTTTTAGCTTTTATTTTGCACTATTTTAATATTTGAGTATTAATTTGGGAGGGAAGAGGAAGTATTTATATTTTCGGGGATGATAATAAATTATGTACGCAGAAAATGGTCAAGCAATAAAAAGCGTATAACCAGTAACGGGTAATTCCGTTAGCCTACGAAAAAGATATTAGTTAAAAAACATGGTATAATAAGATAAGATAAAACAAAGGGATGTATTATCTTCTACTTTGTTTCTCCATAAAAATAAAATAATAGTGACAACAAAAACCCTAGATTTTCTCACTTCCAAAGTTGTTACTGTAACTTATTCAGTTTTTGCATCATTTGAACTGAGAAAGCTTAATCGCTATTATAAACCCTAATTATCAATTGGGGTTTTTGTTGAAATTTCAAAAAAGATGAGTTCTTTGACTACAACATGGTGTCCAAACTCTTTTCAGCTTCGGTTAGCATTCAGCAGCAAAAAGCCTTCGGCAGTTTTTGCAAGAATGCGTTTCGGGAAGCTGGATTATCGTGGGGTTCGTTTGGTTTCGATTACTATGAATAGTGTGTCAAATGGTGGAGTGGAAAAAAAAAATGCAGGAGGCGTAAATTCGACTTCTTCAGCAGATGATTTCGCTGGATGGTCTGGAGCTGATGGTGCTGAGAAACCCAGTGACTCACAGGGGAAGCAGTCCATAGCTGGTGAGTGCGTTATACTAGGCGATATTAATTAATTTGAATTGAGACTTAGTCAGTTGGTAATGGCACATTTACAAAAATTTCAGGGTTTTTAGTTTGTATTAGGGGTTTATATGCCAGTAGAAAATGTAGAAATAGTGTTGGGGGGATATCTGATTTGTTGTTAAGATAAAATATTGAGTATTGGAATAAAGGGGTTCAAATTTGCAAAATGGATATTGAGAATCCATATATGATACAGCTCATATATCTGAAAGCATTCTTTATTGCTCATGACATATAGTGATTTTCGAATGGAATCTGTTTAGTTTTCCAGCTTTGCATCGAAGATTGGGAAGTAGGTGCGATGACAGCAGAATGTATAACAATTTTTAAACAGCAGATTTTTCTTTGGTTCTTTTGCAGACTGATAACACTTTTGAAGTAGCTTATTTTCAGGGATTGTGGGAGCAGGAGTAGCTGGTATCATCCTTGTGTCTGGCCTTACCTTTGCTGCATTGTCAATAAGCAGACGGAGTTCAACAAGTGAGTTTAGTATTTTCTACTAATTATGATGACCAAGTGATTTCTGTCAAAAGTTGGAATGTTTCTTAAAGTAATGATGACTGGAAACCTGATTACATTTGTAAAATATCATGTGTATGATAAGTAGACAATGTGAACAATTTGAGATGTCCTAAGTTTGACATGTGCACATTAAGAGGTTTCTTGCACAAAGTATGTGGGACCTGGCAGTTATGGAACCCACTCAAGTCCCGTTTCGCTTTTGAAAGATTGATATCATTAGTCTAGGATGTTTGGGGAGGGTTGTTACACTGAAGCTTAATATTTGGGATACTGCCCAATAATCAATAGAGTAAACTAATCTGTTGAAGAATATGTATATGATTTATAATGTGTGTTTGGATCCATAATTATGCTGTTCGTGACTTTAGAAAATGCATATCCTGTTCAGAAGTGATATTTTCCTTTGGGAGTTTATTGCTAGTTAGGTTCATAATTTGCAAGTTCATGTACACAGGAATTAAACAGCAGATGGAGCCCTTAACAGCACAGCAAGAAATGTCAATCGATTCTGACAATCACAATGACACAGTTCAAGAGGAGAAAGTTTTAGATGATAATGAATTCAAAGATAATAGCGGGGAAGAGTTCCAGGCAGGTAAAAGCAAGGATCCATCTTTATATACAGAAAATGTTGGAGCTATTGACAGTAGAATTAGTGGGGATACTGATGATGGCAATCCATCCAGTGTTGGTGTCTTCGTTGATGAGACCCATAGTCAGCATGATTTGGATGACAGGAAAGCTAGTGATGATGCAGTAGTTGCTAGTGAAGCCATATCTGAATCCCCTGAAGCAACCTTTGTGACATCAAGCTATGAAAGTGAGGAAGATAGTCTTGGTGCTGGAAAACCAGAACCAACAACTGAACCAGAACAGAGGAACTATAATGATGACGAAGTTGCTGCTGCATCAGTTATAAATCCAAATTCAACATATGAAATTGATAATCAGGTGGGAGCATCTATTTTGGAAGGACCAGGACACTCCGAAACTTCATTGGACTCCCCTCGTACTGAGCCTTCTAACCTCAACTCTACTGTTAATCCACAATCAGCAGCACTTCTGGAACCCATGATTACACATGAAGTGTATGTAGAGACTCAAAGCTCATTTTCCACCAACAATGTTGACCCGAGTGAAATGCTGGAGGTTCCAAGTGATGGAGATAAGTCACCTTTTGAAGTGCATAAGTCAAACAGAGACGAAGTGCCTGGTACAACTTTGGTTTCAACAACAGCTTATGACCATCTTGGAAACGATTTTAAGGCTATGAATGCAAGCAGATCATCATTTTACTCAACGGATCCTGGTGATGTCTTTACTTCTGCTGGTATTCCTGCTCCATCTACTATTTCTCCAGCTCTGCAGGCACCTCCAGGAAGGGTTTTGGTTCCTGCTTCCTTTGATCAAGTCCAAGGTCAGGCGCTCTCAGCATTACAAGCTTTGAAGGTATTAGATAATTACTTCATCGAGTTCAGTCTTTCCTGGAAAGAGTTTTTTGTTTCATGGTATATAATCTTATTGCTCAAGTTACTTCGTGTTGATATTTTCCACTTAGATAACTCTGGTATATAAGCTCTTCCCTTTCTTCATGGTAATTGTTTCTCTGGGAGAAACTGATGAGAGATGTTAGCAAAAGTATTATGTAAAACCAGAAAAAATAATTGATAAGGAAATATCCTTCTTGAATTATTTCCTATTATAAATGTTCATCATCAGAATGTCTCTTCCCTTTGACGACAGGGTTGTTATTGTTGTTTCTGTCAACTATCTTTACCATCATGTTAGTCTTTGTCCATAGTCCCTCTTATCTTTCTCTTAGATCAGGTCTGAGAAGGGAGAATAAGTTGACTGCCTGGTATATCTTAAATGAGACTGCAGAAATCAGAACTTATATAATCAGAGGACTGGTCAATTGTGTGAGCTCGTAATTAGAACTCTAATTTGAGAAGCACCGTAAGTAGCAAATTAAATCTAGTATGCTAGTGCCTTGCACATTTGTTGGATATCTAGGCATCTCCAAGTTCCAGATTGCAGTAATATGGCAATGGGAAGAAACCACCTTAGTTCTTTTGCCGAACTGCTTTGTTGTGTTCTTCTTGAGCTGAGGATCTATATGGAATAGCCTCTCTACCTCCCAAGGTAGGGGTATGGTCTGCATATACACTACCCTCCCCAGACCCCACTTGTGAGATTACACTGGGTATGATGTTGTTGGGATAAAAAGAGAACTGAGGTGATTTATTCCCATATGCTATGCCTTGGTAGGCAAGGTTACCATTACGTGTGCTGGTGGGAAGTACCAAGTACGTGGTGGAATAATCAAGTTGTGCCCAAGTTGGCCTGAACACCATCGTTAATAAAAAAGAGGTGATGTTGCAGACTATGAATTCGACTTCTACCTTCCCCGGCCTTCCAGTCACCATAAAGAGTATTCATATACCTCCTCTTGACGTCTTTAAAGATGAAAAGTCAAACATGTGTTGGTAAGAATATTTGGTCGGTCCTCCTTTAGTTGAAGAAATATATATATGGTAGATAAGGTCAAGGGGAAAAGTGTTCGATCCTGTGTTACTCGCAGTTGTTCCAATATGTGTTTTGCATCTGGTTTTGAATCTTTAAGTTTTAGGTTATTGAGTCTGATGTTCAACCTGGAGATCTTTGCACTCGGCGTGAATATGCTCGTTGGTTGGTCTCTGCTAGTAGTGCTCTATCAAGGTATACATGTCTCGTATATTCCCCAACATAACTGGTAGTCTTTTGTTTTACATTTGCAACACTGAAAAGTTAAGTGACATACCTATTGAGGAAGTAAGGGTGCTTTTGATCACCACAGAACCACCGTCTCAAAGGTCTACCCTGCAATGTATATTGAGAATGTTACTGATCTTGCCTTCGATGATATTACTCCTGAGGATCCAGACTTCCCGTCTATACAAGGTAGAACTTCGAATCATCAATTTTCTTTGTTAAGTTCTGCTTGACATTGGAGCTACAGTCTTCTGAATGTGAACCTTTTTAGGTTTAGCCGAAGCAGGGTTACTTTCCAGCAAACTCTCAAGACGTGACATGCAGTCATCTTTGGATGATGACCAAAGTTCTGTCTTCTTCTGTCCTGAAAGGTATAATACTGCTCACAAATGTAATGTTGGACTTCTTTTAGGTGATCACTTCTCAAGAATCGATAATTCATCAGTATTTACTGGTGGAGACTAAGCTGATGAGTGTTTTGAATTTCCACAGATAGATTCTCTGCCTACCTCATATACTACTTCCCTTTCCCTGATGAATTCAAAAACGTATCTCCTTTCGACTTTGTATGTTAGTACGGGTTATGGTTTCTTATATTTTTCTTGGATCTTATATTTGTTTAAGTTGCTGATCAATGTTCCCCCTGATGTACTAGCGATAAAAGAATGATATCACTCCCAGTGTTATTACTAATAATTTAATGACATTGCTAATGTATGATGATGCCAACTAACATTTCCTAGTCATTTCCTTCTTGATGCATTAAAGTTCTGCATTGCAGCCCTTTATCACGTCAAGATCTTGTCAGCTGGAAGATGGCCATAGAGAAAAGACAGCTACCAATTGTTGACCAAAAGGTTGCATACAAATTGAAGAATGGGTGGTTTCTATCTTGTTTATTACGCATAGTAAGTGACTATTCACTAATTTGGTACAATCTCTTTTCCTTGAAAGTCCATGCAGAGAGTCTCTGGGTTCATAGATGTTGACAAGATTCATCCAGATGCATGGCCTGCGCTGGTAGCTGACTTATCATCAGGTGAACAGGGAATAGTGGCCCTTGCATTCGGTGAGTACTATTAATTGTGTCTGATGAGGAATTATGTTGGATCTGGGAAAGGGTAAGTTATGCTATCACTAACCTGTCAATACAGGGTACACAAGACTCTTCCAGCCAGATAAACCTGTGACCAAAGCCCAAGCTGCTATTGCCCTAGCAACCGGTGAAGCTTCTGACATCGTTGGTGAGGAACTTGCGCGCATTGAGGCTGAGTCAATGGCTGAAAAAGCTGTTTCAGCCCATAATGCTCTGGTAGCTGAAGTTGAAAAAGATGTGAATGCAAGTTTTGAGAAGGAACTCTTATTGGAAAGGGAAAAGATTGATGCAGTGGAGAAGTTGGCTGAGGAAGCAAGGAGAGAATTGGAGAGTTTGAGAGCTCAGCGGGAGGAAGAGAATTTAGCATTAATGAAGGAACGTGCTGCTGTTGATTCAGAAATGGAAATTCTTTCCAGATTAAGACGCGGTGTAGAGGAGCAATTACAGACCCTTATGAGCGACAAATTAGAGATCTCCTATGATAAAGAGAGGATTGAAAAGCTTAGGAAAGATGCAGAATTTGAAACCCAAGAGATAGCACGTTTGCAGTATGAGCTGGAGGTCGAGAGAAAAGCATTATCCTTGGCTAGGTAAGAAATGTATCATCTTAAATGTTTTTCTAGTTGGATCTTAATTACCGTGTTGATTACCCACATTCAAATGGCTCACCAAGGAGGATTTAACCTGCCTACTAATTACTGACAATCCCACAGTTCACTAGTCGTTTGTTATCACTGGCTGAAGATTAGTTCAATAATATATTGAAATTTGAGTATTTTGGGGAAGCTGTGACAATATCATGCATCATTAGAGTTGGTTACTAGTGCTACTCTGGCTCAAGTAATTCCTTTTCTCTGTGAAGGGACTAAGGAAACCTATCCCGTTTTCTTCTTTCGATAATTTTGACGTGTGTTCCTTGTCTGGCCTACACTGATATTTTGTTCAAACTCACTAGTCATCATTGCCAATTAGACAGAGGAGTTGAAGTGATGGATTACAATATCTCTTGGTCCCGTGTTTAAACTGTCACCTTTGTTGTCCTTGTAAGTCTGGTATTTTTTCTCAACTTCTGGTTGCTTTAGTATCATAAAAAGCTGCATTTTCTGACGAATAGGTTTTATGTGAAACTACCGCCATTCATATTTCACTGTATGTACCATAGGTAACTCTAGCATCTTTGATATTGACAGTAACTGTTGGTCTGTTGCTCCAGTCACGCAGGGCCCTCCTAATTGCAAAATGACAAATATTAAGGAACTTCCATCAGTACAGGACTACATGTTGAAACATTTAGCATATAATCTTTATTTGCTGCAATAGTTTCTTCTTTTACCCCTTCGTTCTTTTTATCTACTGTTGATTGATATTTATTTCAATATTGCAACTAGGACTTGGGCAGAAGATGAGGCTAAAAAAGCTAGAGAGCAAGCAAAAGCCTTGGAAGAGGCTAGAGACCGCTGGCAGAAACAAGGCATCAAAGTGGTAGTTGACAATGACCTGCAAGAAGAAGCTAATGCTGGAGTTACATGGCAGAATGCTGGAAATCAGTCTGTTGAGTCGACTGTTAATAGAGCTGAAACATTAGTGGACAAGCTCAAGGAAATGGCTGATACAGTGAGAGGGAAATCAAGAGAGACAATTCATATGATTATTGAAAAAATAATGTTGCTGATCACTATGCTTAAGGAGTGGGCACTAAAGGCAGGCAGGGAAACAGTGGAGTTAAAGGATGCTGCCTTGTCGAAGATGGGCAACTCAGTACAAGGATTGCAGCAAAGCTCAGCTGAAGCTGGCTTGGCTTTCAAGGATGGTGTTAAGCGCTTCGCCGATGATTGCAGGGGCGGAGTTGAGAAAATCTCACAGAAATTCAAGACATGAAAAACGTGTTATATGGACCTCTTGTATCCTTTTTTGCCATTTTGGTCAATAAGTTCTCTGATTTTTCCTGTCAATTTTGGCCCATATAAGCTGGTGGACATTGACTTCCACCAGAAGAGGGGAATAAAAGATAACTCTGCCAAGTATCTATACCTTCCATTAGCACATTGATTATTTTAGCTTCTTAATTGTACTATATATATGTGTTAGTACTAAACTTCTTATTGTACTGTATGTGTCCTCTTAACAAAAGAATGATGAAAGAAGATCTGGACAACACGCAAAGAAAAGAGAGATTGACTACAAAAGCTAACGAATTCAATGTTTCATTTTAAAGGAGAGAGTTTAACTAGTGCTACGTCTAGTCATTTCACAACAACTCGATCAATATTGAGTACATGTAACTAAACTTGAGCAAAAACTACATACGTTTACTTGGTTATAATAGTGAGAATGTGCAATACTTGATAATTGCAAGGGATAATAGTGTACCTAATTAAAGAGCTAAATACAAGTATCAATACGAGTAATCGGAAAATACAAGTGTTGTATCCTTCCAAAATCTCAAAAAAAAAAAAGAAAAGAATAATTCAAATTGTCCTCCTTGCAAAGTACAAAGATCCTTTGAAATTACATCAACAAAAAAAGATTTTACATATTCTTTTCCAATGTAAGGAGAGCTTAGTCTTGATTGTTTTATTCCTACCACTAAAACTAACTTCTATGAATTTAGAGTCTTAGCCTGATAGAATGTCTTGCAGCGACACTACTACTCCCTTTGCTCTCTTTTACTAGTCAAATTTTGACTTGACACATCTATTAAAATGACACTTATTAAGAAATCAATGATTGATATAATGACTTTACTATTTTACCCTCATTAATCACTAAAGTCATAATCCAAAATATTTTGGTATTCTTCGTCCAGATGAATTGATCATTTAGAATTTCAAAAAATTCTACATATTCCAAAAATATTAACTCTATCAATAAATTGAGGATATAATAGGTAAAAAAAATTATACTTTCTTGATTTGTCAAATTTGACAATTAAAAAATCAAATTAGAAATTTTTAGAAAGTAAGCAGAAACAAAGGGAGTATTATTATTAACACAAGTATAGTACTCCGTTTCGAAAAATTCAAAAATTCTGACCACTCACACAAGCTTAAACAAATATTAAAAAGTCTTCAAGCTTTCGATATGAGTAAAGAATTATAGGATTGGTGTGTTATTACTCACTTGAGATTGCACTTAGAAAGATCCATACTTTTTTGAGGCCTTTGGATGGAGGAAAACAAAACAAGGTATGAGTTTGTTCTCAAGTATAGGGAAAACCTAGGTCAACTTCACAGGGAAGTGAGCAAAGTACAAGCTACCACCATAAGGAGCCTGGAGTAACACGTTTTACCGAAAATATAAATACAAAACTAAAATGCAGAATTGAAACTTGAAGTTGAGCAAAATGTCACAATCTTAATGAAAATTCAAAGCCATAAGTAGCTGTCACAGAGAGTCTAGAGAATTTCATAGCTAATTCAAAAAGATAATGTATAATAACTAATAAACTCAATTCCTCAATTGTCAAAATAAGGATAAAGGTTTCACTTCTTCTTTTCACCACCTCCGGTGGCCCTGCACAAGGAGAAACAGAGAGAAATATTAGTCTGGGAATAGAACATTCTTCTTCAGAGATAGGGGAATAATAATATGACTTTACTCCCAAGAAACCCAATAATCACAAGACATCACCTCATCTTACGGAGAACGCTAGACATCTCCTCTCTCTTCTTCTTTGCCCTCTTGTGAGTACCCAACTTCCTCTTGGCTACCTTCAATGCACGCTTGTCCTTGCCAACTTTAAGAAGCTCAGTAATCCTCTTCTCATATGGAGCAAATCCAGCGACTTCTCTGATGAGGTTCCTGACGAAGTGGATTCTTTTGCTTGTTTTCTGAATTAATATAGCAATAAGGAAACCGAATCAAATGTCAGTTCAATAAATATTCATGCAAGAAAAGCATGGCATCATTTCACAATTGAAAACTTTCTATAAAAAAGGAAAAAGAGCTACAGGAAGAGCCTAGTTACACAAATCACACAATGTTGTTGTAGACACTGGTTAATTACCTTTTTTTATGAATGAATTAAGTTATATTACTGGTATCAAGAAGATGCAATGAATACAAGAGCGCAAACAGGAACCTAACACAAAACCCGAAAAAAATAGGCCATAGAAGCCAGTGATTGTTTTAACTTTTTACCAAGCAAATATCATATAATGCTAGGACTCCAAAAATATTGCCGCACGGGTGCGGATTCTTCAATAATACATTATCTTTGGAGTATCCGAGACGCACCCATCAATATCTTTGAACAGTCTGAGCAACATAGGTAATATCAGATACTACAAACTCATTTTACTCTCACATGAGTAATATCTGTATACAGATAGAAAAGGAGAGTTAAGAGTGTTGGGTAGTAAAATAGCAAATTGTGGTTTATCCCAGACAGTACTCTCTTTTCACCATCATAATTTTTTACTGCCTGAAAACTTAGAGAAATGCTATCTATACACAAACCTCTACAACAATAATGTTTTAGGCATACAAACATTTAGGCCCATACTGTCAAATGACAAATCTAAACAATGAATTTTCCAAGAATGTGCCACATTGTACACCACACCTTAACCTCCTCTGGAATGAACTGAATACACAAACTCTAAAGTTTGATGTTTCATATGTATCTTTTATCTATGATTGGCGTAAAATTAATGTTACAGACAAAAACAAAACCTCGATATATTGCTTAATCCAGTCTACTTGCACAATTAATTTATACTGATACAGCCGCTGAGTTATTATTCGTGATTCAAATACAATAAACCTAAATTCAAAAAGGGTGCACCAGATATGCAAATCTAAAACATTATATGCCGAATCCAGTAGAGTAATCAACAAGCTATAAGCTCATAAATGAATGAAAAATTACCCCTTTCCTGTCAGAAGGGCGTGGAGCTAGCTCCTTCTTGGTTACAATGTGTCCTTTGTTTAATCCCACGGCTAATCCTGTGTTCGGCGGCGCCATCCCCTGCTTAAACAGTCATTCAACAAAAAATCAATTTCAAATTTCTTTTTCTGCAAATGGTTAACAAATTGCTCTTGGTTTCCACATCATATCACAGCTTTAAGCACAAAGAAAGAGTGAAAACTCACCTTTGATGTTTGCTCGATCTGCTGAAGAGTCTTGAGGCGGGTGATAAGCTGAAACTAGGGTTTGTGGGTGAATTATATACGAGACAAAGATTATGAGGGTAAAATGGTAATTGAAAAGATTTGTCGTGGACTTAGGGTTTGGGCTGTTTGGACTTCGACCTTTATTGGTCACCACTGTTGCAATTGGAAATAAAGCCCAATAAGTTGTAGGGCCGTTCTCACCAAAATCTCACCGGATGTTTTTTGAGCTGATATTTATCTTGGAATTTTTTGAACTTTTTTTGATTAATAATTATTTTTTTAGGGTATTTTTATTTTATTATGATATATAGCATATTTATTTTAATTAATAACTAAAATTACTCCATTACCCCTCCCTCCCACTTCCCTCCTTCTGCGTGTTTCTTCTTCTTTTTTTTCTATCTATTTTTTCTCTTTCTCTTTCTCCTTTTTTTTAAATAATAATTAATTATCCTAATTTAAATAGTATCAAAATATTTGAAATTCACATATAATACTTATAATATATATGTATTAAAAATATTTTAATTATATATTCACCGCATTTATTGAAAGATGCCTATAATATGCATCATAAATTGATTTTCAAATGTATTATAATTATTGTTTATTTTTTCTCTTATTAATAGTGCTAAAATATATTATTGTATTATAAATATTTTAGTTATATATTCACCACATGCATTGAAACATGCTTATAATATATTGAATTCAAAATCTATTATAATTATTTTTTATTTTTTTCTCTTATTAACGAAATATATTATTGTATTAAAAATATTTTAGTTATATATTCACCACGTGCATTGAAACATGCCTATAATATATTGAATTCAAAATCTATTATATTTTTTTCTCTTATTAACGGAATATATATTTTATTAAAAATATTTTAGTCATATATTCACCGTGCATTGAAACATCTCTATAATATGTATAATATACTGAATTCAAAATGTATTATAATTCAATTCAACGTTATACATTGTTATGAATTCAATTATTATTATTTCAACAAATATAATACATTTCTAGCAGCGTAAATTAATTTAAATAGCACTAGAATGTTTGAAATTCACATAATACTTATAATACATTTGTATTAAAAATATTTTTATTATATATTCACCACGTGCATTGAAACATGCTTATAATATGTATAATATATTGAATTCAAAATGTATTACACTTATCATTTATATTTATTTCTTTTATTGTGTTAAAAATACACTATATATGTATTTATATAAAAAAAATATTTAATTTAAAAAATAATAAAAGAATTATTTCTGTTATATTTAATTTAAAATTAAGTTTTAAATTAGAATAATTAATTATTGTTTTTAAAAGAGAGAGAAGGAGAAAGAAAGAAAATGAATAGCAAAAAAAGGAGGAAAAAGGGGGGAAAAGAGAAGAAGGAGAGAGAGAAAAAAGAAAGAGGAAGAGAGAGAGAGAGAGAGCAGACAGAAGAAAGAGAAGAAGGAGAGAGAGAAAATGATTGGGAAAAAAAGAGAGAGAAATAAAAGAAAAATGTGTATTCATTATCTTTTGCTATTTCGGGTAACAAAATTAATGCTATTTTGATAACAGTATATCTTATGTCATAATTCGTAATTAATGTAATATAATATATTATTTATGTAAATGGGCCATTTATCTTAAAAAAAATTATCGAACGGAGGAAATATACCAAGTATTTATTTAAAATAGCGAGAGTTTAAAAATTATACCCCCTCCGTCTCATTTTAGTTGTCATGATAAGATTTTACACAATTCTTAAGAAAATATTAATTAGGAGTGTTATTTGACTAATATATCCCTTATTAATTCTTTAATAATTATCTACTTACGTGTCTCTTAATATAGAATAATTAATATTAAGGGCAAAGTTGGAAAAAGATAATTAATTATCTCTTAATTGTTTAAATTGACAACTATTTTGGGATAAATATTTTTAGTAAATATGACAACTAATATGGAACAGAGGGAGTAATACATAGTGAGAGTTTGGTTTTTTTTTGTTTCATTATGTGTCGGTTTAGGAGTTATATCGATTTTGCTTTCAACATTAAAGAATATGAATGAGTGGTTAATTAACATGCTTAGTATTATAATAATTTTTTTTTAAAAAAAAAAAAAGAGAAGTAGGAGAATTATATAAATAAAATTCTTAGTCAAAAATTATAATAAAAATGGAAAACTCAAGAGACTCAAGATATTATTGTGTAGATTTTAGTGTTATTTAAAGCTTGCAATGAAGGATTTATTATTGAAAATTCATGAAAAAGATTTATATTTAGACATTTTTAAGGAAGTAAAGGCCAAAAATAGGAGGAAAAAATATATAATTATAACCAGCATAGTCATAAATTACTATTTTGAACCAAAAGAAATTATAACTTACAACAATCAAAATTCATATAGAAATTAAAAAAATAAAGAAAAATCAAAGTGAGAACAATTGAAAAAACAATGATGCAACACTGTTCTTACGACTTTAGTCATACAAAATAGAAGCAAAAAATATGAAATCAATGCACAATCTTTTGAGCTCTTGTCGACAGGATTTAGGTGGAGCCCAAATTACACTATATATACAACGTCAAATTCTGATTTTATGAGTACATATATATATATATATTAAAATAAACCCCTAGAAAACAAGTGAGAAGCTTAGCTTATTGGATAATGGGTTCAAGAATTGCTCCTAGATCATAGGTTTAAGTCTCGTCTCACACACAACAAGTTTTTTCCCTTTTAAATGCTTTGGAAAATGGAAAGTCTCATAGTAAAGGCTTAGGCCTCATTTGTTTGCACTTAATGGAGGTCTGAATCTTAATCATTACGATTCGGCCCATTAAATCCATTTGTTTCCTCTTAAAAAAAGCATCTTATTGGATCTGAAAAGATCTGAACGAATCAGATCTGTAGGAGAGTCTTAACAACATTCAGCTATAAAAAAATAACGCACCGCCTCGTCTTTCTCTCTCTTTGCACGACTTTGCTCTCACTGCTACAAACTTTCTTCCTCTCTTTTCTCAATCAAACACCAATTTTTTTGGCTTGAACTGGTAAGTTTTCATAATCTTTACAAGTATTTTTTTAATATTAACAATTTTTATGAAATATATTGATGTTTGTCAAAAACTCTTATTGCATTAATACTAGCTATGATTAAAAATAATAACTATATATACATATTTGAGGTTCTTATTAGGATTTGGTCTTAGGTCATTAATTTTAGTGAGACTCTTTGATCATCAAATTTACTCGTGAGATTACATTAGATATATTATCGTTGTTGAATTGTGTACATACTTGAGGTGCTTTATTAAAAATTTATTTTAGACCACTAATTTTATTGACACTTTGTATGATCAAACCCTCTACGAGATTACACTAAATATATTATGATTATTGAACTATGTATAGACTTGGCCTTTTATTAGAATTTTATTTTAGACCACTAATTTTATTGAGACTCTTTGATCTTAAACTCTCAAACTCGCTGGTATGATCAAACTCACTTGTGAGATTACACTAGATATATTATTATTATTATTATTATTATTATTATTATTATTATTATTGTATTTTAATCTTCCAATACTTGTGAATCCGAGAGTAGTAAAAAGAAGAAATATCATAATATACTACAACTAAATTAGTTTTTGTTTCTATATTCTAAATATGAAGATTTTTTCTTCGTTTTTTATCTTCTAATCATCTCGATTGTCTTTGTTTAATTATTATTTTTTGTATCTGTTCATATGTTATTTTTAGTATATTTTATATTTTAGATATGGATCAATCTAGTGAAAATTCAAGAGTGATTTGAAAGAATTTAGAGGTAGATAAGACTTTTTTAGAAAATTATATTCGAGAAATATCCTTAAACGGGAGACTTGGAAGTAGTTTGAAGCCAAACTCATTAAATAAGGTTAATATTGTCATGCCCCGGGGGGTACCCTAGACGTAGCCGGCACTCAGAAACCATTACTGGATCCCAAGCGAACCACTTGACCTGATCACACATCCGTTCATTCATTCAATCAGCGGAAAAATTAAAATAAAGAGTAAGAAAAGCCATGGGCCAACAAGTCTAACTCCAATCTTTGTCATTAAATAGTTTGACAAGAACAATTCAAGAAAATAAAATACTCAATCGACCCATCATTATCTAATCTATGAAGTCTCTATCACTACTATCTAATTGGTGCCAATGACAGGTTCATGACTACCTCAAATCAGAATGAAAAGACTAAACGCATCGCCAGAATAACACAAGTAGTATCCTTCGAATGTAGGGGAGGATTCACCAATAAGCTGAGTGTGAACAGATCTTCAATGGTGCGCCTATTGATGATCTCTTAAACCTGTCTTTGCATTATGAAATGATGCAGGACAAATGGCGTCAGTACATAGAATGTACGAGTATGTAAAATGGCAGAATGAAACATGTGTCAAGATAGAATAATATCAGTTCAATTATCTCAAGTCAGAAAGATAAGAGATACTCAATCAAGGTGTCATAAGTCTAAAGTAAGAATACAGTTTAGACAGAGACCAATTATATACAATCCAATCCAATCATGTACAATCCAATTCAATCCAATCATTTACAATTTGATCCAATCCAATCATATACAATCCGATCCAATCCAATCGTATACAATCCAATCACATACCATCCAATCCAATCCAATTATATAAAATCCAATCCAATCATGTGCAATCCAATCATATACAATCCGATCCAATCCAATCATATACAATCTGATTCAATCCAATCCAATCTAATCCAATCATATACAATTAATTCAACAATAAAGTCAACGGACTCAACTCAATAGATATGCAAATTAGAATTTAACAATGTTTTACAATTCGACTCAATCATCTACAATCAAAACCAAACCAATCATATCATGCACAATCCACTCAATTTGGGAGTTTCTCTAACCGACAAACATCACATATGAGCCAGTGATGTACAACAAGCCGACGTTGTTGCCACGTCCGTCCATACTTTGCCAGGGTATGAACGAATCAACCAATCATGGATCCATCAATCAGTCAAGTCCTATCATTTCAGGACAATGAACTAGGAAAACATCCGATTTTAATGGTCCAATCCCTTCCTACGTTGGCTACATAGTTCATGGGATTCGAATATGGACTATACTCTTACCTAATTCAGTGCTCAATACTCCTCCCAAGACTCAATATGCTCATATCTATCATTAGTAAAATATTCAAAATACTCATTAAGTCTGTTTGGACTTAGTTTCAAATCAACTCATCTGGTCTCATTGGACTCTTTTCAAAACTCAATCAATCTGGTCTCATTGGACCTTCTTTCAAAACTCAATCAATTTCAATCGTCACTTCATTCAATTAGACAATCCTTTCAAAACTCATTCATGACTCATCAGGACTCCAAATCAACAATCATTAATATTTTCATTTAATACACGCTTTCAACTAAATCATGCAGTAAATATTAAATGTGTTTAAAACATAATTTTCACGCCTCAACTCAATTCAAAATAGACATTTTAATGTAAAAATGCTCAACTCATTTATATTCAAAATACTCATGCTCAAAATGATAATTAAGAGACTTCTCAATCTCAAATTATGCTTAAAGTCTTTCTAAATCAATGATGAAATTAATTATTTTTTAAACTCAAAAATAGTGCATAAATAATTTATTCAAAAATGTTCACAAATTATTTTTAAAACTCCTTCTCAAACAATCATTTATACTCAAGATTCTCATATAACTCCAATCAAATCAAATTATGCAAATCATATCATGTAGTCACATTAGACTTCAATTCATTTCATCTCAAAACATCATCATCAACATTACCTCTTCATCAATCATTTTACCTTTTTAAAACTAAACATCATTTACATCATCATCAAACATCTTGCTCCAAAATCCTTATTTAATTCTATGTTCAATTTATAGAGACACGGAGGACATTCTAGCTCCACCAAGGTTTCATTCCTATTTATGCCATTCACATTAATAGCTATCCCAATTCCTTTTTTTCATTCCAATCAATACATGTACATAATCATTTGCAGTCAATATGTAGCTACGATTTATGAAATAAAATATGAAAAGTAATTATTCAAGAATTCAAGTCATGAAAATCATCAATCAATTAATAGTATGTAAAAATATTCTAGAGTTTAGAAAAAATTCAAGAAAAAATTCATAGAAGGTTCAAGTCTTTCACAATTTCCATCTAACACATCTATGGGGCATATGGAAGAACTCAATCCATATTTTAAGTTAGCCTTACATACCTGACTTGAAGAACAAATGAAGGATTTGATGTCCTTACTTGAAGAACTTGAATCCTAACTCTTCTTCTCTTCTTCAATTTTTGCTCTCAATGTTCTTTGAGAGAAAACTCCGTAGAAACGGATATGGGGGCAGAATTTAGCCCTAAAAATACATCCAAGATCGTATATATATAATAGGAAATGTTCCAAGTTGTCCTTACTAAAAATTGGAAAAACTGGCCAAGTCCATGACAGGTCTGCGTCGCAGACTTGTCGTGCACCTCTCTGGTCGACTGGGCATAACTTTTTACTCTAAACTCCAAAAAAATACAATCTTGATTGCGTTAGAAAGAAGACTCAAAGACTTTTAATTTAATAGGTCATATACCACCCAATTCATTATATTCTCGGAGATATGGTCGTTTGAAGTTGACCCTTATACGAACTCATATGAAAACTTAGTCGATAGAAATTCTTTGGACTCGGCTTGGTGTTAGAGATTCCTTATGACCCTAAAACACATCTAATACACTTAAAATACTTAGGAATTGATCCTAACTCATATATACAACTAGAAGTCACCGAGTTCGATCCTACACGCACATGAAGAATGGTTCGAGTCTTGGTGAAAAAAAATTGGGGTGTTACAAAAATAGTTCTGGAAACCTCTCATGGCTTTATTGTTACTCAAACACAGATAAAGAATCGTTATGATTATATCAAGCTTGGTTGCCAATAACTAAAAAGACTAACTTTAATTTCATATGTATATATTTAGATATAGAAAACAAACAATCTTAATCATTCACTGTTCAGATTTAGAAATCATATCTTAATATTCAGATGTGTATTCAGATCTAGACATCTAGATCTTAATGCACATCTTAATATTCAGATGCTTATTGAGATTCAGACGTCTAAATCTTAATAGAAACAAATGAAGCCTTAGTTGGGCTCATTCTCCTTTTTAATTATTTTTTCTCTTTTGTATATTTTTTCTTTCTAATTTGTCTTTGTTTAATTTATTAGACACATTTTTTATTCTTCTTATATCTATTATTCATTTTATTTCAACGTAACTCTTTTTTCATGTACTAACTTGAATAAACTCTTTAAAAAATGATAAATTATATTAAACTTGAAATTGAGATAGAATATATTTTTTTTTATAAAAAAGCGGAATGACCTGGAAGACTCTTGTACTTGGCTCCATTTGTCACCTGAACCCTTCTACTCACGACTTTTCCAAGTTACCACTTAAAGTTTTTAAAATACGTTCTTTCAAACCCTTCTGACCATGAATGTCTTTCAATCGCGCTGATGTGGATAACACATCACTATCCACATTAGAAAAAAATTGTCACATGGATAAAAATTGCCACATCATTTTTATCATTACAAATATTATTTTCTAAAAAACAAATCTCAAATTCATCTCCAAAATTAACCTTTTGAAACTGATTCACCGGAAAAATGTCTCTCCGGTTGCTTAATTCAAACTTAGTCACCGCCGACAAATTGTTTAGTTGAAACTGAATTGAAGTAAAAGTTTATCTTTCTTTTCTTTCTTGATTTCTTTAATTAACTAGAATAAATTTTAACCTTTCCACACTTCCTTTTTTTTTTCTCTTCTAAACCTTTTCATCTATTTGCTATTTAAATCTTGTTTTCTCTCTTCTTTGTTTCTTTTTCCTTTTTTTCTCTTGTAAATCTTTTTTGTTAGAAGAGAAAAATAGAGAAACAAGTAGATGATAAAAAAAAGGATGGAGAAAGATAAAAATTGAAGAAGAAGTGGGGGAGGGCGGAGGGTGGGCGGAAATGGCCGCGCTAGCAATGAGGAAGAAGAAGAAGAGGAACAGTAAATGGGAATGGGAAGATTGGGAACTTTTCTCTTTTCTTTTTATTAAATATTATATTTTTCTTTTTAATTTTAATATTTTTTTAATTAAAACTTTGTCTTCACATGCTTTTAAATGTGTGCAATCATGCATTTCATCCGATTCAGCAAATAAACGACACATAAGTTTGGTCAATAGTCAGAGGAGTTTAAAAGAACAGTTTTAATAACTTTAAGTGTTCATTTAGCAAAGTCGTGAGTACAAGGGTTCAGGTGACAAACGGAGCCAAGTACAAGGGTCTCCCAGGTCATTCCGCCAAAAAATTAAGGTAAATTAGATGTAATTGAATGATGAAACTTAAAAATCGTCAATATCCTTTTAACAATATCAATTTAATAGAATTCATGGAATTTCTTTTTGATTTTTTTAATTCTATTTTAGAGAGATGAAAACTAAACATATTTGATTTATTCATTATGTCTTTTTTCACAAATGATGATTAACCTAGTAAATTAAACTCTATATGAATTAAAAAAATTGACGATGTCATTTATTTATCTTCTGAATATGTATTATAATAGTAGTAACTCTATTCTTATACATTTTTAGAGAATCTTGACGATTCATTGTAATATATGATTGAATGAATAATAATTTAATATTTTAAAGAAGTGCAAAATAAATCAAAATATTACAAAATAAAATAATAAAAAACACAAAAAAATTTAAGAATGCTCGATAAAGCAAGGTAAAAGTAGGAAGAAATGCTTAATGCGGTATGATAAAATAAGTTAAATTAACGGGTTAAAATAAGTATATTTCTTCCTCGTCTTGTTTCCTTTTTCATCCTTTAGTTTTCACATATTTAGAAATTAACTTATGTAATACAACCGATTCACTATAACTCTTTTGATCAGTGTATCTTTGTTCTTAGCATCTTTGATTAGTTTGATGTTTATTTTTTTGAACCAATGAAATACATATGGTTGCTTATACAAAGAGCATGCCGAGGGACTACTACACGTACTCCGCACTTGCACTACTACCTGAGTTTTTCTTTATACTTTGAACCCCTTAACAAAAATCTTGGCTCCACCACTGCTTGTTGACGTTCACTCCTACAAGCCGGTCATCATTCAATAGTCTTTATCTTATTCTTCAAGTCAAACTAAACATGAATATAATAAGCACCAAAAATATAATAACTTAAATGCTAATGTGATTATTTCTACAAAGTTTTACAATGTCTCTACTTATAGAATACCAAATAATGTTACGAATATGACTATTAATTATTTTAGGTGTTATGATGATAAAAAAATTGTGGGAGTAATGAAAATAAAGACCACTAAGTTTCACATTAAAGAATATGAATGAGTAGTTAATTGACATATTTATTTGTTTGGCTTAATTTTCTTTTTAATCTGTTTCAAAAAGAATGACTCTTCTCTTTTTTAGTCAATTGTTCATTTCAACTTTCCACATGACATATTATGATCCCAAGATTAAAGAATATTTTAGTACATTTGACATATTTTTAATTTAAGATCACAAGATTCAAAAGTCTTCCTTATTTTCTTAAACTTATTGCCAAGTCAAAATAGACCAAACAAATTAAAATAAAAATGAGTATTATACAATAAGTCTATGTTTTCATGTGAGCAAAACATGTTTTCTAGATCAGACTCAGTTCCATTGGTAGCGGAAGCATGCCCCTCCTGAAGACTCGAAACCCTACTGAGGAGCCATGCATCATTTTTGTTATTTTGGTTCACCTTTGCCATGAATGGTTCACATAAAACAAATTGTATACACCCTATTAAAAAGGTACAGTAGTGAGCTAAACTAACACATAATTGTGATGGCCCCACGGTGTAACGACCTACTCCCGTCGTTAGGATTAGGCAAATGGGAAGGATTTCGGACCAAAAAACTTCGGGTAGTAATTTCAGAAAAATTGAGCTTAGGCCAAACTTGGACGAATTCTGAGTCAGGTGAAGTCTAGGGTGATCATGTGAATGATGGGAGGTCAGATTTATAAATTGATTAGACAGGCTAATAGCCAAGGCGATACGAAGCATTTACGGCTTCAAAAAATTACATTTGGGCGAGTAAAACTCCCAAAATTGAAATTTGTGTAAGGAGTATATTTTAATACATCCTTGAAGGGGGGGTGTTGTGAAAGGGGAGCTTGGAGCACAAAATCTGAGCTTTCTATTTTCGCCTATCCCACCAGGGCGGGATTATTCTCGCCAGAGCGGGACAGTCGGGACTTAAGTTGTGAAAAAGACCAAAAATGATCTTTTTCTGCAAGTTCAGTTTCTAAAACCCCAAGAGGCGACCTAAGGTGATTTCGAGTGATTTTCCACGGATTTCCACATTTAAGGTAAGGTTTTTACTCCCTAGATTCATATTTTGATTTTTAAGAACTAGAAGTATAGGTGATAATTATTGGGGGAGGGTTTGGACTGATCCAAGGTGGAAAATAGCCCTAGGGTAAGGTTAGGATCATGGGTTTGGCCTAGAAAATGAAATTGTGTTATATTTCTTAATAGTTAGTCCATTATATTGATTCTTGATATATATTTAATATTTCTAGACCAAGAATGAGAAGAATGAACCTGGAAAGGGAAGGTTATTACGTTGTGAAGTTCTGAAAGCTTGAATTTGAGGTAGGTGATGGCCTAATTTTTTGTATGTGTTTCATATACTTGTTAAATTGCTTCATTATATGCATGTATGTATATGAATAGGGAAACGTGCTAGACTATAAGTGAAATGATCACTTGTTGGCCTGTAATATTAATGACCCCATTTTTGGTGGTATAATGTTGTAAACATTATATGTTCTTATAATTGTGATATTTTAGGATCGGTTGTCACTTTCCGATACGTACATAGATCGGGTGTCACATTCCGACACGTACTTGGATCTGGTGTCATATTCCAACACATATTTGGATCGGGTGTCATATTCCAACAGAAAATTGATTGTTTGTAAGTCCCTTGAGAGAACCACTGTGTGAGATTATAGCACGTGAAAGACTTTGAACTGTCATATTGAGATGTGGTTGACTTATTTTGTATATGTATGTGCCTATTGTGTTGAAATTTACTTGTCTATGATCCGCTTACTAGCTAACCACATGATCTTACCAGTACATCGTGGTTTTATGTACTAATACTACTCTTGCTCTGCCTTTTTATTGAGTACATGACATATTCAGCTAGTAGTAGAGAGACCTCGTCTAGAGGAGTGATCATGTTTTCGAATTCAAGGGTGAGCTGTTCATTCAGGCTGCCGTGGATTCTATCGTTGTTCTAGTCCTTTCTTTTCCATGACTTAGGTGTATAGACAATGTTTCTATTTATTATTGGTTTCTATTCGGGATTGTACTCCTGTTCTAGACTTGTTAGTTTTAGAGTTTTGGTACAATGACTTTCAGTTCCTAGGGATGTTTAATTCTGCACATTTGAGGTTATAATTAGTTAGTTTTCTGAGTTTATGGGAACTCAGCACTTATCTTCGATTTAAAAGCTTCTTCCATATTTTTAAGCTTGTGTACACATTGTGATTATTGTTGTTGGGCTATTAGAATGATTCTCCCATCGGAGAGTTAAAGTGGGTGCTAGTCACGGCGGGTCGGGGGTCGTGACACACGATGGGCGCAAACTATTTATCGAAAAAATGGTCCAATTAATTTTGTAATGAGGTCAAAAATACACATCTCGATTTAATTCGGTAGGCTCGATTATTAATAATTAAATATGCCCATGAATAAGTAGAAATCTTTAAACGAGAATATAGGAGATAATAAAGAAAGTTGTATGAAGCAATTGAGCTCCAATGGATGAGTATTTGCACTGAATCTAATGACGTTTCTGGATATTAGTCTCAGATCCGGGACCATTTCAATGAGTAAGAACTGTGAAATAAAGACTATGTAAAATGTAGAGAACTTAGACCACAAGAATATCAATATATTGCTTTAGTATCGTTTAGAATTTGATCCCTTATCATTGTGTTAAAACTATATTTATAGATTACAATGATGATACATCAACCAATAGGAAAGCTCCATTCGAGCCATAAAGTACCATGACCAATGGCTAACTTCCACGTGAAAATATTGTTAGCCGTGTCAGCTAATAATCCTCTATCGTAGGCATAATATCATACGAACATATCTAGCGTATCTGTCCATTTGTCCTTTTCTCTAGATCATTGAAACACGAGTCTTACTTATATTTGGGCTACGAGTTCACGTTTTTGCCGTGATGATGATTTTGTGAACTCGGTAACAAATTGAGGTTGATTTTCATCGAACATTTATTTGAAATAGTCGTTCCAACTAACCAATTTCCTTGAGCATCCTTTATTGGTGCCACGTATCCACCCTTTATTCTGCCACATACACAAATTGCTCTTGCCCAATACAATTACCTATTATATTGTGTTGTTAGTTTAAATATGATATTTATTTTGATTGTTAGTTAAACTAACCAATTTCAGGCATTTAATGATTATTGTTTGTCTACTAGGATAACAGTCGAGCATCCGGTTGCTCATGTTCATACTTAAACTGGTCTAGCGGAATCATTGATTAAGCGTCTCCAATTAATTGCTAGACCAATATTTATGAGAACAAAACTTCTCATTTCATTATGGGGTCATGTTATTTTGCATGCAACAAGTCTTGTGCGGATCAGACCCACAATTATCATAAAGTCTCCCCATTACAATTGACTTTTGGTCAGGAGCCGAGCATTTTCCATCTTAGAATATTTAGATGTGCAATATATGGTCTAATTGCTCCACCACAACGCACAAAAATGGGACCCCAAAGAAGATTGTGGATATATATTGGGTATAAATCTCCTTTTATCATAAAATATTTAGAACCTATGACTGGAGATTTATTTACTGTAAGATTTATTGATTGTCATTTTGATGAATTAGTATACCCAACATTAGGGGGAGAAAATAAACAGTTGAAAAAGGAAATAGATTAGAATACATTATCATTATCTCATTTTGTACAAATACATGTGAACTGGAAGTTCAAAAGATAATTCATTTGCAAAATATTGCAAATCAACTGCCAGATGCATTCACTGACCTATCAAGAGTTACTAAATCTCATATTCCAGCTGCTAATGCTCCAATTTGAGTTGAGTCCCAGTAGGATAATTAATTAATGCAAATGAGTCTAAACCATATTTAAAATGTGGTAGACTAATCGGTTCCAAAGATAAAAATCCTCGAAAAAGAAAAAAAGCAAACAATCAAGATGGTCATGATATGAAAGAACCTGCTCAAGAAGAGTGAGGAGACATAACAATTGATAAAACCTTGAAAGAGGTTAAGGTGCTTGAAAATGATGAAGAAATTTCAATAAATTATGTCTCATCATGAAAAATATAAAATTGAAATAATGTTATTATCGACAATAGTTTTGCTTATAATGTTACAACAACAACAACAACGACCCAGTGAAATCCCACAACGTGAGGTCTGGAGAGGGTAAAGTGTAGGCAGACCTGACTCCTACCAAGGTAGGACGACTATTTCCGAAAGACCCTCGGCTCAGTAAAATCAAAAAAGAAGTTAGAGAAGAATAAGAAGTTTAAAGTAATATGGAAAAGCAAGTATCGAAAGCAACCCAAATAAGTGTTTTACTTATAATGTTGCAATTGAAATAATGCAACAAAATGAGGATCTTGAACCAAAATCTGTCGATGAATGTAGACAGAGGTATGATTGGCCAAAATGGAAAGATACAATTCAAGTTGAATTAGCTTCGCTTGAAAAACGCCAAGTTTTTCAAACTGATAGTCCAAACACCTGAAGGTATAAAATCAGTGGAGTACAAATGAGTCTTTGTACGAAAATGAAATGAGAAAAATGAGGTCGTAAGATATAAAGCATGACTTGTGGCACAAAAATTTTCGCAAAAACCTGACATTGATTATATGGAAACATATTCTCCTGTGGTCGATGCAATCATTTTTAAGTATCTTATAAATTTGGCAGTTCATGAAAATCTTGGATGTATCTGATGGATGTCGTTACAGCCTATTTATATGGCTCTCTGGATAGTGATATTTTTATGAAAATTTCTGAATGATTTAAAATGCTTGAAATATATAAAGATTCTCTGGAAACTTATTCAATAAAACTTCAAAAATCTTTATTTGGGTTGAAACAATTAGGGCGAATGTGGTATAATCGTCTTAGCGAATATTTGCTAAAAGAAGGATATAAAAATAATCTAATTTGTCCTTGTGTCTTTATAAAAAGGTTTGAATCTGAATTTGTCATAATAGCCGTATATGTTGATGATTTGAATATTATCGGAACTCCTGAAGAACTTTCAAAGACAGTAAAATATCTCAAAAAGGAATTTGAAATGAAAGACCTCAGAAAGATAAATTTTGTCTTGGTCTACAAATTGAACATTTTGCAAATATGATATTTGTCCATCTATCAACATATACATAAAATATTTTAAAGAGATTTTACATGAATAAAGATCACCCACTGAGTACCCCAATGGTTGTAAGATCTCTTGATATTAATAAAGATTCATTTCGACCTCATGAAAATGATGAAGAGCTTGTTGGTGCTGAAATACCATATCTTAGTGCAATTGGTGCAATTGGTGCATTAATGTATCTTGCCAATAATTCTAGACTAGATATAGCTTTTTCTGTAAACTTGTTAACAAGATTTAGTTCTTCCTCAACGCGAAGACGCTGGAATAGAATTAAGCATATATTCAGATACCTCCGAGGGACCACCGATATGAGATTGTTTTACTCAAATGAATTCACGTCAGAATTGATTAGTTATGCAAATGCAGGATATTTGTCTGATCCTTATAAAGGTCGATCGCAGACATGCTACTTATTTACATGTGGTGGTACAACTATATCAGGCGTTCAACAAAGAAAACTATGATTGCCACTTCTTCAAATCATGCAGAGATAATAGCCATTCGTGAAGCAAGTTGAGAATGCGTTTGGTTAAGATCAATAATTCAACACATTCAAGAAACATGTGACCTTTCTTTGACAATAGACGCTCCAACAATATTGTATGAAGACAATGCTACATGTATAGCTCAATTAAAGGGAGAATACATCAAAGGAGACAGAACAAAATATATTTCACCAAAATTCCTCTTTACCCATGATCTTCAAAAGAAAGGTGAAATAGATGTTCAACAAGTTTGTTCAAGTGATAATTTAGTAGATATGTTCACCAAAGCATTATCAACTTCAACCTTTAAGAAATTGAGATACAAGATTGAAATGCGTCATCTTCGAGATATTAAATGATGTCTTCATCAGGGAGAGTATAATACGCACTGCACTCTTTTTTTCTTAGTCTAGATTTGTCCTACTGATTTTCCTAACAAGGTTTTTAATGAGTCAACAATCAATGCGTATTGAAAATAACGCAATATATTTGTTTTTCTTTATATGAACATCTAAGGGGGAGTGTTGTGAGAATAATGAGTGGATGTCATTATAAAACTTTTTGCCCACCTCCATCGTTTTCCACTAACATATTTTACTCAACTTTTCCTACTTTAGTTTGGCTATAAATAGCCAACGTCTGTGTGCAATTCATAACACAAATTAAAAAAATACAATTATCTCTGTGTACCTTTCTTTCTAATTTATGCTTTCCTTCTTATTTTGCTAAGTTAATTTATTTCATAATATATGAAACGTTTTCCTTTATGTTTTCATCTTCTTCTAAAATACTTGAGAAGTAAATTGAAAATGAGGAGTGGAAATTATATAAAAAAATATAACACATGGGAATTTTGTCCCTTTTCTCCTTTTCCAAATTTCTCTTCAGATTTGTGAGTCTCCCTTAAAACCCACTAGAGTGTTGGAGATTAAGGAGAAACGGGAGAAGAAAAGGACAATAAAAACACCAATGACCGAACATGTAATGAAGGAGCAAATTTATCATGGACTTTAAAATACTCACTCCCTTGGCCGAGTCAAGTTGACTTTCAGGTAGCTCAATTCCAGTACATACTACAACTCAGCAATAATTGGTGTCCTGATTTCTTTCATTATTTTAATTTATGGTTGCTATTGCTGAGAGGTGAGAATCCACTGCTTTGACCCCAGATTTCTCATCTGCTACTTGGGTTTCTCAATTTTTATGCTAATTCTTCTTCAGTAGCCCTAAGGTCAATGACCCAATTTAGGTAATGTTTCAATGGTGAAGAGCTAAAGGTGTTATCTTTGTTCTGATATTTTCCCCTAATCATAGTTTATGTTATTGGGTATCAATCAAAATTTTAAATGTTAGAAGAAAGTCTCTTTCTTGATGCCTCTAGAACTTTTTTCTTGCTCAAAATTAGATTCTCTTAGTATGAGATTTTCAAGATTCATGTATTTAAATGATTCGTCAGATGAATGTCTTCTGTCTGTTTAGAGATTTGTACTTTCAGTTTTGTGTAAGATTGCTGAGATTCTCTAGTCTCAAAGAAATCCTTGTTTAATTACTTCTAAGAAAAAAACTGATAAGTTTGGAATGAAATGAGCTCAATTGGATCAGAGTGGATATTGAAGATTCATATAGCTAACCTCAACTAGTTTGGGATTGTGGCGTAGTTGATTGACTGATCATTGATATTTGTTTGAATGATTGGGAACTACTCATTTAAGTTGTGGGTATTGTGGCTTTTATATCAAGACATCTTTGTCTTTGAACTTATAATCTGCTATGTTGATCTTGCAGACTTTGACTATGCTGCTAGTTAGTCTCAAGGACATTCTTTATCAACGGTCTAACAGTTAGGCCCTTAGGCAATTATGTCGGTTCTCTGTGGTTTACCCCCTCTCCTTGAATGTGTATACTGTGTAGGATGTGCCCGCTGGGCATGGAAGCGGTGCCTCCATAGTGCAGGACATGACAGCGAAAATTGGAGCGTTGCCACGGCTGAAGAATTTGAACCTGTCCCTAGGCTATGCCGATACATATTGGCTGTATACGAAAATGATATTAGACAACCTCAGTGGGAACCACCTGAAGGATATGGAATTAATCCAGATTGTTTAGTTGTGAAGAAAAACTATCCAGATACCGGTGGTCGAGCACCCCCTTATCTCTTATATCTGGATCATGATCATGCTGACATAGTTCTTGCTATTAGAGGTCTTAATTTGGCGAAGGAGAGTGATTATGCAGTCTTGTTGGACAATAAGCTGGGCAAACGGAAATTTGATGGCGGGTATGTTCACAACGGCTTGTTAAAAGCAGCTGGATTGGTGTTAAATGCAGAATGTGAGATCTTAAAGCAATTGCTGGAGAAACATCCAAACTATACCTTGACAATTACCGGACATTCACTTGGGTCAGGTGTAGCAGCGTTATTGACAATGGTGGTAGCACAAAATCTTGATAAGCTGGGCAATATTGATAGGAAAAGAATCAGGTGCTTTGCTATTGCACCAGCTAGATGTATGTCACTGAATCTGGCAGTGAGATATGCAGATGTCATCAACTCCATTGTACTTCAGGCAAGTTCTACATGCATCACTTTGAACATTCTTAATCACTCTAGATGGATACTCTTGGTGTGGAAGCATGTAGCTTTCTACATTTTATAGTTGCAAGGCCTTGTCAATTTAGCTAACTCTCAAGTCTCATCCGCTCTGCATGAATAAGCAGATCGTGTCCTTTATTCTGCCTGTGTACTTTCCGTCTTTCTTACAATGGGAGGTCGATTTATTGGCTTTTGAATCTGTACTTAGGAAGCAAGGAGCTTCATTTAATGTATATAATGGTTGCAAATGTTTGCATTATCTTTTGATCTCTATTTTTATGTCTTAACCATGTCTACTAGTCGTTTAGTCTGCCTTTGGATTTTTTCTCCCATTGTGCGTGCTGCAATTTTTTTTCAATCTAACTCCATCTTCTCTTTCTTTAATAGGACGATTTCTTGCCACGGACAGCAACCCCCTTGGAAGATATATTCAAGTCACTATTCTGGTAAAACATAGTTGAATTTGATATTGTACTTGTTTTCAAGAGTCCATTACCTCACAGTGTTATCGAAGGCAAAAAACACAAAAAAACCTCTAAGGTCCACTAGGCTTTAAATGCAAGTAAAGTGGGGTTTAATGAAGAAAGACACAATGGAGAAAAATAAATACTAATTTGTATGTGTAGTCCAAGACTATTATTATAAACATGAATAACAAATATATGGTCAAAGAAACTGAAAAAAGATTATGATAAAGGGAAATATCAATTATTTGGTGTCGCCTCTTCAGGATTATGGTCATTGTCAAGGAAAATTGTGGATTAGAGCCTTGATGAAGACACTGAAGCACCCCCTAAGCGAGGCAAAGCACTCAAAATGTTTTTTGCCACCTTGCTTCACGGCTTAACCGCACCTTTGAAAACAACATCGCTCATTTGGAATCTGATTCCTCATTTAGTTACTATCTTAAGAGGCACTGGATAGGTCGGTGTCCCATCAACTTGGAAACTTGAGTCCTCTTTTTGTTTCTACTTCCAGGTTTTTGTAAAGTGTGATTGTACCTACAGCCGTGGAAAAAACCTCTTGCAGAAATGCTGGGAAGGCTGTGTACAATAGACCCTTGTGGTCCGGCCCTTCCTCGGACCCTGGACATAGCGGGAGCTTTAGTGCACTGAACTGCCCTTAGTATAGCAGTCATTAAGTGGAGGGTCCAATATTTTAGATCCCTTTTTACATGCTAATGTTTACTCTTCATGAGTTACCTCATTTATATTCATTCGCATATTTATTTTTGCAGTTTACCATGCATCTTATGCCTAAGGTGCATGAGAGATACATGCATCTCAGAAGAGAAGATGCTCAAGGATCCACGCAGACTTTACGCCCCAGGTCGCCTCTACCACATTGTTGAGAGGAAACCTTTTAGGTATTATCAGACTTATAGGATGTGCTACATGAAATTGTCTTAAGTTTTTTATGTAATATGACCTGCCTATGTATGTGGAAAACAAGTTCTATGATGGTGTGTAGAATAGTCTTTTTTTATGAAGTGGTGTTTGGGCCAGCTTGCATACTTCGAATATTCTACCGGGTACCTGTTATGTCCACGAACACAAGGTACTAGGTAACTCTGCCCACCAAGGCTTGAATAAATGGAAATCACCTTGTGTTTTTTGCCTTCGCGGGAATCGGAACCATTTATTGTACTTTATAGTTCAATACTATCATGTTTCCGTTTTGAGTAAAATCATCTATTCCAGCAGGTTCGGCATAAAGACCACCATAATGGTTTGCATAGTATAATATAACCAATAATGACACCATTTTACACTGCAATGTTTTGTGGGCTACTATTAGGTACATGATTGCAACCTCTGATTCCTATACTACCATGTTTGTCCATTAAAACAGATGTGGACGATTTCCACCTGTTGTGAAGACTGCAGTTCCAGTGGATGGGAGATTTGAGCACATAGTTCTCTCTTGTAATGCTACTTCTGATCATGCAATTATCTGGATAGAGAGAGAAGCACGAAGGGCCCTGGAAGTAAGTTGTCTGCACTTCTTTGACAACTGATGGCTTGTAATTCCAAACAAATTGTCTTTGTACTTTACACGGTCATAGCCTTAGTTTTACTTCTAAAGATGTGCGAGCTTGGCTGTAGGATATCTGGAATAGATATTCCATAAATTCATGGTTTTGCGTATGCCTGCTGCATTCTTCAATAGACGCAAAACAGAAATTTTACTGCTGCACTAACTTTGAATTGAGATGGTTCAAAGTTCAAACTAGCACCAATATGTTCAGGAATCCACATCATGTGCTCTCCACCTTATCTTATCGGTGGTATTATCTGTACCCAAACCACCCTCGTAGTGAACTTGTGATCTACTTCCATCATCAGTTAAGATAGTTTATCAGTGCAATCCTTCTTGGCACAAGCTCATCACTCTTAAGGGTGGTTCAATACAAGTTGCAGCTCTCTTGCGTCTTGATAAAGATTGGGTAAACTTTTTTTCCCGCACATGTGGTCCATGGCTCCATGCCTTTCACCTTATTATTTGTTTCAGCATTAAGTTGTGAAACTTAAAGCAGCAACCATGGTTGCATCTATTGGTTCCTTTAACCTGTCGATTGTTGCGTTCTTGTAATATGTAGTACTTGTGACTGTAGAGGCGTTGAAGAATTTTAGCACTTATAAGCTCTTTGGAAATAATAAAGAGGATTTTATATAGCCAGCTTTGACTGGCTTGGTATTGATGCATAGCTTATTAATAGATTTATAAGATCTTTACATATTTACGGGAAGCTTTGGTAATCATTCATTTTTCTTACGCAAATATTGTCGCATTCACTTGTGGTTGTAGTTAGGACTCGAAATATGAGAGTGATTTGGTTTGAATATACTTTTAATGAACCGCTAGTATCTTGTGATTTGAATTGAATTGTAAAATGACTTTCCTACTCTATTTTATTATGTGCTCCAAAAGAGCTCTTGTTTGTATTTGGGTTACTACGGTAGGTGTTCAAGCTTAAATTGGTTTCGACAGTTCTTCACATTCATATTTGTTTTGTGCATCCAGTTGATGCAAGAGAGAGATCATGTGATGGAAATTCCAGCAAAGCAAAAGATGGAGCGACAACAGACATTAACTAGAGAGCACAACGAGGAGCATAAAGCTGCTCTACAGAGGGCTGTCACCTTGGCTGTTCCGCATGCTTTTTCACCTTCTCATTACGGAACTTTTGCTGAACAAGAGGAAGAACAATCTGATACATCAGTCCGGGATTCATCCCCAGGGTCGTCAACTAGAAGCAAGACCAAGGATAACTGGGATGAACTGATTGAGCGTCTATATGAGAAGGATGAATCAGGTCATATGATATTGAAAAGATCAAGATCCCAGTGATACACAATGTTGTTAACAAGTATCATATGTAGGGGCATTATTCTTTAATTTAAACATATTTCTTTTAATTTCATTTTGATCGACATTTTCATTTTTGGTGTGTCAGCCAGTATTGGCTTGTATCAGTATATTTATTGAAACTTTCAGAACATATGCTAAAATAGATGTATTTATTAGTCCTTTTTTTTTTGTAAGATTAATATATGTGAAGATTCTTTTCACGGGCAGCTGCTAAGTAGTAGAGCATAAGATGTTTATTTAACTGCTGAAAACATTTCTCTTTACCATAGGATGAATGTCACTGTTGCAGTTCATTATTAAACTTGTTATAGACAAATATGTATTAATTGAAGGTGTTTTTTTGACATTTTAAAATTATATATAATAATCTTACTAACTTTTAGCCATTGATTTAAGATCTAAGGAGGTTTATTGTTCCATTCAAAATATGAAGATGTATTATTTTCCAACCCAAAGTATAAAGGCAATCTTCACTAAAACTACTATCACTGAAATTCTCACTTATGAGATGCTCTATAACTATTAGAGGAGCTTTCAAAAACTAACTTATGCCTTGGACAACAATTTACACTTTTGCAAACGTAGCTCATGAGCTTAAAAAAAAATAACATATGGCTCAAGGGCAATAATTTACACTATATTATAAAATCTTAACTTTTAGAGTCTGATTAGATTGACTTTTGGCTTTTGACTTATAAGTCAAAAGTTAGAAATTCTAACTTATGACTTTTGATTTATTTTTATCATTTTAACTTAAAACTAAGTGCTTATAGTTTTTTTTAAAATTTACCCAAACACTCTAAAAGTGCTTATAACTTATTTTTTTATAAACACTTTAAATAAGTCAATCCAAACAAACTCTTAAATGAAAAAGTTAGAACTTGACAACATAGCTAAGTTCTAACTTTACCCATAAACACATAATTTCTAATCAATTGTACAAACTCACTATTTTAAAATGTCCTCAACGCGTGTCTTATGAGTAAAATTGGGAAAAGGCATAAATTCCCTCCTAAAATTGTATCGAAAGTTAGTTACACACTTAAACTATCATGACGACCTATTACACACCTGAACTATCTAAAAGTGAAACTATTACTCCCTACAACTGACGTGGCAAAAAAAAAAAGCAGGGCGTCAGATTCTTTAAAGCAAAAAAAATAATTAAAAAAACAAAATCACCCACCCCTACATCCTTTCTTCTTCACACCCAACTACCCTCTTCTTCTTCACGCCTACCTCCATTTACTCTCATTTTAAATCTTAATTTTTTTTCTTTCAAAATCCATTAAAGTAAAATAAAATCACCCACCCCACGTTCTTTCTTCTTCACACCCACCTACCCTCTTCTTCTTTACACCCACCTCTATTTACTCCCCACTTTGAATCTTATTTTTTTTTCTTTCAAAACCCATTAAGAAGAAGAAGAATTCTTCTCCCCATTTTGGTGGAGAAGACGATTGGGGTTTGGGGGGAGGGGAGTCGGATGGGTGGTTAATAATTAATTAGGAGTTAATTAGTATAAAATATAGTTAATTAATAAAGAAAAGAAAAGAAAAAAATATAAAAAATCGGATGGGTAGTTAATATTTAATTAGAAGTTAATTAGGAGACAGTCAAGCATTTCAGATCTCATAGTCTTCGTTGCTATAGTCGCAGTGACTTGGGGTTGACTGATCACTAGGGGAATCAGACGATTTGAGTGAGTAATTCAGATTCGTAATCTTGCTTAGATCTGCTATCCACACAACCCAAAGGTCGTTGTGAACAGCACATTGGCAAGCCGACGTGGACAATAACTTTGACGTGTACAGTAACTCCAAAGTGAATAGTATTTTTCGGCGGCAACCAGGTTTATTTCAACTAGAGTTGGTACCTCCGATTTCCATATCTTTCCCTATCTATTCCTTGCTCATACAATTGTAGTTACATTTTGCTGACTTTAAACCTTTGAATAATTTATTAGTTCATACGCATTTTCGTGGCTTTGGATAGTAATGGTAGAATAGGGTCATGTTCTCACTCAGGGACCGGGATGGGGACGATGACGAGGAAGGGGACGGGGACTAGAGTTAGGAGGGGTAAGTGGGTTAAATGAGCGTCTAGACTGAGAGTAGGTTCTTGGAACATTGAGACGTTGACGGAAAAATCCATAGAGATAGTTAAAATTCTAAAGAAGAAAAAGATTAATATAGGTTGTGTACAAGAGACCAAATGGGTAGATTCTAAAGCTAAGGAGGTAGATGGGTATAAGCTCTGGTTCTCTAGTAGATCGAAGTATAGGAATGGGGTAGGTATTTTAGTAGACAGTAATTTAAAGGATCAGGTGGTGGAGGTTAGGAAAGTCACTGATAGGATGATGTTGATTAAGGTGGTCGTTAAAGGGATCGCATTAAACATTATTAATGCTTATGCATCGCAAGCGGGCTTAAGCGAGGAGGATAAAAGGCATTTTTGGGAGGATTTGGACGAGTTAGTGGGAGGCATACCGCCTACTGAGAAACTTTTTGTGGGAGGGGATTTCAATGGGCAAGTCGAATCTATTTCGGGAGGATATGATGATGTGCATGGAGGCTTTAGCTTCGGGGACAGAAATGGAGGAGGAGTCTTACTTTTGGATTTCGCAAGAGCTTTTGGGTTGTGATAGCGAATTTGAGTTTTCCAAAAATGAAGGACCACTTGATAACCTTCCGGAGTGCGGTGGCTAAGACTCAGATAAATTTTTTACTCCTTAGGAAGAATGATAAAGGTCTGTGCAAAGACTGTAAGGTCATCCCGATCGACAACCTTACGATCCGACATAAGCTCTTGGTGATGGATCTAGGGATCAAGATGACAAGGAAGAAGAGGGTCGGAGATGACCGACCTAGGATCAGATGGGGGATTTTGACCACGGCTAATGCCCTGGAGATGGGAGAGAAATTGAAGGATATGGGGGCCTGGGATAGTAGTGGGGATGCGAACACTATGTGAGATAGAACGACTAGTTGTATTAGGGTTGTAGCAAATGAAGTGTTGGGAGTCTCGACAGGTAGCCGTGGCCGACATCGAGGGGACTGGTGGTGGAATGGAGAAGTGCAAGGGAAGGTGGAAGCAAAGAAGATAGCGTACACGAAGCTGATAGAAAGAAAGGATGAGGTGGAGAAGTGGACGAATAGGTAAATTTATAAGATAGCGAGGAAGAAGGCAAAGTCAGCGGTTTTGACGGCAAAAATGACAGCTTTTGAACGCCTTTATGCTGAACTAGAAGAGAAAGGCGGGGATAAAAAATTATTCAAGCTAGCCAGGGTGTTGAAGCGAAGGGCACGCGATGTGGATAAATTCAAGTGAATTAAGGATGAGCATGAAAAAGTATTGGTAGAGGAGACCCTCATTAAAGAGAGATGACAATCGTACTTCCATAAACTTTTGAACGAAGAAGGGGACAAAGAGATTCTGTTGGGAGATTTGGTACATACAGGGATGCTTCATGATTTTGGGTGTTGCAATAGTATTTCGATCGAAGAGGTTAAGGGTGTTGTGCGTAGAATGCGCTGGGAAAGAGCAACCAGACCTGACGAGATTCTTGGAGAATTTTGGAAGAGCGCGAGCTTGGTAGGTTTGGAGTGGTTGACTAGGTTATTTAATGTCATCTTTAGAACAACAACGATGCCCGAAGAATGAAGGTCGAGCATAATAATCCCTCTATACAAAACCAAGGGGGATATCCAGAGCTGCAACAACTATAGAGGTATCAAGCTTCTAAGCCATACTATGAAAGTGTGGGAAAGAGCGGTGGGGATGAGGATTAGGAGAGACGGATCTATTTCAGAGAACCAATTCAGATTTATGCCGGGACGCTCAACTACAGAAGTCATCCATCTTATGAGAAGACTGATAGAGCAGTATAGGGAGAGGAAAAGGGATTTGCATATGGTCTTCATCGATCTATAAAAGGCTTACGATAAAGTTCCACGAGAGATACTATGGAGATGTTTGGAGACTAAAGATGTACATGTGGCGTACATTAGGGTGATCAAGGATATGTATGAGGGTGCCAAAACCAGGGTAAGGACAGTAGGAGGGGACTCAGAGCACTTTCCAGTTGTGATGGGGTTGCATCAAGGATCAACCCTTAGTTCATTTTTATTTGTCTTGGTGATGGATGGATTGACGCGATAAATTCAAGGTGAGGTGCCATGGTGTATGCTTTTTGCGGACGACATAGTCCTGATTGATGAGACTCGTAGCAGATTTAACGCTAAGCTGGAGGATTGGAGGCATACCTTGGAGTCTAAAGGGTTTAAGCTGAGTAGGACCAAGACAGAGTACCTAGAGTGCAAGTTTAGTGAGACACCTCAGGAGGTTGGCGCGGAAGTTAGGCTTGATGACCAGGCCATCCAAAAGAAAAGTAGTTTCAAGTACCTTGGGTTTATCATGCAAGGCAGCGGGGAGACTGACGATGATGTCACACATCGTATTGGGGTAGGGTGGATGAAATGGAGGATTGTTTCCGGTGTGCTATGTGACAAGAAGGTGCCACCATAACTTAAGGGCAAGTTCTACAAAGTGGTGGTTAGACCAGCTATGTTTATGGGGCGGAGTGTTGGCCAGTTAAGGTCTCTCACGTTCAAAAGATGAAAGTAGCTGAGATGAGAGTGTTGAGATGGATGTGTGGGTATACCAGGAGCGACATGATTAAAAATGAGGCTATTCAGGACAAGGCAGGAGTGGCCTCGGTGGAAGACAAGATACGAAAAATACGACTGAGATGGTTTGGATATGTGAAGAGAAGAGACACAGATGCCCCAGTGAGGAGGTGTGAGAGGTTGGCCATGGATGGTTTCAGAAGAGGTAGGGGTAGGCCGAAGAAATATTGAGGAGAGATGATTAGACAAGACATGACGCAGTTACAGCTTACCGAGGACATGACCTTAGATAAGAGGGTGTGGAGGACCCATATTAGGGTAGAAGGCTAGTACATAGTCTCGTTATTCTTCCCTATTAGTAGGCGCATTAGCGCACTATAATTATTTTTGTGAAGGACTCAAATTAGGATAAAAGGCTAGGTGACTTATCCTTACACCATACTAGTTGTAGTTCTGCTCATTGTTTATTGTCATTTGATTTCTACATTGTATTGCTGTTTATAGGTGTGGGGCCGTTGTACTTTGATTATCTTATTTATTTATAGTAGTTACTGCCTCTTTGTTTCCGTACTATTCTATGATGACTTTCTCACTTTTGTTATTCCTTGTTTTCATCTTATTTTCGATATGCTTGTCCCTATCTGACCTTTTATCTTGTTTTCCTCTTTTGAGCCGAGGGTCTTTCAGAAACAACCGCCCTACCTTCCAAGGTGGGGGTTAGGTCTGCGTACACTCTACCCTCCCTAGACCCCACATGGTGGGATTATATTGGGTTTGTTGTTGTTGCTATTGTTGTAGTATAAACTATAGTTAATAAAAAAAAGTTAATTAATAAAGAAAAGAAAAAAAATATAAAAAATCAGATGGGTGGTTAATAATTGATGGGTAGTTAATAATTAATTAGAATTTAATTAGTATAAAATATAATTAATAAAAGAGAAGTTAATTAATAAAGAAAAGAAATATAAAAAATCGGATGAGTGGTTAATGATTAATTATGAGCTAATTAGTGTAAAATATAGTTAATAAAAGAAAATTTAATTAATAATAAAAAAAAGAATATAAAAAATCGAATGGATAGTTAATAATTAATTAAGAGTTACTTAGTGTAAAATATAGTTAATAAAAGAAAAGTTAATTAATAAAAAAAAACAGAAAAGAAAAAAAATTATAATTTCTGACGTTGCGATGATGTGGCACTGACGTGGCGCCACGTGACAGCGAGTGTAATACACCACATACTATGAGAGTTGTGTTATGCGTTTAGGTGTGTAGTAGTTTCACTTTTAGATAATTTAGGTATGTAATAGTTCGCCATGATAGTTTAAGTATTTAACTGACTTTTTGATACAATTTCAAAAGAAAATTTATGCCTTTTTCCGAGTAAAATTTAAAACATCTACCTTATGGACAAAATTTGTTTGGCTGACCCAAAAGATTAACGCTACCTCTTATAAAATCTATTTTTATAAGACTTTTATTACGAGGGATAAAATATCAATATCAACCCATATTTGAAAACAGGGAAGAAATTATTGTTTTTTATTCAAAAAGGGCAAAAAGTGAAAACAGATGGCAGCATGTTATTGTGCCACGTACTGCAGGAGCATGAAGTTCCATGGTCCTCCTCACAGATCCCTTTGGAAATTCGAACAACCGTGTCAGTAAAACTCTGCATTTCCCCGAAAAGGAAATCCCTCACTTTCCCAATTTTGCTCTGTTTCAACAATGGCGAGCTTTCTTTGGGTTTTCATCTTCGTGGCTTTGGGGATCTATTCCGAGGTTCTTTTCGCCCAAAAGTTAGTAAAACTCCCTGCAATTTTATTATCTTATACTAATAATCTTTGATTTCTCTTGCTCTTTCGGTAATTGGTTCCCTAATAATCCATAATAATTGCTACCTTGTTCATGAATTTTGAATTCAAACATCTCTTGATTTATTTTTATTTGGGTATTTATAGTTTTTAAGGTTACTTAGCAGTTAGCAGTATGATTGAGGTAATCATAAAGATCTTCTTGTAATCCAGGTAGATTTACTTAATTAAAAATAGGGGATTTTTTGCGCCATGCAGAAACTAGTACTCCCTCCGTTTCTATTTTTTGTCTGATTTTGACTTTTGACTTGACATGGAGTATAAGAAAATTAATGAACTTTTGAATATTGTAGTCTTATGAATTAAAGATATGTCGAATTGTACCAAAATACCCTTTAATTTTATGGTATTAAACATGTTCATGTGTAAAGCTAGAATTAAAGAGTTTTCAATATTTTTTTTTTTTGAAATGAACTAAAGAAAAAGTAAGACAAACAAATTGGAATGGAGTTAGTAGTATAACTTACCCTTTTCTGTTTTATTCCCCCTCTCAAAGTTTCCGTCTTTGAGCTTAGAAGTTTGCAGCTTCTATGAGTCTGTCAAAAATGTTGATTTTTAGTATTGGTAGTTTGGAAAAGAACCTGATTTATCATGTTGGCCTGTACTTGTGGTTTTTGAGAGAGTTATTTTTCGACTGTACTGTAGAAGATGTATTACTCAACAAGATATAAGCTGCAAATGATTATATGTAAGAAGAGCAATGATAACCATTAATTTTGGAGTGATTTGAATAAATGGTGCTTTACATGATTACAACAATTTGTTTCAGAAGCCGAAAAGAATTGAGGGCTGAGGAGGTGAATGGGGATGGCATTATACAGTTGGGCCATCCCGTACGCTCTAATAGATTTGATCCCTCACACGTCGTTCAACTCTCATGGCGACCAAGGTCAGGTAGTCTATTCAATCATTAACCTTGTTACTTCTTCAATATGTTGTGGCATGCAAAGAAATTTCAAAATCGCAAAATTCTGCGTTTAAGTGAGTTCACCCAAAAAAAAAAAAGAAGAATTTTTTTTTCTTTGTTACATTGGTGTATTGAAGGCATGCTTGTTTGGCTTCCTGGCTTTCTTGATGAGATTACTTGAATAATTCTCTGTATGGAGGAATAATGAACATTTTTTTCTTGAAATAGGGTTTTCTTGTATAGAGACTTCCTGTCAGAAGAAGAGACTGATCACTTAATCTCTTTGGTAAATCGGTGTCTCGCTACTTGTACTGCTCTACTTATTTGGCTTAGAAAGTTTTCTAAAATGTGTCTTCGTATGAATGCATTTTTATAGGTGCATGACAAGAGAAATAGCTCCACAGTTGATAATGCTTCAGTGGATGCAGTGAAGTTTCCCCCGGGTATTCCTTTAGATGCAAATGTAAGTTCTTGTTATCTACATGGTGCTTTATATGGGCTAATGCTTCTTCAGAGCATAGATGTGACCAAGCATTTGTGTTAGACCATCTTTTAACAGCTAAAATACATTACTTTATGTAGATAGTGTTTAACCTTGTAAATTGAAGATATTAGTAATGGAAATAACAACAACAACAACAACCCAGTGAAATCCCACAACATGGGGTCTGGGGAGGGTAGAATGTACGCAGACCTTACTCCTACCAAGGTAGGATGGCTGTTTCCTGGAGACCCTCGGCTCAGTAAAAGCATAAATGCATAAAAAAATGTTAGATAAGAATAGGAAATTAAAAGCTTTATGAGAAAAACAACAAACAAATAACGAATAGATAACAAATAAATACAAATAAATAAATACAAATAACAAATAACGATTAAATAAATAATGATAGCGTCACAGGTTCAAAAGAGTAATCAAAGCATAGAAAGTAATAAATAATAACATAAATAACAGAAATCAGAATTCACAGCGCAAGAGATCGTAATGCACTACTACGCCTATGAATAGAGAAGAATAACGAGACTATGAACTAGCATTCTACCCTAATGTGGGTCCTCCACACCCTCCTATCTAAGGTCATGTCCTCCGTAAGCTGTAACTGTGCCATGTCCTGTTTAATCACCTCTCCCCAATACTTTTTCCATATTAGTAATGGAAAATGACCTAAAATACCCTTAACTATAGCTTTTGGTACAATAATACCCTTCGTGAACCTTTCAAGCCGAAAATGGCCCCGACGTTAAACTTTTGGCTCTAAACGACCCTTATTTTTAACGGCCCTCTCCGAAAATACAATTACGGAATTCATTTATTACGTGGCAAAATGCTATTAGTTGGTTTTAAAATAAACTAATTAATTAAATACCCAACCCACGACCCAAATCCACCTAATAATCCATACCCACCCCACCTAAAAGCCCTATTAAACTCGTGGGCTAATCATAGTTTTAGTCGGTGAAGCAGAAATTAATCGAGGATACATTTTCTTCTCCGAGGTTAAATTCATTCTTGAATCCGACCTCAAAGCAATGGATTATCTATGGAGAACATACAGCGACAACAAATTCAGGTACAATGTTCAGAAGAAGATATGGAGCAAAGTGAACAAAGATTTCACCAATTTCTTCATCAAAATTGTGTGGATGAAGAAACTTTAAATCACCAAAGTTATCAGTACAACACAACAACTACAAAGTTCATTTGGAATTGAACGACGAAACACCAGAAGGACATTTGCCATTAACGAATGCTCTGAGAAGAATCCAATTGCTTAATAGCAATTTCACTCATTCAGCTTTTGTTGAAGGAGGAAAGAAGAAGAAAGTAGTAAACCAGATTACAACTTTTGAATTCTGAAAAAGAAAAAGTTTGTCTATTTGTAATTGAGAAATTAATTACTTAATCAGTACACCAAAATAAAAAATTATGCTATTTTTCTATGTAATGCGCTCTTAAACAAATGCATCAGTTGAAGAGTGAAGGTTCTTCTTCTTCTTTTTAATGGGGCTTTTAGGTGGGGCGGGTATGAGTTATTAGGTGGATTCGGATTGTGGGTTGGGAATTTAATTAATTACTTTATTTTAAAACCAACCAATAGTATTGTGCCACTTAATAAATGAATTCCATAATTGTATTTTCGGAGAGGGCCATTAAAAATAAGGGTAGTTTAGAACCAAAAGATTGACGTTGGGGGCATTTTTGGCGTGAAAGGTTAACGAAGGGTATTATTGTATCAAAAGCCATAGTTTAAGGGTATTTTAGGCTCTTTTCCATATTAGTAATTGTGCATTAAGGCTCTATCTTTACTTACCATGACAGTGAATTCCTTGCTCACTAAATATGCTGGCAGAGAAAGCAGTTCATGTTGATAAAACTCCGTACTCAGTACTTATACATGTTTTTTTGGTACTGTTCTTTAAATTCTAGGATCCTACTTCCTCAAGGATCGAAGAAAGGATCTCAGCTTGGACCTTTCTGCCTAAAGGTAGTTTTTATTGCCAGATATGTTGAGTTCCATTTGTTTCTTTCTAGGTACCCTCCCAACTGAAGGTTTTGGGTCTACCTTTTCAGTGTTGTATGACTGACCGCTATCATCCTTGCCTTCAGGAAACAGCAAGCCATTGCATGTTCTGCATTCTGGGAGTGAGAGTTTAAAGGGGAATTATAGTTATTTTGAGAGGGATTCCGCACTCAAGTCCAACGAACCATTAATGGCGACCGTCATTTTGTATCTATCAAATGTGACGCAGGGTGGTCAGATCCTCTTCCCTGAGTCGGAGGTAAAAGAGAGTGCTTTGTTGTACTTAATTTCGTTTGCTTTTTGTGGTTTTATTCTAATTAATTCGAACTCCTGGTGTAGAATAAGATCTTGTCCGACTGTACGAAGAGTAGTGACACCTTGAGACCAACTAAAGGAAACGCAATTGTGTTTTTCAATGTCCACCTCGATGCATCCCCTGACAGGAGTAGCTCCCATGCAAGATGCCCTATTGTTGATGGTGAAATGTGGTATGCCATCAAATTCTTTTATCTCAGAAGTATTACTGTACAAAAGGATCCACTACAATCAGATGATGATACCAATTGTACCGATGAAGATGAGAACTGTACTCGATGGGCTGCTACTGGAGAGTGTGAAAGGAATCCTGTTTTTATGGTTGGTTCTCCTGATTATTATGGTACATGTAGGAAAAGTTGTAATGCATGTTGATTCTTTATGTAACGATTACATCTACCTTTACTGGCATTGTTTGTGACAAAATCTTCTGATTAATATAGTCAGGAATTATTCTTTTTTTTCTTCTGTCAACCTTATTGTGCATGTGTGGCATACAAATAGACTGTTGGCTATTAGCTGCTGAAGACTTGGCCTTTCCCCTGGAATAATCAGTGACATTACTTTTCTAATATTAAGTCCCTTACCGGCCAGTGAACTGATTAAACAAAGTCCTTTGTCTGCCAATTAAAGAACTTTTCCTAAATTCCCTTGGTTGACTAATTATATTCCCAAACATTTGGTGGTCTGGTAGGTTTTTTCTTCTTCCAGGTTTAGATGCTTCATTTCCAGCTAGGTTGAGAAGGTCTATTTTATCATTTACTATGTCTTCTTTACTTTTGTATTTTCTGCTACTTTTGTATTTTCTGCTTCGATATGCGTTACTTGAGTTGAGGGTCTTTCGGAAACAGTCTTTCTACCTCCATGAAGTAGAGTTAAAATTTGTTGTCTGCGTACTCTCTTCATGAGTATGGTGGTGTTGTATAACTAAACCTCATTCAAGAATGTGTCTGGTGACCTCTAGAAGCTGCAAAAGGTCAAACATAACTGGGTTGCCACCAATTAAGTGGAAGCAAACTCATGTGCCGTCAAATTGGGAAAAAAAGAAAGGGTTTATATGTTATAATATACCAACTGTCCAAGGAATTTGAACTAGCTTTGCAACTCAACATGTTCAACAAGTTGATTATTTTATTTTTTTGTATATGTATCATTTGTGCTTGTTATTGCAGATAATTTGATCTGATGGTATAAAATTACTTTACAGGGTTAGTAACATAGAACTTAAAACTCAAGAAAAGAAGTATCTATGTACAGAATTCATAATTTAGGACTTTGAAAGAGAAGAACAAACAACTTCCATTACCAAAATAGTATAATTCTTTTAACCTCACTTGTACAAAAAAAATAAATGCTATAAATCAAGTAACCAAGATTCTTATTTAGCTGCAAAATGTTTGACAGTAAAACCTACTTTCTCAAACTTGCCTTTTTCATTGCTTTCTCTAAACTTCAAATAATCAGCACAAACAAAAGGCTTATAGACCTTCAAATTTTCCTTCCCTACAATCTCTTGTGGTGCAACAATCAGTTTCTCATCTTCAAAGCACCAAAAGAAAGCGATGGAAAATCGACTCACAGGCTCTTTCAGGACTACTCTGTGTTCAGATGACCTCAATTTCCCATTACTCCAAGCCTGCAAGAGGTCTCCAATATTCACAACAAGTGTGTCTTGGCAAGGATCAATGTCCATCCACTTGCCTTCTTTGGATCTCACTTGAAGTCCACCAACTTCATCTTGATATACTATTGTTATACAGCTCATATCAGTGTGCATCCCTAGCCCTTCAACTTTTTCTTGTACATTTTCCGTGCTTTCAGGTGGAGTATAGTTGTTTACTCTGAGATAGCCATGACAGTTCTTGAATTCTGATGCAAATTTTTGCTCAAATTCAGGACCTAAGCTCATCAGTATGACCTCAACAATGCTTTTGGACACTTCTTCCATTTTGCTCCCATACACCTCCATTGCATGACTACATGAGACATAAGAAAAACATTAAAATGCTAAATTCTTACCAGAGTGACAAGTCATGTGATCAAGCAATCTTAAAACTAATGTTTATGATGTATGCAAGAAAAGCAGAGTATTTCATCAATGATGAAAACAAAAAAACAAAAAGTGTTGTGTTAAGTGCATTCAAAGGTGTGGTCTAGGAATCAATGAAACTTGCGAAACCAAGGTTCAAATCCCAACCGAGACAAAAATCATCTGTCAAAGCTTTGATGGACAAAGTTACCTGAACATGGTGCTCGTTCTAGGAGGTAACAACTAACAGGTACCTAGATGAATAGTTGAGGTGCATGCGGGCTGAATGTAGTGTTTAAGGTTTTTTTGATTTTACCTGAATTCTGGAATTGGCTGGTTGATCAAGGCTTGGGAAGTGCTCTGTGCAGAAGCAAAGAAGTTAGGTCCAGACACTCTGAGGCTCTCAAAGAAAGGGGAAGCAATGAAGTGGGGAGTATAGGTTCTAATATTTGATAAAGGTCCAGCATTGAGCTTTACATCACAAGGGAGATTGAATATCTGATTAGAAAGGAAATGTAGTTGTTTGCATAAATCTCTGGGAATCCCATGGTTACTGATGTGAAAAAAGCCCCAATCTTTACAAGCTAAAGAAAGGGACTTGAGGGAATTTGATGAACTCAATGGCCTTGAAATGTCGAAAATGGGAAGTTTTACAGAAGTCTGAGATTCAGACATGCTCAGCAGCTAAGCTTAGTTTCTTCTGTTGTGTTTAGGTACTTAAATAGAAGGGCAGCCTATATCTTGGAAAGAGTATCCTTCAGTTAACTATGTATAAACTCGTAGGTGATGCGCGGGTTTGGTTAACTCACTAACTCTAAATCCTATAAATTTGTCTCTTAATAAACTATGAGACTTGATTGCATTCATTCTGAACTTATTGACTCTAAATTCTATGAATTTGTCTCTTAATAACTTATGTGATAAATGACACACAAGAATCTCAAGATGTGGACAAGACAGATGTGAAAACAAGTAGCCTTCCAGAGAAATGAGAATAAATCATTATTGCAGAATATAAAACATGTAACTTGTACTTGAAAATAATATTTTGCAAGCTACTAGTAAGTATAATACTATGACATTTTGCAATTTATTAAGGTTTGACAATTTTTATTTAGAGCTTGCCGACTCTTCAACCCCCCACCCCCACCCCCACAGCTCTCCTTTTTTTAAGAAAAAAATAAGGTCAATGAATTTAAGACGTTGTAAGCAGATAGGAGGCAACAAGCACAATTGATGGAAGAGTGCTTGTCAAAACGGGAAAATATGCCAGCAAAATTATTTACATCGAACTAAACAATTAATTATCATAATTACTACTTAAAAATGAAAAACAATACATATCACCTAACTATAGCTAAATTATGAGCAAGAAAAACGTTGTGTATTTATTTATTTGATATCAAATATCGAGTGCATATAATTTTTTGCTAGTCAAAATTAGTGAGGTGTTTTTGGTTCTTTTTAATGTCAAGTTTGACTTGGCTTACTCGTGATTCATTACTCTTTCGAGCAAACACGACAATTAAGCAAAACACATATATTTTATATGCAATCGAGGACATTGTGCCATTTTTTTTAATCTATCTTATTTAAAAGACGTGAAAGAGAAGAAGGAAAAAACAAAAGAGCTGGTCTCATTGACCCCTGATGGCATATTTTATATTTTCTTCTATTTATCGATAAAAATTATAGTGGAGTGGTAAGTACTTATTTATCCTTAATTAGAAGTCTTGGATTTGAGTTTTCTCGAATACAGAATCACCTTTGTTAGGAAGCTCTTTACTTCTCAAATGTGGGACTTTCCGGCGCAAATTTGAATTTAGTCGGACTCCAATATATATACCGGACACCGAATGAGAAAAAAAAAATTCTTTCACTTTACTCTAAGCAAGGAAGAATCAATTAGAAGTGAAACATAAATACATGATAGACTATGGTGAGTGGGGATATATTTTTTCAAGGATCAATCTTTTTTTTTTAATCAAGAAAGATAAATATTATTAACTAGGCATAAGTACAAGGATGATTGGCCGGTGGCCAGTCTTGACCCAAAGGGGTCAGTATAGCACAAAAAGTTACACAAGGATCAATTTACCTGCGTTTGAGTTCATTTGATTAAAATCAAAGTTTCTGTATCTTCTACAAGAAAATTAAGAACATATTTTTTTATGCCAACTTCTCAAGAAACAGAGGCACTTGATAATATGCTTTTGTAAATGACATTATAATATCTCATTTAAAACTGTAAAAAAAAACGTATTTATTTTAGTAAACTTTACCTAAATCCCATAGTGAAAAACTCAATTATAATATATCCCTTATTTTTTTTAAATTATCCGATTTTCCTTTTTTTTTCCATATTTCTGATACTTTACTTATTTTGCTGATACATCAGGTTTTGGGTGTAGAATAATTAATGTTGTTGAGTTATTTATGAATAATAACGTAATTTAAGTTAGGATTGGTTGTTTCAATCAATTACCGTGCTAATTAAGAGAAATAATCCTTAAAAAAATCGTAACAGTTATGAAGAGGAAGAAAAACTCAAAAAATAGAGCATAAATGCGAACAAAAAATTCAATCCAAAATTCGATTTTTATCAAGCGAATCGATTGATACATGAGAATCTACTGACACTATACAAGATACATAGGCTTCTACTGACACTATACAATTCATCGAAATTTTCTCACAACACCATTTCCTCACCAAGTATTATGCCTTTCTTATTGTCTATTCAAACATCAGTAACTTATCTGACAGACACAAATGCACAGAGGTCATAGTCAAGTCTTCAAGGATCCATTTAGGACGTTGGGCTAGATGGCATCAGCTTTACATGTTTTGAGAAGAAATTGATTCATTTTGCAGTGGCAAAAAAATGTAACTGATCCCACAAAAGCATAGATGTAGGATGTTCTTAGGTCTGATGATTAAGTCATCCAGGATCCTGTCACGCCCCGGGAGGGTACCCTAGACGTGGCCGGCACTAGAAGACCATTGCTGGTCCCCAAGCGAACCACTTGGTCAAATCACACATCCGTTCATTCAATCAATCAGCGGAAGGCTTAAAATAAAGGAATAATTTAGTGGACAACTCAAATCATCAATCTAACTCAATAAATAAAGGCCAAGAGACAACAAATCAAACCTCCCTCTATGTCATTAAAATAGTCTGACAAGAATAATTCAAGAATATAAAATACTCAATCGACCAATCACTATCTAGTCTATGAAGCCTCTATCACTACTATCTAATTGGTGCCAATGACAGGTTCATGGCTACCTCAAATCGGAATGGAAAGGCTAAACTCGACGCAAGAATAACATAAGTGGTCTCCTCCAAATGTAGGGGAGGACTCACCAATAAGCTGAGTGTGAATAGATCCTCAATGGTGCGCCTATTGATGATCTCTTAAACCTGTCTCTGCATCATGAAACGATGCAAGTCTAAATGGATGTCAGTACATGGATTGTACGAGTATGTAATATGACAGAATAAAACATGTGTCAAGATAGAACAATACTGGTTCAAATATCTCTAGTCATAAAGATAAGAGAGACTCAATCAAGGTGTCATAAGTCTAAAGTAAGAACACAGTTTAGAGAGAAAACAATCATATACAATCCAATCCAATCATATACAATCCAATCCAATCATTTACAATTCAATCCAATCCAATCATATACAATCCGATCCAATCCAATCATATACAATCCGATCTAATCCAATCGTATACAATCCGATCCAATCCAATCATATACAATCTGATCCAATCCAACCGTATACAATCCAATCCAATCATATACAATCTGATCCAATCCAATCGTATACCATCCGATCCAATCCAATCATATACAATCCGATCCAATCCAATCATATTCAATCCAATCCAATCCAATCCAATCATATACAATCAAACCAACAATAAAGTCAGAGGACTCAACTCAATAGATATGCAAATTAGAATTTAGCAATGTTTTACAATCGAACTCAATCATTAACAATCTCAATCAACCAATCATATCATGCACAATGCACTCAAATTGGGAGTTTCTCTAACCGACAACTATCACCTATGAGCCAGTGATAGTACAACAAGCCGACGTTGTTGCCACGTCCGTTCATACCTTGCCAGGGTAAGAACGAATCAACAATCATAGATCCATAACCAATCAAGTCCTATCATGTTAGGACAGTAATTTGGGGAAACATCCAACTTTAACGGTCCAATCCTCTCCTACGTTTGGCGATGTAGTTATTGGTTCGAGTATGGACTATACTCCTACCCAATTCGATGCTCAATACTCCTCCCAAGACTCAACATGCTCATATCTATCAAGTGAGTAAAATACTCAAAATAATTATTTAGTCTCTTAGGACTTAGTTTCAAATAAACTCATTTAGTCTCATTGGACCCTTTTCAAAACTCAATCAATCTGGTCTCATTAGACCTTCATTCACAATCAACTCATCTCAATCATCAAACTCTTCTTTTTTGAATTTGATAGCATCTCAACTCAATGAATGCAGAAAATATTAGATGCATTTAAAACATAATTTCAACTCCTCAACTCAAACTCAAAATAGATATTTTTTTTATGTAAAAATGCTCAACTCGTTTATACTCAAAATACTCATGTTAAAAAAATAATAATTTAGAGACTTCTCAAACTCAACTCATGCTTAAACTCTTTTTAAATCAAAGATGAAAATAATCATTCTTTAAACTCAAAATAGTGTATAAATAGTTTATGCAAAAATGTTCACAAATCATTTATTTAAAACTCCTTCTCAAACAATCATTTATACTCATATGACTCCAATCAAATCAAATTATGCAAATCACATATCATGCAGTCACATTAGACTCAAATCCATGTCATCTCAAACATCATCATCAACATACCTCTTCATCAATCATTCTACCTATGTTAAAGATAACCATCATTCACATCATCATCAAACATCTTGCTCCAAAATTTTCATTTATCTCTATATTCAATTTTATTCACACTCACTAACAAAAATACATCATCTTCCTCTAAAAGTAATATTTACATAAAAACTATCAATCTCAACCTCAAAACAAATTATAACAAAAAGAAGTTTCATCTTGGGTTCATGTGAATGAATACATGAATCCATACTCTCAACAAAACTCAACTCGAGAACACCATCAATACATATGAATTTATATACAAAAATCATTGTAGTCAATATGTAATTACGGTTTGTGAAATAAATATGAAAGAAAATTATTCAAGAATTCAAGCCATGAAAATCATCAGTCAATTAATAGTATGTGAAGATATTCTAGGGTTTTAGAAAAATTCAAAAAAACGTTCATAGAGGGTTTAAGTCTTTCACAATTTCTATCCAACACATCTATGGGGCATATGGAAGAACTCAATCCATAATTTAGGTTAGCCTTACATACCTTAAAAGCTCCATAGTCTTGATGAAAAATCTTAACTTGAAGAAGAACAATCAAGAGACCCTTTCTTGAAATTCTTGGATTTGTTTTCTTGAAAACCCTATGGTTAGAATTTCAGATTTCTTTTAGCGATTCATGAATAGATGAAGAAGTTTGGTTTGGAAATATTGAAATCTATGAAGGAATTTCCTTGTTGAAGAATCTTGAAAAAGAACCCTAACTTGATGCTTTCTTGAAAATTCTTGAGCGTTGATGTTTAGGAATGAATGAGAGGGATTTTAATGAAGAAAACTATTTTCTACAACTTTAGGGATATTAGAATAACTCCCCAAAGGGTTATAGGAAAAAAATACTCTAAAAAACAAAGGAGGCGTCGTTCGTCTTAGGCAGTGGAGTTCGTGTCCTCTCCGCGTCGCGGATCCATCGCGGACTTCTGCCAGGATAGAGCGTCTCTAGTAAAATAGTCATAACTTTTTACTCCAAACTCCAAATGAGGAAAAATTGGTGGAGTTGGAAAGAAGACTCAAACACCTTTAATTTGATAGGACATGGTCCATCCAATTATATATAATTTAGGAGATATGGTCGTTTGAAGTTGACTCTTATACGGACTCATCGGAAAACTTAGCCGATAGAAATTTTTTAGAATCGACTTGGTGTTAGAGATTCCTTATGACCCTAAACCACATATAATACTCTTCAAATACTTAGGAATTGATCCTAACTCATATACATAACTCGAAGTCACCGAGTTTGATCCTACACACACATAAAGAATGGTTCGAGTCTTAGCGAAAAAAAATTTCGGGGTGTTACAGATCCACTAGCAGTTGAGCTGCAGAGTTAGCTTATCATTAATTGAGAAGAAATTTTGATTGGATAACTAACTTCCTGTTTTTTCATGTGCTGTTTTGACATACATCTTGTTTACGTGTCAAAAGCAGTAAAGATTGATATATGAGAATCTGATACATAAACAAGATGTATCAGAAGCACAAAAGCTTGATACATGAGAATCTGATACATAAACAAGATGTATCAGAAAAATTAAAGCTTGATACATGAGAATTTGTTACAAAAATAAAATGTATCAGAATCATTACATCTTGATACATGAGAATCTGATACATAAACAAGATGTGTCAGAAGCACTAAAGCTTGATACATGAGAATCTGATACATAAAAAAGATGTATCAGAAGCACTAAAGCTTGATACATGAGATTCTGATACATAAACAATATGTATCAGAAACATTAAAGAATGATACATGAGAATCTGATACATAAAACAAGATGTATCAAAAGCAAACAAGTTTAATACGTGCGAATATGATACAAAAACAAGATGTATCAGAAGCAGTAATGCTTGATAAATGAGAATCTGATACATAAACAAGATATATCAGAAGCAGTCAAGTTTGATATATGAGAATATGATACATAGACTTTCATACTATATTCGAGTTTGATACATGAGAAAAACTTAAAAATCTGCTAAATTGTTGAATAGCCAAAAAAAGTATTTACTATTGGTGCAAAAACATAATTGTACATTCTACTACTACAAAATTCAAAAAAAAAATTACTCAACGTCCATCGGTTCTCCTTGACTAGGAGAGATGAAATCTCTCTTAGATTTTTTTGGATCGTCGTTTTCGCTAACATAACCATCCTTGGCCTTCCGACAACCAGAATTCCACAATAGTGCGGCATATCTTGAATGGAAGAATTCGGATGTAGTACAGTAGTTGGAATAAAAATTTCATCACTAAGATATTCAGCAAAAATAGCCAGGAAAACACCACAATCCCTGCAAAAAAAGAAATACACAACTTTTAAAAAAATAAAATTGGCATATTAATGATTTAAATACAACTTGAACTTGAAAGATAAACAGGATGTATCAGAAGCATTAAAACTTGATACATGAGAATCTGATACATAAACAAGATGTATCAGAAGCAGTAAAGCTTGATACATGAGAATCCGATACAAAAACACGATGTATCAGAAGCATTAAAGCTTGATATATAAGAATCTGATACATAAACTAGATGTATCAGAAGTAGTGAATCTTCAGAAAAAACGACATTTAAAAAAATATCTTATATGAACTCATACCTTTGGGAGATTAGGGCGTGTTGTAACCCCTTCAATCTTCTTGTCTGTTTCTTTGGGTGCATGTTGAACTAGAGATTTCGACTTCAATTTCTCACGTAGCTTATCCATCACTGCTGGATCATTACGATGTTTAGATCTAACCTCGTCGTAACCTTCCCAAGATGAATCAGAACCCGATCCATTGTTGAATAAAGTATTTTGTAACAGAGGATTTTTGCTGAGGCTAATAAGATGGCGGCGAGCTCGTCCCCACAACCGCAGTTCATGACAAACACTGGAAATAAGACCCTTTCGAATCAGCCACTAATTGATGATATTGAATATGATTAGATTGTTGTACCCAATGTCAGTTTTCTCTTACCCCTGCATCATTTTTGGTGAAACAAGAATTTTTTGATTTTTATTTAACTGTGTGAGATCAACACTAAAAGATGGAGTGGATTCCATATATATCAGTGAACAACATAAGTAAAAAAAATAAAAAGTTACAGAAGAAAACAGAGGAAATCGAAGGAGGTGAGAATAAAGTGAGATTCCAGATAAGGAAAAACTTGAATATATCTTACTTAGAAGCTTGAAATTGAGTAATAGATGGACTGAAATTGGAAAAAAAAACTGTCGAGGACGAAGCTATAGATTAGGCGTGAATTTAGGATATTTGATATAAGTTAAATGTGATGCATCTGTGAGATAGGAGAGAGTTAAAAAAAAAGAGAGATTTTTGATATTTTTTCATATGGTAGGGAATATTAGTAAATATGGTATTATAATATGTGTAAATAGGTTTTTTTTTCTTTTATACTCTATCTTTATGTCTCAGTTGTTCAAATATGTCTAAGGCTTGGCTTAGACTATAAGCTCCAAAAGTTTTCATTCCCTTTTTTTTAGACTTTGTGTCTAGATAAACGATGTCATATAAATATAAACAAATGACTAATTATTTTAGTCCGCGAGGGAAAGAGGGTGTACATTGGGCTAGATTCATCAACAGCAAATTCCGCATACAAATAGAGTTAGAAAAATACATCAAAGGTTTCAGGATCAAGGTCTCAAATTATTCCTATTTCCCTCCTTGGTCAAGCACGTGAAAATATTGTCATCGATGAATGACTTTATATCATTTTTGAAAGAAGATACGCTAGAACGAAAATCACTTTTAGCTTTTTTTTTTTTGTAAAGGCATAAATTTATATTTTTACTTCATAATATTCCACAAGTTATGTCCTGCGCTTTTAAAGAACTTATCCCCTGCTAGGCATAAGTTCGATTTCTAGGGCATTTGAAGGGGAAACGTAGTTGCTTCTTTTTGAGAAGCTTACCCCCCCCCCCCCACCCCGCCACCCCACCCCCAAAAAAAAAACACAATTTGTCGGCAGCTTGATCCAAAATCCAATAAGCAGCATAACACTGTCTTCTTGCTCTGGCATTGCCCTTTAACTCCAGTTTCTTCATTTATTTGGAATCAGTTTTATATAAGATGATTTCTCATTGGAAAAAAACAAGCCATGACCAGCCAGCCTTTTGTCACTAAATTTGCCACTGGAACTTTAAATTACTCAGTTCTTCATATTGTGACAGGAAATAATTGCATGTACAAGCTAAAAGCAGCCAATATAATCTTCAACTGCCTATCCACCAACACTTTGTTTTCTTCATTAGTTCCCTCTTGCTACTTTTCACAAACTACAAATTTCTGGGATCACTGAGAGTATCTGAAAAGAGGTTAAAGCTGAAGAAATAGCAAAGATAAGAAAACTATATCCTTAATTGAGGAATGTTACAAACAACGCCGTGACTTATACTTGAATCTTCTTTGTGGTTTTATTACTGCTAGCAGCAAAAGACACGGATTTCAGTCTTCCAATCTTCGTTCAAATTGCTTACTAGAGGTCCTCTACAACTGCAAACCGAAGGTTAAAGTAACTTACCTAGTACTCTAATATATGAAAATCATTTTCTTAAACATGCTTGGTCACTTGTCAATTTCATGTTATTGTATTTCTGCGTGCGTATCTTTTTAACAAGTAAATGATCAATTTTTCAGCATATAAGGGATAAACTCAAATCAGTTGCAATGTGAAGTGAGATTTAAGTATACTCTCATTTTGAGAAACTCACATACAAATACACAAACATTCCTAAATCATAGCTTTAATGACACATAGGCAGCAATCCAAAATGAAATAAAGAAAAACCACAACGTCAAAGAGAACACTAAACCCTGGCAGCTGAACGTCCAGAAAGATTGATTGCTACTGGACATAACAAAGCTAGCTAAAAATTAACTTTTAGCAGCAAGTGAGCTGAAGTAGCAAACAATCATGTGAAGTATTTTGTGAATGGGTGGTGGTAAGACTAGAGCTCAGGAGTTATTTTGATCCAACACCATATTTGCGTTAACCGCTTCATCTAAAAGCTCAAAGTGTTGCGAAGGGATATTATTTGTTCAGGTCCTCAGCAATGTCTCAACTTGAAAGTTAAAAAGTAAGCAAAATTTGCTGTCCCCAAATTCGCCATTAAATATCCATAAATCCAACAAAGATGCATGCATCTCATACCAAGTCCATGTGATACAGAACAGTGACTATAATTTATAAGGAACAAAATTGAAAAGCATCAAAGACCAGACCTGCAGCAATAATTGAAGTTATCTGACAGCCATTAGGAACTCCACACTCAAGTTGGCAAATTACGAATGCATCTAAACCACTATCTGTTAAAGTAATATTATTTGGATACCTAGACATTAGATAACTAACAAGTGGTTTCAATTTCTAAGTCACTAGTCTAAGTAGTAGCTTGTGTGAAAGTTCCCTTCACATAAAATGTGAGCATACAAAAGACATTGATCGAATTACCTATGGTGTTCAAGGATCGAGCAAGCATTACTTTGTAAACCTCACACCCCTCAAATCTAACTTTTCCAGTACAATTCTTTTCACTTGCTTTTCATTCACTGTACCACCATAATTTTAGCTTATAAACCAGGAATCCAGGTATTGGGAACACAATGGTTCTCAGATAAGCCAATACATCAGCGTGGTAATGTAACACCTAGTCCTTGAGAGTATCTATGAGCAAACAAATAAATTGTATCCCTTCACTTTTGTTTCCACTACAATCCCTAATTTCTAAATCAGTTAGAATTTATGAATCATTAATGACTAATCAGCAACTGAGAAGGTTTTGCTGAACCTACTTACCAACAATGTTATTTTACCCCTTGAGCAATACTTATCAACCCTCTGAAAATCTTGTTTTTGTTTTCTTTCCGAAAGGCTTGAAAGAAACTCATACTAGAGCGGTAGAGCCTTATAAAATCGTTCAAGTCATAGACTAATATCTGTTGGCAGACAATGGTATAGACAAGTGTGCTGAAGGGGGTTCAATTGAAACCCCTTTAAAGATTACACTTAGCAAATAGGGTAAAAACAAATTCTTTTGTATATACTCGTGTTATATACAGTATATAAATTTCAACCAAAAAGGCTAAATGCATTCACCCAATGTGCAAGTTTGCATTCTTTTGAATCCTCTTTTGAGAATTCCTGGCTGCACCATTGTTGGCAAAGCCAGGGATTACAACTAGACTCGGTTCGAAACATCCACAAAACACAAAAAAAGTCTTTTTTTTCCCCCAAGTATAAACCTGAGGCATCGATCTGTACGAAACAAACTGACTATTATGTCTACCATAAACAGCCTCTCTAGTCTCTACCCCCATAAAGACCCCCACAAAGGTAGGGTAAGGTCTGCATGCAACCTAGTCTCCCCAAACCAAACTTGTGGGATACTAGGTATGCTATTGTTGTTATGTCTACAAGAACAGATGCTTTCACGTCAGCTCCATCCATGGGCACAAATACTAATCAAAGCAGCAATTTGACTTGAAAGACCCTTCTTTCACAGTAAACAAAACCCATTTCACCAGTTGTCCAATACAATTAGAAAAGCTCAATATTTTCATAGAAACCAAATCTTTTAGCATTCAAGTTCGAAACTGTATCAATGACAAAGAATAACCTCCAATAGTGCATCTGTAACGATTACGACAATAACAACCTTATTGCAAGTAAAAAAGAAAAAAACTCAAAGTTGACAGTATAAAGTTTCAGGATTTTGTGATGACAGGATCAGAATCCGCACCGGATTTGAGCTTTGGTGAAGAAGAATTAGTGTTCTTGATAGAGCAAGATGACCTAAAGGCTTCAACATGAGACTGGCATTTCAAATAGTCGCCTTTATTTTCTTCCAAACACTTCTTCAGAGCCTCAACATCACACGCCGTCTTCTTCACACTCTTGCTTTCCTTCTCCGTTTTCCCCTCCATTTTTCTCACAACCCACAGAACAAGGATGAACACTTTGGACCGGACTGGAACCCGAACCAGCCCAAAAAATAACAAAATGGTGTTCTATGTTTGGGTATAGTAAGTTACGGATATATACCATTCCATCAATTAATTTATCAACTTAATCAAAATGACCTTCACAATATTTTGATTGTTTTGAAATACAAAAAATGACATATTATCATTTATTATGAAATATATCCATTTTCAAAATGTAATTTCGTAATCTATTTTGGTATATCAAAAATAGTTTACTATTTATCATCGTAGTTTAGATTTTGGTTGATTTCGTTATGTATAAAGAATAAGGTATGTATTTGTAGCTCTTTAGAAGGGACTTTAATCGAAATTAATATTAAAAGTGAAATGTGTTGGTTAAATATGAATTTAATATGTGGACGAATTAGAGAATGTCAAGTGGCAATGCAAGTTTGATCAAATCCAAGTAAGCTAGGGTGATTTTGACCAAGAGTCAAAGGAGCATTCGATCAGCCAACTTTGAACTCACTTTGAGTTTAATCTAAATAATTTACCCATGTTTAGCATTCAATCAATCAGCCTGAATTCACTTTGAGATTAACCTAAATTTGTTGCTCCTATTTGAAACAACTTCTTTCCATAGTCAAGTGTCTGATAAATCTTCCATGATCGAATATGATACGATCACAAATCAAGTAGCTGCAAAAAAAAATTAGAATCCATTACAATAATTGCGTATCTATAATGTACCCAACGGACACAACATGCGAATAATGATTACTATGGAAAACAAAATATTATGGGAAAATGCTACTTAAGATTAAGTAAACTTTACCTAAATCCCATAGTGAAAAGACCAAATTACAATGCATCCCTCATTTTTCTTAAATTATTTGATTTTCCCTTTTTTTTCAAATTTCCGATACATTACTTACTATGCTGATACATCAGGTTTTGAGTGTAAAACAATTAATGTTGTTGGGTTATTTATGGGTAGTAACGTAATTCAAGTTATGATTGGTTGTTTCAATCAATTACCGTGCTAATTAAGGCAAAGAATCTTTTAAAAAAAGAAACAGTTCTGACTATGAAGGAAAACTCAAAAACAGAGCATAAGTTCTAACAAAAAATTCAATCCAAATTTCGAGTTTCATCAAGCGAATCAAGATGAATATCGCGATACTACTGAGACATTCTGGAGTTTGGCAATCCGAGGTGAGTTATGAACTATACAAAAGTGATGGAATCGTAGTGGGCGACAATGTATCGTACTCGTCTCTAAAAGCAGCAATAGCTGTTGAATTGACCATAGATGAATCAGTAAAAATATTGAAATTCAATACATAGTCCAAGGTAACGTGTCTCCAATGATTATTCATAATGATATGGGTGTTTATCTTTACATAGAGTTGAAAAAGAACGAGTCGGGATTCGTAAAGTATCCCCTATGCATAACAACATCTGATAAAAAGAGACGTGAGTTACAAACATTCGACGCTACATCTGGAGCAATTGTTTGTGCCGAACCAAACACGAATGAGTCACAAATTTTTGGTTTAGTGGAATCTGATAATGCTGCAGTTTGTTATATATCAGAATTTGATGTGACGAACTACATAACTGATACAAATCGTGCGGAAGTGAAGGAGAATCAATTGTATAAGGACAAAGTAATACTAGTTGATCTAATGGTCAAATACAAAATTGATAATGAATTCAATTTCAAAGTTAAAAGATCTGATAGTAAAATGTATGTGCATTTGCTGAATTTGAAAATATGATTTTGTAGAGTTAATTTTCGTTGTTTAATATTCATGATACATACTGATACATACTAAGTATTATGTATCAAGTACAACAGTTAAAAAAATTACTGTAAGAATGTATCAGATACATAAGAATCTCTGTGTATCTGATACAGGTTAATATTTTTTTAATTTTACCTGTCATGATACATCATAACATTATGTATATAACTCAGTTCAATACTTTTTCCAGATGTACTGTTGATTTTGTAGAGTTAATTTTATTATTTATATTCACGATACATACTGATACATACTAAGTATTATGTATCAAGTACGACAGTTAAAAAAACTGTTGTAAGAATGTATCAGATACATAAGAATCTCTGTGTATCTGATACAAATTAATATTTTTTTTATTTTACCTGTCATGATACATCATAACATTATGTGTATAACTCAGTTCAATACTTTTCCCAGATGTACTATTGATTTTGTAAAGTTAATTTTGTTGTTAATATTCACGATACATACTGATACATACTAAGTATTATGTATCAAGTACGATAGTTAAAAAAACTGTTGTAAGAATGTATCATATACATAAGAATCTCTGTGCATCTGATACATTTTAATATTTATTTTATTTTACCTGTCATGATACATCATAATATTATGTATATAACTCAGTTCAATATTTTTCCCAAATGTACTTTTGATTTTGTAAAGTTAATTTTGTTGTTTATATTCACGATACATACTAATACATAGTAAGTATATCTGATACATGTTAACTTTTTTTTTCTAAAATTATGTAGTTATGTGTTAATATGCTATTCAGATGACTATTGTTGGAGAATGAAAGCATTTTGTTGGAAAATATCCGATATATTCAAAGTGAGATATTTCAATAGTGAACATTCATGTGCATTAAGAGATAAGATTTTCAACAAAGTTCATGCTACAAAGGCTTTTTTAAGTGCATTCACGACACCTAATTTGGTTAATCATAAAAGAATTCATACCCCTAATTATATATGAGAGGATATTAAAGCAGCGTATGGAATTGATATTACCTATCAATAAGCATGGCGTGCAAAAGAACATGCTTTGGAGATGTTAAGGGAGAAACCTGCTGATGGATATGGACAATTGCCTGTATACATACATATGCTAAAAATCATATATCCAAATTCGTACATAAGTATGCACAAGTCACCAATTGATGAGCTCATGTATCTATTCATAGAGTTAAAGCCATTGATGAGGGGGTTTCAATTTTGTCGACTTATAGTTGTTGACGGTGCTCATCTTGATGGACCTTATAAAGGGACATTTGTATCAGCTAGCACACTTGATGTGGCAGGTCTTATTTTTTGTTACTGTTATATATTGAATACCATTATATCATCTAATTTGACATATTTGCTGTGAATCTGATGAATTCTAATAAATATGTTATCGCTGTTAATATTTTTTTAGGTTGCATATTGCCATTGGCGTATGGTATTTTTGATACAGAAAATGATTCATCATGGACATGGTTTTTTTAGAACTTTAAAAATGCATTTGGTGAGAGGGATAATATATGTGTTGTATCAGATAGGAATGAAAGCATAATCAAGAGTGTAAACATGGTATTTCTCAATGTCCCTCACTTTGCATGCATATGGCATATATGGAAAAATGTGTGTACTAATTACAGGAGGAGCAAAGCTGTACTAAGTGACCTCTTCTACTCGATGGCCAAGGCATACCGAAAAGACGAATTCGAAAAATTAATGGCAAAAGTTGAAAAAATTGATCACCAGGTGACACAATATTTGAAAAATGCGAGGTACGAAAAGTGGTCGAGAGTTTATTCAACTGTCAACAGGGGGAGAATGATGACTTCTAACATCGCAGAATGTATCAATGGATGTCTTGTTGAAGCACGAAAGCTGCCTATAATTGACTTTTTGGAGCAAACGAGAATGTTATTTGGTGCTTGAAATGACAAAAATAGGGAAATAACAGCTTATACAAATTATACTTTGGGTAGGAAATTTGAAGATATCCTAGTATCAAACTCAATGAAGTATTCGAGAATGAAGGTACACACCAGTTATTTTTTTAAAGTAGATATCTACTTGATACATAGTTGCTTGATACATAGCTATATGATACATCAGTTCTGTATTTTCTGTGATCATTATTTATTGATACATCAGTTCTGATTAGGGCTGAACACGAAAAATCGAAAAATCGAACCAAATTGATAACCAAACCAAACCGGAAAAAAAACCCGACATTTATTTGGTTTGATTTGGTTTGATTTTTAAATTTAAAAACCGACTATATTTGGTTTGGTTTTGGTTTCAAGTCTAAAAAAAACCGAAAAAACCGAACCAAACCAACTTTATATATACATATTTTAAAAATTAAATTTGTATATATATGTGTGTGTATTTTAATTTTTTTATGAAAAAAATACAATTTATATTGAATTTTTATATTTTTGATCTTGGCCATGCTTTTGAATTATACTAGATTGGGTCAAAATATTTTGATGGACTTCTAATGAAATGAGTCCATCTTGCATGGTTGGACCCAAAGTAAAAGTAAACAAAATGTGGACTTCATATCATCATTGCTAAGAATAATTATGATCCTGAGTTTAGTTTTAGGAGTGACTATTCTTGGCAATACTATTTCAAATAAGTTTAAATTCAAATAGTGACTAGTGTCTACAAGGTGATTTAAAAACCGACAAAAACCGAAAAAACCGATAAAAACCGACAAAAACCGAATAGTAAAAACCGATATAGTTTGGTTTGGTTTGGTTTGACAATTTGAATAACCGACTCAATTGGTTTGGTTATTTTTTAAATAAAAACCGATCCAAACCGAACCGTGAGCACCCCTAGTTCTGATACATCAGTTCTGATACATATCTGTGATAATTATTTACTGCAGGTTGTTGCTTCATCAGAATATCTTTATTCTGTTTATGAGTCAGGTATAAGATACATTATGTGTCTTGAAAGAAAAATATGTAATTATGACAGATTTCAACTAGATGAGATACCATGTCCACACGCAATTGCAGTGTTGAAGATCAAGAACATTACAAATATGCACTCATACTGTTCTGATTACTACAAACTAGAAGCATTGGCAAATACTTATGAATTGTCAATGGTTTCAATGCCAGATAAAAAAGATTGGTCTGTTTCGAAAGAAATTTTGAAAGAGTTCGTCTTGCCACCAAGATATAAAAGGATGCGAAGAAGACCAAAGAAAGGAAGAAAAAAGTACTCTAGTGAGAAGATAAGAACGAGCACAAATTTTTGTAGTTGTTCTGGCCATGAAGTCCACAAAAGAAAGAGTTGTAATTTCATGCCCAAAGAGAAATGATATTTTTTTATGCCAGGATACATTTTATTTGGATCATGTCCTTACATCTACATAGTTTTTTTTACAGCGTGGGTTGTATTTGATACATATATCAATTAACCAGAATATTAATTGAATATCAATAATTGATACATGGAGGTTGGTAATTATTTTTATTGTAAGTTACTTGGTATTAATAGTAATTTCGAATCTGATACATGAGAATGACGGATACATAAACATTCGACTTATTAAGGATTGATACTTTAAAGGTTGTTGTATTAGTTTTCAATTGAATTGTGGTTGATACATAACATGTTGTATTGATATAGGTTGTAGATGTATCAAGAGCTGCAAAGCTTGAAACATGATAATCTGATACATAAATGTGGATGTAGAAGAAGTATTATAGCTTGATACATGAGAATCCGATATATAAAGTAGATGTATCAAGAGCTGTAAAGCTTGAAACATGATAATTTGATACATAAATGTGGATGTAGAAGAAGTATTATAGCTTGATACATGAGAATCTAATACATAAAGTATATATATCAAGAGCTGTAAAGCTTAATACATGATAAACTGGTACATAAATGTAGATGTATAAGAATCATTATATCTTGATACATAATAATCTGAAATATAGTCTAGATGTATTAGAAGCTCTAAAGCTTGATACATGAGATGCTGATACATAAATGTAGATGTATCATAATCATTAAATCTTGATACATTACAATCTGATGCATAAACAATATGTATCAGAAGATGTAAAGATTGATGCATGAGATTCTGATACATAAATATATATGTATCAGAATTATTAAATCTTGATACACTACAATCTGATACTTAAAGTAGATGTATCAGAAGCAATCAAGTTTGATACATGAGAATATGATACAAAAACAAGATGTATCATAAGTATTAAAGATTGATAAATAAAAACCTGATAAATAAATAAGAAGTCTTAGAAGCATTCAAGTTTGATAAATCAGAATATGATACATAAATATGAAAAAAACTTAAAAGTCTGCTAAATTGTTGAATAACAAAAAAAATGTTTACTATTGGTGCAAAAACATAATTGTACATTCTACTACTATAAAATTTAAAAAAAAACTACTCGACTTCGATCGGTTCTCCTTGACCAGGAGATATGAAATCTCTCTTAGGTGTTTTTGGATCGTCGTTGTCATTAACATAACCATTCTTGGCCTTCCGACAACCATACTTCCATAATAGTACGGCATATCTTGAACGGAAGAATTGGGCATGTAGTCTAGTAGTTGGAATAGAAATTCCATCACTAAGATGTTCAGCAAAAATAACGATGAAAATACCACAATCCCTGGAAAAAAAATGAATACACAACTTTAAAAAAATTTAAATTTGACACAATAATGATTTAAATATGCATATTTGTTAATACTCACAAGCTATCGCTTTCTTGTTGCGCAATTCCTTCAACATATTCAATACCAAAAGGGTGATGTGCTTCAAGTATGTTACCAGTTGATTTGTCCTTGTATAAATCAAGCGATGACCAATCAGTAGGTTCAGACTTCTCAAAAAAACCACTATCGTGAAGGGTATGTAGGTAGCATTACTGCTATCTTTTGAATCCCTAGGGAAGGGTTGCTACTTCTTCTTCTAGATGATGAATCATAGACGCGTATCAACCTCTGTTTTCAACACAACTACTGCCAGAACCCAATGAAAATCCACATCACAATTTACCAGGATGTATACCTCATCTACCAAATGTTAGGACAACCCTGCGGGTATTGAGAAACCTCTTATTATGTTCTTCACAGATCTCTCTTGATGAGCTACAACAGAGGCCCTTACCATATCTTCTTGGGTAGAAATGTCAGGTGGAATATGATAGTATCTTGTGTGTGCAGATTTGATAAAAATTTTGAAATTACAATTTGTTGTTGTGTATTGATACCGATTGTCCAACTGCATCTTGGATTTCTTTCGAATGTAGTAAAATATTACATCAATGTGCTGCATATTTTAAGAAAGTATTAGTCATACAACTGATACATAGTCACTAAACATAGTAGAAACTACTGTACTAGATGTATCTGATACATAGTATTTATGTATCAAATACTGTGTCTGACATGTAACAGATGCTCTATAAATAAATGATTACCACATCATTCCAGCATCTGTTCGGCTGTGACATGAGGTAAAACCAGTTCTTATCTCGAGGAAATGCCACTACAAAGTCCATTTTTTCAAATCCAAATGAAGAGAACTTGGATCTGTAATGTTCCTCCTTTGATTTCCTACATAGAAACTAATATTAAAATGACAGAACATAAATAATAAATATCTTGTGTTGATATAAGTTGTAAATGTCATACTTACTTGTTGTCATGAGATTTTAATAGTCCTTTATCTATCCATTAGGTGTATTCCCAGGTGAGCTCGGTTGGAGGCTGATAGCATATGCCAAAACCTTCAAAAAGGTATGTTTGATGCTTAAAAATGTCATTTTTTCCTTACTCTTTTCACTCGATCCAAATTTTGTTAGATACGGTGATTGTAAGATCTTAGAAGGCAGCCTAATCCTTGGAAAAGGTGTCTTCGCATCATCTGGCAATACATTGAGTTTTGATGGAAGAGTGGTAGGTAGCTGACTATCACGTAGTAGACATTCATCCTTAACTACTTGATCATGACTAATGGCAGTTAATGGCGTGATCGATAATGGAAGTCCAGATATTAGAGAATATATCACCTCTTGAGTTTCGGACGATATCGAGGTTAAAGTTCTGGAATCCTATTTTTTAAGAATTATGAAAATGTTATGACTTTAGTATAAAAAACTGTACTAAATTTAATGAATTAGATACAATTGAGGAATATTACCGATACACTTGGGTTGATTTTTTCTTAATCAATCTGTTGAACATGCTCTTCATATTGATCAGTCTTATCAACAGCCTCTCTCACATTTTTCATGGCATTATTTTAAATTTAATGTGTAACGTCAGTACTAAACTTATTAATATTTAATGTATCATAATAATTGATCTGATACATTATCTTTAATGTATTGGAATAAACAATCACTTGAAAATGATCTGCTCTAGTTGGTTCCATCTATTATGCTGATACATCTTCTGATTGTTGTGGAATAAATGATGGTTCTGGTTCCTATAAATGTAATAATAACAATTATTTAAGAAAATGACTACTGAAATGATACATTATCCTTAATAACTTTGATTCTGATAAATTACCATCAACGTATCAGTTGAAGCATGTTGTTGAAAAGATTCTGCAACATCTGATACAATGTTGTGTTCTGATACATCATTCACCTCTTGTATCGTGTTGGATTGTTCAACTACCTGCAAAATATAATAACATTTACTTATGAGATATGAGCATAAAATATATCAAGATCCATATAACATCACAGGTTTAGCAGATACAAGAGCTATGTAGCATCAGATTGGTCATAACTTTAGTTCTGGTACATTACTTTTAATGTATCAGTTGAAACATGATGTTCAAGAGATTTTGCAACATCTGATACAATGTTGTGTTCTGATACATCATCCACCTATTGTATCATGTTCGATGGTTTTGCTTCCTGTAAATATAATGACATTTACTTATGATATATGAACATGAAACATATCAAGATCTATATAGCATCACAGGTTTAGCGGGTACAATAACTATGAAGCATCAACTTGGTAATATGTTTGGTTCTGATACATTACCTTTAATGTATCAGTTGAAATATGTTGTTGAATATATTCTGCAGCATCTGATACAGTGTTATGCCCAGATACATCATCCACCTCTTGTATCTTGTTGGATGATTTTGCTTCCTGCAAATATAATAACATATACTTATGAGAATGATAAATACAATGACAATTGAATATCTGATAGATGAAAATAAAATGTATCCAGTAATTTAAAAGTATATCAAAATATAAATATCAATAATTACGTAATGTATTTACCTTTAAATTTTCCTGGACATGAGATTGGATATTTGCTGGAGGGAGATCATATTTATTTGGATCATTCTGCTCCTCCAATACAGTAGGTGCTTGTTGTTCTTCCACCACATGAAATGGTTGAACAAAATCTACTTTTTTAATTAAAAATGATGTGTCAGTCATGTAGTGCACTATGTTGTCCATGGCTTTTAAAATATCAGTGTGATTTGAATCAATTTTATTCTCTAATTACTTGAACTTTTGATCAACCTTAATACAATAATATGAAAAAACATAATGTATCAACTTATTAAAAGTATATTGTGTGTCTTAGTTCTTATAGTAATAACTTACGTATTTCTTTAGAGACTTCTTTATAGACTTATTTAATGCTTTAAATTCCACATGAATAATTTGATTCGAATGACCGAAAGATTCACCGCCTACCCCTGACTTTGCCGCAGGTTCTATAGAAGTAGAAACAGGCTTTTCTGATGGATTTGGTGATATGACATCCTTATCCATTTTAGTTTTTTCAACTTGAATGGTTTTTTATCAAAGGTAGTCTTCATTCTTTTGGGAGGAGGTGGAGAAGATGTATCAGCAATATGACTGGATTTTCTTAATAATTTTGTGGGTGGTTTTGTTGAAAAATTCTCAAATTCGGAGATTTCTTGAGGTTTTGTGAATTTAACCTTGGCAGTTGATGTATCAACTTCATAATGATGTTTACTGCCAGGAATGACAAGTGATTCAATTTCATCTTGAGATGGCACAATATTGGAGCATTGATACTGCAAAAAATATCATGAGAGGAATCATATGTATCAGAACAAATTCTATTGTATCAAAGGCAAGACTATAAAATGTATCTTAAATGTTAAGTATAATGAGTCAGTGTATACATGAGTAATCTTTAAGTACATTTAATAAGCAGGAGATGGTATGTTCATTTGCTATAATTATGAAAATGATATCATGAAATATACTTCACTGAAGATGGTAGACATGAAGGTCTCAAATTTTGGCTTGACGGCAATAACACGCCAATTAAGAATTATGGGAATTCGATGGCCCACTCTTACAGCAATTTCAAAAGGTACCTGAGATGCACATTCGTAGATCCATGCATTCAGAGCGTATGGCATACCGCCCAAATAATACATTTGTTTGGCATTTGAAAACTCCTGCCTAATTCTTTTTATCAATTTGGAAAATGCAATTTTCCCCCATGGGTATTTCGCATACCTACCATCCTCTACCATCTTAAAATCATCAACATAAATAGGTGAATCACCTAGTTGAGAAAAAAATAAAAGTGTGGATGAAGTATAGAATGACCATTTGAACAGCGTCTTCATTTGTTTCCCATCCTCCAACCAGAAAACGATGAACGAAACATCCTTTGTTTACCCCATTTTTTGCACCAAAGAAATATTTAGACAACAATCTACTTGTTGGTGCATTTGGGTACCAAAAATTATTGATATTACCGGTACATCGCAAACCAGTAATAATAGCAAATTTCTTGATTGTGAATATGAGTATATTACCCTGCATGTGACAAATATGCAATTCCTCTTTATTTTTTTGCTCTACCTTAAGAAGAGACATTTGATGATTTGCCCTTGAAAATTGCACTGTGGCATATCTAGCTAGTGACCAAATATGGTTTGTCGAAATAATTGTATAGCTTCATCACCTATTGATGATTTGAAATCATCAATAAAATTAGTCATATATGCAGTGCCGAATTTCAGGGAGTGTGAGGGGATCTTCTTGATGAAGTACTTCATTCCCTGCATTGACATGAAAACTGATTAAATACAACTTAATCTTGATACAAAAAAGGAAGTATCAGAAGCATTATAGCTTGATACATGAGAATCTGATACATAAACAAGATGTATCAAGAGCATTAAAGCTTGATACATGAGAATCCAATACAAAAACATAATGTATCATGAACATTAAAGCTTGATACATAAGAATCTGATACATAAACTAGATGTATTAGAAATCAGTAAATCTTCAGAAAAATGACATTTAAAAAAAATATATAAACAGGATGTATCAGATTCTCATGTATGCTTGATACATGAGAATCTGATACATAAATGAGATGTATTAGAAGCAGTAATTCCTGATACATGAGCATTTAATACAAAACCAGGATGTATCAGAAGTATTAAAGGTTGATACATACGAATCTGATACATAAAATTATATATATCAAAAGCAGTAAATATTTATAAAAAACAACATTAAAACAACATCTTATATGAACTCATACCTTTGGGAGATTAGGGCGTGATGAAACCCCTTCAATCTTCTTGTCGACTTCTTTGGGTGAATGTTGAACTTGGGATTTCGACTTTGATTTCTCACGTAGCTTATCCATCACTAATGGATCGTTACGATGTTTGGATCTAACCTCGTCCGGTGAAATAATTTTTTTTTGATTTTTATTCAACTGAGTGAGACCAACACTAAAAGATGGAGCAAATTCCATGTGTATCAGTGAACAATATGAGTAAAAAAAAATTACAGAAGAAAACAGAGGAAATCAAATAAGGTGAGAAAGAAGTGAGATACCAGTAAAGGAAAAACTTGAATATACCTTACTTAGAAGCTTGAAATTGAGTAATAGATAGACTGAAATTGGAAAAAAAAAACTACTGGCGATGAGGCTGAAAAATAGGCGAGAATTTAGGATGATATAAGGTAAAAGTGATGTATCAATGAAAGAGTGAGAGGGTTAAAAAAAAGAGAAATTTTTGATATTTTTTCAACTAGTAGGGAGTATCAGTAAATATGGTAATATAACATGTGTAAATGGATAATTTTCCCTAAGATTAAACTATAAATGTGCCCTTTTGGATGGGCTTTAAGTTGGTCAAACCAACTTATAAGCCTCTTTTTAGCTTTTGGACGTGTTTGCCTAATGTTAACTTTAAGCCATAAAGTTCTTAAAGTCAGTCAAAAATGAAAAGCTAGGATTTCTAACTTTTTTTTTCTAAGTGCTTAAAGCCATTTTGTTTGACCATAGAAATTACTTTTATATCCCTTATATTTTAACTAAATTCCCAAACTACCCTTTTTATTCTTTTAACCCTAAAATTCAAACACTTATTTTCAACATAAGCACTTTTATCCAAACACTCAACTGCCTATTTATAAAAATAATTTTCAGCACTTTAAAGTTCTAAAAGCACTTCATACATAAAAGTTATTTTTTTTAAGTTAATCCAAACGGGCTCGTAGTCTCATTTGTATCCCATTTGATAATTTCCACGACTTGCACTTGTAAGCTTTCAAATTGTAACAAGTTAAATGCTCTTTTTCTCTAATCAAGATGTTCATTAGTTTGATCGGAGATATCTGAATGAGAATGTTTTTTTTTATTATTTTATTGCCTAATAACTTATTATTTATCACTTGTTTTCTTATATAAATAGATAAGTTTGTAGCATTTAGTGATTAATTATCATTTTTATAATTTATTTTCCCTTAATTTTAAATATAAATTCAATTATTAAACTTTTATCACATATTATAGGTTAAACATGAAATAATCTTACAATTCTACATTTAGGACAAAGTAGAACAAAATTTATCACGATATTTTAGAATTATAAAATAGAAGTTATTGCCTTTGTTTAATTTTAAGTCACTTCTTTTTAGCCCATTCTGAAAACAAAAAGTATACTACTTATATTTAACTTTTTTTTTTCTATCATAAACTTCTCATTTTATATTTATTTTTAATGAACACATAAACATCTTTACACTGACAAAATTACAAATGTTAATGAACTGGAAATTACATTTTACTCCATAATAATACATACACACACACAAAAAAAAAAAAAGAGGAGAAAAATCAGATTACAACATATAGCGTGTCGTCCAGAGGAGCGTTGGAATAGCGCCAGAGAGGAAAGACGAAGAATTTGAAAATCAAACCCTAACGGCTATTTCTCTTAGACGAAATAATACTACCATCACTCATCTACTCTTTCTTAATTCATCTAAATTTCATTCAAAATTGTAAATTTTCTTCCATGGCTTTGTCGACGCCCGATTCAAGTCGCCTGAAACTCAACGCCGGCCCAAGAATCTCACGCAGGGTGAGAATTGTTGGAAAAATTCGAGGATTTACCGATCAAGAATCTGAAATATCCGGCCGAGATTCGAAGCCATGGGTGACTGTTTCCCGGCCCAAAGAGAGCTGTTCTGATTCATCTGGAAAAGTTACAATCTCATTCGGAGATGAAGGGAGTAGGTAATGTTTGTAGGAAATGGTTTCAAGTTTAATTTTCAATTGTTATGATATTTTATGTTTCAATAGTTTGAATTTCTATTGAAACAACCTAGATAAAGGTAGAGGGTAAGGTCTTCGTACATACTACCTTATGTTGTTGTTGTTGTATGTTTCAATTGTTTTGATACTTTATGTTTCCAGATCATGTTGGCTTAATTAAAGAATCCTTATTCATTAGTTTGTTTTAGCTATAAATGATGGACCATTGTTATTTATTTTCTTTCAATATGATACCAGCTAAAGTCGGTAAAGAATTTAGTTAGTGGTGGTTCAAGCCAAGGCAGAGGGTTTGACTGCTCCACTGCCAGTAGGCTAGATCCGTTAATGGATTTGATTATATGTTAGCCATTGGGTTGTTAGGTCCTGTTCTAAGTCCTAACCATGTGAGATTCTATGATTCCTTGGGCAAATTGAAAATGCCCATTTGTTAATGTATTTTGTACATCTCTTTGTTTCTTATGACATTGAATTGAGCTTGGTTTTCATTGGGTTAATGGTGCTAGGCATCCATCTTTCTTTTTTTGTTTTGTTTGGGAGGGAAAGTCTGATATTTTCTAGTTTTTGCAGCCGTAAAGATGTATATGAACTCGATAATTGTTATGAACACGACGAGGATAATGCTATAGTATTCTCAAGAGAGATAAAACCACTGATATCAGAAGTTCTCAGTGGTCAAAATGCATCCGTTATTGCATATGGGGCAAGAGGCAGTGGAAAAACCCACACAATCCAGGTCGGTCTTCTGTGTATTTACCCAACGAGTGGATTCCTTTTTCAATGTGTCTCCCTTTACCTATTCTTCTCTAATAATAACTTTCGGTTACTTTGAAACTGAGGATATTATTTCTTTATGTTGTAGGGTTCTGTGGACAAACAAGGTTTGGCAGCAATGGCAATAGCTGAGATCCTTTCGCAAACAAAGGATGCAGAGAAAGCAGTAATGGTCTTCGTTTCCTTTTATGAGGTGTTCCAGGATCATGTCTATGATCTTTTGGATCCTAATCATCCCGAAGTTCAAGTGCTTGAAGATTCTCAAGGAAAAATAAAGCTCAAAGGACTGTCTAAGGCAAGTTAAAGTAGTCTAATCCAATTATGGTAGTAAAATATTGACAATTTGCACATTGTTAAGGTTAAGATCGCTCTCTTCTTTTCTTGTATGCAGGCCACTGTGGATTCCATTTCACACTTTCATGATCTATGCGCTTGTTGGACCGCACCATGCTATTCAGCACAAAAGACACCACTTCAAATGCCCAAAAGGAGTCATAAAGGTTTGATGATACATATAGCATCTTCTGATGACATCCAGGGTAGTAAATGTCCCAATGTGATGAACTTTGTGGATTTGGCAGGTCAGCTAGTCCTAAACCTCTAAAAGTTGTAGAGATCTTCTCCTATACTCAATAATTGTTTTTTATTTATCTTCATTGTATTGTTGTGCTCTCAGGCTATGAGGATTCCAGAAGAAGTAGCAAAGATGGAATTATGCTTGCTGAAAGTACAAGAATAAACAAATCTTTGTATGCTATTATGAACGTGGTGTACGCTCTGAACACAAACGAAAAGCGTGTGCCTTATCGAGAAGGCAAACTCACTCGAATGCTGCAGGAATCTCTTGGAGGCTCCAATCTTGTTTTGTTGCTTACCTGCTTGGTAATGACTTCTCATTTTTACATGGTTGATATTCTGTGTAGAACTGTAGATGCAAAAGTTGCTTGGGAAGATTTATTTTCTCACCCTTCCATTTTTTTAATAGAATCCAATTCCTTGCCAAGATACTCTTTATGTGGTAAGTTTGGCTTCACGATCTTGTCAAAGCACTGGCCAGATTTTGACAAGCTCTGCAATGAAAAGTAAAAAGCACACTAATCAACAAGTACGACTAATGGGTACCCCATTGTCTGGGAAAAAGAACAACTCTGCTTGCAATTTAACAGGAAGGTATTGCTACATGGCACATCATATAATGAATTAGCATATATTGCTTACTGACTGATGTGTACTGAAACATTTGCTTCTGTGCTTTCATTGAAGGAAATTATTCAGTGAGAGAAAAGTTGTCATCTCTAAGCAGGTAACCAACCATGCATCTATTGTTTTTGTCCAGACATAGTTTTATCCTTTTCGGTTCTGATTCCTGTATAATTGGTTGGATTACCTGTTTAAAAAGAATAGTTTACTTACAAGACCGCTACTTTAGTTGTCAACTTATCCGATTTGTAGTTTGTACCTCTATGTTTTAGGGTGTGAAATATAAACTTCTTCGCTGCACAAAGTCTTCTCCCTTGCTTCTGAAAATGTTGCTTTTAACTCTTCAGTCAGGTTTTTTGGTTCAATAAAATGATGGAAATTATTCTTGTTTGGCTGAAATCAATTGGCAATTTTCTATATAGCATTTCAATGTGTCATTGATTCATACCTTAACATGTTATTGATTCATAGGATGAAGTCACCTCAGCTACAAAGTTTAAGCCTCTTTCAAAAAATGCTTCAAGCATTACCTCTTCCTTTCATAAAAAGGTACAGGACTTAATCAGTTGAAGCATTGGCTTATTAAAAAGATGTTAACATATCATTCCTTGTCTAGTTATGCCATGTTGAACTTGTATACTGTTATGTATTGCTAGACTTCTCAAGACAAGTCCAATTCAGATAGTTCTGGAGCCTTGATATTATCAGCAGAAAATGTAAGTGTTCTTAAATTTTGTGAATGCATTTCTGTTCCTTCTGTTTTTTGTTGTTCTGAGGGCTATGCATGGGCTTAACTAATATATTAGTTTCAGGAAATCCCAAGTGCTTTCAAGGAAACAATGTCTGTTAAAAAAATGGAAAAGGTAAGGCAACTTATATTTGGTTGTACAGTAATCATTTAGTTCACATTTTTAGTGAGGTACTACTGATGCACTTTATTGAATTGGAGTTATCTGTGTACTAAGAATTATCTTTGCATCCCAGGAGGCCTCTCCACCAAATAAAGCAATGGATTTAGAAGTTACTTCCGAAGTTCATTGTGATATCAAAGAAATAATCTCTTTTCCAGATGATGGTAGGTTGTGTCACAAGTTGGTTATACAGTGCTTAATATAAACTTACATTCACTTATATTTTTTTCACGTATGCTAACGCCTTGCAGGTACTGTTGGTATAGAGAAGAAAAACGAAGACATGAACATAGACAAAGTTGGATCACCACCACTAAGTGCAAGACTTAGAGAAATAACGAATAATTTACGGTTGTTGGAGGCTTCAACTCCTTTGCATGTACTGATGCCAAAGCAATCGGATGTATCCCAAGGAACGCTTGAAAGTTGTGACATTATAGAACCTAAAACCCCCAAAACTGAAACTGATGTGAGAACTTTCGAGATTGTCAAGTATAGTAGTCCTTGGGAGAGATTTCATACCCGCAGTTCTGGAGTAAAGGTAGTGATTTAGAATAGTTTTTAAGCATTTTGTTTTTTTATGCTACTTCCAACTCATTCAATCACCTTTTCATTGTGCAGAATTGCCTTGTCCAAGAATTTCTGAATTTTTTAAATACTGCAAGCAAGTAAGTGAACGATTTCCCATGTAACCGGTTCTCCTCTTTACATATCATTTTTTTTCCTTTTGATTTTGGTTGTCAATTTTTTGCTGACTAAGATTTTCCTTCTCATCATATTTTTACCGCATTCCAAAATACAATAAGACTTGGAAGTTCTCAAGCAATATGTCCCTGTCCAGCTTTCACTTTTTTTTTGCAACGTCTTCCTTTAAAGTTCTAACGCAGAAACTTGGAAGTTTTTAAAGGGAAAAAACCTTCATGTTGTGTTACCTTAAGTAGAAAAAGACAAGTTAAGTAGCAATCTTGAATATTTACTTCTCAAACTATCTTTTGCTGTCCAGTTTTCACCTTTCTGCAACAGCTTCTTTTTTAGTTGCAAAGCATTAAGCGTTAAAAGCTGCAAGACGGTAGCAACCTTAATGTTATCTTATCTTAAGCAACAAACCACAAGTTCCCACAGTTCTTTCATTCTCGGTAGTCTTTAGCCAGAATTAGAACTAGTCTTATAATCTGCTTTGGTGCTGCGACTTTGGAAGGATGGTCACCAAGTACAAAGGTCAAAGGGGGCGGATGTTTGATAATTGGTTATCAATATATATGTTAATTCTATGTGGTGTGTGCGTGGGCTAATTTTAACACTTCTTTCTCTCGTCTGTGATTACAGGGAAGAGTTAACAAGGATCCAGGTAAGCTTGCATTCCAATACTATTTTTTGTCAAGACTATCACATAATGGCTTACAAGTCAATGTAATATTTCACACAGGGCATTGGAGAAAAAAGAGCAAGTTACATTCTTGAGCTTCGTGAAGAATCTCCTGAACCTTTTAAGATGGTAAATATCTTGGAACATAATTCATGATTTTGCAACATGGAGAAAAAGATAATAATGATTGCACTTAAAATATTGATCTGTTTTATTAACTCTTACTCAGCTTGAAGATTTACAAGAAGTTGGTCTCTCGGCAAAGGAGGTATTTTCACTAATCTTTACTTCAATATCGCTCGAGTGTCCTAGCTTAAGAAGAAAAAAATGAATCTATGTGAGAAAAAGACATTGCTAGTAGGTAAACTTGTCAAAGTCTTTTGAATTGTTTGTTTTTGATTTGTTGTATGTGTTGATCTGTATTTGATATTAATTTTATCCATAGACTGAACCCTCTCAAAAGAGAAAATAAAAGCAGAAAAGGAAGACGTCTAGGGTTGAGGGAAAGCAAGAAAAGAACACGAAGAACTAGAAATTCACTTGATTTTGCAAGAACAATTTATGTTGAGATGAATTAAAGGACTTTCAAGTATTCAATCGATTTTACGTGAGCTTCGTTCTCTGGTTTCCTGATTTGATTCTTTTGCAGGTAAATGGCTTGATGAGAAGAATGGCTGGACAGCTTTTCATCTAGATTGTGAACAATAGTTCTTTTGCTGGCAACTTCAGCAATTCCATTATGTTCCATTATATGTATTCAATTATTCATGAAAAATACTTTTACTTGCTGTCCAAATCGCAAGCCTTTCCCTTCATTTATATCTATCTATCTATGAAACGACCATCCAGAAACAAGAATTATTCAACAGTAGCACTCTCCTTCACTATTATTCTTTATGAAAGCCACATAGCATGGAAGCAGGAATTCGTGAACAACATGTAAATAAAGGCTAAAAATTCAAATATTAACGGACAAGTGCTTGCATTTCTGGTAGCATCCGTGTAACATTTCGCACACCAGTTGTATTAGTAGCAGGGCAGAACTTGAGAGCTCGCCATGGCAAACATACATGTCTTAGTCTACGGCGATTTATTCGTTCCTTTTTCTCTGCTACTTCTAATTGTCTTGTTAGTTCCTCAATCTGCTTACGTAGCTCAGTAGCCCTGCTTTCTGCAAGCTGGAGAGATCTCTCAGCTACCTCCCTGGCAGCGATGGCTGCCACCTCTATTTCATCTTTCAGCTGCAACTTGCTATTGGAAATATGTAAAGCAGCTTTGGTTTTTTCTAATTCTTGTTTCAGAATATTGACCTGACACAAATTAGAAATTGTTTTTACTAGTTTGGATGCACATGTAGCAGCAATTTGGTGGACTAGTCGTTTTTCCTTCTTTCTTTAGCTTTCTAGCGAGATTCAGGGTAATTGGTTCTCAAAGGCTCACCTAATAGTTTTAATAATATTAAGCAATCAGTACCCACGTTATTCCCTTTTTCATACACAGGACAGTGGGGTCCGGTCCCCCACCTATTTTCAAAAATTGCTCGCCCCAATTTTTATCAAAAGTTGCTTGCCAAAGTTTTTCAAAGTTAATGAAATTTGCTTACGGCTTCTTCGTGCTCTTTGTCAACAAAGTGGGCAACGGTAAGTGGAAAAGGAGCTCTTCATTTCAATACATTAATTCATAAAAAGAAAAATATTTGAGTTGTGAGGTATTCCATAGACTATAAGAAAATAGTCTGTAAAAAAAATAAAAATGTGAGCGATATTTTTGTAAGGTGGAAATCAAAAGAGTGTTATGTTATTCTTTTTGAGTGTGTGGTAGTCACTTTTTGAGTATTGTACTCGATACTACTCAATATAAAATTCCTTACTATGGTGATATCAGTTGCTCTTCTTGGCCTGTGGTTTTTCCCTTATTTGGGTTTCGATGTAAAATTCTTGGTGTCATTATTTTCTCGCTTTATTTCTACTATTTTTAACTATATATTTTTGTGTTAGTCCATTTTTTCCAACAAACTGGTATCAGAGCAAAATTTTATCTGAGTATGCTCAGTGATTGCAGCATAGTCTGAACTTTCACATCAAAAAAAATTTACTTTGATTTGCAATAGTTATATTTTTTTGGGAAAAGAAAATGGTGGAAGCCCTAGTAGAATGGTTACTTTGAATGATGTTAATTATGTCATTTGAAAGTAGAAAATGAAAGATCTGCTTTATGTCAAGAATTTTTATCAACCAGTGTTTACCCCTGTAAAGTCTGAAAATAAAACAGATGAAGAGTGGAATTTGTTACATAGACAGATTTGTGGATTTATTAGGCAATGTGTTGACAATAATGTGTTGAACCATATTTCTGGGGAGACACATGTATGTACCCTATGGGAGCATCTTAAAAGTTTGTATGCTCGAAAGACTGGAAATAATAAAATGCTCTTAATAAAGCAAATGTTAACTCTAAAATTTTTGTGTGCAAACTCAAAAAGAGTCTCTACGGACTAAAGCAAGCTCCTAGACAGTGGTACAAAAAGTTTGAATCTGTTATGGGGGAGCAAGGGTACAAGAAAACTTCTTCAGATCATTGTGTATTTGTACAAAAATTTTCTAAAGATGATTTTATCATCCTTTTGCTATATGTGGATGATATGTTGATTGTGGGTAGAAATACTTCCAAAATTGACGAGCTGAAGAAAAGGTTGTGTAAGTCTTTTACTATGAAAGACTTGGGTCATGCCAAATAAATTTTGGACATGAGAATTACTCGTCTCAGGGATGAAAGGAAGATTTATTGTGAGAAGTACATTGAACATGTACTGGAGTGCTTCAACATGAAGAACGCTAAGCCTGTTAGCACACCTCTTGCTGGTCATATGAAGTTGAGCAAGAAGATGTGTCCTACAACTAGGGAGGAAAAAGAGAGCATAGCCAAGGTTCCATATTCCTCCGTCGTCGGAAGTCTAATGTACGCAATGGTATGCACTAGACTTGATATTGCTCACGCAGTTGGTGTTGTCAGCAAGTTTCTCGACAATTTAGGAAAACATCATTGGAAAGCTGTAAAGTAGATACTCAAGTATTTGAGAGGAAGTTCAGATAAATATTTGTGTTTTGGAGGATTAGATCCAATCTTGAAGGGCTATACAGATGCTGATATGGCAGGTGACCTTGATAACAGAAAATCCACTTCTGGATATTTGTTTACTTTTTCATGGGAGCTATATCATGGCAGTCAAAGTTGTAGAAGTGTGTTGCACTGTCTACAACTGAAGCTGAGTATATTGCAGCTACTAAAGCTGGCAAAGAGATGATATGGCTCAAACAATTTCTTCAAGAGCTTGCTTGCATCAGAAGGAGTATGTCGTCTATTGTGATAGCCAATGTGCAATAAACTTAAGCAAGAACTCTATGTACCATGCAAGGACAAAACACATAGACGTGAGATATCACTGGATTCGAGAAAAGATAGAAGACGTATCTATATAGGTTGAAAAGATTTCTACAAACGAGAATTCTGCGGATATGCTGACCAAAGTGGTAATAAGGGACAAGTTCGAATTGTGCAAAAAACTTGTTGGTATGAAGATGAAGATACCTCTTTCTGGTGAATGAGACTGGAGGGAGAGATTTGTGGGGTTCAGTCCCCCACCTATTTTCAAAAATTGCTGGCCACAATTTTTGTCAAAAGCTGCTGGCCAAAATTTTTCAAAAGTTACTGCAATTTGCTTGCAGCTTCTTCGTGCTCTTTGTCAATAAAGTGGGCAACGATAGGTGGAAAAGGAGTTCTTCAGCTCCTCATTTCAATACACTAATTCACAGAGAGAAAAATATTTGAGCTGTGAGGTATTCCATAGACTATAACAAAATTGTCTGTGAAGAAAAATAGAGTGTGAGCGATATTTTTGTAAGGTGGAAATCAAAAAAGTGTTATTCTTTTTGAGTGTGTGGTAGTCATTTATTAAGTATTGTACTCGTTACTACCCAGTGTAAAATTTCTTACTATAGTGATATCAGTTGTTCGTCTTGAACCGTGGATTTTTTCCTTATTTGGATTTCCACGTAAAATTCTTGGTGTTATTATTTTCTCACTTTATTTCTACTATTTTTGACTACATATATTTTTGTGTTAATCCGTTTTTCCCAACAAGGACTACTCTCAATTAATAGACATTGTGAATACCTGAATCCAAAAGGACTAAAGAGAGTTCAGAAAAGCTATAAAGGTGCAAATAAACTGTACAGTAAAGTTTTCTAGAAAAATAAGTGGGTTTTTACTTATTTTCTTTTGCTCGGTATGCAAGCGAAAATTTTTATCCTAAAATAGTTGTATATAATCTAGACAAGTACTGTGAGAGCTGAAGGTAGAGGCTAAGGGGTAGGGGGGATGGGGGTGGGAATGAAGATGTGGTGTGTTTGAAAGTGGAGGGGACACTATCAATGTGGAATTTCCATGTTTTCCATACATTTTCCTCAATTTTAAGTTAACTTATTTTCCTAGAGACAATATTGTCCAAAAATTTGATCAACCAAACATGAGAGAAGGATTAATTTTTTTCATTCTTTCAAAGACTGCGACTGACTGGATTCATCCATCTTAGCTGAATCAATATGTATTCAGATATATTTGTTGGATCAGTAGCAATGGCCAACTGACTAATGCTTTAACATTACTGACTGAACAAAAAAAAATAATCTAGCAACTACTTGTGACAGTGTGATGATAGGAAACAACGCAAGTAGAAATAAAAAGAGGTTGGCTGACCGTGCAAACTTACCAGTTCTTTGTGTTCATTAATAGCTTTCTCTCCAGCTTCCACTTCCATTTCACAAGCCTCTTTCCATCTAGAAATTTCTTCTTCAGCCTCTTTATTTTCTATCATGAGTTCTTCAACCTGGAAGACAAAACATGGAAAAAGTATGCAACAGTTGAACATCTTAAGAACTCTCGTAAGTCTTATCTTAGAAACCAACCTTTTGAGTAAGCATCATCTTTTTATCTTCCAACTCTTTAATATATATCAAATTTTCTGCTAGTTTCTGATTTTGTTTGTCTGATAGATGCTGCAGAGACTCCACGTCTGACCTGGCAGTTATTAAATAATCAAACACAAGACTAAAGGTAAAGAATTTAAGGGAAGTTAAATGTTTAAACTTTAAACCACCCAGGCTTCTAAAATGAGACTTCCGATCATGAGTTATCTCCAATCTTCTCTAAGGATATTTTGTCCATCATACTCTTCTAAGTGAGTAGGTTATTAAAGTTACAAGATACTAAATCTCTTTAGTGTTTTCTTCCTGGATATGTATCGAGTAACACGTACATATACATGCAGGACATACATATTATTTAGGAGTTTGTCAAGCCTTGTGGGAAGAAATTAAATGAGATTGATAGATAACATCTCACATTTGATGGAACTTTTACCAAGTTTATCGATCTTGAACCCATATAAAGAGGGGAAAATGACATGTGAATTTTCATGAATCAACAAGGGTTATCTCATCTCATTTTTGTTCTTGCAGTATGCCAGAAGTGATCTTTCACTAATGAAGTACAGGAAGCTTCAAAATTGAACTATGCTATACATTACCAGAAAAGGTACACTACTTTACCACAGCCAATTGATTGAGCCTCATTCATGAAATGTTATCCTAGTTGATGTAATTCTATCAAGCACCAGGCTTAATTTTGAACTGTAGTTAGTGTTATTACTATTCAGTCGAGTTTTTGTGGTTACATTTGAAAGGAGTAATATCTTATACAAACTTGATCTAATATAACATTACGTTGGATGCAGTCATGCAATACAAAGTATAATAAAAAGCTATAGGAAATCCATACCGAATTTGAAGGTGGACATGAACATGATAATAACTAAATACAAACATAAAAATTGCATTTTACCCGCAGAATACCTAGATTCCTCCAATGACCTCTGTAACTGTGTGATTTCAACTCTTAACTTCTTTGTTATTGTTTCTACAGTTGAGACCTGGTAAGCATGAATGAATAAATTACATTTGAGTGAGAAACATGCCAAGTGATTTCCAATCAAGCTTGTCGAAAAACTACATTCAAGGTGAGCCATTACAACAACAAAAATAACATAATCCGTGTAATCCGACAAGTAGGGCCTGGGGAGGGTGATGTGTACGCAGTCTTACCCCTACCTTGGGTAGAGAGTTGTTTCCGATAGACGGCTCAAGTAAAGCATCATAAAATCACGTATGGAAAGGAAAATACAGTAATGTAGAAGAGAACGACAACAATAACAACACGTAATATAAGAATTGAAGCAAAGAAAACAACATGTAATAATAGAATCAGAGAACAAGATAGTATGTGAGTAATAATAAAGGTGATGAACCATTCTCTTCTAAACTCTCAACTTCATGTCATTGATCAATAGCAATAGTGCACCTCTGTGGATCTTAATAGTCATTATCTCAATTGTTATGTAAAGTTGTTAATTGTTAGAGCATTAGCAGAGGCATAAATGGAAATATCATACTTCCATTTGTCCTAAACTCATCATAATAAGCATGTGTACTATGTTCAGCTCTAGATTGGATTGCCATCTACATCTTTATATTTGGAGTTAATGATCAAAAACATATCTAAAGTATCCCTGTATATGTATAGATGCTCCGAGCCCAAAATGTTACCAGATTAACAGCTTCTGTTTGGCATTCATCCTTATCCGACTTGACGCTGATATCAGAATCCAGATTATCTGAAGATGTTTCACTGGTTGCAGTACTTCCCATCATAAACCCGAACCCGAGCCCAAAGCCAACCTTTTGCAACCCTCTCTCTGCAATCTGCAAAATGGCTGCTTTCTTCTGTTCAGTATTGCCTCTTATTCTGTTCAAACTCTTCTCTGCTGCCTCCTTTTCCACCAAAGCAATTTTAAGCAAGCTATTAATATCTCGATTTTCCTCTTCTAAACCGGCCACAATGTTCTCCAATTCTCTCTTCTCCTTTTTCCTCATTTCCTCATACTCTCCCCATTTTTCATCCACCAAATTCACCAGCTCCAGAACCACAGAAAACACCGGTGATTTTTCATTTAACAGTTTTGTCTTTTCGCCTTTCTCTTCGTGCTTCAACTCAGAATTTCCCGATCTATGCACACGCAAATCGAGATTCTCAACTAACCTCAGTAAGCCATGCTTCGCTGATTGTACGATCTCCAAATTATGCAAACAAATTTCTGATTGCTTTTTTTTCTCATCTAATAGTTCCTCAGCTTTCTTCGTCGAAAACTCAAGCTCGAACCTAATTTTCTCTGTTTCTTCGTAAAATTCCATTCCTCTCCTGCGAAAATCATCCTCAAGTCTCTGAATCGCGACATGAAGTGTGTCTCTTTCCTTCGATACCTCTTTGATGACCTCCGAGACATCAACGTATTGCTTGAGAACATCTTCCTTTTGCAACTGAATTTGGTGAAGGAGCTCATCCTTTTGCGTCAATTCGGATTGGAGGATTTGGTTGGATGAGCGAAGAGTCTCAATTTCCGCGAGGAGAGAACTGTTTTGTGAGTGCAAAACGCGAATCTGCGAAGGTGTTTCCATGGGATCAATATTCAATAGATCTTCATGATTTGTAATTGAAGTTGTAATGAAGAAGCAGCCTTAGTCCTAGCAGTGAAGCTACCAGTCAATGAAAAATGAATTTCCGTTAGGTGATAATTAACTGTTTGGCGCGGGAACATTTTCGTTACAAAATTAAGTGCCTTTTTTTTTGACAATTATATCCAGAATGACTAAAATCTATATGAAAGTCTTCATATATCATTAAGATAAATAAATGTCTATTTAAAGATTTCTATAAAATAACAGCTCATGTTAATCCATCAATTATCGCCATTTTTCAACATCAACTACTATTACGATCCCTAATTATCATCGTTAGATGTTACTATTACTAGCCATTAAATTTGGTAGAATCCGGATACATCCTAAAACGTCCGATACATCGCGTAAAGTGATGTATCCGAAGTCCTGATACATCCGACAGATACATTTCATAAAGTAATATATCCGACGTCTCAATACATCACGTAAAGTTATGTATCCAACCAATATATCTCGTAAAGTGATGTATCCGAGAATATGAAAAGGTAGAAATTTTTGTAATTTTTTCAAATGGTAGAAAATTTTAGAGAATATGATAAAATAAATTGTATATTTAAATAATTTTTTTTTATTTAAAATCATCAGCACCAACATTATTACCAGTTTACCACAACGATCACCAATCACTATTGACAATCATCATTATCAACCATATATTATAAATTACCGTGATCATTCATCACCACATTAACTATTACTATAATCCATCAAAATTATTAACTAACCACCTCCAAATACAAGCAAAAGGATATAAAACTTTGAGAAAATCTTCTCTGATTAAGTCAAACTCTCATTATTAGAATTATATTATATGAATTTTACTGTGTTCTTGTATTAAAGAAAAAATCTTTTATTTATAATAGTATAAAACTTCTTGAGAAAAATATTTGTCACCAAGAAAACTTTTTCAAAATAAGACACAATTATGATAGAATTCAGAGAAAGTAGAAAATTAAAGGCAAATCCTAACAAATCTCCCTTCACCTAAATTTTTCGTCAAAATAATCTTGATTCTTATTTTTTTAAGTAACATTCATCGTTGCTGATTGTCATGCTTAAAAATAAGATTAAAAATTAAATTAAAATGATTTTAAAATGTTTTTATTTTATTTTTAAAAATGTATTAGTAAAAAAGTTGAATATACGCTTGACATTAAATTTATCTTCAGATGTAGTATTTTAGACAAAATATGTGTTGTTTGGATTTATGATTTTCATCAATACCCTATTTGACATCTATCTTATCAAAGTTTTCATTATATATGTGAGACTTTTTGTGTATGCCTGTATTTCTTTCTTTGTTCATTCGATTGAAATGATTAGCATCAAGCTTTTCTATTATTTAATTATTATTCTTTTAAAATTATATAAATATCATAAAAGTTTTATGGATCAATTTTATTTTTGTCCTATTATTTTATAGTAGAATGCGCCAAATATATGATCTAGCATGTAAGTTTTTTTTCGATTTAAAATAGTTTGAGAATTGATCAAAAAATAATAATATTTCAAACGAAATATTATTAATCACGGCTATATGTAACATAAAAATCACATTTGAAACTTTCTAGTATTCTTCTTATAATCACGTCAAGTCAAAATAGTGGCAACCAAATCAAACGGATGGTGCATCAATGGAATATGAAATTGTTATTTCTATTTTAGCTATTAATATTAATTAATAAACTTTTAGTTTCAATATATTACTTAACAATTATTAAGTTTAGGGTGAATACGAGGTATGGATAACTTATTTCGAACAAACATATTATAATAGTAATAGACCAAAAAATATGTTCCGTCAAAGAAATTGGAACTAATTAAATTGACATTCTGCTTAACTAAAGTCACCTACCCAATCTTGACTGACATGACTTGCCCACAAGTCCTTTCCCTCGTAATTTTTTTTCAATTTATCCTTTTTTTGGTTGATTAAAATATTTTTAAAAATATATATTTTTTAAAAAATATGTCCCATAAAAATCAAAATGAATTAAAAAGAACAAGTTTTATCAGAGACATTCTATATTAATTACTTCCGACCCCTCCCCCCAAACCCCTCTCCCGCACACCTCGTTACCATCACTCTTCCTAGTAGTATTTGCATAGATTACATATATAGAATGTTATTATAATATAACAGTTTTTATGTATTTGCTAAATACCGAAAAAAAGTTGTCACTCACAAAACGTAACGTTAACGTTAGAGCGTCCACATGGGGTGTGTTTGGGGACATATCATCTCCTTTTCAGTTCTTTATCTTTCTTTTCTCTTACCAAAAATATTTTTTTTGTTTATTTTTATTTGTCTATTTTGAATTTTATACGTCTTCTAAAAAATTATTATTATTTTCTTCATTCATTTTTACTTATTTAATATATTAAAAATAATTGTTCAACTTTACTTGTCTAGTTTAAAAAATCAAGAAATAATTTATTCTCTATGTTCCTTTTTAGTTGTCATGTATACTAAAAATACGTATTCCAAAATAAATGTCAATTTAAACGAGCAAGAGAGAGTCAATTATTTTTTCAACTTTGTCCTTCGCGTTAATTATTCTAGAATTAAGAGGCAAGTAAATAGATAACGATTAATGAATTTATAAAGGTTATATTATTCAAACTACACTCTTGATTAATTTTTTCTTAAATATTGTGCAAAAACTTATCATGAAAACTAAAAAGAAACGAGAGGAGTATCATTTTGTGTCTATTTTGCCCTTGTTATTATATGCTATTTCCTCCATTTTAAAATAATTGAATTATTAGGAGGTTTCACACTCTTTAAGAAAAAAATATTAAGACATTAATTAGACATTTCTTGAACTCATCACACAGGAAATCCAAATGAAGGATAAAAACAGAAGAATATTCTAAAATTATTCTTGAAAATTGGACAATAAAGTTAATTTAAAATATGAAAAATGTCTCAACAATTCAATTATTTTGAAATGGAAGGAGTATTTATTTTTTAATATTCCCTCCATTCCAAAATAATTAAATTATTGGAGTATTTTTTAGTGTTCAAGATAATTGAATTGTTACTATTCAAGATAGATGTTGAAGATTTTTTCAATTTTACCCTTCATTAATTAAATTTTCAAAGTTGAGTTCCAAGAATAAATTAGATGAGTATTGAGAGTTAACATGAAGTTTGAAAAGGGCAAAAATAAAAAAACATGACTAATTTATGTCTTTATTTTTTTCTTAAAATGTGTGTCATATTTCAATAATTCAATTATTTTAAAATAGAGGAAGTATTTAGATGGATTGTAATTAATAGGGGTGATATAGTAAAATTATTCATTTATTTATTATTTTTTAATGATTGTGTCAAATCAAATATGGACAAGTAAAGATAAACTGAGGGAATATTATGAGTATCTTATTATAACAGCCATATTAATAGTCTAAGGTTTTAAAAAATAATTTGAGAAAGTAATTAATATTGAATATAAAACAGAAAAAAGAAATTGTTTTTATTTATTTATTTATTAAAAGTGATAAGTAAAAATAAAAATATTTTTTAAAAAATAATAAACAAATAAAAATAAACCAAAAAGTATTTAAACACAAACTGAAGACAAAAAAGTCAAGTCATCAAGTCGAATGATCCAGTTGATGGTATAATATTTAATAGAATAGCGTGAAAAAAATCAAATAAGAATGAATCAGTTTTTCACAACCTGTAAGAATTATTATTAATATAATTCTCCTTTGCTAGACTGCCATAAAAAGATAACATTCATAAATATATTATTTCATAACAATTTTCACACACTTTAACTTTAAGAAAGTACTTCATTTTAATTCAGCTTTGCACCAATTTGCAATTGAACTTTTAAAAAAAATCAAGTAAAAATACATTAAATGATACTATATATGTTTTGCATTTATTAATTTGATATAATTATACGCGGCAAATGGAAGGGTTCTTCTACTTGTTTCCAACTTTTATTTTTTGACTTATAAGCTGTTTTAGATGAGATAAGTCAAACATATTCAATTATTTTTTAAGCTTATTTTAACCACAAAATGACTTTAAGTTGTTCAGTTAAACACTCAAAAAAGTTGAGCTGTTTTCATTAACTTATAAGCCAATTTAAATGGGCTCTTAATAGCCTGTTTGGATGGACTTATTTTAAGTAACTTATAAGTTGAAAACTGCTTATAGGTTAAAAAAATAAGCAAATGCAATCCAACTTATTTTTTTTTGACTTATAAGCTGTTTAAAATAAGTTCATCCAAACAAATTCAATTATTTATTGAGGCTTATTTTAAGCACAAAATGACTTTAAGTTGGCCAGTCAAACACTCAAAAAAACTAAAAACAGCTTATAAATAACTTATAAGCTAATCCAACCGGACTTGGTCAGCTTTTGGTTGTAAATTATAAAATACTAATTTTATTAATTCTCTGTCAAACAGTATCTTAATCCATAAACAAGTTGGATAATTTTTAGTATAAACGGAATGTGACAGAATTTTAGTTTAAACATTAAATATTCATGGGCTTTTATTTGTTATAAAACTAAGAATTAATTACACTAAACATTCATGTACTACGACATAGTCATACATAAACCCTCTTGTACTTATAAATTAAACACTTAAAGAGCCCGTTTGGATGAGTTTTAAAAAATAACTTTTATGTATAAAGTGCTTTTAGAATTTTGAAGTGATGAAAGTTATTTTTATAAATAAGCAGTTGAGTGTTTAGATAAAAGTGCTTATGATGTGGAAAATGATGTGAATTTTAGGGTTAAAAGAATAAAAAGGATAGTTTGAGAATTTAGTTAAAACATAAGGGATATAAAAGTAATTTCCCTGGTAAAAAAATGACTTTAAGCACTTAGAAAAAAAAAGTTAGGAATTCTAACTTTTAATTTTTGGCTGACTTTAAAAACTTTATGGCTTAAAGTTAGTATTAGTCAAACACCACAATAAGCTAAAAAGGGCTTATAAATTGGTTTGACCAACTTATAAGCCCATCCAAACGGGCTCTTACGCCTTTTATATTATAAATATATTTAAGTTACACCCTTTATAAAGTATATATGTATCTAAAGTATATTAAAATATGTAATTATTAAAAGGCAAACTTTACTACAAATAAAATGTTGTTACAAAGTAATTTTTGTGAAATTTATAGTGTGGATAAAAATGTTAATAATTTTTTTTATCACGCCTTTGATTTAAAAAGAAGGCATGGATTAAAATTTATTTAATTATAATATTTTAATATACAAAAATTTCTTTTTTATTTTAGATTTTTATTTATCCTTCAACTTCAAAATTATCTTAAATATATTTTTTGGAGTCGATTGGAGGCGTTTTACCATATTTTTTTCTACTTTTTCGAGGTTGAACCTTGAAATTGGCCATAAAATTTTGAAATTCAAAATATTCAAGAATTTTAAAAAATAACAAAACTATGCTTTCACTTTTTTTTAATTCAAATTATTTATAAAAAGTAAAAAACAACTTCAATTTATATTCATAATTAAATGCAACTTACTAATTTTAAGTACTATTATTTTCATTTTAAAAATAAAAATATTTTTTAAAATTTCACAATAAAATAAGATCAAACGCCTACCTTTTTTTGTTTTTAGTAATTATCAGCCAAGCAGTGTTAATGAAGGAACAAATTTCACAACTTTTAGTTTAAACGGATTTACCAATTTACTTGATTCGTCTACCAAACACGTCGTTATCCATAACCGAACAGTAAAGACAGAATTTTGTGAGTGGCAAGATTCAAGAAACAGTTGGAATTCTCCATAATTGTAAACATTAACAAATGGAGACTTTTACTTGGTCATCTCTACACATAAATTTTCCACTCTTTTATCTTTCCTTGTTCCTTACACTAGCAAGAAAGTCTCTTTTTTTTTCGGTTCAAAAGCAGGCACCCACTTTCACTTTCTCCAGAAAGTGCTTTATGATTACCCCTTTACGTTTCTTGGATCAGTTACAGATTTTTCAACCAACCCCATGAAACCAATTTCTTGAGCTGAGTGAGCTTTTTGGGTAGGAAATTTCAGAAGGGGTTTTGGAATTATTGGTGAAATTTCAGTGATGAGTGGTGAAGTTGTGATTAAAGCTGAAGGGATCTGTGATGTGGAGAATACTATATTTGTAGCTGTGGGAAAGAATGTGAAAGAGGGAAAATCTGTACTTTCTTGGGCTTTGAAGAGCTTTGCTGGCAGGAGAATTTGTGTTCTTCATGTTCATCAACCTAATCATTTGTTCTCACCCAGTAAGCTAACACCCACAGGCTTTTTTCAACTAATGAATTTTAGCTTGTGTCTTCCTTTGCAATACAAATTTGAATCTTTAATGTGAACATTCATTGTAGTTACTTATCAGTATTATCTTGAGGCTGTATATTTTTTCTCAAATTGATTCCTAACAAGAACAGGATTGGCAAATGTCACTGTGCGTAACACATTAAATTGGAAGTGGAATGAAGATAATGCGCTTTACTCTTTCATTTGTAGCTGGATTAGTCCTTTGGACTGTTTTTCCTTGAGCCGAGGGTCTATCGTGGAAATAGCCTCTCTACGTATAGGGGTAAGGTCTGTTGGGTTTAATTGATAATTTGAATGGGAAATTGAGGAGAAAAGAAGTGGAGGGAAAAATGATATGTTATCTCTTGCTTTATGAAATAAGCTTTGGTCCCCATAAGTGGTGGAAAGGAAAAGTCTCATACTTAAAAGTAGAAGCAACTCATTCATGTTGCTAAAGGGTCAAGAAGAGGGTTTCCCCTCGCGTCGTCCCTCGGTTCGGCTACGGCTACGGATTTGGATTTGGTCAATTGATATGATTGATAATCTTTTTGGACCAAATTTCCTTTAAATTTTAATTAATTAATATTATTTATTTATTTAATTAATTAAGTGAAAAAATCTTGACCCGTGACCCGCGACACATTTCTTTCCCGAATTAATTTTAAAATATTTCCCTTCGTTTTTCCAATGGATTTTTTGAAATGTTGCAACCTTGTCCGAAAAGTTTCAAACCTTTTCTCAACAGGCAAACCTTTTCCCAACAGGTGCCTTTTCTTAAAAGGTGTAAACAGTCTATATATATCTGTTAATCCTCAGAATGTTCCATACGAAATTTCTGAAATAACATATTCTTCTTCTTCTTTCTACACTTCCTAAAACTCGTGTGATATACAGCCTTCGAGTGGTTTGCAGTCACCAGAATTTGCAGTACCTCTATTTTGGTGAGTAAATCGTTCTATCCTGGGAGGAAAAATTCCAAAAACCTCAGGTACGTTGAGGGAAATAATTTCCTTAAGGATACACTGTGCATTCAGTGGGCTCGATTTTGTTCTTACATTAATTTTTCAGATTCTGTATTTTATTACTTTCAGTTATTGTTACTGTTTTAATATTTACAATACAGTTTACTAACAAGGTCTGCGTACAATCTAGACTGGGTATGTTGTTGTTGTACTTATCAGAATTATTGGAACTGAAATTGGAATTGCCCCAGTTGAGCGGAATATAAGATTCATGTTGCCCACCTTGACTTGTTTGGGATTGAGCATGTGGCAACTTTTAGTTTAAACGGATTACCATATAGACTTGATTTGTCGACCAAACATGACTTAATCCATGGACGGAGCAGTAAAGACAGAATTTGAAAGTGGCAAGAAAGGGTCATAATTGTCAAGTTGTTATCATTGATATTGAAAAGGATTAGAGAAGGGAAAAAAACAAAAAATGGAGACTTGACTTGGTCATCTTTACAGATTAAATTTTCCACACCCTTATATCTTCTTCACATTAACAAGTAACAAGAAAGCCTTTTTTCCATACAAAAGCAGCACCCTGGTAAGCTTACAGGTTTCTTCAACAAATCAAATTTAACATAAAGCATGAATCTTTCCATGCAGTTTACTGTATAAACATATAAGTTCTATTATGAGGTTTTATTTTAGTTATCAGTATTGGAAAGAAATATGCCCTGAGAATGGAATATGTAGGGAATTCATGTTGCGTGACGCTGACTAATTTGGGTTGAGGTGTCATTTATTGATTGATTGATGCACGTAAAGTTTTCTTATCAGTTTAAGCATATGAGAGAGATGTGTTTTTTCTGCTCTTGTATTTTGACTCTCGAAGAGTTCATGGCTATGCAAAGCCTCCAAATGTTTCAGTGTGTATCAATTTCTTTTTTGGAGGTGTGATGTATCAGAGCCTAACTTAACCCCAAAGCTAGCTCAAGAGGTGAGGATTGCCCAAGCCATATTAAAAAGACCGGAAAAGGGTCAAAGGAGATCACTAATACCCCTCCACTTAACAGGGTCAAAGGAGATCACTAATACCCCTCCACTTAACGGTTATAGTGGAAGGTATTGGTGGTCTCATTTGGTAACGGCGAGGGTATATTTGATCCCAAAAATAAACGAAGGGTAAATGTGAGCTATTTCGAATAGTTTGAGGGAAATTTTGACCCTTTTCAGTAAAAAGACCGCCCATCCATGTGGTACTCTTCACCTCACCCCCCCCCCCCCCCATGCCCAGGGCTGGACATTTGGAGCGTGGACAATTTAATATGGGGGGCCAATATCGGAAAACGAGAATTGAGATACCATGTTATGGATCTTGGGCCTAACTCAACCCCAAAAACTAGCTCAAGAGGTGAGGATTGCCAAGCCATATTGAAGAGACGACTCATCCCTTATATGGTCTATGTGGGACTCTTCACATAATTGGGAACGGATAGATCTGCAGCATGTAAAGTTTGATTGGAAAATAGCAGTTCTGAAATATGCTCTCTATATGGTTTGAACTGTTAAACCTTTGTTTGCAAACTTTGAACTGCATTAATGTGTGGTTTTTAGATATATTATGGCTTGAAGATAAATGGAGCAGCAAAATGGTAACACACTATCATTTCTCCCTTTTAGCTAAATGTATATTAATTAGGAAGCTGCCAAAGTGCAAAATGAGTTAAAATTGGAGTGGAGAGTGTGTAATATATTTTCCCTACTCTATATTAAGCTGGGGAATATTAAATCCTGGAGAGGGCTAGCTGAAGGCACTGTGTGCTTTAAGTTAAGAGCTAACGGCGAGAGTTATAAAAGTGATCATCTCATGTGTGATAAATAATTATTCTTATTGCTATAACTCTATTTGCCAATTGGCTCCCCCTTTTTTTCCATGAAAACCATAGTCATTCACATATTCATAGATGAATGAATCACATTTCTTTGAATTTGCAGAGGACGGGAAGCTTTCCGGTGCAAAGCTGAAACAGCACGTGGTGAAGGCATGCCAAGAACTTGATCGCCTAAGACTGCACAAACTTCTAAATGAGTATCTTCTATTTATATCACAAGCTGGGGTACAGTTCTATCTAATTCCCTTGTTAGATTTATTTAGCATGTTAGCTATTCACTAAGCCAGAATTACTAGCCCGCCCGTCTGTCCCATATTGAATGCTCCTCTTTGACTTAACACACCTATTTAGACAATATTGAGATTATACATTGTTCAAAATCTAAGGGTTTAAGGAAGTACATATTTTACTGATAAAAACTATAAATTTAATGGCGTAAGGATCCACTGTATTTAACTTTTAGTCGTTTAGGAACTGAATACCAAAAAGTTATCCAAAGAAGTTGTATAAGTGAGCCTGATATGAAAATTTAGTTATATAATCTTTGAGACTACTTTGGATGTTGCAAAAAGAAAAGCTGGACATCCAGCTTGTGAGTCCCTTGTGACTTTAAAGTTATAATATTTACAGAACTTCCTTTTGAAGAAAGTAACCGTGATAGAGGTTATGAAAAGAAAAGCTGGAGTCCAGTTTAGAGCAAGTTGTTTACTTATTAAAAACAAAAAAAAAATCCAAGGAAGTTATTTAAGATGGAACTTATGCAGTTATGCTGAAGATATGTTCCAATAACTGTGTTTCAAAAGATTGTAAAATCATCTTCGCAGAAAAAGATCAGAAGGGTTTGCATGCCTGACAAATTATGTTGAGATAGATTATAATTTAAAATTAAAAGGTAGGGGTAAGGTCTAGGTACATCTTCCCCACCCCCCCTCCCAAGACCCCACTTGTGGGATTACACTAGGGTTTAAGAAATAAGAAATAATTATTGCTTGAAAGATTGAGTTGCTAGTTTTCAAAATATTGATCACTGCTCACTTCTGCAGATACAAGGGGGGAAGGTGTGGCTTGAAATAAATAATGTGGAGAAAGGGATAATACATGTTATTGAAGAACACAAAATTCAGTGGCTTGTCATGGGAGCAGCAGCAGAGACTCACTACTCAAAGTATGACACTTTTTTTCTTTGAAGATCTATCAGACGTGGAACAGGATAAATTGAATAGGAATGATTGTCAATTCAAGTGGTTTTCACATATCAATTCAAGTGGTTTTCACATATAACTATGTTATTGACCTGGGCATCTCATTTCATTAGCTCTTTTTCATTTGCTTTATTTGGAATTTTCAGCTATTTTTTTCTCCTTGTATTACTACTCTCCTTTTCTGTGTATGTCTTCATGATTTTACCCTTTTCCAAAATAGATATTTACCCTACAGAGTTAAAGGATATCAGGGACTCCTTGTTCTGATACAGTCACTGCCAAGTTATGATTCTTCCTGGTGTAGGACTACTTTTAAGGCTTAAAAATATGATGGGTAGAGTTATGCTTCTTCATTTGACCGCTAAATGTTAACTGCTACAGAATGAGTATAGTTGCTTGATAACATAAACTCATGCTCCTCCGGTGCTCTGCGAACTAGAGAACCCAGCAAGCTTTGCTTGAATTAAGTCCTAAGATTTAATCAAGTGTTTCTTTTGATGTTAGATTTCGGATAACCATAATTTTGCTGATTAGGATTTCTCTAGATTGCAGGCAATTGTCAGAGCTCAAGTCCAGCAAAGCTAAATTCGTGTGCCAACATGCACCAATGCACTGTCAAATTTGGTTTACTTGCAGCGGGTGCCTGATACGTATGAGGTATGATGACTCGTGGGTACAAAACATCTAAGGCGGGTGGTATGTGTTGTTTTGGATGTAAAGGAGATTACACTGGAAGAAGTTTTAAAAATATGCATGTGTCAGCCTTTGTTACTTCTTATGTCAGTGTTGCTATACATTAAAAGTTTTGAATTTACTTAGCATTTAATATCCATGTTTCCCACCAAAAAAAGAGACAAGATCTCATTTTGAAGTCCCACTCACAAAAAGAAAAAGAAAAAAAATGGTGGTAGAAATACAACATTACCAATTCTTAAAAAAAAAGAAGAAGAGAGCTATCCTGGAAATTCTGTAAATCATTGATAATGTAATGAGCAAGAGCTTTGCACATGGCTTTTGACAAACAGTTTTTCAAAGGGAATGAATTGGATACGGAGGACTAAAAATATACTATTCTGCTAGCTTGGGAAAGGGAGCCTTGGAGCAATGTTAAAGTTGTCTCTACTTGGTTCATAGTTAGCGGGTTTGAGCCAGGGAATTAATTATTGATGCTTGTACTTGTGTCTGGTTAGGCTGCTTACATCACACTAAAGGGGTTCAACCCTTCCCCTAACCCCGTGTGAACGTGGGATTCTTAGTGCACCGGGCTGCCATTTTTTTCTTATTCTGCTAGCTGGCGATTGAGGTGTGGTTGTTTCTTTTGGTGAACAATTTACCAAGGCTGACTAACTTCCTATTTTGTTTCCCTTTGTCTTGCAAGGTCTATGAATAACTCTCTTTCAAGTAGCATGGAGTCGTTGTCTTCTCCAGAAGATAACGGAGGAACCAAAATGCGTAATCATGTTGGCGACAGTTATGAAGATTTGAACATTTCAGAAAATACATCAAGCCCAGCTAACAAAATAGTCAAGGTAGAGACCAAGGGAGACTATTCGCCCTTGCATGAAGCACATTTGCTTCGTGCAACGTCTCAACCTTTGCTGGTAAGCATTGTATTTGCTCGGATGAAGATACTTGCAAACTTGGATCCAATATCTGGAAAGCTCGTGTATTTTTATCTTAAGAGTTGAACTTGTGATCTGTGTGAACCTTCATCACTTAATCTCCACGTGTACTGGCTCTAGAATTTCCTTAGCATTAATGTAGAGTTTCTTACTGTCCATTTTATTATATATAGAGAGAGAGACAGAGAGAGAGAGTGACAACATAATATTATCTTGTTGGAGACTTTTGTTGGAGCACTAACTATGACATAAATTATAAGGCTATAGGGAAAATGAATTATGAAGCTATTAGCTTTTTTTCTTTTTGATTGATATGAAGCTGTTATTTATATATTATCTGATGCAGATAGAAGGAAGTTTTCACGGAAAAGCCTCTAATGATGAAAGAAGTAGACTGGAGCATGCTATGATGGATGCTGAGAACTCAAAACAGAGGGCTTTTGAAGAGTCAGTAAAACGGTGGAGAGCTGAAGAAGATGCTATGGAGGCTACCCGCATGGTGAATCTTACTTTCCTCTTTCAAGTTTATCTATCTCTCTGAATCTCTCTGGTGCCCTTTCATTTTTACCCTTTCAGTTGATGCAGTTTTGTGTTTATGAAACAATACAGAAACTTAGGAATCAATGTGGAAGATAGCTAAGACTCCTATGTAGTTTCTACGACATGATTATCGGTTCTGATCTTATTTAACTTTCTAAGGTAGTAGTAGCTATTTTCGCAGATTCACGATGACTATACTTGTCTTATGATGATACTAACATATTTTAGTTTGGAGTTCTTGCTTCACACCCACAAACACTTGTATTTATGTATATATCAATTGAATCAATCTGTGTTCACCAGCTAGTTAGCTGTAGTGATATGACCCCCGTAGAGTTCAGATCATATACCTTTCCCCACCCCATAATTCTTTGTGATAGAATTCCACATGTTTTTATTTCATGCTTGTCACTGACGTTAGATTGTCCCAGGCTGAAGTGTCATATAGATTATCCAAGGAAAAGGAAGATCAAAGAAAAGAAGAGGAAATTTTGGCAAAGCAAAAGGAAGAGATAGAGGGATTGAAGATTCAGCACGATCAGTGCCTGAAAGAACTTCAGATGATCCAGGAGAAGAAGCCTGTACTAGAAAGCCAAATAACTGAATCCTCCTATGCAGGAAAGGAGTTAGAGGAGAAGATAATTCAAGCAGTAGAGCTCCTAATATCCTTTAGGAAGCAGAGGGATGAGATGCAGATAGAGCGTGACAATGCAATCAAAGAAGTTAACAGGTTTAGAAAATTGGTACAAGATGATTCCGATGAGTATTGTATCAAAAATTTCTTTTCAATTTCTTTCTCTGACATTATAGAGGCTACACAAAATTTTGATCCATCCTCAAAGATCGGAGAAGGAAAATTTGGAAGTGTTTACAAGGGGATTATTCACCACGTAAAAGTAGCTATAAAGATGTTGCCAGCTTGTGGTTCTTTAAGTGATTCCGATTTCCAACATAAGGTGAATCACTTAGAATCTTGAGATGCTAATTTGTGGCATGTGTGCAATTCAATTTCTTGTTATATAATTGTGTTTAGTGATCCCTCCTGTACCTTTTTCTGTAAGTATTAGCTGCCTGCCTATATATTATACATTTTGTCCCTAGCATTTAAAGCTGTTGTTTCAATGAGATTGAAATTGCACAATTTCTCCCAACTTGTGAATTTTTAGTAGTTTTCATTTCATATTTTCTACACCCCCACCCCCTCTATTTTTGGTTTCCTTGCAGGAACCCTTTTACGTTTGTAAAAGGGTAAGTGAATGAGTGCAAAACTCTCAATTTGTTTCCCCTTGATCTGAAGAGCAGGACAATCCTTGCATTTAGTATACATATGCCTATATGTTAGATGCAGATGATTTCAAAACTTTGACAGAATATGAAATGTGCTTTGAGGAATAAAACTTCAGTTATCATCGTAATACTTTGCTCTTAAAACATGGAGAAGTTCTTAGGCTTTCTGATGTAAAATATGTCTTAAAGTTTTCCCATTCTCAATAACTGTGCATGCGTTACACATCATCTTTACTCATTATAAATTTTCTTACTTTAACAATGTCTTGATCATTACAGGCAGAAAGTCTGAGCAGGGTGAGACATCCAAACCTTGTTACACTGATGGGCATTTGCTCAGAGTCTAGGTCCCTTGCTTATGAATTCCTTGAAAATGGAAACCTTGAAGATCACCTGGCTTGCCGCAAAAAATCCCGCCCTCTTCATTGGCAAGATCGGATAAGAATTGCTGTCGAGATATGCTCTGGTCTTATCTTTGTTCATGCCAATGATCCTTGCATTGTCCATGGGAACTTGAGACCTACCAACATTCTCCTTGATGCTAAATTTGTCAGCAAAATAAGTGATTACGGAGTCCATCTCTTGACTTCCCAGAATGATAATTCCAATAATGATGATCCAGAGGCTTCCATTTATGTGGACCCAGAATGTATTGATAAGGGACAGTTCACTGTAGAATCTGATGTTTACTCATTCGGCGTCATACTTTTACGACTTTTGACTGCAAGACCAGCTTCGGGTATAGTGAGGGATGTCAAGTGTGCTTTGGAAAGTGGGAACTTGGGTTCAGTTTTGGACTCTTCAGCTGGTGATTGGCCAAATGAACAAGCAGAACTGTTAGCTTATCTAGCATTGGGGTGCTGTGACAAAGATCCTTTAAATCGGCCTAATATGCTCTCAGAAGTTTGGCAAACAATTGAGCCAATGAAAGATATATGCACACCACACTCAGATTTGAATACTTCATCTCAGGGTTCCAAGGGTCAAAAACGAATTCCTCCTCATTTCATTTGTCCTATTTTTCAGGTAAGCATAAGATATATGATATGTATTCTTTTGGTTCGAAATTCTGGCAATGGTTTCAATTAGTAACTCTTTTCACCTCCTAAATGGAGACGTAGGAATTGCCTGTGTGAGATGGCTCAGTTTTGTGATCAACGCTTGTTTTGTGTGAGGACATGTGGACTAGCTGTGAGATCCTCAGTCTTGTGTTGATCGATCATTCAACATAAACACATATAATAATCACTTTCATCTATCAGTTCAGAGAATTTAGGTTTCACTAATGAGCGACTAGGATCAGAATGTCTTACTTCTTATCAAGTGGTACGAATGATGAATACTTCTACATGAAAGAATTTAAAAAGGCCTCCTATATCAATGCTAGTATAAGATACTATCGAGAATCAAGATGAAGTTGCTGATACTTTGTATCTGGTGTACTGTGTGTTTCCTGTACGATTGATGCCTTTATCTTTTCCGTGAACACTTTCAGGATGTCATGGAAGATCCACACATAGCAGCGGATGGTTATACATACGAAGGTGATGCAATAAAAGGATGGCTGTATAGTGGACACGATACTTCTCCCATGACAAACCTCAAGCTCAACACCTGTGATCTGATTCCCAATTACGCTCTGTATCGCGCAATTCAGGAATGGCAGCAACAGTCCTGAAATTCGTTAGGGTATATAATGCCTTCTACAAACAAAAACAGCTTCAAAGTTGAAGTTATATACTGATATAGAAAGTTAACCATGTCTCGTGGTAGTTCCACCGAGTAAATACTTGGATTCGAGTTATTTGAACTTGTCAGGTGAGTATATAAGTCTTACTGCAATATTGAGACGTACAGATTCTATCACTATGTACACTGTATATTTTGCCAACTCAATACAAATATTGAGCAAAATGACAGATCTCTTCTTCTTTGTTTGGTGTGGCAAAAGTTGTTTTTTCTCTGAAAATATTTTCTTTGTTAAATTACTTTCCTGTATTTTGTTACCTTGAATTGCTGAAGTGTTTTCTCTTGGGAAAATATTTTCAAACTTCTGAGACTTTGGCGGTTTGGCCACTTATGGACAAAGTAATTTAACACGATGAATGCACTATTACAAAAAGGTGCATTTTAGATATAAATTTGACCTTTTTGATTTTTAGGTTTTTATATTGAACCTGTTAAACTTATAAAATTATAGGCTCTAAATTAATTTTTATCTATTCAACTAGTAATTTTATTATATATATATATATATAATTATAGTACTGAGATTGGTTGAATTCGTTGATTATATCATATATCATCAAGTATTACTAGTTTTAATATACACATTTGGTTCAATTATAAAAAATTGCCATGCTAATTTCTTTTAGGAATTTTCAATGTGACAAACTTGAACTTTTTGAAAGATTAAAGAAAAAAATAACATATATTAATTAATTAAATCAAAAGTGCTATCAATGACCGCTTAGAGATGTGTTACCCAATTTTATAAAGAAAAAGACAAGATAAATATAAGATTTAAATTTCTAACCTCACTTAAAGAGGTACACTCAATTATCATCGCATCGTATAATACTTTGAGCATAGATTCACACACCTATATATAAATATATTTTAAAAATATAATACTTATATATATAATCTCGAAAGGAGAGCATGAATTCACGTACACCCGAAACCCCTACATGAACCCCCTTACATACGCCCCTGTTCCTACACTTGCACATTATTGTCAATCTTTAATGCTTAAAACTATCACCAAGATACTTTCATACTTTACATCTACCTTGTAATGTTACTACTATATGCTATCTATATTTTTTTACAAATCAAATACTAGAAAATAATAGTTGTATTGGACAAGAAATATTGAATGATGACGGTGTGGGGGAGACCTCCTATGTTTTTTTAAATTTAGCAACATCTGAAATAATTAGTGAATTATAATTTTATTACACATCAATTGAGGCATTGGTCTGGTCTTGGTAGTGTTAATGCTTTCTCCTCGTTGATTCATTACCGCAAAGCGACGCCAAAATTAATTTGGTTTCGAGATGTAGAATTTAGGTTGAATCTCTATTTTTTAAAAATGATTATTTTGATTATTCGGAAAAATGATTAATTTGATTTCGAGATGTAGAATTTATGTAGAATTTTTTTCCTAATATATTTTCATAATTTTTATTTAATTCTTGTATCATTGGACTAATCATATTTAAATGGTGGTTGAGTTTGACTAAGCTTATAAACTGAACAGATTGATTTATAATTTTTTATTTTTCTACGCGTTTGATAAAATACTCAAGCTTCTTATGAGCTAAAAACCAACCCAAAGTCATAATTGCGTCATCACCAACTTATGACTTCAACTTATAAACACTTCTGATTTGATTAAAAATTTTAACTATTTTATCCTTAATATTTTTTCTAATTCTCAAAATTCTTTATTTCAAAATGAAATCCTAAATTTCTCTTCATTTCGTATTCGTCATTCACCTTTTCTTTACAACAGTACATTAATAATTTATTATCGATTTCAACACTTCTATTCAAATATATAACTATTTATTTATAAAATCAATTTCTAATATTTAAAATATATCGGCTATTTGCACGAAGCTAATCCAAGGAGCGCTCAAACTTTTGAACCGGCGGGGTCTTGTAAACCCATTGGTGTTGGTTGTTGGGTTAGGATTGGTTGTTCTGGGCCATAACAATTCACATTACAATCAAATTTTACACGAATTGCTTCTATTTCTAGATGATTTTTAATTTTAATTTTAATTTTAATTATTTAATAATAATTTGTCAATTAAAGTATTCTTAATTATGATCTAATTTGGTAAAGCAAGGATTTAAAAAACTTCTGTCTTATTCAACATAAATTAATATACGTAGCTATGTGATGTGCGGATAATAAAAATAACTATTTTAGATTGTAATGTCTTGTTCGAACATGCTGAATCATATTATCTTACAAAAGTCCAACTATTATATTGTTCCTCAATGAAACATAATCCCTCCTCCCCCCCTTCCCCTTCTATCCCCCATAACCAAACCTAAATGAATAAAGGCAACGAATCATGTAATTATCAAGTAAAATTTTTGTTTCATATTTTTCTTTATTATATTGTTCACTATTTAAAGTTATAAGATTGCTAATATCGATTTTTATTAACTTATCACTTGGCATACCATAATCAATATCTCTTCTTAGTAGTATAAAATAGATATACTAATTTTATTTACTCATAATTTTTTTAAAAAAATTATTTTGTTATTCACTTCAATTTAAAATTCATGGATAGTAATATGTGTATTATCTAAATATTTCATTCTTCTTATTATTATTATTGTTATTGTCAAAATTACTTCAAAATATTAGCTTCTCACACCTACGTCTTTGCATATATTTTTTTACTGTATTTTAATTATTTTTCGCTAGTTTGATTATGACTGAATTTTTTTTTGTTACATGTCATAAGCAATTAGGTTTCTTTCTCTTTTATTTTCTAAGTTTAGATTTAGTTTAGAGAAATTTTCAAGATATAAGTTTAGAGAAATTTATCTTGTCCGACACTAATTTATTTGTCTTATGTAGGAATAAGTCATGTCTCTTAAGACATACTTTTGTGGATATGAAATTATGAACTTTTTAAAACATAATGTTCTCACACTAAATTTATGTCTTATAAGACATAACTTGTGTCATGTGAATTCTTTTTGTCTTGTAATGCGCAACTTTTTTGTATGTCATTTTTGCTTTATAATTTTTTTAAGTTTATATGAAGTGCATGTTTGGTCTTTTTTTATTACTATTATTTAAAGCGTTAAAGAATAAAAATTAAAAATAAAAAGTTTAAAGGATATAAATTAAAAACAACCTCAAGCACATTCGTTTATGGGCTTAAATGGTGCATTCAACAGGGCTTTTAGCACGTTATCCTAGAAGTCGACTCGGAGTTGATCACTAAATGGATCAATCATCAGACGAAACCTCCGTGGAGCCTTCACCGGGTAACTCATGACCTTGTTGTTATTTTCGAATTATTTGTTTTCTTTTCTTGCAGGCATGTATACAGGGAGGCAAACTTCACTGCGGATGCTCTCTCCAAGCACAGTCACACTCTTACCACTCCAGGCCACTACACCACCCTCCAGCAGCTACCTCGGGGTACACGAGGATACTACATGCTAGATAGAGCCGGCCTACCTAGCTTTAGACGGAGGAAGACCAAAAGGATTAAGAAGCCTCCATGATCTACTACTTGTGTTGCAGCATTGGATTGAGCGCCCAATTGCAGTGTTTGTCTCCATGTTATATTTTTAGCCATGTTATTTGATGATCCTCGTTGACTCTAAAATTTTGTTGTATATAGCTTTTATGAGGATTCATCCCCAGTTTTATTTAGATTTTTCCTTTATTTTATGTAAAGGGCGAGTCTCCCTTATTTATGCTTTCCTAGTTTCTTTGTATCGAGAGGAGTCCTCTTCTTTAGGTGCATAATTTCTAGGTTTTCTTTTCGTGTGCTTGTATCGGGGATGAGTTGGCTGACCTTAGTAGGATGGCCGACTTATGAACCACCATAGGATTGGAGGTTAGGTTTATGTCCCCCTCCGTGTATTTTTCTGTTTTATGTATAATAAGGCTTGGGGGTGTGCGGCTCAACCCCTGGCTGTGCATGAGAGGTGAGAGCCTCGTGTAGGGTCTGTTCCCGTTAAAAAAAAAAACCTATTGCAACGCTGTAGCCTATTACATATTAGTCTCTTTCTTTTTAGGAAAAAATATTTAACTAGGCAAAATTTATAACTTATTTATTGAAAATAATTATAGTTTAAAAATATCATTAAAAAATAATATTTTAGTTGTATAGCAGATTTCTTTTTTACTTTTCTGTCTCTCTTTCGATAACGGCTTTTTCTTTCCGATAACGGCTGTCGATTCCGTCGAAGGCCACCAAGGACTAGCCAGGTATCTTCCTTACCCCCTTCTCTCCCTCCTTCTCCTTTCCCCTCTCCCCCCTTTTCTTCTCTCTCTTCCCCTCTTCCTGTTCGACGCAACCCTGGCAGCGAACAGAAGAGAGCAGGCGGCATCACTGTCGAAACAAGAACACCAATCCAACCAACTCTTCATCGTCTTCTCTCGTTCTTCGGCGAAACAGGTACCCAGATTTCGGCAGCTCCAAGTATATTCCGGCGATGTCCAAGAGGTCAGGTTCTATCTTCCTTTTTCTAGCGGATCCCTTGAACCCCAAATACTATTTTTGCCTCTGATTAGTTTGCCTACAACTATTTTTCTTGTTTTGTTTTAGTCTTACCTTAAGTGTCCTCCCTTTTCTTTTCGCTTTTAGCAGTTATTGGCTAGTGTTCTTCAGTTAGCATACTTGCCTATTAGTTATGGAGTGTTGTAACTAGTCTACATTATATATTGTTATATATACAGTATAGACTGTTATATATCTTGTTGTTTGTATCCTCGTGATTTATTTATTCTCAACTTTTCACTTTGTAGTTCATAGTTTCTAGTGGCGTTAGAAATTTATGGTGGACTCGGGTCATGTCCTCGATTGGGGTTGAAGGCAAGGGAAAAAAGTGGTAAAAGGGGGCGGGATATCTTAAGTTGAGAATAGGATCGTGGAACATAGGGTCACTTACGGGGAAGTCCATAGCTAGTGAAGAGTCTTAAGAGGAGAAAGATTAATATAGCTTGTGTTCAGGAGACTAGATGGGTAGGTACCAAAGCTCGGGATGTGGACGAGTTTAAATTGTGGTACTCAAAAAGCTCAAGAGATAGAAATGGGGTAGGTATTCTAGTTGATGCGGATCTTAGAGAGAGTGTGGTGGAGGTAAAAAAGATCAGTGATAGGTTGATGACTATTAAGCTGATTAGAGGAAGACTTATTGTGAATATTGTCAATGCGTATGCACCCCATGTGGACCTGGATGAGGAATTCAAGAGGCTCTTTTGAGAGGATTTGGATGAGGTAGTGAGAGGTATACCGTGCACCGAAAAAAAATTCATTGGTGGAGATTTCAATGTTCGTATCGGAACAACATCTTGTGGTTTTGATGATGTCCATGGAGGGGCATCTCTCCTGAAGTTCGCTAAAGCCTTTGAGTTGGTAATTGCTAACTCATATTTTTTGAAAAGGGAAAATCACTTGGTTACATTTAGTAGCATGGTAGCTAGGACGCAGATTGATTACATACTTTTTCGGAAAGGGAATAGGGGCCTTTGTAAAGATTGCAAGGTTATCCCAAACGAAAATATTACTACCCAACATAGACTTTTGGTGATGGATTTGGAGATTAAGAGGAATAGGAGAAATAAGACACTTTATGATCGACCGAGGATTAGATGGAGGGACCTAAACCCTTCCCTTTATCAGGAGATGGGGGAGAAGTTAATTGGTACGGGGGCCTGGAGTAGTAGAGAAGATGTAAACAACATGTGGGACATGATCGTTGGTTGCATTAGAAATGCAACTACTGAGGTACTAGGGGTATCGAGAGGAATCTTTGGTGGTCGCCAAGGAGATTGATGGTGGAATGGAGAAGTTCAAGACAAAGTGAAAGCTAAGAAGGTGGCCTATATGGAGTGGTTTGAGCGTGTGGATGAAGTTGAGAAGTGTAGGCTTAAATGTATTTATAAAACGGCAAAGACGGAAGCAAAGTCGGCGGTCATGAGTGCTAAGCCGACAACTTTTGAATACTTATATGTTGAGTTATGAGAAAAATATGGGGATAAGAGATTGTTTAGGCTCACCAAAGTGAGAGAGAGAAATGCTCGCGACTTGAATCAAGTAAAGTGTATTAAGGACGAGGAAGGTGAAGTTCTAGTGGATGAGACCTCTATTAAGCAAAGGTGATAATCTTACTTCCATAAACTCTTAAATAAAAGAGAGGACCGAGATATTGTAATGGGTGATTTAGCGTACTCCCATAGTGTTCGGGATTTTGGGTACTGCAGATTCTTTAGGGTTGAGGAAATTAGACGTGCTATTAGTAGGATGAGGAAAAGGAGAGCGATCGGACTCGATGAGATTCCGATGGACTTTTGGAAGAGCACTGACAAGGCAGGTTTAGAGTGGTTGACTAGGTTCTTTATATTATTTTGAAGACAGCTAAGATTCCTGATAAATGTAGGTGGAGTACTACGGTCCCATTGTACAAGAACAAAGGTGATATCCAAAACTGCAATAATTATAGAGGTGTCAATTTTTTGAGTCACACTATAAAAATTTGGGAGATGGTGGTAGAGATGAGGGTAGAAAGAAGAGTGTTAATTTTAGAGAACCATTTCGGGTTCATATAGGGGCGGTCGACTACTGAAGCAATCCATCTTATGCGGAGATTGGTGGTGAAATTTAGGGAAAGAAAGAGGGATCTCTATATGGTGTTCATTGATCTTGAATAGACTTATGACAAAGTGATGGGGGAGGTTCTCTGGAGGTATTTAGAGGCTAAAGGTATTCCGATGGTTTATATTAGGGCAATACAGGATATGTATGTTAGAGCCAAGACTCGGATTAGGACGATAGAGGTGATTCAGAGCACTTTCTTATTGAGATGGGACTATACTGTGCTGAGTCCCTTTCTTTTTGTCTTGGTGATAGATGAGCTAACACGATCTATTCAGGAAGAGGTGCCATGGTGTATGCTATTTGCAGATGACATAGTTTTGATAAATGAGACTAGAGACAGAGTCAATGATAGGTTGAAAAGGTTCAAATTGAGCAGGACCAAGATAGAGTACCTGGAGTGCAAATTTAGTATTGCATCGGATGAAGAGAGCATGGAAGTGAGGCTTGTCACTCAACCTATCCCCAAGAGAGAAAGTTTTAAATATCTTGGATCCATCATCCATAGTAATTGAGATATCGACGAGGATGTCACGCATTGCATTGGGGCAATATGGACGAAATAGAGGCTTGTCTCTGGAGTCCTGTGTGATAAGAAGGTACCCCTTGAACTTAAAGGTAAGTTTTATAGAATGGTGGTTAGGCAGTCGTTGTTATATAGTGTGAAGTGCTATCAAGTCAAGAACTCTCATGTTCAGAAAATGCATGATGCGGAGATGAGGATGTTGAGATAGATGTGTGGACATACTAGACATGATAAGATTAAGAACGAGGTTATTCGAGATAAGATGAGAGTGACTTCTGTGGCAGATAAGATGAGAGAAACGAGACTGAGATGGTTTGGGCATGTTCAGAAGAGGTCTGTCGACGCCCCAGTTAGGAAGTACGAACGGTTGGATTTGGGGGCTATGCGGAGGGGTAGGGATAAACCGAAAAAGTATGGGGGGGGGGGGTGATTAGACAGGATATTGCGCAACTTCATATCACTGAGGACATGACCTTAGATAGAAATGAGTGGAGGACGCGTATTATGGTAGAAGGCTAGTATGGGTAGAAGGTTAGCAGGGGTAGAGTGTGGTATTATCCTGTGATGGTCTTAGGCCTAGGCGTGCCAGTTTAGTTGTGTTGTTATTGCCATCTGACTAACATTTTCTTGCTATTAATATTGTTCTTTTCTTGTAGAATTTGTAGTGCTTTTTGTTTTAGCTAATATGGTGTATATATATATATATATATTGTTGCTCTCTTTTTCTTGGAACAAATATACTTTACCCTTCTCAAATCCTACTTGTGGGATTCCACTGGGTATCTTGTTGTTGTTAGCAAATTAATGATATCCTAAGTTAGTTCTTAACTTAACTCATATTTAGGCCACTTTTTAAGCACAAAATTAAACTTTTTCTCTCTCATTCAATTCTCTCACACGTTTCGCTCTCCAATTTTCAAAATATTTCAAAATTAAAATTTTTATCTCTCATCAATATCCCCCTTTCTTTGGTTCTTCTCGCTTCTCTTTCATCCAATTTCCTCTTTCTTTTTCAGAAATTGAATTTAGGTATTTTATTTTTGATACGTATCTTTTACGATTTTTTCATATTTTACGGATTTATTTTGTACGTTGAATTTTTGTTACAATCATAGTAAGATTCAAAAAAGATTTATTACAAACACATTGTATTTCACGATCAAAAATAAATTTTGTATTTGTTTTGTATTCCAACAAAATTTATATTTCAATCATCCAAACATACAAATTTATAACAATAGTAAGATTCCCCAAAAAATATATTACAAACCCATTGTATTTCTTATTTATTTGTATTCCAGAAGTATATTGTTTTCAATGTAGAATTTTTAGTATATTGAGCTAATTGTAGTCTAATTCAATTTGTATTCCAACCATCCAATATATAAAAAATCAAAATCAGTGGCGGATCCAGAATATGAAGGCAGTGGGTGCTTTATTTTTTTAACATAAAATTATTACCGTTTACTTAATATATGTGCAAGAACTATTTGAACATAGTAATGAAAAAAGTTAACGAGAAAGCTATGTTTGATATTATCATCACAACAAAAGACTTTGAATTACAAATTATGAAGACTTCGCTGACTTTTCGTATTTTGAAATTAAAATGAATACTAATAACATCACTTATACTTGCATCTTATACTTTACATAGGGAATTAAACAACTTTATAAATGTATAAAAATTACTTGTTATGTAGTTTGGAAGTTGGATGAGAAAATTTGCGATTCTATGAAAAAAGGATGGATCATATAGTTCAAAAAATTATAATATGTACTCAAAGATTTTTTCATATTTTGAAATTAAAATAAATAACAATTATTACTAATGCCAAACTTCTCAAGGGTATTTTGAATGCTGAATTTTCTTTTTCTTTGATAAGTCATCAAAAGGAACTAGAAATCTAGAATTTGGGGAAGAAAATCTAAAAAAAGAATTAGTTTATGGAGATACGATACCATGATCCATGAGACTAGAGCTTCAACTCCTAGTTACTACCAACAAGCTACATCTAATAGTTCTTTATAGGGTGCTTACTAGTTTGTTATATAGTTTCATAATTATTTTTATATACCTATATACATTTTACATTGGGTCAATGGTTGTTCAAGCACCCACGAAGCTCTATGTGGATCCGCTCCTGATCAAAACATTCAACCAATCACTATTTGTATTCCAAACAGATTACAAAGCAAAAAATATATTTCAAATCTTCATTGTATTCTAAAGTGTATTATGTTGAATATACAATTTGTATCAAATCACATCTAAACACAGTCAAAATGTATTTTGAAATAAAACTTTCAATTGTCATATCCAAACACTTTGAATTTGAAATAAAACTTTCAATTTTTGCGTTGAATGCCAATTCAATATGAAATTAAACTTTGAATTTTTGATTCAAAAATAAATTGAATTCGAAACTTATTCCAAACTAATTCACGATTCATAAAAATTTAATTTAACTAAACTTTTGATTGCATACATGATCGATTATAGCTTGAAGATCAAATTGAAATTGCCTGCCAATTATGTATTTCAATGAGTTTTTTCGATCGATGTTCTCCTACGGATTCAAGTTTGTATTCAAAATCTTCTTCATTGATATCGATCTCTTTTTTTCTAGAAAAAATCTTGATCAATCGTCTTGCCTTTTACAAAAAAGAAGGATCATCAATGGAGAATTTAAAGTCGTTGATGGAGGATGAGGAAGACGAGAGAAATAATCTCTGTAATCGCTAATTGTCACCTATTTTTGTCTTCTACTATGTAATGTAAGTAATGATATATCTTTAACACTATTTACCTAAATTGATTGATTTTCTCCCTTGATTTTCTCTAATTTGTTGTTTCTAAATTATATTCTATTAAGTTAAATTAAAGAAAAATACATAAATCAGCCCCATAGCAAATCAAAATATAGATATTTTCAATAAATATTAAACATGTAGCTAAGGGATCCTATTAAATGCTAAAATATGGTTGTTTTAAAAAAATTCCCTTCTTTTTATTTAAATTAAAATTTCAAAATTATCATTATAATGATAAATATTGTAACACCCAAAATATTTCTACGCCAAGACCCAAATCATTTTTTCATATGCGTATAGGATCGAACTCGACGACTTCTAGTTGTATATATGAGTTAAGATAAATTCCTAAGTAATGGAAGTGTGTTAGATGTGTTTAGGGGTCATAAGGGACCTCTAACACCAAGCCGAGTCCAAAGAATTTCTATCGGCTAGGTTTTCGAATGAGGTCATATAAGGGTGAACTTCAAACAATCATATCTCCTAATATATTAAGAATTAAGTATCCCATTACCTATCCAATTAAATGTATTTGAGTCATCTTTCTGTAACATCCCCTAAAAACGTTGTATACGATGTTTCAATTTTTGCCTAAACATGATACAGCCTCTGTATTTTGGTCATAACTTTTCATAGGAATATCCAAATTGAGTGATTCAAATTTCTGAGTAACCACAAGATCATTACCTACAACTTTTATGAAGACCATATTTTACGATTCGAAGGTTAAGTAGGTCAAATAAATTAATCTTTGTAAGGTAGGATGCTGTGATGGAAATGAGTGTTTATAGAAGAAAAATCATATCTCACTGTAGGTTTATCCAAATTGGTTGATTCTTGAACTTTATGAAACTAGACTTCCATATCTACAATTTTTATGAAGACACCAAATCCTAATAAGGAATTTATCTTATTCAAACGTAGCTCCCAAAAAGAGTATTCTGTCAAAGATAACTCATTTCACCTACCATAGAAAGATCTAGATACATTTGACATCACTCATTACATAAATTGTCCTCCATTTAACATCATCCATGACATCAATATATTCCACTAAATTTTCAGATTTTTATTTATAATTATTTTATTTATTGTTAGGTCCTCTTTCCCACCTATAAATATCCACCTTATTTCCTCATTTTATTCATCAAGCTTTCTCAAGCAAATCTTCTCTCTATACACTTCTTTACACATTCTCAAATATAGTTTTAGTTCTTAGTAGTGAAGAAATACTATTCCGGTGATTCATATATTCCGGATAGTACACAAAACGTTCCGGCAAGGAGAGAAGCTAGGACTCAAGAGTGGTCATTAAGTCTTCCGGTACCAACTAAAGCTTCGGTTTTCAGGTTTGTAAGGTTTCAATGAGAGTATTTCTTCCACTTTCATGTCTAAATTATTTTGATTATATGATAAATTATGTTTATTTTCTTTAAGCTTTACTCTAAGTTATGTGGGTGTTTATCCATGGGTTCTTCCACCCATGTAGTCTAAAAACTCTTTCAATTAAATATCTTGATTTCAAGTAATATTTTCTTATGGTAATTCTTATTTTTACTTAATAGTATGAATCATGGTTAAACTAATGATTATTGGTCTATTTTGATGCAACATAATTATATATGTATGAATTGATGGTTTACAAGTAATTCCTCTATTTATCTATTTAAAGGTTTTTGAAATTCATGGTGGGTTGTTTAAAAGCATAATTTTTAATTAATGGATTTCAAAGTATTTATGTATATTTATTTACATACATATTTGCAAGTTGAAGTGTTTTGAACCCACCTAGTTTTACTATATTTTTAATAAAGTTTGACTTGAAAGCTTTGACTCCAAATAAATGTTTATGAAAGCAATATCTATGATCAAAAAGGGAGTCTTATGAAATGAAAGAATGATGAAATGATATGAATGATGGATTCTTTATACAATAAGGACAATTCTTGCATATTTGAATTATCAAATATTTTAATGAGCTATTCTACCGAATATGATGTTTGAATTCTCAAGTTATATGCTATGAATATTTTGAAGTATTAAACTATTCCGTGGGATTGACTTAGCACCGAATGAGGCATTGAGGTGGGATTCGGTAAGGAAATCCTAGTAGCAACCTCTTGTCTCATTAACTATGTGCCAACATAAGAGCCCTTGTAGGCTTAGGCTAATGGATCCATAAATAGCCCTTAAAGTTAAAGTTAAAGAAATGAATGAAGTTGACGGAGTTCTACCTGGCAAGTAGTCTCCCCGGCCAACGTAGGAGGTTATGTTGGATTCCATGTAATAGATCGCATGGTCTTAAATGTCGGTTATGGTTAATTTCCCACAAAATGAATGTTTTAAAGGATATATATATATGATTTATTATGCATACATTAAATTATGTTCCATATTACATAAATGTTTTAATGTTTCCTCAATGTTCATGCATCCTTACATACTTAGTACATTCAAAGTACTAACGCATACTCTTTTGCCTACATGATATCACCATATAGGGATCAGTGCTCCTCCTCATTCTCCTCCACGTGGCTAGTTGATATTTCATTGAAGACTACTTTTGGTGAGTTCCCATGTTCCGGGAACAATACTCCTTTATCTTTCTAGCTTATGATATGTTAAGATATTTTACTATGGAATTTATTCTATTATGATTGAGGGTGAGCTAGGGACTTGTGTTAGCCCTGTTAAATCTAATAGTTAGGTATTGTTTGACATATATAAGTTGAAGATTTACTATTATGATTTCCGCTTGTTTATTTATCATCATTACCTATGAAAGGCTAAAAGAATGCTAAGAGGCTTGATTGAGGTACTTTCGGGTTCCTCATTCACCATGTCACATCTAGGCCCTAGGCTTGGGTCGTGATACTTTCCAACACCACCGAGTTTGCCTCATTTCGAATTCGGAGTCAAAAGTTATGATCATTTTACTATAGACTATCACTGTAGGAATTTCAGGCTTGGAGCTACAGTGGCGCCCGGCACCACTATAGCACCTGAAACTAGCCTCAGTAGTTTAGCCCTTGGCGCGGCGCGCCCCTATAGCGCCAGCAGGATTTTAAGCTCATTTTCCAGATTTTAGGGTCATTTTAGTATTTTCTTGTGTTTTAAACCAAAGTGAGATCGTTTTGGGGACTAAATTGACCCTATCTAAAGACCCTAAACCTTTTAACTCTCTCATTTTCTCACAATTAGACTAAAACACTAAATCCTCTCCTCTCAAAGTTCTCCCAAGGGTTTCAAGAAGAAAATCTAGAGTTCCATTCAAGGTTCTTCAAGTCTCCATTACTCTCAAGCTTGCATTTGGGAATTTTTCTCCAAGGTATGTGGATTTTCATCCATGGGTTCTTCCACCCATGGAGCTCAAATATTTTCTATTTTCTCAACTTAGTATTCAATTTTAAATGATGAAATCCTATGGTCTTTTACATGATGATTCCAAATGCATTGATTATGATATATTTTAAGTTATTTACTCCTATTGATATATATGTATATTGACTCTTAATTTCAAGTGATGAGTTTTTTATGGATTTTCATACTATGATTCCAAATTTATAGATTCTTGGATATTTGAAGTTTATTTACCTATATTGACTTATGTTGATTCTTATTTACATGAAATGGATGGTTTATCAAGGTACTTATATGAAGCTTTAAAAGGTAGTTTTAAAGTGCATATAGTGGGTTGTTTTTAGGATGTTTGATTTGATGCATTCATATCACTCTAATGCATACAAGTATTCTTTAAATGTATTTGAAAGTTATATGAAATGAACCCACCTAGTATTCTTATGTTGAAATGAAGTTGAATTGAAAGTTTGACTCCAAATGAAAGTTTATGAATCAAATGCCTATGTTTAAGGGAGTCTTATGAAATGATTGATTGATAAAAGGGCTTCTTAGCCAAAATAAGGTTTCAATGTGAAAGGACAATTCTCACATTGAATCAAATGAAATGTCTTTATGAAATGCTTGATTGATGAAAGGGCTTCTTAGCCAAAGTAAGGTTTCAATGTGAAAGGACAATTCTGTCACGACCCAACCCCGTAGGCCGTGACGGGTGCCCGAACTGTACACACACGTGTACCCCTGCCAGCCATACATAACCCATCTCTTGTTTGTACTCAAAATGCATCAACAGGTAAGAAAACATATAAGCCGACGAGGCTGTAGTAATGTATAGGGTTGTTCCATAACACGCATATACGCGAGCCGGCAAGGCCGCCACGACACAGGGAACGCCCCCAAATCATAAGTCATATCAATACAGCTGTACATACATATATATACAACTCACGTACACATACAACCCACATACATACAACCCACATCCGTATCCACAGACCTCTAAGAGTAAGAAAATAGTAACATAAGGCGGGACAGGGCCCCCGTCGTACCCGTGAGCAAAACAAATATATACAATAAGGTTTAGTACCCAAAATCAGGCTCTAGCACAATGGATCACTTTCGGACTACTGAGTGGGACTCCTATGCTGGCGGATCCCCAAACGGTGTATCTGTACCTGCGGGCATGAACGCAGCCCTCCGAAGAAAGGGGGTCAGTTCGATATATGTATTGAGTATGTGAAACATAGTATAGCATAACATAGCTGGAAACATATCTGACACAGAGAAGCAGGGAATAAAATGTCACATAAGGAACCTGTACCTGTATCCTGGGAATCATAAACATGCATGCTGAAATTATACAATATAACTGGCCCTTTCAGGGAACCGGGGAAGCATACCTGCAGGACCATCATAGGTCTGGCGCCATCACCACCTTATTACATCACATCATATATATATATATATATATATATATATATATATATATATATATACACGTACCCGACCCTCTAGTGAGGGACTCAGTGAACAATGTAGTGAGATTAAGCACAAATCTGTAGCCGGCTCGGGACTCGGAGAAAGATATGTTACCGTATACATGAGTAGAGTAGTGAGCAACTAATACAGTTTAAATCATTATTGGAGACTCGACCGTATAAAAAGAATAAGCTAGCGTCTGAGGATCAGAGTAGTAATGTGATCACCTCACGTGTTTTCTAGTTGACCTTCGGGGCTGCATCAATTGGAATCTCAGGGATCCTAGACATGTGCTAAAGTAATACTAGCCACTTATGAAATCGGAAGCACTTATCATCCTATAGTCTTTAAGACTAGGAGTCTGTACATTCATTACTTCCTTAACATATAGAAAGTTCTAGGAAAGTAGTTCATCATCCAGAAGTGAATAAGAGACACTTAGAAATGAAATTATTTCATAGATCATATCACCTTTTACTTGCCTCTAAGATATGCCAAAAGAAGAGAAAGAATAGGCCTTACATACCTCTTACGGGTTACTCTTTATCCTGTTCGCCTCGTCGTCCTTTGAACCTAGGTAACACAAAAGCAATACGAGTATTAACAACCTTAGACTTTTCAGCGCCTTAGGTTACACACGATTATTCATAGAACTCATCCTCTCGCTCGCATTCTCGACTAGTTCTTTGACTAGTTAAGAAGTTAATGGAAATCGGACAGCACCTCCCCTATAATGTGCCCTATACGAATCCCCAATTACATCCTTAATACCTACATCCAACCAAAAACATAACCAGTAGCTCATATATATATATATATATATATATATATATAACATGGCAACACTACGCAATATAAACTCCAAACGACTCGCTCGAAACTACGATACCAAAAGAAGGTTTCTAGCTTCCATTTTGCAAAACCTTTAACCGTACGAAGCGGGGGTCGTGTGGATGCAACCAACATCTCCCCCAACTCTTTTAGAACCCATTTAGGCCCTGCAACACACACCACACAACCAGCAGCCACCTCCAAACACACAACGCCTCACTTCGACTACAATTTAACTACGACGACTTCAATTTAGATTGCTTCTTTCGCTGAGCATATACACGATTTTTTTATACTTTCAGTAGTATAAAAGGTACCTAATACACTTCAAAACAACCCCATAAAGTCCAAATTTAAAGGAGAACCCTTACCTTACCCGAAATTGGCCAAAACTAGCTAAAATTGCACCTCGGAAACCTCCTTAGCGCAGCTGAAACTTCGGGACTGTTTGGTAACGTTTTGGGCTGCTCCTAACTATAAATTTTCATTAATAACACCTTCATAACATCGTGTCTCACCCTAGATAATTAATTCACGGAACAAAATTGGAGACTCACCTTTGTTTCTCCCAAATCCGAGCTCCCTCTCTCTCTAGCTTCAAGTTTCTCCCCTTTCTTTTCTCTAGATTTTTCTTGTAGCTTCTTGTTGATAAAGAGGACTTAATGGATAAATATGACTTAAAAGTCATCAGCATATATATATATATATATATATATATATATATATATATATATATATATATAAAGGCTACTTAACTAATGGGCTATATTTACAAGACTTGGGCCTTTTCTTTTGTTGGGCCTCAATATACTATTATTATTATGAGAGCCCAAACTACTTATTGCACTTATTATTTAAGCCCAAAAGATACAAGTCTTGTCTTTTTTTGCAACTCACAAACTACTCTTCAAAATTCCAATTTTTCCCTCGGCATTCCTCCGTATTCCCACATCAATTTTTCCATGAACATCACCCCGGTACAAACTAGAATAAACAAAATAAATCACAACGTCATTCCTTCCAAATCAATTTTTTTTCTTTCCGAATGCTCAAAAGTGCGGGATATAACATCCCTCCCTTCCTTAGAATCGTTTGATAGTGCCATAGCTTATCCGGCTCTCATGATAATGTCTAAGGAACTTAGAAGATATTCCAAGTTTAAAAGTGAAGGGCGTAACAAATTCTCACATTGAATCAAATGAAATGTTTAACGTTATGATATGACATGTTTGACCTCCCTATAGGCCGTCAATGCTTTTGAATATCTTTTCAAAATAGAAGGTTCGATTAGTATGGTACCCGGAATACTATCACTGATTGTAGACCTAATTTTCTTATAAATCAAGGTTCATTAGTAGAACAGTAAATAGGGCATGGTAGTCATGATGATATTATAAACCAAAGGTTTTAATGAGCTATTCCATCGATGATGATTTGATGTCTAAAGTTATACAATGCTTATGTTATTATGATATTTAAAAGTTATTCCGTAAAATTTGACCTAGCACCGAATGTAGCATGTAGATGGGGACTTGACCTATAGGGTCCTTAAGTAAAGTTTCATGTTGCATTAACTATATGCCACCATAGGAGCCCTTGTCGGCTAGGCCTTTGTAGCCACCAAATGTTAAATAAATGAATGTAATCTGAATGGAGTTCTACCTGGCAAGTAGTCTCCCCGTACCAACGTAGGGGCTTATGTTGGATTCCATGCAATAGCTCACATGGTCTTATATATCGGTTATGGTCACTTCCTGTCACGACCCAAGCCTAGGGCCTAGATGTGACATGGTGAATGAGGAACCCGAAAGTACCTCAATCAAGCCTCTTAGCATTCTTTTAGCCTTTCATAGGTAATGATGATAAATAAACAAGCGGAAATCATAATAGTAAATCTTCAACTTATATATGTCAAACAATACCTAACTATTAGATTTAACAGGGCTAACACAAGTCCCTAGCTCACCCTCAATCATAATAGAATAAATTCCATAGTAAAATATCTTAACATATCATAAGCTAGAAAGATAAAGGAGTATTGTTCCCGGAACATGGGAACTCACCAAAAGTAGTCTTCAATGAAATATCAACTAGCCACGTGGAGGAGAATGAGGAGGAGCACTGATCCCTATATGGTGATATCATGTAGGCAAAAGAGTATGCGTTAGTACTTTGAATGTACTAAGTATGTAAGGATGCATGAACATTGAGGAAACATTAAAACATTTATGTAATATGGAACATAATTTAATGTATGCATAATAAATCATATATATATATCCTTTAAAACATTCATTTTGTGGGAAATTAACCATAACCGACATTTAAGACCATGCGATCTATTACATGGAATCCAACATAACCTCCTACGTTGGCCGGGGAGACTACTTGCCAGGTAGAACTCCGTCAACTTCATTCATTTCTTTAACTTTAACTTTAAGGGCTATTTATGGATCCATTAGCCTAAGCCTACAAGGGCTCTTATGTTGGCACATAGTTAATGAGACAAGAGGTTACTACTAGGATTTCCTTACCGAATCCCACCTCAATGCCTCATTCGGTGCTAAGTCAATCCCACGGAATAGTTTAATACTTCAAAATATTCATAGCATATAACTTGAGAATTCAAACATCATATTCGGTAGAATAGCTCATTAAAATATTTGATAATTCAAATATGCAAGAATTGTCCTTATTGTATAAAGAATCCATCATTCATATCATTTCATCATTCTTTCATTTCATAAGACTCCCTTTTTGATCATAGATATTGCTTTCATAAACATTTATTTGGAGTCAAAGCTTTCAAGTCAAACTTTATTAAAAATATAGTAAAACTAGGTGGGTTCAAAACACTTCAACTTGCAAATATGTATGTAAATAAATATACATAAATACTTTGAAATCCATTAATTAAAAATTATGCTTTTAAACAACCCACCATGAATTTCAAAAACCTTTAAATAGATAAATAGAGGAATTACTTGTAAACCATCAATTCATACATATATAATTATGTTGCATCAAAATAGACCAATAATCATTAGTTTAACCATGATTCATACTATTAAGTAAAAATAAGAATTACCATAAGAAAATATTACTTGAAATCAAGATATTTAATTGAAAGAGTTTTTAGACTACATGGGTGGAAGAACCCATGGATAAACACCCACATAACTTAGAGTAAAGCTTAAAGAAAATAAACATAATTTATCATATAATCAAAATAATTTAGACATGAAAGTGGAAGAAATACTCTCATTGAAACCTTACAAACCTGAAAACCGAAGCTTTAGTTGGTACCGGAAGACTTAATGACCACTCTTGAGTCCTAGCTTCTCTCCTTGCCGGAACGTTTTGTGTACTATCCGGAATATATGAATCACCGGAATAGTATTTCTTCACTACTAAGAACTAAAACTATATTTGAGAATGTGTAAAGAAGTGTATAGAGAGAAGATTTGCTTGAGAAAGCTTGATGAATAAAATGAGGAAATAAGGTGGATATTTATAGGTGGGAAAGAGGACCTAACAATAAATAAAATAATTATAAATAAAAATCTGAAAATTTAGTGGAATATATTGATGTCATGGATGATGTTAAATGGAGGACAATTTATGTAATGAGTGATGTCAAATGTATCTAGATCTTTCTATGGTAGGTGAAATGAGTTATCTTTGACAGAATACTCTTTTTGGGAGCTACGTTTGAATAAGATAAATTCCTTATTAGGATTTGGTGTCTTCATAAAAATTGTAGATATGGAAGTCTAGTTTCATAAAGTTCAAGAATCAACCAATTTGGATAAACCTACAGTGAGATATGATTTTTCTTCTATAAACACTCATTTCCATCACAGCATCCTACCTTACAAAGATTAATTTATTTGACCTACTTAACCTTCGAATCGTAAAATATGGTCTTCATAAAAGTTGTAGGTAATGATCTTGTGGTTACTCAGAAATTTGAATCACTCAATTTGGATATTCCTATGAAAAGTTATGACCAAAATACAGAGGCTGTATCATGTTTAGGCAAAAATTGAAACATCGTATACAACGTTTTTAGGGGATGTTACACTTCCCTACAAAAATAAATATTTTAAGGTTTCATATGATGATGTCTAATGCATTTATTCACTTATGCATATTGATTTCTCATGTCTCTCTTGTGTTCTTCATTTCATAGCATACTCACATACTTTATACATTCAAAGTACTAACACATATTTTTTGCCTATATGATATCACCATGTAGGAACCGATGTCACTCCTCGACCCCCTCCACGTTGCTAGCTCAAGTTAGTTTGAAGATTTCTTATGGTGAGTTCCCATGTTTTGGGAACAACATCCTTTTTATACTAAGCTTATGTTATGTAGAATAGTAAGACTTTTATTAAGGCATTTCTTGATACTTATTTTGAGGGTGAGCTAGGGACATGTCTTAGCCCCCGTCAAGTCTATTAGTAGAGGTATGTTTGGACACAAATGAAAAAAATATTTTTATTTTCGCTTATTATTGTTTATCGTTACCAATGAAATGCTTAATGAATGCTAAGAGGCTTGAGTGAGGTACCTCTGAGTGTCTCATTCGCCGTGTCACGTCTAGGCCCTAGGCTTGGATCGTGACAAATATATTTTTCATAAAGTAAAAATAAGAAAAATATTTTAAATTATACATTGTATATTAATTTGTATTAAACAAGAAATAATTCATACATTTTTAATTCCTACGTAAATAAATATAACAATCTAGATTATTAATTCTGGAAAACTTATATCTGAACCAAAGTACTCCCAACTCCCAAGGTGTTAAAATCCAAATCACAATATCACAAGTGTAATCTTATTTAGTTGGGTTTCCTCTACCATTGATTAATTAATTTTCTTTTGACATTTTATTATTGCTAAAAATAAAAATAAATACAAATGCAGTACTATACGTTTTTTATAGGGAAAATTATGGATTGATTAGAAGAAAAGAGGATTTTTTTTATTAAAATAAAATGTAACTATCTATTTGAATTAACTTATTTTAAGTTTTTAAGTCAAAATAAATTTCAAGTATTTTTAAAGTGTTTAGATAAATTTTAAAAGTACTTATAAGTTGAAATTGCTTTCGACTAAGTCAAAACTCAAAAGTCAATCCAAGCAGCCTATAAGAGTCCTAAAATCAAGATTATTACCCTAATGTTACAAAACAAATTAACTTTAGCAAATTAAGAATAAAGGAGAAAGAAATAGTAAGAGAGAGTTGAGAGAATTCTTTTGTGTTTTTAATTGCATAACTGTAGTGGTTATTTATAGCCACTGCTAATTGAAAGATTTAGCAAGTGGGGGAGATAATTTTGGGTGGAGGAAAAAGGAGACGGAAATATGGGAAGAAAAAGAAGGAAAAACACAATGATAGAAAAGGACATCCACTTCCTAATTTTACAACTCCCCCCCCCTTAGATTCCATAAGAAAAAATAAAAATTCTAGTGAAAGAACAAATATATATAGTTATTCTGAACACCCATAGATGTTGTGCCTCGTTAAAATCTTACTAGGAAAAATCTAGTAGAAAAAAGAGTACACACATTTGGTAATACGCCTTGATTGATGCCTCATCAAAAACCTTACCAGAAAAATCTAGTGGTACAAAACCTTGGTTAAAGAAAAAAGAGTACAGCGCGTATTTTACTCCCCCTGATGAAAACTTCATTTGACAGTTTGGATATGACGCTTTTCAATTTTATATCTTAGCTTTCTCAAAAGTTGATGTTAGTAATACCTTTGTGAATAAATCTGTAAGATTATCACTCGAACGAACTTGTTGTACATTAATATCATCATTTTTCTAGAGATCATTAGTGAAGAATAATTTTGGTGAAATATGTTTCGTTCTGTCTCCTTTTATGAAGCCACCTTTCAATTGAGCTATGCACGCGACATTGTCTTCGAATATAACTGTGGGTACTTTGACATCATTTTTCAGGCTGCATCTTTCTTTGATAAACTGTATCATCGATCTCAACCACACACATTCTCTACTTGCTTCATGAGTTGCTATTATTTCAGCATAATTTAAAGAAATAGCAATATTTAAAGAAATAGCTAATGTCTCCGCGTTGGAGATGAACTATACTTTGCCAGCAAATTAACAGAAAATGTTATATCAGGTCTAGTTGCTTTATCAAGATACATAAGTACACCAATAACACTGAGATATGGTACTTCAGGACCAAGAAGTTCTTTATTCTCTTTTGGAGGTCGAAATGGAACTTTATCCACTTCAAGTGATCGAACAATCATTGTAATACTTAATGGATGTGCTTTGTCCATGTAAAATTATTTTAAGATTTTTTTAGTGTAGGAAGATTAGTGGACAAAGACCCCGTCTGCTAAATATTCAATTTGCAGACCCAGACAAAGTTTTGTCTTTCCAAGGTCTTTCATCTAAAATTCTTTCTTTAGATATTCAATTGCCTTTTGGACCTCTTCAGGGGTTCCAATGAAATTTATTTCATCAACATAAATGGCAAGTATAACAAATTCTAATTCCGTTTTCTTAATAAAAACACATGGACAAATGACATCATTTATATAACTTTTATTTATCAAGTACTCATTAAGACGATTATACCATATACGTCCTGATTGTTTCAGACCATATAATAATCTTTGCAATTTGATTGAGTACATCTCCCGAGACTTAGTACATACTTCAGGCAATTTTAATTCTTCTGGAATTTTCATGTAAATTTCATTATCAAGTGAACCATAAAGATAAGCTGTAACCACATCCATTAGATGTATTTCAAGAATTTTATGTACAGCTAGACTGATGATATATTGAAAAGTTATTCCATCAATAACAAGTGAATATGTTTCTTAATAGTTGACCCCGGGTCTTTGAGAGAATCCTTGTGCAACAAGGTGTGCCTTGTATCTTACAATTTCATTTCTCTCATTTCATTTTTGCAAAAAAAACCCATTTATAGCCAACTAGTTTTACACCTTCAGGGATTTGGACTACAGGTCCAAAAACCTCACGTTTAGCAATTGAGTTTAATTCTGATTGAATTTCTATTTGCCATTCTGACCAATCACATCTAAGTCGATATTCTTCGATGGATTTAGGCTCAAGACTTTCACTATCGTGCATGAGGTTAAGTGCAACATTATATGCAAAAATATTATCAATCATGATTTTCAATCGATTTAAATTTATCTCATCACCGGTAGAACTTAATAAAAGTTCTTCATTCACTTGAGTCTCGGGTTCACTGATTTCTTAAGGAATATCAGGATTACTTAAATCTTGACCTTCTTTAGGAGGTTCTTTTGTAGTATCATCTTTATTATTTCTCACGCTTCTCTTTTTAGTATATTTATCCTTTGAACCCAATGGTCTACCACGCTTCAGGTGTGTTTGGGATTCTGAAGCTATGATACAAGTAGATAGTCCTTTTGGAACATCAATCCGGATAGGCATATTCACTGCAGAGATATGTGACTTAGTTATCCATTTCAAATCAGTAAATGCATTTGATATTTGATTTGCTATTTTCTGTAAGTGGATGATCTTCTGGACCTCCTGCTCACATGTGCGGGTAGTGGATCAAAATGAGATAGTGATGAATCTTTCCATGCAATTTCTCTTTCGGGTTCCTTTTTCTCTCCTCCTAAATATGGGAAAGTTGTTTCATCACACCGACAATCTGCAAATCGAATAGTAAATAAGTCTCTTGTCAACGGTTCAAGGTAGCGAATTATGAAGGGTGAGTCAAACCCAACATATATGTCCAACCTTCGTTGAGGTTCCATCTTTGTACGTTGTGGTGGTGCTACAGGCACGTATACCACACAATCAAAAATTTGTAAATTGGCTATATTTGGCTCATGACCAAATACTAATTGTGACGGAGAGTATTTATTATAATTTATCAATCTGAGACATATAAGTGTTGCTGCATGTAAGACATCATGACCCCAAACAGTAATTGGTAATTTTGTTTTCATTAGTCCAGGTCTTGACATCAATTGTAGGCGCTTAATAAATGACTTTGCAAGACCATTTTGAGTATGAACATGAGCAACAAGATGTTCAATTTTTATCCCAATTGATAAACAATAATCATCAAAAGCTTAGAATATAAATTCTCTAGCGTGATCAAGGCGAATAGCCTTAATTGGATAATTTGAGAATTATGCTCTTAATCTTATTATTTGTGCCAACAACTTTGCAAACGCCAGATTGTGAGATGATAAGAGGCACACAAGAGACCATCTAGATAATGCATCTATTAGGACCATAAAATATCTAAACAATCCACTAGGTGGATGAATAGGTTATGTCCATGTATACGCTCTAAAAAGCCAGGAGATTCGATGCCAACCTTCAGGGTTGATGGTCTGGCAATTAATTTATCTTGATAACAAGCAGCAAATGAAAATTGATCATTTGTAAGAATCTTCAGGTTCTTTAACGGATGTCCAGTTGAATTTTCAAGAATTCGTCTCATCATTATTGATTCAGGATGACCTATTCGATCATGCTATAGACAAATGTATTTAGATCAGTAAACTTCTAATTTATGATCAAATGTCCTTCAATTGCGCTAATTTTTGCATAAAATAGACTAGACGACAAAGTTGATAATTTTTCCAAAGTATATTTCTGACTTGAGACACTCTTGGTTATACCAAGGTAGTCAATATTCATTTCATTTAGTGTCTCAACACGATATCCATTTTTGTGGATATCTTTAAAACTTAACAAGTTTTTTGAGGATTTAGAAGAGAACATTGCATCTTCTATAACAATCTTTGTCCCCTTAGACAAAAATATAGTAGATCTTCCGGAACCTTCAATCATTTTTGAATTACCAGAAATTGTAGTAACATTTGTTTTTCTTCTAAGCAAGTTAGAAAAATATTTCTCGTCTTTAAAAATGGCATGAGTCGTTCCACTATCAATTACACAAATATCCTTGTGATTGATCATTGATCCAAATAAAATTTAAGGCATATCCATATTTTTCTTCAAAAAAAAATAAAGTAAATATTATAATTAAAACATGGCTCATTATACAAATTTTATTTATTTACATGGATTAGAAAAATACAAACATATTATTTAGTACAGACAAATTAAATTATTTAAATATTATTAGGCTTATCAATATTCATGTTTTCTTCCAAAAAATTAAAGAAATCAATTACATTCAGATGCATAGGCTCAATATTATCTTCAGAAATAAAGTTTGTCTCTGAATTATTTTCTGCCCTCTTCAAGGATGCCTGATATAGCTGAACCAGACGTTTTGATGACTGACAGGTCCTTGATTAGTGCCTCATACCTCCACATCTATGACATATACTTTCTGAATTTTTTTTGGTATAGCTTCTAGGTTTTCACTTTTCTTTTTATATTGCTGATCATTTCTCGGTGTTAGTCGAGCATCATGACTATAATTTTTATTTCGACCATGACCATGACAACGATTGGGGCCTGACCTCTCTCTCATTGATTATAGTTTGTCTGATTCACTTCATGAAGTGGCAAAGAACTAATGGACTGACTATCGTGATTTTTCATTAATAGTTCGTTGTGGCGTTCAACAATAAAAAGGTGAAAAAGTAATTCAGAATATTTTTTAAAACTCTTTTCATGATATTGCTGCTGCAGGAGCATATTCGTTAGTGGAAATGTGGAGTATGTTTTTTCAAGTTTGTCGTGCTCAATAATTTCTTCTCCGCATAAATTTAACTATGCTATAATTCTAAATAAGACAGAATTATATTCAATTATATTTTTAAAATCCATCAATCTCAAATTGAGCCAATCATGACTTGCCTGTCGAAGGATGACCAACTTCAGGTGGTCATATCTTTTTTTTAGATTCTTCCACAGTTTAATGGGGTCTTTTAATGTGAGGTACTGTAATTTTAACCCTTCGTCAAGATGATGACGGAGAAATATCATGGCTTTGGCACGGTCTTGACTAGATGTCATATTGTCATCTTTGATGGTGTCTGCCAGACCCATTGATTCTAGGTGTATTTCGGCATCTAGTGCTCATGATGAGTAGCCTTTTCCAGATATATCAAGAGCAACAAATTCAAGTTTAAAGATATTCTACATTTTAAGAAAATAAAATTCTTACCATTTTGTTACCTTGTTAATTAAGAATAAAGGAGAAAAAAATAGTAAGAGAGAGTTGAGAGAATTCTTACGTGTTTTTAATTGCATAAATAGCCACTACGAATTGAAAGATTTAACAAGTGAAGGGAACAATTTTTGGTGGAGGAAAGGAGACGAAAAAATGGGAAGAAAAAGGAGGAAAAGCAAATGACATCCACTTTTTAATTTTACAACACCTAATGCGTTATTTTCTCGATAATAACACAATGCTCCTACTAATAGTCTGTTTGGATTGATTTATTTTTAAACAACTTATAAGTTGAAAATTGCTTATAAGTTTTTTTTTTTAAAAATAGGTGCAGACCAACTTTTTTTTTGACTTATAAGCTGTTTTCAACTTATAAACTGTTTAAAATAAGTTCATCCAAATAAACTCAACTATTTATTGAGGCTTATTTTAAGCACACAATGACTTTAAGTTGAACAGTCAAACACTAAAAAAAAAGCTGAAAACAATTTATAAGTCAATACAAACGGCCTCGAAAACTAGTACACTATTAATGAATTCTAAAATAGATTTTGTTAATCTCTCTATGTATAAATAATATGTATTTATTTTCCATAGATGTCCAAAAGGTTATATATATATATATATTTTCTCGCACTTTCCCTACTTCTCTGTCTCCCTCCCTTTGGTCCCTCTGCAGATTTCGCCGACTCCTTCTCTGCCCCCATATATAAAGGGCCCCAGCTATACAAACATTCTTACATATCAACATACTTTTCTCTTTCGCCGGCGATTTTCAATCCCTCCGGCCGCCGGTGATCCCTTGCCGCACTGCTGGTATGTATGTATGGTGAACTCTTACTATTCTCGTTTTTGTATGTATTTTGTACCGGCACGTGCTGATCACAGATCACGTCACCTGAACCCTAATTAGACGCACGTTTTGTTTCCGTTTAATCAAGTTAGTTCTACTCTGATCTGATATTAGTGTACTTCTAGTTGTTGCTGTATCTAAAAATTCTTATCATAGAGTTGTTGTACTCATTTGGAGTTGCTTTACTGTGTAGAAGTTTTATGAGAATTTTATAGCAACGAGTTTTGATGTATACTGATGCAAAAGTGCAATAGGAAGCAGTTTATGCATTAGTAAGCAGTGTATTCTGCTGTGTAATAAGTGTTATATTATAATTGCTATGGAGATTTGACTACTGAAGTAAATTCAATTTTTGATGCGATAAATGCCAATGTGCCAATCAGTAACTGTGGTTCTCATTCTACATTGGCGATGTAATGGGAAGCACCTTTAATTAACATTCTTATTCTAAATGCAGTTGAATCCAATATTTGAGCACAGTGTTCCGAGTTAAATACTATGATCTGCCTTATGTGTCATTGTTGAAATCATAATTGAAGGAGAATGCAGACCTTCTAATGGGAATGATACTTTTAGATGCAGTAACAAGTTTTGAAACATTATGTTTTAACAATCCATACTGTTGGTATGGTTCCTAAACATAATATTTAGGAAAGAACATTTTACTTAAGAAGAAAAATGTGAAGTAGGCTCTCTTGTTAGAAATAAGATTAGGTAAGCTACATTAGTTTTAAGTTTTAACTTTTAACCACAGGTTTCAGTAACATTTTATCTGTTTGGTCCGATCATATGGAATCTTTTATTGAACTGGAACGGATAGACTCGAATGCTTTAAAATACATTTGAGATTTGGTTGGGATATTTTAGGAAGTTATTAGGGAAAAAACTGTGTTCTCTATAAACAAAAGATAATGACAGGTGCTGTTTTTTTGGAGCTGGTCAGCTAGACTGAATTACTGATTATGTGATAATACAAAGTTTACCTCTTTCTCTTAGTTTCTCTTCTACTTTTGTCGACCTATTTGGTAAGTATACAGGATCGGGATCTTCAAGGGACTGGTGTATACTTCACCATAAATCAATAAACCTTTTTCTTGTTGAGATTTTAAGGAAATCTAGTTGTACCAATAAAAGCCAACTACACTGGGCTTTTTCTGGGATATTTAATAGACTATTGGATTTTTCTGGGATCTTGAAAAAAAACAGACTCTTGCTCATGATCAGTACAACAGAAGGTGGAAAATTGGTAGTCTTATTTTTTTATTAGTTGATAGCCTTATTTGCAAGATATCTTTTCTTATCTGGTCTTTCTTTAGGACTTCATTGCCTTCTAAGCAATTATATCTCTAGATATTCATCCATTGACAGGATGTGTTTGCTTTTCTGAAACTCTTCTTCTAGGTGCATTAGAAAAAAGAAGGAGAAAGAGAAGTTTTTCTGAATGAATGCTGGAGAAACCATCTTTCTTGCACGAATTGTTTCGGTTGGAAAACACACAAGTTTACTAGAGGTTTCACAGAGTCAATTGCATCTTAAATGCTTGGAACTTGGAAGAAATTATGAAAACGGGTTGTAGTTGTTGATGGTGGAACTAAGCTTGCTAGATAATTAAATACTACAAAGTAATATATGCACACTTGGGATCATCTGCTCATTTAGTGCTCGAGAATTAATTTGTGAAATGAACAGTCTGTGCTTAAATATCATAAAGTTAACAAGGAACACTGTAGAATTTGTAAAAGTAGTTACCAGGGCTTGTTTCTGCTTCCATGTAGGTTTTGGTTTTCCCAAATAGCTATCCGTGGCTAACCAGAAAAGCTTCGAAGGATGTATGCATCTCTGGATTAGAGGCAAACCTAGGACTTTTTCTTAAAACTGGAGAAATGAACCTTTTTTTGATTAGTGAAATAAACATTAAGCCTAGTTCCCACTTCCCATCCAGGAACCTTCCGATCAATGAGTACTAGAGTTTCTTCTACTTTATGTTGATCTCAGCTACCTGCAGAAAATAATTTATGCATCTGAGTGAAAATTGGTAGAATAACTGGGATAGGTATCAATAGAAGTATTTCATTTCATTTGCTCTTTTAGTCTCCAGTTGTTTTTGATTTGCTATATATTAGGCTTTTTAGGTCAATATGTTTTAACATTGGGCAGTTCCTAGTCATGCAAGTAATTTCTTTAATATTCATTACAGTCCATTTATTGCTGCAATTTTTTTGTAACTCAATGGCATTCTGTGATGTCCATAATTCGATTTATGAGTAGTGTCTCTTCCAGGTTACGTCTACGAATACAAGTTATATTCACTTTTTCTTGCCTCTTTTTCATTTCTGCTGTAAAAAACACATCTTTTGCGGTTGTTGTCTGCCATGATGAAGATATTCTACACAAGCACCACTCATACCACCTGCATATAGAGATATATCTGTCTTGGCTGCAGATGATGTTAATTTGGAATGTCAATAACTAATTGATAACTTCTGCTGCAGTTTGATTTTATGAACCATTAATTGAGAATCGATGCCGGTTGCAAAGCTCAGCATAGGTGCTACTCCAACTGCAATGAAAGCAGACGAGGGAAATGATTCCTTTGATACCTTAATTAGGCAAGCCATAGGCAAGGAGCCTCTTTTTTCTTTCTCAAGAACAGGGGATGGTCCTGTCCAGTGGGTTCAACTGCTTCAGGGATTAGAGCCGCAAGGTACCAAAGTGACATAAACAAAAGGGCTGCATTCATAGCATACAGCATTCTCTAGGTTCTTGTGCATACTAGAGAAGTGGGTCAGGGAAGTCACCAATATTTCAATTGGTTTGAAAACCTTGTGGTGATAGAGAATGTCATGAGTTGGGCCATACTTTTCTTTTAGATGTAGAACCTATCAACTTAATTAGTAACATCAAAAGGACTCAGAATTGTTTACATATGGAGCTCCGGTTGAAACCATGAGAATTGATCGACTTATGTGGCTCTTTGTGCAGATAATGCTGGTGGTTGGCCTATGCTAACACCACCGAAATATCAGAAGTGTGAAAAATGTTCACGGGAATTTTATTCCCCTATAAATTATCGAAGGCATATGCGTCTACATCGTCGAGCCTTAAACTTTGATAAGGTATATCTAGATGTTTTTTTCTTTATATAGCTTTATACTTCCAAAAAAGGGAAAAAATGGTTTCCTGTTTGCATATGTAAATAACCATTTCCAATTTAATTTCCATTCTGGTGACCTTTGCTATTTCTTATTATAAAACTTAGTGCAGATGTGTTTACTTGTCAATAATTTGGGTGTGGATGTGCTGCCATGTGCATCTTGTTATATTTTCAATTTTGCAGGAGTCTCGCAAATATAGGGATCTGCTGGGAGCATTTTGGGATAAGGTACTCCCCCATCTCACCTCCCTAAATTTTCTCATAGGGTGTTTTTCTGTATCCATTGTTCCATAGGGGTAATTTATGTTTGTGTAATTCACATGCAGCTCTCAGTGGATGAGATTAAGGAAGTTGTATCATTGCATGATGTTTCAATAAAGGTAATTACAGATTCACTTTCCCTCTGTTTAGGTATTTATTTCCCTGGAATTTGAAGCAGTTCTTTACAAAAACAACATACCCAGTGTATTCCCACAGAGTGGGGTCTGGGGATTTGAAGTAGTTCTTTAACATGAAAATTTGACACATAAATATAAAGTGAAGATCATCATATTGCTTGCAGTGATTGTAGTATGATTATTGCTGATGTGCTAGGTGCTTCTTACATCACTTGACCTATATATGTGAAGTTGACAATAACATATTTGTATTCTACATGTTCTACCTTTTTTCTATAAGAAAAATATCTGCTTAATTCTTATGTTAGGGAGGTGGCGACATGTAATGGGCGCTGATAATCACCACACAAATAATTGCTAACTGCAGAGATTTAAGGATCTGCGTTTTATTCAGACTACCTCTTTATTTCATATAAATGTCTATCCATGCTATCTCTAGCTTGTTTATGACAAGCCTGGTGGTAAAAAGTGATACTGTTGAAATGTTGTATAGGAGAAAATTCTAATGTGCCATTTTGCTGATCTTCAGACTTAAAAGGATCATTTTGTGGTTGTTACCGTCTTTCAGGATCTTTCTGGATCTTCACTTGTTCAGGACCTGGCAACATCTATGCGAAAACCGGCGGTCTGGACTCTTCCCCAAGATTATTATAAGGCTGGCTTAGCTTTGTTGGTAAGTAATATATTTCCACTCCCTGTCAAGTGCTATCGATACCCTTTGAGCAAAAAGAGCCAATGATGCTCATAGTCAATTTGCAGGACCTCATCCAAGCTATACCTGCCAAGCTTACCTCTCAGGAATTATTTAGCATCCTTGATGATGCTAGCGAAAGAACATTTTTATGTGCTGGTACAGCTGAGTCTGTTCAAAAATATGTTTTTGATGGGGATGCTTCCAGAAAAGGTCCTGAGCTGAAAAACTTGGTAGCTTGCACTAGCTTCCTGTTTGAACAGAAACTGGTAGGTCTTTCTACCTCACCTCTTTATTCTTTTTTGTCTATTTCTTGAGAACTAGCCAGCTTTGTGTGTTGACTATCTGTACATGTCTATGTGAATCAACGCCAGCACATTGCATTGAAATGAATATTTTAGGTTCTGTTCTTGATACATTTTTTGAAAATGCTGTTAGTTGCAAAACATTCTCTGTTTAGCTTTTCCTTTCTTCGTATCAGATTGACCCCTGTCCTTCAAACCAACATCCACAGTGACTTGTGTCTTGTTATGCTCAGGTAAAAGCATGGTTTGCAGACAAAGATGCTGAAGCTTTGAGATGCCAGAATTTGCTATTTGAGGAGGAGGAAGCTGCTAAAAAAAAGTGAGCACATTTTACCGTAGCTTTTGTTCTCTGATATTGCCTTTTCATGTGTCCCACTAGTGATGATGGCTTTCGCGGCTGATCATCATTTTTCTGATGTTCTTAGTAAACAGTCAGTAATTAATAGAGGGGCATTTCAGATTTTCCCTTTCCCCCCTTTATTGTACTAAGAATTATGGCTCTTGGTTGATTATTTATTTTATGATGTTCCAGGTGGCTAGTCTGTAATTGATAAAGCAGTTATTTTTATTGTATGGAATGAAGTGTTAGGGGAACATCTGCATACTCGGTGTTTGACTATTTTGAGAAAAAGATTTATATGTTGTGAAGTTGTGCTCTTGGAGTTTATTCCCTCCTTTCTTGAAGCAGAATAGCATATTGCTTTTTGAGTAGCAAGCAGTTTTACTTTTTCATTTGGTTGTCAATCCCAGCAATGCAAAGGAGATAAAATAAACCATTTTCACATGTTTTGAAAACGCCATTTTTTTGCATTTACAATCCTGTTTATGTGGAGAAAACTTTGCTCTTATTTCACTAAATGAGGTACACTTGTTTTCTTATTGTTCTTAGCCAACTGATTTGATATGTCTGGGAATGAATAAAGAGGAGAATCCAATAGCTTTTGAGCAGTTTCCTCAAGGGAATGAAGTGGGACTCGTAAGTCAAAAGGGAAAAATATTTGACACGCGTAACAAATCCTGTCCTACTTCAAATAAAGATTTGTTATCACTTAAAAATAAAATTACACGATTTGCCTCTGGGGCTTTGATCTAGAGACTGTTGGTTCCCATTATTCACCCAGTTCCCGAACTGTTCGTCCCTAGCCCTTATGGATTTCGCGGTTATTAAAAAAATACATGGTTATATATCCACTTGTGCAGTTACAGAAACTCGTTTTCACCATCATTCTTCTTGTTTGTTGGTAGGCAAGCTGAGTTGCTGGAAAGGAAAAAACTGAAAAAGCTTAGACAGAAGGAACAGAGAGAAAGGGAGCAATCAAATTGGGAAAGGGGAGATTTGGAGGTTCCAATGGCTGAATCTTCCATCCTTTCAACTGCAGTATCTGATTCTAACTCAAGTACGCCCGAAGTATCTGATGATACCTCCTCCTGCCTTGAACTTGTACAATTCTCTAACAATGAAGATATGGACATTGAAGCCCAACCTAATCACTCTAATCAGCATCTGGATTTGGTTGAAATTCAGGATGTTGAGCTCCCATCAGTACCTGCACATAGTCGACGGCATTTCCCCCATACCCAGTGGCAAGTGCCAAAATCACAAAGAATGGGGCGAAATGGTTCCCATAACAACCAGAATCATCAAGTACAGAAACTTGATCCAGTACAGAAGCATGGAGTTTTTAAAGACCGTGGTACCCCTGTTAATGGCAGTAAGATTTGGACAAAAAAAATTAGAGTGCTAAATGGTGAGCGCTTTAGACCGGAGCTGCAGGAGGAGGCAATAGATCAAAATCAGAGTAACTGTGAAGTGATGATTGGTTCTATTTCTGTTCCAATGAAAAATTTCAGCACTCCCGAACTGGGTAATGGTCCTGCCGTAGAAAGAGAGAACTTCGACAGCACAGAACCAGCCATGCCTCAAAAGTGTAATCTTGTAGTGAATCCAGCAAAGCAAGATGCTCTTCAGGGTGGGTTAAATGGGGCAGCTGTGAAACTTTGGAGGCCTGTGAGCAGGCATGGAAGTGGACAACATCCTGAAGAGGCTGTGACCACTGGAAAGTTGGATAATCAAGCTCCATCCACTGAAAATTGTTTGCGGTCGTGCTCTATGGACAACCCTATTGGCAAAAGTAAGAATTACACATGTCAGGTTTCAGATGGTAATGTTCATCAAGGTCTGGGGTTTTGCAGTATTTCTGCAAAAGCTTTTCTCTCTCAGAGTATGTCCCTATGCTGTTATCCATGCTTCTCTCTAAATTTCTACTGACTTATTTTCCACTTCATTTTCATCTGACTTGACTGAAACTGAATGTAGGATGGAAGGAGGCTATCTCCGGAGATCATGTTACATTAGTCCTTTCCAATGACACCAAGGTTTCAGGACATACTGATGCGCAAAACGGCAGTTCAGAAGCAGCCCCAACATCAGATGATCAGGAGCATGGCATTCTTGTCAAAGCTGATAACCAGCAGACAAATACTGGAGTTTCTAATTTATCGTCCTATGGCAATTCTAAGCTCAAGTTCAGGCAGAAGCCTGATAAGTCTATTAAGACTAGGTACATTCCAAAGCAAAAACCATAATTTAGGATACAAGTATTTCCTGATTATACCTGATTGTGCAGTTTTTAGTCAGTCCAGCAGAGGTTCCGTTTTACCTGTGGTCTTCTGTCACAGTTACAGTTGAAGTAAGGTTTTCTAGAGTAGCTTATATCCTGTCCCCTTCTTGGAGTTGTTACCGCATTTTGGCTAGGGTAGCCTTCTTTTTGCAGCTTACAGATTCTGTAATAAGTTGGGTTTAAAATTTTTTGAGTCTGATTGCTCATTATTTTCTGCTATGGCAGCTCGCTGAATTCTGATGTTAGTTTGAACAATATATGAATATAGAAACAATTGATAAAAATGGTCCCAACTTTCACAGACCAACTGCTTGTCTTTCTTTTCTGAGCTCTCCAGTATTTTCGGTGCTTATTTGCTATGGTTGACTGGCCGTAAGTTTTGTCTGGTTTCGGATTTGATGTTCAGTCGAGTTGGACAGTGGTGCTTGTGGTCCTTTTAGAATAATACACATGCAAATGAACTCTTCCCTTCATTTATAGCCTTCTTTCTTTTCTTTTGTTTAAGCATTCGGTATTTGAAGTTTATTGTCTCGATTTATCTGGAGTTGCGTCCAATGGGCCTGCTAAAAGGAAGCTCTTCCTTCTACGCCTGCATTTCCAGGCTTCTACTGACTAGATTAATCTGGATTTGCATCGCGGAATAGACTTTGCTAAAAGGTAGCACTTCTACACTTGAATTACCAGGGTCCCATTGGATACTGGCATTCTTTCTTATGCTGTACTGGATGCTGATTTTATTCTTTCCTCTAAGAAAACAAATATAGAAGGTTCATGCCAACATATGTGATATAATTCATCACGACTTACAATATTTCTTTGGGAAGCTATTCAGATCGATCATTTTTTAACTGATTAATGTCATTACTAGAAGACAATAACCTATCCAGTCTAATCTCATATGTGAGTATAAGAATAGTGGTTATTCAGATCTTTATCCTCATCTTCGGAAAGTAGAAAATTGCTGGACCAAAGCAACAGTGAATATGTAAATCAAACAATAATATAAAAATAATTTCAAAATGTTATAAAATAAACTAACTTTGCAAATTAATTAGAAAGAGAGATAGTGAGATAAAGAGAGAAAGAGAGGAAATTGCTGTATTTGTGTGTTTTTATATTTTTCATTTCATTGCAAAATGACCAATTTATAGCCATATGATAAGAGAACAAATGGGCAACTTGCAGTGGGCCCCACGTAAAGAAGAAAAACAATTCAAGTGGACAACCACTTGCACCTATGACAAATTCAAGTGGACAACCAATTGTACCACTTATTTTTTAACACTCGCCCTTGGATGTCCATGTGAAATGTGTCTTATTAAAAACTTTACAATAAATAATATACATAATTATCGTGAACACCCATAGATGTTGTGCCTCGTTAAAATCTTACTAGAAAAAATTCAGTGGGAAAAAGCCTAATGAAGGAAAAAGAGTACACAACTTCTGGTAATACTCTTTGAGTACTACCTCATTAAAAACCTTACCAGGAAAAATTCAGTGGGACAAAACCTTGGTTAAGAAAAAAAGAGTACAACGTGTATTTTACTCCCCCTGATGAAAACTTCATTTGATATTTTGGAGACGACGCATTCCAATTTTATATCTCATTTTCTCAAAGGTTGAAGTCGATAATGCCTTGGTAAACATATCTGCTAAATTGTCACTTGAACGAACTTTTTGGACATCTATTTCACCTTTCTTTTGAAGATCATGACTAAAAAAGAATTTTGGTGAAATATGTTTTGTTCTGTCTCCTTTGATGTATCCTCCCTTCAGTTGAGCTATACATGCAATATTATGTTCATACAATATTGTTGGAACGTCTCTTTTCAAAGAAAGGCCACATATTTTTTGAATGTGTTGAGTTATTGATCTTAACCAAACGCATTCTCGACTTGCTTTATGATGACTATTATTTCTGCATGATTTGAGGAAATGGCAATCATAGTTTGCTTTGTTGAATGCCATGATATAGCTGTACTACCACATGTAAATAAATAGCTTATCTGCGATCGATGGGGATCAGACAAATACCCCGCATCTGTGTAACCAATCAATTGTGACGTGAATTTATTTGAGTAAAACATCTCATATCAATGGTCCTTCAGAGGTATCTGAATATATGTTTAATTTTATTCCAGTGTCTTTGTGTTGGAGAATAACCAAATCTTGATAACAAGCTTACAGATAAAGTTATATCTGATCTAAAATTGTTGGCAAGATACATTAATGTACCAATTGCACTAAAATATGGTATTTCAGCACCGATAAGCTCTTCATCATTTTCATGAGGTCGAAATGGATATGTATTAATATCAAGAGATCCCACAACCATTGGGGTACTGAATGGATGTGCTTTATCCATATAAAATCTTTTTAAAATATTTTCAGTATATGTTTGTAAAATGTTCAATTTGTAGACCAAGACAATTTTTTGTCTTTTCGAGGTCTTTCATTTCAAACTCCCTTTTCAGATATTTTACTGCCTTTGAAAGTTCTTCCGGAGTTCCAATAATATTCAAATCATCAACATATACTGCTATTATGACAAATTCAGATCCAGACCTTTTCATAAAGACACAAGGGCAAATCGAATTATTTTTATATCCTTCTTTTAGCAAATATTTGCTAAGACGATTATACCACATGTGTCCTAATTGTTTCAAGCCGTATAAGGATTTCTGAAGTTTTATTGAGCAAGTTTCTCGAAAATCCTTGTATGCTTCAGGCAATTTAAACCCTTCAAGAATTTTCATAAAAATATCATGGTCCAATGAGCCATATAAATAGGTAGTGACCACGTCCATTAGGTGCATTTCAAGCTTTTCATGAACTGCCAAATTCATTAGATACCTGAAGGTAATTGCATCCACCACAAGGGAATATGTTTCTATATAATCAATGTCAGGCCTTTGCGAAAAATCTTAATCTACAAGTTGTGCTTTATATCTTACGACTTCACCTTTTTCATTTCGTTTGCGCACAAAAATCCATTTGTACCCTACTGCTTGACACCTTCAGGTGTTCGAATTATTGATCCAAAAATTTCACATTTTTCAAGTGAAGTTAACTCTGCTTGAATTTCATCCTTCCATTTTGGCCAATCATTTCTCTGTCTACATTCATCGACAGATTTTAGTTCAAGATCCTTATCTTGTTGTATTATTTCAATGGCAACATTATAAGCAAAAATATTATCGACCATAATATCATTCGGTTCCACCATTTTCCTGTCGAGACATAACTTATTGAGATTTCTTCATTCTCATTATGTTCAGGTACTTTGACCTCCTCGGTGGTATCACCATTTGTTGTGTCTCTGGGCTTTTCTTGAGCAATTGCCCCCAAATTATGATTATCTTGATCATTTATTCCTTTTTTTTTCCGAGAATTTTAATCTTTGGAATCAATTGCTCTTCCACGTTTTAAGCATGGACTAGACTCATTTGCTTGAACAAGTTGTCCTATCGGGACATCAACTCGAACTTGAGCATTAGCAGCTGAGATATGCGATTTAGTAACCCGTGGAAGGTTAGTAATTGCATCCGGCAATTAATTTCCAATATTCTACAAATAAATCATCATTTGAACTTCTTGCTCACATTGATTTGTTCAAGAATTTAAATAAAATAGTGACAATGAATTTCAATCTATCTCATTTTCCAATTGCTTATGTTCTCCCTCTAATGTTGGGTATACTAATTCATCAAAATGACAATCAGCGAATCTTGCCGTAAATAAATCTTCAGCCATAGGTTCCAAATATTTTATAATAGAAAGAGATTCATACCCAATATTTATTCCCAATCTTCTTTGGGGACCCATCTTTGTGCGATGCGGTGGAACAAAATTGAACATATAACGCACACCCAAATATTCTAAGCTGGGATATATTTGGCTTCCTTTCAAAAGCCAACTGTAATGGGAAAAATTCATGAAAAATTATTGGCCTTATGCGTACAAGTGCTGCTGCATGCAAAATAGCATGCCAACATATCGAAAGAGAAAGTTTTTTCCTCATTAACAATGGTCTAGCTATCAATTAGAGGAGTTTAATCAATGATTCTGTTAGACCATTTTGAGTATAAACATGAGCGACCGGGTGCTCAACTTTTATTTCAATCGACATACAATAATCATTAAAAGATTGAGATTTAAATTCACCATCATTATCAAGACGAATTGTCTTTATTACATAATCTGGAAATTATGCTCTTAACCTTATAATTTGAGCTAACAATCTCGCAAAAGCCATGTTACGAGTTGATAATAAGCACACATGTGACCATCTTGTAGATGCATCTATCAAAACCATATAATATTTAAATGATCCACATGAAGGGTGAATTACCCACATATATCACCTTGTATACGTTCCAGAAACGTAGGGGATTCAATCCCAACCTTAGTTGCTGATGGTTTAATAATCATTTTTTTTGGAACAGACAACACAAGAGAATTACTTAGATTGAAGAATTTTCTGATTCTTCTAAGTGTGTCCATGTGAATTCTCAATAATTCTACGCATCATATTATAATCGGAATGGCTCAACCGGTCATAAAAATGATAAAATCATTAGAATCAGTAAATCTTTTATTTACTATGACATGTGATTCAACAGTACCAATATTTGTATGGTACAATCCAGAAGAAAGTGTAGGTAATTTTTCGTGCATAATTTTCTTCTCCGCATTCATTGTAGTAATATAAAGGTATTCAACATTTCCTTCATTTGCAGTCTCAATATGATAGCCATTTTGGTGAATAACCTTGAAACTTAACAAGTTTCTTTGAGACTTACTACAATACAATGTATTATCAATTATCAATATTGTTCTTTCAGATAGTAATAAGGCCGCTCTTTCAGAGCCTTCAATCAATTTTGTATTATCGGATATTGTATTGACATATGTCTTTTTTATAATCAAATTACAGAAATATTTTTTTTCTTTTAATATTGTATGAGTTGTGGCACTATCCAAAAGACACATATCTCCATTACTCATCTTGATTCCAATTGAAGACTGAGAAATTTATTTATCTTCATAAAATAAAAACACATTATAAGAGATAAAATAAGTACTAATATTGCTAGAAAAACATAAGTCTTTTTTTCTTTTTTTCTTTTAAATGAAAAATCATGATAATCAAAAGTACATAAGAACGACAACATATTGAAAATCATATAACGAAATTAAACATCAATTATAATCCCTAAAAAAATCTTCAACCACCAAATGAGTAATATCATTGAGGTCATTAAAATCGCCATCCTTCAAAGTCAGATTTGATTCAATATTATCATTATGCGAAGGTCTTGCCTCAATATTATTTTCAAATGTCAAGTGTGACTCTATGCGAGCATTAGAAGAAAATGCACCACCTCTATTTGCCTTTTTTCGAAGAAATTTTGATAAAGTCTTATAAAATGCTCAGGCGTCCGACATTCATTTTTTCAATGGTCTTTCATGCCACAACGATGACAGTTACTTTTTGAAGGGCCACTTTGAGAACTCATATTGTTCTACCTTTTATGTTGACCATCACTACGATGATTATTATATCGTCTTCTGCCATTGCCACGTCCACGCACATTATTGTGATCTTTATTTTTATTTTGTCTTCTTTCAGACTAGCCATGTGCTTCAAGGTCATTACATCATCCTTCAAAGTCAGATTTGATTCAATATTATCATTATGTGAAGGTCTTGCCTCAATATTATTTTCAAATGTCAAGTGTGACTCTATCCGAGCATTAGAAGAAGAGGCACTACCTCTATTTGTCTTTCTTTTGAAGGAATTTTGATAAAGCCTTACAAAATGCTCAAGCGTTCGACATTCATTTTTTCAGTGGCCTTTCATGCCATAACGATGACAGTTACTTCTTGAAGTGCCACTTTGGGAACTCATATTGTTCTCCCTTTTATGTTGACCAACACTACAACGATTATTATATCGTCTTCTGCTATTGTCATATCCACGCACATTATTGTGGTCTTGATTTTTATTTTGTCTTCTTTTAGACTGGTCATGTACTTCTACCACATTTTTTTCTAATAACAGAACAGTTTCAGTGGGACGGACTTCATGATTTTTCATTAAAAGAGCATTATATTGCTCAGTCACCAGAAGGCATGAAATCAATTCAGAGTATTTTTGAAAACATTTTTCACGATATTGCTGTTGTAATATCATATTAGAGATATGAAAAGTAGTTAGTGTCTTTTCCAACATGTCTTCATCATTTATAGTTTCTCCACATAATTTTAATTGAAAAATTATTCTAAATACAAAAAAATTATACTCAATTACAATTTTAAAATCTTGAAATCATAAATGCATCCGTTCATAACGAGTTCTTGGCAATACCGTTGCCTTGAGGTGGTCATACCACCCTTTTAAATCTTTCTACAATTTAAGTGAATCTTTCACTGTCAAGTATTCAACCTTCAGGCTTTCATCTTAGATGATAAAGAAGAAAAATCATAACCTTCGCTTTATCCCTAACTAGATATTTTATTTTCTTCGATTATAGCATCACCAACACCCTTAGCGGTAAGGTGAATTTCAGCATCAAGTACCCATTATAAATAATTTTTGCTAGAAATATCAATTTTAAAAAGTTTGACATGATGAAAATTAATTTAAAAATAACAAAGAGAATTAAAATTAAATTTTTTCAGTAGATATACCTGATATAGAAGTTAATTTTCTGAAGAAAAAAATTAAAACTTCGTACTAATAACGTGTTATAAAATAAACTAACTTTGTAAATTAATTAGAAATAAAAATAGTGAGAGAGAGAAAGAGAGAAAATTACCGTATCTGTGTGTTTCTAGATTTTTCGTTTCATTGCAAAATGACCAATTTATAGCTATAAAATAAAAGAACAAATGGATAACTTATAGTAGGCCCCACGTAAAGAAGAAAATCAATTCAGGTGGACAACCACTTGCACCGGTGGCCAATTCAAGTGTGCAACCACCTGAACCACTTGTTCTTTTAACACAAAATTTATTAAGTTCAACATTAATAATTAGAATCTTTCTCCCTCTTGTTAAAGAACTGTAAATTGAAATTTCCAATATCCAAAACAACAATATTTGCAGTAATTGTATTATGCATATCCTTTCTTTCTCGATCAAATTAAATAATGCACAGATAGATTCTCAAAGAGAAATGCAAATCCATTTATATGTCACCATTAATATACATACTAAAACTACTTGAATTCTTTGCAAGATGAAAACAAAAGGCCAAAAGAAAATAATTATACATTAATCAATCTTTTAATTTGCGGCCACAGTAGTATATCTTAAAGGCCTTAGGAAGATACACAGGCAACAAGAAACCAAACAAATTAAAACACCAAAACACCATATTCGCAGAAGCTAAAGCTCTACCCATATACACCCTTCTCAAATTCCCTCCATATTCTTCATCTACTTTAGATATTTCACTCTTCAACCACTCCATAATCGTAAAAATCCTCCTCGAATTGTAAAAAACTGGAACAAAAACTCTTACAGGCAGCGAAAATTTATCGGTAAACGTCACTCCTTCCATGAAAACTTGGCTAGCCAGCAAGAAAACATGCGGGGCTGCTGCTTTGATACCTTCTTTATCTCCCTCATAAATTCCTTCGAAAATATAAAGTACTGGGAGGAATAATCCTATCAGAGCTCCAATTGAGACGTAAATATTTAATGCTCTGTTTTTCTCTCCGAAAACAGGGGAAAGCTCTGTTTTAGGAGAAATTAGAGGAAAGGCAATTTTGGAGATGAAGTAGATGTAAATTAGGGAGAATAGGACGAAAGCAAAATCTTCAAGACTCACCATGCCACTAGAAGAGAAGATGATTATGAGGGCGAGGATGTTGAGCTGTCGGAAAGTGAAGAATCCTCTGTTTTCTTGCTGTTGTGGTTTTTTCTGGGAATTCTTCACGTCTTCAGGTGAAAAGTTATCATCTTTAAGAATGTCACTAGATGGACCAACCCCACCTGACATTTTTTCTTTAAGAAATTTTGTTGGTTTTTTTTATGGTGATTTTTGTTAATTTTTGAACTACTGTGACTGTGAGGAGAAGAGTATAATAGTAAGAGATGGTCAGGGGAGGAGATCAGAAGTACGCGTGGCAGTTGGAGGTGTTGGATAAAATACGTGGCTGAAAAGAGCCGACGTAGCAAAAATACGAGGAATAAGAGATAATAATTTAAAAAATATTTTTTTTGTTTTATATGATATATTTTGACTTGATATGATATTTATGAATTTTTTTAAAAAAATTTGTGATTTAAAATAATTTTTAAATATTTATGTGATTGAGAGTAAAAAGAAAATTTTAAAATTAAATTATTTATAATTACAATAAAGTAATATTCTTTTGAAATGCATGAAAAAAAAGTATCGCATAAAATGGGATAGAAGAAATAATTTATAAATAAAATATAAGGTTATTTTTTTTTCCGGTGTTTACTTAAGGGTATTAATTAATCTCAAAATTATTTATCATGTTATTTATACAAATATTGAAATTAAAATATTTTAAGATTAGTTATAAATGATAGGAAAAGCAATTTCAAATTTAATTACTTAATATTTTAAATAAAATCTACCAACAACAATATATTCTGTATATTTTTACAAAGTGAAATATGAGAAAGATAGTATGTATGCAGATTTTATTTTTAATTTTGAAGTAAGACAAAAAAAATTATTTTTGATAAGCTATCAACTTATAATATGATAAACTAAAAAAAACATAATAAAAATATAAAAAAAATAACAGATAATAACAAAATAACATTAAATCAAATAATCCTATAATCAAATTAAGTAAGTTAATAAATATCAACAAAATTAAAAAAATAGAAAATTATAAGCATTAAATTAACCTTTAATAAAATATAAAATAAAATAATTTTATATTTTATCTCGATATCATTTTTCTTTTATCCTCGTATCAAATGACATCTGAATCAATGTGCTTTGTTTACTAGGTAAGGCTTTTGTCTTTAGGCGACCGTGAGCTTCTCAAAGAAATTAAAGTAAATTTCCAAATATATTAATAAGTGTATTAGTTTATATCGCTAATGATTAAAAGGTTAGAAATGTTTTCTTATTATCGTAAAAGATCTAAACAGACTCTTTATTCACCTATTTTATTAAATATGCCTCTTAATTATATTTTTAACTTACTTATGTCCTCTAACTAATAATCAAGATTGAATTAAAAAAAAATATTACAACTTATATTGTTATTAATATAAAATTATTAATTTAGTTCAACTTATATGATTATTAATAGAAAATTATTATAGTTTGTTTTGAAATAGCTTGATATGATGATAATATGAATTGAGTTTGAATAAAAAAAATATGAGGGGATTGTGGCGTTGGTGAAATATTCCAAGATTGCACTATTTAAATATTGATACTATTAGAAATATAGATTTTTTTCATCTCGAATCAACGAAAATTTTATATTATAAAATATGATTTTTCAATCTACTGAAAAAATGCATAGTGGGAAATTGTAACGATTCAAAAATAGAGGTCATGATAGCACACACCTCAAACCCCACCTGATGTGTAAGCCTAACTTTCCAACTCAATGATACTTTAAATATAGCGGAAAAAAGATCAAATCACATACGAGACTCCTAGAGTGAAGCCAGGTCATAAACGAAAGATAAATGAGATTCGACAAAGAAGTTCTCAAAACCTGGCATTATAAGCATAAAGAGCATCTGCTACAACTTAGAATTTCAAAATGCATCACAAGCCTTTGAAATAAAAAATAATGACTGAAATAGATAGATAAGAGTCAAATGACGATCCGGAAAGCAAGATCTGACCATGACTCTGAATGAACATAATCCGTTAGATTTGCTCAGCCACCACGGAAAATGCCCTGACTAGGACTGCACTAAAAGGATATAGAAGTAGAGAGTGAATACAATCCACATGTACTAAGTATGTTTGACCGACTCAGTATAAGATAGATAACTCAACCCAAACTTATGAAAATAAACTATGAAACACTTTCACTTGCATAGAGAAAAGTTTCATTCCGGCGTTGGTGCCATCAATTTATATAAGAACAGCGCGAGTAAAGTAAATAAGCAAAGCTACACACAACTATTTATATTGGAAGTCAAGATTCACAATAACAGAGATGACCAATGCAATGCAATGAAATGATGAAATAATAATGTGGTGGAATCAAGGTTGTTGCACAACCTACCGTATACACCTTGTCAAGCCTCTAGCTCCCAAGACAAGGACCCATGGGGGACTTGCAGTCCAGCTACCAAATTTCATGATCTCAATATCTCATCAACTTGCCACTTCGATCATGGTTAAGGATATATAAGGTGTCTCATTTTCTTTCTCAAAAATAGTATTTCCATAATTCTCAACTTCCCATGGACAATGATAGGATGAATGCATCACAACATGTAAAAAACAGAGGCAAAATCAACTCAATAGATATATAGGCTCAAATTCTAAAATCTTTTTAAATCATGATGTATGTAATCGCATGGCAAAAGTAGTGGAAAAAGTCATTTGAAAAATGTATTTATCTTTTTGAAAAACATTTATTTCATGATAAGAAGTGATAAAACTCATCTCAAGCTCCTCTCTCGGGCATTTCACATCAACACATAAGGATAATCAACTTAAAACCCCTCTCACGGGCAATCTCATAAATCACTTGCTCTCAAATTGAATAACGATATCACATACGTCCCCGACACAGGTGAAATAACATAGTTCACAAATTTACAACTCCACAAACTCATGTACGATCCCATTCCATAACCTAATTAACAAGAACGATTAATTACTCAACTCAGTCTAGAAGAAAGATAAGCCAAATCTATCTCAAAGGTCGAAAACTTCACTCGAACAATTCTACTGGAGCTTTCTCCTCAAACACCGACTCCAAAACAATTTTCAACTTTCAAGAATAGAAAGTATACATCAAAAGGACTCCAACAATACCCATATTGCTAAAGTTAGGAATCAAAGTTAAAATCGTCCAAAAATATCTTTGAAATCAAGAAGGTTAAAATTAAAATTTTATTTGAAAATCAAGCTATACAAGTAAAAAGAAGTTCGTGGTTGAAAAATCAATTAAAATCAAGATAGAAACGAGTTCGAAATCAAAGAAAAACCAATTTTTCAATTTGGATGAAAATCCCCAAAATCCATACTTAAAATCTTGATTTTGAAATATTTTGGAAGATAAAATTTGAAGAAAGCGAATAAAAATTGATAGAGAAACTTACCCAAACGAGATTTTCCAAGAAAGTTCTCAAAAAATCCTTTTTCTCAAGCACCCAAACAAGTAAATATGAAGGAAATGAGGAACGAGGGTCAAAATTCCGACTTACACATTGTTCATGCAATTTTTACTCATCGCGTTCGCCGGTCACTAACTCCCATAATCTCAGAGCACATGAAAAAGGGCATTGTGAACGCTGGCAGAATGCCACAATCGCGAAGCTTACCACTGGTGACCCATCGCGAACACGAGCCATCAAGCCGCAATTGCGAAACACTATGAATGTAACTCTTCGTGAACGCATGCCTGATTGCCGCGATCGCGAAGAAGAAGATCTGCACCAAAAACCAGAAAATGTTATAACTCCAAGTCTCCGATTGAATCCTCAAAATTCGTTTGGAGTCTGATAAAAATAAATCGGATATACTATCCTACTAAAATCGACATTTCGACTCAATGAAATCGTTGGATTTTCAAAAAAAAAATATTATGACCAAAATTTCCAACTTCTCACCTAAACATCCAAAATGAAACCTAAGGTCTCTAACCAACCACCCTACTAGACCAAACTCGACGTTCCAGACGCAACGGAACTGACAGAATCATCATCTGACGCTCGAATCTCGTAATATTGATCAAAGTCAACTATCTCAATATAACTCAAGTCAAAAGGCTCAAAATCACCAAAATCTCATCCGATCACATCGTGGACCACACTAACCATTCCCGCAGCACATAATAAGCATGAAAACGCTAAGATAAAGGGCAAAATTATTATTTCACACACAAAAGTAATTTCATATGAAATGGGATAACAGAAACATATTTTCGCTGAAAAACTTCCTAATTTTCCCACGTGGAAATATCATTGTTCTTTTTTCTTATTGATTCAACCAAAAGAAAATAGTGTTGTACATTTTTCAACGAAAAATTTCAATGTAAATAAATAGTGACTTTTTAATAGCATGAATACAACAACAACAAACCCAGTATAATCCCACTATGTGGGGTTTGGGGAGGGTAGAGTGTACGCAGACCTAACCCCCACTTTGAAAGGTAAGGCGGTTGTTTCCGAAAATCCCTCGGCTCAAGAGAGGAAATCAAGATAAAAGGTCAGATAGGGACAAGCATATCGAAAACAAGATGAAAAGATCAGTTCTATTGAAAACCAGTTACAGGTTACACAAAAATTTGATGAAACTCCACGTGAACTAGTAGTATTTTTATTTTTATTTATAGACGGACAGCTTTAAATTTGTTTTATATTCTTTATAATCAAAGATAGTTTTCAGTTAGGTGTCAGTTATAGTTATATATAGATCTTGAAGAGTAGTGTTGTATGTCAGTTTGACACCTTGTTCTTACTCTTTTGGAATATTCACTTTTAGCTATTTCCCCAAGCATAGTTAGCTAACAGACTGCCTTGTTTGTTTTTCATTCAGGTAAAGATAAGATCACTATGACTCTATTATCTCTAACCTGGAAAACCTAATGTGAAGAAAATTAATCAATGTACCATAAAATCCCAGTAATTATTAGAGTAGTTGAACTCCAAATTGTATGTCTGAATTCAGAGTACCGTTTTCAACCCTTGTAAATGAAAAGGCCACTGTCTTGGAGTGTTTCAACTATGATGATACTGTTATGGAGTTTCTCGTGTATAAGTTGAAACTCCATGGCAAAAGATATTCTTCAATTACAGGACTGAAAAGTGGCTAACACACGCTATTATTAACACAGCCCGGAAAAGAAAAGAAGAAAGAACCACAAGCTCAGACTAATTATTTCTCTACAACAAAGAAACAGAAGCGCGATTTCTATTTTTGTATATATAATATACACTGGTGTCAGTCAAGTAGACTTCATTACACATTAATTCAAATCCCTTTAGGAATGAAGCAACTTCATGGAAGGGGGAATGGTCATTATACATTCCTCTTATGGGGGGAAAGAGAAACAAATTTAAATTAAAAAATGAAACAAAATAACTACAAAAAGGGTGGGAGGTTACAACAAACATTTGGACTAAATAAGAGAAGATAGAAAATCAAAACCATGGTTTAAAGAAATTTGGAATTTAGTGCAAAACTGGAAACTTAATGTCAGTGTTTCGAAATGCACAAGTTGTCAATGCCATAATCACAAACAACGGAAACTTTCCTTCTATTCTGATATTTCAATACACTTTGACCACCTGGCGTGTATCCAGGGACACGAACTTGCTTTTGGCAGCTTGACAGGAGACTTCACATGAAATGAATACCGAACCATAACCAGTCATCATTGCAATAGCAGAGACAGACAACCTGGCATGTTGAGCTGAATACAAAAAAAACGCCATCTCAATCACTATCCCCGGTCCACACCTGCTGCAAAGATTAGAAACTCCCCAATGAGACACAAGCTTCTAGCACAAAACAGACATTTGTTTTATCAAGTCATCTCATGTTGAAGTCTTTCTGTTTTTATTTTTTTCATCAGGAGGAAGTGCAAAGCAAATCAATAGTAATAGTAATTCACAACCAAAACCTAGCCACAAAACTGTACATCCCTTGATACACATTCCCATCTCTTGAAGCAACTCAACAAGAAAGGTAAGCTGCCACTGCCAGGTGATTCATAAATGAAATGACGAGGTCATGAGAAAAATCATGCATGGGGCTGGTGGGAGGTGGGAGGTACCGTGGAGTTAGTCAAGGTGCGCGCGAGTTGGCCCGGACACCATGGTTATCAAAAGAAAAAATCATGCATGGGGTCTACAAGCATTCAGACTAAAATACTTCCCTAATATGTCTTCAAAGAATCATTGCAACTCTGACTAGAAAAAGATAGCTGCGGCAATAAGTTCATTTATTCGCCTTGTTTCCAAAGCAACATTTTGAAATAAACTAGGTTAAATATCACCCTGACTCAACTGAGGAAACCTTGCTGTGGGAAATCAGAAATGTGATACGTTAAACAAAAGAGATAGAGTTTGACTTAAAAGGAATACTTTTAATTCTTTGGGAAGTGCAAACAAAGCAATATGTACCACATTAGATCTGGAACCATTGCTGGCACTACTGAGACATCATTTCCAATTTGCATCTTTAAATTTACTCTTCTAATGATGCATGTCGGATAAAACAGAGAGCAATAAGGTCAGGTCTCCATACAACCATTTTCTTTTACGATTAAGACTACAGTTTAATTGTAAGTTTATCAAAATAGCTTAAAAATTCTTGTACTTCTGGTATTTATTTTACTCTTCTAACGATGAGTGTCGGATAAAACAGAAAGCAATCAGGTCAGGTCCACGTACGACCATATTCATTAATGATTAAGACACTACAGTTTAATTCAACTTCTTCAAAATAGCCTAAAAGCTCTTGTACTTATGGTATTTAGAATGATAGAGAGAGTCTCCTTGATACTCCACATTCTTACGGATAAAATTCTTTTCAGCAAGATCTTTCCAAAAGAATATTGCACTTTCCCTAAGTTATCAATACATGTTTGGTTCAGGAAAAGTAAAAGAAGATCTTACCTGTACATCTCTTCAAGGAACCATTTCCATTCATGGAAATTGGTCTAAGCCGTCTCCTATCCTGACCCAATGACAAAATCTGTTGTATCCTTTCTGGCCAGACCGAGTCTAGTCTCCGAGCAAAATCCTCAACCTCCCTGTGCAATATAGAAATACAAAACAAGTTAAAAATCACATATCTTACCATGGGAATAGTTAAAAGAAAACCTGCCCCATACAGACGATAGCAGCCCATGCTAAGAGAAATATGGGGACATCTCTCTGCAATAGATAGTAATCATAGCGCTTCTACATTTTTCAAGGACAAAATATAGGAAATGACCACTGCTACATAATAAAGATTTATCAATTCTTATCCATGCACCATAACACGTGGATGATAAGACAGTTCCACGTCAATTAAATAAATCCATATATTCTATGATAGGTAAGCAGATTCCAGGTAGAAGAATGCAAGCATTATACTGTTGATAAACTAGCAGTTAGCGCAATGTTTAGGAAAAACTAGCAGAATACAAAACCAAGTAAGAAGTTAATGCCAGTAAGGGTTGTACAAAGGAAGCAGGTCAAACAAATGAAATAGAGAAAATTCATGGGATTGGATGGACAAAAGAAAGATCGTGAAAAGTGTGAGCGATATTAGATTCAGTTTTAGTATCTAAAGTTTTTCCCAGGGGATCTATTACACGGGAAAAAGTCAAGCTCCCCAAAAAGCATGGGATGTTGGGAAGATTCTATCTCTAACCTTTTTTCTGTCTTTCTTTTCTTTTATTGGTGGAGGGGGGTCAGTTATATGCATGACAGGGCTAAGTAAACCTTTAAGCCATGCAGTATGTCCTGAAGTATCCAATCCTTCGGGCTTACCAGAGAACAAGGGATACACATAGTTACTTATCAAAAAAACGAAGGGAAAAAGACACTTCCAGTGAACTTCTTAGAATAGGTATGCAACCTCTGCAGAAATAGAAAGTGTGGTACAGTACCCGTAGGGAACTAGTCTTCCCTTTACTCAAATAAACATTACCAAAATCTACCAAAAGAGAGAGAAAGAGAGATATAAACATAACTCAATAATTTATCACCAGAAATGCAGTCATGCCATATAGCCAGAATAACAAAATATATCTCTAGAACACTAATACAAGATAAACAAACCTGTCAATTTCTTCCTTCCTTGCTGGATCTAACTCATCATCAATATCAAAGTCATCCAAGTCGAGCTTAGATGAAAACATTGCAGATGGCGAGTTTTGCAGCTTGGAATTTCTACTTGGAGAAGACCCATCACTGGTGTCACCATTCAGGCAGCCAGATGTAAGGCAATTAGATTCCTGAGTACCAGCAAGGATCATATCAAAACAAAAAGAAGATAGCTACAAGCAACACACTCCTCACTTACACGCATGCGAGCATATAAAATAATAGAAAGAAACAGAAAAGAACCTAAAGTACATGAGATACCAACCTTATTATAGTTTCCAGCTTCATTATTTGAAGACAAATTTCTAGCTTGTTCTTTTCTCCCTCGAGATTTCTTTTTATTTTTTGTTACTCTTACACCCTTTGAGTCTGCAAAAAAAGAGAGCCATGATACAGTTAAAAGAAGGAACTTGTCAAATGCAAAACAAGAACAGGGTTCTCAAAACAATAAAGGTTGGCTAAAAAACTCTTCCATTTCAGATAGGGGCTTGTAGACACGAGAAGTATACAGCTCTACATAGATTAATTAGCTAACCTACTCATGTGCATGTACTAATGACAAAGTCAAGTCCTTCAGACAAAACTAGATTACAGTATTATAAGGTCCAGCAACCATACAGACTACAGATTGATGATTATGCAGCAAAAGATACTTATTTATTGGAAAAAAAACCTTATGCAATTAATTCATCGAAAGCACAAGAACGGATGGCCCAGATCATAGTTTTGGCAAACTAAATAGAAGCTATGATGCGCAACTCCTTCAACAAAGCAGGTCATTCCAGAATGTGCTCTTAACCTTTCCATCAAAAAAATATTTAACCAGAGAACAATGAAGTAGTCAAAAGAATCCACCCCAAAAGAAGGTAACTAGAGGTAGAAGTCCAACAACAAGGTTACATAGCAAGCCAAGAAGCTGCAGTACAACTTCATCTAGTCATTGGCAATATATGGAAATTAAAGCGTGTAAATAGTTCAAAATATCTTACTTATATAACATGTAGAAGTTAGTGCAACTCTACGCAACAAATGAGAATGTTTATGAAGTCCACTACTATACCTTGATCTCCACTATTTATGAATGACAAAAGATCATCAACTGATCTTTCATCTACGCGGGGCTCTTCTTCTACATCTACATTCTGGAAAATGTAAATGAAAATCAGTTAACCATAATGCAGAACGCGAGATGCATATACAATCACACAATAATTACATCAATATAAGTAAACATGACTTGAGATTACAACATGAGAGAAATGTCAAAGCACCTTTAGTTTCTTTCTCTCATATAATTCTTTCCTTTTTCTTGCATAGAGTCGATTTAGAAGGCGGATACGTGGATCATCCGTCATATTTCTCAAAGGCTCCAACTTCTCTTCCTGACGAAAATACCACTTCAATGTAAGAACAATCATAATATGGTAGTAGAAGGATATCAAAGTTCTCTGCTACTGAGAAAGACCTCTGTTAGATCATCAGGCAAATGGAAAGTTTCACGTATTTCCTCGGGAGTTTTGCCTTCAATCACCCGAGCAAGTGCACGGCTCGTAAGGTCAACCACAGGCCTTAGCTGAAGGCTGTCAGCAGCAGAAGCCAAATCACATAACGTCTTGGTATCTAACCGGACAAACTTCTCATCATGTTTCTTGCGCTCCTAGGTACATAAATGACAACTGTTACACTTAGTGGAAGCCAAATGATTGAACATCCTATTACATAGTCTACTGAGCCCTGATTTTCCTACATTGTATGTGGGAGGCGGGATGCATTGTTTAAAAAGAAGCAAGAAAGAGACCTTATTAGAACGGCCAGGAACTTGATGGAACCGACAAAACTCCAGAATTAACTCTAAGTTAGCAGGATTGACTCGTTCAGGAAGTGATATTGCACAATTTTTCGAAGATCCCTTGCCATTTTGAAGTAATTCCCTGCATATCACAGGGCAAAACATGGCAACCTCTTCCTCCACTTCTTGGATTGAACCATCAGCAGTTTCGAGCCAGATGTATGACTTCATCTGTACAGAATTAACCGCAGCGCAAATTTAGCAGCAGATCTTGGAAAAGGTCAGCTGATTGGAACATAAAATATGGAGAGCACTGGAAATGCAATAAAAATCTATACCCACATCTTGGACAGTGATGCAGGGTGTCACACTACATTCCCATGCACGAAAGGATTATCGCCATCATCCAAAAGAATTACTAACAGTTTCTATAAATGAAGAAAGGGATGGTTCCACTTATCTCTACCCTTCATGCTAACAAACACACAAGTTGTAATCTGATGAATAATAACACATAGTGGAAACAATAATCATGCCACCAGTTCTAAAGCTGCCATTATCAGTTCTCAAACAGGTTCATATAATGCTTACAACATTTCAGGGCTATGATCTATATGATGTATTTTGTGTCGTGACGCAACATGCCATCAATAAACTAAGAAACACCTAACTCCTCCATGCAGTATCCAACTTCAAATTTAAGATAAGTCAACTAAAGTATATAGCATAGCCAGTTTATCTTAACACAAAACAACTACTGTTCCCAAATCATGGCATCTCATAACACCTTAAAACTCTATTTGGATGGTTGTTATGTATTGTTTCATAATGTATCGTATTGTATTGTTTTAATGCATACAACGTTTGGAATGATTGTATCATTCTCCGTCGTTACATAACGTCACACATCAGTAATTTGAATGATAAACCTACAAGAAAAGAAGGATAAGGGCAACGCTACTATGAAAAGGTAGGGAGAAGGATAAAATAGGATTATTAAATAATAACTAAAGACAAAATGAGAAGAAAATATTAAGATAACAACGCGATCACACCAAATTGATCGTTACTCAAAATGGGACTTTTCGTTCTTACCTAACGATGGATTTAAACAATATAATATAATAAAATTTAAGTAACAATCAAAATATTGTATTTAAACTAACAATACAATACAACACAGGGTAATACTCATCCAAACAAGGTGTAAGTGAATGCAACTCACAACCTGACCGAGCAACTGATATAAGACAGCCTTAAAAGGGAATGGGATTGGATGAAGATAAAAGGAATAGAAGTTAAAGAGTCTCCTAAATTCACATATATCATACCCAAGTAGCCTTTTTTACTAGATAAATACATTCAACTGTCATTTGAACATTAAGAAGTTATCTCATACCTCTGGTTTGACAATAGCCATAGGACCTCCAGACATTAGCTGATAAAACTGTTTATGGGCCTTCTCAGAACTAAGGTACAAATAAAGATTCAATCTTAAAAGAATCGATGTAATGAACAAGACAGAGGCTTTATTCCTTCAGAAGACAAGCATCAGTAACAGACAGCAAACTCTCATAAGTAAGCCTCTCTGAATTCCAACGAGACATGCACCTTCAAGGAGATGGTTTCATCAGTAGTATATTCTTCTCAGAGAAAAAGCACAGCAGGTTACTCAAATTACATAAATTAATAAACACTAATTTAGAAAAAACATATGATATTGTGAAATCAAGAACAAAAGAACAATATAAAGATGCAGACAAGACAGAATATAAGACAAGAGGAACAATATAAGATAACTTTCTTTCTTTCAAGTGTATTCAACATCATTCTCAATACCACTATTTATAAGATTACATTGAGGAATACCTAAGGGTGTCAAAAACATGACATTAAACCTTGAGAATGAGGACATTACTACCCATAAAGGAGGAATTAACCTAGGAGTTATGGTCATCCATTTAACCACATTATCAACAACATTACCCATAAAGGAGGGAATTAACCTAGGAGTTATGGTCATCCATTTAAACACTAAATTATTTACAACACTCCCCCTTGGATGACCATTGATAGATAATATGCCTTGTTAAAATCTTGTGGGAAAAAATCCTAAAGGACAAAAGAGTATACATATCTTGTAATATGCAGTGTTTGCTGCCTCGTTAAAATTCTTGTCAGGAAAATCCATTAGAATAAAACCTACGCCAAGAAAAAAAGAGTGCAACACGTAGTTTACTCCTCCTAATGCAAACATCATTTAATTTCTCGTAGACGACACATTCCAATCTTGAATACCAGCTTTTCAAATGTTGAGGTTGGTAATGCTTTAGTAAACAGATCCGCTAAATTATCAACTGAGCAAATTTATTGAATATCTATTTCACCTTTCTTCTCAAGATCATGAGCGAAAAAAGAATTTTGGTGAAATGTGTTTTGTCATATCTCCTTTAATGAATCCTCCTTTCAGCTGAGCTATACATGAAACGTTGTCTCCATACAATGTAGTCGGAATATCCACACATTTCTTGAATATGTTGAGTCATTGATCTCAACCAAACACACTCTCGACTTGCTTCATGTATGACTATTATTTCTGCATGATTTGACAAAGTAGCAGCTAAAGTTTGCTTCATTGAACGCCAAGATATAGATGTGCCTCCATATGTAAATAAATAGCCTGTCTAAAATCGAGTTTTATGTGGATCAGATAAATATTCTGCATCTGCATAACCAACCATTTCTGACTTGAATTTATTAGAATAAAATAATCTCATGTCAATGGTTCCTCGAAGATATCTGAATATATGTTTGACCCCATTCCAATGTCTACTTGTTGGGGAGGAGCTGAATCTTACCAATAAACTTACTTCAAAAGAGATATCTGATCGAGTATTATTGACAAGATACATTAGCTCCCCAATGGCACTAAGATATCGAGTTTCACCACCAAAAAGCTCTCCAGCTATCCACACAAGCATATGATGTTTAAGTGTGAATAGAGGCCAAGAACTCAAAAATCCGAGGGATCATTTTCTTGAGGTCTAAATGAATCTTTCTGTATGTCAAGCGATCTCACAACCATTGGGGTACTCAACGGATGTGATTTATCCATGTAAGATTGCTTTAAAACTTTTTTAGTGTATGTTGATTGATGGACAAATATTCCATTTGTCAAATGCTCAAATATGAATACAAAATTTTGTCTTACCAAGATCTTTCATTTTAGATTGTTTCATTAAACACTCAACAGCTTTTGAAAGCTTTTTAGGAGTGTCAATAATGTTCAAATCATCAACATACACAGCTATTATAAAAAATTCAAATTCAGACATTTTTATAAAAATACAAGGACAAATGGAGTCATTTTTGTACCCTTCCTTTAGCAAAAATTGGCTAAGACAATTGTATCACATCCGCCCTAATTATTTCAACCCATATAAGGATTTCTGAAGCTTTATCGAGCAAGTCTCTTGCAAACTTTTATATGCTTCAGGCACTTTGAATGCTTTAGGAATTTTTATAAAAATATTGTGGTCCAATGAGCCATATAAATAGGCTATGACAATATCCATTAGGCGCATTTCAAGTTTTTCATGAACTGCCAGATTTATTAGATGTCTGAAGGTAATTGCATCCACCACAGGAGAATATGTCTCCACATAATCAATGTCAGGCCTTTGCGAAAATCCTTGTGCCACAAGTTGTGCCTTATATCTTACGACTTCACTTTTTTCATTTAGTTTTCGCACAAGAACCCACTTGTCCCTCCACTGGCTTGACACCTTCAAGTGTTTGAACTATTGATCTAAAAACTTCATGTTTTTTCAAGTGAAGCCAATTCCGCTTGAACTGTGTCCTTCCATTTTGGCCAATCATTTCTCTGTCTGCATTCATTGATAGATTTTGGTTCAAATTCTTCATCTTGTTGCATAATTTCAACAGCAAAAGTATTGTCAACCAAAATATTATTTCGATTCCACCTTTTTCTCGTCGAGACATAATTTATTGAGATTTCTTCATTCTCATTATTTTCAATTATTTGGAACCTCTATGGTCTTATCATTTGTTATGTCTCGGGGCTCTTCTTTAGCAATTGCCTTCATAATATGATCATCTTGATCATTTGTTTCTTTTCTTTTTCGAGAATTTTAATCTTTGAAACCAATTGGCCTTTCATGTTTTAACGTGGCCTAGACTCATTTGCATTAACAATTCGTCTTATCGGAACATCAACTTGAATTAGAGCATTTGCAGCTGGAATATCAGATTTAGTAACCCTTGAACGATTAGTAAATGTTATCTGGCAGTTGATTTGCAATATTTTGCAAATAAATTATCTTTTTAACCTCTTGCTCACATTGATTTTTTCGAGGATCTAAATGAGACAAGGATAATGAATTCCAATCTCTCTTTTCCCAACTACTTGTGTTCTCCCTCTAATGTTAAGTATACCGATTCATCAAAATAACAATTAGCAAATCTTGTCGTAAATAAATCTCCTATCATAGGTTTTAAATATTTTACAATAGAAGGAGATTCATACCCCAACATACACCCCAGCCTTCTTTGGAGACTCATCTTTGTGCATTGCGGTGGAGCAATTGGAACATATACCGCACCCAAAAATTCTTAGAAGGAAAATATTTGACTCATAACCATAAGTCAATTGTAATGGAGAGAATTCATGATAACTAGTTGGCCTTATGCCCACAAGTGTTGTTGCATGCAAAATAGCATGCCCCATGTTGAAACAGGTAACTTTGTCCTCATTAGCAATGATCTAGCTATGAATTGGAGACATTTAATCAATGATTCTGCCAGGTCATTTCGAGTGTGAACATGAATAGCTAGATGTTCAATTGTTATCCCAGTAGACAAACAATAATCATTAAAGGCATGCTATGTAAACTCACCAGCATTATCAAGACGAATTGTCTTTATTGCATAATTTGGAAATTGTACTTTTAACCTTATTATTTGAGCCAACAACCTCGCAAAAGTCATATTGCATGTTGATAATAAGCACACATGTGACCATCTTGTAGATGCATCTATCAAGACCATATAATATTTAAATTGACCCATATATATCACCTTGTATACATTCTAGAAATGTAGGGGATTCAATCCCAACCTTAGTTGTTGATGGTTTAATAACCAACTTTCCTTAAGAACAAGTAGCACAAGAGAATGCCTTTGATTGAAAAAATTTCTGATTCTTCAAAGAATGCCCATGTGAATTCTCAATGATTTTGCGCATCATATTAAAACTAAGATGGCCCAACCGATTATGTCAAATAATAAAATCATTAAGATCAGTAAATCCTTTGTTTACTATAGCATGTGATCCAACCATACCAATACTTATATGGTACAACAAAGAAGAAAATGCGAGTAATTTTTCATGCACATACTTCTTCCCTATTTTTACTGTAGTAATATAAAGATATTCAACATTTCCTTAATTGACAGTCTCAACATGATAGTCAATTTGGCGGATAACCTTGAAATTTAAGAAGTTTTTTTTAGACTTACTACAATACAATGCAATGCATTGTGGATAATTAATATTGTTCCCCTAGGTAGTATTACGGCCGCTCTTCCAGAGCCCTCAATTAATTTTGCACTCCCAGATATTGCATTAACATAAGTTTTTTCATAATCAAATTAGAAAAATATCTATTTTCTCTTAGAACAGTGTGAGTTGTAACACTATAAAGAAGACGCATCTCCCCGTTACTCATCTTGGATCTAGTAGAAGATTGGGGAATTTTATTTATCTTGTGGATGGGAGGAATTGAAATTAAACTCGAAAAAAAAATAGAATTGTGTTGATAATGTGTTGTGAAATCAAGAACAAAAAAAAATATAAAGATGAAGACAAGAAGAAGAATATAAGACAAGAGGAACAATATAAGATGACTTTCTTTCTTTCAAGTGTATTCAACATCATTCTCAATACCTCTATTTATAGGATTACATTGAGGAATACCAAAGGGTGTCATAAACAAGACATTAAACCTTGAGAATGAGGACATTACTACCCATAAAGGAGAAATTAACCTAGGAGTTATGGTCATCCATTTAACCACATTATCAACAACATTACTACTCATAAAGAAGGGAATTAACCTAGGAGTTATGGTCATCCATTTAACCACCGAATTATTTACAACATATGAATCTTAATAGGTCATTTTTTGCCTATAAGGGTTTTTACTTCTATCTTTGCTTGTTTCCCTTACTTAGCTCTTCATTTCCATATCATTTCCAAAATCACAAACCCTGTAACAGCCTCCCCTAGTATTCATTCCAACAGAAAATTCCAAAATCAATCAAGTTCCAAACCTGCCAACCATCTCCCATCTCTTCCCCAAAAGAAATGGGGAAAATTTAAAAGTAGAATGATCCCCAGAAAGGAAATTTAACAGAAATGTGACAAAATTTCACTTCAATTGCTAGCCCATGTATGTGTATAAGCTCATCAACATTTCTCCATTTAAACCCAATTAATAACACAAGTTAATACCAAGAATCAAGAAGTGGTATAAATGAACACCCACCAATTAAAAAAAGAAAACCCAATTAAACCAACTCGATTTATACACGAAATAAACACCAACCCACCGATAAAGAACCAATCTTGAGAGTAAAACAACATAGACAGAGGTAAATAAATCCTTTTTAGAAGTCATCAAATTCAGAACATCAAAAGGTGAAAACAGAAATGAAAAGATACCTCAAGAAACAATGCAGTCACCTACGCCGCAGCAGAGATAAAAGCTGGAGGATTTAAAAAAACCCAGAGAAATAGGTAGGGTTTTAAATTAGCAAGAAAAGGGAAGAAGGGATTTTTATTTTTATTTTCCTTTTTTTCTTTTGGCTCGACGTTTGGTTTTTTGTGTTTTTATTTTTTTTTGTCTTTTTGTTTTTCTTCCTCGATAAGAAGGAGAGTAGTCTCTGTAATTGTTTGGGGTTTGTTTACCTGATAATAGGGGCTTAGCAGATTGCACGATTAGGGCTCTGTCTCTCAACGACAATGGTGGCTGCTGGGTTTAGGAAGGAGAAGAGCTCGGCCTACTATTTTTATTTTATTTTATTTTTCTTTTGTTTTACTTTGTTTTATATGATTCACATGTATTCGAAAATTAAATTTTATGAGATTGGAATCTCGTGTTGTTCCTAAGTAGCTTAGTGGTAGATCGGTCGTAGCTGGGTTTAGGAATGAGAAAAGCCTTAGCCTATTATATTAACATATATTCGAGAATTAAACTCTACGAGATCGAATCTCTTTGTTGTTCCTCAGTAGCTCAGTAGTAGAGCGGTCACAGCTGAATTTAGGAAGGAGAAGAGCCTCGGCCTACTATTTTATTTTTATTTTATTTTATTTTACTTTATATGATTCATATGTATTTGAAATATTTTTTTATTTTCTTCTTTGTTTTTCTCCTCTGTTGTTTCTTTTCTCGCTCACTCTCTCATTTCTTTTTTTATGTATTTGTATTTTATAATATATATAAAATTTAAAAAAAATTATATCCAAAATCATTTTCATCTAATATATTTAATATTAGTTTCATTTTGTATATCAGATATCAATTTCATTAGTATATTTTATATTAAATATTTATTATTTTTGTGCAAGATACGTATATTTGATATCATAAATATAGAGGCGTATTCAGGATTTCGAGATGATGGGTGCATTATTACAAAAAGATCGATCTAAGATATAAATTTGATCGAGTTTGACATTTAGGTTCTTATCACTGAAAATCATTAAAATTTTAAATTTATAAGTCCAAAATTAATTCTTATATATATATAACATTACTATATGTGATCTCGAAAAAAAATTCGCTGACCCCTTTCATATGCCCCTGCATAAATACATGTATCTAATATCAATACATGCACTAATACATTCATTGGAGTATTCGTTCATACTTACAAAAAGTGCACTAAATCACATCATCAATCGAGGAGAAAGAGCATATTATCTCAATTCAATTTTAATTTTAATTTTCAAATCTTTTCATTACTTTAGCAAATCTTATTGTCGCAAGCCCTTAGCGGCCGTTTGGTTATTGAATAAGGGTTTGAGTTATTCATATATAAAATATTAGATAAATTTTATCATGTTTGATAGCATTTTTGTATAAGGTATAAAATTCAACACACTTAATACTATGTTTGGTTAGAAAATTAGAAAATCACATAACTAATATATGTATAATAAGTTATGAGTCAAGCCATTATTATTTTATGCGGAGTAGAAGATGGAATAAATTATACATGAATAACTAATACCTAAATAAAAATACAAATTGATAATTTTACCTTTCACTCTCAATCTCTCGTCGAATTTTACATGTTTGTTATTAATTATTCCTTTCTTATAGCATTCTTATCATTTCTGAAAGCTTGTGACTACACAAATTAAACTATATTTTGATAACCTTGACAAACTCTTCTCATTCATCTTATTTCAGTCATAGCTTTGCTTTAAAATAAAGACGTTTTGAACTGCAAAGGGGAGAAACAGGAAAAACAGCAAAGGGAAATGTCTCCTTCGGCATCACTGGGAACTCCAAATAACAGGAGTTCTTTCCTTTTTTTCCACTAAATTTCGAACGTAAAGAAACTAAAGCTCTTCTCCTTCTCATGTTTTTTCCTCTTGTTAATCTGTTGAGAGACGAATAATCAAATATTTGGACCTTGTCAAACTTTGTCATCCAAACTATTGATTCAAGTATATAATCGCAACAAATAATTTATTTTTAAGAATTCATGTTGCTAAAGGGTCAAGAAGAGGGTCTCCCCTTGCGCCGTCGTCGTCGCTTGCTCTATTCGTCGGATTTGGATTTGGATTTGGATTTGGTCAAATAATTTGATTGATAATCTTTTTGAACCAAATTTCCTTTAATTTTTTAATTAATTAAAATGATCTGATTGATAATATTTTTTGACCAAATTTCCTTTAATTTTTTAATTAATTATTATTTTTAATTAATTAATTAATTGAAAAATCCTGACCCGTGACTCGACCCATTTCTTTCTTTTCTGGATTAATTTAAAACATTTCCTACCATTTTTTTCAACGGATTTTTTTTGAAAGGTTGCAACTTTTTAGAAAAAATTGCAAACCTTAAAGTTGCGACCTTTTCCCAATAAGCACCTTTTCTGAAAAGTTGCAAACAGAATATATATTTCTGTTGATCCTAAGAATTGTTCCTTACGAAAATTTCTAATAAACAATCTTCTTCTTCTTCTTTTCTGCACTTCCTAAAAACTCGTGTGATATACTGCCTTCGAGTGGTTCGCAGTCACCATAATTTGCTATACCGTTATTCTGGTGAGTAAATCGTTCTATCCTGGGAGGAAAGATTTCAAAACCTCAGGTACATTGAGGGGAATAATTTCCTTAAGGACATACTGTGCATTCAGTGGGCCCGATTTTTTTTCTTATATAATTTTTCAGACATTGTTCTTATTTATTAGTTTCTGTCCAGTTTTCGTCTTTTAATTCCAGAAATTATTATTACTGTTTTAATATTTTACTATACAGTTTACTAACATTCTTAAGGAAATTATTGTTATTTTATTTTTCTGATTAAACTGTATTCTGTTTTGGAGACTAAAATCTGTGTGATTTTCTACTCCGTATGAAATTTGGTATTCTGACTTGAAGAGTATAAAAACTTCGTTGGAATATTAAAGTTCATATTTGTACAACAATTTGAAGAATATAAAATCTCCATCGTTGTTGTTGTAAAAAGTCTGATATTCTGAAGTATTAAGACAGTTTGTCTATTTTGACAGTGAAAAGAAATGGCAAGTACTTTTGCGACTGTTGCTGCAGCAAGCCACACTGCTGTGCCACCGGCAAAAAAAATAGGGAAATTTTCTGGAGTCAACTTCAAAGAATGACAGCAAAAGGTGTTCTTTTGGCTTACCACTCTTGGTATGCAGAAATTCACCAACGAAGACCCTCTTGTGCCTGCTGCTGATATGCCGGCCAATGAAAAATTTATGATTTCTGAGACATGGACACAGGCGGATTTTCTATGCAAGGGCTACATTCTAATTGGTTTGGATGATGATTTATACAATATTTACAATGCTATGAAAACTTCTAAAAAAATGTGGGATGCACTTGAGAAGAAGTATAGGACTGAAGACACATTCTTAAAAAAAATTGTGGTTGCCAAGTTTCTAGACTATAAAATGATAGATAGCAGAACTGTTGGAATCCAAGTTCAAGAACTACAACTTATTTTTCATGACCTTATTGCTGAAGGTATGGTAGTTAATAAGGCATTTCAAGTGGCTGCAATGATAGAAAAGTTGTCTCCTTCGTGGAGAAATTTTAAAAATTATCTAAAGCACAAGCGCAAGGAAATGAAATTGGAAGATCTTATGATTTGTCTCAAGATTGAGGAAGATAATAAAACAGTCGAAAAGAAGTCGCGTAGAAATTCAACGATTATGGGAGCGAACATCGTTGAAGATGTTGCTCCAAAGAATAAAAAAAGGAAGAAACCTTTTGAAAAGAATAAGGAGCAGAACAAGAAAAAATTCAAGGGCAATTGTTATAATTGTGAGAAAGCTAGCCACAAAGCCCCAAATTGTCGTCTCCTGAAAAAGGACAAGGGAAGGGGACAAGCCAATATGGTGGCAAATAAAAAAGGCATGAATGATCTGTGTGCAATGCTATCGGAATGTAACCTGGTAGGAAATTCTAAAAAATGGTGGCTTGATTCAGGAGCTACGTCGCATGTTTGTGCGATCTAAGAAGCCTTCGCTACTTATTTCCCAGCCGCACCTGATGCGACTATCTATATGGAAAATTTTGTCACGTCTAAGGTTGAAGGATATGGTAGAGTATTTCTGAAAAAGACATCCGATAAGGTGGTGATGCTGAACAAAGTTTATCATGTACCAGAAATGAGAAAAAACTTGGTTTCTGTCGGTCTTCTTATCAAAAATGGATTCAAGTGTGTTCTAGTTTTAGACAAAGTAGTTGTCAGTAAGAATGAAATGTATTTAGAAAAAGGCTATCTCACTGAGGGTCTTTTCAAACTAAATGTAATGGTTGTTGAAGATAATAAAGTTCAAGCTTCTTCTTACTTACTTGAGTCAAATAATTTATGACATTCACGTTTAGGACATGTCAATCATAAAACCTTGCGAAAATTGATTAACTTAAATGTATTGCCTAACTTTGATTGCAATAAATTAAAATGTCAAGTATGTGTTGAATCTAAGTATGCTAAGCATCCTTATAAATCTATTGAAAGGAATTCCAGTCCTTTAGAATTGATTCACACAGACACTTATGATATGATATCAACACCAACTCGTGGTGGGAAAAAATACTTTATAACTTTTATTGATGATTGCACTCAATATTGTTATGTGTATTTATTTAATATTAAGGATGAAGCAATTAATGCATTTAAGTAATACAAGAACGAAGTGGAAAATCAATTGAACAAAAAGATAAAAATGATTAGAAGTGATAGGGGTGGAGAATACGAATCTCCTTTTGCAGAGATATGTTTAGAATATGGAATTATTCATCAAACTACTGCCCCTTACACACCACAATCAAATGAAATTGCAGAAAAGAAAAACCGAATATTAAAAGAAATGTGAATGCTTTATTAATAAGTACCGGTGTACTGCAGAACTTTTGGGGGGGGAAGCTATCCTTACAGCTAATCGAGTACTCAACAGGGTATCCCACAGCAAAACACAATCTATTCCATATGAACTATGGAAAGGAAGAAAACTCAACTTGAAGTATTTCAAAGTGTGGGGGTGTTTAGCAAAAATCCAAGTTCCTTTTCTGTAACACCTTGAAAACTTCCATGTCAAGACCCGAACCATCCTTCATAGGCGTATAGGCTTGAACCCGACGACTTCTAATTTCATATATGAGTTAGGATCAATTTCTAAGTAATTGAAGTGTGTTGGATGTGTTTAGGGGTCATAAGGGATCTCTAACACCAAGCCAAGTCCAAAGAATTCCCATCGACTAAGTTTTCGGAATGAGTTCGTGTAAGGGTCAACTTCAAACAACTATATCTCCTGAAATATAATGATCTGTGTAGACCACGACCTACCAAATTAAAGGTCTTTGAGTCTTCTTTCCAACGCCACCAAGATTACAATTTTTGGAGTTCGGAGTCAAAAGTTATGACCATTTTACTACATACTAGTACTGCAGGGATTTCAGGCCTGGGCGACCATTGCAGGATTTTTAGGCCTGACGCTCCAGTGGCGCGACGCGCCACTATAGCGCCAGAAAACAGCCTCAGAAGTTTGGTCTCTGGCGCGACGCACCACTATTAGGTTGCAGGATTTTTAAGCCCATTTTTGCTTGCGCTGCAGTGGCGCGACGAGCCACTATAGCGCCAGCGGGGTCTTAGCCCATTTTCCAGATTTTTAAGGGGCATTTCGGCCTTTCCTTGTGTGTTACCCAAAGTGAGGTCGTTTTGAGAGGAAAATTCACCTAGTAAGAGACTCCTAAGCCTCCTTTCCTCATTCACTCTCACTCACACTCTAAGAACAAAAAGCCCTAACCTCCCAAGTGCTCTCAAGCCTTCTTCCTCCATCTCCAAGAAGATCAAGCCACCATTCCTTTTCAAGTTTTTCATTCAAGAGTTGACTCCTCAAGGTATGTGAGCTTCCATCCATGGGTCCTTCCACCCATGGAGTCCAAAAGTTCTTTTCAAAATTTATATTGAAATCTTAAGGGTGAATCTTCATGGGTTTTTATATGATGACTTTAAATGCATAGATTATGGCGTATTTTAAGTTTATTTACGTATATTGATGTATTTTGACTCTCAATTGCATGAATTGAATGATTTGCTAATGTGCCTCTATGAAGGCTTGAAGGAGGGTTTTAAATATGAATGGTGGATTATTTTGAGATGTTTTAAATTGATGCATTTCATCATTCTCTTGCTTGCAATAATTCTTCAAAATACATTTAAAGGTTTTATGAAGAAATTCCACCTAGTTTTCCTCATGATTAAAGTAAAGTGAAATGGAGTTGAATTGGAAGTTTATGAAGCAAATGCCCATGATTAAGGGAGTCTTGAGAAATGATTGAATGATGATGAAAGGGCTTTTAGCCAAAGAAGGGATTCAACGTGAAGGGATAATTCTCACATAGTTGAATCAAATGAAATGTTTAATGAGCTATTCCACCGGAAATGATTTGATGTCTAAAGTTATACAATGCTTATGTTATTATGATATATATATATATATATATAAATGTTATTCCGTGGGATTTGACCTAGCACCGAATGTAGCATGTAGATGGGGACTCGACCTAAGGGGTCCTTAAGTAAAGTCTCATGTTGCATTAACTATGTGCCACCATAGGAGCCCTTGTCGGCTAGGCCCTTGTAACCACCAAATGTTAAATAAATGAATGTAAATTGAATGGAGTTCTACCCGGCAAGTAGACTCCCCATGCCAACGTAGGGGGTTATGTTGTATTCCATGTAATAGCTCGCATGGTCTTAAATGTCGGTTATGGTCACTTCCACACAAAAATGAATATTTTAAGGTTCCTATGATGATGTTCAATATATGCATTCACTCATGCATATTGATTTCTCTTGTCCCTCTTATGTTCTTCATTTCATAGCATACTCACATACTTAGTACATTCAAAGTACTAACGCATACTTTTGCCTACATGATATCACCATGTAGGAACCGACGTCGCTCCTCGATCTCCTCCACGTGGCTAACTCGTATTAGTTGAAGATTTGCTAGTGGTGAGTTCCCATATTTTGGGAACAACATCCCTTTTATTCTAAGCTTTGGTTATGTAGAATAGTAAGACTTTATTTAAAGCATTTCGTGACACTTATATTGAGGGTGAGCTAGGGACATGTCTTAGCCCCCGCCAAGTCTATTAGTAGAGGTATGTTTGGACATAAATGGATAAATGTTCTTATTTCCGCTTATTATTATGTATCATTACTAATAAAATGCTTAATGAATGCTAAGAGACTCGAGTGAGGTACCTTCGGGTGTCTCATTCGCCGTGTCGCATCTAGGCCCTAGGCTTGGGTCGTGACATTTTCCCAAAAGGGTAAAAATTAGACCAAAGACCGTGGATTGTATTTTTATTGGCTATGTTACAAACAACAAAGTTTGTCGATTTTTGGTTCACAAATTGGACAATCTCGAAATTCATATTAATACAGTAATTGAATCAGATAATGCTGAATTCTTTGAAAATATTTATCCATATAAAACAGAATGTGAGTCCTCAAGTGAAAGATCTAAACGATCATAAGAAGAACCAAAGGAAAGTAAACCAACCGAAGAGGATCCAAGGCGTAGCAAACGTCGAAGGATGTCTACTTTCTTTGGATCAGATTTTGTGACATTCTTGCTTGAAAATGAGCCTCAAACATTTAAAGCAACAATGTCTTCTTCTGATTCAGTATTTTGGAAAGAGACAATCAATAGTGAGATTCAATCAATTTTGATACATGAGAGTTGGTTGATCTTTCTCTTGGAAATAAATCTTAAGGATCAAAATGGATTTTTAAAAGGAAAATGAAAGTTTATGGCACTATTGACAAATATAAGGCAAAACTTGTGGTCAAAGGATATAGACAGAAAGAAGGCCTTGATTACTTTGACTCATATTCGCCGGTAACAAGGATAACATCTATTCGTGTGTTAGTGGCACTGGAAGCCGTATATGATCTTGAAATCCATCAAATGGATGTCAGGACGGCTTTCTTAAATGGAGAATTGGAGGAAGAAATTTACATGGAAAAACCTGAGGGTTTCGTAGTTCCTGGTAAAGAAAGGAAAGTGTGCAAACTTGTTAAGTCACTTTATGGACTTAAACAAGCACCTAAACAATGTCATGCGAAATTTGACCAAATAATATTGGCAAATGGATTTAAGATTAATGAGTGTGACAAATGTGTTTACATTAAAACTACTCCAAATCATGAAGTCATTGTTTGTTTATATGTTGATGACATGTTGATAATGAGTAGAGATATTGCCGATGTGAATGCAACGAAGCGTATACTTGCTAGCAAATTTGACATGAAAGGTTTAGGGATTGTTGATTTGATCTTAGGAATTAGGATCCATAAAACTCCACAAAGTCTAGTATTATCACAGTCACATTATATTGAAAAGATACTTGATAAGTTCAAGTATTTAAATTTCAATATTGCAAAAGCTATAATTGATGTAAGTTTTGCACTTCAAAAGAATGAAGGTGAAAATGATTCACAATTGGAATATGCACGAGTTTTGGAAAGTTTGATGTATATTATGAATTGTACATGACCAGATATAGGATGTGCTATTAGCAAGCTGAGTCGATTCACGAGTAATCTCAATCAAACTCATTGGATGGCAATGAAACGAGTCTTAGGGTATTTGAAACACACCTAAAATTATACTTTGCATTATAATAAATATCCCAAGTAATTGAGGGATATAGTGATACAAACTGGATCACTAGATCATCTAAAGTTAAATCCATAAGTGGATATGTTTTTACCGTTGGTGGAGGAGCAGTATCTTGGAAATCATCAAAACAGACATGCATCGCCCGCTCTACAATGGAATCTGAATTTATAGTTTTAGACAAGGCCGGTGAAGAAGCTGAATGGCTTCAAAATTTCTTGAAAGATATTCCATTTTGGCCCAAACCTTTGACACCTATATGTATATATTGTGATAGTCAAGTGGCAATAGGTAGGTCAGGGAGCGTTATGTATAACGAAAAATTGCGTCACATTCGATGACGACACAATATTGTTAGACAACTACTCTCTAGTGGGGTTATCACTATTGACTACGTAAAGTCAAGAGATAGCGTATTGGATCCACTAACAAAAGGCCTATCTAGAGAGGTTGTTGAAAGATCATCAAGGGGAATGGGGTTAAGGCCAAGGACAAGTCATCATGGTGGTAACTCTACCTAGTAGACTGGAGATCCCAAGAACTAGGTTTAAAGAGATCAAACAAAGTTATGAATGGCGGTTCAACATTGTCAAATAACTCAACCCATTCTCGTGATGATGACAATGTTCAGAAACAAGGATAAAACCTTAAGACTTTTTAATGAGTTAATAAAGCATTAAAGTTTTTTAATGATTATCTAAGTCTGGCAGAAAATGACTAGATAGTATGTCTATAAGTATACACATTTAGAAATCACCTATGTGAAGGTGAAGTATAAGCCGCTTCAAGAAGAATAACGGTAAAGGCCCATTTTCTATGCATTCAAGAAATCAGGCGGTGTTCATGGCTAAAACAAACATAATCGTGAGAACCATAGATGGTTGAGGGTTAATTGTGTGACTTATGTTGTCTAGTTATACAACAAAGTTCAACGGTTCAAAGATATCACATCTACCGATTGATCGAGTATATCCTATATAAGTTCACTATGGAAAGTTCAAAGGGAAACCTACTTATCCAGATGCAATTAATCTTCACTTGTATATAGCACACGTATCCGTGCATTCCTTTATCTTATAGCCATTCTCTATTCATGTGGGGGATTGTTGGGTTTAATTGATAGGTTGAATGAGAAATGGAGGGAAAAGAAGTGGAGGAAAAATTGAGTTGTTCCCTCTTGCTTTATGAACTAAGCATTTATCCCACATAGGTGGTGGAAAGAAAAAGTCTCCTACTTAAAAGTAGAAGCACTACTTCATGTTGCTAAATGGTCAAGAAGAGGGTCTCCCCTCGCACCGTCGTCGTTGGATTTGGTCAAATGATCTGATTGATTGATAATCTTTTTGGACCAAATTAATTTAAAATAATTTCCTACCATTTTTTTCCAATGGATCTTTTTTGAAAGGTTGTAACTTTTTCTGAAAAGTTGCAAACCTTAAAGTTGTGACCTTTTCCCAATAGACACCTTTTCTGAAAAGTTGCAAACAGGCTATATATTTCTGTTGATCCTAAAAATTGTTCCTTACGAAAATTTCTGATAAACAATCTTCTTCTTCTTCTTCTTTTCTGCACTTCCTAAAAACTCGTGTGGTATACTGTCTTCGAGTGGTTCGCAGTCACCATAATTTGTTGTACCGTTATTCTGGTGAGTAAATCGTTCTATCCTGGGAGGAAAGATTTCAAAACTTCGAGTACGTTGAGGGGAATAATTTCCTTAAGGACATACTGTGCATTCAGTGGGCTCGACTTTTGTTCTTATATAATTTTTCAGACACTGTTCTTATTTATTAGTTTCTGTCCAGTTTCCGTCTTTTAATTTCAAAAATTATTGTTACTGTTTTAATATTTTACAATACAGTTTACTAACATTACCAACACCCAAAGAAATTGTTAAATCCTGCATAACTTAATCCCGCATAAATAAACCCTGTATAACTAAATCATTCATTACTAAATCCTGCATTACTAATACCTGTATAACTAATACATGCATAACTCCAATCAGCAACCAAACGACCCTTATTATTGTTGGCAATGAGCTCAGACTTGTCTATATATATATATATATATATTATTTTTTTGGTTAAACTAAAACTCAAATATATAGTATTATTTAGTTTAAACTAAAATTCAAATACAATAACTGGCACTTAAAGAGTTAATTCCTTTAATTATAAAATTGTAATTTAAAATTGCTTGAAGATTTAATAAAGATTTGATCCAAATCTTATAGAGATAAATCGTGATTTTTTATTTCCTCAAACAGAGAATTTTCCACGATAATTTTTATAGATGGATTATATTCTATACTTTTGCTTATTATTAACTGAAAGAAGCTATTCAATTCATTAGGTGGCAATATAAAATAATAATATTACTATGTGAAAAATGATATAGTTAGGGGTCGTTTGGGAGTTGGTCAAGAGAAATATCATACATGTATTAGATCATATATATAAATATATATAAAAGTAATACTATGTTTGCTAGTTGATCAGAATTATATATAAAATTAATATGGTATTTAATTTTGCAATTTAGAAACCTATATAACTAAAATATGTATAAGTTAGGAGAGATTATATATGTAAAATGAAGATTAAAAGATGGAATAACTAATATTTGCATTAAATAATGCATAAATTTTCTTATAGCTAATTCATATATTAATATCTGCACTACTCTAGCACTTACCAAACAATCTAGAGGTTGTTTGGTATTAAGTTAGAGTTATCAAAGTATTAGTAATGTAGAAATTAATTATGAGTGAATCAATGTATTATTTTATGGATGTATTAGTTATTTATGTGTGACATATTAGTTATTCCACATCTTATATATGTCGCATATGTATAGATTTTCTCAAAATTTATATATATATTAATTATGCAATTTTTTAAATTATTAACTAGATATTGTAATAATTTTATATATAAATAACTTATTTCTTATTTATTCACCAAAGGTTATATAAGGTATACGAAAACTAATAATTCTTTTTTATCCAACTTTCAATCGACCCCTTAGTTTTTAAGTTGGAAAACATGAAGGGGGTGTAGATTGGATAAATGTGTAGGCTAGTCGTTCCACTTGGCAAGATAGGCTCCAGTCAGTCTCTCCTACTCCATGTTTCATACAACATTCTTAATCATAATTAATTCTGGAAAGTTATGGATCATGCAAAAAGGCATGTCATTTAATTTTTGCTTAGAATAGTAGTAATATTAATAACTTGTTGTTGGCATCCTCCTCATATTTCTACAAGCAGAAACAAACCCATAAAACAAAAATGTGGCTTTTCAAGAGAAAAGGGCCATCTGGGTTTTCGTCTTCTTCCACCGCTGAGGAAGTTACTCATGGAATTGATGGCTCTGGTCTTACCGCCATTGTTACAGGTTCCACTCGATCTCCTTTTCACATAATTCAAAATTACTATATATATATATAGAGAGAGAATTGTTCAATTGGGTATCGATTAGTATTTAATTATTGTTGGTGGTGACATGCAATGGGTGTATCTATTCCTCTTTTTCCTTAAAACAATAAAAGGTGGCGTGTTTATCGAGTAAGCTAGGTATGAACAGCAGCAGAGTCAGGATTTTCATAGAAGGGTTTTAAAATATGAAAAATAAAAACACAGAAATCGAAGGGTTATATAGATATATATAACTAATAATTTAACAAATATAAACGGTCTAATTTTCCACCTAAGTGGGTTCGGATGAACTCCTAGAGTCTCACTAGCTCTGCCCCTGGGTATGAACCAAGCAATTTCACGTAGAAAATCTGTGGCTGCTTTGCTTGCATATGATTTTTGTCCTAATCAATGGAAGAAATTGGCCCTACCTAGACATGCCTAGAGAGAGCCTAAAGAAAAATTGATTGCTCGACAGTATTCAATTTCACTAGGTAGAGTGTGGGTGTGGGTGTGCCCTAGCCATCAACGATAGGAGACTTAAGTTCAATTTCCAATGGAGACAAAAACCGCTAATTGATTTACTCATATTTGACTAAGTCTCGGTGGGCAGAGTTACTCCCAGGCACTACATATAAAAAAAAAGTATGAAGAGAGGGGGTGGTAATCCTTTTCAACCTCATGTATTTACGGAGCTATCGGAATTATATGAAAAATCCATTCAAAACTACTATGTACAGCTTCAATTTGGAATCTTAGTAGTTATTTTATGGGTTTCGATAGTCTTCAATTTGTAACAGGGAGACAGAATTGGTAATTCAATTTCATTCAGAATCTCCTGATGAACACTGAAAAATAATGAAATATTGAATTCCTTGATGTAGTTATCAGGCAATTTACTGCCAAAGACCTGGTTACCAATGCTTATTTGGCCCAGCTAATGCAAAATCCGATCAATGCATAGATTGGACTATTGAAGAGGCCGGATATAATCATATGCAATTGAAGCTATTGGTATATTATACTATAAAGACATTCTCAGTCTCCTTGTAGATCACTTGTTGAGAAAAAAAAAAAATCCTGTATTGGTTAATTGATCCTTGATATACATTCTTAAGTTAACTCTTCTTCATTTTCCGTACTATGGCTGCTTGTGGTTTATGGTAAACAGCTGGATTGACACTACTACTGTAAGTACGTGTATATAATTGAGTTTATACTTGAAATCTCTTAGGTAAAGTGTGTGCATTATCTTTATTTAGAGGCATGAAATGTTAAGCATCTAGCAGTATTTGGTTTGCTCATGAACATCTATTTGCAGGGGCATCAAGTGGTATTGGTTCTGAAACTAGCCGTGTTCTTGCTTTGCGTGGAGTTCATGTCATCATGGCTGTCCGGAATATGACTGCTGGAAAAGATGTTAAAGATGCAATAGTTAAGGAAATCCCTGCTGCTAAAGTTGATACCATGGAGTTAGATCTTAGTTCATTGGCATCAGTGAAGAAATTTGCTTCCGATTTTAAATCATCAGGTCGCTCATTGAACCTTTTAATGTAAGTGATGAATTAGAGTTGTAATCGCATACCTGAAGACTGTATTTTTACTCCCTATGTCTCTTTCAAATAGCTTTGATCTTCTGCATGAATCTCTTCCCTCTTCATATATATCCAAGCACGTCTATTAATATCATCTTTTTCTTTGAAAGTAATAATGCAGGAATCATGGCAACTCCCTTTATGCTCTCAAAAGACAACATAGAGCTGCAATTTGCCACAAATCATCTAGGTAAGAACTGTTTGTTAATGTATGTTTCTGCGCAGAATATAATGTTGATTTTTGCAGTAGAAGAGAGCCTGAAATAGTTCCATCATCTTTTTTATGAGAAAATAGCCAAATGCCCCTCAACCTATTACCAGATTTCCAACTATACACTTCAACTTCATGGGATCCTATCACCCCAGGACTGTTTAGAATTGAAATTATTAACTCCCTGAGTGCTTCCGTGGAAAACTGAGCGTATTTCATTCTATTTGAGAGAGTGAGCACCAAAAACAAATAGTCAAACTTTATGTTACCAATTTCAAAAAATAAATAGTCAAACTTTATTTTTAATATTTCTTTTCAGAAATACTTGTATGTTTAATTATTTTTTTCTTATTTGTTTTTTTTCTTCTTCCTTACAACATAGACTAAGTTTCATACTTCTTTGTATATTGAATCCCGTTAATAAAATTGCTTGCCATATGTATAAAAGGGACATTTATGTGGTGTGCTCATACGACCACCACTCACCACCCATAAATCACAGCCATCACCACCATGGAATTTCAGTATTCCTCTTGATTCTTTAATTTGTGCATGGAATTAGAAAATTTTGAAAATGAATTCTTTATTGATGTTATAGGAGTTGTCAATCATCACTTTACATGCCAACCCACAAGGCCGATTGGGTTGGAAAGATCTTATCTTGATTTTTTGGTGCCTCAATTTGGCGATTTATTCCATAACCAGAAAGAATTTTGGGTTTTCGACGAAACCCAAATGTGATTTTGAGAATGAAATAGAAAGATCAATGTCTGCTTTAGATAGTATTATCCATTGTTATGTATACATTGCCTCGATTTGAGCAACTTGACAAATACATCCACAAAAATGATCCGAGTACCAATCAAATGATGGATGAAACAGATAAAACTCAAAATTTTCGCCAGCCTTTTTCTCTTCATAACTGTCGTTGCTACCATCGTTGATGATAATGTGAAACACACCATCGGCTTCTTCTAAACTCAGATTTTCTGATATGTCATAATGTCAAAGGTTTAGGACTTGATAGTGTTGGTGATAGGAAGTGGGTGGTGCTGGGTTGATTGGTGGAGTTTTGGTGTTTGTAGTAAAGGGAAAAACTGGTGAAAGACTTTTGGTGTTTGAAGGAAAGGTGAAAATATAGGACGAAAAGGGTAAAGAAAAATACATTTTCAAAAAAATCCACGTGTCAAATGCGTGAGTTTCACCGGTCAACATAGATGTGGTTGTGGCTTTTTATAGGGTGTAGTAATTTCAGTTTTAAATAGTTCAGGGGTGATAGGACCCCCGTGAAATTGAATTGTGTAGTTAGGAATCTGGTAATTGGTTGGGTGGGCATTTGGCTATTTTCTCTCTTTTTTTTCTTTTTTTTTATTCAAGCAACAGTTCATTTTATAAAGCATGTAATCCAAATTTATTGCTCTTCCTAATTTTACTGAAATGAAGATTCAGTTCTCGATTAAAGGAGACCAATAGTTGATTTTCCATACTCTTTTCCTCTTAAGCTTCAATTATAAAATGCACATGTAAAAGACCATCTGAGACCTGGTTAGAGGACAATTCATGTCCCCTTTGTCCATACTTTGTCATCCTTACTCTTCATTAATACAGCGCACACTTGACAAATCTAATAAGACTGGTAGGAAGTTGTAGATAGATGATAGGTGGGCAATATTTTCAAAAGTAAACTTTCAAGAGGGACATTCATACTTCCTGTTAATATATCTTATTCAATTCTTCTTCTTTCTTGTGTTCGCAGGTCATTTTCTTTTGACAAATTTGTTGTTGGAGAAGATGAAGGAGACAGCACGTAAAACAAAGAGAGAAGGACGGATTGTGAATGTTTCATCAGAGGCTCATCGATTTGCATATAGAGAAGGAATTCGGTTTGACAAAATTAATGACCCCAAAAGGTAATCTTGTTAGATTTTGGTGCCGAACTAAATTTTCTTGATTGTAAGAGAAACCTTGCTCAAATCCATCACTTGCTCGATGACTTCAGTGATCAGCCTGGAATTTTCGGAATTACTGTCTAATAATTCCATGAGAGTATATAATATACTCCCTTCAATCACTTTTACTTGTTCACTTCGTACTTTGTACGCCCCTTAAGAGTTACTGTCTAATAGTTCCATGAGAGTGTGTAATATACTCCCTTCATTCACTTTTACTTGTCCACTTTGGACTTTGTACGCCCTTTGAGAAACAATGATTAATATGAGTATTTTACCACAATATCCAATTGATGTATAGTCTTAGGTCTTGGAAAATGATTTGGGGAATTAACATTTTAATGTTAAAGGGTAAAACACAAAAAAATAATTGTCTTTTCTTGATATGTTAAAAATGACAAGTAAAAGTGAAAATCTATTTTTGGAATACCGTACAAGTAAAAGTGAACAGAGGGAGTATTGAATATAGATTTCCAGTGTTATCATAAACCAAAGATGAGTGCTTGCAATTCATTACAAGTTCTTGGTTGACAACCTCTCTTGTTAATTATGGTGTCCTAAATTCTCGACCAACACCTCAGATTTCTATCACGATATGTTAATATTTATTGTTGGAGACTACTGGGTGATACTCTATCTGTATTTAAACATCAATATGAATCATCTTAGATTATCCCTAATTTGCGATCACATCATTTAACTGATCACTTGTCTTATTGGTTTCCTTAAAGCTTGATAATTATTCCTTACTACTCTTGAACTAATTAAAGATGACAAGCTTTTTGTGCTCAAGATTGACGATTCATTGCTGTCTTTTCACTTCAAGCTGTATAACTGATACCTATCCATGATAAAAGGAGTTTTGCCCCCTGGACAACTGATTTTTCAGTGTCTATGTTGTTTGTTATTTTATGTGCAGCTACAACAGCTACGGTGCATATGGCCAATCAAAGCTGGCCAACATACTGCATGCGAATGAGCTTACAAGACGCTTAAAGGTGGATTCTCGAAAAAAAGAATCTTACATACTGATTTTCATTCTGATGCCGTAGTGGTTCTTGTGTAGTCATGATATGTCTCCATTCCTTGAAGCAAACACATATATTTCTTGGGTGTATATTTGGATATTCCTTTTTGCACATTCAGAAGTTCTTGGTTTGCAGTCTCTGACTTCTGTAGCTCTATCACAGCTTTGGACGAGTGTACCATGCCATTCAATTGAACTCTAAATTTTTAGTGATATTTATTTCAAACAGGAAGATGGAGTCGAAATAACTGCAAATTCACTTCATCCTGGAACTATCACAACCAATCTTTTCCGTTATATGGGTATTTTTAATGGTTAGTAAGATTCTCTTTTCTTCCTTTTTCTATTTAGTAGCTGGTGTTTGGTTAATTTGAATGGTATGTACAGTAAATTCGCTACTTTATGTCTAGAAGAAAGCCTCTAGTGCTCTCACTAATACTAATTCATGGCATAATGAGCAAAAGGCATTTCCTTTGTAGATTTGTTTCCTTTTTCTCTTTAGTTTCTCTTTGTTTTATTTTTACCTCGGTGGGTGGGAGAGGGAGGGAGATCGTTAAGAGCTTGACCACTAATTTGGAGGAGGAGAGGGGGTTGGAATTGAACCCTCGCACTAACTCTAATGGTCATTATTGAGACAACCAGGCTGTCCCCTTACTGACTTTGCATAGCTTTGTGACATACACATCTCCATGACGTTTAACTTCAGACAGTCTTTACATAAAGGAGAAAATAGCAAAAATGGCCCCTTATGTTTTGGGGCAGGTTCAAAGTGGTCGGTTAAATATACTCCCAAGCAGCTTTGGTCTATCCGTCAAATATTTAAGTAACTCTGACTGTTAGATTTAATGGGAACCGTGAAAAGAAAAGATTTAACCAGAAACACCAAGTCTTGTCAAATCCCAGAAACAACACCCTCAAAAACTAGAGCAAACACCAGAAATAGAAAAAAGAAGAAGCAGAAACTGCACCAGGAAAATCGGCACCAAACTTCTGAAATAGACCAAAAATAGGAGAAACTACAAAAATGGCACTTCCAAATTTGAGTTCATGGTAATCGTTTCTTCTTTTTTTTCACAGTTAAATTTAATGAACAGATTTTGTTAAATATTTGACGTATACCAAAAGTGCTCACTTTTGATAGACTTAAACGACATACACTGCCTAGGAGTACATTTAAGGTACCATTACATTGGACCCGCCCCAAAACATAAGAGGACTATCATTTTCTCTTATATAGAGTTCTAAGCCCACAAGTCGTCGTAGAATATTTGCGTGTAATGTTTGTTTTGCATATCCAAGAGAAGCGAACATGAAATATTCCTTTCTGCTCATTACAGGTTTCGTAGGCAGTCTTGGGAAACTTCTGCTTAAAAATGTTCAACAGGTATGTTCTGCATCAAAGCATTTAAATTTTTGCAGTATTCACAGATTCTTTTGCAATAATGAGGAGAGAATTTTGACATCTTCCAGAGCAAGAGTTTGGCTCGATAATAATCGGCATACACATTACCAGTTCTTGCTATCAGGAGGTTTTACTTAGGATTAATAATGATCTTCTTGTGAATCAGTTGCTGAAAAATCATTTTTCTAGGAACATAATTTGTATTTCCTTAGGCATTCAGATAAAATTCCCTGCTACATTCACAGAAAATGGAACCTGATTAAGAAGTTTCCACAAGGTAAGTCGATAAACAAAGCAGAGGATGATTTGCCAATGCAGAATAACTTGTCGACACACATGACCTTTGCTCAGACGAAGAAAAATACTTTTCACTGAAATAGAAACAACCATGATGCCATGGAAAATAATGAGTACTTTAACTTTCCCATTTCCTCTTCTTTAGGGAGCATCAACCACCTGTTATCTTGCATTGAATACACAAGTGAAGGGGGTGAGTGGTGAATATTTTTCGGACAACAATTTGGCGAAGACGACAGCGATTGCTAAAGATATGGATTTAGCTAAGAGGCTCTGGGATTTTAGTATGGATCTGGTGAAGTAAGATGCTGTACCAGGAAAATAGAAAAGTAACTCTGTATCTGGTTGTAATTTGTAATTTGTGATATTGCATAAAGAGTTGAGAGATGAATAAAGTGACCTGTTGTTAATATTATCAAATGTTCAGTTTGATTTTTTCCTGTTAAACAAAAGTGACATATACCTATAACCACTTGCTACTTGTTTATTGTCACCACCTAAATAATTTGGGACAGAATTTAGACAGAATTTAATCACGTATAGTCAATACTCAAAATGACTACTATACACTTAAAAAGAATAACACTTTTTTAATTTGCCATCTTACTAAAACACTGCTCATACTCTATTTTTCTTCACAAACTATTTTATTATATATAGTCTTCACAACTCTCTAAATATTTTTTCTTTTCTCTGTGAATTGGATGATTGTAACAATAAAATTATGTGCTCCTTTTATAGGAGAAAATTGTTCCTATGATGTCATTAGTGACATCACGAAAGACACCAAAAATTCAACATTTAATGCAAATTTTCTTTTGACAATTTACTTGCAACTATTGTTGACAAAAATACATGGGATGGACCCCACAAATTTCATCTTCTCAGAGAGAGCTCATGCCAACAAGTTCTTTGCACACTTCGAACTTGTCCCTTGTTATCACTTTGGTCAGCATATTTGCAAGATTCTCATTTGTCGAGATCTTTTCAACCTGCATAGATTCATTTTGTATCTTTTCTCGAATCCAGTGATATCTCACGTCTATGTGCTTCGTCCTTACATGGTACATAGAGTTCTTGCTTAAGTCTGTTGCACTTTGACTTTCACAATAAACGACAAACTCCTTTTCATGCAAGCCAAGCTCTTGAAGGAATTGCTTGAACCATATCATCTCCTTGTCA